>NW_027072034.1:159028655-160228655 GCF_038088225.1 Cyrtonyx montezumae | reverse complement strand
CTTGCTTGGTGAGGAGCTCTTTAGCTCAGGCAGCCTGGAGCTGTTGTCCTTGGGTCTCCATTGCCCTGGGACCTGGTGGATCCGCCACTCTGTAGTGAAACCAGTTGAGTGCTGAGCAAGATGGAGCCAGCAGTGCTCAGCTGCTTTCTGCCTTGGCACGAAGCCCATCACCTCCTTCCTCCCTTCTCCCTTGGGTTGGGAGAGTCCTTCCTAGGGATGGAACAACAGCCCTACAGAACACAGTCTGATCCTTGCTCCAAGCTGTGGCAGTGGGCGGAAGCCACCTGTTTCCCTCATCATCTGCAGCAGCAAATGGCTCAAATAAGAACCATGGGGGCTAATGCTAAACCACAGGATGTCTTAAAAATCACCTTAACAAGCCATTTCCCCTTTGCAGAGGGAGTGCATTTCCATCCACATCGGGCAGGCTGGCGTGCAGATGGGCAATGCCTGCTGGGAGCTGTATTGCCTTGAGCATGGGATCCAGGCGGATGGGACCATTCCTGGCTCTAAGCTGGTGAAACCTGTGGAGCCGCAGTCTGAGCAAGTGGATTCTTCTTTTGAGACCTTCTTCTGTGAGACAGCGTCTGGGAAGCATGTGCCTCGGGCAGTGTTCATAGACTTGGAGCCCACTGTCATTGGTAATAGTGGGTCAAGTGGGCGTTGTGGCACCGTAAAATGTAAATCCTGGGCACGTGGGCAGGGACTGCATTTCCAAATGGGCCTGGAAATGACAAACCCATTAGTCCTCATATGCTGACTTGTCTTTACCTGGAATAGGTTGCCCAGAGGTCTAGTGGATACCTTATCCCTGAACACATTCAAGATCAGGCTGGAACAGGCTCTGAGCAACCTGATCAAGCTGTAGGTGTCCCTATTCATTGCAGGGGAATCGGATTAGATTGCCTTTAATGGTCTCCTCCAACTCAAACTATTATATGATTCTATGAATCTCTCTTAAAAAGAGACCTGCATATTAATCCTCAGCAGATGTAGAGAGGTGTCTGTTTGTCAACCTCAGTAGCTGTGGGCTGAGTTGCACTATCCTATAACTTATTTGGCACATCTGTTTTTAAGACTCTCCCTGAAGCTTCTTTGAGCAGATGGGTGTTCTAAATGTCATGCTTCTGTACATTTTGCTGCAGCAGTACTTCTGCTTCCCCTTCATCCCCAACTCCACTAGTGATCTCGAAGGGTTTGATTCAACTTCACATTTTGATTTAATTCAGAATACTTTCCTAGACAAATTCTTACTCCTCAAGTACCTGGTGGAAATGACTTCCATCTACTTCAGATTGCACATCCAACCTGCCTCTGCCTTCTAGGCTTCTCCCATAGGTGAATGTGTCTGTTCGTATCTTAACATCTAAGATGTGACTCATTATTTTATTTAATGGAAGGAATGTAGACTTTGTTTTGGTTCCACTTAATTTTAGGCACCTAATCAAGGCACTAAATTGGGAACCAAGTTAGTGAGCCAATAAAATATGAAATGTATCCAACACTGAGACTGAGTGGCTCTTAATACCCTCTGGAGGTGTCTCACAACCTCATTGACTGAGTGGAGCCTGAAGAAATTACTCCTAATGCCTGTCTTCATTAGATGCCTGAAGCTGGGAGGGGTGGATCTCACATAAATGTGTTTTACTGTACCACACCAATGTCCAGAACCTGTAACTGTGTGTGCTGCTCTCCATAACTGCTTCTCCCTGCAGATGAGATCCGAACTGGCACCTATCATGCACTCTTCCACCCAGAGCAGCTCATTAGTGGCAAGGAGGATGCTGCCAACAACTATGCCCGTGGCCACTACACCATTGGGAAGGAGATTATAGACACTGTCCTCAGTAGAATTCGCAAAATGGTAAGAAGAAGAGTCTTTCTCTTAAAACAGCACACCATGGTCAATTCCACATAGACTTGGAAGAAAAAAAACCCCTTTATCTGAGTCCAGCGCTGATGGTTGGACTGGCTGATCTTAGTGGTCTTGCCAAACTTAAAGATTCTATGCTTCTGTGGGTGAGACTCAGTAAAATGAGGGACCATCTGACTGTGTATGCCTACACTTAACACTGCACATCATATGTGTATTGAGGACTGGAATGAGAAAACACTAGATATTACAATGAAAAGAGGAGGTCTTCTGACCAGAGGGAAGGCATACTCCCATTGTGTGTTTGCAGAGATGAATCCTAAATGGACAATTGGTAGCTGGGCTGGGAAGACTGAACTCCATGTTGGGTAAGAGTGAGGCAAATTTGTAACACTGCACTTGCCAGCTGCTGAAATGCTTTTAAGATCTCTTTGAGAAGTCCAGGACCCACAGGCTATTTCCTTTTTCCTCTCAGATGCCGAGATGTATGTTGAGCAGATAATTGAGGAACTTGATCACAGTAACCATCTGATAATGTGGACTTCTGAAGTTGATTAACAAACCAACTTAAGGATGTAGGGTAGAGTGATAAAATTGAGTGAATCCACACTAGGGATTGGAAGTGCTCTAGATAGAGCTTGTTTTTCATACAGTCAGTAAAGTTGGAAAAGACCACTGAGATCATCTAGTCCAACCACTGACCCATCATGCCCACTGAACCTTGTACCTCACTGTGGTATCTACCCTTTTCCTGAAAACTGTGAGGCATGGTGACTCTGCCAGTTTCCTGGGAAGCCAGTGCCTGACCACTCCTACTGAACTGAAATTTTTCCTAGTATCCAATAGGAACCTCTCCTGGCACAATTTAAGGCCATTACCTACATTTACCATCTTTTAGCTACTTCTCTTCAGGCGAGAAAGTGCTCAAAGCAGAAGTTATTGCTGTGTTATTTGAAATAATCCTTAAGAGAGAAGTAAATATACATTGTTCCACTGTAGGCTGACCAGTGCAGCGGTCTCCAAGGGTTCCTGGTCTTCCACAGCTTTGGGGGAGGCACAGGCTCGGGGTTCACCTCCCTCCTCATGGAGCGGCTCTCTGTAGAGTACAGCAAGAAGTCCAAGCTGGAGTTCTCCGTCTACCCAGCACCACAGGTCTCCACAGCTGTGGTGGAGCCCTACAACTCCATCCTCACCACCCATACTACCCTGGAGCACTCGGACTGCTCCTTCATGGTGGACAATGAGGCCATCTATGACATCTGCAATCGCAACCTGGACATCGAGCGGCCCACCTACACCAATCTCAACAGGCTCATTGGGCAGATCGTCTCCTCTGTTACCGCTTCTTTGAGATTTAATGGTGCCTTGAATGTCGACCTGATTGAATTCCAGACCAACCTGGTGCCCTACCCACGGATACACTTCCCCCTCACCACCTATGCACCCATCATCTCGGCAGAGAAAGCCTACCATGAGCAGCTGTCAGTACCGGAGATCACCAATGCTTGTTTTGAGTTCTCCAACCAGATGGTGAAATGTGACCCACGGCGTGGCAAATACATGGCGTGCTGCCTGCTGTACCGGGGTGACGTGGTGCCCAAGGATGTGAACGCAGCCATTGCAGCCATCAAAACGCGTCGTTCCATCCAGTTTGTGGACTGGTGCCCCACGGGCTTCAAGGTGGGCATCAACTATCAGCCCCCAACAGTGGTGCCCGGGGGGGACCTGGCCAAGGTGCAGAGGGCTGTGTGCATGCTGAGCAACACCACGGCCATTGCTGAGGCCTGGGCACGCCTGGACCACAAGTTTGACCTGATGTACGCCAAGCGAGCCTTTGTGCACTGGTATGTGGGTGAAGGCATGGAGGAGGGGGAATTCTCGGAGGCCAGGGAGGACCTGGCTGCCCTAGAGAAGGATTATGAGGAGGTTGGAAGGGACTCAGCCGATGGAGAAGAAGATGAGGCTGATGAGGATGAGTACTAACGATCTCCCATTTGTTCTTCATGAAGTCAAACCTCAGATGAAATGCGAACTCTCTGTCATCAGGCTAAACTGCTCTTGAGTGCCTGGAGGTGCCAAAAGATTGTCCTGAACCTCAATGCTACTGTTTGACATATTAAACCTTTTTTTGCTTGTGTAGTCTATTTGCTCATAGTGCACTTCTGTGGCATGGGTGTCTTGAGCTTTATCACACTGTTGTTTATCAATGATTGAAGCTGAATAGGTGCCTGGCTCAGTGTTGGGGACACATCCTTCCTGGGCAGAGGACCCTGCTTGCTAGCCCTGGGGAATGTTGCAAGTTGCTTTGGCTGACATAGCAAACTCTTGCTCTGGCTTTTACTGCAAAAGCACCTTTTCATTAAAATGTACCAGTACACTTCGATGCAACTGTCCTTTGTATTTGAATAAAGACTTTCTGTCTCCCTGAGTTTTCTGGATTTAATGGGGATTTTGAATGGAGAAGTCCTTAGTGTGTGGATGTCGTCTTTGGGGGAAGTGGCTGATGTTCTGAGTAGGTTGACTTTGAATATTATTAATTGTAGTTGTTGCTACAGGAAATGCCTTATATCCTGCAGGAAATTGCCTGGTTGGATCTAGATGCTGCTTTTACCATCTCAGTGAGCAACATAGAGAATGTGTGTGTTTGGGGGAAGGCACAAAAACTCCAGTTTGACCTACTGGTATCCCAGTGATGCCCATGTAAAGAGCCCTGTTCTGATGGGGTTTTGCCACATTCCCATCTCTGATGCTGCTTGCTGGGAGCCTGAACAAATCCTCCTTGGGGCTAGGGCGTCACTTGGGCATTCCATCAACTTGTCTGAGGTTGGTGTGAGCATGAAAACAGCCTCAAAGGGCTGGGATTAGAGTTTGCCCTGGGAATTAAGGCTCAGGAGAAAAGGCAATGAAGTGTCCCTCTGATAAGATAAGAAGAAGTGTTTATTAACCTGTGAGAGGAAAGAATGGCTTTATACTGAACTGTGTCTCTAAGTGCTCTGTTCATGGTGGGGTGCTTTAGTCTTAATGATTATTACATACAATAGCCCCAGGTCCATCCTTATTTCAAAGCTGGGAGCTGTTTTAAAGTGGAGCCAGACTTCTCCAAGCTCTCTTAGTGTCCTGTAGCTATAGCTATCCTCCCTCATCATATTCCCCAGAGTGATGCAGTGTGAACACCCAGGGATAGTTGCCACGCTTGGGAGGTGGAATTGGAAGGTGCTATAGCTCTTTGTTGGCTGCTGTAAGCCTAAGATCTGGCAGCTGACAGCATGGATGAGTAATAAATGGACACTTAGGAAGTGTTCAAGTTAGACTGAAGCTTCCATGCTCAAATCATCACTGTGAGATTTACCAAGCTAAAAAAATTATTAGGTGTGTCCCATTGCTTTTGGGAATGATGGACCTCACGAGGGCAAGTATGGATGGGTTGAAAGTTGAACTGGGTGATCTTAGTGGTCTTTTCCAACCTTAATGATTCTATGAAGTAACCAGGTCCTATATTTAAGACAGCTTCTCCTCCATCTCCAGCTCTTGTATGGCAATGGATTCCAAAGCTGGTCAACCCAAGGAGCTCCATGCTTACAGGTAAATGTGCTGAGGTTTCTTAACTTGGTGTCAAGGGTTGCCACCTTTCCCTAATGGCTCCACTGTCTATAAGCAGACAGTTTTTGAAGCTGCTGGTTAAATTCCCCCAAAAATGCAACAATATTGGTGTGGACTTGGTTGAGCATCACTCCTGCCAGGAGCCACAAACCAGGGAAGGAGCATAGCCAGACTCCTGCACCTTGGAAAGCAATCAGCACAACACCAGAGCTGATGTCATTGAAGAGGTTATTTATTAATGAAATCAACTACTTGGGCACATCTGGCAGCATGGCCCAACTCCAGCCATCCCATGAACACAGTCAGGGAGGGAATGATTTTCCTTGCAGGGGTAACTGTGATTTTTAGGGAAGCAGCATCCCTTGTTGATGTCTGTAGGAGGCACTTTGTCCCCTCCATGAGCACTGTGTCCTACAGACTCTCTCCCAAGAGCAGTGCACACTTTGTTGTACAGTATCTCTTACTTTCCCTACCTGTGTACTGAGAGAGCAATGCTGGTCATAAAAAAAAAAAAAAGAAAAAAAAAGTCCTTTGGAGTGAAGTGCACAGAACCTCTAGGTCCAGAATTTCCAGTGTATGGCTCCAGCCAATTTGTTTACTAATAAGAGTAGATGATAGGGTTGGGGGGCAGGTTTGTTCCTCAATATCCTGCAGCAGAGTGTATAAATCTCCACCACTGATTTCTCCCTTGACTGACAGCCTGACTTCTCCTGCTCCCTGGTGCAGGGAAGAGCCATGCACCAGCTCAGAGCAGGCACAGGTGAGCTCATTGAGTTCTCTACAGTTGTGGCACTGCCAATCCAAGCAGCTTTGCTCCCCAGGCAGAGGGCAGCTAGAGGTGAGACAGCCCCCTAGGAGCTCCTTCACTTGTTGACCTTGGGACTCTGCCATTTCTTTGAGCCCAGCTGTGTAATGGCAAGCTGAGACAGGTTTTAATAAGAACTCTCCCCCCATCTCAGGCTGTTTAAGCTTTCCTCCAGTGCAACCCAAAGCCAGTGCTGTCAGCCCTTCAATTACAGCCTGACTACAGATCCAGCTTCTCCACTGCATCCCAGCCAATTCTTTTTCTTGGATCACTTACAGGGAGGAGACCTCCCCAGTGGTATCATAACCTACTCCAGTCTAGAGATCAAGTCAAAAATCAATTTTCCAACTAATTAGGCACTTGCAGAGATTCTTGTGTTGTGCAAGGTGGGCAAACCTCACCCAGCATCTTGATTTAATGCCTGGAGTGAGCTAGACACCGGTCAAATACCCTCAGAGAGTTCTGACAGACAGGAGCAGTATTTGAATTCTCATCTCCAGACTCCAATTAGACTTTCAGGCAAGCCCAGCCCTGGCAGCCAGACGTGGATTGCTTTAGCAGGGCTCTGCATGGTAGTGGGGGACTAGAGAAACCTGATCCCACCCCCTACTGCACCTCAGAGAGGATAGCAGCCTGGAAAAACAGAAGCAGCTGCATTTTAGAACATGAAGAAAGCAGAGCCCAACTTGGGTCAACATCTCAAGGTTCATTTTAGCAGGATAGTTGGCAAACCCACCCCAGCACCCACAAATACAAAAGCCCCATGGGTAGGACTGCAGAAGCCAAGGCACCAGAGCCCCCCCATACAACAAGCACTACTTTGGTGGTACATCAAAGGGACTTTGTTTTTTTGCTGGTCATCGTTTATTCAAACAAATCCACACATAGCAAAAAGACACTTTTGGCCAAACTGTGGCATCTCCCAGTCACATTTCCTCAAATCCAGCCCCTAATCCTTTCCAGCTCCTTCAGCAGAGGACAAAGATACAAAAGTTACCTGTAACACAAGCTGCCTTCCCATAGATAGAGCTATTCCTCAAACTCTCCTGCACCTGCCGAATCTCTTCCAACCTCCTCATAATCCTTCTCTAGGGCAGCCAGGTCCTCCCTGGCCTCCGAGAACTCCCCCTCCTCCATGCCTTCACCCACATACCAGTGCACAAAGGCTCGCTTGGCGTACATCAGGTCAAACTTGTGGTCCAGGCGTGCCCAGGCCTCAGCAATGGCCGTGGTGTTGCTCAGCATGCACACAGCCCTCTGCACCTTGGCCAGGTCCCCCCCGGGCACCACTGTTGGGGGCTGATAGTTGATACCCACCTTGAAGCCCGTGGGGCACCAGTCCACAAACTGGATGGAACGACGCGTTTTGATGGCTGCAATGGCTGCGTTCACATCCTTGGGCACCACGTCACCCCGGTACAGCAGGCAGCACGCCATGTATTTGCCACGCCGTGGGTCACATTTCACCATCTGGTTGGAGAACTCAAAACAAGCATTGGTGATCTCCGGTACTGACAGCTGCTCATGGTAGGCTTTCTCTGCCGAGATGATGGGTGCATAGGTGGTGAGGGGGAAGTGTATCCGTGGGTAGGGCACCAGGTTGGTCTGGAATTCAGTCAAGTCAACATTCAAGGCACCATTAAATCTCAAAGAAGCGGTAACAGAGGAGACGATCTGCCCAATGAGCCTGTTGAGGTTGGTGTAGGTGGGCCGCTCGATGTCCAGGTTGCGGTTGCAGATGTCATAGATGGCCTCATTGTCCACCATGAAGGAGCAGTCCGAGTGCTCCAGGGTAGTATGGGTGGTGAGGATGGAGTTGTAGGGCTCCACCACAGCTGTGGAGACCTGTGGTGCTGGGTAGACGGAGAACTCCAGCTTGGACTTCTTGCTGTACTCTACAGAGAGCCGCTCCATGAGGAGGGAGGTGAACCCCGAGCCTGTGCCTCCCCCAAAGCTGTGGAAGACCAGGAACCCTTGGAGACCACTGCACTGGTCAGCCTGTTGCACCAGAGAAAAAGCCAGGACAGCCAAGTTACTGGGGCCTCATCAGACTTAAGCTAAAAGTAGTGCATTCAACTATGAAATGTCCATAAACTATACTTTTGCTTATACACACCTTCCACTTCTAGTAGTGAAAAATGTTAATGAAACAAAAAATTAGATTTATTTCAAGTAGAGAGAGGGTTCTTGCCATTACATAGAGATTCATAACATTAGCAATCAGATTTCTCCTGGTCCTATTGAAGAATGAGGGAACCTACGAGGTTCTACTCATATCAGGCATCCATCACAGCACTTCTTAGGTACTACAGTAGGAAGACTGCCCAAGGAAGGAGAGGACTGAGGAGAAGACACCAGCCAGAAGGTGACCTGTGACAATGATTGTAATGAGTTCTTGCTGGGTCTTCAGCCCCTCCTTTTCCTCTAATGTCCCAAGAAGGGCAGCACACACCCACATCTCATCATGACACTCCACATCACAGTGACATGGCCAGTCTGATGAAGATCCACCCACACCTTTGCCTCTTGATGGCCAGGGCAACAACAACCATAGTCTATCTCAGAAGACTCCCCCATAGTCTTATTACCATTTTTCGAGCTCTATCAACAACTGGATCTATAATCTCCTTCCCAATGGTGTAGTGGCCCCGAGCATAGTTGTTGGCAGCATCTTCTTTGCCACTGATGAGTTGATCTGGGTGGAAGAGCGTGCGGTAGGTTCCAGTCCTGATCTCATCTGGAATAAATTGAGATCTCACAATCACCGCTAACATTGTCTGCCAAATTACTTGTTCTAGTGTAGATGCAGCTCCATACTGAAACTAGTAACTTCATCAGAAGTTTAAGCAGCCAACACAACTCTTCAGGTTAGCAAGGGTCACCCCAACAAGAAGTCTGGGGGGTCTTCAATAGCTTACCAATGACAGTGGGCTCCAGGTCAACAAATATTGCTCTGGGCACATGCTTCCCTGAGCCTGCCTCATTGAAGAAGGTCCCAAAGGAAGAGTCTGTTTGCCCTGATGATGCCATGGAGGAGATGGTGCCATCTGGCTGGATCCCATGCTCCAGGCAATACAGTTCCCAGCAGGAATTGCCCATCTGGACACCAGCCTGGCCAATGTGGATGGAAATACACTCCCTCTGCATTGGGATGGGAGAGGGGAGAAGGTTATGAGCATGAACTAAGAAGTCTAAAGGAGACATTTCTTCTTATCTTTATGGAGCATACAGCCCACAGCCTGTGTACAAGAGGAGCCTTATCCCAGCTTAGTGACAGCCGGGACATTTTCTCCATAGCAGGCACTAAAGAAATACTGATCTGGCAGGAACCACTCATTCACCTTTCAGATAGTTGTTGCAGTCTCTCACTAATGCAGATGTAGAGATCAGAGGCTAGCGGTAGGTCCCTCTGCATCTCAACACAATCATTATATATTGCACAACGGTTCTGTTCCCAGAAACAGGCCATAGAGCTGATAACCTACACCAGTGTAGTTGTCAAACTAAACTGCTCATTATTTTTCTTCTCACTGCCTTCAGGCAGAAGGCAGGACACCACCACAACCTTTCCATGTGCTCTCATTGCTCAGCTTATCTTGGAAAGCAGTGCAAACACTCCACAGAAGGGTTAAGTTTAGAAAAGGTCTCTTGAGGAGGTTGATGGGAAAAGTCCCTTTCACTTTGGAGACCCAATTATTGACTTGCAGAGCAGTTCCCTCAACTTAATTAATTTAAATGTAGCCATGTAGGATCAGCCTTCTGGAGATAGCTAGAAAGGATCCAAGGAAGAATAAGTAAGGACTGATTTTCATCTCTTTACAAGACCTAGCAGTCACTCCATGAAGCAACTGCTCATAGCTTGAGCCATTTGGAGAAGACTTTATGCACAGGATGTACCTAAGGTGTTGAATTCTTTGACAGAGGAGACTTGTGAGAAAAAGATAACAACAAAATACCCAACACAACAATAACCAAGAAGAGACCTTCACCCACCCCCAACTCCTGATCTACTCCAGCCCTGCAGCAAGGCCAGAGGGATACCCAGCTTGATCTTAATATCACTACCAGCACAACCTTCAAGTTACCTTCATAAGAAGGCACAGGAAGGTATGAAGACATCAGCAGGGAAGTCTTCCCAAGGCTAGGGACCCACCCCAGGAACCCTTTTTCCTAGGCTTCCACACTTCTTCATACTCAAGAATTACTTTTCCCTAAGGAAGCCCCACAGCTCAGGGCAAGGCACCTTCCCCCAGTAAGAAGGGAGACACCTCCAACTTCTAACCCCTGCACAACTGTTAGAAAACAAACCTGAGACCCACAACTACTCACCATAACTCTGGAACACCAAGGCTCTTGCACCAAAACTCACAGCACCTGACTCAGAGCATGCCTAACTTCTCCCTTGGGCTCTTCTTATAAAGGGAGATAGAACCAGGCTTGGCCTTAGAGAGCTTCCTCCTGAATCCTTCCCCTTCCTCTTACACCTGTGGGCCAAGTGTTCAGGTGTTTCTGTTCTCAGAGAGAGGTGAGTGCGGGGTAACGAGGTGCTTTGAAGAACCTGCAGACCTTGAAGTTCTGGAGTGTCTTTGAAATTTTCTTTGCTGGTGAGGACTGGGAATGTTTTGTGCCTCAGTTTCCCTCTTTAAAATAGAGATAAGAGATACAGTATGGCAAAAATTGATCAGAGATGCTAAGGCTGTTGTGGGATTGACGGATGTTCTGGATGACCTGAAACAGCTCTAGGGAGAGGTGATGGTACATCAGGTCTGAGAGGCACCAATGAGACCACCACGCTGCAAATGGAAAATGCTTTTATTTTCTATACAGCATACACCAAAGCAAGAAACTCACTGACGTGAGATGTTCCAGAGGCCAGCAACACAAGTTTTAAAATGTGAACTACACCCATGGTGTGGGGACTGGCTCTATGAAGGCTACCAAATCTTACTGTATGGTTCCCTGGATGTAGTTGGGTCAACCCAGCTATGGGGTTACCTACTGAAGGGAATCTGCTTTAGCAGGGAGTTGAACTTGATGATCTTTAGAGGTTCCTTTCTGACCCTTACAGTTTTGTGTATTGTGAACCCCCATCTCACCACTCTTTCTGGGTTCAGCAGGGGCCTGTGAAGTGGGAAATGGGGTGTGATGGAAAGATTTAGCTGTTCTGGGGCTCCCAAGAAATGAAGTTTTTCCTCAAGGAGTGTCCAGAGTGTGGCAGTGGCAGCAATGGAAGGGGAGTTGTTAGTACCTGTTAAGAGTGAGGGAGTTTCTGATCCTTCTCAAGAGAGCAGAGTTGACTTTTGCACCTTGACATGCTCCTACCCATGTCACCAGATATGTTGTAGGGGATCCACGTGGGTTGCTAGGGTTGGCTCTGCCCCAGTCACAGCCCCTCCTGGCCCAGCTCAGAACAGGACAGGGCATCCCAGTAGCAGGACAGGTCATAGAGGAGTAGGACAGAACAACTGTCAGGTGAGATGGCACATCCCAGGAACAGGGCAGGGCATACAAAGAGGAGGACAGGTCAGCCCAGAATAAAAAGAGGCATCTCAAAGGTAGGATAGGACATCTCAGAACAAGATGGGACATCTCAAGGGCAGAGAAAAAAGTCCCAGGAGGTGTCTTCTGATGTATCACATTAGAAGATCCTTAGGTCCTTGGTGTTCTGTGTTCCCAGTGCTCAATATTCTGGGATATATAGGTTGCACCTCTCACGGTCACCACTGGAAATCAGCTTTTTTTTCTCAGCCAAAACCCCATAAATGTGAACACGAGCACCTTCCCATGCAGCAGGTGAGTATTTTTGGCCAGATGCTCAATGCTCATTACATTGTACTGCCTGAATTCCTTCCTCAGCCAGACAGGCATGAGGCCTCCCTGGTTCTGGGAAGGGGTTCAGGACCTACTGTCCTTGGGGAGTTGCCAATATCCCTGCAACATCTCTGGTTTGTGTTTATATGATGAAGGAACATTGGCATGTGGAGGAGGAGAACCCGAGTGAGGGGGATCCTGGAGGCCAGGGGATGCCTGGGGAAAAGGATTATGTAGAGACTGGAAGGGAACTGACAGTGGAAACAGAAGGATATGATGGTCTGAGTAAACTCACACTTGACTGCCCGGCAAAGTGCAATCAGTAACTTTTGAATGCAGTACCAGAATTTGGGTTCCATCCCTGCACAAAGTGTGGCAGGAAAGCCCAAATCCTCACCCAGCTTTTAGGAAACTGCACATCTCAGTGCTGTCCCTTCTAAGCCTTGGCTCCAATTGCTCCCGGAGCCAGGTGGTGGCTGATGGAGATTTCAGTGCTCCTATTTCTATCCCACTTCCTTGGGAAATCTGGCTCCTCTGACCTTCACCTGCTTCTTGGCCCCTCTGAGCAGCCTCTGGCCTCGCTTGGCAGAAGCTGAGAAGGATTAATTTTGGAAAGCTTTGTCCAAACCGGTGCTGGCTGTGGGTGAGAGTCCCCCATGGGGATGCAGCTGGAGAGAGAGGATCTCTGCTTTCCCTATCACTCACCATCAGCTGATATCTGCTGTCCCTGGCTCAGTTTTGTGTTTGTAGTCATGGTCTGGTGCCACTATACGCATGTAGACACCTGTAGGCAACCCTGTGCTTTGGATAGGTAGCCTGGGCAGCCTTGGGATGTCTCTGGCCAAACCTACAAAGGGACAAGAGCATATCTGACCAGGTCTGACCTTGTTTAGGCCAGTGAGATGTGTGTGAGCATGTGTCTCAATTTTCCATCTGTAAAATGGGCACAACCACTGACTACCTCTGAACAGTTCAGTATACTCAAGGAGGATGGGCATGTAGATTGCTGGGCCATAAAGTGCATAAAGCTAAGTATATATTTATGTAAAGGCTAAGGCTATAGCAAGAGGAATATCTTCACCAGTCCATCCTCAGCTCTGGGGTGGAGGCAGGAGGGGTTCATTGCATGGCGATGCTGTGGGCACACTGGTGTGTTTTCTGTTGGAGATACATGGGGAAGATGTATGGAGTTATATGGGGAAGGTGCTGGAGGATCTGTGCATTTATTTGATTTTTGCTTTCCAGTCACCTTCCAGTTCTAAGGCCCTGGGCTGAGGGTCAGCTAGGAGCTTTGGGTGTCAAAGCATGCTCTCTCTTGGGACGAATTCAGCTATGTTGCCTCCAGCTATGTACTTGTAAATGGCTTGTGGGTCCATCTGCCAACTCTTCGAGCAAAAAATAATAATAATAAAAAAGACCTGTCCTCTGTAATATCCCACCTGGTGCTCCCTGTAGCTATGACATGGATGGGACTGGTGGGAGCTGTTTTGCTGCTCTTGGTAAATCTCTCCTGGAGGAAGAGGTGCAAGTTTGTCTCCCAACTTTCTCTCCATGAGTTGAGATTAAGGTCGGGAGAGGATTTCATCTTGGAACTGAGTTGTGAGGTGAAGAGAGAAGGGGATTGAAAGGAAGGGATGTATAGCCCAAGATAAAGAAAGTGCTTGGTGAGCTGGGGCTTGATGGAGAGTAGGTGAAGGGAATTAGGGTGGCCAGGGATGGTTTGGCCAAGGATATACATTGGGAATGAAGCACCTGGATCTACATGGATGACAGGGATGTAGGTGCAGGTAGATTGGACGACGTGGACAGCCCTGCAGGTGGGTCTAGAGTGGCTGGGGAGTGATTTTTGACTCCTGGGGTCCAAACTCACCTTGAGCCATGAGAGAGAGGCAAAGCCATGCTGTATTTTGTGGATGCTTGTAAATGATCATTTGGATGAAAGGTGGTGGTTTCTTGGCTGAAGGTACTGGTGGAGAAAAGAGTGGTTGCAAAATAACCTGAAAATCTAGAGCTCCCAGCAGGAGAAATTGGGATCTTGATCTTGAGATCATAGTCACATAATCATTTGAGTTGGGAAGGATCCTTAAATGCCATCTAGTCTGACTCCCTGGCAATGAACAGGGACATTGCAACTGGACCAGGTTGTTCAGAGCCCTGTCCAGCCTGACATTGATTGTCTCCAGGTACGGGTCATGATTGCCTTACCAGTTCTGCTTTTCCCTTTCTAATGTAGTTGTGACTGTGTATGGGGACAACCTGTGTTTGGAGACTTGAGAGAGAGCATGACCAGGGCTGTTGGAGGACAGATTGAGCTGGAGGGAGTTTTTGGAAAGACCTGAATGACCAACTTCTAGAGGTGATGGGTTAACCAAGCATTGTAAACTCAAGAGATCGTAGCTTTAATAGGGACCTTTCCAAAACATGTCCCCCTACCCTGCTGAGGACACTGCCCTCTTCCCCATGCATGGAATGTCCGGGAGGAGGAATAGGGGAGATTGGGAAGGAAAGGAGGAAGGAGAAATGTGAAAGTTAGGTAGCTCTATGGGTCAAAAATATACAACACTGATATCGTACACGGCTGTCAGTCCCCTCCAACCAGCAGGCTGGGGCCAGGTGATGGTCCCGTGTGACCATCCCTGCTCCAGGTCACCCCCTGCCCCACAAGCATCACTTTCGCCGCCCAATTTGGGCCATGAGGTGTGCATTGGCAGCAGCCTTTGCCCGCAAGTTCTTGGCTTTGGCGATGTTGAAGAGGATGTTCATGATGTTGGTGGGGACGTCGAGGGACAGGGTGACCTTGGTGCGGCGGTCACTCTTGGCACGGTTCTGGTAGGTCTTCCCCTTCACCTGCGCCTGGGAGGCGTATTTGTAATGGCCTTCCCCTGGGAATGTCCTTTTCCCTCTCTCTTCCTCTGCCTCCTCCTCCTCCTCCTCAGATGCTTCCTCTGCTGCATGGTAGTCGTACCCACGCTTGTCCAAGACAGTGTTTTCTTCTGGGAGGCTCTTCTGGGCCTCAGTGAGAGCCGCGTTGAGGCAGCTGAAAATGGAGGCGGCATTGTAGAGGTGGAAGGCCCTACTGGTTTCTGTGGCACAGAGGAGGGTGAGGAGCAGCAGCAGCTTGGTGTGGAACATGGTGGTAGGCCTGCCCAGCGGAAAGAGCAAGAGGAGGGCAGAGATGGGCATCAACTTCCCAGTGGGTGTGGGGCAGAGCACCACTATCCCCTCATCATCCCTTGTCCCAGACACCCAGATCCCAAAATCATCAAATCGTAGAATCATAGAATGGTTTGGGATGAAAGAACACCTAGTTCCAACCCCCTGATGTAGTCAGGGACACTTTCTACTAGAACAGGTTGCTCAAAGCCCCATCCATCCTGGATTTGTCTGTGTTCACCTCCCAGATCCCTACATCTTGGGTTTACCTCCCATGTCCTAAGTTCATCTCCCTCATTCCACACTCCTGGGTTCGCCTCCCACATCCCAAAACTTTGGATTTGCCTCCCATACTCTACACTCCTGGATCCACATCCCAGAGTCCTGAGCTCACCTCCTACATCCCAAAGTCATGAGTTAACCTCCCATGTCTTGAAATCATAGGTTCATTTCACATGCAGCAAATTTATGGGGTCCTCTTAATAAGTCTCCCCCAGGGTCCCATCTAACGGTTAGGGCAAGTGGAAATTAATTGCTTTGTGACCTCTTCCTCTGAGGTTCAACACACAAACCCTAGGTTTTGGGGTACTGAGTAGCATGGCCAAAGTGTTTTGCAAAATTGAAGCCTCTTTGGAGGATTTAGCCATCTCTTTGTTGAAATCATGACAAATAGCTTCACTCGGTTCTTGAAATACCATCATTTTGGTGTCCCAAAATCTTTGTTTAAAAAAAGGTTAAAAATTTTGGGATAACCTCACTTCTGCAAAACTTCCACATCTCCAAGTCCATGTATGTGCCCATCTGCTCATCTGAGGGTCTACAAAGGATTTTCCAGGCGGGGATTCTTTCACCTTATCGACTACGGTACAAACAGACCCGTGTCCAGCCCCGAGGACACCCCGACCCTCGAAGCGCCTGGAGGTGCACTGCCATTCCCAATCTTCTGGCCCCATCTTGTGGCAAGAGCATCTCATGGCAAGCACTGGCCAGCGGGACAAGTCCCTGTTGACGCAGAAACATTGCTTGGGGTCTTTCGAGTGGGTGGGTGTCCTCCAAAATTCAACCTGCCCCCCTTATCCCCAGGAACTGTCATCTTGGACCTGCTCTTTGGCCAATGAGTCTGTGAAATTGATGTTATTTTGACTATCCTTTGCTGTTCCTTTAGAGGAGGAGATCAGGTCGGATTCACCTCCTCAGCTCTGCTCTTTGCTGTCCCTTTGGAGAAGCAGATCAGGGCAGATTCATCCCCTTAACTCTGCCCTTTGCTGTCCCTTTGGAGGGGAAGATCAAGGCAAATTCATCCCCTTAAATCTACCCTTTCTGTCCCTTGCAGAGGGAGATCAGGGCAGGTTTATATGTTAAATCTGCCCTTTTGCTGTCCCTTGTGGAAGGGGCTAAGTGTGGATTATCGCCTTAGATCTGCCTCCGTCTTGACAAAAGAAGGATGTGAAGCAGCTGTGTTACCACCCAGGCAGCATTATCAAATCTGCTACTGCAGGGTGGTGAGTAAAACCCTTCCCAGGTACACAACCCCCACACAAATGTGATTTGGGACCCGAAGCTCTTCCCTCAGACCCAAATCAGACACTGAAATCCTGGGACTCAGGTATTGCTTACAAATCCTATCAAGACAAGCATCTTTCTCCCACCCCAAAGCAGATGTGTTTCAGCAGCTACCTCAGCAAACTTCTAGCAGAACTGAGTTTCCTAGCAGGGGCTCAGGGCATGAATTCTGAAAGTGCCATCCTTCCTCAACCCTTTCCTGCTACTCTTCCACGTCCCCAGGCTGCGATCAGAATAGTAGAAATAGCTCTGAAAATGCTCTCAGAGCCAGTGCGGCTGCTGGCTGTGAACTGCACTGATATGAGAAGCTGCTGCTGAGCATCTCCTCATCTTCTTCACCTCTCCCTGGTATCTCCCAGCTCTCTGAACTGTCAGTTTGGCTCCACAACTGGAAAAACTCTTTGGGGACCTTGACTGAGCAATGGGAAAGGCGGGACAGAAATCAAAGCAAAGCAGCAAAGAAATGAAGCATCCTGATGAGCAAATCTGATTTTTAATTTATATTTTATTACTGTTGTTATTAATATTTGCATGGGGTTTTTCCTTCCCTTCCAGAAAGTTTTTTTTTTTCTTTTTTAATAGCTGGAAGTGGGTCACCCCTTCCTAAAAACAGGAAGAAGAAGAATTTAAACTGCAGCAAATCTGAGAAAGCTGGAGTGAAATCTGCCTCTGCCAGGTGACCCATGAGTGGGAATTGTTGGGACCCTGTGAGCAGTTTCCAGGTGTTATAATGGGATGGTGCTCATCGACGGACAACCTTACTTCTCGAATTTAAAAGAGAGAAGTAAATCACTGAAGCCCAGCAGCTCCAGCAAACTGGGGACAGAGCTGTATCATCCAAAGCAGAGGTATAGCATTAAGCTGATTTTTTTTCCCCATCAGAAAAGTAAGTCTGGAATGAAATAATACTGCAAATGAGACTTGTAGACTTCTAAACTCTTTCTGTCTGATGATGCCTCCACATCCCTGATGAACCTCTCCTGAGGATGCTGATTCCCAGGGCTCCAAACCCATGCTGACCCAGTGGGGATAAGGCTGTGCCTTTCTCTCCCCGTCCCTTTAACCACAGCAATGATTTTTATTCCCTCTTTTTGATTTCCCAACGTTTCCAAACCTTTCCCCTGTCTGATCTCCCTCCAAAAATAGCTATAATAACCCCAAATCTATTTATTTTAGAGAGTCTTACTACTTTTCCCTATCCCATTTTTATTTTTCTTGCAGAAAATCGTGGAACCTGATCTCCTCAGCACTGAAATCTTTCAAGTTTGTGCAAACGAAGCTGGTTAATAAATGAAATCCAGGCACTCACCTGGCAGTCCTCGGCGCTGGGATGGGAAGGGGCTGCTGCGTGTGGCTCTCACTCCAAGCAGAGAGACATCAGCACCTTCCCCTCAACTTCTGCACCCTCTCTTTTCTTTTATTGTTATTAAGAGGGCTGTGATATTTTTTCTCTCTATGGAAACGCTTTTCCCCTCCCTCGTGTATATATAAAAATGAGCGATCACGGGGTTTGAGTCGTAACTCCAGACGTGGAGCCTTCGTTTGGGCATGATTACATTAAAATGAAATCAGAAGGAGCTGGCGACGTCATGGGGCTGCAGTGCCTCTCCCCATTCAGAAAGTAAAAAAAAAAAAAAAGGGGGGGGGGGGGGGGGGGAGAAAAAGACCTCTGAACCCAATGAACAGGTGAGACTCACCCAGAAACAGGGCTGTCGTCAGTGCTGGGGCTTTGCAGGGTCACATAGACACGTTTTTCCCACTCCTCCGGACACAATGCAAAGATATTTTAAATGCAAATCATTTCTGTGGCCCCTAAGGATGCCTGTATAAGTTTTCAGAAGTGTTATTCCAGTCATTTCTTTTCAAAGTGAGATGCTGGTGCATCTTCTTGGCTGGGTTTTGCTTTAGGGCAGTGCCCACAAGCCCTGTTCACAGCCCCTTAAACTCCCCAAACCCACTGAGATCCAGCAGAACAAATTCAAATTGCTCCAAAGCTGCAGCCAAGAAGAAAACCTCAGCCCATCGCCCCAGGACTCCTCGTGTAGTTGGTTCATAGTCCCAGCACTGCTCTAATCTTTGTGTAGACTTGGTGCTACAAAGAGAATGAGATTGGAGGTCATCCTGTTGGAAAAGAGGATTGTTAGGACTGCTCCATGTGATCCTGGGATGAGATGCCTGAAAAAGTCATGTTCCTGGGAAAGGATTCCTCCAAAAGCCACTACAGATTGGATGGGCTTCTGAATGACTTTAAAGCCCATTGATGTTGTCTTGGAAAAGAAAAGAACAAATCCTATTGAACTTGGGGAAAGTCCTCTGAGTCCCCTGTTCCCCAGAAGTCTTGTCTTCCACTAATGACTGTGAGTGGGCTCTGAGTGAGAATGTGGAGATGTTCTCACCCCTGGACCACATGCCTGCAGTCGTCACAGTTGTTCCTTTGGAGAAATAAAGCTGTGGATCTTCTTAGATGCAGATCTTTGAGCTTTTCACAAAGCTCTTCAAGTTTCCCTTGAAGTTGAGATGTAGCAGCTGGTGACACCACAAGCTGCCCATTGCCCTCCATCCCAGGTAGAGCATTTTCCCCTCAACCACCCCCAGCTGTTGGCTGAGACACTTTGGCATCCACTGTTGCAGCAATCCATTCCTCTTACTGTCTTAGTCTTCCAACTTCCAATTTCCATTTCCCATTCTCATGAGAGACCTGAAAGGCAGTTTTGTTATGAAAATCTGTGGAGCCTTTGGTTGTCACCTCAAACCAATCTGCTTGCAACTTGCTTGCAACTCAACTGGAGGGACTCCTTCCTAGCAAAGAAGAAGGAAAACCACCACGATTCAAAAAACGTTTCCAGCTTCATTTATTGCAGAAGGATAATTTTTCTCTAAGGGCTACACAATCCCTGAGCCGTTGAAATCCTTCATCTCATGCTTTGTGAAAGTAGGGATGAATGAGAGCTGTTTCCAACCTATCCCTTGTGGTGAAGCTCCATTACAATTGATTTCCCTTTGCTCTCATTGTAGACATGGGAGTGATGATTCTTGGCAACCTTTGGCTTCCTTAGGTCATGTCCTCAACCTTGGTGAAGTGAGAAGGGCTTGGGTCAGCCCCATTACCTGATATCTTATCTATCATTAGGTGACCGGGTGGCACTATAAGCTTGGCTAAAGTTATCTAAAGCTTTTTAAGATTTATGCAACTCCTTGGTTGGTATTAAGCACCTGGATTGAAGTTCTTCAACCTCAACTCAGATTTATCTCCTTGTGGAAGAAGGTTTTCGTAGAATCATAGAATATCCCTGGTTGGAAAGGACCCATATGTATCATTATTAAGTCCAACTCCTAAGTTCTGCATCTGTGGTAAGTGGTGAGGGTTTGGCTGGGGTTTATAACCTCTTGTGCTTCCTTGGAGAGACATTTGGCATCTTCTCGATACCTGAGGACTGTAGATACTGGCTGCAGTCCTTGCAAAAGCCTCAGGAGACTCTTGGATTCTTCTGGGCTCAGACCACTGACAACTCTACAAGCTTCAGAGTGGGTTAGGGATGATTCACCCACTTCCTTCCCATTATTTCTGGGGGCTGAGGTTGTAAGAAGGGGGTTGATCTTGTAAATACATGTGGGATGAGAGCTCTTGTTGCCAAGTTGGCCTGCTTTATGAATGGTGTGTTGGCACCTCTGTTCCCCTGCCTGTCAGAAGGAGATGTCATCATGCTATGTCTCACTGGGGTAGAGAGGAATCACTGAAAGTCTCTTCTGGGGGCATTTTGGATTCAACAGTCTGGAGATCAATGGGGGAACTCTTTCTTCTAGCATGAAGTGTGGGTCTGGCATCCCATGAGTGGATGCATGGATTCTCCACCTTTCTCCAAAGGTGGAGAAAAACTGCTAGCCTGCTGCACCTCTCTGACACAAAGGCCTCTTAGCCCTGGTCATCTCCAGGAGTTTCAGACTTTCAGGTCAAAACCAAAGCCCTATCATTGCCAAAAATTTGGAACCTCAGATACGTGAGGAAGGGGTTATAGGAAAGGGAGCAGTATGATGTTAAACTAGATTAAATGAGCCATCTTAAAGCCCACTTTCTCTCAGAGGTGTTGGGGTCTTTAACTCATTTCAGTGCATCTCTGAAGTGAATTAAACTGTATGAAAGCTTCAGTCTGGGAGTGGATAAACTCTATTCAGCTGCTTTCACAATAGCGATGGGTGCTCCACCTTGTCAATTGGTCTGCCCCTTGTGATGGAGTGGATATCTTCCCACACCAAAGTTTTCTTAGGGCTGAGTATATGATGAAGGGAGAACACATCAGCTTGCAGTTTGTAACCATCACAATTACTTCAGACTGTGCCCTTGTGTTGTGCATGCTCCAAATTTTTGGGAATGTGGTGGTCAGCTCTTCTTGGTTACTGGCACTGGGTTGCCCTTGGGGACTTTGTGAAAGGGCTGCCTCCATGCCAGAAGATCTTGTGGGATCGTGAGGAGGTGTTTGGCAGAGCAATCTCTTACCTGAGCTCTTTGATGTCTGCAGCCTTGCGTGAAAAGGTGATGAGCATGGGTCCGTTGGGGTTGAACACATCCCTGTTTGAAGAAATATGCTGACAGCAGTTTCCAAAGACCAAAAAGCAAGAAGAGAGTTAATGATTAATAAACTTATTTTCTGGGCATGCAGACTAAAGATGGATAAATATATAAAGTTCTTGAGTAAAAAGCAATCAAAGCCATGCTAAAGACACACTGCTGGAAGGAAATGGGGTATACACATGTATTGCTCAAAGGTCAATTCTGTAGTCCTAATCACCCATATAATTTGGAGATGTTATGGGTTGTTTTGTTTTTTTTTTTTTCTATTTATTTTCTTTTCAGATGATTAAAACTACCTAAGAATGAAATCAGAGCATAGAGATAAATGCACTTAGCATCCAGGAGGTACTGGTGGAGCCATGTAGTGAAAGCCAGCTCCATCTCCCAAACAGCCAACGGATGATGGGGTATATTTCTGCAACTATTTACCCAAGAAATGCTTCACTATTGGGCAAGGAGGCAAATGTACATGCTAGACATGGAGTCTTCAGTGTGATTTTATTAAAGGAAAATAGGAAAGAGAAGATAGTTCTTAAGGAAGAGAGATGAAAGTAGTCAAGCTGTCTGGTTCATCTCTATTGGACTGCTTTAGCTGTCACTGTCTGGCTACTGTGTCTTGCTGATCACTGCATTGCTCTTTGCTTTTTGAGGAGCTCAGAGAGAAGATTTTGCTGTACAGTCTGAAAATATCAGAATACAAAAATAAACCTCAGGAAAGGGCACTCTCAGAAGCTCACAGGTGACAGAGGGGAACGTGGCCCAAACTCCCCAAAGTTTCTCCAAAAAATTACTTAACTTTGAAAAATGAAGGCTTTGTCATGAGAGTCCTCGCAGGTCTCCCTTGTGCGTCTGTCTCTCCAGGAGCAGGACACTTTCCCACCTCTCCACAGCCTCTCTCACTCTTGCCAAGCTCAATTTCCTTCTGTGAATCATCATTTAAGTCTAACCGTGGGCAGCTGGAGAGGATCTTATTAAAATTTCATCACCACAAACGTTCCACTACTGGGAAAAATAAGACACAGTGTCTCATGGTCATAGCACACAAAAAGCCTCAGAAGCAAAACTTACAACTCAAATACCCACACAAAAGTTTTGGCTTGCTCAGGGAGACAAAGGCAATGTGATCCTGTTTATGCCAGGATTGCATAGAGGAGGGGGACATGGATGCTCTGTAAGTCCACAGATGGGCAAGAAAGGATTTTCTGAGCTGCACTGTCCCGTGTTTAACAACCTTAGGGACTCAATTTGCATTTACAGGGCTGTGGACATCGGAGACTCAAGACCATCCATCTCACTTTAACCCAATGGCGAAGGACTCTTCCTCTCCTACACAACTTGTTCTTGGTGGGTTTCCCCACTCCATGACACAGTTTGGGGGAGAGGGGTTTGCCTCTGCTGACAACTTGACACCTCCAAAAGGGATGTAGAGATCTTGTCAATGGCTTGGAAAGTCTCATGGCTTTGAGGTAGGACCTTGTAAGTCAAATTTCTTTTGAACAAACCACTTTCTCGAGAACTACCAAACTTCACCACCAACAGCTTTTTGGGCAGGAAGTAGATCTTGGTTCTTGATGGTTTCCCTCCAAAAAAAAAAAAAAAAAGAAAGAAAAAAAAAGGATTGGAGAAGAAATACTGATCTTAAATCTTCCAAATCATCTTCACTAGTGGTTTGTATTTGCTATCTGTATGTCACATTTTCTACTTATTCTCCAAGTAGGCATTTCATATAATAGAATCATTAAGATTTGAAAAGGCCACTATGATCTTCTAGTCCAACCATCAACCCATCACCACCATGCCCAGTAAACCACGTCCTGTGCACCATATGCACAGTGTTTGCCTGTAGCTACATGGACATTACACCTCCAGTAGGAATAAACATCTGAAATGAAGAAAAAGTACAAGAAGTATGGTAACTGCATCTCTGTGTTTGGGTTATATTGCTTCTTTGCTGCAGGTGTCATGGCTGAGGGCTGGCCACATGGTTTCATAAGCCACATGGTTTCATAAGCCACATGGAGGTACTTGGGGTGGCTGTAGGGGCAAAGTGGGACATATATGGGGGGAAAATGGAAATGCCCAAGGCAGGAGAAGGGTGAACGAAACCCTCAGAAATCAGAAGGGATTTTCTGGGGTGGTTTTTGGGATGAGACCAAGGCAGCTCTTGTAAATCACCAGCTCTTGGACAAGGAGAGTTTCTCCTCAGTTTTGCTCCTAACCCACACAACAACGATGCTGGAGGTGAATCCATCACAGTTTTTGCTCTTGCCTGCCCCAGCTCAGTGCTACCTGCCCAGCATCGAAGGATTTTGAGGATTTTTCAGTATTTTTCTTCCCTCTCCAGAATGTTATAGCCATTGGATTGCCATTCCACCATTGCTGTGGGCAGAATATGGTGCTCACCAACAGCATTCTTACCTTTACCAGCTGTGCTGTCAAGTGGCTGCTTACACCAAAGCAGTGACATAATGATGGCTATTGTTCCAAAAAGCAATAGATACCACCCAAAAGTCACCCCTATCACACATACCAGATGAGGAGGATGGATATTTTTTGCAAGATGCAACTTGCTGATGCTTGGGTCTAGCCCTGCATTAACTCCATGTCCAATTGCATTTCCAGAGCCTAAATTACTCCCGCTCTAAAAACACTGGGTAATTAATTTACCTAATTGGAAGCAATTCAGGCTGTTGACACAGTGGTGAACTTTTTTCTTACTTTTGACTCTGTCAGGAGTGAAGATGAGGACTTTTGTCAGCTCCCCCACGAGCAGCCTGTCTGTTCTCATCTGCTAGCAGGGCCAGAGGGTGCTGGATGATGCTCAGAGCTTGGCTGTCAGCATCGTGGCCATTTCAGGGACTATCATTATTGAATTACTCAATTACTCTGGCCCAGCTTCTTCGTTTCTTGCGATCCATTTTCTTTTGTCAAGGTTGCTAAGGAACTACCTGCTGACTTTGGATGCCTTGATTAGGCAAGTTTCTCCTCCCTGCACCTTTGCTGGCCAGATGTGCCACACAGATCTGAAATCCCAATCCAAACGGGCAGAGTGTGCTTGTATGTGCATATACCCCATGGGCTCAGCTCTGCAGCTGTGAAAGGAGCAGTGGGGCCACCCATTTTCTGAAATCACCCCGCACTTTGCAAACTCCACGAGGATTACTGAAGCTGACTTTATGTGCATTAAAACCTGAACGTGCACCTCTCTTCCTATGCTCAGGTCTCACAGCAATGCTCTTTGCTTTTTATGGCTGTTCTCCAAAGTGCGATGTTCAGGAATCTTCTGGCTTCGCCCTGTTTGGAGCAGCCCCAGCTCCCTGCACCTGGAAAGCCAACAGCTTGCCAGCAAATCACTCGGCCTTAAAAGTCTCCTCGACCCCACAATCAAATCATTTTCAAGAAATTCAATTAGAGTGACGTGACATTTCCAAGGAAACACCGAGGAGGCATTCCGGTAATATTTTGGCCCTGCCAAAGTGGTTCAGATGGCAAATCAATAATAAATGTTTAAGGTAAGATGTATTAAAAAAAATAAAAATCAAGTTATCAATTTCCCATTATGCCTAAACTCCCAGAGCACTGATGGGAAATTCAAGTTGCATTTAATACACCTAGCAGAGGACTGAACAGCTTGATCTTATACACTTGCCTGCAGTATTGGTTTCCACTCCCCAACACTTCCAAGATGCTTTGAAGACTGGATTAAATCCCCCATCTCCCTGGTGAGCTGCTGCTTTGGCCTGTTTTGTGAGCTTGGTTTATGGTGAAGGGTTCTGATCCAAGTCAACCCCAAGAGGCTCAGCCCTTCTCCTTAACCACGAACCCAGGTGGTTAAATCCGACCACCAAACTTAGCTTTGACGTACCCCTGCTCCTGGCTAAGCATGGAACCCAATGTCAAGAAATTTTGCATGTAGGGAGGTGAAGCCCTTTTTCAATTGATGGCTGTAGACTTAAAAGTAAAATAATGTTGTCCCATTCCTTCAGTGTCCTGGGAATAATGAGTCATATACTCCGGAAATTCTTCACTTCCTCAGGAGGGTCCCATATCTTGTGACCATGATCCCACATCCATGTTCCCAGGTCCACTGGCTCACCCACAGCTGTCTCCTGACCATCACTGTGCTGCTGATTCACAGTCATAAAAATTATCTTAATGCAATTACCATTGCTTATCTTCTCCTCAGACTCGATGTCAACTTAACATGCCTGCCAAGTGCTTTGCTGGCCCACAGAACTACACCCTCCTTTTCTCTAATGCCCTGGTAAAACTGATAGGCAGACAAAGAAATGTGGGCCTGGAGCCACTGGGGGAGCAGCCAAGGTATGGAGAAAATCTTCCTGCCTTGTTTTCAGTCTGCCCGTATAAATATTTTTGTTCAATCCAGCTGTGGACTGGTTTGCATCAGGAAGGGTCATTCCATGTTCCTGTTCATAGCAGGGGAGTTGGACTAGATGGCCTTTAAGAGTCCCTCCCAATCCAAATGATTCTATGATTCTATGACTCAGGGAATGGGATGTTGCAACCAGACAGATTCCAGCTCAGGTCAACATGGATGAACCGTTCTGGAGTGCCCTTCCTACACCTAAGTCCCTTTTCCCCATCTCTTTTAAGGCTCTGAAATGTTCACTCTGCAAAACTGTGGCATCTCAACACATTGTTCCCCTTGGCAAGGTCCCACCTAAGTATAAATGTTCTTACCTGTGCACGGTGGTTGCTGTGCACCCCAGAAACATCACTTTCTTTATGCTGTGGCCTCACCTGGAAACACAGCAAAGCTTTAATTTGGATGAGGCTGCAGCCAATATTTTGCTCAGCCAGGAACATTTTGTTTTTTCTCTGAGGGAATTTTTTTTTCTTTTTTCTTCTTTTTTTTTTCTTTTTTTTTTTTTTTCTGTGGTGCAGTGCCTGAACGTTTTTGTCTTGCTGAAGTATGAGAGAGATTGGAAATGCTTGTCTGAAAATGCCATTTCTCTTTTTTCCAACATTTACCAAATTCCATTTTGATTTTTATTTTTTTTAAGTTTTTATTTTGGTTGGAGAAGGAATGAAAACATCAGATTTTTCTGCTAAACTCTCCTTGGAGCCTGGGACATTGTGGGCAAGGGAAATCCTGCTATCCTACTTTCAGCAATGAGGCAACCCTTCTCAGCCAGGGAAATCTGTGCTCAACCTTTTAATAAACACCCCTGATAATTTCCTTATTATTTCCCCCAGTTTCTCTCCACCGTAAATCCTCATTTAACCATTACATTCCCACCAAAGCTGTTTGGAGGGAGAAAGGAAATCCCCAGTTCAATCCTTGAAGACATGATGCAATGAGAGATGTCATTTTTAGACACTGCATTTCCTACCTTGATGCATTATGGCAGTGTTTTTTCCCACTTGTGCAGAAGACAGAACCTTTAACTTCTATGGTTGCTTTAGCAAATTAGGAGTATTTGGCAACATCGGAGAAACCTTCGTGCTCTTGTAGCTGTTATGGCCCTACTAGGGTCCATGCTATCCCATGATGTGCACTTGGAGGAGATGTTATTGGACAGGACCCCTCTAATCTGGGCTCACAAGGCCACCAAAACCCACGGTTTTACAGTCCCACTTGATCTCCACATCTCTCCTCGAAGACTTGGAGGTGGCATTTGTAGGGACAAGTCCATTTGCTTTCTTATCATACAAGCTGGTACAGCTGTTTTTTCACTTGTCCAGGGAATGGACAAATGAAAGAGCAGCTGGGCTTGATAAGGACAATGGGGAGTTTGTCTGATTATCTGACATAGGATAGGGCTCAACCTGCTCATCGGATTGGACATGAGACAACAAATTTCCACTTTTCCATCTGCTTTTCTAAAAGGGGTCATTGGTTCTGAGTTGAATTATGAGCTAGAAATGATACTCAGCAGCATTAACACACTTTTATTTTACAAAAATAAACTCATGGGTAGCTGTCACCTGGATTTGCAGACATAGCACAACAGAGCAAAGGGTACAGTTGTGAACCTCTGGGCTTTTCTGAGTGCTCAGATGATTCCCTCTCCTCATACCACTTTGTTTCCTGATCACAATTACAAGTAATTCAGCATCTTATTTTTTTCCCAACATCCGCTTCTTCTTCGTGTTAAATGGTTTGTCTTGCTTGTTGAGTCTCCAAGATGCCCTGGAGAAACTTCTTGCAGCTTCGTTTATCTTTGATTTATGCATGGCAATTGCAGCTAATCACCTCCCTCTGACTGGTGTTGGGAAGCAAGGAAAGAGAAAACAAAAAGAATGTTGGAGGTTGGCTGTAACATGGGCTTAGTTGTTCAAGACTCTCATGTCTGGAGAAGTTCAGGAGGTCTCCGACACCGTGGGATGTCCATGCCTGGTCATGTTGTGACATGCCAGACACTGATAAAGCAAATATCCTGATCCAGGTTGGGAATTCTTTAGGGTCAGTGAGGAGGAATCGTAAAATTATTGTAGAATCATTCAATTGTGAATGGGCATTTAAAGATCATATAATCTGACTCCCCTGAAATGAACAGGGACACCTATAGCTTGATCAGGTTGCTCAGAGGACTGAGCCTGACCTTGAATGTCTTCAAGGAGATGGCATCTACCACATCTCTGGGCAATCTGTTCCAGTGCTTTGCTACCCTTATGGTGGTCTGTGGAGAACATAGACCTGGCCTGGGTTTGTAAGACTGTCACTCCACAGTGGCTGTTTCTCTCCACAAAGGGAGATTGTGGAGCAGGAGATATCTACAGCTACTTCAGGATGCCTATATGCTCATTTAATGCTCATGCCTCAGGCTTGCAGCATTGGGCAGGAAGAGGCTCACTTCTTTACCCAGGGATTTAAAGCACTGGGAGTGACTTCTCCAGGTGTGGTAAATTGCAAAGAAGCAGATCACTAAATGTGAGTTCTAGCCAGACGAAATGGGCCAACTTGCAGATGAACCTCATCAGGATTTGTATTATTATTATTGTTATTATTTGTTTTGGAGAACTAACACATTTTTAATGCTGCCCGGAAGGTTTCTTCCATTTAGAGAAAAATCTGAGAGAACAGTACCTTTCAAGGAAAGCATTTCAGCTGCAGCTCATGTATTGCTTGGCAGCAGTAGCATTCACATTACTGTCAGAGCCAGTGGGAGCTAATTTCATAGAATCATAAAATAGCTTATGTTAAAGGGGACCTTATAGACCATTTTGTTCCATGGGCAGGGTTGCCAATCTGGTCTTGAATGCTCTCATGAACTTCTTCATCACCCTCAGGTTCACACTGTGTTTCATCGGTGGATGTAGCCAAAGGGAGGAGCTGTTCAGAAGTTCTCAGGATGGGCTGAGAGGAATCTGAGTGGGAAGTGCACTGGGAGCAAGAGGTGAAGTAGACCTTGAATCTAGAGGCACCACTTCAAGTGAAACTTGGAGGTACATATGGGGAAGGCTATGGATTGCCTGGGGGAGCAGGGTATGTCAAAGGCCACAACAGCTGGGCAGCCCATCCTGGAGAAGTCCGTGTGCAAACTGGGTTCCTCAAGGCCTTTGCTGCCATCCAAAGTAGTAACTCTGCCTTGAAAACATATCTTTTCCCTGTACATGAAAGAAACAGCTTCTCCTCCTTCTCCTTTTTTCATCTGACCTCTCCACTTTCCTCCCCTGCTGCTTCAAATCACCCTTCTATCTCCCTGGTTTATTAAAAGAAGACTTGCACTTGTCCTGCTGGGGCTTGCAGCCTGGTCCTTGGTGGGACCATAAGGCAACAGAGGTGGACGGAACCTGGATGTGTTTTTCTGCTTCCTCCTGGTTAGAGGGTAAGAGAGCCCAGGAGATTTCTCACCTGCTGAGGTTTTGCACCGCCATTCACACTTCCTCTTGGTTTTGAAGCGATTCCTGTTCCCTTGGCACCCCCCGAAGATGAAGGGTCGACAGGCATTTGTTTCAGGGTGGAAGTACCAGCGCAGGGTGTAGTCTCGGCAGGAGCCCTCGTCCATTGGCTGAAGGCATAGGGCTGCAGGGACACCCCACAACCACTCACATGTGGGATTCAGGTGGGAAAAGACCAACCTGGTTCCACCTTGCATGGGGCTGGTGCAATGGGCCTCATTGTCCCATGTTCATCACAATGAGGTTGGAAGAGCAAAGGGGGAAACAAGGGCCAAGGGTGGATTCCTATAGTGGGACGAGCACAGAGCTCTTCATTGTAGGGTTGGTTGCTTTCAGGGGCATTGCACAGAGGATTCTAACCTTGCTTTTTTTTTTTTTTTTTTTTTTTGTATGGATGGATAACACAGAATGGGGTGAAAACACCCTCTGGTTTGTTCACCACCAGAACAAATGCAGCAGCTTTAAGTCAAGTGTGAAGAAGAGATTTAAACCTCTACTTGCAGGCATGTGTAGCTCTTTCAGCCCCACATCCCCTTGATCTCAAAGCCAAAAAGCACTTCCCACCCGGGAACTGACTTCCTTAAATGTCACTTAATTCAGTTTATTTCACCTGGTAATTGATTGTAGGCTTCTCGATGCTTGTACAGAGAAAGACCTGTTATCGGCTGCACACTGGAAGCTGCTGGGGAAGCAAATGGAAATCACACATAATAAGGGCACGCAAACAAATTAGCCACCATTTAAATATTGATCATAGGAGCCTTACATGGCTGGCTAACAAGTTCTCTTAATAAATGTCATGGAGCTACTGGTGAGGCAGGGGGAGGAACTGGTGGCAATAAAATTCTTAATGGTGTTAAACAACTCAGTCAAAAAGGTTGGGTGTTAGTCAGAGAAAATGGAAGTATTTGTGGTTGCTTGCAAGGAGATAAATGTCAGGCTGGAGTTTTGTAAAGCTTTGAGAAGCCAGCGGCGATTGTAATCTGGCAGTAATAACCCTCCGATTGCAGAATCCTGTTAACATTTCGAGCGCCTATCGGCACTCATCACTTAGTGGAGCGATTTATGGGCCCTCCTGCCTCAGACCTAGGCTTTAATGGGATTGTCGGCTGGCGACGGCAGCAGCTGTGATTCAATAACATGTGGTACGCTCTGTCGATCTCAAACCGCCCCGATCCCAAATGCTGCCTTGATATAAAGTGAGTTTAAAGCCAGATGGATGATGTCTTCCGAGTGCAACACAGATATTAGGTGAGAGTTTGAGTGATGGGCAGGAGAAACGTGGAGATGGTTGAGTCCAGCTCCAGTTCTAGTTGGATATGTGGGGATTATTTGCTCCTTAGTGGGTTATATGGGAAAAAAATATTGAGATAATCATCTCTAGGACTGACAAAACTATTCCCAAAGCTCAGGATAGTTCCATCAAAAAGGTGAAGATATATAATATGTAGGTCAGTGACCTAATATCTGCCACTTGTTTTGAGGTTTGAAAGTATGTGTTATTGGAGTCTCACTTTTTAAATATAATCCAAAGTAGAAGAATTGATTGGTCAACTCATGTGTCAGTTGGAATGTGTGAATACCTATCTCTCTGAGCTGAAGCAGCGACTGTTCCCCTGCCTATACCAATGGATGCTCCATCCATACAATTCAACCCTCCTTCTCCTGTTGACAAAATCTAAGCAGTCGCAGTGTAAACATCTGAATTTCTGGTTTTCTGAACTGGAAGAAGTGAGACTCACTCTCCCTCTTCTTGAATTCTGCACTTTGTTGTGGTGTGTTTGGACTTTGAGTACTGAGTGCCGGGGAAGATTTAGATGTGCCGGGGAAGATATAGTTTAGATTAGATTTGAGGAAACATTTTTCTCTGAAAGAGTGGTCAGGCACTAGAATGGCCTGCCTAGGGAGGTGGTTGAGGCACCATCCCTAGCGCTGTTCAAGAAGCGTTTAGATGAGGTGCTAAGGGATTTGATTTAGTAGCTTAGTGGGTAAGGATGGTGATAGGAGGATGGTTGGACTATGACTATGATGACCTACAAGATGATCTTGTAGGTCCTTTCCAACCTAATGTATCTATGAATCTATGAGTGAAGAAAACACTTCATAAACAAGCCCATAATCCCCATATTCCTGTCCAACAGCATTTCTGCACAATGCTTTCACTCTCTATCTCTCAAAAATCAAGACTGAAAGGCAAATGTCACAGATGAAGTCAGAGGGACTGTAGGTGGATGTGGAGTGGCCTGAAGTTGTAATGGTTTTGGGGGAAGGTAATTTCCATCTTGCTTCCAAGATTCAGGGCAGAAATTCTCAGAAATCTCTAAAATCAATGATATCAAAGGCTTTGATCACCTTCATCTGAGTGTGTAGGGCACAGAGATGCCCACAGATCCCTGAAAAGCTATCCATGAACTATTAGCCCATGGGGACAGGTGAAAGAGGTATATGACTTGTATGTGCTGAAGGGATCATATTGGTGATAAGGTTTGCCTGATGTTGAGCTAAGATGTTCCTCACTGTAATGCACATTACAGTCGTTCACATAAAAAAGGATAGATGATCTGAAATTAAGCTGAAACTGCCCCATCCTATCCTTTCTCTGGACAGATGGTCATTTTCAGCCAAGTATTAATAGATCTCCCATTACCAAACAGATCCATCTCCTGGGCTTTTCTGCCAGGACACCATACCAGTTAATCCCAGGGTGGTCCTGGAGACAACTGGAGGTTCATCCTATCAGCTGTGCATGTCCAGCCCTATACAGGCAAGACCATACTGCATGCATCTGCAGAGTAGGACTTTGTCTGTTTTGTCTCCCTCTCTCTGTTGGGCAATGTAAAGGGACAGAAATAGAGCTGGTTGTTTTACTATTAGCTGCAATCATGAGTTTTACCCATTAATGTGTTCATGAGGCCCTGGGCAGAAATAGTCTGTAATAGTTTGTGTGTTTGGTCTCAGAGATGCAATTTTTGGCTGGTAGAAAGACTTACTAGAAGTTGTAAAGGGCATGAGGGAGACGGCATCAGCCTGAAAAGATTGTCTGCCTTCTTCCAGCATTTAGAAATGTGTTCTTTGATAGGTGGTGGTCACCAATGGGGCCACGTGTGTTTGGTTTTTCCCTAACCTACTCACTGGGAGCCTTGGACCATCTCACCCCTGAGTTACAGACTCATGTGGGGGATCTCATGTAGGAGCCCTTGTTGGAAATCCCATATCTGTGTCCTTTCTACCTCAAAGGAAAGGAATTTAGCACTGGGTTCATTCTGTGCAGTGGGAGAGGTGAAGACATTATCTCCCATGATAGAAAAGATCAAAAGCAAGCAGCCAGGCATCTGTAATTACCTGTTGTAAGAGAAGGTGTCACCAGGAAGGACTCTGATGATGTCATCCATGTGGTCATGCTCTGGGTTTTGTTGGGCATTTCTTCCTGGTTTTCACTATCCCTTTCAGGGTATTTTTGAGGCTGAAAATACCCCTGCAGCTGCCTCTTAAGTTCAGTTGCTTCCAGGCCTGTGGATTTAATTGCTGGGTCAGTGAAGATGAAATCTGGCACCATAGTTTGACAGCTGAGATCTCCTGCTCAGGAAAATAGTTGTAGTTCAACAAAACTGCTGTAATTGTGGGAGAAAAGTCGCAACTCAATGTTGCATCTGCAAAAATTCACAGGCCACAGGTATGGGGTCAAGCTAGGAAACCATTTTTCAAATCATATATGCCCTAGAGAAGGGTAAGAACTTATGGACAGATCATACTGTCTCCTGTCTTATCAAGGAATCTTGGAGTATGCTAAACTTATTCATAATAAAGGTTGGTTTTAGAGGAAGCAGTTCCCTAGGAGTGTGGTGGAACTCATTGGTACCTCCATGGCTGCATGAACATGTTCACAGTGTCACTTGGGATGGAGTTCTGATCAAAGCTATAATTAGTTTTGGCTGTATGTATGTATAGGGTTGGAAGTTACAGGATGGTAGATCTGATGGAGCCTGGCTGTGCAAAGCTGACACAGAAACATGTTTTAAAGCAATGTGGGCCAACAGGCTTAATCTATTCCATATCAATTCTGAAGCATGTCCACTTTGGTTTTGATCTGGCTTTGCAAATTTACTGCTATTTCTAAAATGATGCCTTGAACATGAGTTGGAGACAGGACCATGTGCTTCTGGCTGAGCATCTGGATAACATGCAGAGCCCTTGGGTAATATCTGAGTTATGAATGCAAAACATTTCAGCAAGGGTTTTTTGTAGGAGCACGAAGGCTTCTGTGTCCAAGAGCATTCAGCACGCAGGATTCATTTGCCCTGATTTATTACAGCAGCAAGGAGAGGCCAATGCAAGGGCAATATCCTTTGGATGGGGCCATGAGTAACACCAGGGAGAGACCATCTCTACCCTGATAGATTGGCTTTCTAAATACAGAGCAGGAGGGGTGGGAAGCAGAGCTTGGAAAGGACTATATTGTTCCTAATGTAATTGGGAGTGTCCCATGCCAAGGGAGTCTCCAGCTGCTCCATGTGTCTGTGATTACACTGGCTCAGTACAACCAGAGAGAGGCTGCTGCCAAGCAGCTCAACTATTTGCTTCTTGATCTGCCTCTCTGTTTAGTAAGTCCCTGGCTTTGTGAAATGCTCAGCTTTCATATACTATGACACTATGTGCTACGAAGGCTTAAAAAATGTAAAAATAACAGTTATGGAGGAAAAATTAAAGCAAATCCATTCCTGGGGAAGATGTATTCATTTTAGAGGCAAGTTGCTGCTTCTCCTTTGATTATGCCTGTTTCAAGCACCGAACAGTTAGGACAAGACTAACTTCAGTGGCTGCAGAGAAGAGTGTCTCGTGCTGTCTGAGTCAGTAATGTCCTCATCTTACAAAGCCCAGAAACATCCCAAGATGACATACAGAGATTAAGATACGTATGCGCATACCTTGTCTGGGGTTGGATGCATCACCTTAGGCACTGCCCACCCACGAAATGGCTCTTCTAAATGTCAGTTAATTCAGCACAGAGGATGAACCCTTGACTAAATGCTGGAGTTGGAGTCGATGATCATTATAGGTCCCTTCCAACTCAGGATATTCTATGATTCTATGACTCTGAATGTGGGGTCTCCTATTTATCAGCAGATTAACCATTCAGGCTACATGGACCATAAGAAATAGGTCTCCATAGCAGAAGATGGAATGTTGTATTCTGTCTTGCAGTATAGAATGCAAGTTGGTGACCTCTTGGTGTCCCTCTTAACCCTGTTTTTTGATATTTCCCTAAGAAATAGCCCCCCTAAAAGCCAGGACCTTCAAACATCCAGTGCTCCAGGGTCATTTTCTGTGTTGAAACTCAAAACAAGTCATTTACTCTTAATGACATCTTTTCACTCAGTCTGGGGGTAAGGAGAAACATCCTTTAAACCACTGCACATTCCCATGTATTTCTATATGGACTTACCCACAAGCATCCTTCCCAGCTCGTCTCCACAATCTGCAAACAGAAGACAGGGCAGAGTTTGTTTGCCACTTCTTGTTCTTTTTATTTTTATCTTTTGGACAATAGGAAGATATTTTTTTTAATGAAATGATTATTTTCATAGGCAGCACATGCTATCATGGGTTATATTCTGTTTCAAACCCTCAACACTTAAAAACCCTTAAATGTTTAAGTGTTTAAACCCTTAAAACACTCAAATGTTTCCTAATGTGTCTAGGCAGAAACAAGTGTGACTCTGTCTTAATCATCTTGGCAAGTGCAGTGGTGACCTCCTATCCACTTTGGCCATAGGAATGCTCTAGGGAACTGGGCAGCTCTGCTGAACCTTTGCAGGGCAAAGAAACAACAACCACAAAAGCAAAGAACCTTTGTGATGTGGGGATTTGGGGTTAAAGAATCCCCAACTATGGTTTTCCCCACTATTGTTTTGTTGCCCTTGTGGTCCTGGTTGACAGATATGGAACAGGCTGTCCAGGGAGCTGGTGGAGTCACTGTCCCTGGAGGTGTTCAAGAAACATGAAGATGTGGCACTGAGGAACATGGTTAGTGGGCAATATTGGTGGACAGTTAGACCGGATGATCTTCGAAGTGTTTTCCAACATTAATGATTCTGTGATTCTTCTTTCACTGAATAGGTGTCAAGAAGTGTCATGAAATAGAGTGGAATTAAAGTGTTGTTATCAGACTTTAAAACACAGCTCCAAACATTCCACTGTGACCCAGTGCCTTTCACCAATCAGTGGGGAAATGGAGATGTGCGGAGAGGAAAGCTTTGATGACAAAACCACCAGGGAAGAAATGAGAAGACAAAGGGTTTAAAGGGAAAGAATTAAAAGTGAGAGTAGGGGGTCAGGGCTACAGCAGAGACTCTGTGGCCCAGATGCCCACACGCATCTCCAAGTGTAGCAAGGTGACGCATCTCTGCTCACTGCTAATGGGGTGATATTTGCTGTGTCGAGTGAGCATGTGTTACCACTCAAATTACTCCAATTTAGTTGCTGCCAGCAGTCAGAGCGGTGGATCCAAGCAGCTCACCAGCTGACTTACCGCAATGGCCTCTCATTTCGCTCCTGACCACCTCCTTCACCTCTTCCTCCTGTGCAACAGGGAGAAAGAAGTGATTAATAGAGATTTTTCTATCCTTGCTCCATCTCCCTCAGCTTTTTCTTTCCTATTCTGCTAGTGCAGCCTTGCCTTGAACACTCTGTGCCGTTTTGGGTACCACAATATAAGAAAGACATAAAGCAATTGGAGAGCATCCAAAGGGGGGATATGAAGATAGGGAAGGCTCTGGAGGGCACGATGTGTAAGAAGTGGCTGAGGACACTTGGTTTGTTTGGCCCAGAGCAGAGGAGGCTGAGGGGGGCCTCACGGTGGTCTACAATCACCTCATGGTGGCCTACAACCCTTTAATGGTGGCTTTACAGCCTCCTCATGTTAAGAAAAGATTTTGCATCAGAGAGTGGTTGGCATGGAACAGGCTGCTCAGGGTAGTGGGCCCAGCACCTAAATGCTAGAGCTCAAGTTGTGCTTGGACACCACTCTCAGACATAGGGTTTGGGTGGTCTTGTGTGGAACCATGGGTTGGACTCAGTGATCCTTGTGCATCCCTTCCAAGTGGGGATATTCTATGGTTATGTCCCAGCCAGACTTCACTTCATAGAATCATAGAGTTGTTAAGGCTGAAAGGGACCATTAAGATAATCTAGTCCAACCATCAATTCATTGCCACCATGCCCCACTGATGGCCTCTGAGATGTTAGCTTTTTTTGGCCAAGATCTGAGACATACAGTTGGTGTCATAAGGACTGGGCTCAAGATTTGTGTCCTATTGGGAAAAAAATGTCTTTCTTTGCAAAATTTTGGCCATCCTGTTAGTGACTATTTCTTTCCTGCCCTGATGACCTGGCATCTCCAGCCACGAGGAGCATGGGACATCTCAAACCCGGGCTGGTTTTCCGGTGAGCATCCCCACCCTTTTGACACTGGAGCCATGGTCTCTCAGATGTCTTTCACCTCTGAGAAACTTCATCAGCTCACCTACACCCATGCAAAGTTAATCACACTGCAGACTTAATCAGCAGAGATTGTAGCACTAGGTTTAGGTGAAATGTAACTTCACTTGAATTTGTTCTTCTCTTTCTCTTTGCTATATAACAATGTTCCCCACAGAATGAGACAGCTGGTCACTTGCATTTTGATTCTATCCCCTGCTCTTAGGCTAAGGGTTAGGGTTAGGGGATAGGATGAGGGAAAATGGTTCCAAACAGAAAAAGGGAGATTTAGCTTGGATAGAAGGGAAAAGTTGTTTACAATAAGGGTGGTGAGGCATTGGAACATGTTGCCCATAGGAATAGTGGATGCCCCATCCTTAGAGACATTCAAGGTCAGGCTGGACCAGGCTCTCAGCACCCGATCAAGCTGTAGATGTCTCTCTTCGCTGCAGAAGAGCTGGACTAGGCAGCCTTAAAAAGTCCCTTCCAACTCAAATGGTTCTATGACTAGATGAGTTTAAGTTGTGCATCCTCCACGTCCAGTGGTAGACATCCCAATGGAACTTGGCATGGTATGATCACTGCCTTATAAGGATGACAAGTCTTGGGGCATTTACTGTGTAGAAAGCTTGGCTTAATTCAGTATCCCATGCATAGAGCACTCTTGCTCTTAACACCCATTCTGAAACTAGCACTGCCAGGCAGCTATGTGTTGAAAAGATGAAAATACAGTGTTGTATTAATCCTATCTGCCAAGCACAAGTTTGAAACATCACAGTTAAGGATGGAAGAGGAGAAATGTGCCCCAAACTCTGGGTCAGTGTTTGTACTCACAGTGTGCTGCCCAGCACATTGCTCCTGTCTCAGCCCATGCACATCTGACATCTCTGGGCAATGGCCAACACTCATTTCCTAGATATTCTCTGAATTAATTTGTTTCTCATCATTTCCCTCCTCCCTTACACCTCTTAGGGGCATTTTGCCCTATTTTCTCTATTCATGCCTGTGTAAGAGAATGTCATCTTAGACTAAAGTACTCACAGAAAGACCAGGATCTCCCTTTTCTCCTTTCTGGCCAGCTGGACCATTTTCACCCTGTTAAAAACACTTAGGTCATTATAAAAGCTCAGTAGAATGAACATTAAATGCTTCAAGAATAAGTGCACCTTAGAGAGGAAAGGATGCTCTAGAAATGGAGATGGGGAAAAGTATTCACGTGTTTTCCCATAAATTCAAGGGGTATCAGTGAGCAGCTCACTGAGCAGGAAGGAGCATCCTTATATGCATGCAGGGAAACAAAGTGTATGTCAGAGGGCTGGTGCAGGCTCTCAGGTGTTTTAGGCTCATTTTTGCTGCTAAGAGTAGTTGATTAAAAATACTTAAAAATATTAGATGAAAAGGAGCACAGATGCTATGCCACCTCTTAATCCAGAACATGGGATGCAGGTTGGTATCTTGAGATTAAGCCCAGTATATGATGTTTTCCCAAAGAAGCCTAATATAAAATAACTGGCAGCCCAATGGACTCATGGAAGTTATCCCAACTGGAGAGATCTTCAAGCGGATATACAGACAGCATTGTCTGTGCTCTTGCTGTTGCATGATTTGGAGAGCCAAGAAATTCCACACAGAAGAGTTAGAATTCATCCTGTCCTTATGCAGAGCTGGAGGGTAGTGAGGAGCCTGACTAGGACATGAGGATGGCTTGTCCTCATACTGACCATTATTCCTTTTTGCCCGTCCATGCCTGGAGGACCTCTAAGGCAGAGCTGAGGTCTTCCTCTTCTCCCTCGTGGACCCTAGAGAAGATGAAAAGAGCTTCATTAGCAGCACTGAGGCAACATCTGGAGGCAATCTCTGGAGATCCTTCATGACACAACTTGGGGTATTTACCCTAAAGCTCAACGTGGGCATCAGTAGAAGAAGACGGGACATAAAGAACTACTTCTACATGAAGTAGAAGATCAGACATGATTTAGTGGTAGGTCGTTAAATTTAGAGTAGTATGGTTTGGTTGTGGTTGGACTTTATGATCTCAAAGGTCTTTTTCAACCTGAGCAATTCTATGATTCTGTGATTTTAAGACACTCAGAGCCCTCTGGATTGCCAAACAGATCAGATGTGATGAGACAGAACCGTGGACTTCGCACCATCTTCCCCATGTGGGCAACCACACGAATCTGCTTATGGTCCTACCCTTCAGATAGGGCAAATGCTATGGGGCAGAAGTTTTCTTTCTTCAGCTCTTTATTTGGTACTAAGAAGCAGAGTCTCAGCAGGAGAAGGACTTGCAGAATGAGACAACACCCTCCCACATTAGAAATGGTACAAACCCAGGGACTTTCTCCTTTAATTTACGGAAAAGACAAGTAGCAGTGTGGGTGTAGAAAGCAGCTTCTCACAGCCTCTCATTAATCAATGTCTAAATTAAAGTCATTTATTATCTCATACATGACTTTTTGAGCATGTAGTGCTTGTAAATGCTAATCTAAAAACTTCCAGCCTTTTTAAACATACATGAGTATATACATTGTACTTTCAGCTCCTTCCTCCCTTGTGTGATTCTTTTGATACATTTTTCATTGCAAGATGCAGCCTGGGGAGTGAGGAACAAAAGAACAATGGTCTGTGGCTGCATCTGGTCCATGCTGTAGTGCTCTAGAAGGGGGTTTCTACACCTTGCCCACCTTGGGGGCAGTCCTTCCAATAATCACCCATGGTTTCGTGATGAGACACGGGGTAGGATCCAGCTATAGCTGCTGAGCAATGCTGGAATCCCAAAACCTCCTCTGTACTCTTGTACCATGGAGCAGATTGCTCTGAGTCAAGCCTTTATTTGATGTCACAGGACACAATACAGACATTCAACCTGATTATCGCTGCAATTCGGACCTTGCTTCACCACCTTCCTCAGTTCTTCCCTAGGACTTAAACCCCAGTGTTGGGTATTCCTTTGGCTCCAAACTTTCTCAACACTTGAAGTTTTTTGGTTAATAATCAACAAATCTACACAGATACCTTTACATCAGCTCTCTGCTAGGCTCTGTAGAACTGGGAGACTTCTGGTCTGTCCCAGAAGAGCTCATGTAGTCACAGAATTGTTTGAGTTGGAAGGGACTTTTAAAGGCCATCTGATCCAACTCCCCTGCAATAAATAGGGACATCTACAGTTCAGTCAGTTGCTCAGACCACTGTCTACCCTGACCTTGGATGTCTCCAGGGACAAGACATCCACCATGTCTCTGGGCAACCTGTGCCAGTGCTTCACTACCCTTATTGTAAGACTGGTAATGAATTTAGTTGTTCTGATGTGGTCCAGACTCATTTGGACTTCATATAAATTGGATCTGAACAATCCAAAGTTCTACCTTTGTCCACAAGAACATTTTTCACTGGTGTACATTTACTAGTGCAAACCTGTAATGTCAGATGTAGCTGCAAATCAACATTAAACACGTTTTTTAACTTGGCACAGGACCATGATGCAGTGGTCATGAGAGTTTGGATTATTTGTCTGGAAAAAAAAATATGCAGTACATAGCGGATTAAGGTCAGAGTTTCTACTTTTTTTCCTCATTTCCAAACTACAGTGGAATCTACTCCCATCTGACAGCAAACTCAAGTATTTTTTGTCACTTGGGGATATGGTTTAGTGGGCCTGGGGGTGATGGGTTGATGGTTGGACTTGATGACTTTTGAGGTCTTTTCCAGCCTTAATGATTCTACGATTTTACAGACAATATGTGTACATGTGTCCTCTACATACACATGCACACAAACAAGGATTAAATTCTTAGGTATATTTTTATAAGGACACATCTCTCAGCGGTGAGACATGTCACACCAAGTGAGGCTGGCACGAGTTAAAACAAGGCTATATCTGAGAAGATCTTTCAGGTAGTTACCCAACTTCAGCTTTTCTTTTGTTCTCTGCTCTTTCTTGTCACTGTATACATTCTTTTGTCCAAGCCTAAAACTCAGCCAATTCGATCTTGAAAAAGGTATTTCCACTTCCAGTCCTCTTTCACTTGAAAAGTTTTTCGTTACTTAATGGATGCTACCTAAGGGTGGGTGATTAGCATTAATCTCTAGTATTGTCCCTCTGCATTGTGTTGACAGCAGCAAGACACCCTTCATTACCATAGAATCTGGAGGCAGCATGTTCCTACTCATAAACAACATTAGCATGTCTCATTTCCAAGTCTTCTTATTACATTTCAAAAGATGCCCAGCATGTCTTACATGCAAGGACACTTATTAAGAGTGGGCTTCAATTGGGGTTTGAAAGCCACTAGCTCCTTCTGAAGCCTTGGCATCCTGCTCCCTAGATAATTAGCAACAGGAGGGGTGCACTTGATGCTACCTGGAAATTAGCATTTTTCCTTCCTTCGTTGAGAGGTAATAGGAGAAGAAAGGAAAAAAATACTTCTGGGGATAAATACACCAGGAGATGAAGTGTGTTGATTAAGATCCCACAAAATGATAGCAGATGTTGCAGCCATCCTCTCTCAGTCTGGGAGATCTCAGGTGCCAGTTTGTAGGTTGAGGATATGTACGGAATCATAGAATCATTGAGGTTGGAAAAGAACTCTAAGATCAAGTCCAACCATCGACCCACTCCCACCATGCCCACTAAACTATGTCCTCAAGTGCCACATCTCCACAGTTCTTGAACACCTCTAGGGACAATAACTCCACTACTTCCCTGGGCAGCCTGTATCTATGGTGACATGGGGGGACACATCTGGGGTTCTGTGTCACATGAGGGTGTGAATTGCAACCACTTGGATGGCAATTGGAGAAAAGACTTCTAGCAGAGCTCCCTATGGAAGACAAATCCAGGGCAGCATCTTATTTCCTCCTGCTCTTGCTGCATGTAGATCCTTGCTAGAGTTGTTCTGTAAGCACTGGTATATGGGTTTCTAGAGAATAGAGTTGTCATGACATTGTTTGCCCACATAAGAGGCCCAGACCTGGCTGCATGGGAGCAGAGGACTTTTCTTTAGATAGATGTATAGTATTACTAGACAGGTAAGGAGGAAACTGATCTCCTGGAAGCCACCTTATTAGAATATGATTCACTCTTTCCTCACACTGAATTCCATCTCAGTTTACAGCATGCTAAGGACCACTTGCTGCTCACCTGTGGCCCTGGTTTGCCTTGGGGCCCTTGAGGTCCATCTGGTCCTGCAGCCCCAGCCTTTCCAGGCCATCCTCTTTGTCCTTTGAAGCCTCCCAAACCGGGAACTCCTTTTGACCCCTAAGAATCAGCAAGAGAGAGCAGTTCAGAGATTTAATCCAGCACAGGTAGTTTTAGAGACAGGCCAATCAGATATTACTCAAATATTTTCATGGGCCTTGGCAATACAGTGAGATCCTTTAGTTTTGTTTTTCATTTCTACTCTTCCAGAAAGCACCTCACTGCTTGGGAACATGGATGTCCCTCCCCTCTAGAATGTTGCCCAACAACTTCTAATGCCCAACTCTCTTTAAAAATGTAATGTCTTTTCCCACTCCAGAGCATCTTGGAGGCAGTAGTGTTATCTGTTTTTGCTCCCTTGCAGCATGCCCAGCCCCCTGTGTACAGTGGTGTTAAAATCATAGAACAGCAGAATGTCTCGAGTTGGAAAGGACTCATAAGGTTCATTAAGTCCAACTCACTGAGTTGAATAAACCCTGACAACTTATCCCACTTCAAAGGTTTAGATGGCTTTTCCTCATGCTAAGTGTGCACCCTCCTGGGGTTTCATGCATCAGCAGAATGTGAATTAAGGAAGACCTCCTTCTCCTGCCCTTTTCACCTGTGGTCCCCAGCCTTAATGCTCCAGACAGTTGACATTTGACCACTGAAAAGGGTACCTATGATGCATAAAGTGCATAATACTGTTAACTTGACCTGATGGATGTGGGATTCATCCTTTAATAAATGGCAGCTCGATGCAGTGTGGCGAGCACTAACCTTTTCTCCTTTCTCCCCAGGAATCCCAAAGGCACCGTTGTCACCTGGTGCTCCTTGTTCACCCTGGAGGGAGCCAAGATAAAATTACCACTGATGCAGACTAGGCATGGTTGCATTTTCTCAACGAACCATCTCTTCTTCACATTACGATGTTATTTACTAAATGTAACCCGTAAGAGTCTCTCAGCATGTGCACCAGTGGTACTCAAGGAGACTGAAAGTAATCTCGTTAAAAAGCCCCATTACTTCTTATGCAATAGTTCACGAGAAGCATCTGGGCTGGGGTGGATGAACTTGACTGAGTCAAGTGAAGAGGTCACTAAACCCAGATATCCAAAAATATGTTGGGCTATAGAATTAAATACAGAATAGCCCTATTTGTGCTCTCAAAAAGAAATAGGCAAATACAGAAGTTGTTTCCCAAAGGTTTTAGGCAACTTCCAATTTGCAGGCAGATGTGCAGTTTAGATATTCACCTTTGGTCCAAATGGTCCATCTGATCCTGGGATTCCTGGTTTTCCAGTACTGCCAATTTCTCCCTATGGATGCAAAAGCAGTGAACGAGCTATAAGCAGTCACAACCTCTAAAATACTGGGAAAACTAGCTCCAAAATGGCAAGATGAGTAAGTGATGCTGTGGAGGGTATGAAACCCTACATACAGGAAAATTCCCACCTCAGACTGATGTAGATTTTAGACTGCCCTGACTTCATAACCACTTACATAAAAGTAGGTGGGAAATTCACTGAACAGTACTTAATTTACCCAATAGGCCAAGGCAGATGAAGGAAAATATTAATAATAAAAATATACCCCATTGGTTCAGCTGTCAAGTGCTCCCTTACACCTTATCAAGCTTTTCAAAACCCTTCATAAAAAGACCATTAAGGGCCATTATCCCTGTTTATAGAGAAAAGACCATTGGTGCTGGTAATCAGAGAGATGTCCCTGGCAGAAATTGCAAATCAAGTCCAGGCAGCTTCTAAGCCACAGACCAGAAGGATATTTGGGAAGGTGTTCAGGTGGTAAAAAAAAAAGTGTCAATCCCCAGATTGTGATCACATATCTCTATGCTGCAGTCTGTGGCTTCAAGCCATAAAGTCACAGAATTATTAAGGTTGGAAAAGACCACTAAGATCATCTGGTCCATCACCACTGTGGGGAGGCTCTTTTGCATAAGCTAGTGTGGTTTCTTCAAGCATGGTGTTACCCTTGGGGTGAGTAAGAAATAGGAATCACTGCTGGAATTGAGGCAAACAGAGCAGGAGATAGAGCTAGGCTGAGCTCACCTTGATGCCCTTGGCTCCTGGAGCACCAATGCGTCCTGGCAGCCCACGTAACCCCTGGGGAGAAAGCAAATCATGAGAAGTGATGTTGTATCAAGGTGAAGGCAAGTAGGATGAAAACTGCTTGTGCACCTGGTTATCCCTAATGCAAGAACGTTCCTGATCCACAGAACCCTCCCCCATATACTCCACCCATCCTGGAGTCTGTGTTATCTTCTCCACTTGTCCCAACCTTTGTTTCACAGAATGATAGAGTGGTTGAGATTAGGAGGGGCCTCTAGAGGTCATTTTGTACAACCACTCTGCTCAAGCAAGGCCATAAAGAGGTGACTGTCCAGGACAACATACAGACAGCTTTTTGAATGTGGAGATTTCATGGGATATTGTCTAGCCCCTACCTTTGTTCCTTTCTGCCCAATGTCACCAGTGATCCCAGGATCACCTTTTTCTCCCTAAATATAAAATAAAATAGATAAAATAAAAGAAAATAAAATAAACATAATACACATGCTGACAAGTTAAGAATACAGCCCTGGTGATAGCATTATTTTGCATTTTTATTGTCCTTTTAAGCAGTGGGGATTCCTGGAAAATTTGTAGATCATAGAATCATAGAATCACTGGATGATTTGGGGCGGAAGGGACCTTTAAATGTCATCTACTTCAACATTCCTGCCATGGATATGGACATTTTTCACTAGATCAGGTTTCTGAAAACCCCATCCATCATAATTTCCAGTGATGGAGAATCCACAGCTTTTCTGGTTAACATATTCCAGGGTCTCACCACCCCTATTATAGAAAATTTCTTCCTTAGATCCAGTCGAAATTCCTTTTTTTCTGTTTGAAACCTTTGTCCCTTGTCCTGTCACCACAGGCCCCAGTAAAAATTCTTCCTCTGTCTTTCTTTATCAGCCCCTGTTATATATTGAAAGACTGGAAGAAGTTCTTCATGGAGGCCTCTTTTCTCCAGCTTAAACAACCCCAGCTCTCAAGTGACAAAGGAAAACTCATGGTGAATCACAGGGGAGAAATTAAACTCTACCACTAGATATACACACACACATTCTCTGCTGGCATCTAGAGAGGTCTCCTCCTAAAAACTGGGCCAGAATGTACATTAGAGCCTTCTCTAGAAGGTTTAGGTAGAAATTTCATCTCTCCTTTGGAAAGAGTCACCCTTAATTCTTGTTCCCAATTCCAGTAATAGGAAACAGAGGGTGTAGGAGGATAAATGAACTCAGGTTTGAGAAAGCCAAGGAGGCTCTTTCTGCCTTCCAAACTAACCATGTCCTTTCCTGCTACTCACTGGCATCCCCTTCTGTCCCTGAAGACCTCTGTCACCTTTGGCTCCCTTCATTCCGTTCCTCCCATGGAGGCCTGCTGTACCCTGCCAAAGAGGAGCACAATGAATTTCTGCATTAGTTTTTGCAAGGAGATCACAGAATACAGTCATCAGGATGGAAACTCAATCGTAAAAGCCTGAGTAGCACGTTCCAAAAGTCAGAGATCAGAAGCCAACCTAATACTAGCAGTGAGAGATGACGCTTTGGTTAACAATCATTCCCTATGGATTTGGCAAACACCAGCAAGTTCAACCCAGAAGTTGGCTTTGTTTATAATCACAGCTTGGGAAAATGAGTAACACAGTGTTTGAAGAGTAGTTCTGGGGAAGAAAGTTGGGATGGCGATGGTTGCAGTTGCAAATAGGAGAAGAAATACTAAACAAGCAGAATCACGCTGTGCGAGTTGCTCTGTTGGGTTGTTCACAATCCTGGGCACTGGGTCAGCAGCTCAGTTTCAGATCTATTCAGTCAAGGGAAGAAGTGCTCAATTTGTGAACAGCTACTCTGCTTGCTGAGTGCAGATCCATGCACGGGATTGTTCACTGTTTCAGTGCAGTGAACATTTCCTATCTGGGAATAGAAGAAATTCTCATCCCTCCCAAACACATGGACAATATAGGACAGAGGTACTCCTCCATGAAGACACCACAGCATTGCAATTTGGAGGTCCATGAGCCATTCTGCAGCTTAGCTCAGCCTGGGACATATGATATTTCTTGAAATCCCTCTCCAAGCCTGAATGTTCTCTATCTTCTGGAGTAAAGGGAGTATTTGAGAACAGACCATGTGCTCCTCCATGGCTGCTGGTCACGTTGGATGGGGTAAAGTCCATGCTTCTCAAGCCCTGCCTGCATGATCAAGCCTGAATATCTCATGCATGATCTTTATTTACAGGTAACTATTTATTGAAACAATCAATATGAAGCTCTTGCTGAGGAAGTAAATGGACTATAAAAAGCACAACTAATTAGAATTTCTGTTTGCTAGGACAGATTGTATGTTTGGAGGGTAATAAACCTTTTGGTTCAATGGTTAAATCTCAAGAGCCCAGGATACCTTCAATTGCCTGGCATTTTTCAGATTGCTCTGAACTAGGTACAGATCCATCTGGCTAGGGATTTATACATACACACCTGTACCCAAGGGGATGGACTAAATCTTATTCTTCAACACTGCCTGGTCCTGGAGGAACTTGACAATAGTTAGCAACTTCCCAATTAGCTCTAACAGCCCCCTCAGCACCTGAATTTATTCACCCATAGGGGCTTCTGTGTTAAAATGAGACCTTTCTGTCTTTTCTTGTGCTTCCCCCACCTTCCTGTCTCCAACTCATAGCTCTCCTGTAAGCCTTAGACTGCAAAGTGCTTCTTGTCTTGAACCTGAAGGGAGCCCAGATGGCTTTAGGAAGAGTAAAGCTCAGAGTACGTGCTGTTAAGTAGAAGGATAGATGTTCTCAGGTATGCCTACTCAGTACTCCAGCAAATCATAGAACCATAGAGTCATTTAAGTTGGAAAAGACCTATAAGATAATCATATCCTACCATCAACCCAACCCATGCCCACCATGCCCACTAAGCCATGTCTTTCAGTGCCAAATCTCCACATTTCTTGAACACCTTCAGGAATGGTAATTCTCCCACCTCCCTGGGCAGCCTGTTCCAATGCATTACCTCTCTTTCAGAGAAAAAAGAGCTCCTAATAACCAATCTGAACCTCCCCTGGCACAACTTGAGGCCAGAATCATATAGATTGGAAAAGACCTTTAAAGTGATCAAATTTAACCAAATTTGAATAATATTTTTACCTCAGCTTTATCTCACCACAGGTGGATTTCTATCTATTACAGACTGAAGAGACTTTGTAATATGTAGTAGATTTGAAGTCAGGCTTAAACATGACCTGATGTTTTTCAAGGCTGTTTATATATGTTTATATAGGGAAAGAAAATGAAGGCTGGAAGAGTCAAGAAGGAAGAGGATTTAAAAAAAGGAGAAGAAAATGTTCATGCACTGAGCAAGGGAAAGAAGGTGAATGGAAATTTGTTCCCTGAGATTTACATTCTATGTTTTGCCAGGGCAAATAAAGGCTGGGCAATAAAAGCTAGTAAAATAGCAGCTTAAAGTCAATTACTGTTGGACTACTGGAAATGGCTTTTGCTATTTGGTTCTGTTATTAAAGTGTTGCTGTAACAGGCTTCATTTAACTGTAAGGACACCAGTTTGCACGAAGGCACAGCAATGCAGAAGCTTAGTCATAAGTCCTGACGCAAAGATGACTTTGAGCTGAGATTCTCTGCACAAATTCCTGCAAAGATTTGGGCTGGAGCCAGGGAGGAGTTTGTGTCATCACCAGGCTCATCGTCTCCATTCAGATGAGGAGCTGGGAAATTAGCTGGGTCACCCTGAGAAAGCATCACATCCATCTGCAGGAGTGCATTGCAAACCCTCAAAAAATCAGTCCAAAGAAGCAGGGAAGACACATTAAAGGACTAATGCATTTCCAAATCATGGTATAGGCCAGCCATGTCCAACCTGGGCACAGGGGAGGCAGTGCTGTGCAGTACAGACTCAAGTGATGACAAATAATTGTATGCATTTTGACACACTGGCTAAACACAGCGAGGAATGCACAGCTGTTCTTGCCATTTTGATAAAAGAGTTTGAACACAGGTTTCAAGATTGCAAAATAAATCATAAGTTTTGACACCATTTCAGTCAATATCAATACAAGACCTGCAAGTTTTCACATTGAGCATATAGAGTTGTAATCAGATATTCAACTCAAAAAATCTGCTCATGTCTCTTTACCGGATTTCCATTATCCCTCTCTTACCAGAGCAAAACATCCCTCGCTTCACAGTCACACCTTATTCACGTGCATACTGCCAATAAGCAATGAGATTTGTGAAGTACTGTCAAGGATGGAGTGCAGGAAAAGTAAAATTTCATCAAAAATCTCTGATGAAAACCTTGAGAGCTCACTAAGAATGGCTGCCACTCAACCAGACTGATGAGTTACTTTCACAAAATCAAGGTCAAATATTCCACTAGTTGCTTTTTGTTCCTCTTTTTTTTTTTTTTTTTAAAGTTTTAAGAATAATATTAAAAATTCAAATTTTTTGTTACTTATATATCATGATAATATATAATTTAACTAGGGTTGCTCTGAAAGCAATGCCTCCTGTTTTATTAAGTTTGTCCATAATGTCAGAGATGGATGTTGGTGGTATGGCAGTAGAGGTAGAACCTTCCCACCAATATCCTATTACAGTTTGTTGCTGTGTGACAGATAGCAGCAGAGGGACACGATATGAAAGAATGTCATCTGATGTGGAAGTGCATATGAAGCAAAGGTGTGTCCCTGAATTAATCTGTGAAAAAAATGCACCTATTGGTATTCACTGACACTTGCTGAACGTTTCTGGAGGCCAAACAGTGGATATTTACAATGAGACAGTGTGTGGTGCATTTTAACAGTGGCAGTAGAGGGTCACCTCTTCTGGTGTAGATTTTTATGAACATAGCACGCAGGCTCTTCTTGTTCACCAATGGTAAAAATACTTAGCTGATGGCGGTGACTATGTTGAAAAACAATGTTTTGTAGCTGAGAGTTTGCTCAATTGAACAGTGTTATTCCGCCCTCTGTACCTGTTGTAGTCTCCATGGAAATAAACAGGAGGCATTACTTTTGGAGCAGTGTATGGGGCCCAAGACAGTTCCTATTCACTCAATGCAGTCCATGCAAGCCAAAAGGTTGGAGACTGGTAGCTTAAGCTGTTATCTTTGCTAAAATCTTTCTCATCTCCTGTGCTTCAGTGCTCAATATTTGATGTGATGATGCATCTGAAGGAGCAGGGAGTCTCAACCTGAAAGTTTCAGCTGTGTTTTTATCACTCCCCTTCTGTGTCCTGTGTCTGGATGTCAAGTTAGGTGGGCAGAGATTTCCACCTATGACTAAAAGATCTGAATGACCAACTTCTTGAACACCTTGGACTTTTTGGAAATGCTTGTGGCACCCTCCTGGGCCAAAATAATGTCAGTTGGTGGCTTTTCCCACTGTAAATAGTCAGAGGCACCTCTTGTCAAGCCCAGGATGGACACTGACACTTCAGCTTTCTTCACCTCTGGCTTAAAGTGACCTGCTGCTCAGCAGGCAGGAGAACTGGATTTCCAAATGGGTTCATCTATTGGGCTTTCAAACAGGATCATGCAGCCAGTGGAGGAAGATAGGGCTCTCATGTTGGTTCCCTGAATAGCTCTTCAATAGCTCTATCTGCTTCATGAAGTCAAATCTGTGTTGGGTATTATCGAACCTATCATAGCCTTGAGTTAGAGGGCCTTGGTTATAGAAGCATTTAGATGAGGTGCTAAAGGATTTGATTTAGTAGTCCAGTGGGTAGGGATGGTGATAGGAGGATGGTTGGACTAGATGATCTTATAGGTCCTTTCCAACCTATGAACCTATGAACCTATAACGTAGTGATGAGGCTCTATGCACAAATTCCTGCAAAGGTTTGGGATGGAGCCTGGGAGGAATCTGTGTCATCAACCATTTGGCTTCCTCAGATACAGGGCAAGGATCCAAGGGCTGCTGGGCAACATAGAGCCCACTTCTCCAGAGAACATGAAGGACGTCTCTGGGACCCTAATTTGTAAATCTAGTGAGGAGGACTGCAAGCCAGGATGGAGAGGGACTAGGAACGCTCATAACTGTAGACTCTGGAAACACAGAATAGGGAGTAATAGCAAGGGACAGGGAGAAGGGTATTTGTAATAGAGATTTAGGGAGAATAATGGGTTTATCTGCCAGAATTTTAATGCAGAGGAGGAGCTGGAAGCCTTAATACATGATCAAGATTGTGCCTTAATAGGCATAACACAGACTAGAATATTAATATCAAAGGGTGAAGCAGAGCAAGAATATAAATGTAAAAGTTCAGTGCTTTTAGAAAAGGAAAAAGGAAGTGTCTTGAATACCAAGAATGCACTCATTTGCCTTGAGATTCACTTGTAAAGTCATCTAAATCCAATGAAATTATCTGGGCAATGATTATAGGGAAGGATACCAATGCTGTCACTTGGTTGGGAACTCCTACAGATCACCAAATCAAAAAAGTAAATGAATGAGACATTTTACAACCTGGTTTACAGGGGTGATTTGTGGCCATGCTGGAACTTTTGTCTCCTCAGATATCAGCCAGGAGGGAATTCAGGAGGACAGAAAGCAATCTGCAAGTTTTTGCAGTGAGTCGGTGGTAGTTTGTAGATAAGATGGATGAAATTAGAGGGGGCTGAAGGAAAATGAAGACAGCGAGCCATTACCTTTGAGGCTTTGCATAAAAGAGATTGGGTACAGGCAGAGTGGACCAAGTAGTGTCTGCCTTCAAGAAAAGGGAAAAAGAAGACTTGAGCAATGACAGATGAAGCAGCCTAACCTCCCTTTCCCTTAACTTGGGAGAAAACAATCAAAGGAGTTGTGAACACTTTGAAGATAAAGTGAGACATCGTCAACCCAGTTTTGTAGAGAACAAGTCACATCAGGATGTCATGTCCTACCACGGGTGTCTGAAATAGATGATATGAGTCACAGTCTGAGAGTACCCTAAAGCTATCTATTAAATAGTCTGAGTTCAGTGTGCTTGGATGCGGAAAGTGAACACGGCAGACATCTAACCTGAGGTCAGATGAATTTCATTCAGGCTGTCTTATATCATGGCTCCTCTGTCACAGCCCTGGTTTTGATGTGAGAGTTGCAATTTTAGAAATTTAATGAAAAAACAAAGCCAGGCATAGTGTTCTTAGTCCAGCTCCAAGCACAGAAGGGATATTGTTCCCTGCACCATCAAAATCCCCAGATATTTTCCAAAGAAGGATTATTTTGCTCTCCTCGGAAAATGTTTGACAAGGTACCCATTTCTGGTCATTAATTATATCATGAATGGATCCCTATGGGTGTTGGGAGAAAATTACACATCTCCCAACCACAGGTGGACAGTTGCTGGTCCGGATGGTGAATTCCCACTGAAATGCAATTGAGCTTCCTTTGCTGCTCCACCAACATCTTTATTCATCCCTGCACTACCAAATTTTAATGCTAACGGTTGTTACCTGTGAATTCAGATGCTTACAATGAAGCAGTTTCAAAAATGCACTTGATCCAAAGTCTACACATGATGAACATAGAATCATAGAACGGCTTGGTTTGGATGGGACCACGTAGATCATCTAGTTTCAATCCCCAGTGATGAGGGGTGCAGCATACTGATGTTTTGTGTCATCCTCATTGCCTTGGTAAAGTGCTCAACAGTTGCTTGCAGTCAAGCACAGGTTAAAATACTCAATTGAATGAGGGCATTTTTCTCTGTGAGCAACTACCAGTTTGGATCACGAGCTCTTGAATATTACACAACCATCACCAGTAATCAGCTGAGCAATGGCATCTGTCTGGAAATGCCCCTGGAAATGCTAAAGGCATTAAAAATAAGTAAATAAGACAAATTTTCATTGTGTCTCCTGCTGCAAAACACAATGTTCTATTACAACTTACCTTTGGCTTTGGTCCTTCTTGCCCATGGCTGAATTTCCAGCAAAACCTCTCTGAATGTGGTCTTTGTGGAAAAGCATTGAGCCAATATAACCTCACCTCCCACATGACCCATACATGTGGCCACAGGGGGAGTTGCCAGCCCTGCTATGTGCCCAAAGACAGAGAAACATGCTCCAACTCACAGCAGAGCCCAGCAGGCCTGGTTCTCCTGGCTCCCCCTGAAAGGAAAGTGATGATGAGTAACCATGGGAAAGTGCTGCATTTCCTCTGGAACTGAGGATCTCCATAGGACACAGCTACAGCAGCTGCAAGGGGCAGGTAGGGTCCCTTAAACATCTCAGATGGGCAGCTGAAAGGATCCCTAGGTCTCCATTGAGTCTAACTTAGACAGGAATTCATACCTTGCATGTAAATGCTGACATTTCAGCAAATTATTACTGACCGTCATAGCACAGGGAAGATGTCAGAGCACTCTCCTGCTTTGCAAAAAGGGAAGAACCTCTAGGGTTCTCCTGGAAAAGCATGGCTACTTCTGCTCTTTGGTAGCTCCACAACATTTCAATCAGCAGTTTTGAAGAGGGAATCATAGAATCAATCATAGAATGGTTTAGGTTAGAAGGGACCTTAAAGATCATGCATCTCCAAACCCCATGCTGTGGGCTGGCTGCCTCCAACCAGATCAGGGTGCCCAGAGCCCCATCCAACCTGGCCTTGAATGCCTGAAAGGATGTGGCACCTACAACTTCTTCGGGGATAGATTATATTATGAGAAAATGGTGAAAGGATTTCATATATCAGTTCATGTGTGATTTTACAGCTTAGTTCTTATAGAGGGTACCTTAACATAGGTGCTGGCTGTACTCACCTTCTGTCCCACTGGTCCTCTTGTTCCAAAAAGCCCCATGACTCCCTTGGAGCCAGCTTCACCTCTGATTCCCTATAATTATAGAGTACCTGTCAAATGCATTCTAAGTACATAGTGCCCTTGAAATGACCCCTCCTGAGGGAGAACCCTGTGAAGATGGACAATAAGAATCATCTGCACAGCAGACTTCATCTCCAAGGACCCCAATGATTTTTATGGCAGCCAGTGCCAGGGAAGGAAGCCACTAGCTACAGAAATCTCATTCTGAATGAGATTCCTGAAAGAGAACTAGTGCCCAGTGGTGAGGACTGAAGGAAAACAAGCAGAGAAGGGTCTCAAATAATTTAAAGAAGCTGCCTCTTTGCTAACACTGAGGTTCAAAATTCTAGTTGAATTGTTAGTGGTGGAGATACTACTCTGGTTCTCCATCTAAAGTCACTCAGATATTCAGCCAAAAGGTACTGTTGTTTTAGGAGATGCTTACATATTATTATGATTATTATTATTTAATAAGAGAGCTGTCTGACAGATACTGTGTGTGGGACTTAGTCTGACAGAAACACAAATATCACCCATGGGACCATTTCCATGTTGCTTTTAAAGTCACTGTGGACCTAATCAGGGATCCTGCTGTTGTAGATACATATATTTATTCTGCACTGTGTCAGACTTTTGGAACAAAACTCATTTAACATTGTACAAAAATAGGGATGATTGGTATATGGAGATTTAATTCATGACTCAGTCTGGGAGTGGGAGAATTATTTGATTCCTTCCAGTGGAGCGATAGGTTGAGACCTGATGCCTCCACAGATGTCAAGGATCAAGTCCAATCCATCCCTTCCATGGCCACTAAACATGTCCCTCAGTGCCACATCTCCACATTTCTCGAACACCTCCAGGGACAGTGAACCCACCACTTCCCTGGGCAGCCTGTTCCAATGCATTACCACTCTTTCTGAGCTTCAGGGTTTGAAGCAGCACGTCCAGCTCTTGGAGAGAGAAGGAGAAATGGGACTCTTTCAATGTTATGAGTCTCTGTCACACTGGGAGGTTCATACCTTTTCTCCTACAGGCCCATCCTCTCCCTTCTCGCCTTTGTCTCCATCAAAACCTGGCAGGCCTTGTTCACCCTGAATGATAAGACAGAAATTAGAGTGGTTGTGCCTCTGTCCTGGAAGGATGCAGCTCCCAGTCAGTGGCTTTGGACCAAAGCACTGCATTGCAATGGATACCCAAGTTGTTCCCATGCCGAATCAAAACAATAGTAAAACTTATAGAATATCCTGAGTTGGAAAGAAATTGTAAGGGTCATCAACTTACAGGATCTCCTTTACTTCCTTTATAGCCTTGGGGTCCAAAACCAGTTGTGGGCTCACCCTAGAGAAAGGAGATTTAGAAGAACTGTAGATGAAAAGTGTTACTTGAATTCATGGGTCGCATTGGATAGAACCACACTTGCTATGATGGGAAAAACAGCAGAGAGGTAACAAACATCTGCAATGAAAGTGAGCATTTTCCAAACTGTAGCCCATGTGGAGGATATGTGTGGACAGTAATTAACAAGTTTAATTTATTCTCAGCTAAAAGCTAGGTGATGAATATGCACAGAAGATGACAAGTTCTGAATTTCGGCAGTGACCTCTTGCTCAAGAAAATGTTGGGGCCCGATGGCATAACCACAGTCTAGATGTCACAGATGGAAGTGGAGCTGTGCACAGGAAAACAGAACCCTGAGGTTTAATTCCCAATCCAAAGCCATCAGTGATAGGACAGGCTTGTATCTGACATGGTGGCTTGGCTCCTTCCTCACCTTATGTCAAGGTTTGCATCCCCTCCTCGGAGCAAGACCTGGTTGTAGGCTCATGGTGTCCTGACATATGGATATGTAGTTAGAGCTAAGGATGATGAGTGGTACTTAAGGCACCCATTAGAACCAGTTTTTGAAGGTCAGCCACTCAAGCTGTCACCATGATGGCTACAGGCATGCAATGGTTTTGTCTCCAGAAAGGAGATGCCATCTAATGTTTGGAGAGAGGAGGGTTGAAGGCAACTTCTAAATAGCTTGGGGAAAGCCAGAACCTGGATGGAAGGGTACCCTATGAGCACAGTCCAAGCTTTCGGGTATGCAGAAAAGGGTGAACTCAGCAGTTACATAAGAAGGTTCTTCAGTTTGAGCTTCAGGATTAAGACAAGTTTTCTTTAGACAACTTTTGACTTTCACAGCCCTCTGTAGCTATGTTGGCTGTGGGAAGTGAATAATTCTGTTTCATCCTAACCCAGGTAAAGGCTGGTTGCAGGACAGTTGGTTCCCTGAATAGTTCTGCAAGCCAGGGCACTGTGACTTGCTGACAAGTACTTGCTCCAAAGATGCTGCTCCATGCGGAGCTCAGAGAGTGCCATTAACATCCCTGAGAGCCCTGAAACTCTAGATAACAACAAGGAGTACAGGTGCAGATGCATCAAGGCATGAGTTTTGGAGGCAGGACAGACTCAATAGGGAGGCTGAACTCCTATTACGGAGGCAGAAATGAGCGTCTTTTTCCTTTGGAAGATTGTTACATCTGATTTGGATGTTGAGTGCAGCCTGCAGTTAGTATTCTGCTATTGTTGTTAGCAGTGTACAGCACCGATTTATTAATTCTTTTTCCTGAAAGATAAATTAACCCCTTACAGGCTGGCAATTCTCCTTTCTAGCCCCCTTTTGGCAATTGTAGCCTGTCTGAAAAGTCCTCCCTTTACGCCAGCTCTCTTCAGTGTTGCATATATCCATTTCTGTTCAAGGAGACTGTGCTTTGCTGCTAGACTCTTAACTAATGTCCATGAATCAACATTCCCCAGAATTTGACCATCTTCTGCAATTTATACAACGATCCCTATCAGATCCTGATCCAAGTCTAGCCTGATATACTTCCTGCTTTCCTGCTTTTAAGTGTCTGTAATGGAGGTGGGATGGGGCTTGATCAGTTTTGCAGACAAAAGGGAGCATAAAGATTCTGTAGTTTAATCCAGCACATAGTACAGGCCCTCAGAAGCACACAGATACACTTGCATTGATGGAGAGAGAGTTAGAAAGTAAGTTAAACTGTAACCATGGGAAATGAATTCAAGCCAATCATCCCTCTCCCCCAGTTTTATCTCATAAGCCTCCTTATATTTTATTAGGGTATTCTTTGGAAAATGCATTACACATTCCTTCAACTTGGGAAGTGTTTTGGGGCCTCCTCACGAAGCAGATTAGGAGCTGATTTGTCTCTGGAGAAAGTCCCTTTTGAAAGCAACCTCCTCAGAGACAAATTGGCTCTAATAATATAATGCCGCATGACTCAAAGGCAGAATCATCATGTAGGTTTTCGAAAACTCATTTTCTTACAAGCCACCTCAGTAAGGGAGGAAGTTAACAAAACACTAGGCAAAAATTCAGCATTTTCTTTTCACTTTCCACACTTTGGGTTATTTTGCATTACCTGCTACGAGCCAGATTGCAGTATGCTTTAGGGTGAGCTGGTTAACAAAAATCAGTGGAAATTTTCTTTCTTCCCTTACATCATAGGGAGCGTTTTTGTGCCCAAAAAACAGCTGCTGAAATGAGTTCTTTTTTGCTCCTATCGACAATGGCTGTTGTAGGATCCCATTAAAACTATGGTGCAAGCTCCACTCTGAGCATTGCCTAGAGTGCAAGCAAGATGCCAATAAAGAGGATTGAAAAATCCCACAATGGAAGGGGGCATCTAAATCTTGCATTCTACTGCATGGGTGTATAATGCAGAGAGGATGGACCCAAACTTCATGGATATGCATAATGAAAGGACCAGTTGTAATTAGGGAAACACCCATTAGACAGAAGGAAAACATATATTAGTATTTCTTATCATTTATGTCTCTACCTTGTCTGATCACTGAGTTGTTCCAACAACTGCCTATCTGCTCATAGGTAACTATAAAACCCTAACAGCCTTTTACCCCATCTACTCCAGAAAGTCACAATCTGGAACATCCTTACCCTTTCTCCCTTGGGTCCCAGAAGTCCTCGGTCACCCTGAAAGCAAGAAATGAAGACAGTGAATGATTCCCTTTTTACTCATTCTTTCTGCACTGCTCAGTCCACTGATTTGCACACCAAACCCACCTATCACAGCTGGGAATCAGTTCCTCTAGGCACTCTGCCAAAGCTTACCATGGGGAGATTGTGCACAATTAAAATTTATTCTGCTGACCAAAAATAAAGGCCTGGGACTGATGTGTTTTGGCTGACTCCATGCTCAGCACATTCACAGTGCAGAGATATCATTGGATTTCCACCTTCCAAAGGGGCAAGACAGCTCCAGTAATATGCCAGTATTACACGTAGGGTGGGAAGACATCCTGTATTTTATAGGATTTTCCAAATTTCGATCTCAGAGCTTGGATTTCACACTAGAAGTGTGTGAAATACTAACCGTTCCTCAATGTTTTTATCTAGGAGTGGGATATGAAGCTAAAGGGCAGAATTTGGTGCTGATGGCATCTCATGCCCTTCTCCAGTGCTCATGACTGGTAAAGTGACAGCATATGGGAGAGTCTAAAAGGACCAGGTAGGGATAAGAGAGCAAAGAGAGATTATAAAACTGCATTGAGTTGCTTCTGAGTAGCAGCACTATATGTGGTTGCCTTCACTCCTGCTTCTCACTGCACAGTCCTACATTTGGTCAAGATTTACTCTTCTTATTGCTGTACTTTTCAGCTTTACAGGGCTTGCAAAAGAGAAATGGCAGAAGAAGAGCAAAGGGATTCCTGCTCATGGATCTCAAATGAATGAATAGGTAGGTGCTGTCTGGAAAGTGGTCTTTATCCTGCATGTTCTGCTCTCCAGCTCAGCTCTGCACACTGAGAGATCAAATGAAGTGCAAGAGTCTGTCCAAACTCCCAAATTTCCTCCCTTCCAACCCTACTAAAAATATTTTAAAAAGAGGCATGCAGAAACATAGCATGCATCTGATCTCAGCCCAGCCCTTATAGGGGTCTGCTTGTGATTTCATGATTCCATACACTGAATAAAGTTCCCTCCCAGTCTGTCCCAGAAAGATTCCCCACTAATGTGCCCTTCTCTTCAGGAGCTGCATAGGAAAAGGTGACAGTGACTGTTGCTTACTCTTTCGCCTTTCACACCTGGGAGACCTTTTAAACCCTGCAAGAATATAAAACAAGATATGAGGATAAACACAAGTGGGGTAAGATGTTAAGAGAGAAAGAGCAGCCTCCACTCATAGGCAGAACTGCCTCCAAGGAGAGGTTCCAGCACAGAGAAGCTGCTGGTGGGATGGCTGCAAAAGCTAGATTGGCCAACTTCCCTATTTTGCAAGCCTCACATGCAGACTTTTGTATGCTTAACAACAAAAAGACAGAGCAAGAATCTCTCAGAAAGCATAGGATTGCTTCCATAGGTCCCTCTAGGTGGAGGTGACAGGATCTCCAGGAGTCCCTCATCACAGGAGTGGGCAGGGACAGGACAGATGGAACACAGCCAAGTGGCCAAAAACATAAAGCAATTACACTTGGCACGACAGCTTATGTCTCACATCTGGTTACAGGATTTACACTGAAGCATTCCCACACAACATAAGAATTTGGGTTCCCCAAGTTTCTATTTCCCACTGGAAGCATCAAGCTATTTACATTTTTAATTGCTCATGGGCATTTCTTCCAGCCCTGAAGCTGTCCATCCCATAAAAATCAAGCTGCCCTCAAGCTGTTCGTACCATAAAATCAGTTCTCTGTGCTGCATCAACACTCACCATCATACCAATGGGGCCCTGGACTCCCATGATGCCCTCATCACCCTGTTAGGAAAGAGAGGTGTAGTGATGGCCATCAACAAGACACAATCCATCCCATGAGGGACAATAGGAACTGAGAATGAAGAAGCCTAGATCCTTAAAAGGAGTTTTCCAGCCTTGTTCACTTATATGTCTGGGATTAAAGGACTTACAGGGCTCCATGTCATTGCAGTTGGACAATGCATTCAGTATTTATTGAATACTCCGGTCAGCTTCAAGCTTCAGTGTCTCCTCAGCATTCAAGGGAAACACATCTGTAGGATGATCTGTACCTGACATAGCACGATATTCATCACTCTAAAAAGGTGCCTCTTCTGTTTCTATAGGGAGGCACTGGTTGTTAAGACTTAGAAGAAGCAGCCTAAGGCTAGGTGGCCTTGTGTGTCCTTCCTCAAGCTGTATTTACATGTGACAAAAGCATGGGCAGCAAAGGGCAGAGGTCTGAGATGTTCCTAGTGTCTCAAGAGAATCTCACCCTCAGTCAGAGAGCTCAATAGCTTTTATGTGCATTCATAACTTGGTTTCAATAGGACTCACCATAACAAAAAGGTAATCAGAAATTCATAACCCACGCTGTTGGCTTTTACCACCAGTCAACTGCTCAACTCATGCTTTTGGTGACCAATGTGGGGCTTATCTTCACACTTAGATCCTGTTTCCACATGCCAGAGAGCTTCTTAATGTTCCTTCAAGTTGTTGACTTTTTTTAAGCCTTATTACAAGGGATAGCTGGTGGATCTGTGAAGTGCTTCAATGACCTCAGTGGGTAGATCCCACAAGACGTATGTGTCTTTGAGATGCCTAGACTTGGTAATCATTCTGTGAGGCCAAATCTCTCCTATGTAGCCAATGTAGTCTGTGATTCTCTCCAGATTTACGCTGGAGTCAGAAGAGCAGAAACATTATTTCATCATTCCGTTCAGATAATAAAGCTTGAGTGAGGCTTACCCCAGACCTTTCACAGCTGTTGACATTCTCATTAACTGTTTTGTCTCAGGGGACTCATTGAACCCTTCTGCTGGCAGATGGGGAATTTGTCTAAATGGATTGCAGCATAAAATCTGTTTATTCATGGAACTGCCACAGACAGAGCAAATTGAAACATGGCCCATGATTATGACTCAAGAGGGTCTCCCTGGGGTCTTTGCCAAAGTGGGATCAAAACTTCTCAGCAGCCTGAGGAAAAGTGAGCATTGCTTTCCCAGGGATGGCAGAGGGTCAGAAGGGAAGAGGGAAATGAGAGTAAGAAAGCCGGAGGTGGATTTTTGAAAGAATGAGTTTGCAGGTAGCATCCCTCAAACATACAAAATGAGATCCTTCCTCAATGAGACATGCAGATGCATGAATGTAGATGCTACCATTGAAGCTTCCATCTAGCCAGCGAGGGTACAGACATAATGTTGATCAATGCAACGTGCAGTGCTTGAGGGTGTCTAATTGCAGAGGAGATGCTCATTGCAATTTGTGGAGAGAATTTGGTCAGTGCAATCTCCAGCTGGATGTAGAAGTGTCTATCATCTCCAAATCTGTCCAGTGAAAAATTAAAGAGGGCTCTGTAATCAGACCTTTTGGCATCTTCTATGATGGGTGTGCAGACAGTCATGGTATAAAGTTGTCTCCAAAGGAGGGCAGCTTGCAAAAAGACAAGTAAGAAACATTGACAGAGAACCTACTTGAGAACCAGGCAATCCACGAGGACCTCTTGGACCAACAGCTCCAACCCCAGTTTCTCCCTGCAGGACAGAAAGGCAAAAGTCTAATTTGGAGGAACGACACCACATGACTGCTGATCACTTTGACCATAGAATAATAGAATCATTAAAGTTGGAAAAAATCTCTAAGGTCATCTAGTGAAACTGTCTACCTGCCCACTAAGCCATGTTGTCCCTAAGTAGCACATCTCCACATATCTTGAAACATCTCCAGCAATAATAACTTCACTACCTCCCTAGGGAGCCTCAACCAATGACTGACCATTCTTGGAAAAGATTTTCCTAATGACCAGCATGAAATTAAAAGTCGCAAAAGGAGTCAGGAGACTCCCTTCCATTGACTTTCTGCTGCCCGCTCTGGAGGATGCCCCAACAAACTTAGGGAAGAAAGGCACGAAGGTGAGAGGAGGTGAAGCATCTGGATGGGATCAGGGATAAGGAGCCAGCAGATAGCAGTGGGTTGTCCCATTACTACCTGACTCACCTTGTTGCCTTTGGGCCCAGGTATCCCAGGAATACCCTATAGAATGAAAGAATAAGAAAATTTTGTTTTGCAAGTTCTTGATGCTCTCCCATCCCAATGAAAGGATGAAAGCACACTCAACCCACACACCAGGACCTCAGCCTCCCTCTCCAACCAAGTCTCTACTCCTCAGAAGACAAAGGGGTGATGTATAAAAGTCACCTCTTTTCCTGGGGATCCTGATGGTCCTGCAGGCCCAGCAAATCCATTCCGGCCTCTCTTCCCACTCTCACCCTTGAAAACAAAATACTTTAAGGAGGAAAACGCCAAAAGGCAAAGGTCTCACTTCTCCCAAGCCAACTTGAAATCAGGAATGTGACCCCAGGTGCTCCTAAGAGGATTTCGAATGCTCCCAATGTGGGGGCATCATTGAAGAGAGGTAGACTTCAATGAAATGATGTAGGCAGAAGGATCACACTCCTTCTTACTTTGGGTTGGCCAATACAACATGCACAGTGCCCTCACACCACGTACCTTCTGTCCTGGTTTCCCAGGTAGACCTGGAGCCCCTCTGTCTCCCTGTGAGCCAGGAATGCCAGCATTGCCACGAATGCCCTGAATGCCCTGGGCTCCTGGAGGTCCTGGGGCCCCTGGCTCACCCTGTTGAGAGAACAAGAGGGAATTTAGATCTGAGGTGAGATTAATAGCCCTCCAAAAATTCTGAAGAAATCTAGGTGGTGTTTCCTTGAATTCACAAAATGGGTATGTAGAACTGGGGTACTTCAGATAAGAGATGTCCATAGGGATGGAGTAGGGGCTGTACAATGGCTTGGTAAGTGCAGAAGACCACAAACATTTTTATTCTCTAGACCTCATGTACTCTAAAGTGGTCACTTGGAAGACATAGAGCACACCCTCCATACCAAGCTGGGATTTCCAATTTGGGTCTAGCTTCAATGTCTTTACCATCTTCAGTGTCTTTACCATCTCATTCACCACTGTGCCCCACACCTAGCAGTGGAACCATCAGCATAGAACGATGGAATGTAACATGCACAAAAAAACCCAAAACAAACAAACAAACAAAAAAACCCAATAAATAAGTTCCTGTATAGAGGAGAAGAAAGTTTTACCTTAAATCCTGGGGGCCCAGCCTGACCAACAGGGCCTCTAAACCCAATTCCTGGTTCTCCCTGTGAAGAGAAGAAGGTCAGAAAAAGTAAGACCTCTTCCTGTACCGCGGGCCCATCAAAATTCACAAACTAGAACACAAGAGATTTGATGTCAGGAAGCACTCATTTATTGCATGGATGGTGGAACACTAGAACACATTACCCAGAGAGTCCCTTATCTTCTGACATTACCCTTTTATAAAGTGTGCCCAGTCTATATGAGCTGTCAGGAGTCCATGCATAAGAGGGATAAATGCTGGGTCCCCCAGTGAGTCCTATCCCAGCTATGCTGAGTCCACATCTCAGGAAGTTATCTGAACAACTCACCTTGAGATGTGAGGCTAGATGTTGGGAAAGCAGAAGAATAAAGGAGGAAGAAGAGACACCAATAGTACCAATGCTGCTCTTTACCTTTTGACCATTTTCACCTCTGTCTCCTTTGGTGCCCTGTGGAATGAAAAGAGTTATCAAGCCTGTTGGAGAAGTTGTGAGAAGTACAACCTCACTGGAACCCTGAGCAAGAGAAAAGGTCTCCAGCTGTGCCCATATGCTGTGTCAGAATGGAATAACTGGCAGCTCAGGGACACCTCTGATGTCCAGTTCTTTAACCCAGAGAAGGTTGGGAGTGGCTACAGAGGAGCCAAATGCCCTAATGCAGGGTCATGTTGTTCCTGTTGTGTTACTGGACTCAACTCAGATGGTGATGGACTCTTATAAGGGCTGGGGATCTCACTTTTCTATGACAACCTTAGTGCTGGATTTGGGCCACTTAGCTGGTGACAGTCCTGTGCCAGCAGCTGAACCTGGCTCCACAGCTTACCTTTTCTCCAGGCTCCCCCATCTCCCCAGGCTGCCCCTGCAAGATAAAAAACACTCATCTTCCATCCGCCTCCCTTATCATGTCTGTGGTCCCTGCACAAAGGCATTGAAATTCATGGTAGTCCATGCAACGTATCTTGCAAACCATGCAACTCTTCCCATTGGACTGTGAAACAACCCTCCCTTGTCTGCCTTTCTTTTGAATATATGGGTCCCAACACCTCAGATCTCCTGTTTGTCCCCTATGTCATGAAGCGACACTGTGTGACTGAATGCCTGCTTCGATAGCAGCTGATGCAATAAGAAGCTCGGAGCTGGGTCTGACCTCTCCCTCCGTCTCTATTTATGTCAACACCATCTCCCACGGACCCTGAACTTGCTCTCCACCAGCATGTCCCAGCCTCTTCTCTTCCAGACCCTATTAGCATTTCTCCAAGTCCCAGTGGCTCACAAAAGCCCTATTGCTACCTTTTCTCCTTTGTTTCCACGGGCTCCTGAAGCTCCCATTTCTCCCTGGAAAACAACAGACAGCCCCTTCAGTTCAAGTAAGGAACTTCTTCCTTTTTTGGGAAAGGTAAGCATGCCTTCATTTCTGCATCACTTTTTGGCAAAAGGTAATGGAGGACCATCTTCTTTCCATCGCTTTCCTGATGGATCATATGGTTGGGCTATCCCAACCAGATCCAAAACATAAAATCATAGAATATCCTGAGTTGGAAGGGAGTCATAAGGATCACTGAGTCCTACTCCTAAATCCAACCAAAGTCCAACCAGATTAGGACTATCCCTGAACCCATCCCTACTACTGTGGTTGGACTTGGACTTGATCTTGAACGTCTTTTCCAATCTGAGCAATTCTATCCTGCACAGTGAAAGTGCATGGACAGAAAAGAAACTGTGGAGAAATTGTAAGATATGAGTGGTACTGTGAGTTTCCCCAGCCAAGAATACTGCAGATAATAATATAACACCACAAACATCATGAGTTTGAGGGAGAAGAGAGAAGTTCACAGAGAAGAGAATTTCTGAGGATTCCAAAAACCACAACAAATACATCTAAATCAGATGTGAAGAATTCAAGGTAGGATCCTCTGATCATTGCATGTGGTCCAAACCATTGGTTACTAACTCCTGAACCCACCAGCCTGGCCAATTTTCACCTGTGGTTCTTCAGCCTCTAAATGAGACTGCCCTGAGAGATAAACCACCATCCCAGCTCACCCCAGCACTGTATCTTCATTAAAGGTGGAAAAAAAAGCACTGACCTTTTGGCAGTGGTAGGGTGGATCCAGAGAGCCCATTTCCTCCTTCTGTAAGAAAGTAAATGCACATACAGAACAGATATTGAATTCTGCATGATGGGAGAAAGAACTAATCACATCCTCACCATGTGCAGTGGTGGTAAGAGCCTTAGGCATGAATATTATACCTTAATTCTTCTTGGGTGCTGAGGACCTGGGTATGTCTTGAAGAAGAAAAGAAGAAAGCATGAGAGCAGGTGGAGAAATGTTTCCCCTCTTAAGCTATGGAAAGGAAGTCTTCAGGCAGTGAGATGTTATGCAGCAAATAACTACATTGTACCAGGGGTAGAGGCATGTTGCACAGAATCCATATGTGGGCAGGGATCATGAGATCCTCATTGAAAGACCCCTGGTTGGATATGAGGTGGTCTCCAAGCTCACTCTGAGCAACTCCAGCCTGGATAGGATACCTGAGATCTGGTTCCGCCCATTGGAAATGGGTTGTAGGGTCCACAAACCATGAAATGCCTTGGTACCAGGCTTCTAGAAACAGCACAGACATCCCACCATAACCCTGATCCTCTATAGGCGTCTATAGAATCACAGAATCATTTGAGTTTGAAGGGGCTTTTAAAGGTCATCTAGTCCAACTCCTTTGCAGTGAACAGGGACATCTACAGTTAGATCAAGTATGATAAGCAACATGTCTCCTTATGACACAGACGAGCTCAGCTTAGTACTACCATAGCCCACTGCCAAGGACAGAGCGATGGTCAATTACCAGTTCCAAGTAAATTCAATCAAACTAAGAGGAGATATTTACATGTTCATATATTTCTCCAGATATCTTCTATACTCTCAGGATGGAAAAAAAAGAAACAACAAAAAAAAAACCCCACAAAAAACAACTGAATCAGGTTATCATGTTCCCTCAATGATTAAGCTTGATTTTCTCCACTTCTGCTTTGTGAGCATCACATTTCCCTTGCCAAACACAATGAGAACACTCTGCTCTGCCAAGAAATTCAGCATCATCAGCAGATGTTCCTTGCTTTATTTATTAATATTTATCACTAACCTTTCACATACACTCTCTACATTCATCATTGAGAAGAAGCAAATTGGGCTTCCCTTGCCTCCATGTGTTTGAAGACAACCTTATATCAGGTATTCACTCACCACGGATCCAGATGGGGATTTTGGAACTCCTGGGGCACCGGGAGGGTGAACCTGAGATACAGCCAACAAGGAATGGTCCACATTCCCTTATGGCTCTGCCCAAAGCCATTGGGGTGTAGTGGGGCTTTACCATTTGTGTGTCATGCTGGGTTGATCTCCTGGCTCTAGGATGCCTTGGGAGTGCAGAGCCATCATCTGAATTCATATTTTCCTGCAGGAAAGAAAACAGCATCATAGAATTACAGAGTTATTGAGGTTGAAAATGCCCTCTAAGATCATCTAGTCCAGCTGTCCACCTACCACCAACTATATCATACAACTTATCATCCCACTGAGCATCTCTCATCATTATTTATTCAGTACTGTGCAATTAACTTATTATCTCAGAGGATTAATACCTAAAATATTGCAATTTGGAACTCTACTTTCCTCCCTGCATCACCCATGTCTGGGTAACACACACTGTATGCATTAATTGCACCCAGTATATCTGACTGGAGTGATACAACTGTTGATGTTTGATCACTCTACTCAGTAATCTCACTGATATTTGCAATGCTCATGGTTTGGCTGATACATACTTAAGACACACACCATAAAGCTTGTACAAATAGTTACTGGCCTGGGTCATAAACTGGTCATAATTCTAGCAACAGTAATTTATCTGCTTGCTGTTCTAAAAACAATCATATTCCTAGCTCAGTATACAGCAATTATTCCCTGACCCACATTGTGGTGAACTGCAGAGCAGCTTTGACAAATATTTTGATATGAAAGCAAAAAAGCAATGGGGTGATTCACTACAACAGAAGGCAGGATACTTCCTTGCACTCAAACCTCAGCCCTGAGCCCTGCCAGGAGCACAGGCAAAAGAGAAAAGCATTAGGATGGGATGTAGTTATTTGTCATTATTTCCACATTTGTATTATTATTTTCAGAATCAAAGACCTAGATTGACCTCTAGATTTAATCTACAATCGTGTGTTGAGTTCTGTTTTGATGGATTTAATTAACTGGATGATAGTTTAATTTACTGGCTAATAAACCCAGGAAGCTTCTGACTCACTAAAATACACGAGGAAAAAGGATATTTTGATCCAAAGAAAATTGAAATTATTTACTGAAATATGGTGAGGAGCAGGAAGGAGAAAGAAAAGATTCACCAGTGAAGTGCTGGCACACATTGCTCAGGAGTGCCCATTTGGAGTGGGTTCTGCCCATCCTGCACTGGGTTGCATCTGATTCACATGCGAAGCAGATGCAAAATGCTGCTGCTGTTTTGCTATAGGTCCATGTTCACTGTGAAGAGCATAACAAGGAAAAGGTGAGGCAAGTCCATGGGTTGCCAGGACCTTGCTGAGGTTTTATGGCAAGCCGTCTGTCTGCATGCGATCTCATAACGCTGCCATTTACAGGGGTGGTGGGAAATTGCAGGGGGTAATAACTCTCCTTCATTCTGCAATTCCTCTGCAATTTTAGCAGTTTCCAGCTCCGAGATGCCAGGCACCTCAAGGGGAAGGAGAGAGGATGCTGCTTTCTGAAGCAGTGATTTTCTGATAGTGAGTGGCAGTGTCTGGAAAAAGGAGAAGGGAAAGGAAAAAAGAGAAGAGATAAAAAGAGGAGGGAGAGAAAAGAAGAGGAAAAGAAGAGAGAAGAGAAGAAGAGAAGAGAAGAGAAGAGAAGAGAAGAGAAGAGAAGAGAAGAGAAGAGAAGAGAAGAGAAGAGAAGAGAAGAGAAGAGAAGAGAAGAGAAGAGAAGAGAAGAGAAGAGAAGAGAAGAGAAGAGAAAGAGAAGAGAAGAGAAGAGAAGAGAAGAGAAGAGAAGAGAAGAGAAGAGAAGAGAGGCGAGACAAAGGAAAGAAGAGAGGGGAGGGGAGGGGAGGGGAGGGGAGGGGAGGGGAGGGGAGCGGAGGGGGAGGGGAGGGGAGGGGAGGGGAGGGAGGGGAGGGGAGGGGAGGGGAGGGGAGGGAGAGGAGAGGAGAGGAGAGGAGAGGAGAGGAGAGGAGAGGGAGAGGAGAGGAGAGGAAGAGGAGAGGAGAGGAGAGGAGAGGAGAGGAGAGGAGAGGAGAGGAGAGGAGAGGAGAGGAGAGGAGAGGAGAGGAGAGGAGAGGAGAGGAAAAGATAATAAGGTCTGAAAAGAGAAAAATGGAAATAAAATGAGGAGGAAGAAATAGTTCTGCAAAGAGAGAAACAGCAAAGATATCATGTAAAAAAAAAAAAGACCATAGGTATATCCACATGGAGAAAACAAGGGGCATTTATCTGAATTAACTCTGAAAACGAATGAGTTGAGGCTGGGAGATGAAGGGGATTGACCTGTCCAGTCCCATAATGCCAAAGAATTGGTTCATCCACAGAAAGAGTCACCACCCACCTCTTTTGCACGGGCATGTGTACCAGGGCTCATCCTGCCTCTATATCAGTTAATTTGCTTCCCCCATTAACTCCTGCCAGCCAGAAATTGCATCTCTGAGATGAAGCTTCTTGGGCTATTACAGACTGCTTCTCTCCAGGGCCCCATGAACCTTTTAACAGGTAAAATTCGTGGTTACAGCTGCTGCTGACGGGAAAACAAGTGGCTCTGTTTTGCACTCTTTGCATTGCAGGGATCTGTGCTGTGGGGAGAGAGGGACTGATCCTGCCTTTGGATAGTGCTTTTTTTCTCTTCCTGAGGATAGAGGGGATAAATGGGGCAGGTGATAAACTCAAAGTACCAGCTTCTGGATAAAGACCATCTCAGCTTATGTCTCGAGTGATAAATGAGACCCTGATGATAAATGAATTTTGTAGCTTTGCTCCTCACCACCCATGAGGTTTTATAAATAACAACAACAACAACAAAAAGTGGTATCTCATATGGGATGCAGAATTCTGGTTTTGATCGTTGGGATCATAGAATCATAGAGTGGTTTGGGTTAGAAAGGACCTTTCAGATCATCTAGTTCCAACCCTCTGCTATAGGCAGGGACACCTCCCAGCAGACTATGTTGCTCAAAGCCCCATCCAGCCTGGTCTTGAATGCTGCCAGGGAGGGGGCATCCACTGCTGCTATAAGGTCTTCTCCTCAGAGCCTTATCTTCTCTAGGCTGAGTGGCCCCAACTCTCTCAGCCTGTTCTCACAGAGGAGCTCCTCCATCCCTCTGATCTTCTTTGTGGCACTCTTCTGGACCCACTCTAACAGCTTGATGTCCTCCTTGTGTTGGGGCCCGCAGACATGGATGCAATACAGCAGACTGGGTCTCATGAGAGCAGAGGGGCAGAATCATCTCCCTTGACTTGCTGGTCACACTTCTCTTGACGCAACCCAGGATACAGTTGGCCTTCTGGACTTCAAGTGCACATTGCCAGTTTGTGTTGATCTTCCATTAACCAACACTCCCAAATCCTTCTCCTCAGGGCTGCAGAGATGGGATTGATTTGTTTACTGACACCCCTAAAACACTGATGTGTTTACTAAAGATAGCACGACTACATTTGGCCCCTGAGCTCTCTTCCTTCCCAGTGTCATGGCCACAGTGTTTGGGCACACAGATGCATTTAGTTCTCTTAAAACAGACCAATAGGGCTCACTCACTTTTCATTAAGGAGAAAGATGCCCTGTCTGATTTGTAAAGTCCAAATGCATTTAACTGTGATGAGGTTGTTCATGAGAAGCATCCAGAATAACTCAAGTCCACGGTCTCAGATTTGGGATGGCCTAATTCATAGACTGCTGTTGCAGGTCCATAGGGTCTGAGCTCTGCCTACTTTAGAGAAAGGGGCACCACAAAGCTCCTACCTCACCCAGTGTCCTATACCCATTGGAAATGAAGAGTCATTGTCTCTGAAGCTGTACAATGAAAGTGTAGGGTGTGGCACTAAGGGACATGGTTTAGTAGATGTGATGGTGATGGGTTGATGATTGGACTTGTTGACCTTAGACATCTATCCAACCTAAATGATTCTGTGATTTTATGTTTCTCTGTCTGCTGGAAACAGACTCTGCATGCTCCCAACTGCATGCACTGTAACTGCAGCTGGAGGATGCTCATTGTTCAGGCTGCAGCTTGCACACAAACAAGTGAATGCTCCTGTTTGTGTGCTTGTGCTGAGAGCCCTCTCCTGGCTGCTGCAACTGTAGTGAGTCTGTGAGGGGGTAATTTACAATGGGAGTGGAGATACCTTTCCAGCAGACTATTCAAATCAAAGCAAGATTTTCTCTTGAAAGAGCCTCTCCACTTTAAGCTACCTCCCACATCATTATTCCTAGAAATATCCTTGCTAATGCTGTTCATAGCAGAAACAGTGCTTGCAGCTGTAAGCAAACACTCCAGGGATTTTTCCTCAGGCTGTGAGCATCCTGTCTCCAAGTATTTGACACTGTCCCACGTGATATCCTGTTTGTCAAATTAGAGAAATATGGATTTGATGGGTGGACCACTCTCTGGATAAGGAATTGGCTGGATGGTCACACTCAGAGAATTGCTGTCAGCAGCTCTCACGGGAAGACATTATATTGAAATCATAGAATAATAGAATCATTAAGTTTGGAAAAGACCACTAAGATCATCCAGTCCAACCACCAATTCGTTCCCACCATGCCCACTAAACCATCACCCTCAATACCATGTCTCCACGTTTCTTGACCACTTCCAAGGTGATGACTCCAACACTTCCCTGGGCAGCCTGTTCCAGTGCCTCATCAGTTTCTTGGGAAAGGTTTTTTTCCCAGTATCCGATCTGAGATGTGTTAAAACAGCACTGGATGAATGCCTTTGTCCTCTCTCCATCACTTGGATTGGTGTCACTTAGTACATGGTATTCAGTTAGGGTCTACCATCATGCCCCACAGCTCTCATGATTACAGTGCTGACAAAGGCAAAGGGTTTGGTAGATGGAAGCTGAGCATTGTATGGGCTCTTAGAAGAAAATGCTCATCCAGGAGGGCAGAAATAAAGACTGAAATTGGATGTTTGGACTCAGACAACCACATTTCAGTAAAATCCGAATGTATTGCTCATCAGCTCACCTGTGATAACTACTATCAGCCTCAATATATCCTATTACCTTGCTGCAAATGCAATAACATGACTTAGAGGGAAAGTGCTCATGCACTTTTAAAGCAGCTGTATCTCCTAACTATGGAAGAAGCCTCTCTCTTTGTCACTGTTCCTCAGTAACAAATCTGTTCAATTTTTTAATACATTTTAAACATCTAATCTGTTGATTTTTTTTAATATCTCATCAATCTTGAAAGAAGAGCTGAGTCACCTTACAGTGTTTCCTCTGGGACAGTCACCTTGTTTCAGCTGACCCACAAACCCATAAAGGTCTGTTAAATTCCAATTTCCACTTGTGAAAAATGATCCTCTTTTTTTCTTTTTCCAACAAAATGGGTAATTAACCTCCAGGAAACCTCCAAAAAATTACTGAGGATTCTAGGGAATTCTCTGACCATATACAAAGGACATGGTTCATCAGCAGCATCCTGCCCAGGTCCCATGTCCAAGCACTGGTCTTCTCTGAGGCTGCTCCTGGGCTCAGATGACTGGGTGTAAGATGGACACAGCAGTCTCCTCCAGTCTATTGCTGATCTTCACACTGCTCCTAGTGTAACCTAGTGCTGCTAGGGAATACCTACAAGGCTGGTGTCCTCCTGTGGTTGTCCTTCCACTCTTTCCTCTAAGGATTCGAGAAGCTCTATGGACAGGTTCCCTTGCAGATCTCCTTCTTGACGTGGTGAAGACACAGAGAAGCTCTGCAGAAGATGATGAATGAGTAACAGCATGATCACCAGAGTGAAACATGGAAAGCAAAGTTTCAGGCACTGAAACTGATTCATGCAGAATTCCTTTCACTAAATTAACTTCTCACTGATGTAAAATAGAGAAAGAATCCAAAATGTTGTGCAGGGTTCATCTAATCAAGCTCTTCAAAAATAATCCCTTAGCGTCTATTTAATCAGCACAAGTAGGAATGTAATTAAAAGTCACTGAACAGGCATTTACATACACTGCTGAGAGAGATATTTGTCTCTTTTGAGTCTTTCTCCCTCTTTCTCTCCTCAGATATTTTCTCTAATGATTCAGGAGTGCTCCCCAAGGGTTCGCGCTCAGATTCAGAACCGTCAGCAGATGGACCCTGTGGAGACCAAAGAAAGTTACTGTTTTTCTAAGTCAAGACCTCTTCCACAACATGCTGTTTTACCCACATTGTCATTCATTAGAGGCCCAGGACAAAACTGGAAAACCAAGTTGCCAATCATGATGGGCTGTGGCATCCAACAGGGATCCCCAATGGGTCAGGAGCCTGCCCAGGGGCTCAGAAGTGAATGTTTTGCCACTTCTCACCTTAAACCCCAAACAAAGTCCTTAGAAAGAAGTGACCAGCTCCATCTCACTCTGTCCTGGACAAACAGTACATGACATCTAAGTATATCCCAAACCTCAATCCACAGTGGCAGAGATAGTGACAAGATTTATAAAAAACCCGGACCACTAAGATGAGCAAAACTCCTTTATTGTCATAGCTTTGGTGTCTCTGTTCCTCAAATGTGGCTCCAAGCTTGATGGCATATGTCCATTTTTGGTTTTTTTGGGACTCCTGGTGCAAACAAACCTACTGGTGAGCACTTCATGCCCCCCTCAGGGCCCTAAAATGCTGTCATCTTGGCTGCTATGATATGGAAAAGAGAGATCATAGTAAGAGCCTGGAGCAGAGTGAGGATGAGCCTCCCTTACCTCAGTGCCAGAGCAACAGATCATCACTGAACCAACCACAGAGGAAGATAAATCCACCATGAGTTGGCTCCAAACACTCCCACATCTCTTGTGCTCCAGTTACAGGAAACATTTCCTACCAATGACTAACAAGGGTTTATGGTGAGTCACTTCTTGACTGTCATAAGAGAGGATTAGAATAGTCTCACCACAGCTGCCAGTGCTGTTTCCTGGACTATCCCTTATCAGGACTGTCTAGTATGGGTAAATTAAGACCCAGGACTCCTCCTGCAGTTCTGAGAAGTAGCCTGGATACAGCTCTCTATATTTATTCCTGGATGTGTATTGCAACATACGGGACCTTGGGTCCAGGATGGAGATAAGCCATAACATCACTAGTAAGTCCCTAATTTCCACAACAGCAAATTATCTGTTGCTTGCAATTGCCAAGGCTGAAAGCAATTAGATTATCTCTAGCAATTAGCATGGTTACTTGAGCAAATGAGGGCTATGGAGTCATGGCAGGGACAAGAAAGAGCTGTATCTGGGTGGAGAGGAAAGGAGGATGAGCAGAAGGCATCACTGGATCATGACTGGAAGCTCTGGCATGCATTAGATGTGTGAGCTCTTAATGTTATTCCTGCAGCAAACTGGATGGACAGGAGCACAGATCTATGACTATATTTCATCGGCTCTGCTTGTTTTCACCTTAGGGAGTCCTTCAGACACCAGCACCCTAAACGGAGGGTCCACTGCTAGACTCTGTGCTTCTTCTGTCATCTCAGTGATAGTCAGGACATCATGAGAAGTATCAACTGTCAGTGAACCCTGTAATATCAGAAAAAAACACTATGGCTCTGTATGGCCATGACAAACTTGAGCTCTTAGGAATTACAAATGCACAAAGATTCATTCTGATGGCACTCCAGCAGTCTCTGTCCCATCTGCTAGCCTTCCTATACCAAGATGGAGTGAGTAATAAGCAATCCCTGGTCACTATTTCATAGAATCATAGAATCATAGCATTGATCCAGCACAAACCACTGAGGGACAACACATGTCAATGATCTTCATCTGAACACTGAGCCATTGACCTTCACGCTCTTTCCTTTCCAATTTGGAGAGAAGGATGTTATGGGGGACTATGTCAAACACTTCACTGAAGTCCAAATAGATGACTTCGGTGGCTCTTTCTTTGTCCATTGCTGCAGTCATGCCATTGTAGAAAGGCATTAGTCAGGCAGGACCTGCCATTGGTGAAGTCATATTAGTTGTCCTGTATCACCCCTCTGTCCTTCATGTGCCTTAGTATAATTTCCAGGAGGATCTGTTCCATGATTTTCACCAGCACAAGGGTGATACTGCCAGGTTGGTGGTTCCCTGAGTCATCCTTTCAACCCTTCTTAAAAATTGGTGCACAATGGCTTTTTTCTAGTCACCATGGACTTCACCTGTACTCCATGGCTTTTCAAATATCATCAAGAGTGGCTTGGTGACTACATCAGCCAATTTCCTCAGGACTCTAGGATGCATTTCAGTGGGACCTCCAGCCTTCCTACCCAGGTTATTCTGTGTCCTTTACTTTCAAAGACAACCTTGTGGTCAAATCTTGTGTTTTCAGCTGCTTTGCTCCCCTTGCATAACCCCAATCCAACAAACCCCAGTGGTTCGTTGATTCTTTCATTTCCAAAGATAATCATGTGTTTTACAATCTCATCAGCTTAACTGGTAGATCCAAAATCCTGGTGTGAGCCATTAGCCTCTTTCAGATTTATATACCTGCAAGTCACTATAAACTACTGGGGGACTGAGATGACCCTGAAACCTTCATTGGTTCATTTCCTTGTAGGTCTGTCCATCTCCTGAAGATGACAAATACTCACGCCATGTTTGGGTATGTGTGGAAGTGCCTGCTTATTCCTGGAGGTCTTGAAGCTGCCCAAGTGCTGCATCAGCCAGTCCAGCCCCTCCTGCAGGATTGCATTGGAGAGGTCTTTCAGCAGTGCCAGCTGCAATCAACAGAGTTAATAGTTGTTTACTGTCACTCTTCTGTCACCAAGAAACAACAGTGCTATAGCCACCCTGGAATGATGACTGATGTGTTTCCAAGGGGGTAACAGAGCATTTGGCCCTGACTGCCAACAGTTGATTTAAATGTGTTTATGGCTTGGGCATCTAGGAACTGATTGATGGAGGTTATGTAGTGGCTCTCCCCACTCTAAATAAATCCCCCTACACTTGATTAGAAAAGACAGATCCTCATCTCTCTTATTCATTTCTCCAGAGCTAACAATAAGGAGTTGAGGGTGATGGGCTTATATATAAGCGTGTAGTTAATGGGATACCAAAAGCTGGGGCTCATCACAATTACTGATCTTAGTGACTATCATGAGACTGGAATGACACTTGGCTTTATTAAACACTAAGAAGTGTGTACACTATGATTTGGGTTATCAGCAAAGGAGAAACCCAAACTTAGACAACATCATCAACATGTACAACAGGGCCCTGTGGCTCTCCTCCTCCTGGCTGTGAAGACCCAGAACTGAAGTACACTTTGTACAAGCTAAGCCAAATAGTAGCACCAACTCTAAATGGGTATTTGCTAAGGTCTCAATTTCACATGGGCCTCAAAGCCTTCATTCAGGCCATAATGCAGCAGGAGCAAAGCTGTCCAAGAAGAACATACATACACATGGTAAGCTGTAAAATGAAATCGAATAACCCTGACTTCTTGTACCAGTGATGGACTAGGAGGTGCACACATCATCTCCGGAAGACCATAGGGGATAGATGGAAAAGTTCAATTACAGCCCTCTTATCAGAAGGAAGGGCAAAGCATTACCTACCTTGATACCATTTTCTTCAAAAAGTCTCTCCAGATCCTGAAATAAGAAAAATGGTAAGAACACAACCAAAGCTTTGACTCAGAGAGGAGCAGTAATGTATCCCTGTGAGCAGGAACCTGACTCCAGTGGTCTGGGAAACACTAGGTGCAAAGCAAATGGCATTTCTTGAAGGACTGAACACCCACCTCTCCAGCCTGGGGACCTAGTCCTGCAGGTGGTGATGGCTAAACCTGGGGCATTTGTAAGGTCTCCTCTGACATCCCCAAACACAGGCAGAGAGGGAGATCTTTCCAGCATTAATATGCTCTATAATTTTTAATTCCTTTACCTTCATTTCCATTCCTTTTCCTGGTGGACCAGGTTCTCCCTTCAAACAAACAAGAATAACTCATTACCTATGATTCATGACTGGCATCAAGAATGAACAGAAGTTATAGAAGTCAGGTCCTTACTCTACTGCCATCCCATTCCATGACCACAAACAAATCCCCTTCTGTTGGGTCACAGAAAGGTTTGAATCCCACTCTGATAAATTGGCTCCTTCCTCTCCCAGCAGACACAGATAATGACTGTGTTTTGTAGGGCAGGGCTGGACCAGAGCTTGACTGGAGCAGCACCAAAAAAATTCTTGGACTAGAGCTTTGCACCATCCCCTTGACTGGGGGATTGTGGTCTGTACCAAATTAGCCATGTTTCCCACCAAGACTATGCAATTCTGTGTTGAAAGGACAGAGACCTGAAAACTGATTTACTTCTCCATTCCTCAGCCATTCACAATACGTAAATGGTGAAATTTGGATGGTCCTCCAGTGCCACCAGTGCTGCCTCTACAATGGCAGTTGTGTGGAGATGGCAGCAAGGCAGAGGATGGTCAAGTCGCTCCCAGGGTTGGTGGTCCCTTTTAGAGGGGCCATGGTCCTGATGGCTCTTCTCACTACCACATTTGGTCTGGGTCAAATATCTCTGATGGGTTTAAGTGTGGATTCCCATGTGTAAGTCCCAAGGACAGGTTGTCTGTGGGGCTGTCTGTGTCTCCTTGCCCAGTATGATGTGTCTCTTCAGGTGATTCTGGGCTGCTGACTTGGATGAAATGCCATATAACCTGTAACAACCTGGGATGTCTTCGGGTAAGTCAAGGAGCTCTGATGAGACCAGGAGCTGAGCTGCCTCTCTGATGGGCTTCATTTCACTGAAATCTGGTTTCTGCACTGACAGATTCCGGTGGAATGAAGGGCATCAGGAAGGCCCTAGTAGTTTATTCCATCCAGTTGCTGAACAACATCTTCCTGCCTATGTGTTGTATTTTTACCAAATGGAGCTGTAGAATTACAGCATCACTGTGACCACAAGTTTAAAGCCCATCTCATGTCTTCTGCTTTGAAAGACCCATCATTCTGGGGAGTGAGAAGTGATCTGACATAGGTATTCTTCCCTTCTGGCCAGTCTAAAGGTGCTTCCATACATCTGAGCACATACCTTTGGGCCTGGAGGACCTCTTTCACCTTTCAAACCATCCTTCCCTCGATCTCCCTGTAAGCCAGCAGGAACAAGTTAGTTCTTCATCCCCTCTAAAATTCACAGATGGTTGCACATTACGGTGTTTCCCATGTACTGGCCTCAGACTAATAACATCTGAGTCTTCTTCCATGTGAACCAACCAGCCTTTTCTTACAATTATTTCATTGACTGACATAATTAAGGTAAATCAGGAGTATCTCTGCTCTTCACTTGAAATACACTATTAAGGATGTGTCTGCAGACTTGGCCTCAGAGAAGTTATGAAGCCACACAACATCTGAGAAATGCAAAAATAATCACACATTCAGCTTCAACTCAAATATTTTTAAGAAAAATACCTTTTCACCTTTCAGAGTGATGATATTTTCCAGAGAAGACATCTGCAAAAAATGAAAGAAACCTGGTGAAAGAAGATGTCTCACTTCCACGTGCCTTTTATCCCAGATAACCCATAGGCACAAAGCCAGCAACTTTCTCTCAAACTAACCAGCAATGTGAACATATTGTGTTTGGACATGAACCAAAAGGGAGCCAGCGTATCATTTTCCTGCTCATGGATCAGAGATTCGGGGTGTTTGTGATGCTGGTATCTAAATCTACATTTCCAAAGGCTAAATTCATAGCCAGGTTTTAGCCTGTACAAGCTTCTTGCATGACCATTTGGAGTGACATTTGTTTGACCACACATGCAGAGGAACTAGCTGCACCACTTCTTCTCTTCTGATAAAATTAGTCTACAACATACACTATAAGATCTGGCAGTGTGTTCCCCATGGAATCCAGGATTCATGGTAAATCTCAACATAGGATTATAGAATCATTGAAGCTGGAAAGACCAATAAGATCATCTAGTCCAACCTTCAACATATCCCTCTCCTGATCAAATGCAAAAGTCAGCAGAAGAAGGCAATACTCACGATGCCTCCAGGAGTACCAGGCAGCCCAGGCATTCCCTATAAAGATGTAACACCCCCATAAACATAGTGAGAATTTTAGCCACCAAACAGACAGTCTATCATGCAAAGTTATAAATGAGAATGTGCAAACCTACAGATTCGCCCTTGTCTCCCTTCTCTCCAGTAATTCCCTAGGAAGGGGAGAGAGAGGCAGGGTGAGAACAGCCTGTGGTAGGGGAGGGTGTTCTCAGCGTCTTCTAGCTGGGACATCATTCAATAGACTAACAAACCCTTTCTTGAGCAGTTGAGCTTAGAAAATCTGGAATTCACTCTCGCTCCTGGAGAGGAACTCTCTGATATTTAATAAGGGGTGTGATTATAGCCTCTTCCTCAGCAGGTTGGCTTATTAGGGGCTTTCTCTCTCCCATTCAGCTGTTCATTTTCACAGTTTGTAGAAACATCACGTCTTTAAGCACTCTGTCCCTTTGACAAACTTAGCTGATGTTAGCCAGTGTTTTCCTAAGTTGTTAGAGGGAGATCAGACAGAACGAGTCCAACTGCCCTTTTCAGATTTGCCTTACATCCTTTCCAGGTTCTCCTGGATCGCCTTTTATCCCCTGCTCTCCAGGTCGTCCTGGGAGTCCAACTGGACCCTAATGAGAAAGGATTCAGAGAAACAACCAGAAATAGAACACAACCAGCAGTTCAAAAAAATGAAGCAAACAAGAAAAATGCTCACCTAGGTAGAAAATTATGATAATAACAATTATTACCCTCATTCCTCTCTTTCCTGGTTCTCCAGGGGCACCAGCTTCTCCCTAAAAGAGAGGAGTAGAAGCTTTAACAGGCCTTCTTCATTCAAGCCTGAACCTTCACTGGTGGTACTAATTTTACTGCACTTCCACATGGAGAAAACATCTTAGAGCGAGAGAAACAAGTTCTACTGTTATTCCAGTGGTTCAAAAGCAGCTAAGGTCTCCTCTTTAATGCTTATAAAGTTGGTACAAAGACAGCTCTATGGTGATCTGAATTATTTTTAACTAGGATTGATGTTTTAGACTTGCTCTAGAGTTGGAGTAAATGGAATTGAAGCTATATGGTAACATCAGATTACTCATATCTATGGAGGAAATTGGGCAATTTCCACCAGACCCTACTACAAGTTGTTGCAATCTGTTTTCTGCTGCAGAGCATAAAGAACTATCTCCCCAAGAAAACACAATTTGATTCTTTTTGGCCTTTCTTTTTTACACTGTTACTTCAGAAGACGAAGAACCAAAGCTGAAACAAAATGAAGTCATAGGAAATATAATGAGGATTCTTCATAGTCTCATGTAATTCAAGGGCAAGGCAACAGAAAATAAAATAAGTAGGAGTTAGTTTCAAAATGAATCAAAGGGGCTGGTTTTGCAGATGCTCCTCGACTAACTAATGCTTAACTAACTGGAGAAGAGATTATGGACTGTAAGTACTACCATTCTACTACAGTGCTGTACCTACTGTAGTCATGAGAGAGGCTGTTGTGTTTGTCACCTACATAACCCCAGAAGAGTTGGACTTCGCACTGATTACCTTCATTCCAGAGGCGCCTTTCTTCCCTGGTTCTCCCTGAAACACAATGCAAAATTGCTAGGTTACATTTAGTTTTGTAACCGGGCTTTTTTATATGTAATTTCCTACAATTTTTTCTTTTTTTTCCCAAGTCTTCTCTTGGTGGTCCTATTCCACTTGACACTGAGGCATCAACTCAGCCCTTTGGACTAAAGAAAAGTCTTCACTGACTACTGATTGGAGCAGTTTACCTGAACTCAACCATGAAGCTCTTGGGAAGTGCCACCTAAATTGATTGAAAGAGGTATCTACTGTACCATAAAAACACAAGTATGTCCTTCAGGGCTGGTGTGACTGCACACCATCATCGTTACTTGTATGTCACACTGATTCAATTACAAGAGTGCACAGTGCTGAATAACAAGTCCACTATGGTGCCATGTGTTCACTCCACCTCGACCAAGGGTGAAGAGACTTCACCCCAAAACAGAGCCTGAAAAACTCCCTATAAGGGATCCATCTTCTCATTTGCTGTGAAAAGACAGAGTAAATAAGAATGTGAATCTCTTGATGAACAATCCATTGTGCTTAATTTGAGGTCGTCTGCTTAGACTCATGTTGTTGGCCACCACTGGACTGAGACTTGTCTCTTCCCAACCAGAGTTCTATAACATGTGTGTTTCTGACTGGTCCCATATTGTCTCTTGTTCCTGCTTCTGCAATTGTATAGCCTAGGGTTGTTGGCTTGGCACAGAGTGTATCAGCACAACCACCCACCTGGTCTGGTATCTTCTACTTACATCTTTACCTCTTAGGCCGGTCTCTCCTGGTTTCCCAGGTAATCCTGGTTCACCTTTCTCTCCCTTTGGACCTATTTCCCCCTAAAGAAAGCAAGGCAGTTGTTATTTTCTTCTTGTGTATTTCATAGCGCTGTCATTTTAGACATCATGGGAGGGGCTCATGGAACCATGGCCATGCATCTGTTTCCACACCACTGGCTGCAGTTTGGGCTCAGTGTCTAACCCTGCTCTGGGAAAGGCTGTGTTTAGCTTATTTGCTTAGCAGGCTCAGCTGGAAAACATATTAAAAGTGGTCCATTCAGAATGCAAAAGCATCTGCAACTGACAAATCCTACTAGATAGTGTAGAATTTCTGTCCCTTTCCATGTCACCTTCTCATTGTTTTTCCTGTGCAAGGCTCTGCGCATCACACGGAGAGTCTGGCAAAGCAGGACCTGTTCAAACTTTCCAGCTTTTGAATACTCCTCACATTTTGACTCTATCTCCACAGCAAAGATAAAACCTCACTGACTCAAGTTATGTTGTGTGACACAGGCATCAGTCATGAAATGGTGCTGCAATCACTGCATCATATACTCACCTTGTAACCTGGTTTGCCAGACAAACCTACGTTTCCCTGCAGAAATAGACACTATTAGTCATATGGTGAGAATGACAGAGGTAGAAAAATTTCAGATAAGGTTCCTTTGTCATATCTAAAGGGTCAGCATCAGACTTAATGCTGCAAAGAAGCTCCTTGATTGCTGGTACTAGCAGATGAAACTGCTTAGTATGAGGCAGAGAAGGAGAAACCATATGGCATCCCAAGAGAAGAAGGGCTGCTGAAAGCACACATTGTCTAAATGCATCTGTTCTTCTTTTAAAACCATTGGCTTTAATAGAGAGGTGAGGATCTCAAAGATTCAGGATTTTGCATATCATTGCTGGATTAAAAATGGACAATTAATATTCTCATAGGCTGAAACACAAACTCAATCCTTACTAGACATTGGTGAACACAAGTGGGAACCACCAGAAGCTTGCACCTTCAACACGTAAGTAAGGAAGATGAAAATCAAGTTTCCTTTCACAGAATCATAAAATGATTATGGTTGGAAAAGACCACTAGGAGCCTCTAGTCCAACCATCAGCCCATCACCACCATGCTCACTAAACCCTGTCAGGACATAAAGCCATTGGAAATTGGGCTTCCTTAGCTTTGTTCCCCACAGAGTTCCCAGATGAGCTTTGGCTTTGCATGCTTTCCTCCAGAATCAGGAGTGTTCTAAATTGCCTTCCACAGTTGGGTGCAGACTGCTCTGTAACACACGATCACCATGGGAGCACCAAAAACAGAGTGACAGCTCAGCTTCTCATTATCGGCATTGTATTAATTTTATGATGGCTAGCCTTGTGAGTGACAGCCAGTGAGTTTATATGCATGGAGGAATTGTTTCTGATTTGTCTCCTTAGCCATCCCCTACCTACACCTAGTGTGTTGTCCCACTTACCCTATCTCCTGTGTCTCCCTTCAGCCCTGGTTGACCAGGAATGCCAAAACCTGGACTTCCCTGCAAAAATCAATGACAATGACATAGTGCTAAACCCTCACCTCTCAGTTATTTGCATAGCTACCACATCCTCCCCTCCTAAACACACTCCTTGCCACCTCTGGGAAATGCTATTGCATAGAGCCAACTTTCACTAAAGCATGGCTCACAGAACCCAGTGTCTCAATTTTCCCATCTGGATTTTGCACATCTTGGCATTCTTCCACTGCCTTTCATTAGCTGTGGAGACATGAGTCCACTACACTCTTCATTCTTGGTAGCATGCTTATTGCTTGCTGCACCTTATTGTTATCTATCTCCAACCCATTATCACTTTGCAGACCCTTAAGGGCCAACCTGTTCCTTCTCCCTGCTATAACTGTTGAGAGTTGCTAATGTTGTGCTTGGTTCTAAGCAAGATGCAAAGGGAGATGCAGTGTCTTGCAGGAGTAGCTTCCAAGCTCAAGACAGAAACTGTAGAATCATTAAGGTTGGAAATGACCACTAACATTATCTAGTCCAAGCATCAATCCACCACCACAATGCTCACTAAACCATGCTCCTAAATGCTACATCTGCCCTTTCCTTGAAAATGTCCAGAGAGTAAGAGCATGTACATTACCTTCTCTCCTTTGTCTCCTGGTATTCCTTTGTCTCCTTGTGGTCCTGGGCCCCCTGTTGGTCCAATATCTCCCTACATATAAAGACATCCCAAAAGCTAGTAATATCATACAGGAAAACCAATCCCTTTCCAAGTGTCTTGCTAAAGCTGCATTCTGCAATTTCAATCCACTCTGAAAATCCATTTCCTTGGGAAATCCATCCAATTCATCCATCCATACCATTCACTCTTCTACCCAACCCATTCACCCATTCATCTTTGGGTTTATATTGAAGCTTTCCCTTTAGTACTTGGGCTTCTGTTATACAAAAGCCCATCACAACAGTTAGACACTCTCCAGCCACACAGCTGTGATGTATGTAACTTTACACAACTATGAAGTGCTTTGTGGATTTGGAGTGGTATCAAGCATGATAAAATTCATGCCCAAGGTCATTGCCTAACATCATTGAGCCTAAAAGATGAGAAACATTTTGATAACCACTTTTAAACAGTCTAGAGAATAAAACCAATGAATGGAGGTGACTCCAACATTCAAGTTCAGAGAGAAGGGCAGAACTCATTATCTCTAAAGGGCAATGGAAGTAGGAAGAAAATTTCATGAATGCCAGGAGTCAAAAAGCCAAGAGGAGTTTCTCCTGTAATAAATACTCCTTGCAAAGATTAGACAGATCTTTTATTTCTCTGCAGATTGACAATAAATTATAAAGAATAAAAAACATATATATTTAAATATTCCAGGCCCTGTACAAAGACTTTGCAAAAGTGAACTATATGTGCTGCTCTATAAAGCAGATGTACAATATGGACAACAGTCAGGGAACAGCTCTGTCTCAGGAATCACTTTCATTTGAGAAATTCAGATTCCTCCAGTCATAGGAAGGCCAATCATCGGGTCAGGGCCCCAGAGATGTGGGGAACTCTCCATCATTGGAAGTGCTCACTAGAAGGACCAAAAGAACCTGGTCCAGTTTTGAAGTTGGCCATGTTTTGAGCAGTAGACTAGAAACCCCTAAGAGTTCCCTCCCACCTCATCTACTCTTTGGTTTAATGTCAGTACCTCCTTTGGCTGGAAATTAACTTCTGTGAGTGGGCTGGATCTGTGCTTCCGTGAACTATACCTCCTAAAACTAGCACATGGAAATACCAAATTTCCCCATGGACTAGAGCCAGAAAGAGAATGACAGGCACAAAATGTTAATAAAAGCAAATGATTTATCGTCAGGGCAAGATTAATGCTATTTTTCCAACTTCAATCCATCACAAGGGATATATGATTCAGGCAGTGAAACATAGTCCAGCCCTCACTTTTTCAGGAACAGTTTTATCTAAGTTTCAAGCAGTGCTAATTAATGGACTTACCCTGACACCTTTCTTGCCTGGTGGTCCCAAAACCTGAGGATAAAAAGAAATAATGGAGGTACTCTCTTATTTAGGAAAGAGTCTCCCTTTCAAAGTAGGGGCTATTCATATGACCCCTTCCAAAACTAGAGAATGTCAGCCTTACTATGGGATAATAAATGCATCACCTACAGCAGATCATAAAATGCCCAACAGATAAATCCCAAACAAGCTAAATCCCAAACTCAGTGAAGGTTTTGACAGAATCCTACCATCTTCAGTAGGTTTTAAGCCCAGGGATGAGACTGAAAGATCATTCTTATGAAAAGGGCAGTTGGCAAATAGCTGCTTTATCCTGTGCTAATACACACCAAGGACTGACCTTTGGACAGCAATGAATCCTCATGACTGTGCTATGACCCTGTAGGGCAGCTCCGAGCTGGATTTAAGGACTATAAAGCTGCCTTTCTACCTTCTGTCTCTAAATCAATTCTGCCAATGCTACTCTGAAAGAAACAAGTGGTACACGCCCTTGATCATTAAGATATCATCTAGGATGTGTCAGCCTATCCTGGTGATAGGTCTCAGCAGAAGACATGGTTGGAGGGTCAGGGGTAAGGTCCCTTAATTTTCTCTGCAGTTCAGTGGGACACGTCTCTCTCAGTCCTTGTTCTACTGGCACCACTGTTAGTGGTACTGAATGGCTATAGCACAAAGACTGCTGTAATCCACTCATAGTTATCCCAGAGCTGGAGCACCTGGAAATCCTGGGTTCCCTTGCAAAGCAAGATGACATAAACTAAACAGTCTGGGGCAATGCTCATTGTTCTCCTCCATCTCCTCCTGAAATCAGCTCAAAACTCAGTTCAGAAGCAGAAGAGTGAAACAGAGAGGACATTCTGAGTTTTCAGGACTGCTCACTTGACTCCCTGTTGGCTTCTTCTCTATGTAGCCCCACTATAAAGACACCTGACTGTGCCTACAAGCTGCAGAAATTCAATACACCTTCAGCTGAGCTAGTCAAAACCCATTCTCTTACTGTTTGACTTACTTGGACTCCCTTCTGCCCTGGAGGTCCTGGAAGTCCCTATAAGACATCAAAAGAAAATTTGCACCAGACTGAAAGCAGATTCAGTACTTTCAATATGTGGAATATAGCATAAATTACAAGTCCTTAGGTATGGGCGACATCATCAGTGATCACCCTAATAAAGTTTGCTTTTCCTCAAGTGGAGTCCATGAAGCATCTGGCCATGGACTCATGTTTGAGTGGACCAGGACTGTGCAATTCAAAGAGATCTTTGCTCTCATGAAGAGCAATACATGAACAGCAAGCTGGCTGTTATCATTTGCAATGACCTTACATTTTATGTAACGATCCTCCTCCATTTTATGATTAAAACAAACAAACAAACAAATAACAACAACCAAATCAATGCAAAAAGAACAAAAACATTTTGCTGAATGAAATATTTCCTTGGACATTATTTTTTCCTTCTCTTTTCACTTGTCCTGGAAGTATGGCAATAATTTATTTTGGAGTCAAGGTGGATATTCTTGACCGCACCTGACCTGAAATAAGTAATTGGATCAGATATTTTTGGTCATTGTCTCAAAGCATAACCTTAGCTACTTGTAGAAGGGGACTTGCATAAAGCCATATACCTAACTGAAAGAGTTTGCACCTCCAAGAGCTGTAAGAACCTGGAAGAGTACTGAGGTAGTCTACGTACCACCTAAACCCAAGCCTGATGATCTCTGTGCGAGGGAAATTCAGATCTCCCACGAAAATTTGGTGTGCTGAGTTCCAGTCTTGTTCTGGTGTCTAACACCAATCCAAGAACGTCTTCCTGCCCTTCTGAGTCCCTTTCTGACCAGTTCTTGTTATGCTTTACCTATTTATGGTTCATAGCAGCATTGCCAGATGTGGGCTGGAGCTACAGTAGTTCAGAATTTTGCCTCTGACAGCATCAGGAACCCAAAATCCTTCCTCCCCACAGTCCTCAAGCTTTTTAAAAAAACTGAGAGAACTGGCCAAGCTAATGTTCCCTTTTTCCTGAACAGCTGGAAAAGATGAGCACTTCTCATTAAGATAGTGCATCTCACTGCCATTCCAATGTCTGCAAAATCCCACAGCAAAGACTTCTATGGGTCAGTGTCTTCCATGGGTCAATGATTGCTGATGCACAGAATTATTTCCATTGCTTTTGAGTAAGAGGTCCACATTCCTACAGCCTATGACGATCATTAGATCTGGTTTCTTTCCTTGGTGCATACAGTGTCAGGCATAATGACTAAGGTTCAGTGTTTTGGTACCTACCTTTGGTCCTGGTACTCCTGGAGGGCCCATCACCCCCTTAAAAAAAAAAAGATGAAAAAATGAAATCCCAGACTTTCAAGCTCACTATCTTTCCTTCTTAGTCCATTTCTATTTGCAACCACAGGATGTACCCACCAAGGAAAACCTACAGAAGAAGCACTGGAGAGCACTCTGGAGACACTGAATATTCCAAGGGAATTTTAGCAGAAATCTCATTGACAAATGGCAAACCCACCTGCTGTCCTTCTTCCCCCTTTGGGCCAGCTGTGCCAGGAATTCCTGCCATCCCCTGAAAGGTAAGCACAGCATTGTGCACACGAGTACCAAACGCTAAATTGCAAAGCATGATACATCCTACCCTGCAATCTGTTTCAGAGCTCTGTTCTTAAACATCCTGCTGAGGAAGAGTTGAGAAATTGTCTCTGTAGCCATTTAGCTAAGATATAAAAAAAGAGTGTTTTCTGGGACTACCTAAAGCGGTCCCATCCGGGGGATAGGAAGCATTCAGGGCATGGGAGGCAGCAGGAACCGCAGGGATCTTCCTGGACTGAAAGGAAAACAAGAGCTTGGATGGAGATGGAACATCTACTCCACCATGAGCAAATTTGAGCACATATGGACAGGGAGTAGAGGGGAATGGGGGAAAATCCCTATGTATCTCCTCTTTATTTTCACTCACTTCACACTGATAGCACTTTATCTCAGCTATTCTTAGCTCCCTCTTACAATGATGGATCTCACAAGCATCTGATAAGAGTAATGACCTTTTCTCCCTTTTCTCCCTTTGGTCCAGGCAGTCCAGGAACACCATCCAACCCTGCAGGGCCTGGCAAGCCAGGTTTCCCCTGAAAAGGAAAATATGTAATAAAATCTTTTTTCTTCCAATCTATTTGTTACTAATCATACTAAGGAGAAGTCTGCAGGAACACAAGCAGAGAAACATATTTCCTGATGTGCCTGTTTTAACTGTTGCTCTGCAATTGAGGATTTACAGAGATGATCATGTATACCCAAGATGTCCCCCATCTCTGCCTTCCTAAGAATAGGCTGTTGACGATTGGTCACTCAGGAAGAGAAAAATATAAGTGTTTGCTTGCTATATGGGAGGAGAGAGTCTGGGTATTCATCTCTCAGATTTGAATTATCTGTAATCCATGGACTTTCCAAACCAGACATCATTTCTTTATCCTTAGTAGCCCTCCATGAGCTATTTCCTTTCTTGTGTCTCCCTTCTGACACTGAAAAATATTAATGTGGGACTTCTTGTGTGAAGAACCACCTCTTTTCTTTTGCCCCAAATCTGCCACCCATTCAGTCTATTTACCATTCTACACTTTAGATCTACCTTATTGCTCCCTCTGGACCTGCCCCAGCTCTTTTCTGTCCTCCTGAGAGGGGGACAGGGGTGGGATGTGGGAAGGAGCAGGGCTGCACTAAGCTGCTCCATGAGTGATACAGTGGCTGAAGGTGGTTTCACTGCCACTTTGGAGCAACATTCATCATGCAACATTTGCTATCATCTGCCAGTGTGATTGACCATGCCAAAACGTTTGTGCTCACTGTGAGCGTGGTAATGGATGTAGTTTTCACAGGTTTCCTCTGAGCCATGAGAACATGTCCTTGCTTTTAGTGTAACAAGTGGCTGTGTTGTGCTCTTAACATTTTCCTTTTGGCTATTCATATATGGTAGATCACTGGGATGAAGACTACAAGGTAAGAAATGCTTAACAGGCCCTGCTTCATGTGGCGGCCCTCATCAGCAAAGCAAAGCATCTCACAGTGGTGGTTGACGTGAGCTGGCAGTAGATGTTGTCCCTCCCCACCCACTCTATGTGACAGTGGGTGTTCCCAGGCCACTGCTCCCTCCCACTACAGCCAATGGCTCTTCCACAGTGATTGACCACTCACCGGTTCTCCCACATCTCCTCTGTCCCCTTTGATGCCATTCCTTCCACGAGGGCCCTGCATGAAGCACAGGACAATCATACATTTTGTCCCAGTGACCCTTTCAGGTCTGGATGGACATCTGGTAAGTACTGAAATCAGAACCTATTGAGTGACTTAGAAATAATAAAAGAAGAAACTTAACATCGTATGGTAATGTGAAAGCCAACCTCGGGGACTTACTCTGAGACCTGAATCCCCTGGTTCACCCTGAAACACAAAAGACAAGGAGTATTACTACAGGATGGTGATTTAGAGAGGGGGTTCTTCTCTGCACTTAGATCGTGAACAAAAAGCTCCTGCATGATGACAGCCGACAGCCCCAGAGACCAAAACTTCCCACTCCCCAAGGAAAGCAGAGCTTCAGTAGAGGTATCTGCTATCTTGCGTGGGCCAGACTCAACTTGAAAAATCTGATATCAACCCCTATGCTTAGGATAAATAGGAGGGGAATTTAGGTCTCTTGAGCTCTGCTGAGACTTTTTGACATATTTTATCTGTGTTGTTTTGGCTGTGCACACCACTGGTAATCCCAGGTATTTCACTCCAGCTACTGAACAACCTTCACGGGGACCTGGAGTTCTAAATGTTGGATATTGAGAAAAATGTCCTCTCTGAAAGAGTGGTCAGGCTCTGGAACAGGCTGCTCAGGGTTGTGGTGGAGTCACTGACCCTGGAGATATTCAAGAAATGTGGAGATGTGGCCCTGAGGGACATAGTTTACCGGGCAATATTGGTAGTAGGTGGATGGCTGAACTAAATGACCTTAGAGGTCTTTTCCAACCTTAATGATTCTATGATTCTATGTCTTAGTGGCCATTGAATCTGGTTCCACTTCAGACAAAGCTGACTATGACCTTGCAAGCTTCATTGTTGATTTCCACTGTGTTGAACAACAGGGTTCTGGTGGCAAGGAAAGCCATCCAGAATTCTTTCTGTACCTCTATGAGATAATCTCATGATCGAGAGGAGAAATAAGTGTGTTCTTAGGGCCCTTGAATAAGCAGACCATCTAGAGGTCTTGGATTATGGCAAATTCCCCCCCCTTCTGGGATAACCATCATGGAACCATGTTGCAGATAGCCTTGCTCACCTTGATGGAGATGCCTGGTGGCCCCTGTGGCCCTGGTAAGCCCGGTAAACCCTGTGGTCCTGCTACCCCAGGCACCCCTGGTTGTCCTTTCTGTCCCTGCAACAATGAAAACCAGGGGAAATAGAGACGTGTTCTCTCTCTCAGGTCCCTTTTCTGCTCTATCAGTGCTACAGACTGGAGGATTCACCACACTTGGGTACAATACTCACAGCGGGACCGGGATGTCCATTTCGGCCAGGAATCACCTCCACTCCTCCCAGGACATAGCCAGGTTCTCCCTGTGTGCAAGGAAAGAGAGATGCATATTCAGCTGTTTTGGGAGATCCAGGCAAAAACAGGGGATGCTGTAGTCATACAGATACCTCCAGTGGGTGCAAGGAAGGGAGTAGAAAGATGTATTTGGGGATAAGGGAAGGACAGGACAGCTGCTTCTAGGAAATACCTACAACTGGTCTTGAAACCTTACCTTTCTGTGTGCTAAATGTGTGCAAACAGGCTTACCCATAATGAAAACTCTCAAAAATTCAGAATGACTCAACCAAAATTTACCTGCTTCTGCAAAAAAAAAACAACTGAAACATGTCAAAGACCTGTGATAAGAAATGAGCCCTTTTCTCCATGAAGACATTAAATATCTCCTATCCAAGCTAATGAACAACTCCTGTAGATGATGATTAGATGATGACTGTTACATATAACCCAAAAGTTCATACACACCAAAGGTCTCTGTGCAACAGCTCAGAAACAAGAGATCGCAGCAGTGTGAGAGCTTTTTTTTTTTTAGCAAATTAACCCAGGAATGAAACTCACCCTGTCTCCTTTTGGCCCCACTGGTCCTGGATTGCCTGGAGATCCCTGGAATTGGAAATAAATCATGCAGTATTAAAACACAAAGCATCCACAAAATCATCACTGCAGGCTGTTCAAGCTTTAGAATCCCACTCCATTGATGCCATTCACTGCATTCAAAATACTTACAATATCACCTTGAATGCCAGGGAGACCCTGCAAAACAGGAGTGAGAGAACTGATAGCCATGCTCAACTTCTCCATCAAATGTCACTCTTATAGAGTTTGTTAAAGCAAACACATACCATGAGTCCAGGAGGACCAGGAGGACCTGTTCGCCCTGGTCTGCCTGGCAGTCCAGGAATGCCATCCTTCCCAGGTAGACCCTAAATGTATGAAAGATAATAGTCTGCAAATTATTTAAATTTAAAAGCCTGCATAAAGCAATGTATATCAAAACACCAACATACAAAAAAAAATTTGAAGATCTCCTTGTTGTTACTAATCATTTTACTCATTTAATTGTATATTAATTAACCAAGCAGATGAAAATGGACTCACCTTTTCTCCTTTCTGTCCCTTCATAGTAAGCCCATATGGGTCATAGCCTCCAAGAGCTGATGAGCCTCTGAAGTTCTTGAAAGGAAAAGGAAAATGGAAGAAATTATCCATAGATAATCATTCAACAAAGGATGGCAAATACACCCTAACCAGAGCAACCACAAAATACAGGTTAGCACACCCCTTGTCTTACAAAGCTGAAGCAAGGAATAAGTTCTACTATGATGAATAGGTTCATATCCTCACTAAGGGATATACCCTAGTGATGGGACTCAGTAGATCAGGTTGGTGGTTGAACATAGTGATCTTGAAGGTCTTCTCCAACCTAGAAGATGTTATGATTCTATACATTATTTATATTCCTTTGAATTGGTGAACAATTTCTCACCTTTAGACACCAGGGACCACAGGCCTCCACTCCTTTCTGGATGTCTGGCTCCGCTGGCGATGGATCAGGGAGGTGTACCTTGTCGTCTGCGTCATCAAATGGCAATTGCTTGTCAGCTTCATGTCTGGCAACCTACAGCATGGAGTTTGGGTTAGACGAGTGTTCCTCTAGGTTTTGGGGTCAGACATCACATATCAATGCTTAACATGCCTCAAGAGGTCGCTGTGCTTTCATGGCACCAACCTATCGCACTGAAACAGCTATATTACTGTTGGAGATAACTCTTCCTGCACCTCCTTACCAAAGATCCATCGATCAGAGTTAGAAGAGGGCAATATATTTATAATACACTGAAATACTTTGCCCCCGCAGTGGGTGTATGTGACAAAACTTTTGAAGCTCTGTTCTGGCTTCCCCCGTTCTACTGCCTTGATTTCAAAGGTTTTGTTCTTCACGTTGATGGGTTGATGGTTGATGGTTGATGATTGAACTAGATTATCTCATGGGATGACAATTGGACTAGATGATCTCAGTGGTCTTTTCCAACCTCAATGATTCCATGATTCTATGTCCAGGACTGGACAGTGGGTGAAGTCAGGATTGGGCCCAGTATTCTAGATCTATTACTTCCTTTCTTTAAAACTTTTCTTAGGTTTGTGCATGACCTATGCCAGATAATTTGTCTTTTATTCAAAGGTCTGTGAAGCGGCTCACCTCCCCAGATGGCAGCTGGGCCCCTGAGGGCTGCAGGTCAGAACAAATGACTTCTATTAACTCTCGGAGGATCTGGGGGAACTCATCGAATGTGCTCACATAGAAAATGTTCTGGAGGTTCTGCTGCAGTAAAATGTTGTTGAGCTCAACAGGGTCAGCTTCTGAGACACCCACAGCAATGATGCGGATTCCTGAAACACATCACTCTCTCAACAGAAGCAAAAATGCCTAAGATCAGAATTTCCAAACCCTTCATTACAGCCGTGCTGTTAACAGCCACTGATGGGATCAGGTGCTCCACTAGCTGTTAGAGAATTCACTGACAGCAGTGTGTGTGAGTTACAGCAACACAAAGGCACCCAAGCCAGGAACAGAAAGAAGAAAGGATGAAGAAGTGAAGAAAGCCAATGATGCACTTGAAATGGACAATTCACATAACCCTCTGGAAAATCAGCCTCTGGCTGTACATGGAGGAGAACCAAGGCCTTAGGGAAACACAACAGGGCAATTCTTACCCAAAGCATGGGCTGCTCTGGCAGGTGGCAGCACATCATCCTGGGATCGTCCATCAGTCACAAGCATCAGCACATGAGGGAACTCTGGTCTCATCCCTCTGGAAGGCTGAAATAACTCCTTTAGCATAAAGGCTATACCACGACCTGGGCAAACATGGAGAGGCACAAATTAAATCTACGGAAGTGTTAGGTCTTCAGGTGGGTTCTCATTCCATGCACAGAGGGAAGAGGGTATTCAGTGTGGCCCCATAAGTGATCCTTAACGTGGGGCAATGTCTTTCAAGGGAAGACAGCAGTAGATCAGACTGGCTGATACCACTGAGGTTGAATTCTGTGGATAGTTTTGGAAAAGGAAAGATACATTTGGGAGATATGAAGCATTTTCCATACATGTTAGGATAAAAGAAAAATATCACAGAATTCTCATTTCCAAATTTCCTTAGGAAAATTTCCTAAAGAGCTCTCGCTCAAGCTGAAATGGGTAAGAAGCCCCAAAATGGAAAGACTCCTAAGAGAGGTAAAATGCCTCAATTGACACAAATCACACACACACACACACACAAAAAATAGAGACAAGGAAATTTAAGACTTAAGAATTTGCAGTTTCACACCCACTTTTCCTAGCCAGTCCCATTCAAATTATTGTATTCTGACCAGCTCTCTTTATTCCTGACCAATACCACAGAGCCAGGATGAGGTTTACACGTCTTTAAAATATGTGGGTTCCTCAAGTTGCTTTATGCAAGTTGCTTTATGCATTATTTTTTCAAATTCCTCAAGTCCTTTATGTTGGCTGACTAGAAGACATTTAGGTGGGTCATTTAAAAAAGTTAAAACAAATTACTTTCAATTTAATATTACTGCTTCTGTACTTTTGGGGAAGTAGGTATACCCTGTCATCCTGATGGGAATGTGTAGGTAGAAGGTCTTGTCTGAGGTTTTGACAATATAAGACAAGTTTCTGAATTTCTGAGAGACTGAGCTGATGAAGGGCTGTGTTATTTGTACAACAGGAGGAAACATAGGACTTTTATGTGATGACACATCATGAAAATAAGACTAGGTACATTGTTTTGTTGTTAGGGTAACAAAGCAATAACCATTGGAGTTTGCTGATTAAAATGTGCATGGAGAGGGTAATAAGGATGCTTCAGCTTCTGCCATCCCTATCTAATGTTTATGGGCTAGGTCTCCAAGCCAGGTATAAAAATCTCCCTCAAGGTTATAAAACAATGAAGAGAAACCCAGCAGTAAAACTAGGACATGAATAAAGGACACCAGACTTGCCAGATAGACCATCCCTGGGAATAAAACCACATATAGTTCTTTGCTCTCCAATTTTACATAACTTTAGACTGTAACTTTCTGACCAGGTAAATTGGTTCAAAACATTCAGACAGCTTCTCAGACCTCTACCCTCTGTCTTGGCCCAGATGAGCTACCCAACGAGTATAGACTCGCACATACGCACCCGTTTTTGTGTTGCCTCCAGCATAGCTCAGCTCCTTGACAGCCTTTAGAGCACCATTGCGGCTCTGATGCTGGTTGAAGTGGAAGGCTGTTCTGGGCTCCTCACTATACTGCACAACAGCAACCTGATTAAAACAAACAAACAAACAAACAAAAACAAAAACAAAAGGCTAAGAGATGTGGAGGGATCAGGAGCACAGCAAAGGTGCTATCACTTGGAGATATCTGAGGTCAGTCTGGACCAGGCCCTGAGCAACCTTATTTAGCTGAACATGTCCCTGTTCAGTGCGGGGAAAAGTCCCTTAATTAAGGTCCCTTCCAACTCAAATGATTCTATGATTCACTGATCACTCAATAAGTCTCCTTGAGCTAGATAATACAACCAGTTGCACTGTAAGAGAAGTGGTATTCTTTTAGTCTGTATTTCTCACAGATTTTAAAAAAAGGCATAAAAACATCAGGCTCACAGACAACTCATAGGGTACAATTCAGATGCTTAAGCATGGGCAAGGTACTATTTTGTAACTGTAGGGCACCATAAATTTTGGCACAGGCTGGTAGATACAGCACAGAGCTGATGAGAAATACAGTTCTGGCAGCTCATGGCTGAGTGGGAGCAGCATCTCCCATAACAGTGCCCATACCTCCTGTATCAAATCTTCAATCTCCGTTGACAGCAAAGAGAGCTCAGTTCATATGATATCAGCCTAAACTGAGGTGCCTTCACCTCCCCAGAATTATTTAACCTAGGGTAAATTGATCACATGCCTTCAAGGCTACTTACAAGGAAAGGGCGGAAGAAGCTTCCCATTTCCTTTTCAACTGAAAGCCGCATAGGTCCTCATTTCAAAGGGCTAGTTCACATGTAACATTAATTAATCACAAAAGACCCCAAATAAAATATCTGTAAAGTCCTCCCATTGCCTTTGCTGGATCATATTTTAATACTGTGGGCTGCATTTTGGCCTTGAGAAGTTTCATATAATGGATTGAGAATCTAGATTTCCTCTCATAAGTGGTCTAGATGTGGGAAGAAATAGGATCCTAGAAAGGCACCCAAAGGCTGATACATCATTAGGCTCCATAAAGAAGACAGCATTTCAATAGGTCTGGGATTTGCTTTATTCCTAATGACTTGGTCCTGGAAATATAATCAACTAATGGGAATATCTCCAAATGAGTAGGGATTCAGGCTGAGATTTAGAAGACTTTTGTTCCGGTCTTTGTTAGATGCATGTTTAATCAAAATGTTTAACCTCTACGAACCTCAAACTGAGTTATCAGACTGCTGTCATTGCAGAGGTGAGCAATGGGTAAACACTTGGACAGACATCACCTTCAGGAAACAGAATAACAAATGCTTGCCTGTGTCCCTTCAGGCCCAATCTTAGGGAAATAGGAAATGATCCGGAAGATGAAATCCTTCACTTTGTTGAAATTACTCCAGCCAATACTCGAGGACTCATCCACCAGGAACCCAATGTCTGCTTTGAACTTGCCACAAACTGCAGAGAGAAGAGAGAATCTCTGTAAGTTGTGAAGCCCCAGAGTGTTCAGAACAATTAAACTAATGCCAGCTCAAGTATATTCTGTGATGCCAATTGTTGGTGAGTAAGCACCTTCACCCCAGAGGATGGTACTGTGAGCATAATCACATCATATACAGTTAGTGTCTTCCATTTCCCCAACACTATCCATGCTCACTATGTATTGAATGAAGACTGAGATCGGAGAAAACCATCATTCCTGGTGGTTTGACCCACTTGTATCCTGAAATCATACATAGATACACACTCACTTGGCCCAGGGAGAGCTGTCAGTGGTGCAGAAGCTGTGGCAGCTGGCAGTAGCATTTCTAGGGCTGGTGGTAATGTAGTGGTGGCTAATGGAAGAGGAGCGGTCCTCACATTGCTTGGAGATGAGGATCTCATTGTATCCAATTTTGTAGAAGTCATGGGAGAGGCTGGTGGAGGTGAAACCCTGTGAGGTCCAGCTGTCAGACAACATAGAATCATTAAGGTTGGAAAGGCTGCTAAGATCATCTAGTCCATTGATCAACCCATCACTGCCATCTTAGTTGTGACGTTAATACCTTGCAAAGCAACAGAAGTTTAGAAAGCAACAACAAGAAAACGACCTCAATAGCAGTTACCTAGAAGAAACTACAATGTAATCTTCCTGCCTTCATACCTGTTTGCCCAATGAGTGTTGTCTCTGGTCCCTCTCTATCTCCAAATACTGGTCTTATGGAAAATGAATATTCCTCTTCAGAACTCAGTCCTGTCACTCGGTATGACCTCATTGCTGCTGATAGCACTTCCAGGGAAAGATCAGAAGCTGAAAGAGAGGAAGAAACATTCATGATAGTTTGCAAAGGCTGGTGTGTAAAGAAACAGGATTATTTTTGTTAATGAATAAAAAGCTTGCTGAGAAATCAAATAAGCTTAACTTGAGAAATGTGGTTGCATAAAAGAGATAGTTTTAGTTTAAAGTGATGGGAAAAATCTGTGAAAATGTCATAACAATGTTTTGACATCTTTTAAAAGTGTCTTATTTTGGAAATGCTGAATGATGAGTTTTGACAGTGTTTGAAATGAATTTTATACCTTTTCATTCTGAAATAACATTTTCCTTTAAAAGAAAAACGGTTAGTTTCTAGGAGAGTAAATCAAATCATTGTAAATAACCTGTTTCGTTTACATTAAATTATATTTACACTTTAGCTGTGTCACTATCTAGCACTAAAACCCTTTGTTTCATGCAATGGGTTTTTCACATAATGAGAAAGTGTAAGGTTACCACACTCTGGAACAAGCAGAATTTGGTAGTAGACAGAGGTAGGAAGTACCTTGATCATACCCAGGGTAGGATGCATGGCACAAGGCTGGCAAGCTTATGGCAGAAGAGGTCTACAAGCACTGGAGAAGGACGGTGGTTTTTCTGATCAGTTTTCAAAGAATGAATACAAGATTAAATAAGCTTCCACATACTGATTGAATAGATGTGAATCTCAAGGCTTTGGTGTTACAAGAACATTCAAGAGATGGGAGAAAGAAGAGAAAGGAAGGCAACATGGTGAAGAGTTAATGGTGATCTTTTCCAGTATTAATGAGTCTATGATTCTATAACATCTGTCTGAATCTCTCCAAATTTCCTCCTGTCAGATAGGGCAGGAAGACCAGATATGGATGGAGTCCCAACAAGGTGAATGCAGTTTGTTTTAAGTAGCACCAGAGATGGAGATTTACACCTGTGATGACATCCAGCTGAATGGAGGAGATCCAACCTCTTACAGGGCAGGATTGTTAGAGTAGGCAGGTAGGGAGGAGGGCATTAAATGAGCCCAACTAGGGGGAGAGGGAAATGAGTAATGAATAAGCATTCATTTAGAAAAAAAAAACCAAGTTGCTGAGAAGAAAATTAATCAAGGCACCAGGAGGAAAAAAAGACAAAGTTCTTAATTGTCTTCTTATACTTAGATAATTAAACAAGAGAAATTTGAATTACTCATGAGCATAAATTTAATCTCATTGGTACTATTGAAAATCAGCGTCAAGATTCATGGGATTGTGATGTTAAATCAATAATTATAAACCTATTTCAGAAGGGTTGATCGAATGAGGGCACAGTGGGACTGTCAGATGTGGTATTATCCATTTCTGAGCCCCTGACAACTCTGAAACCAATGATTTTTGAATACTTACAGATCGATATTTTAACAGCATAGCACAGGAGAGGAACAGTTACATTAGATCACTTAAATCACCCTAGAGAGCTGAACATTCTGTTCCCTAATCACTTATCCATAATATGTAGAGGAAAAAAAATGATGTTATCACAGGAGACTTCATCCTGAGTGACATATGCTGCAAGCCTTAGGCTGCCAATACTAAAACATCCTCAGAATTAAAAAAAAATTAAAGTTGATGACCTGGTAACTCATAAAGCACTGCAGGGAGCACAAGGGAATTTTGTCAGATCTGTTTTCTTTATTGACTTGTGAAGATTAACTGATTCCTAGCAAAAAAAAAATTTAGTGGCTGAAGCAATGACAGGAAACTTGCTATATTGAAAGAGGTTTAATCCTACTCCTGAAAAAATAACAAACATGGTTCTTTAAAAAGGCAAACCCATTAGGGCCAAACCAATTGGGGAAAAAAAGCAAAACAAATACGCACTAAGAATTATGAGCAACAATCAGGAAAGCTCTTTACTGTATAGGAAAACCTTTAATCAGAAAGGAATTAAGGCTATATGGAAAACAAAACCAACCACTTTTTGGTTAACTGCAACTATTCCTAATGGTCTGAAGTTGCACCAGGGAAAGCACAGGTTGGGTATTAGGAAAAATTTCTTCTCAGAAATAATGGTGAGGCAGTTAACAGTCTGCCCAGGGAAATGATGGAGTTACTGTCCCTGGAAGTGTTCAGGAGATATGGACATGTGGCACTGAGGGATGTAGTTAGTGGGAAAGTTGGGGATGGGCTGATGGATAAACTAGATGATACGACCTTAATGATTCTATGACTCTCAGGACAAGCAGAGACTCCAGAAGAAGAAACTGATATTGCTAACAAACAGGCTGTTTTTCTTCTCTAAATAGTTTTCACTTCTTTTTCTTTCTCTGAGGATTTTACAGTGGTCACGTGGGTTATCTTGTGAACCCCACCAGTGAGCCAATCATCTTTTTTTTTGCCCTATTTTCCACCCAAATGAAGTTGAGGTAGCATATGATGTATGGAATCCTGTGGGGTCAATCCCTCTGTTCTCCCATCCAGATATGCTGAGAAGTTACAGCAGTGGCGCCATCAGTGACAACATCATTTAATCCTGATCAAACAGATTAGCATTTGAAGACAAAAGCCATGGCACTGGAATGAATTGGCAGACACTTAGAATCATAGAATTGTTTGAGTTGGAAGGTTTTTTAAAGTTTGTCTAGTCCAACTTCCCTACAATGGACAGGGACATCTGCAGTATCATCCCATTGTTTGTATTGACAGTGGGGGGTTGCCATGACCTGGGTGCAAAACCTCGAACTCGGCTTTGTTAAACTTCATGAGGTTCACTTGGGCACACTGCTTGTGCCTGTCTAGGGCCCTCTGGATGTCAATTAAATCTGTCAGTGGAAAGAAATTTCTCCTATATTACCTGCCACTTGCATCTTCTGCTGCATCAGCTGCCTCTAAGACCAAGTACTGAATTGAATAGACCACAAGACAAGCCACACTTGTCCACACTCCATCCTCAAATCCTTTTAGATAGGGCACCTCACACCAGATAGGTCCAAATTACAACCCATCCTTCCTTTCCCAACCACACAAATATTACCTGAGGACAAGTGCCATGTCAGTAGGTACGAGGATACTCCAGGAACAGCTGCCCAAGTCAGCAGAACACTGGTCTCTGCAGCTTCCTGCACAATGAACTCAGTCACTTTGGGTAAATCCACTGTTGGAAAAGAAGAAGAAAAAGAAAGCAAGCTTATCATAGAATCATTAATATTGGAAAGAGTGCTAAGATCATCAAGTCCAACTGAAAACCCATCACCACTATGCCCACTATATCTATGCCAGGGTGAAATAAGGGGTATGCCAGGGAACACCTCTTAGTCTGTGATGTGTTTCAGAGACCTCCACCAATCTTGGTGATTCTCTGATTCTGTGATTCTGCCTCCTTAGATATCATGGAATCGTGGAATCATTAACGTTGGAAAAAACCTGTGATTATCTAGTCCAATTTTACACCTACCATCAATATTACCCACTAAATCATGTTCCTAAATCATGTTAACATGTTATCAAGTTTATGATGAGATGAAGGAGTTGAAGGGTTTTCCAGAAAACTGAAGAGATTAGATCCTTAGCTAATGAGAACTGGCATAATTTTAGCAAATAATTGTCAAATCTTCAGCCTGGATGTTGGATGTTTCTCCCAACTAATCATTAAGTTTTAGAAGTTGGGGTGGGAAATTAAGAAATTAACTGGGAAATTAACTATTATGTTTACTTGTGTCAAACACTATTACTCCTTGAAGCCTCCATGACTGCTCCACACATCTGATCTTCTCCACCCCTGGATCTCCAAATCTCCCTGTTCTGTAGCATCAGTCATGTTACATGATGCCATATGCTCATGAATGACTTTTACCTTTATCTGCTGAAAATGGTAAAGATATTTTGCATCAATGTTGCCCAACGATATTTCTCCATACCCAATCCCATTTCCTATCACATCCCCTGGCATTGCCCTGGTGAAGTTATTCCCCAACTCAATGGTATCCATACTCACAAGTTTTGCCTGTGAGGAGTGTGGGTTTTCCCTCCTGTCCTCCAATCACTGCAGACACACCAATGGTGTAGTTTGTGCTCTCCTTCAGTCTGGGGATGGTGAATGAGATGCTCTCTGCTCCAACTAACTGCGAGGTTTTCAAGCCACCTAACAGTTGCAGTGGCATCACAAAATAAATAAACAGATAAACAAATAAATGATTCCACAATATTACATAGAAAGAGCAGGGTGATTTCTATTAATTATTATTGTTAGAGCCATTTTCCTCCCTGTTCTGCCATCATATGCTGGAAGGGAATAACTTCCCTGGCTTCTCCAACTACTTCTAAATCCAGCTCATCTCTAGATTACAGATGAAAACATGGCCAAGTCTCAGGCCTTCAACATGTCCCTGGAGATATTATAGCCCCCATTCACCCTGATGATCTGAGGGAAAAGGATCTGAGTTAAGTTTCTCTTTTCTGGTGATCTTTATTCTCACACTGCACCTAAGGGAGCAGGATGCTTACCACTGAACGGAACCCAGGATATCTTATAGTGAGTTGCTCCTAGAAGCCTTCTCCAAGACAACTTCAAACTATTTACAGTAGTGTTGGTAATCCTCAGATCTTGGATGGTCTGGATGGGGCTGGAGTCTGCAAGAGATGCTGCAAAATAGTAAAGTGTAAAAATTCATGCGCTAAGGGCAGTTAAGAAAGAAATGAGGGGAAATTTAATGATTACATATGATACAGGATGTCCCTTTGGCAAGTTTGGGTCAGTTGTCCTGGCTCTGTCCCCTCCCAGCTCCTTGCTGGCAGGAGAGTGTGAAAATCTGAAAAGTCTTTGACTTGGTGTAAGCACTGCTCAGCAACAACTGAAAAAGACTGGTGTACTACCAAAGTTGTTCTCATCTTAAATCCAAAACACAGCATCAGACAAACTACTGGGAAGAAAATTAACTCTATTCCACCCAAAACTGGGGCAGATGTCAGAAGTAATGAAGTGTTTGTTGTTCAAAGTCATGACACTGAATAAAAAATCAGAATTTATTCTGATATGAATTATAACAACCTAGTTGTTGACTGTATTTTGGAAGAAAAGGCAAGAGGGGAGGTTCAGGTTGGATATTAGGAAAGATTTCCTCAAGCATGGGATCAGGCCACCCAGGGAAGATGTTGGGTCACTGTCCCTGCAGGTGTTCAAGAAATGTGCAGTTTTGTTGCGTAGGGACATGATTGGTAGGCATGGTGATGATGACTTCATGGTTGGACTAGATGATCTCAGAGGTCCTTCCCAACCTCAATGATTCTATGACTCTATCCAGGGATACCAGGCTGCGTTTGCTAAAGAATCCACAGAGCAGAGTACTGTGCAGTTAAATTGAGGGATCTCATCCATTTATTTCATTGCTAGAATCAAACTCTGGTTGCACAACACAGGGATGTGAGGAGAAGAATAAGGGGGTAGATCATTCAGAGTCATGTTCAAACACTATGGGTTCTGATAAATACACTGAAAGAAGCAAAAACCCATGAATCCAGCCCATGTCCCAACATAGAGGGCTGTTCCATAAGGACATACCTGTGCGGTGAGTAAGAGTCACCTCTGGACCCTCAGTCTTGCTGAAGACAGCCCTAATGCTGACTTTGTACAGGGTGTCAGGCAGCAGGTGATCAATCCGGTGAGCCAACAACTTACTGCCCAGGTACTGAGTCTTGGCAACCTGCTTTTCTGTAAAATAAAGGATGCTTCTTGTAGCTCTCCAGCAAGGCTGGTGGAATCCCCTTCAAAGGAAAAAGCCATTCCTTGCTGTACTGCAGTTCCAGAGCTTTGGGGGTTAACTTCATCAATAGAAGACCATGGACACAAAGAGGGAAAGATCTATCAGCAATAGGTGCTGGCTGAAGACCTTGTTTCTTAGCAGTGAGATCTCTTTCCTGCTCCAGGCAGTGGATCAGGACTTTAGAAAGATACCTTCCATGACCATGGTCAATGGCATGGGTCTTTGATAGGAATACATATGCACACCCTTTTTCTGCTCACCATTGCTGGCTCCCACAGGTCTCCAGGTGACTTTGAATTTGGTGGCAGCCAATGTGGTGCTCCATGCCAGAGATAGGCTTGAACTGGTGTAGGATGTCACCTTGAAATTGGCTATGTAGCCAAGAGGAGCTGCAAGATTAAGTTGGCATTAGACAGTGCCCTGATTGCTGCCCCAAAGGGCTCCAGGTTGGCAGTATAGTAAAGTCAAAATCAGAAAATGTTTAGAAGTGCCATCCTTGCTTATCCCCGGTGCCTCATTGTTCTCACCTGGAAAGACACTGATCTGCACACTCTAAGGCCTTGCATGTACATCCTACTGCTTTTAGAACCAAGGCAATTGTTTTGTTCTAGCTTTGGGTAGGAGCATGTCTGTGAATCCCAAAGAGGCAGCATGAGGGTTCAGGCAGCTATGGGATTCTATCTGCAGGACTAAAACATCCATCTGGAGCTCCCATGGGTGCTGAATATGAGTGTTTGCCTATATCCACCCTTCAACACGAGGCTCAGGCCAGTATCTCTTCCTTCAGTAAGCATACATCAGGTTGAACCACCCACCCAAGGGATGCATGCCATGGTAGTTACTTGAACACTCTGTCCATACTCACATGTCCTGGCTGAGGTTGTGATCCCCGGTCCTTCCACTGAGCCAAAGAGCACATAGAGGGAAATCACGTACTCGGTGTCATGGATCAGGTTGTGGAGCTGGTAGGTTGTGATTGACTTGTTGAGGGCCAGCTGCTGAGGTCGGTCTCTCCCAAAGAATTCTTTGCAAAAGAGAGAAAATGAAATAGAAGAGGATAAAGACTAGAATCTGGGGAGTAGCTTTGTTGTATACTAGAGCAGGCACCATGTTTTCCCCAGCTGAAGATGTGTTGTAGGACACTTGTGTTTGTTGGAACAAGAGAATTTTCCTTTGATCGTTTATAAAGGAATTTGAATGATCAAAGGAACCGAAGGAACAAAACTCACCAAAAGGACCCAAAAGAACCAAACCAGCTCTCACACACATGCCCCAACTAACAGTGTGGACAACTGGATGCTCCCATGTATTCTCTGCCTCTTCCCAGCTCCCTAGGAAGTCACAGAGACCTTGCACTGCTGAGATGACTCGGCTCACACCAATTAATGAGCTGGACTTGTTCCTATGTCCATCATTCCTGAGGATCCCAGAGTCTTATCTCCTGTGATACAGGAGGAGGTATGGATGATGCAGGCTGGAGGACAGTGGGATCTTACCTGGTGTAGGACCCCAAGCCACTCGGTACCCAGTGGCCCCAGCAACCGAGTCCCAGGAGACCACAGCACCATTGGTGGATATCTCACTCACATTCAGCATATGCACAGTGCTTGAAGCCACTGCAAGAAAGGTATGCCTGTTCAGGTCAAGGCCCCCATAGCTCCTAAGTGACCCCCCAGAAAGCTGCTATTAGAGTAGAATTGAATAGAATAGAATCACTGAGGTTGGAAAAGACCTCCAACCATCGACTCATCGCCACCACATCCATCAAACGATGTCCCCAGGTTACACCTCCAGAACTGCTCAGATAATAGGCTAGATGGTGACCACAAATGACACCAACTTGGTGTTGTCAGAAGAGATTCACCCCAATCTGTGTCCTCTTGGACTTCCTCTGCTGTTTACTCACCTGTGGTTGCTTTTCTGCTCACCACTGGCCCCTCAACATCTCCAAATATGGGGTTGATGGTGACAACATATTCTGTGCCAGGCTGCAGTGCCTGGATCATGTAGTAGCTGTAGGTGCTGCTGAGGTTCACGTCCTGAATGCTGCCATCTGCAGATAGAAATGATATTTGATAAATGGGTCCGGCCAAGGAGGGCCACGCATCTGGGTCCTGCAAATGATCACTTGAGGATGACATGGTAGCATGAGATTGAATGGCATTTGTCCTCCTAGCTTGCACTTGTGACCGTAAGGTCCTGAAACCAAAGACAGCAGGGACAGGGCACAAGTACAAGTCTTTGTTGAGTAGATGATGCATATATGGGTGTAAATAACCCACATCACCCAGTAATCAACAATCAACAACAGATCAAGGTGGTTATGGGCTTTTCAGGTCAAAGAAATCAGGTAGAAAAAGCATAGCATCATTATGGTTGGAAAAGATCACTCAGATCAAGTCCAACTGCACACTCATCCCTACCATGTCCACTAAACCATGTCCCTCAATACTACATCTATCCTTTTCTTGAACAACTCAAGAGATGGTGACTTCATCCCTTCCCTGGGCTGCTTGTTCCAAATGAATGTATATGGGGCACTGAGCAGTCCTCTAGCAGGGTCCACACTCTGCCCAGCCCTTGGTGCTTATGGTGCTGGAGCCATCCTTCCTTCCCAGCTGAACATGGGAGACAACTAATGCCACAAAAGACATTTTCTCCATGATAGTGTCATTTTTGTATCTCTGCTACAGGCTAGAATCCTCTCGGCAGAACTTCTCAGCATCACTCTAGAGGTAGGCATGAACAGAGAAGAGTTAATACCGAATCCCTGACAATTGCAGCATGTTTTCGGAGAAGCAGTGTGATGCTGGCAGCACGTTGGGACTGAGGGAGGAGTAAACGGGGGATGCCATTTCCAGTTTGGTCACTGGAGGGTGCCATGTCCCCATTTTCTGCTTTCATCAGCACCCTGTGCCCCATCCCCCTCTCCCAACCCATACATCACGGACAGTATCAGGAATTGGTTTATTCTTGTCTATTCTTTGTCAAAGAAGAAAAAATCAACATCTTCCAGCACCTGGGATTGCTGAACGGGGACGGACAGCGTTGATCCCAGCACCACTGTAATGCATGACCCTGGGATGGATGGAGTGTGAGAGAACAACAGTGATGGTGGGATTTTTGTTACCCCTGGATTTGGGATAAGCTGGTATTGAGTGAAAGAACTGCTCAGATACAATAAACTCAGTGCAGAAGTGATGTGATCACACTTTGGCTGAGCACATCTTGCTCATTCCCCTTGAGAAGAAGTGAAAAGCTGATTGTTCTCAACCTGGCATGTAAATCAAAGTCTGCATAAAGGGCTGAGTTTGGGGGTGTGCTTGGATTTCTTTTTTAGAGAATCATTCATTACAAAGCAATGCCAGCAGTGTTATACCTTCCCTGGAAAGATTTTTCCCTTCTGATGACCATCAGAGCTGTTTTCCAATTAATCCCCCTCTCCCCAGTGGGAGATCTCTTCTTATTTAATAAGCCATAGAAAGGAATGCTGTTTTTTTAAAAAGCTTATGATGGAGTCCAGGTGTTCTGACACCCATCTCATCTCTGAGCTGTAGAAACATCCATCTCCCAAGGCCAAAATATGCCATCAAGCCTGAATTTCTAACTCCTGCTCCCCCACATCAGCAATGAAACTGTGTTTGGGTTCAGGGCATGGATAGGCTCCAACTGCAAATGCAGATCTGTCTTCCAATACCAAAATCTGTCTGTGAAAGAGGGTGCATTATGCGATGCTTGCAGACAGGTCTTGGTGCAGACCCAAGAACTTGGATCATAGAAGAGTTGCAAGGGATCTTAAAAGGTCATCTAGTCCAACTGCCCTGCCATGAACAGGAACACCTATAGCTAGCCCTTTCAGATTATTGTTGTGTGCCCAGCAGAGAATTTATCAGCACATCCAGCTCCCTGATAACCAGTGCCTACATCCCACTCCCGTGCTTCTACCTGCTGACATCCAGGTGAGCCTGTAGCCTGTTGCTCCCCGGACAGGGCTCCACCATGCCTGGAGTGTATCAGTGGTCTCATTCTGCAGCAAGATGCTCTTCACAGGCAGGAGCTTCACTGGAAGGACAGGGAACAAATCTTTCAAAGCATATACTGACCACCAGAGGACTTTGTCGGCCACTCTTCTTGTACTGCCATCTCTCAAGAGAAGAGGGATTTCCAAGGGCTCTACTTGCCTGGAAGGATGAAGGTGTCTTGTAAAAATAGTGATGAAAAAACCCAAACCTGTGGCCACTGCCTTTCAGGACTGATCCTTCACGGGCCCTGACATTACTTGCTTTCTGCAGCTCATAACAGATCTCCCTCCTTTCCTCCAGAGCAGAGTGGTGGTGTTCAAGGGTGACCACATCCATGCATGTGGTGAGGGAAGAGCATGGCTCAAGAATGGACTTAGGAATGACCTACTGAATGCCTCTTTTGATGCACATGTAGTTGCCGTGCCCAACAGTGAGGTGCTTATCAACAGCAAAAGGTATGAAGAATGCAGTGCCCAAGGCAAGAAGGATCAAGGAGTCAAACCTCTTACATGTTCTCCCCACAGCAGTCACGGGCTGGCTTGGACCCTGGGGGTACACTGCATAGATGCTGATGCTGTACTCTCTATCCTCCAGCAAGTTATCTAGGACATGGGAGGAGACGTCACCCTGCAGAACCCACTCGTAGGTCATTCCTGGTCTGTTGGCTGAAAAAACAAGGAGAACAGTGATAGTGAAGCCTTCCCAGTGCCTAAAGTCTACATCCCGTGTACTCAAGACACAGCAAGAGCATGCCTTGACCTATGAAATTTTGCTAAGCCTCAGGTCTGTAGTTAAGACTTGATGTACCTGTGCTGTCCTCAGCCCTGCAGGTCACAGAGAGGTGAGTGCTGACTCTACCAAAGGCTTGAACTTATCCTGCATCCACACCAAAGCAAGCGTGAAAAATATCCAAGGTGGTAGCGCAAATAGTACAATGCATCCACAGTATCATCCCCATCTCTTCCTTCAAAAAACTCTTGTCCACCATTCTAGAGGAACTATACTGTCTGGAAGAAGCTATCGTGGCTTTATTCTGGAGCGACATCACTCTTTTGTTGGATGAAAAGGCATTTTTCCTGCCCTCAGGTCACTTTTCAAAGGAAGATACAAGGAAAGCAAACTCACCTCCAGGGATGTAGACTTTGTAGCCTTCCAGCTTGCCCAGGGGAGGAGTCCAAGCAACCTTCAAGCTAAAAAGTCCTTCCTCTATCACACGGAAATTAGTGACTGGAGGCACTGGTGCTATGGAGTACAAAAATTGATGGAACAGTACTTAAATAGAGTGCCACATCAAGGACACCTGGAAAAGCTTTTGACTTCAAAAACAGATATAACAGTGAGCAGCAACATTTCTCCCTATTTTTTCAGCCATATCCTCAAAAGTAAACTTTCCCCTTGATCACACCCTTGTCCACTTGAAAAATGAGCAGAAAACCTTCATGACAGAGTGCCTGGGGGCTTTCTCTTTGAATGACGTTGGAAATTGGGAAGTATCTACCCACAGGGCACTGTCTCCTGTGCAGAGAAAACTCTGAAGTAGTTTCAGGGAGACTGAGCAAGAGCACATGAATCAAACGTTACTTGTGCCTATGGATGTGACTCTTACAAAGAGGAGCCCATTTTGATCCAGCCAGCCATGGCAGGCAGATTTATAGCTTCTGCCTCTGCCTTCACGTTGAGGATAATAAGAGAAGAGATCAAATGACTTTATTTCAACCCATAGAGCCATTCCATCTTATTTGTGGCAAGTACATATGAGTCAACCTTATTGAGGCTCTTTATTTATTCATCCTGTCAGAGATCTTCCCTCAAGAAGACAAACAATTGAGACATTGCAGGGATGGGGAGAAGAAATAGAAGAAAAGGAAAAGGGAATCATTCTTTTCAAAACCCCCTGGGCAAAGTAGACTTGGTTCTTCATGCAAAACAGAGAGAGAAATACTACTACTGTACTCCCTTAAAGCTTCTGAAAGTAGTGGAGAGACTTCTGGGTCAAAACTTGTTCAATTTATCACATCTGACCCAGTGTCTTGCACTCTAGAGCTTGATGAAGAGTGAATTTACTTTTTTGTTTCTAAAAACCTCACTGTTACAGCCAGCAATATGACAGCAAAGGAATGTGGCAAGGCAGATTGCAATCCAGATGTCCAGACTATTTCATGGGACAGAGTTCACTACCTGGGGCACCTGCTCATGGTGCTTCACCCTACAGCAAGAACATCTGTAGAGATGTTTCTCCTACTCCTATAAACCTCAATCCTTTGATGTCCAGCTCTGGAGTGGTTTCTTTTCCTGAGCTCACGTGAAGAAGAATATGGGATGGTTTCAGAAGAGACACTCACTCGTTTTCCCCTTGACAGCTGCTGACTCCCCAAGGGCATCTGTATAGATGGCTCTCACTGTGAAGATGTACTTAGTGTTGGGTTTCAGATCAGTCACCAGCACAGTGCATTTGTCACCATCCACCAAAATCTGTCACACAGGGGGACAAGGGGCATCATCACACCTCTGAGAAGGTAGAAGAATTCCCACATTTACAGCAGGTTAGGAGCACAAGGCTTCTCCTCTAGTGCAAAGTGCTTCCATGATCAGGATCAGTGCATTTCAATCCTTGAAAGATACCTAGGTTCACAAGGGACATGTCACTGACACAGGACAATGCCAAAGTTGGATCCTGCAGGGTAGAAACTCCATGAAAATAAGAACATTCACAATGGTGAGGGTGTTTCCCAATCCCCACCTTAAAGAAAATGGAGGAATACCCACCATTTTTGACAAAGAGAGTTTCTTTGAAGCTCATATAGGGAAATTTCAATATAGCCCGAGGGCAATAGAAATAAACATAACTTCTGTGTTTTTACAATGTTCTTATGAGATTCTGAAGCACTCAAGGATGATCATTCTTGTTAAATGCAATCTGAATAATTAATACAATTAATAATCTTAACTTTAATATTTTATGCTTTCATAGGTTTGTTCTATTATTAGAAATGAAAGCTTTTAGGCATTCATTTTCTATCCTTCAGTCCTACTTTGTTCTATGGCCAAGCTGTCCCAGAGTGAGCTGGCACGTGGCATCATCCTTCTCACAAAGACATGGCAAAACAAAAACATACAGAAATCTTACCAAGGCAGCAAGAGGAACAGGAGTTGCTATGGATTTATTTGAGAGGTCATGTCACACAGGTGAGGAAAGAAAGGAGTAATTCCCATTGATCTGTTCTTATAAATCCCGACAGAGTCGGTGACATCTTGTGCCATATCCTTCTTCCTTTCTTCCTTCCTCACCTCAGTTCCTCATAAAATCCATCTCACAAGAACAGCAATGCCATCATGCACAAATAATTGACACACCTGCATATCTGGTGGTCTCTCTATAGACCTTCACTTCGAGCAAGCAGTTTCAGCTTTTAGGATTCACTTGGCTACGACCTGGATGACTGAGTGACATAATGCCATCTCCCAACTAGGCTGTGCCATCAAAAACCTCAGGAGAGGATTAATCTCTACTGTGAGCACCACTGGGGCTCTGCACGACAGGAATGTAAATCTACCTGTTTCTGTTCCTCCAGAGCTTGTTGTCCTGAAGGCAATAAGGGATGCACATCAACACGGTACCCCATCACCCTCCCTGTAGCTGGCATCCATGTGAACCTCAGTGAACTGTGGCTGTGCTCACTGACATGCAGATCCCGGGGGCCAATGATCTTCTCAGCTGCAAAAGAAAATAAGAAAGGCCTTTTGTTTGGACCATGATGGCACCGGTGGTGGATGCATGCAGGTCTTTCACTGAGGGAGTCACCATAGGTTTAAAAAACCTCTAAGATCATCTACTCCAACCATCAACTCATCATCACTATATCCACTAAACCACGCCTTCATTGCCACATCTCCATGTTTCTTGAATGCCTCAAGAGACCATGACTCCATCACCGCTCTGGGCAGCCTGTTCCAATGTATTACCACTCTTCTGGAGAAGCAATTTTTCCTAATATTCAACCTGAGACTAATTATGGTAATGCAGATGCAAGCAGAATACATAGGACCACTGCTCTTGAACAGTAGATGCTCCATTGAGTTGGTTGTTCCTCCAGGGTCAGCCAACCCGTAGAGTTCTCTTGAGATGAATGGAAATATGGGAGACCCATCTCCATGGCATGGTTGGCACATCTATGGACTAGGAAGTGGCTACTTGGGGCAGGATGAAAGGAGAACTCCAACAAACCTTGCCCAGGCTGCTTGATGGGCTGTGGAGGTTCTGAGGCAGTGAAACAGAGCCTTCGCGAGAGTTTGGGGGCCACACTGTGGAGCAGGTGGAAGTCATCCACATAAATCACATGCTCTGCTTTGGGATCTGAAGCTATTTTGTTCAGTTCATGCTTGTCAGCATCCTTAATTCCTATAGGAATTAAAAAAGAGAAAGGAGGACCCCAGAGATTTGCAGTGGAATAGGTCAAGCATTAGTAAAAGTCTTTGAAGAATGAATGGGACAAATGTACTGGAAAGGAATGGAGCCAAAATCTGGGTGGGGGGTGGTGGAGCAGGTGAGGCCTCTTGCACAAGGGAAAAGAAGCCAAGTTTTCTTTCAGAGGCATGTCAGAGATTGCCCAAGGGGACCTGGCCACTAATGGGATGCTTTGCATGGACAGTGAAAGGGAGGAGGGTAGGATATGCCCTCATTCTCCCCATTAAATACAGAGGCATTTCCACCCTTCTGACAGACAAAGAGACTTAAAGGAGGCAGTGTGATTTTTTTTTTGTATGTTTTCTATTGTCTGAATATAAAAAAATCAACCATAATTTTGTGCTTGCATTGGTCCGAATTAACCTAGCTGCTCTCCATAGTAGAACACCACCAATTCTTCTTTCTCTCCAAACTGCCTGGTAAAGAGAAAGGTTTGACTTGTAATAAATGGCTGTAATGGCCCTTGGAAAAAAAATATTCCTTGCCCATGGAACTATTCTGATGGACAATCTAACATAGCTAATGTCAGAATTTACACCCCATTAAGAGAAACCTTCAGAAGTAAAAAACATTTCATTTTTGAAAATGCCACATCAAAACATTTTGACTTTAATGGAACCATTTATTGAACTCCTCCTGAATTTGCAAGTTGTTTTGACAGATGCAAAACCGCAGATATCTACTGAATAAATCAGCAATTGACAACAACAAAAAATATCCAAGCACAGCACAGATGTGACTTTCCTGTTCATGAAGTAGTTGCTAGTGTCTGTGCTGGGAGATGGGTGCACTATTTGGAGGTGGGTGCTGTTAAACATCTGCAGCCTTCCCTGGTGCGTAGGTTGTATGTTTGTGCACACAGTATTTGGTAGCTTAGCATGTCTATATTCTGGCTGTAGATGTCCGTGTTCATTTTAGGAGACTAGAAGACCCTGAAAGGTTCCTTCCAACTCTTACAACAATTCTATGATTCTGTGTCTATACATACCTACAGCAAACACGGTCACTCCTGCATTCTGCAGGACTTGGGCTTTGTCTTCAACCAAGTCACTGGATTTCCCACTCGTGATCAAAACAACTACCTAAAAGAATGGGAATCGGAGCCAGAGAATGAGAAAGCACAATGTGAGGAGTTCAAATAGTCAGCTGCAGGATTTCCAAACTAACAACTGGATCTCAGTTGAGATTTAGCCCACATGAAAGCAGAAAACATGAGTTAGGAAGGAAGGAGAACACAGATGGTAGAGAGAGAATTCACCTCTACACATCCATGAGAGTAACTCTTAAAGAAGAACTCATCTTCACCCTTTTCATTGGCACATAGATAGCAGTATCTGGTGGGAAGAAAATGTCTCAGCCACAGCCTGGAGCTAAATGGCACCCAGACTCAGCAAACTTTCTGCAAGCCATTGGGAAAAGTGAACATTTCCATAAGGTGAGTCAGTCCTTTGAAAATCTGGGCTGGCCTCTCTTTCAATCTCAGATCTCATGCTGAATGAGCTCTTAAATGAAGAATCTCAAAAGCCAAAAAACAGATGAGATGAATACAATCCAACTGCCTCATTTGTGGCTGTGGGTGAAAAATTAGAAGTCTGATCCCTACTAAGGGTTACACCTGAGCAATGGTTGCAGAAGTCTGCTTACCTTTGCTGCATCCTCTCGTAGTGTGGCTGGGTGAGACATAGCGTGAGCTGCAAATGCCAGGGCAGACCCGACTTTCAAGCTGCTGCCTTTGATTGAAATCTCCTGAATTGCCACCAGTATTTCTTGGATGGTCACATAATCTGTCAGTCCAATACTCATCCTGGGAGTGAGAAATATGGGTGAATACAGGGCAAGAAAATGTCATTATGGCAAAGATGGACTGTTAACGATAATGACCAACAGTGATGTTGATACTTAAATGATCGCACAAGGCTCATAGGTAGTCACAATCCTCTTCACAATGGTCAGAGGAATCACAGAGGCTTCTATCTTAAAACAGTATACAAAATTGGAGAGCAGGGAATTTCTCATGGCTGCATTAAATGCTACCCTCCCTACCCAGGAAGTTTCCCATGGCCAAATGCCTCTATGTTCTGGTGGTGTTGTTAGAGCTTGAACTCTTGCATTGTTCTTGCAATGGTTCAACCAAGTAGCAAGAGCTCTTTCATGAAGAGAAATAAGTTTGTTAACAAAAACTGTCCCCGTCTAGAGCTGTAGGGCTATAGAAACCCGTGTCCTGGTGCTAGGGGATACACTGACCCACCTTGGTTTCCCTCCATAGAGTGCCACTGCCAGCCGGATGCCTCCTTTGCCCATCACCACATTCTCAAAGGAGCGAGCCATGCTGCTGATGAAGTCCTTGAGCTGCTGGGAGCTCTCTCTCCCTTCACCTTGGGTATGCCCCACGAGGAACAGGACATCGGCCAGCTCTGCTGTCCTGCACACTGAAGAAAAAGGCCAGGAAAGCCCATCTCATGAGTTGGACTTGGGAAATTCTATGTCCTCACACCATGCAATGAGGCAGCCAGGAAAGAAATCCTTTATGTGAACCCCTGAGATGTTACAGCTCAGAAAGACACTGGTCATCTTGTCATCAGGGTCCCCAGAGACACTGTAAGCCACCCCAATGCAACCGTAGGGCCACCCAAACTTTTCCAGTCCTAAAAGATCCAGGTTTTCTAGACTGGCAGGTAGAGAGCCTGGGACACCCAATGCATTCATATCTGCAATGCACTCCTCTTGCTAAACTGCCAGCAGCCCTGAGCACAGAAAAATGTCATTTGCAAAGAACAAACAATTTGAGTGTTTTTTCTGTACGAGCTGGAACTAACCAATGACATCTGGCAGGGAAGGGACAGGTGTATGGGGAAATTTGTTTAATGAACATTAAGGCAGTGTTTAGTCTTTTTAAATTTAATTTCACTTTTTTTAGGCATTCAATACGTACATTTCATGGATACAAATCTGGTGACTTTTAGGGATACTTAAATTAATGAAGACTTCAATAGGGAAACTCCAAATTTCTATTTTCTTTGGCATTTCTCTCTGTTGCAGATAGATGCTGAGTTATTACTGTAGGACTGCTAAAAAGTAGAGTGTCCTGGCTGCTGGAGGAAGGTTTGCTCAGCAGGACTGGGATCAACCTCTTCACATTCTTTTCATTTTGTTTCACTGATGCTTCGGACTTCCTCCAACCACTTCCTTGACTTTCAGCTGGAGAGCCAACCCACACTCACCCAGGTTGGGGCATTTGCTGGGGAGAAGCGTTAGGTGGGTTTTTCTCACACTCTCACTATGCAAAGCCCATTTTAGCTCATCCTCTGCAATATACCCGAGTTTTACCCCATTCCTAAGAGCAGGTTTCCCTTAGAGATCAGAAAGATCCAGGTTTTGTACTCTCCTTCATTTCTACATGTCCTTGATCAATCCCTTTGGCCACACAGCAGAAAAAGAGAAGCATTTGCTGGCGACAAACAGATAGCTGTCCACAGCTCTTTGTTACTCAGGGTTTTTCATTTCTTCATTTTTTCTTTGTGCCCCCTGATGCTGAGCTCTTTACAACTTAACAATTCTGTTTACTGCAGAAAAAGAAAAAAAAAGACTGCCTCTTTTTGGTTTAACTTACCCAGCTGGAAATGCAAAGCACTTTCGCCTGACAAAAATGGCAGACAATTATTCCAATTTTCCTTTCTAGAGCTCTCTTTTAAGATCTCCTCTCCTTTCTCCGTAAGTGCCTTTCAGCTGGGATGTCAGGGTTGTCTTGGAGGCAGCTCAGCCATTAATAGCAGATCACCATGAGCTTATTTTCGGATCAACCCCTCCCGTAGCCTGGACCTTGATGTCCTTTCTATCCCAGAAGACTGTGAGGGAAAGCAAAGGCAATCCTTGGCTTCCTCACAGCTTTCCAAGGTATCCAAACAGGGTGTAATCACAAGAAAGCCCCAACAAATGCTGACAAAGACTGAAAACACTTTCCTCAATCTCTCCCCAAATCACCCACCTCTTAGGGTTGCTTGAGGTACTGCTTGTACTGAAATTTCCTGGAAGAGTTCCATCTCTGTATCCAACCTGAAATCTTGTTCAGAATGCTGTTGATATCAGGGGGCTATCTACCTCTACATCCCAAAACCCCAGAGAGATTCCTCCATCCATGACTTGTTCATGGGAGTCTTGCTCACCCTACACAACCCTCCCACTGTTGTTTGCATTCAGGGAAAACAAGAAGAAAGACAACTGTGAGCTGCTTTTAATCCATGGGATTAAAAGAACGGTGCCCTATTCTCTACAAAGGGGCAACTTTAGCTCATTCTGTAACATACTCAGCCAGAGGGAGCTGGCTTAGCAATGAAACCCAAATGCATTCACTAGTTGGATCAGGTATATCTGAAGCTGTCACTGGAAACATGTGATGTTAAGCATATTTGGATTGGTACCTTCTGGAGAAAATACCAACACAGACAGCTATATTAATCACCAGGGAATATGATTTTATTTGAAATTTTCCATGCACCTTCAAAATTACCACGTTTCATCAATCACAGGTCTGCCAGAGACATCTGTAAACATTGATTTATTGCACTGTTCCCAGCTTCAAATTAAATAGCATTATAGTTGAGTATATTGGCTTAATTGACGGACAGGAACTTAATCAAGTTAATTTTGTCTTTGATGCCAAAGCTTCCATTAACTCCTTGTTGAATTCAGTGAATTTACTCCAGGTGAATTTATACTTTCAAAGCCTGGGGGCTTGCTCCTGCAGAAGGATTCTAAAAGAAGGGATCCACTGTTTCATACTCAGCCCCATGGTACTCCTGGGAGCTTGCAAGGGACACTCCCTTTCTGCAGGACCCTGAAGCTACAGAGACATGGGCTTGATTATGCACTAAGTGTCTGAGGCTCTTCTTCAGGATCCCTTTGCCTCCTGTTTTTTGGATCTGGTTATTCCTCATCAAAAATGCTGTGGGTTTGCACAAGCAATGGGGAGCCAAGGAGGAGGTAAGACAATGTTATCATAGAGTCGCTTGAGTTGGAAGGGACTATTAAGGTCATCAAGTTCAACTCCCTTGCAACAAAGAGAAGCATCTACATCTTAACTCTAAAGAGCAGCAGTAGGTTTCAAGGCTAACTTGAGGTCCTCTGCCTCAAATCCTCTAGTTGGTGGCTTGTACCAGCTTTCAGGGATCTGTGTTGGCCAGCTGCTTCCAACCAAAAAGGAGAATGCTAATGCAGAGGTCAAAGGCACCTGCACTACAGCTACACCCCACAATAACATCAGCAAAAACAGTTACTTGGAAAAAGCTTTTTTCTCCTTGATATGTCATCATCACCCCCAGGTGTCACATTCACCCACTTACCACATACCTTCATGTACAGCCATGGCTCTGTAATGTGCCACAGCTACAGCCAGGGCAAGGATTTGAGCATACAACATTTCCTTTTCCCTTGAAAAGAGGCCACACAGGTCCTGAAGTCAGCACCCAGTCTGGGGATTCATTCATCTGCAGAAGAAAAGAGACTTTAAGACATGCCATCCAAGTGGGATACTCCTACCTGCTTGCAGTGGCAAGGGAAGCTTTCCTCCAGCTACCAAGGCTCATACTGACAGGAAATCAGCCTTAAATTCCTTAAATTTCTCCATCAATTTGATGAGGCTGGCAGCAGGGGAGAGCTCTGCTTTGTTTCCCTAACACCTTTCCCTGACAGCACCCATCTTCAGGCAGTAATGACCATCAGCAATTAAGCCTGAAGGTGAATATTACTGCTGCAACAGAAGAGAGAAGCATCTGCTACCTCATTCACATGGGGAGCAAAGATCTATCCATGAGCATCACTGCAGACATCAACCACTCATACTCTTTATTGGCCTCTTTTGCAAACAATGTTCTAGTCCCTAAATCCCATCCCTGTAATTCCATCCTACCACCACAGAGCAGCCAAAGAGGGCTGAAAGCTCGGGTTACTGCTCACAGACAGCAAAGTCCCTAAATGAATGCTGACAGCTCACTGGGACTATAGAAGTCTCCCCTGGCAAAGCAGTGACTTCTCTCTCTGAAGTAATAACTACAGAAGAGGCAGCATTGCCAGAAGGGGTTTTATTCTTTTTTTAGTGGGCGATAAGGAGTTGTTCTCCTGTTCTGAGTCTCACCTGCATGTCTGGAGCTGAGCAGACTTCAAAGGGAGACATGGACTACTTCCAGGGTGGAAATTACAGACATGGGGAAGAGATGAGCTTGATGACTTCATCTAGCTCTTTGCCATACATGGAATTTTTCTTACAGCTAACAACATTTAGCTTCCAAATCCCACTGCATTATAGATCTGGTCCCTTTTGGAAAACAAGACTGAGCGTGGGGTAGTCCAACCTAAATAAATCCCCATGTAAGATGAAGGTCAAGTGTTCACAGCACCCTGAAGTGTCTGGAGTGCAGGGACATCAGGGCTGTTGTCACTTTGTCCATCATATGTTAATCTCTGAGACCATCAGGACTGAAGTGTCTGTAATGTATTTTCTGTCTTTTAGTTTCCCTCTCTTCTAATTGCTGGGTAGGTGTACTTTGAGATCTTCGCCATGCAATGGTTGACATGTGCTGCATCCTTCTTTCCTTCCTACCTCCAGTGCAGTTACCGTGGATATAGCATTCAAATTAGGGCTTAACAACAGGATCAAGCATCTTGGAAATCAAGTATTTCTTGATTTCCCTGAGCTGAAGTTCAGAGCTGAGATCTGAGTTTTATCTCAGATCTTCTGCAAGAGTCATATTACGTTTTGGTGAGATCGCCCCATAATCCCTCAGCATCCTTCTTGCAATGCTAATCTGGCAGCATCTCCTTTGCCCTTCTCATTTGTGTAATTTTCAGCTATGCAGGGCAGGCTCTGTTATGGACCATGAGTGAACCCAGCATGGAGCACGAGAACACTCATCAACACCTTGACACGGACACTGAGCCACTGACCTCTGGCTATGACCATCCAACCAATTCTTTATCTACTGAATAGTCCACCCTTCAAACCCACATTTCTCCAATTTAGAGATAAGGATGTAGTGTGTAACCATCTCAGAGGCCTTGCAGAAGTTCAGGCAGATAACATCAGCCGCCCTTCCTTTGTCCTCTGATGCCATCACTCCATCATAGAAATTTAAACCAAGTGAAGGATCATTTAGTTTGTAAATACAACACTTTCTTCTGGAAATTTATGTATTTAAAATAACATTAGAAATGCCATGTATTATGCACCGAGATAGCTAATGTAGGCATTTCATAAGCATGTATCTGGCTGAGACTGAAGCCTGCCCTCATGCACTTGCTGGTCTGTATGGGTAAGGCATCCAGAAAAGCTTAAATGCTAACAGAAATCTCTCTACCTCTTTATAATTCCAAGAAAATATTGTTCTGCTCTTAAAAACTCCCTTGCCAGTGTGCTGAGCCACAGGGAGGGTGTCCATAATGCCATGGTGATGCCCTGGGAGCAATACACTGCAAAAGGGACAAAGAGCAAAACTAAAAGCACATCTGAATGATCAGCAATTGCTGTCCAAGGTCACACATATTCAGGAAATCAAAAAAGACCTAAGCAACAAGAAGTAAATCTGAGCTTCTGCAGTCCTCATGTGCTATGCCAAAGCACATTTTTAAAACATCTAATATGCAGTTCTTCCTTTTTTTCTCCTTGATACTGTTTAATGCTTCAGCACTGAAAAAGTACACTAAGAATTCACATTGCAAAGAGGAAAAAAATAAGGGTGCAAAAAGGCTTCCATAATCCAGACCCCATAGATTTCACATGTTCATGTGCAAGCATGAATTCATATATGCAAACTTGAGTGCAGTTGAACTTTTACATGTTACATTTTTGAATGTGTTGGACTTGGACTAGGTACTCCAATGGTACACCTGGGCTTGCTCTTTCCATGCATTCCATCCCTCAGGATGCAATATTTTGGGTTGGTCAAGGCCAGTGAGTACTGCCATTTGCTGCACCATCCAGCCTAAGGCAGCTCAGTTAAATTATCACTTAGGTGTCACTATGATGCTCATTTTACATATAAAATGTTAGAAAACTGCAATCCAGCAGCTTTCAGCTCATCTTTGGAGATACTGACTGTCATCACCCTTGTTAAAGATCTCCTAAACTATTACAGAGAACTACCAGGCTTGGTAGGGACAGGGCAACGGCCCCATAAACTTCAGGGTTTTGCAAGGAATCTCAGCAATTTCTTTGATCTTTTACAGTCCCCGGTAAATAATTTGTGAGAGCAAATGTCTCCATGTTCTCCAGGTTTTGAACAAATTGCCTTGAACTCCAAAAAGCTGATGGATCAGGTTCTCCCTTTACTACACCCAGAACGGTTGAGTGAGAAGCAGGACAAGATGCAAGAGGGGGAAGGAAGGAACAGTTCTCACATACTTAACAGCAGTGCCAGAGGCTGATCTGTTTCTCTGTATTTATTCATCCCGTGTCTATGTTTGTAATAAACTCATATTCCATTTTGCTTTGCCAACAAATATGGAGATTAAATAAATAACTCCTGTCAGCAAGGTCTGTCTAAAAAGGATGGGACTCAGTGGGTTTGTAGACCCATCTGGCTGATGCTTGTCTCCTGTTTGGCTGCATCTCCATCTGGATCCCATGCTTCTACCATCCCAGGATCCCCCATAGCAGATGTTCCCTCCACTAAATAATAACTCCCCTGTTGCATACAGACAAAAAACCTTCATCACAGTGCTACATCTGAGCACTCAGAACCTTTCCAGATGATCCAGGCAAACTCACATCCCAGTGCCTACCACTGTGCCATGGTACATTATTACACAATCAGACAGATCCTCCATCTCTCAACTCCACAAAATCTTGTCAACTTCAATTAAATCTAGCAGAGGAAAACAAGTCCCAGAAATATTTTGATACAAGTCTTCTGCAGGCAGCCACCTGGGCAGAGAAAGCAGAGAAGGCTTTAAGTTGTGCCAGGGGAGGTTCAGGTTGAATATTAGGAAAGATTTATGCTCAGAAAGAGTGGTGAGGTGTTGACTCAGGCTGCCCAGGGAAGTGGTGGAGTCACTGTACCTGAAGATGTTCAAGAAACATGGAAAAGTGGCACTGAGGGACATGGTTACAGGGCATGGAGGGGATGAGTTGATGGTTGGACTAGATGATCAGAGAGGTCTTTTCCAGCTTTAATGACTCTATGATTCTATTTGCAGTCCCACTGCCCTAGCAGTTCTCCTCATGGAGCATCATTAGGAACATCACAGAATCCTATTGAGAAAGGCCTCAGTAGCTCACAGAAGATCACTCTGAGATGTGTAATAGAAATAGTGAGGTTGCCCTAAATGAAGACTTAATGGGAACTTTAGGATGTGGAAGCAGCAGAGACCAAAAGGAGAAAGGTGTGAAGAAGGCCCAAGATTTGATGGTACCGGTGTTAACAAGTAACTGAGGTCCTAACACACTGACATACCATTTTGCAGGACATTTGGATGAGGAAAATTAAGAGACAGACTGCACACAACCCAAAGCAAAGGCCAGACACAAACCATTCAACTTGGGTGTCAAGATGAAAATAAAAATGACTGGAGGCTTAGCACACCAACAGGAATCCAAAGGATAGAATAAATCCTAATGGCTTACAAAGGTGGAGAGAAAATGTCACAGTTTTTGCTCAGTTCCTAAAAGGTAACAAGAACTCATTCAAAATAATCAAAGTAAATAAAACTCAGGAGGCAGGTTAAAGATGCAATAGCATCTGGTGTCAGTTTGAAGATGTGTCAGCTTTGCAAGCAAACATGTTCATAATTTCCTGCAGAGGAAATACCAGCTCTTTCGTTCAGCTTTGAAATGTATGCATGGAAAAGGCTGGACAAGGGCATTTCATAGCCCCTCTCCTTGTGATCAGGCACAATTTGCTGCAGAGAGACCAAGACTTTTCCAGACCTCAAGGAAAATAGTAGATTTGTATGGGAAAAGAGATAGTTAACTTCAGGTGAAGATACTATCCCTAGAGGTGTTCAAGGAATGCAGAGATGTGGCACTGAAGTGGGCATGGTGGTGATGGGTCAATGGCTCTCCCATCCTGGAGGACCTGCCCTCTCTGCTCCAGGTAATTCTGCTGTGAAACAGGAGAAATTTAAAGCAATGAAAGGAGCACACACTGCAGCACAGAGCCTGTTTAAACAGCAGCATCAGCAATCACAAGAAACTGCTGCTTCTTGCAGAATGGGTAAATGGATAAACAGCTCTCCTCCCTCTCTCAGAGTAAGAGCTTTGAGCAAGTGTTTTGTAGATTTTTTTTTAAATAAATAGCATTGATTTCCAGTTTTAAAGGGGATGCATTGCCTAGTAATGCTTAAGGGAGATGGAGAGAGAAGGGGGGGAATCCTGTGAGGCTGCTCAATAAAAGAAGATGAAGTGAGAGAGGAAGAAGTCTATTTTCTACTTCAGCACCCAACTGAACATGCCTGGTTTATCCAAAGGCAACGACATTCAAAGGTTGAATGCCTCAATTGCCCCACCAACTCATGGTCCAGACCCAACAGCTGTTGGTTCCCCAGGAAATGTCATTGTGGAAAGACAGAGTCAGGTATTAAAAACAGACAAACATCTCAGTAGGACTACTGAGATCATGGTAAGGGCTGGCTACAGCTTTCCTGTAGGGTGGAAGATGCGCTGTAGGGAGGATTTCTGCCCCGCCCATCAGTGCAGCTCCAATATCCTTCTCCACAGCTCTTGCAGTTGCTCACATCAGCATCACACAACACAGAACAAAGCATAGATTAGGATTTGTGCAGATCCAATGGAAACATCCACTTGGGGGCAAAACAACATTGAGGAGAGACCTCGATGGATATTTTGGCCATTCCTCTCTGAGAAGAAGGCTCAAAAGTTGATGAAAAGGTGATAGACAGCTAACTGGAGGTAACTGGTAGGTCACAACTCTTCCCCTAGCTTAGAACAGTTTGAAAAGTACATCCAATTGGGGCTGGACCATTGGATAGAATGTTTCAGCTTAAAAACACCAAGGGGAAAAGCAGAAAAATACCTTACAAGCCCTGGAAATGAAAGCTAGACCTTTCCTCTGCTTTTTTCCACACTGTGGTGACTTACCCACACATCAGGTTTTCACATTAACAATAGTAAAAATACCTTCTCAGCTATGTCTAGAAAACTTTCCGAGCAGCATCATAGAATTGCTCAAAAAGCTGCAGTTGGATGTTGGCTCTGAAACCATCTCCACCCAATCTACTTCCTCATCTACAAGAGATCCTGTCTGGAGGGGACTGAAAATTTTGCTCAAGTAGCAAAGGAGGGTGGCTGCCCTCAGCCTTTCCTTGCAAAATAATGCAAAAAGTGTAGTAAAGGTTTGGTGTGGATAAATTTGAAGGAGAGTTTTGATGGAGATCCTTGGTCGCTGGAGGTTCACATGATATAAATGGCTCTGCCTTGACCCCAGCAGATTCACAACTGGGGGGTCCCACAAGCTGAGAATGAACACAGCACAGATCCTACTTTAATGATGAAAAAAAGAGACACGTCATAATGCTCAAACCATCATTGCATAAGTCACCTGAAACAGGGAATACCTCCAAAACAACTTCAGCTTCTTCTTGCCACTTCCATTCATTTTATCACTCCACTTTGGAACAATGCACCTTACTTCAGGTTGCAAGGTTAGGATAATCCCTTTCCAAGCACGACACAAAGACATAAGCTGCCCACTGAACAGGTCTAACAGAACGCATGGCTTTGAAAATATTTGCAGCTTCTCCATCCTATTGCCATCTGGGGCACTCATTAGATGCTACTCATTAATCTGTCTTCCCATTGTGGAGGTGAAAGGTCTGCCCTGCAGGATTATGCATCAGCAGAGGCAAGGCAATATTTCCAGGTGGGCATGCAGATGTTAGATGCAAGGAGATCAATAGAAGGGGAGGTTAAAATAAAAGGGTTAAGGAAGTCAATGGATGAATAGATTGACTGCTTGGCCAGCAGCCAGAACTGCATTGCTCACGTTGCTCACTCGCAGGCTGGCTGCTTTCCAGGAGGCTGTTTGCTTCTCAAAGTGCCCCTCAGCATGACTGAGGGGAGTGGAAAGACAGAAAAAGATCCCAGTCCAGGTGCCACATCCCCTGAGAGCAAAGGAATCTTAGTTTTGTGGCAGGAAAAAATTCCCCAAGCTGATTCCTGTTGTTGCTGGACCGACGCTGGTTCATTGCCCCCGACAGATTTGTTCTGTTCTTGGTGAACCAAGGATTGTGGCTAATTGTTTTGGAGCGATAGAAGAGTCACTTGTGCATGGGACTTGCATGCCCCAACTCCTCCTTAGGATTCCCAACCCTATCAGTCTGCTCCTCCAATCCCCCAAGCAGCCCCATAGAGCCCCCATGCCACCTGAGTCACCCTCAATGGGATGCCATAAGCCTAGATCATGATGATGCCTGAGGGCTGAACTTGTACACATCCTCCCACAGTGGGTATTGACTCTGAATCTTCCCTGGGATCTCTTGGCATGATCATGATGCAAACACCAATTACAGACTTGCAGTGATAGCCCCCCCACGGAGGAATGGAGTCACCACAAATCTCTGCTTTTATTCTATTAAGCTAATTAAACCCTTATCAGATTCCTCCTCCTGTATTTTCCACACTGTTGTGATGGTGAGAAGGGATGGCCATGTTGATTTGAACGATGAAAGTTTAGGTCTCACACACAGCAAAATGGGGCACTGAAGCAAGTGAAGGGGACTGTGACAGACAGATATCACTCTGAACAGACAGTGCATGGCATAATTCAACATTTTACCTCACTTTTATGTTTTTATTATGCATATTTTTTAAATCTGTTGTACCTGTACTTGCCATCTGGTGCAATCATATTTTATGTCCACAATAAACAGGCATTAATGGTTAACAAAAAGAGAACTGGCTTCACTTCTACATCTAGTGTCAGGTTAGGTTTTTATGGTCTGGCTATACAAACAAAATCAGTTGGTGAGGTGCTGGTGACTGAGAGTTCTGCTGATGGGTGAATGGTACAAGCCCTCCCCACAAACACTTATCCTCCTCACTCACTCCTGTGGGGCACAGCAGGGTGCTAATACCAAAGCCTTTTCAGATGCAGCTAACCTCATTTTGGATGTTTCTCTCACAGAAGTCAATGCTGGGTCTGTGCTCAGCAAGACACAGAAGGATTTATGGATGATAAAGTGAAGAGATTGAACCAGGAGCATCCATTCCCCAACCAGAGCAAGAGCATCCAGTACTGGAACATTCAACAATCAACCTATGTGGTCCATGGGAAGATTTGGACCCCACCCTCCACATCTGCTCCCCACCATAGCATGATGACAAAATGCCCTTCCCCATGGGCCAGGGGACACAGTGCACACAGCACATCTTGTGGCCTGATGAAGGAGCTGGAGTTGTCTTCCTGCATTTCCTCCTCTTTCTCTTGTCCACTATCTAGAAAGCAATGGTCAGAGGGATAGACCCATCAATGTAAAACTGTTTGGGGCAGGACCTGAAAACAGATGAAATGTGAGACAAGCCATGCCAGGTGGAAAAAGCAGACAGTCTTGCATGCACATAAGCTCTCTATCAGACAATAGCCCCAGTGCACCAGTATTTAAGAGTAGGGAGAGCTGGCAGAGCTGCTCCACTGAGAAACCCCTAAATGGCCATTATCCAAACAGCCTCTGGAGAGGAATTTTTCCCCCAAAACATTCCCAGTCTCACACTGTATAAAACATCATGCTCTCAGCTCCTGCCTCAGCCAGGTTCACTCCTCCTGTGGGACTGGGCCAAGACCTGCAGGTAAGGATGCATCCCCGTATTTATGTAATTTGTGTCAGTGAAGCACTGAAACAAGTTGCACAGAGAGGTGGTGGATGCCCCATCCCTGGAGACACTCAAGCAGGCTCTGAGAAACCTGATCTGTTGACCTGACTCTGCTCAATGCAGGGGAGCTGAACCAGATTACCTTTACAATTCCCTTCTAACTCATTTCTGTGGTTCTATGATCTCTCCAAACAACCCCAAGCACATTCCAGCCCAACACACCTCCCCATGCACAACCCAACCTGATGTCATTTAAAACATTGGAGAAGAGATCTAAAGAAAGGACCACTTTGCAGGATTATCAGGGATCCCAAACAGCACCCATCAACCATCCCCATTTTGGACAGGACTGCTCCTCTTAGCACATAGTATGAGATGCACACTCCATCCTACGACCCAACCTCCTTGTTAGAGCCACACAGACTTTTCAGACACCCCATGAATCACCTGCCTGGTGGCCAATTTTCCTCTCCCTGGAAGGAAAGCATTTTCTTGTAATTCTTGATTGTAAGCAGAGATTACATTATTTTGGGCCTGTGATGGCTTCCAGCCAAACAGAATTGTTAATCATTGCTGTGCCCTGTGAGACATCAATTTCAGCAGTTATAGGGGGAAGTGATGGGCTGAAAAATCTCAGTTGCCATAACCATTGGTGCTGCTGAGGCTGGAGAGCCTTTGGGGTGACTTGTTCAAAGGTCAAAGGAGCAGTCCCAATGTAAAACTTCACAAACACAGTTTGCATCCGACTGGTAACTGCATTCATCACAGTTAATTGGATGCTACAACCATTACATCTCTGCAGACCCACCCTTGTTCAGATGCAGGAAAGCAGAATCCATCCCAAATGTATACAACTTCTCCCTTTGAAAGAATCTAGCTTCCTTGGCCAGGAATGGCCTCAGACCAACCCTTTCTGCTGTTTCTCCTATAACTTGCTGAAATATTCATTATGTCTGGTGTTATAACTAGTCCTGGAGGGGTCTGCTCCATCATTGCTGCTTTGATCCAGGACTTGCCTTCAGTGCTTGCTATTTTACTAGCATCCACCTCACGCAATCCAATAGAACAATACTGTTCCTTATTTCACTGGTAGGAAGATGATCAGGGAAGTGTTCTGCCCATTGCAATGCTTGGGCCCTCCATGTGCATGAAATGACATAATCAGAACCCAGTTCCCCAGAGAAAGCCTCTAAAAGAAAAAAAGAAAACCTCACCAAAATAAAAACAAACAACTCACTATGTGCACATGACAACACTTCTTCACCACCTCTGAAACCAGCCACGAGTTACTCCCCATCATAATGAGCCCCAAATCACCCCCAAATTCACACTGCAGATGGGTTTAGGTGCTCTGGGAAGCTGTACTACCATTCGCAGCCCTCTCTTCCCCCCCCCTTCAGCCCTCAGCCCGTTCTCACGCCATTGCTCCTTGAACTGCAACCTGAGAACAAGAAGAGTGGAAAAAAACACAATCAGGTACAAAACCCAACACCTGAGCAGATGGACGGACAGCCACAGGCGAACGGCATCACTTACCTGCACCAAACAGCTGCAAGTTGACTTCTCCCCATGGATGAGAGGGGCTGGCAGCCCTAAAAGCCTGTGAACACGTCAGCCAGGCTGTAGCGCAACTCCCTGCACACTTGGAAGGAGTTATGAGGCAGGAGGAGGGGCTGCTGTGGGTATCCCCCCACCTCCAGCTCCTTCTGCACTGTCTGCAGCTGGGACGAGCACCGGGCACAGGATGCCGCCCCACACGCTTTTGGCAGGAATGCAGGAGAGAAGGAGGGAAGAGAAAAGGAGGGGAGGGGAAACATATATTTATATCTTTACCTTGTGGGCACATAATAATAATAAAATAACTGGGATGTTTGAAAAGGAAGGGGCCGGGTTGGGGAAAAGGTTAGGGAGGGGGGAAGGTCTCTGTTTGCAGGCAGCTAAATAGTTTTTCCCTTCCCGAAGAGGATGGAAACCCAAAGAAAAGGGTGAAAATCTGATTTATGTCTGAAGTGCAAGGGTCTGTCAAAGCATCTCAAAATGGAGAGTCAAAACATCTCAAATAAAATTGTGATTGCACTTTGTTTCATTGCACAACACCAGAGAGCTTTCTCCAAAACAGTCTCTTAAATGCATTCTTTTGGAGGATGTTAGCAATGCTATTTGGAGAAAACAAGAAGCTGAGGCACGGGGTGATGAAAGGAACTGGGTGTTCGGTTGACATATCTGGGGAATTAACCCCCCAAAGACTCCCACTATCCCCTGCACCCAAAGTCATAGGAGCTGCATCCCATGGCAACTCAACAAGAAGGTGAAAGCTATCTATCCCTAAAGCTTATGCCCATGGCAACCCAACCAGAGGTGACCCCTAGAGGTCATTACACATGAATATAGGAGATTCTGGCACAGAAGACACTCAGAAGAAGAACCAGAGCTCTCATATCCCATACCACAAGAAGCTGAGCTGCTTGAAGTTCATGATCACCAAGGTCTTCTCCCTGCACTGATAGTTATTCTGTAGTGCCTTGTGTCCCAAGAACTCCAGACCCAATGGGGTTCATGCATCACCATGGCTGGTTCCATCCATCCCGACAGCCAAGAGATAAACAGCCTGAAAAGGTGAAAGACAAAGGAAGAGTGAAAAAATAGAAGCCTGTTTGGGGAAAGGAAGGACACCGGTTTGAGAAGCAAAGTGTGAGTGAACCCTTGTTCCAACCCAAAGTCAAAACACGATGCATAAAGTGGCCTTGGAGCTCCACATCTTACTACGGCTTATGGGAGTACCACAGACTCAGTACTAAATAACCTCTTCATGCACATATGTAAATAGAGTTTTCTACCCATTCCTGCCTCAAAGCACCCAAAGCTCTCTAGCATTACACCAAAGTAGGACTGCCTGAAGATCCTCGACTTCAAAGAGTGCTCCACAAGGCTCAGATTTAACAATTGAAACTAATTGAGTGACAAAAAACTCCTAAATCCCTGAATGTCTTGTTACTGTGCTGAATAGGCTTAATTGCAATTGCAATTGCTGCATTCAGCAATTAAATCTATTCACATACCCAGAGTGAGGCAATCAGGACATATCTGTGCCATACAGCTCAAGTGCATTTCAGCAAGGCTCTGATTGCCATTTGGAGATGCCCAGAACAATGGAGGCCACCAAGCTGTGGGACCACCAGATCCACTGATCATTCTCCTGGGCATATTTGGCCTCTTGCTGCTCAATAGAAGTGCACAGAGCAACTAGGTTGGTTCTCAGTGACTGCAGCATCCACAGCAGCTTCCTCTTCATTACATAAAGAATTGGTATCTCCCATTGCTTGTGGAATTTTTCTCCCCAAACTCAGCTGACCTATTCTCTCAAAATCATACAAACAACAAGAAAGTCTTAAGCAGGGATACCTCCACACCAGTTTAATCAGTATAACCAGTTTAAGCCCTTTTTTCTCCAGGCATCCAGAGTCTTCCTAGCCTAAACAATCCAGCAGAATAGGGCAGCAGGGAATGAACAAGGAGACGGTTAAGTGGTGGACAGGAAATCCCATTTTCTAAGCTCGTATTTATGACACCTCAAAGGAGACTTAGTGAAGTGCTTTGGATATACAAGTCTGTACATAACACAGGAGTGAAGCCACAACACTCAGAAGCCTCACTGTTGCTTCAACTCACATTTTGGGAGCTATATCTATAAGAAAAGGCATCCCTGTAGGCTTTTGCATCACATCCATGTTTGGGCTGTAATGTGCAGAGAGATGTCTTGAGCAATGAGAAGAACCCAAGGGAGTCCAGAATCTCCTCTGGCCTGTTGAGAAGAGGTGCATTTAACCTTTATGTCACGGGCTACCTTCATCCAAGGAAATGGTCTCAATCCATGTTATAGATTTGAGTTAGGTCATTGAGAAGTAAGTGGGTATGATGTGAACACCCTGAACTGAATGATGAGGTGTACTGTTACAAAATTCTACAGCCAAACAACCACCATTAAAAGGATGGGGCAAGGGTATAGAGTGAAAAAAGTTATTTAATTTTTGAAAGAAAGAAAGAAAAAATAAAAAAGGAATAAAATGTGAACAAAATACCAAACTCAGGTCAAATGCAAATAAAAAAACTGCACTGAACTGTATTTGGTAGATTTCCAAGAGAGTCTTCTCAGCTACTCGAGCAATCAGCAATATTTTAAAGCAATCAAGTGAAAGTAAGATAAGGCAAACAAAGAGGATCATTCATGTACAGTTGTCACTTACCTTAATGCCAACCTTTCCGGAGAGGAAAGACTTTCCATTTTCTAAAGTTCAGGCTTAATATTTAGCCAAATGTCTCAGCACTCACACATAATTCATCAGATAAAAGCCAGGAATGCTCCAGCAGTGTTTTCTGATCCCCTACCACTTCTTGCCTCAAAAAGCCTATAGAAAAGAGATCAGATTGTGTTTCTCATGCCCTTGTCCTTCATTGGCTCATGGCCTGGGAAGCAGTGATGGGACCAATATAGACACAGCAGTGTCCTCACTGAGCTGAGAGCCTGGACAAGGTGTCCGAAGGCAAACAAGAGCTTAAAGATGTCACATGAGCTCTCATCCAAACCAGCTGTGTCCTGAGAATGCCCAGTTCCCAGGATGGTTCTTATCAGTCCCACTTCAAGCTAAGTGCTCTCATTCAACTGATAAATTCAGCCCCAAAATCACTGGAGCAGCTTTTCCTCTTCCCCAAATTAGCCTCACAATTTTCCTTGCTGAGCTTTTCCAGCATGCCACTACCTCTTGCAGATTGTACCCCTCTATTCCCATTCATCCATCACTTCACTCCTGACACGGGTCCTTCACAGCTTCACTTCTTCATCCCCTTCCTCCGCTTCTCTAGTTGCCTTTCCTCAGCTACCAAGGCCTTCAACATCTCTATAGAGCCCCAAGAGCCTCCAGAAATGTCTAACTATCTGGAACATATACTTGGTCACTCTTTTCACAGATGTTTGTACTTCTACACAGATATTTTAAGAAGAACCTACACCTATTTCTTATCTTATCATCAACTCCTCTTTCAAGAAGAAATGCCAACTAATGCTATGCAAAGCAGAAGAGGCACTGCAGTGTAGAAATGGTGACATTACAGAGAGCAGGTCTACTTCTTTATGGAGGCAGCCTTGTACGATCACCTCCAAATCATGATGTTATACTGAGACATAAGGCAAAACAGGATTTATGGGAAAGAGTCGTTACAGGATCATTAAGGTTGGAGAAGATCACTAAGATCATCTAGTCCAACCATCAACCCATCCCCACCATGCCCACTAAAACATGTTCCTCAGTACCATACCTGCCCTTTTCTTGAACACCTCCAGGGATGGTAACTCTACCATCTCTCTGGGCAGACTGTTCCAATGCACTATCACTTTTTCTGAGGAGATTTTTTTCTGAATATCTAACCAGTACCACAACATCTTCAAGACTACTGATAGATTATGATCTTGTCCACAGCAGTTGAAGCCCAGCTCTCATCCTCTTCCACTTGCACCTGGGTGATTCGTTATCTCAACTTCACTCAGCTGATTTTCACCAGTCCTTTTTTGTCCCAGATCCCTCAAAGAAGCTACTCATTAGACTGAATTTTAATACATTTCAATCAAAGCCATTCTGATCAGCAAAAATAAACAACAAAAAAAAAACCCAAAACACGATTATTTAAGTGATAGTCTCAGTAGCCAGCATAGCACATCCAGAAGAGGCACACGTTTACTGAGCAGACACTTGAAGTGGAGATGAGGGAACTCAACAGATCATCGTCAAATTCTAATGGTGGTGGGTTTCCTGAGCCCAGGTGCTTCGGGAAATGACCTAAGTGACAATTCTGGAGTTTGCACTAAGGCTGAAAAAGGGGAAAGTAGCTACCTGACCACATTGTGTCCATACAGTGACTTCACCATGAGCTCACAGTGAGCTGGTAATGAGCAGACAGTGGCTTAACCAGAAGACAATATATGATACATTATATGTACCGATCTATTCAGATTCTGAGTATCATAGGCAATGGGATTAAAGGCAGAAGCAATGAGAAGCTAGAGAAACTGGGAGTAGGGTTAGATGTAATTTTAGTGTGTGAAGGGAGTGGAAAGCACTAGTCCCTCTCCATTCCCATCATGCTGGATCATAACAGCCAGGGACTTTGCAGATGCTTTGGGAACACTGGTGTCCATGTCCCTGGTGCGTGGCATGGGGTGAGGGAAAACAACTGAGAAAAAGCAGGGACACCTCTGCTTCTCTGTTGTGTCTCATCTTGGACAAACCATCTCAATGCCACGCACATGGATTTCCAAAGGTGTAGACAAAGATGGGGATATCTAGCATCCTTCAAATGCATGGTAAGGTCTCTGAGTGAAAAACAACCAGGGTGGAACCTGGAGCATTGCTCAGAGACAACAAAACACATATTCATACAGATGAGGTTATTGTTTATTGGGCATGTTGGTGATAGGTCAACGGTCGGTTTAGATGATCTTAGTGGTCTTTTCAATTCTTAATAATGACTCTTTTCCAGTCTTAACAGTGACTCTATGACTCTATGGTACACATGGTATTACAAGAAGTGGGTCTTTAAAACTCCTCTGCAGTTTTAAATGGTTTTTCCTTCAGACACTTTTCCTTTATTTGTTACCAAGATATGGTTAATGTTGATAGCACCAAGAAACTAGCACCCAGGGAGACAATAACTTCCCCCCCCTTAAAACATTGGCATAGTGACATATGGTTTTCTTGTTACTGTTGTTTGTTTGTTTGTTTTTGGTGGAGGATTGCTTTAATTAATTGGAAAAATAGCTAGAAAATGAAGACGATGTGACTGAACTGACTTCCTTACGTGGTCTGTGGCAGTGAGCCACTTGAGATCTCCAGCAAGAAACTGAGAACAGCCACTCACATGGGATAGGAAGGCAAACATACATAGAGAAGTTAAACTTGGCAGAGGTTTGGTATGCAACACTGGTACTTACCAAAGCATGACCCTCTTTATGTGTCCTATTGGAATATATTGGTAACAACTTTAAATGTTCCCTGACACTATATTATTCTTTAGCTTAGAAATAGTAAGTAAAAAAAATAAAAAGAAAAATCATGCAAACAATTGCTTTTTGGACAATAGTACATTTTAGATCTTCCCATCTTAGGATGAAAAAGATTTCATGGGATGAGGGATTTTGCTTATAAGAATCAGAAAAAACTGTTATAATACCGTGCTGGGGTCCTCTAAACTTGTACGTCCAGAAAAATAAATGCTAATCTAATTCAGAGATGCAGTCCAAACTAGTCACAATGAACAAGCAGAAAAAATGAATGGGATGAAGAAGTGACCTCATTCTGGTAACCGAGCACAGAAACAGACTGAGCTCTGAATTTCCAACCCAAGAGCTGTGTTCTTATCAGACTATTCAATGCTTTGTAGACCAAAGGGTCCTGACTTCAGAGCTGGGGCACATTCCTGGTGGAATGCTCCTAGCATGGATGTCCTCTAAATGGAAAATGTGTGTTCTCGAGACACCCATACAATGTGGTTGCAAAAACAATCAATGCTGGAAGACCCTGGCAGTGAGTTCTGGACTCATCCCATTTCAATGAGGAGTGCAGTTCAGGAGCCCAGGAATGCTGGGAATTTTGGGCCACTCCATCATAGGGGCAGGACAAATCAGGGCAAAATTCTGCTATTGGAAAAAAAAAAACCAAACCAAACCAAACAACAGCAAACCAAAAGACACCTTAACTTTGGCTGAAAATTATTTAAAGTTTTATCCATGTGATACATCTACTTTCACCATTTCAAAACAAATTTTTGAGTCCATGACAGTGAAATCTATCATTTCAAGTGTTCCCAGCAATCTGTTCCACTCTGAAGCATCCTCCTGCATCCCAGCAACACCCAGCAGTGAAGCTGTTAACCCAGCACTGCTGGCAAGTGGTTTCTTTGCCCCTCGCTGTTGTACAAAGTCTTTCTTGCAGAGTTAAGGAACTGAGGCTGATTACTTTCCCACTCAGGCTGGAGATTACAGCCGTTTTCCCATCTCTCCTAAAAGCTGTTTTCTCAGGCTGCTTTGGTCTATGAGCTCATTTTCGTCTGGCACACAGAGCCAGCTAGTATTACGCTCCAGGAACGGATATTATTTGCAATTCAGGGCATTAGGGACCACAGTAATTGCAGAGCAGGGTGACCCCTTGCTTACAATTCAGCAGCAATTTTGCTTGTCTTGCTTTTGTAATAGAATAAAGTCACATGCAGCCATTTATTTCGAGTATATTTGCAGTTAGCCAAAACTGTGTTCAAAATTTGCCTTTTCCCTTTTTAGCATTTACTGAATGAAAAAGGAAATAAAATGAAGAAAAACCTTCAGAGAAATCAACTATGGTTAAGCCTGTAAGTACCTATAAGCTAAGCCTATAAGCACCAACCATACAATGAAGTGCAGAAACCAAGTGAGAACCCTACCCTTGACTCTGCCCACACCTTCTCAAGTGCTGCAACATTATGCACTTTAAATATGAGGAAATTTTATGATTTTAAACCAAAATGACATGAAACCACTGTAGGTTGTACCATTTAATAGAAGCCAGGGAGATTTAGGGCTTAAATCCATGAGCAAATTGCCATGGCTTAACAAAATGCCGTGTCCATGTAGAGAGGAAGCACTGCAGCAGGAAAATGTTTCTTGCTGACAGGGTATGCAAGGGAAGAGTGCTTTGTTTTAGGCACAGAGGATAGGTACAAGCTCATCTGCTTTAAATTTGATGGGGATTGGTGGTTGGACTTGAGCTTAATGGTTTGTTCCAACCCTAGTTATTCCATGACTGTCAATCACACTGGCCATGGACAGCTCAGAGCCATGTGCACAGGAATGTGCACAGCTGTTTAGGTTCAGCTGGTGCCCAGCAATTTCACAAGACAGAATAGGTTCTGCTCTTTTGCCTAAAAATTGGCATTTAGTGCCATAAGAAGTGCCACTGGACAGCTGGGACAGATATACCTTGGAAGCATTTCAGATTCTGGGCTATTTCCCTGCTTGCAAACCAGTTTCCCAAAAGAAATACACATGGAACAGAGCTTGAAAATTTCATTTTTTCTTAATGAAGATCAACTTCCAGCAAATGCATCTGCGCAATAAAACACTTGAATACTAACTTGAATAATGTGAAAGCAAATAAACAAAGAAAGGATCCTTTGAGCAAGCAACCACATAAAGCTCTTTCACATTCATGAGCCCATTCCAGCATCTAAACTCCTGTGGACACTTCTCTGGTTGTGTTGCCTTTACTTTCCCTAACAAGATGGGACTGGCTTTATTCACTGTAAGGACACACTGCTAGGCACAGCACCTATCTTTCTCAATTTTTGTTTGGTTTTTTTTCCACCTTTTTATGGGTATTTCTTGGAAAGGAGGCATGTGCTGGTGTATCATAGCTCAGCCTAAGGCTACTTGTTCTCTGAGATCACATTTTACATCAGTTCTTTCCCCCTCAAGCAGCAGATGCTGCCTGCACTTGACAACCTTCCCATTCATTCCTGTCCCATGCCAGCTTAAAATTACAGCTTCCAAACTCAATTTGGAGACATGAGAAGAAGCGTGAGCTCCTGGGCTTTTTTATATCTAATGTTTCTCAGCAAGTCCATTTATCTTCTCTGTCAAACTGCATGTTTCAGCAGCCCACAGCCCCTGCCATTCTTGCACCTGAAAGGAAAGAATTAAACACCTGCTCACTTACAGGATCATAAAATTGTTTGAATTGGAAGGGACCCTTAAAGGTCATATAGTCCAGCTTCCATGTAATGGACAGGGATTCCAAGGTCTCAGAGTGTCCTCTTGTTCTAGGACACAGGGATGGAAGTGGTAGGAAGGGCTGCATATCTCACTTTGCTCTCTTATCCCCTTGAGAAGGACTGGGAAGTGAAACATTGTGAAACTAGTGACTGTAGTTCACCCTCAAATTCAATAGTCATAACTGGAGCAGATTTGACATGTCTCAGGTGAATGACCTGCACAATTCTTTCTCCCCAACCTCCTTGACAGGAACAGACAGGTGCTCTTGGCAATAGGTTGCCAGAGCTGTCTGAGAAGAGCCTCTTCTCCTCATTTTCCTCTCCCAGATTTATTTCATGTTGCCTCTATGGTTGTACATGGAGACCAGAACATATACCTATTGTGGTCCCAACTTCTGAAGAGAAGTTCTTATATAGCCATTCTCATCACCCTACATTTGCAGACCTGTTGTATCCATAAAGTTTCGATGTAGACCTCCCTTTGACACAGGTATTGCGCACAGGATATGGTCTATGTCCAACCATGCTCTCAGCAGAATTACCACTGCTGGATGTGTTCTTGCATTGAGCCAAGCCATGGCCATGCTCAGCCCCACAAAGGATGCACGAATCTGTCCAACCAGTTCCTTTTCAGGTTAAGAAGTAGATCAGAAGGTCAAATCTGGATTAGGAGTCACATTCTCTGATGTTCTTGAGCTTTCTTTGTCTGAGGACACTGCAAACAGATTGCAACCAACAGATGTTAAGGTTTCATCACATGAGGATTTGGTCCCCATTGGAATCAAATGAAACCCTGAATCCCAGCAACTTACATTAGGTTTGGTTGTTCATGTCCTACTTCTTTCAGCACTATCAAAAAAATCTACCATTCCTCTGCCAAGTTTTATGGTAATTCCTGGCCACAGCTCTACTTTAGATGGAGAAAAGGCTGGAGGCACAAACCTCATCTCAGGGCAATGCACCACATTATCCAGACTACAGAAAAAATTGCACACAAAGGGAGGAGAGTCAAGATCACAGATGAAAGCAGAGAACAAAACCCAGCAAAAATGTAAGGTTCAGTGTTTTAATATCTCATATCTTCCACGTGCATTGTTTGGAGTACGTGAACCAAATCAACCACTTCCAGCCTGTGACGGGTCACAAGCTAGCTGAGGCATTTTCAACAGACAATGATCAAAACACAGGTACATGCACTCTCATAACCTTTCTGCTTAGGATCAAGCAATTAAAGCAACTGTAGCATGGCTCTGGAGGCTGCCAAGGGGTTATGAAATATCTCCCCTTTGGACTATCTGTTCATCTCTGCTCACAACTGAGCTCCACGAGCATCTATCAGCTACTTGATGCCCCATGTGGCTAAGGAACCACCTGTATACAGTGATGGACCAAGGAGAAATGATTCTCCAATACCTGATAGGAAAGCCACTGACTGGGGAAGAGTGCTCTCTCTCCTATTTCTGGACTTAGCTGGGTTGTGCAGCACCTTACTGAGAAGGGCCAAAAGCATATGTCATGTTCATCAGTTGCCCTGCTTATATAAGCTTTGCTTTCAGTGCCCTTAGATCTGCCCTTTACAGATAGGAAAGTCCCCAGTCTTCCATACCAGCAGCCTGATCTGGAGAGCACTGATCCATGTATCACTTCAGCTCACACATAGAAGCCTTTGGGTACCACTGTTGATGTACTGAACAAATAACACACCTTTGGGAACTGACATTCCCCTCTCTGGTATTCCACATTACTGATCCAGCAAGCTCTGACCATCAAGAAAGACCAAAGCAGACCCTTAGAGACACATACAAAATATATAGAAATGTTTTCATTTATCTCTTGTGGTGCTATGCAGACCTCCAGGCTGGCATATGGCTCACTCTGGAGGTACTGACATGCTAGCTGGAAGTCACCAGGATAATCTATAGCTCCTATCCCATAATGATCCCTCCCTTCCTACACCCTGAATTGCCCTTTCCATCCCAGTCTTGGTGCCTTAACCACTGCTCTTCTCTTGCATTGTCACCTGGATCTAAAGGGACCTTAGCTTTCTCCTGTTAAAGACATCTGTATAAACAACTTCACACATCTCATCTACTCCTTCCACTTTGTTGCTAAAGGGCCATATATCAGCTCTCAGTATCACGAACTTTCAAAACATTCCTATTGCAATTTCCCTATGGGAACAATGCCAACCCATCTGTACATCTATATCTTTGGGGTTTTGCCATCTTACATAAAATTCCAAACCAAAGTCCTACAGGTTCCACAGAAATGAGCAGACAGGTAGAGTATGATAAATGTCTCATCCCAAACATCCCATCCACAGGAAAAGCCTAGAGAAACAAGACAGGAGTGATAACTCAACTGTGAAGGCAATACCACTTGGGACATCATGCAAGGGAAATGTCCCTTATTAAGTTAGGTGAATCAGTTAAATCCCACAGTGCAGAAGGCACATGAGAGAGAGAAAATACCTTGAGATTAAAAAAAAATCCTCTAAACATGTTACTAATAAATGAAATTAAGCCTGATCAAAAAGAATAAAGACCTCCTTCATGCCTAAGCCTTAGAAATAACACATAGCACATTTAACTGACCACAGCTGAATTCTCTGCAAGAGCCACAAGGAAATATTCTGATGGAGTATATTACCTTGCCATCAAGATAGCATGACAAGATGTGATTGGGAAAGCTGGGCTTGAGTTTCTTATGTACTGGTCCCATACCCCATTGCAATTACTAGCACCATTTGGTAGTTCCATTCACTGTCACAGCAGACAACTGGATGCATGGCAGATGTTATAAATTGGAAAGTTGGCAGGGCATAAGTCCCAAGACTACACAGGAACAGCTGTGCAAGAACCACAAGATGGTATTTCTTCGTGTGATGGCAGCAATTGTGCTTGCTGGTGTCGTGTCCTCGGGTGGGGACATCTAATCTAATGTAGTTGTATGGTTATCCATACCATTAGGATATGGTTATGGCATATACCCACTCTATTCAGCCATTCACTAACAAGGCAACATGCACATACTCAGTAGAAGCAGAAGTAAGATCTTGTCTAATCCAGATACAAATGTTGGTCCCAGTCTTGCAAGATATTTTGTGTCTAGGGTGTAATTGCCTTTCATTTCTCGGTGGTCAATATTCAGGCTTGGTAGGTCTTGAAATGATAGTAAATGGCAGATTAGATGAGTAGTGGGTAAAATATGTAGTAGATCATGGACTGTCTTGGAAGTACTTTCACAAATTCATTAAACACAAAGAAACAACTTCTATATATCTCCAGATAGACATGGACCAACTACCAGGACCACTGAGGTTTGATTCCCATCAAATTTTAGTGAAAGCTCTTAAGGCTTGACTTTGTCCTTCAAGATTTCAGAGTGAGTGGTGACTGAAGAAACTCCTCTTCATTATGAACAGATTTTGGAATGAGTGAAAAATGCCTGATCACCCAAAAATGGACTTATCAGCTTAGAGTGAACAGTCCAAGGCTGGAAGGCAGCCCTGTCAAATTCCCCCAGGAACAAGATGTGTAACTTGATCATATTTTTAGTTATTTAGAGTTGATGATTAAAAAAAAAAGTCTCAACTGAATTTTAGTTTCAGCAGTTCAAGAAATTCTGAGAAAAGATGTAGAATAAATGAGCATGTTTTTTATTTTAGGGCAGAGGATCCCTACAGAACCCTTCACCCTTCAGTGGTATAGAAACAGGAATAACTGGGATAAATGCCATCCTGCAGATCAGTAATTAGCATCCTTCCAATTAACATCCTTGGTCCTGAGGACAATACCCACTGAACTTAGTTCAGGAACAGATTTACCTGAAAAGCCCAAGCATGGGCTTTACTCTAACCACTACCAACAGCCAGCATGGCCAACACATGTGACATAGTTACACCTCTGTCCAGTTGTCTTTTCCCTACTCCCTTTGGGTTTTTTGTGATCATAAGCTTTATGCCACATTAGGAAGCACCAAGCCCCTTCCACTAAAGGTGGCAACAGTGCATGATGGGCTGTGCTGATCTAAACCACACAAGAACTGTCAGTATGGATTTCTGTTCAGAGATGGTCAACCCGGTAGCAATGAGAAGAGAGCAAGACCAAATGCCATTCCTTTTGGGATATTGAGCAATATTACCAGACTGCTCAACACTTCAGTGATAATACCCTTCACAGGCTGAGAGTTAACAAAGGATTTTTTTTCCCACAGTGTAACAATGGCAGATTTTGCATCTTCAGCAGGAAGCTCCTTGTCATGTTGTGGAATATTCGAAATTTGTGTCTGCCGGGTGTTTTCCATGTGGGTCTGTGAGACTGGAAGCACAAACTAAATGTGGATTTGCAAATTTAAGGCTAGGCCATATAGGCAAAGCATCAACAGAGGTGTACAAGGGTCTTGCAGGACTTCTGGAAACACTGAAAGGAAACAGTAATCTCAAAATGATTTATCCACAGGTAGTTGCCATGGCAAGGAAAGCTAAAAGTCAGATATCAAGTGGGTTGACCAAAGTGGCACTCCTGTATGTAGGACTGAAGAGCTTGTCAGGATTCTGGCCCATCTACAGCTTCAAGTAAATAGATTAGCACAGGCAAGAGGAATGGTGTGTTAGCATGAAGACTAATGAGGACTGAGTGGACCCCAGAGCCCACCAACCAAACTGATGATCCCTCAGATCAAATCTTACTTCATTCTGGATCACATTATCAGAACCAAAAAAAAGGAAGTTCAAAGGGAAAGGAATCTTGAGCATTCCTGGCATCACCGTATGAGTACTCAGTACCAGGGAAAGAGGCCACTATGTTTTTGTTAAAGGAAATTAAATGGACAGTAGAGGTGAAATTAGGAAAAATAGCATTTATTACATTAAACACCATCAGGCTGATACTTGTTACTTTAGAAGAGAAAAAAAAAGGAGCAGGATGACACTGGGTGCCACATACCCAAGTATTCACATTGTCAAGAGCCATTTGGCCACATAACCCACATGGCCGAAGGGTGGGAGATGACATCACCTTCCCATGCTTCCTAGGATGGCACAGGTGATTTAGGAGTGCTGAATGGCTCCAGGGCTAACTGGGGCCCTTGCTTACTTGCTAACCCCTGTGATACTATAGTCTTGATGACAGTCACTCAACACAGACCTGGCACAGGATCTCAGCTGCAATTCTCATTTATACAGATGGAAATAAAAGGCAGTGATTATTAAAAATACTTAGAGCTACTCTTACACCTAGTATTTTAAGACTGCTTAAAATCGTATCTGCTCTGTAAATATTAAACCATAAGATTCAATCTAATGCCGAGGGGCAAGTGATCCCAAAAAGTGCATCATAACCTGCTCACACCTCCTGAATTCGAGTTTCCAAAGGTAGACCTCAGATCTCTCCTCATTTTTGTCCTTTTCCAGACATGTTTTGCTAAAAGTAGGATTTTCCAAGATCCAAATTCACAGTATAACACTCCAGTACAGTGACAATAGCAAGACACAGAATGCCCCTCACTTTCCCCCTTAGCAATATTTTTTTGCAGTATTTGGAATCACAAAGAGAGTTACATTATCTCATATCCTCTCTTTATTATTCCAGTGAATATCTCCAGAGTGTTTGAACTGTGACTCATGGTGACTACAATACATATTCCATTTTCACTTACCTTGTCAATAAGAGACAAAAGGAAAGGGGAGCATCGGATGCACCTGGAATGCATTTCAGACTGCTTCTTCCTCTGAAACCTCACCAAAGACAAAGCCTGGATAGAGAAGATGAAAACTCCAGCCTCTCTGGAGGATACTGTGAAAATCCTGCAGAGCCTGGGAAAGCTAAGAGAGCTGAGTGTCAATCCTACTGGCTCTCATTCTGCCAGAGAGCTGCAGCTGGTGCCAGTGAAATATTTATGCAAAGACAGCAGATTTCGTGAGCAATGCATGGAGAAAGAGATGAGAGCAGCAGTACCAGGTTGGGGCAACCAGTGCAGTGTGTGCTTTCTACAGTGACCAACGTCAGATGGCTAACAGGAGTGTAAGAACAGGACAAGCCCGTGGAGACAGATCCATCTTTCCAGTCTCCAGTGACCTATAGATTAGGGACTGTAAAGAATGACAGAATGGTTTGAGTTGGAAGGGACCTTTAAAGGTCATCTAGTCCAACTCCCAGACAATTAATAGGGACACCTACTGCTTGATCAGGTTGCTCAGAGCCCCATCCAGCCTGACCTTGAATGTCTCCAGGATGTGGCATCCACCACCTCTTTGGGAAATCTGTTCCAGAGCCTCACTACCCTTATTGTAAAGAACTTTTTCCTTATATCCAGTCTAAATCTTCCCTCTTTTAGTTTGAAACCATATGATAGACTGTACCCTGGAAATGCCTTTGCATTCAAAACCCTACGTGAACTTTCCTTCTATAGATTTACTTATTTTGAAAGTTACTTAATTTTTTGTAGTATTCCCAATGTTCTGTGGCAATGAATTCCACAGTTTTATTACATGCTGCATGAAAATGTTATGTCCTTTCATAAATTTTCAACCCACGTCTTGTTTGTTTAGTTTATTTACATATAATTATTGTATTAAAACAAGCAAGCAAACAAACAAACAAACAAGAAGTCTTTCAAACCTAGGAAAAATACCTGATTCTTCTGTTTCACCACTACCATCTCTAAGGCTTAGGAAAATTGGTTTGTACATCAACAGAAAGACAAGAAATAACATTTAAGCACTGGTAGAGAAGATTGGACAGTACTGAAGTGCCTATGGTCATGAAGAGACTGAAGAAATCTGGAATCATAGAATCATTATGGTTGGAAAAGACCTCTAAGATCATCTGCCCAACTGCCCATTTCCCACTTATACTGCCCACTAAACCATATGCACAAGCATCTCTTAACATAGAGCTCAATTGAACCTAGAGCTTGGCTTAGCAGCAACTACAGAATGTAATGTTGCTCTGGTGGTAAATGTGAATATTCAGAGCTTCTAGAAATGCCCAATGTCTGCCTGGTATCAGCCTCTTCTCAAAAAGATTTTTGCAAGTAAGCAAAGCCCACAAGAATCCAGATTGGCTGGTATCCCAAAAGGGATGGGCTTTGCCCCATCTCATGTGAATCATAGAACCATAGAATGTCCCAAGTTGGAAGGGACCCACAAGGATCATTGAGTCCATCCCATGGTTTCATTTGCTATAACCCCTTGAGCTTGACCCATCAGCTAATTGTTCAGTCATCACATTATATATTTTCCTTGCTCTGTGCTGGACATTTTTTCCAGAAGGACAAAGGAAATACAGATCTGAGACAATAACTAGAGTCTGAGTCTTCAACCTCAGGTTGGACCAGGCTCTGAGCAATCTGATCTAGCTGTAGGTATTCCCATTCACTTTAGGTAAGTTGGACTAGATGACCTTTAAGGGTCATTTCCAACTCATATGATTCGATGATTCTGTGATTCTATGTATGACTGGAGAGGAGACACCATGCACTAACATTCCCGTTGACTTTCAAACCATTCTCCCACTTCTCCACACCTTTTCTCAAGGCAAACAGGGGTCACCTGGAATCCTTTCATCCTCACCAGCACAAAAAAATAAATAAAATAAATAATAAAAAAATAGCCACCATAACTATTTCCAAATTATTCCAGAGAGTGGAAATCTAAAATTATCTTATTTGGTCATAAATAAATAAAAAGGTATGAAACAGCTGCCGTACTGCTTGCTGAAGGGTTAAACGTGGTGCTACCCAGGGATAGCTCCTTTCCCAGCTCATCTCCCAGCTTCTGAGCTGATTAATGAAGATATATTGCCTTCAGGAGGCCACCTCTGTCTGGACTGCCTGCAGCCCCTTTCCGTTATCCTCACCCACGCAAGTGAACTCAGGGTCCAGGCATGGAGAAATTCCAGGCAGCAGAGCAGCAAGTGAATAAATTGAGTTTGCACAGAGGAAATAGAGCCAGGTGTTCCCCAGCCCTTTCTCTCAAGGGTGGATTCTCATGGGTCTAATAAAGGCTGAGACGCTGGCATCTTTTTGTCAGTGGACAACCAGAGAATGGGTACATGAAACTTGTAGTAATATACTGCCTCCAAGGCCTCTTGTTTTTAGGTTATGATAGTATGAGGAAACTTGTGTCTTTGCTGCAACAACTTTGCACAGCTATTCTTGTTCATGCCTGCCTGCTAGCTTTAGGAAGGCTAAACTGCAGTAAGTCCTTATGAGTCCTTGGACTGCAGGCCTTGTGCCTTTCAGCCTTATCATAAGACAGTGGGAGACACAAGGAAAACATGAGATTATTGACGGTCAACTAAAGAAAGCCCTCAGGACATGCTTATGTTATCGAGAAAGTGGAGTAAGGAGATGTCTTGTAGCTCTGAGGCCAAAAGACACAATATAGTTTCTGCACATAGAACTTGGTTATCTTAATCCCACCAATCCCAAATAGGAATCATATTGGCATTGCCTAGTCTTTGGTCCATGCTAGGGTGTGCATTATTTGGGAGCATGATAGTTCACTTTCACTGAAGGCATGACAAGGACTGTGCTTGCTACCTGAGGAACAAATTGTTCACCTATTAAGCTCGGAGCCCCAGTTCTGTTCACATGAGGAGAGTGAACAGAAGTCAGAGGTGGAGCAACAAATAAAATAGAATCATTAAGGTTGGAAAGACCACTAAAATCAACGTGTCTAACTGTCAACCCATCCCCACCATGCCCACTAACCCATGTCCCCAGAGAGGACATAGGCACTATATCTATTCTCTGAATGCACTCCAGGAGACAGTAAAAGCAGAGAAGGGGAAAGAAGACCAAGACATGGGAGTGGCTAGGTAAGAATCAGACATGGATATATTTAACATGGGAAAAAAATAGGGTAATAAAATATTTCTCACTGCCCTGTTTAACCTCACATGAAGTCATGTCAGCTTGCTCGAGGTCTATTGTGTTGCCAAAGGTCTTTGCTATACCACAAAACTTCTTCAGAATAGGTGGTAAGTCCAATCTTCAAAACCTCACAAGTCCCACAGTGCACTGAAAGGACAAATTGGTACCGTAAGGTTGGGAAAAACTCTAATTCCCATAGTGTTGGAGGCAAAACAACAAAGGTACAATAGTAATGGACACGACACCTAGATAAAGACATTTTAGTGGTGATTTCACTGGTTTTTATTGAAGAAAAAGTGAATTTGGGACAACCATTTGTAGCACGTGGAATGAAAAATGCTGCACTGAGGAAAAGAAGGTCTGAGCAGTGGACTGCAGTGCCACAGCTTGCACAACTCCCTAGTACTTCAAGAAGTATTCCCTTTAATTTCCCTGTCACTAAAGGTTTTTAAAGCAACAAGCTCTACCCGGGGTGAATGCATAGTTTAGATGTTTAATGATAATGATTCTCTGATGCCTTGAGGGTGTAGTGAATTAGTGCATTCATTCTTCATCTCAAGGCACAAGGGGGGCCAAACTCAGCCTTAAATCATACCAAAAAAATGAATTCTGTCATCACTCATGGTCCCCTGCCTGCAACCCTTTATGAACACCCAGCCCTCTCACTGCAGAAAGGGAGCAGCTGTGTGCACGGAGAACCGTTGGCACTACTTAATGGAGAGGATAAGCTGAGCTCACTCAAGTGTTGCTTTCCAGGGGTAAGGTGTGTTCAAGCAGCTGGGGATCAGAACTGAGTGCTGGGAGGGAAGGCAGTTAAATGTGAGGCAACACAGGGCAAGAAAACTTATCAGTGTTTTGATGCAGCTAATTCTGATTTACTTCCTAGGTAATGGTGAAAACCCATCTTCTTTTCCCACGTCTTTGGATGTGTGGGGGTTATTTTAATTGAAAGGACGCTTCTACGAGGTCCCACCAATGACCTCTGGAATGTCATGTTTACTCACCTCCAACATTGAGAGACATGTTCAACGCAGGGAGATTCTCAAATCTGCTCCAGGTTGAAGTTCTTCCAGCTCATGTAAAGAGATGTCATGTTAATGATTCTAAGGAATGAGGAGGAGGAAGGGGGAGAGAGTCAAAAAAAAGAAGCTATTTCCAATTATCCCCCAGGCACCCTTCCCTCCCCAGATATGCCTGGAGTTTATAGCCTTCATTTTTGACAAGTAGAAACACACATAGGCAATTCCAGCACCACTACTGCTTGATCAAGTGGGTCTGCTTTGGAAATCACCCAAATAAAACTTGACAGGGAAAAAAAAAAAGAAAGGAAAAAAGAAAAAAAGGAAAGCAAAAAAGAGGAAAAAAAAGTAAGAAATTTAAAAAAAGAAAAAGAAAAGAAAGAAAGAAAAAGTAAGAGAGGAAAAGGAAAAGGAAAAGGAAAAAAAAAGGAAAAAAAGAAAGAGAAAAAGAAAAAGAAAAAGAAAAAAGAGAAAAAGAAAAAGATAAAGAAAAAGAAAAAGGAAAAAGGAAAAAGAAAAAGAAGAAGAAAAAGAAGAAGAAAAAGAAAAAGAAAGAAAAAGAAAAAGAAAAAGAAAAAGAAAAAGAAAAAGAAAAAGAAAAAGAAAAAGAAAAAGAAAAAGAAAAAGAAAAAGAAAAAGAAAAAGAAAAAGAAAAAGAAAAAGAAAAAGAAAAAGAAAAAGAAAAAGAAAAAGAAAAAGAAAAAGAAAAAGAAAAAGAAAAAGATAAAGAAAAAGAAAAAGAGAAAAAGAAAAAGAAAAAGATAAAGAAAAAGAAAAAGAGAAAAAGAAAAAGAAAAAAAGAGAAAGAAAAAGAGAAAGAGAAAGAGAAGGAGAAAGAGAAAGAGAAAGAAAAAGAAAAAGAAAAAGAGAAAGAGAAAGAGAAAGAGAAAGAAAAGAAAGAAAAGGGAGGGGGATTGTAAGATGTGACAAAGAGGAGAACGGAGGCCAGACTCTCAACAGAGCATCTCTTCTTTGTCAAGGGAGCCCTGCTGCTTTACACCAGTAAATGGCAAGTTCTGAGCATACAGAAAGACATTCGTCCAGCTTATGTCCCTCACTGAGAATGAAATGATTGAGCCAGCTGGAATGTCTCCTGCTCTATTCAGATAAATGGTGATCGTTTCTATCTGTACAGGAACATGCATGTTGCTGAGCTGCGATGCATTTAGCAAATGCCTGACAATGCTGAAAAAATATCGACTGGGGAAGGAGTGGTAGGAATGTTTGGGGCACCTGGAAGTTGATCAAATATGTAAATCCCAGCAATGTGACAATTTAAGGAAAGGAGGGAGTCTTGCCTCTACGAATGCATGTAAGAATACATTAGCGATTTATTTCAGTTATTTTGAAAGCAATGCGATATCACAAAGGAAAAGGAAATTTTAAGCTGACAAAAAACAGGGTCAAAAGACTCCTCTGGACAAAGCTATGAAAGCCCAAAGGTTGAGGGTATTTCAAACAGAACTGGTGAAAGTAGAGTAGCACTTCTTGAATGTTTCCACTGCCATATTCTGAAAGCTCCTATTTTGTAGCCAAAGAGATGCAGCTCAGCCCCCTCTACAGTGGGTTAAACTAGAAGGGTTTGCACTTTGGGAAGTGCTCAGATGAGCAGCAATGGAATCTTGGTCATGAGATGATAGTATTTGCTCACAGGTGCTAAGGAGATGAGAGTAATGCTTCCTCTTGGAGTAAGACTCTAGCTCATCAAATCTCACCACTGTTTGCTGTCCTACTAAATGCACTCTTGCCTTGCCAACACACTATTCAGAGAACATGCTTGTGATGAAAAATGATAGAAATAAACCTATGAGTTCTCCCTCTGCATTTTCTTCCCCAGATTGACAGAACTGATATTGGTTGGCTTAAAACCTTAGATCTCTTCTTTACCTTTCAGGGAATTCAGTTATAGGAAACAAGGGGAATTGAATCTTTGTGATAGGACAATGGTTTCAAATTAAAAGGAGAGATTTAGACTAGATATAAAGAAAAAAATATATAAGATAAGGGTGGTGAGGCAATGGAACAAGTTGACCAGAGAGATGGTGGATACCCCATTCTTTGAGACATCCAAGGTCAGGCTGAAGCAGGCTCTGAGCACCTCACTGAGCTCTAGATGCCCCTGTTAATTGCAGGGGAGTTGTACCAGATGACCTTGTTCCTTCCAACTCAAACCGTTCTATGACTCTATGAACTCCCTGGAAGAGAAAGTGATCCCAACCCTGTAGCAGAGCTGAATACCTCAAGAATCCTTCATCTTTTAGTATGATAAACAGTAGGTTTTGATTCAGACCTAAGCAGGGTCACCACTGCCCAACATGGAACAGACTGTCACTTGATCATTTTTCCCATTCTTTGGATTGCTCACTCTGAATCCTTTCTCTGGAATGTCCATTATGAAAAGATATCATTACTGTTGTCAAAATGACATCGCCCTTGGAGGTGATACATCATCACAGCCCATTTCAGCAGAGGCATCATTTCTGGAAAGGGAGTTGAGAGGTTTGAATGAACAGTGTAATATATAGAAGCATGGAATCATTATGGTTGGCAATGTCCTCTGAAGATCATCAAGCACTGCTGTGGACCCATCCCCACCATGCCCATTGAACCACGTCCCTCAGTGCCACATCTCCATGGCTCTTGAACATCTCCAGGGACAGTGACTCCACCACCTCCCTGGGCAGCCTGTTTCAATGCATCACCACTCTTCCTGATAATAAATCTTCCCTAATATCCAACCTAATGACTAGTGAATCAGCATAGACACTTATCATTAATAGTTACGTGCTAGTCTACGTATATATCTAATTCAGTATGTATATATCTAAAATCAAACCAGCACAGTGCTCACTAAATTGCTTGTTCTGGCTTTAGCTGGGATGGAGCTGTTGGTTTTTTTTTATTTTTTTCAGATAGACCAAAGATGCTGGTAAACAAAGGAAGGCCAAGGAGGACTCAGATGTATTAGAATCACAGAACCACAGAATCACAAGGTTAGAAAGGACCTACAAGATCATCTAGTCCAACCATCCGCTCATTACCATTGCTACCAGAAGCAACTAAACCATAACTTGTAGCTCCTCATTCAGACACCTCTTGAACACTGCCAGGGACAGCGACTCCACCACCTCCCTGGGCAGGCAATTCCAGTGCCTGACCACCCTCTGAGAGAGAAATTTTTTCCTTATGTCCAATTTAAGCCTCCTCTGGTACAACTCATGGCCATTTCCTCGGGTCCTGTTTGTTGCCTGGGAGAAGAAGCCAAACTCCTCCTCATCACAATCTCCCTTTAGGAAGTTGAAGAGTGCAATGAGGTCTGCCCTGAGCCTCCTCTTCTCCAGACTAAACAAGCCCAGCTCCTTCAGCTGCTCATCATAAGACTTGTGCTCCAGACCCCTCAGCAGTTTTGTTGCCCTTCTGTGAACACGCTCCAGGGCCTCAATGTCCTTCTTGTAGTGAGGGGCCCAAAACTGAACACAGTAGTCGAGGTACAGCCTCACCAGTGCTGAATACAAGGGGATGATGACCTCCCTGCTCCTGCTGGCCATGCTATTTCTAATGAAGGCCAGGATGCTGCAGGCCCTCTTGGCCACCTGGGCACACTGTCTTCTCATGTTCAGCTGAACAAAAGCTGTGATTATTCAATTAAACATGCTACCTTGGCAGATCTACTTCACAGATAGACACACAACACCCCCATTGGTGACAGCCCCACCACCACTGATATCCCAGGGCTCAAATAGGCACTTGCAGACTGAAAGCACATGCAGTTTCAGGCTGAGACAAAGGTCTATGATGGATTAATGAATTCCTCTGTGGATGTGGCACAGCAGAAGCCTTGCAGCCTCCGCAGAGCAGTGCCCATGTTGGAATGAGGTGCCCTTTCCTGGCACGCAGCACATATGCACCAACTGCAGAACAGGAAATATTGCTTTGATTGATGTCATGCCCACGCATTGAGAATGCAGTCAGTTTACTTCTCAGAAAAAGCCATGCTGTAATAAACAAGACTGAGAATGAATTTCCAAGAAAGAAAAGATTTGAGAAAGAAACAAGTACTTTTCATGCTGGAGCTTGGAGCTTTGTCTGCTTTCGTTCATCATTGTGTTTGCTCCTAAAGCAAAGACTGAATATCTACATCCCTTTGAGGAGTCCAGGCTTGACTGTGTACTGGGGCAAACAAACTACCAAACTGGCTTCTTATGTGTCTTGTTTTCATTTTCTTGCTGGTACATGGGCAAGCACTCACAATGTGGTTTTTAGGCAGAGCTGAAGGACAGATTTCTGATGTATTCAGCAAGTCAACACCAAAGAGTCAACTCTTTCCCCCAGCAAAGAGTCCGCAATTCTGCTTTGAGCTGTGTTTCAGAAGACAGGAATTCAAAATGTTTACATGAACCTTGAAGTGCTACAGATTGGTACTAAAGAAAACACTCCTTGTGCACTCGGCCTGCCTGCTTTTCAGGCAGAAACAGACTCCCCAGTGTTTCTGTGATGTGAAAACACACTTCGTTTTATTTTAGCCACCTCGGAAAGAAATCAAAATTACACTGGCAGAAGCAAGGTGATGTTTGTAGGTAGAAGTAATATCTTTTATAAGAGTATCTACTGCTGTTGGCAAACAAACAAACAAACAAACAAAAAACCAGAAACCAACACAGCCCTGGGCAGTAAAGAAAAGCTTTTGTCCTATAGCTGAAAGCTTATTTAATTTTCCAGCTATATTATTTTGACCTACAAACCTCATCTTGTCTGCGTGTTTAGATCATTCCAGCTGCAAGAACATGGCCTCGAGAGCAACGCTGTCCATTCATGGTATGCAAGACAACTTGGCTGCACTTTCAACAAGTGACTATGTGCTCCTGGTAGAGAGATGGGGCTGAAAAATCCCTCCTGATCATCAGATGCTCAACATCACTGGGCTTGTGCCTTTGAAATACAATGTAGTCAAGCTGAATTTAAATAAATTCTGAAATCATATTTATTTTGTAATATGTTTTTTCCCTCTATTTTCTGACATAATTTGTCTTTCATTGCAGTATTATATAGAATCACAGAGTACTGTGATTTGATATGAACCTCAAATTCTATAATTGACACGAACCAAATTTTCAACAAAGTGAATTTTGATTTTAATGAGAGAGAAACGGTCTCCTAGGTCTGAGACTGGGATTGAATGTGGGGAACACACAGACCTGCAAACAAAGAGCTCAGCAAATTGGTCCAACACCATAGCTCGGATGAACCAAGGGAAGTAATGCCACCCTCTAACCCTGCATTGAGATGACCTCGAAGTTTCTGCAGAGATATGAACCTCCATCCCCTAAGAATTAGAGCAGAAACTCAGCCTGACAATTCATCCCAGAACTCACCCTGTAGTTATAACATTAGGAAGGATGTTGAGTACTCACTAACCCATACAGAACTGCCCTCCCAGAGGTGTCAGGCTACAATGCACAGTTCGGAATGCTTTATGAGCTGAGATTTGGGTTTTACTGTTACACTGGAGCAGTTCAAAAGAAGCAATTTGTTCTGTGGCTTAATGCATTTAGCAACGAAGGTGCGGCACATTTACTATGGCAGAAAAAACAGCCTCAGCCCCCCGACCCTTTGAAGCACAAAGAAAGCAAATGAAAGGCGAAAAAGCGAACACCTACGGTAGCAAAATCTTGTTAGTGAAGGGACCATAAAAATCGATCATTCTGACCTATGAAGCAGCCGAATATGTGGTAGCAGGAAACCCTGGAGACATTACAGAGAGCCAGCAAGCCTGAGCAATCTTCTTTGTTTGTTGCTAATGAACCATGGTGCTTTTTAATAATATATAAACCATTTAAAAAGACTTGATAGGAAGCTCAAGAAAGTAAGTGAAGGCATTTCTGCCAGGAGTGAGGTCAGAAAACACTGATTATGGGTGTTGTATGGTTTTTTTTTTGTAAAAAGGGGGAATCATGAACTTCAGTCTGATGGTTGGATCCCCAGATTGACTGATGATCCCCAAATCTCCAGCTGTTCTCTGAGAGAACATATCATCAGCCTCAATTCCTGGAAACATGGCAAGAGAGGCCCCAGATTCCTTGGGTCTCTGGTGTTTTTATCAAGAAACAGAAGGGTTTCTATCTGTAGGCTAAGCCCAGCAGAAACCCAAAGATTCCTGGATGTCACTGCCATAGTTTCAAGGCTTTCAACCACAGGTTGTGTAAGCCCTGAGGATGCACAGAATCACAAAGGTTGGAAAAGACCACTAAGATCATCTAGTCCAACCATCAACCCATCAAACCCATGCTCCACCCAGTCCTGGTTTTCAGCCCCTAAAAAGGAGCTTGGAAGCCCTGAGATCATCAGTTTGGAGTCAAGGAACCTAGAAACACTCACAGTGAGCAAATAAAATAGGCAATCCTGGCAATTTAACCACTGTCATAAGCTGATTTTGACAGCAGAGAACCTGACAAGTCTGTCATTCCTCAAAGATCTGAAATTTATTTATTAAAAAAAAGAAGAGCAACTTCATTTTTGGACTCAGCATAGTTCTTTAAAGTGTTTTCTTGGGATTTCACACTTGTGGGAAAGAAAGGAGAAAAGAAATAAAAAATGAATGAAGGGAAGAAAAAGAAAGAATGAGAAAGAAAGGGAAAAGGAGGAAAGGAGGGAAGGAAGGAAGGGAGGAAGGGAAGAGAAAGAAGAGGAGAAAGAGGAGAAAGAAGAGAAAGAAGAGAAAGAAGAGAAAGAAGAGAAAGAAGAGAAAGAAGAGAAAGAAGAGAAAGAAGAGAAAGAAGAGAAAGAAGAGAAAGAAGAGAAAGAAGAGAAAGAAGAGAAAGAAGAGGGGAGGTGAGGGGAAGGGAAGGGAAGGGAAGGGAAGGGAAGGGAAGGGAAGGGAAGGGAAGGGAAGGGAAGGGAAGGGAAGGGAAGGGAAGGGAAGGGAAGGGAAGGGAAGGGAAGGGAAGGGAAGGGAAGGGAAGGGAAGGGAAGGGAAGGGAAGGGAAGGGAAGGGAAGGGAAGGGAAGGGAAGGGAAGGGAAGGGAAGGGAAGGGAAGGGAAGGTCTTTGTGGGTCCTTGGTTACGTAACAGGGACAAAAAACACAACAAAGAGGTGGAACTGACTCTGTATTAAGCCCTACTGAATGGAGAGTCCATCTACTGGGACAAGGTCTTTAGAGTGGGTGGTGGTTTAGTGGGCATGGTGATGATAGCTCAAAGGTTGGACTAGATGATCCTAGTGCTCTTCCCAAACTTTATCAGATGTCACGACGTTTTGATTTGTGCTTCTTCCACCACTGACACAACAGCGCCTTCACCTCGATGAGGAAAGCCAAAGCACCAAGACACGACGGAAAATCATTCAACCCTTCATTGCGGATAGACAGTTCTCTAAACCCAGGGAGGGGGAGCGGTGTTGCAGCCCCCTCCATTTATTCAGCCCTTCTCCTCAACCACATCACCGCCGCCATTACAGCCCGCCTCCCAGAGCGGAACTACAACTCCCATCATGCCCCGCGCGGCACCCCGTGGGTGGAGACGGGAAGACGCCGCGGTGGCCGCTGGGAGTTGTAGGCCGGACCGCGACGACGCGGCGGTGACTGCCAACGCGCAGCGGGCGGAGGACGAACTACCGGCTCCCGGGAGGAAGCGGGGGTGGTGGGGCCGGACAGAGGGGCAGAGGCCCGGGAGCGGGATGAGGTGGAGGCCCGGGAAGGCCGCTTCTTTGCTTGGGGTTGCGCTATGCACCCGGCCGCGGCCGTGTGCTTGGTGTTCTGCGGCTGTTGCAGCAACGTGGTGTTCCTGGAGCTGCTGGTCAGGTGAGGGGGGAGGGAGAGGGGGGGGGGGGGTTGGGCATCGCAGCGATTCCCACGTCAGCTTTAGGGTGTTGGGGATGGAGGGAGCGGGCAGCTGCCCCTTGGGGCTGTGTCTGAGGGATCTGAAGGGGGAGGGGATTTGAGGGATGGCACTTTGGGAGCTGGGAGCTAGCTTGAGGTTGACCCTGAGGGGTTTTGAGGTTGTGAGGGGATGGGTTATGGAGCACTGTGGCATCTTCTGGGCCCCAAGCAGAGGTTGAGGGTATATTGCTGTACCCTGCTGGTCCCTGGCCTCGCTGCTTGACCTTCTGGTGGGTTCTGTGGTGTTGGGGGGGGGGGGGGGGGTGTCCAACTGGTGCAGATGCACCCCAGCATCCCATCGTGGATATAGGGACTGCCATGCGTTGTTCCCATCAATCTCCTTCACCCTTTCTCTCTGCTCCCAGCTCCTCATAGTGTGGGAATCATGAAGAGAAGATGCACAGGAGCTGGCTAGGGACAGCAGGCAAGGCCGAGGGAATGCCATCTGTCTCCAGATACCATCTTCTGCAGTGTGCCCAGGTGGCCAAGAATGGCATCCTGGCCTGGATCAGGAATGCTGTGGTGAGCAGGACTAGGGAAGTAATCACGCCCTGTACTCAGCACTGGTGAGGACTCACCTTGAGTGCTGTGTGCAGTTTTGGGCACCTCAATACAGAAAGGACATTGAGGTGCTGGAGCAGGTGCAAAGAGGCAACAAGGCTGTGAAGGACCTGGAGAATATGCCCTATGAGGAGCTGGGGCTGTGTAGTCTGGGGAAGAGGAGGCTGAAGAAGGGAGACCTTATTACCCCCTCCAAATACCTGAAAGGGACAGAGCAGGGTTGGTCTCTTCTTGCTGGTGACAGGTGACAGGACAAGGGGAAGTGGTCTCAAGTTGTGCTAGGAGAGGTTTAGGTTGGATATAAGGAAAAACTTCATTACAGAAGGGGTTGTTCAGCATTGGAGCAGGCTCTTCAGGGAAGTGGTTGAGTCACCATCCCTGAATGTGTTTAAAAATCATCTGGATGTGGTGCTCAGGGAGATGATTTAGCAGTGGGTTGTTAGGGTAGTATGGTTAGGTTGAGGTTGGGCTTGATGATCTTGAGAGTCTTTTCCATCCTGAGCAATTCTGTGATTCAGCAGCCTCACACAGCAGCAGAGCCAGGGCACTGAGGATGAGGAGTCCTGTGCAGTGCTTAGGGTGAAGGTGAATTATCATGTGGCAGAGAAAAGAGGGCTGATGTTTAGGATACATCTGAACACCGCATCACCTTCCTCACCCTGATGGAGGAAGGCTGGTGCAGCCTGGAGGAGCTGATGGTCTTCTGGTTTGGTTTCCAGGTCAAGACAGCCAGCAAAAGTGCTAGATCTGACTGGGAAATATAATGATTAAATAGGTTGTGTGTCTGCAGTCGTATTTAGTCAGCATGGAGTGGCACCCCCTGGCTGACTGTTGGATGCTGTGTGCACTGTAATAGTGCCAGGGCTTTAGAAATCATAAGCCTTAAAACCTATCCTTACTTCCTCCCCACCCATCATTGTCTTGGATTATTAGAGAAAAGGGAGTGGGAAGGAGAGCCTGGCAAACTCCAGTAGTAGGGTTCTTTGCTTCAAAGTGGAAGACCAGTAACACAAAGTTGCACAATCACTCAGCAGTCACTGGATAAATCAAGAAGCAGTTCTTGGAAGGAGGGACAGTCTAGTGGGGGATGACAGAAGTGACTGAAAGAAATTTGCTTAGGGTTTGTGTGGAAAGAGTAAAGGAATGAGGACTGTTTAGTCTAAAGATGCTGAAGGACAGACAGAAGACTTTATAAGTGTGGAGAAAAGGAGCTGGGCTCTCGAGACAGGACAAGAAATAATGGGCTTCAGTTGCTATGAAAGTGATTTAAAGCAGGCCAAACAAACTGGTTTGCTCCCTCTCAGTGTAGCGAAGTGGGTTCCTAAGAGGGAGGGCAGGGAAACTCCTTGTTGGAGGTTTTCAAGTGCAGGTTAAGCAATCTGCTGTCTGAATATTGGAAGGAGGCTTGAGGAGGGCAAGAAATACTGTTCAGTTCATCCCATCTCCTGCATTCAGAGCCTTTTCTGATGGCATCCTTTTCTCATTGGTTTGTGAGTCCTAAAAAGATTGTGAGTCAAGCACACGGGAGGATACAGCCTGGGTTTGTTTATTTTTGTTGTGGTTTTTTTTTCTGTTTGCCTTTTTATTATCTGTCAACACATAACCATCTATCAACATTTTATTGGTAATGTGAGGGCATATGTACGTCAAGTAACTGGATGCAAGGATCTATGAACTGGCAGGAAACAAAAGGCTAGTGCTTGAAAACAGTCTTGACTTATGCCGGGTTTACTCTTGCTTTATGTTTTCCTGCAAAGATATGGTTTACAATCCTCTAGCCAGGCCTCTGTCTGTGATTCAGTCTCCTTTTCCCTCCTGCAGCCTGGCCTCTGTCTCAGGTTCACTCTGTTCTCTGTTCCCTCATGTAGCTTCTGAACCCTTTAACCACACTGAACAGCAGGGATTGGATCTCCGTGGATCATTAATCTCTGTAAAATGTGGAAGTTGGCAGGTGGGTAGAGGGGAGGCACTCAGGCTGGTGCCATGGAAAATACAGGGAGAAGATGGCCTTTCCAGGAGCTGTTTGGTGGCAGGATATTTATGTGAGCAAGCTGCATGCTGGTGCAAGAGGGACTTGGCAGCACGCAGCCTGTCCATTAAGTCCTTGGCTTCAGCTTCTGTCTTGCACCAGAGGAAAGGGAAGTCCTCCCTGTGTCTCCCTCTGCAAATAACAACAAGCTTTCTGATCATCTGACGTGTCACAGCCTCTCAACAGCTGACAGCGTGCCTGCTGGGAAATCCTCTCCTGCTCCATGTAAGCTTCTTAGGAAGAAGGCAGAGCCTGCAGCAGGCACACCCACCAGGAGAGAGTGAGCTGAGTGTTGGTTTATTGTCAGGCTGTTACTTGCTCTCCCTCGTGTGCTGTTTTTCTTCCCCGAGGTCAAACACACGAGGTGCATTTACTCCAGATGGTATCATTTCTGTTACAGGGTAGTGATAATCACAGTGCCTGTGTCTCTCTGAGGGGATGCTCAGCTACCAGGGTCTCTTCTTTGAGGTCAGACACCGTTTTGTGCCTTTCAGTACCTTCTGGTGTTTGAAAACTTCAGTGCAAAGCACATCACATTAACAAGCTCACTGTCTTGCCTGACTGTCCTGTGGCATTTAGAGCTGTGACCTTTTTGGCCTCCAGTGATGAGCTGTTGTAGGCTCCTTGCCGGCACTGAATGCAGCAGGGCAGAAAGGAAGTTTGCTGGGTGAGTTTAAAGCAGCTCCAAGCTGATGTCTGTGTGTCTGATGGAGTACAAGCAGAACCAAGGCCACAAAAGCCCTGCTCACTCAGGGCTCTTCCTTCCCCTGGTGGAAATGGGAGTTATCAGACTGCCTTGCAGTCATTGTCATCATTTCACCTGGCAGGGGAAGGGACTGCTGCACGTTCATGTACACAAATACAGCTGAGTCAGTGCCTGCAGGGAAGTGTTCAACAAAAGCAATATGAGAAGCTGGGTGGATGAAACAGTCCCTCCAGGTTGATGCTCACTGTGGGACTGCGAGCTGCCAGCCAGATCTTACTACATCCCATTGCACTCTGTGACATTGCTCTTTTGCTTGTCTTTCTTCTCCACACCTGCAGGCAGTTTCCAGGATGTGGGAACATAGTGACATTCTCCCAGTTCCTCTTCATTGCAGTGGAAGGTTTTATCTTCGAAGCCAACTTCGGGAGGAAGCGTCCGGCCATACCAATGAGGTACAGTGAACCTGAATGTTTTCACTTGCCTCAAATCGACAGGCTGCAGTTATCTCAAGAAGTGTTTAATAAAATGGCTTATCCTGCCCCAAATCCTATCTGTTCTGCTCATTGAGAACCTGTCGTGCCTGGTAAAATACCAACTGCTTCTTTATTGAGAGTACTTAATAGGAAATTGCTGTCAGATACGCACCTGTCTGAGAAACAGGGCAATGTTTTGTACATTTAAGAATCTGCTGTGGTTGAGTAGCTCTCTCTCTCCCTCTGTGGCTCAGTGCAGTGAATGTGGAAGGGAGAGTTTTGCTGGAAATCTAGCTGGATTCACTTTCACTTTTCCACATCAGGGCTTAATTTGTCCCAGGTATATCCTGGCGTGTTCATGCTCTCCTCTCTGGGCACTCCGTGGCTGATGTGGTGTGAGGAGGTTTGCTCCTTAGCAGGCTGCCTGGCCTGCAGCAGAATGCTGTGCTCAGCACTTGGGACAGAGACCCTCATGCTGAAGTTTGGGGCAGGCAACATTTGTGTCTGCATGACAGCAAGTCCCCCTAGCTTAGCTGTGGGACTGTGGAATTGTCCAGCCTAGATTTGGGTGGTTTCTCCTTCTGTTCAGGGTAGCGATGCCTCAAATTGAATTCTCTCAAATAAAGCCTTGTCTTAAACCACAGTCCTTAGGTGAGAGGGGTCTGGAGGAAGCCCGTGCTGAGAGATTCCAGCTGGGGTATCCTCAGCTCCCCTTTGCTTCTGCAGTCAGCACAAGTGAGCTAGTGTAGATCGGTCCACTTCCAATTTTAAAGACTTTCTTGCTGCATCCATATTCTGCTGATCTCTTTGTTACTCCTTGTCACACACCAAGAGTTAGGTGGGTTCCTGCTCAAGTCCAGACCTCTCTTTGTACCATTGTCTTTTCTCAGGGTGTCTCCCAGCGTGCACAGCCATGAGCTGATTTTGCTGACCGCCACTTTATGTTTGTGTTTCAGGTACTACCTCATCATGGTGGCCATGTTCTTCACTGTCAGTGTGGTGAATAACTATGCTTTGAACTTAAATATTGCCATGCCGCTGCACATGATCTTCAGATCAGTGAGTACTGCCATGCTGTCCTCTCCTACCTAGTGTGACATCACCTCTGCAAGCACTGTCTCTGGTGCATCTGTTCTTCCACCACATTTTTTTTCCCTGAGGACAACAAAATCTTGTGCAAAAACTGAATTCCAGTTTAACTGTGGGGAGAGTGACCTTGCTGTGAAGGCTCAGCTCTGAGTGTTACTTTCATAATTAGCTATTCTTAGAGGAGGAGACTGAAGCTGGAACATACTTTCCTGAGGTGGTGAGGAAGTAAGAGTGACAAAACCAAGCCCAAGCTCTGTCTGTTAGACTTGCATGGGCTCAGTTGCTGGACAGAGGGACTCAGCTTTCCTTTCTACCTCAAAGCAAAATGGTTTATGTCCTGGTATAGCTGCCTTTGTTAAAAGCTGGATTTGGCCATATGTACTGTTCCTGCCTGGGCCTCTGCTTTGGAAGATGTTATTAAAATACATTTTCACTTCAGTGGTTGCACACGAGTGTCTGGCTAAAACATCTATTGCATCTTTGTTCCCAAAACTCTTGGCTTGATTTCTTCCTTTCTGATAGCTGAAGTGAGACCCCCTTCCCCCTGTCAGGCTCCCATTGTGCCATTTCACTTGGTGCCTTTGTGGTAGTTGTACTGAACTCAAGGTTATTTGTCTGAGGAAGGCAGCCCAGGGCAAGGAATTCTGTCATGCTGACCCTCTGTTTTGTTTTTCTTTCTTTTTGTTTCCCAGGGCTCTCTCATAGCAAGCATGGCTCTGGGTATCATCATTTTGAAAAAGAGGTAAATCACAACCACTTTTCTTACACTGTCACGGAATTCGTACACCATTAAGTGCCTTAATCCTCACTGTGTTAAGTGCCTTCCTGTCTCCTCATAAATATCCTTATAGGAAAGATGGGGCACAGGGTATGCCTGGTCTAAAGGTCTTTTTCAACACCCCCACTGCCCTCATTCCTTCATTTAAGGCAAGTGGAGGCTGAAGAGAGTTTTTACAGACCACAGTGTTAGCTCTTTTCTTTCACATCCCACAATGGCTCCTCAAGGGTGGGTATGCTGGCTTTAGCTGAGATGGAGATAGCTTTCTTCATAGCAGCCCACGGAGTTCTGTGGTTTGGCTTTGTGACTAGGACAGTGTCAGTAACACACCAATGTGTGCAGGCTTCCTCTTCAATTGTTTTGTTTGGAACTCTGCCCCTCTGCTCAGTAAGTTGTCCTTCTGTCCCCAGCAATGTCCAGCATTAGGAAAAGGGTTTGTGCCCATTGGGCCGAGTTCGTAACGGTGTAACAGAACAAAATACAAGGCAAAGGAGAAATAGATGAACCGTGTAAATCTGAGCTGGGTCACTGACATTTCTCTTCTCTCCTGTGCAGATACAGTGTGTCTAAATACATGTCCATAGCCCTGGTTTCCATGGGAATCTTTACCTGCACTTTCATGTCTGCAAAGCAAGTGGTAAGGATTGGAAGGGGCCTGAAGTTACGGCTGTGAACATTTTTGACAGGAGGAGCTGCCCTTGGCACCTTCGTCAGTCTGAGTGTTAATAGAGAGGCAAGACATCTCCTAGATCTCCCTGAAAGGATTCATTCCTGCAGTCTCCTCATTTTCCAGTGGGCCAGTGGGAAGGAAAACACACAGATATGTCTTAATTACAGATGCCTTTTACCCTGGGTTACTCAGGTTGCTTCTTGCCGAGAATAAACCATTATTGTTTTTTGCCACAGAGATAACAGCTAAAGAGCTATTTTCTTTTGCCCTTACTCCAGTGTGTTGCAGTTAGGAGCAAGCGAATCCTTGAGTTTAGTTTCTTCTACCAAGTGTTTCACCATTTACAGGTCTGCTTCCCTGAGTGCCTTGACCATAAACCAGTTTTAGTACCTAACTGGGACATAGTCAGAACCTTTCTTCCTTTCCTGTATCCCCACTCTGACATGGGGACAGCAGAGACTGCCAGTGGGCTATTTTTGACAGCTTTCTAAGCAGCACTAGTTATTTTTATGGTTTAAGAGCTCATTCTCTGGCCAATCCAGGGCATTTCTTTAAGAGAAGTGCCTTTCTTGATCAGACGTTAATACGTTTAACTGGAATCTGCTTCGTTCCTCAAAGCAGAGTGGAAAGCAAAATGTGCTGTAGTTGCTGTTGCCTCCGTTCAGCTGAGGAAGCCACTCTGGAGAGTGTGAATCCTTGGGCATTCTCTTCTTTTTGGGCTTGCTTGAAGCATAGCACAAACCAAGAGTGGGTTAGAAGCAAGTTTGAAAGTTAACTGCAGAGATGTGGTAGCTCATGGTGACCGTTGTGTCTCCCTCCACCAGGCATCTGACTCCAGCTTAAATGAAGAGGACGGACTCCATGTTTTCTTGTGGTGGCTGCTAGGTATGTGAGCACTCATCTCTTGCTGACATTCAGGCAAGACCCAGCTCTGTGAGGTCTCATCCTTGGCCACGTGGATTGGGCAAAGCACACTGAGGTGGGAGTCCATGCCTCCAGCCTAGATTTACTGATGGCTTTTCAGGGAGCCTGGGATTGATATTTCAGCAGTAGTTACAAGCAGCTGCATCCCTGATATTCCACTAACTCTGCTTTCCAGGGCTGTGATCCCTGCTTCAGAAGCGTTGTGGCATCTCAGGCTTTGTAAATAAGATACCCAAGGACAATTATCAGTTTTCTACCCATCTTGCCAAGTCTGGGAGCGTTGGCTTCTCTCAGTGTTCTCTTTCACTGGAAGCCAAAGCACAGGAGTCCTCAGGCTGGATGACTTGAGCTGAGCCATGCTTAAGCAATGCTTCCAGGCTGTGCTTCTCTTCCAGGTATTGCTGCACTCACTTTTGCCCTCCTCATGTCTGCAAGAATGGGGATTTTCCAGGAGACGCTGTACAAGCAGTTTGGGAAGCACTCCAAAGAGGCCCTTTTTTACAACGTGAGTCACTGCATCTTTTCTGTTTCTTTTCCTGGGCAGAGAGCTGCTCAGAGTCCCTTTTCCCTCCCACCCGGCGCTCTGATCCATACAGGCAGCCCTGTGAGCTACTTCAGATAATAGTGGTTTCAGCTGTGTGTCGTCCTCAGACCCCAGAAGTTTCCTTTGCAGGTGCAGCCCATCTGATGAATTTTAAAAAGAGGAGGCCTGGCTTTCTGAATTTCCCCTGCTCAGCACTCTTCTCCAAAACAGTGCTTTGCATGGTGGAGTTTACAGCCTGTGTACTTGGGCTGTAGTAGATCCTTCTTCATCCCATCTTCCCCCTTTGCTTCCTTGAGGGAAGGAGTTTGTTTGCTGCTGTGGGTGCACAGAGCGTGTTAAAAGCAGGCAGATTTCCTGGGGCAGAAATCCAAAGAATCACATTCTGTGAGGATAGAGCAGTGAAGCATACTCTCTCACGCACAGAGATGTGTGAGGCTGGTTTTTCAGAATGAGAAGTGAGTGGATTCACATTATCTGTTAACATTGTGTCTTTCTTTACCTTTTCTTTCCAGCATGCGTTACCACTCCCTGGCTTTGTCCTCCTGGCCCCAAACATCTACCACCATGCAGTTCTCTTCAGCCAGTCTGGTGAGTGTTGCATAGATGGACCCTTGTTCTTGCACCTTTCTGTTCTCTGGAAAATGCTGGATGAAGCTTTTGTCATTCGTGGATGGGAGAGACATATTCTCCCTCCTTGCATCTCCTCCTTTGTGTGCCTACAGCAGGTATGTTTTACTTGAAATTATTAATGCTGAGAGATCTCCTCATCCTTTCTCCCCACAGAGCCATTCCAGATCCCAGTGATTGGCCTGACCATGCCAATCATGTGGTTCTACCTCCTCATGAACGTCATCACTCAGTATCCTTCCAATGTGCAGCTTGACATGAGCTGTGGAGATAGCAGCAGGATGGGGGAGGTGAAATGGGGTGGGGATGCTGAGCCCTTGCTGGCCTCCCTGCATTTTGGGAGCTGATGTTTGTGTAACTCCTGGAAAATTCAGAGTGGAATTGAAGCTGGAGCTTCGGTGTTTTCCAGAATGGCTGAAATCTGCTGCCCTGCCACCACCTCCCCAGGGACAGGCTGGCTGGTAAAAGCTCACAGTGGTTCTGCCAGCCAGTAGAAGGGGCAGTTAACAGCCACTCACATAGTGCAGTCTCCCAAGCAGCAAGGGCAGATCTGCAAGTCTGGTGAAGCCAGGATACCCTGGGAAAGGGGGGCCCTTCGATGACCCATTTTCTCACTGTTGACAGGTTAGTGTGCCTTACAGCTGCTCATGTTCCTCCATGAGACCCCACCCCGTTGATCTGCCTTTCCTTTGCCCCCTTAAAGGGGAAAAGGTGACTTCTGTTGATATGCTACTAGTTACAGATGGGAAAGTCTGATTTTAGTTTCCCTTAGCTCCATTGCAAACGCTGTGTGCCATTAACCTTTTGCTAGCACATCAGCTCTGAGTACTCTAGTTGGAGGAGTTTTGCTCTCCCAATAGAGCAGGCTGAAGGGGATTTTGGAGAATCCAGGGCATCCCCAAGGTTCAGAGCTGTAGGACAGCTGAGCTGAGAAGGGACTTTTATTCCCCTTGCAACCAAACTGGGGCGATCCATTGCCAGAGCCTCGGCATTGCTGAAGCTAGGAGAAACCTCCCTTTTCAGCTCTGATGCCCCCTAACCTCCCACCCCCCCAGATACGTCTGCATCCGGGGTGTCTTCATCCTCACCACGGAGTGCACCTCCCTCACCGTCACGCTGGTGGTGACGCTGCGCAAGTTCGTCAGCCTCATCTTCTCCATCCTCTACTTCCGCAACCCCTTCACGGCCTGGCACTGGCTGGGCACTGCCTTTGTCTTCGTGGGGACTCTCATGTACACGGAGGTGTGGAACAGCCTTGGGCCCCTCCTGGCCCGCTGGAGGAGGAGGCCGAAGGAGGACTAAGCAGCTGGGGACACTCTGCAGGGACCTTTTTATTGTTTTATAGAGCAGAGCAGCAGGAAATCCCCCACTTCACCCCCCACCCTGAGGGGGTTTGTTTTTATAATGCAGGGGAGGTGTTGGCTGTGCCAAGCTCCTGGGAAGCATGGAGCCTGTGCTGGGAACCTGCCCGGAATGGATCGTGGTGGGAGGATGAGGTTATTTTTGAGAGGGTGCGTTTCTTAATGCAACCCCTTTTGCTTCCACCCTCATGGAAATAACCCTTTTAAGGTAATTTCAAGTTCTTGATTAGGATCCCAACCTCCAGTCCTCCCAGCTTGGTTGAGCTGCACCCTGAGCCTGTTCGGTGCCGTCCTTTAACAGCCAGCTTACTGGAACGGGTGGCATTGGGAAAACAGTTGGTTAGGGGACAGCAAATACCACTGCATCACCTTTTCAGCTTATTCAGGGAAGCACTCTCAGAGCTTATCTTGACTCCTCAAATGTTGCGCTGATACCTGATGAGGTGGAGGGTGCCAGGGGTTCCTGCTTCTGGTTGTCTTTAGTGCAGGTTGATTTTCAGTCACATTCTGCCTCCTTTTTTTCACCATCCCAAGTGGACACAGGGTAATTTGTTACCTACAGTCAGCTGCAGTGAGTTGTGATGAACTTGCCTGTGTGCCTGGGGCACCCTGACATAGAAACGTGAAACAATTTGGCTTGGGAAGGACCTTAAAGATCCAACCCCTTACTTCTAACCCCCTGCCATGGGCACTTCCCACCTGCCTAAAGCCACAGCCAGCCCCTGGTCTTCAGCACTTTGAGGGATGGTGCCTCCACGGCTTCTCTGTTCCAGTGCCTCCCCACCCTCAGTGTGAAGAATTTCTTCCTAATATCAGATCCAACTCTTTACTTTAAAACGATCACCCCTTGCCCCTGTCGCTACACACCTCAGGGTACAAACATTGCCAAGGAATTTCAGAAGGGGCCAGAACAGTTGAGCTGATTTCTGTTGCTGGGAAGGGGCTGCTTTTCCTGTCCCTTCACCCTTTTTTCCTCCCACTCCCTAATCAGCTTCGCTCACAGCATTTCTATGCATCCATCTGGTGGAGGATCGGTGTCCCATGGCATCACCTCTTGCATGGGCACATAGAGAACTTCTAAGAGCTTTGGATGCATGTCTTCCAGTAAGGTGGAGAGCAGTAGTGTTGTAGGAGCTGTCCACTGCTGAGCAGAGCAGAGGTTAGTGAGCAGCCTTGTCTTTCCTGGTCTTGGAGCAGCAGGGGAAGCACGTGTGGGGAAGCAGGAAGAGCAAACCCTGGAGTATTTGTGGCTATTGCTCATAAGCAAAGGAAGGAGGGAGAATGAAAAACAAACACGATGCAAAGACAATCACTTGCTGCCTCCCAGTTAAACCAGTGCCACCCAGTCCCCGAGCGACAGCTGCCGTCCCCAAACCACTTCCCCTCCATTTTTATTGCTGCTTTGTATTGGGAGCAGCTGTGTGGCTGTGCCTCATCTTATTGTCCATCCAGGGCCTAATCCCAGTGAGGGCAGAGTAGGGGGGGCGGGGGGAAGAGAAAGCACTGACCCTGTGCTGCTCAGCAATAGGTTATACATTGGTGTACTGTTACCATTAACCCCATCCCAGCCAGAACCAGTAGCTGTTGGGACCTCCAGCTCAGGTCCCGAGCCTGAAAAATAAAAAAAAACCTTTTGCATTTTGCATCAGAAATGGGATTATTCCCAAGGATTTTCTGGATGTGGAAACTGTTCCCTGACAGCTTCCCTGCGTGTTGTGCCGCTCAGCTCTTGTTCGTGGCTGTGGCTTTTTGCAGCCTGGGGTGAGGAGTGAGCAGAACAAGAGCTGAGCAGGCTCCCGAGTGCCTGTACCATACTGTACATAGCCTACCCTTGAGGTTGCTGCCCTTTGGATCATTGCAATTGCATGTTGTCTTCCATTTCTGTGTGACGAGGGCAGATGTGGGGATGTTTTGGGTTCCTTTAAGCTGTCACTCTCAAGCTGGGTGCCCACTCTGGGTGATACTTTTGCTGTTATCCCATCCTTTGTCTGTCGTGTGATCCGTGTGTTTCCGGGTATTTATTGTTGTAGAGGCGTCAGCGATTCCCTTCCTGCCATAGGAGAGCTCTCCTGATCGTGACACGAAGGTCTGTGCAGAAGTGCCCCAACAGCCAAAAACAGTGTTTGAATCCTCCCTGCCTGAAATGGGGCAGCTGATTTTACGTTTGCAGTAGAACTGGTAGAATGATAGGACACATATATATATATTTTTTTTTTTAAGCAGATGGGTGAAGCCAGAATGCTTTTAGAGCAGCGCCTTGGATTGATGGAGCTTTTGGGTTGGCTGGTTGGGTTCGGGGGTCTTTTTGATGTTGGGGTTTTGTTTTGTTGAGCAAAATAAATATCTCCTGTTCAAAGCGTGAGGGTCCTTTTGTTTCTCCTTTCATGTTTTGTGGCGACGGTGATCAGAAGAGTACTGGGGCTCTGAAAACACAGAACTTATCCTTCCTTTAATGTGAGGGAAGGTGGGAATGACTCTGTCTTGCTGAGCTTCGAGGGAAAAACTCATCCTTATCTCCTTTCCCTGCCACTGTTGCACAGCAGGAGGTGTGTTTCTTGGCAGTGCTGCTGGAAGGAAGGGCACAATAAAGGCCCCTTTTCCCTAATCCAGCCTTCACAGGAAGGAGATGGGTAGGATGTTCTTGAGCTAGTGCTCATGCCATGGTTAATGGAATAACACCAGTAACATGAGGAAGCGTGCTGTAGGGCTTCCTTGAGCTAATGGTTATGCCACGATTCATAGGATGAGTCCATCAACGCAGCCCCAGTTGTGTCTGTCCTGTTTGCCTCCTCAGTGCCCATGGGCTTACACAGAGTTTGCTGCTCGTGGGGGAAAAGTGCCCTCTCCTTTACTGATCAGACAACGGCTTAGGTGGGAAAGGGACCTTAAAGTTGATCTATTTCCAACCCCAACTGATGGGTTGCCACCCATCAGATCAGGCTGCCTAGGGCCCCATCCAACCTGGACTTGACCACCTCCACGGCTTCTTTGGGCACTTCCATCTTGCCCAAAGGAAATGCAGCTAAATGGTGATGAGCCACGGGGAAGGCTCCTATTTAATTGTATTTATAATGGGCATACGACTCCCAAGCGTTTCCAACTCAACAAATCATCTTTTCCTGGACACTGACAACCATTCTTTTAATAAATCCTCACTGGCTGAGCACTGCTGTCATCAACTCAACACTTCTGTTCCAAATCTTTGCCTTTCATTGAATCCGGGTTCGTGTTTATTAATACTTTCAATCTTTCCTCATCAGGGCTCACCACAGTGGGATGGAGAAAAACAAGGGATATACATATACACACACACACATATATATATATTAAATTGAGAGGGAACTCCTTTGGGAACCTCCATGATGTCTCTGTCACTTCCAAGGTGTAAAAAACTTACTCCCGACACTAAATTAAATGAGAGAGGAAGGAGAGGGATAAAGATGTCTCTGTAAATCACTTGGAGCCACACAGTCAGTTTCTGTTCAGCATCTTTCATTACAGCCATCATAAATCAGCAGCTGAAGCCCAAGAGAATAAGAAGGTGAGATTTATTGACATGGGAAACCTGGGAGGGGAACAGCTCCAAGGATATAGAGACATTATTTTTGCCTCCAGTGTGGCCCGGGGTTGGGGGGGTCTCTCCTGGTCCCCTTCCTTCTCCAAAAGGTGCTGGAAATTTTTTGTAATTATTATTATTTTCCCTCTTCCATACAATTATAAGGAACTTGGCTTTATCCTTCACCCCCTGTTCTTTCTGAGCAGTTGGAAGATGGATGCGCTGACTCTGCATTGACCAAAGGACAGCGATGCAGGGAATGCATGTTAATTTACCCTTTTAAAGCCTGAGAGGGAGAAGGCAAAGTAGGAGCATCTGTCAGAGCAACACGGTCACATTTCCCATGGAGGTGCTTTGGGATAGACATGGGAAGATGCGTGTTGTCCTGCATCACAGACAAAGGGTTGACCATGCTTTGGGTGGAAATAATCCCTGGGCTGGTATCTGCTCAAAGCATAGCACAGAGGGGATGCCTGGTGACACCTTGAACCAACGCGGGGACAATGAACATCATGCAAAGCAGAGATGTCTTCCATCGGGATCATAGAATGGTTGGGTTTGAAGGAGCCTTAAAGTTCACCCAGATCCAACCAGATCAGACTGCCCAGGGCCATATCCAACCTGCCCTTGAGCAACAATGGGGATGGGTCAACCACAACTTCTTAGTGTAGCCTGTTTCAGTGCCCCCCACCTTCTCAGTAAAGAAGAACATCACTTCTTTACTTCACACATCACTTAAATCTCCCTTCTTTTAGTTTAAAATCATTCCCCCTTGTCCTATTGCTATCAGGGCATGGGAAGGGAAGTGAATCATATAATGAAGGGAGGGGAAGGGGGAAGGGAAGGGGGAAGGGAAGGGAGAAGGGAAGAGGGAAGGGAGAAGGGAAGAGGGAAGGGAAGGGAAGGGAGAAGGGAAGAGGGAAGGGAAGGGAAGGGAAGGGGGAAGGAGGAAGGGGGAAGGGGGAGGGGGGAAGGGGGAAGGGGGAAGGGAAGGGAGGAGGGAAGGGAAGGGGGAAGGGAAGGGAAGGGGGAAGGGAAGGGGGAAGGGAAGGGGGGAGAGCAGCACACCCTTCATCATCCCCATGGCTGACTAGTGGAAGCCACAACACATGGGATTAATGGAAGAAAAACCACTCCAGGCTCCTTTTGAACCAAAGGAAATTTCTCCTTGTCTCGATGTCTCCTGGACAGGGGTGCCCTCTGTGCTGTTACCAGCAGGGAAACACAGGACTGACATCTGGGTCTAAAGAGAAGATCTCATCTCTGGAAGTACCTTTGGCACAGGGGACTTTTCACCATGAAGCTTTCGTGCCTCTGATGGACACCAATTTATACCTTCGTGCTTCTACTTGCTCTGAGGTGTAAGCGGGGAGAAGAATGACAAAAATGTAGGAGCTGCTTCCCCCTCCTCCCCACAGCAAAAATGAAATTCAGGCTCAGCAACGAGGGCTCCTCTCTCCACCTTACAGGAGACAGAACAAATACCTCAGAAGCTTGAAATATTTCAGGAGGGTTACCAAAAGGGAATGTCCAAGAAGCAAGATTTACTGCAGAGCCTATGGTGGGCATGATGAAATGGGCACTTGAATTGGGTCTGCAAATGCAACAACATGGAAACAACAGCTGGAAAACAGACCCAACACTGCTGGAAAAGCTGGAGCTGTTGAATGCGTGAGGGGTGGGACTGAGGAAGGACACAAATGGGTCTTCTTCAAACCCTCTTTTGTCTCTCCCTTGAATGAGGGATGCAAAGAGAAAAATGGGTAGTTTGTATAATCACACCACGCAACAACTTCTCTCGCCCCCACTGCTCTACTGTTAAAAATATATATATATCATAATTCAGTTTGACAGCTGCCAAATTAGCAGCATATTATGCAGCATATTCAATTAGACAAGCTCCTGAGGGAGCAGGCAGAGCTAGAGGGGCAGCTGGCTGCTGCCAGGATGTAACACAGTGCTTCAGAAAGGTATTTTTAGATGTGGATGTGTGTGCATTTGTCAGAGGATTAAGGATCCCTTCGGTCAATCCAAGCCAACTCTTCATCATCTGTTTCCAGAAAATGTTTCAAAAATAAAATAAAACAAAATAAAAAAGGTGTAGCTTCTGGATTCTCAGTAGTCTTCACATCGAGCCTCTACCAGCCTGTAATAGGGAGGTTAGTGGGGGGGAAGCAGGGCGATGGTGCAAAAATACCAAAACAAATTATTTTGTCCATTTTTTTCCCAGATCCAACTGGCTTATTTGGGAAGTGGCTACTGGAGAACAAAGCTGGCACTTATCTCCTGCTCTCATCTACCACCCAGCCTGTAGCTGCTCACCCTGGGTGTCTATGTACTCCTGGTTCATGGGGCATCTGAGCCTCTAGCACTCGACGTGCTTAGCAATTTGCAGGAAGAGACACTTGCAGACTTCTGCAAGTCTTTCTTGAGTTGTAAGACAAACTTCTAGCCAACAAACTTCATATCCCCTCATTTGGGAAGAGATCTGAATTACTACACTCTACTCATACGTCTGTCCAACACGCCCATCATCCCTTAATTCAGCAACCCCTTGTCCTACAGCATCCACACGGTCCTACACCACCCACGGTTACTCCCACCATGTTGGGCTTGGGGGAGGAACGGGGATATCAGAACTGTAGAATCACTAAGGTTGGAAAATACCACTAAGAACATCTTGTCCAACAATCCACCTACCACCAATATTGCACACTAAGCCATGTCCCTCAGTGCCACAGTTCCATATTTCTTGAACACCTTTAGGGTCAGAGATTCCACCGCCACCCTGGGCAGCCTCTTCCAGTGCCCAATTACTTATTCCAGCTCTTATTCCAACGTCCAATCTGAAGAACTGCCTTCAACATTCTGAAACATCTTTGTATGAGCACAGTCTTCTCTGTTTCATCTCAATGACCCAACACTCCGTCCTTCGAGCAAAGAGTGGTAAAGCCTTTTCCATTCCCGTGGCAGAAAGCACCAGTGTGGATTTTATTGGATGCTGAATGTTTAATTTAGGGAAAAAAAAAGGGGAAATTAAATAGCTTGTTATGCTCCCTTCTGTAAAATTCAAGACTTGGAGACTTGTTTGACTATGACTAACTTAAGGTGTTGCTCTGCTGTAATCCAAACACACTTCCTGCCAATGAAAACAGAGTTCCCCCAAACAGCCCCGCTTTTATCTGCCAGCCTATAAATATAAAGGCACTGAGTTGCAAGTTCTGTACTTTCAGCCAAAAATAAACCTTCTCAGCTAAGAATGCCGAACTGCAAAGCTTCACAATCTGCTGAATAAAATATCAACATTGCATGCTGGCAATCCAATGGCACTGCTGCCTTCCGATTGGGCCAGGTGTTCCACGCTTCAGGGCACACTGGGCAAAGGGCAAGTCCCAAAAACCCATGTGGTTTTTTGCTGGGAACCTCGTAAACTGGGTGAGCAACTTGATCTGTTGGTCTGCTGGGAAATGGGAGGAAAGCAAGAAAGAGTGCATGGTAGTTAAAGGTTAGGGAAGGAAGGCAAGAAACGGTTTCAAAGTAAAATTGGGGAAATGTAGTATGGATAGGAGGGGAAAAAAAATTGCAGTTGGGGTAGTGAAGCATTGGAATATGTTGCCCAGAGAGGTGGTGGATGCCCTGTGCCTGGAGACATTCAGGGTCAGGTTGAACGGGGCTCTGTGCACCTGATTGAGCTGTAGGTGTCCCTGTTCAGTGCAGTGGAGTTGGACTAAATGACTTTTAAGGGTCCCTTCCTATTCAAACAATCCATGGAATTGAATATTTGGCTGAATTGGCTTCAGAACATTTCTAACCTAAGCTTCTCTCTGGTATTTTTTAGAATGCCATGGTCTATTTGCCCACTGGGGATGAGTAACCCCATGGAATGTCCCACATTTGCAAGTATTTAAGAGCTCAGGGTCCAGGAATTGCTTGCAAATTGGAAGATTCTCTTCAGCTGTAATTATCTGATACAAATCCAAGTAAGCCAACCAAAACCCCAAAGGAGACACTGATGTAGCTGGGGTATCACCAACCACTGCCCTTGTTTTCCAGACATAAAGAAATGAGTGTTCAGGAAAACAAACAAATAAAAAACCAACTGATCCATCTGCAATGCCTTCCTCATTTAAGCAGTTCTGTTACCAGGCTCAGCTAGGAGGTGTGATCACCCCTGGCTCTGCAGTGTGTGAAACACGAGGCACCTTGTACATATTCATTAATCATGACATTAGCAATACTACTATCACCTGTACAGCAGCACAAACTGAGACACTGATCAGCATCCATGTCAATCTGGCGTGCAGCCGGCCATAACAGCTAAGATAACATCTGCAGTGGTATTTATAGAGACAACACGGCCATGTAGAGATTTGCTGAAGATATCGTGACACTGTAGTGACAGTCAGGCACTCACCTGGCTCTGCCATGCTCAAAGCCATCAAGGCTCAGATGCAGCCTCAGCTACTTGAACTCCTGAACCCAGAAAGCAGCTCTGCTTTCTGTTCTGCCCAAAAGTGTTGACAACGGGTGCTTCTGAAGGGCTGTGCTTCAGCCTGAGGGTACACAGCCAGATGCAGTGTGGAAAGGAAGCTATTTAATAAAAGGCTGAGCTGTTTTACAAGCTTTGCTGGAATTTAAGGTGTCTGCATCTACTCATTACTTTGTTCATTCATTCTATTTAAACAACAGGACCCCTCGGCCACATTCTGAATAGGCACAGTGAGGTACAGCAAAACTGTTCCATGGACATGATTCTGCACTGTGGCAGTGAGTTACATCTTTGCAAGCAAAGACCTCTGAGGGCCATAAATCAGAAATGGATTTAGAAATAATCTTTGATAGACTCTGCTTTGTCAAAGAGATATTCTATCAAGTTGAGTGTAGCTGCTAAAAAGCTTCAGTGTGGTTGAGCCCAAGACCTGGTAGCAGTGGCCATCAAGGGTTGGTGCCTTTTCTGCAAGATGAGATTGGAGGCAGGATGGGTATGGAGTTGGTGAGCTGAGGCACATGGGAAGAACCGGTCCTGGGTTTGCTGTATTTTCTCTGAAGATTGTCACTATGAAGTTCAGTCTCTGTGGAAATTGTAAATAAGTAAGTGAAGAAACTTAGGAAGTGTTGATTTCAATGAAGAGTCAATTTAACACAAAAGTCCACCTCCAGCTGAAAATCCCGTGTTTGCAGGGGAGAAAGGTGCTCTAGCAGCAACTCTAGCTCATGTAAACAGAAGAAAGATCTTTGTCTTTATGCCTAAGCAGACATTATTTGGAATTACTCCTTAAGTTTGCTGTTGCATCAAGCATGCTGCCTCTGCACCATGATGATGCTATCACATCAGAACACTGTTTTTTGTGTCATAAGCATAGGGGCAGAAAGAAGCTGCCCTATTACCCAAATAAAGCTAATTCAGAATCACAGAATTGAGTTGAAAGGGATCTTTAAAGGCCATCTAGTCCAACTGCAATGAAAAGGGACACATACAGTTAGATTAAGGTGCTCAGAACCTGCTCCTGCCTGACCTTGGATGTCTACAGGGATAGGGCATCCACCACTGCTCTGGGCAACAAATTTAGTGTCTCAGCACCCCTACAGTAAAAATACTGCTTATGTCCAACCTAGATCTCCCCTCATTAAGCTTTGAAACTATTTCCCCTTGTCCTGTCACAACAGGCCCTACTAAGTCTGTCCTCTTCCCTCTCATAGCCCCACTTTAGATACTGAAAGGCCACTTCCCTTGTCCAGGCTGAACAGCCCTAGTGCTCTCAGCCTGTGCTCACAGAGGAGGTTTGCCATCCCTTGGATGACTTTTGTGGCCCTCCTCTGGACATGTTCCAACAGGTCTGTGTCTCCATTGTACTGAGAACTCCACATATCAGTAATATCTGAAGAGCAGTTGCACTGCATTACCTTTAAAGGTCCCTTCCTATTCAAACAAATTCTATGATTCTATGTTCATTATAGTAAACATAAGCAACACTGCTACTTTGGAATAAGCTTCCAACCTTTCAATGTGTCCACTCCATCTGCAGCTCCCTTTGCACCTTGATGCTGAGCTTTGGCAGCTTCAGAAGGATGAGCAGGGGGAAGAGGGCTCCGAATGGGCAGACCTTCAGCACCAGTTGAGTTTAGTCTGCTAGCAGCACCTTTGCAGCTGAGAGTGGAAAATGATTGATGTTGTAAAATAGCGATTAAAATTAAAAAAGCATATATACCAAGTCTGGTAGTATTACTGATACTGCAATCACACAACCAGAAGTCAGAAATAAATGCCAGTGCTTATCAGTTACATAAAGATTTTTCACATATTACAGTTCTCTCAAAACTTCCAGTGCTAGCAAATACAACTACTATCTCTCCCAGTTTTCATTTAATGATTTAACACAAAGAGGTGTTACAATGAGGTTCATGCCACACAGTGAATCAAATTCAGAGAATCATCGAGAAGTTTAGAGTGGGAAGGACCCCTGGATCTATCTAAGTCCAACTCCTCTGCTCAAGCATGGCCGCCACTCTTTCTTTTCTGAAAGAGTGGTCAGGCACTGGAATGGCCTGCCTAGGGAGGTGGTTGAGGCACCATCCCTAGCGCTGTTCAAGAAGCGTTTAGATGAGGTGCTAAAGGACTTAATTTAGTAGTTGGGTAGAGATAGTGATAGGAGGATGGTTGGACTAGATGATCTTATAGGTCCTTTCCAACCTTATGAACTTATGAACTTATAAGAGCAGGCTGTCAGGACCATGGCTGGAAGGTTTCTGAATAGAGATCAGAACTCACAGCTCCTTATTTGGAGTCTGATTGTGATAGGGTAGGGGTTATGGTTTTAAACTAAAAGAGGGGAGATTTAGGTTAGATGGTAGAAGGAAATTCTTTACTCAGAGGGTGGTGAGGAACTGGAACAGGTTGCCTAGGGAACCTGTAGATGCCCCATCAGTGGAGGTGCTCTAGGCCAGGTAGAATAGGGCCCTGGGCAGCTTGATCTGGTGGGGAGCAGCCAGGATTCTGTCCAACCCAACCATTCTATGAGTCTATGATTTCCAAGTTTGCTGATAATGGCTTCTTTTGGTGAGTAAAATAAAACAGGAATTGCCTCGACAAGAAGTGGTTGTGTAGTAGTCCAGTGACAACCTGGACCTTTTACCAACGAGCTGTAACCAAGGCACTTCCGACCTAGTAGGTGTCTTACTGAAAAAGTAACCCAAAACAAGGTCTGAGTGGTCTGAGACTTTTTGTATTAAGGCAAAAACGAGTAAATGTGACAAAGATAATAACCAGATTGTAGCTTATTCTGATAGAGGCTTTCCATCTTCGTTTATATATTATCAGTTTACTTGAAGAAAAGTAAAAGGCTCTGATTGATATGGGGAGATCAATAACTACCTCTTTAATGTAAAACCCTAACACATTTCTGGAGCAATGCCTTAGACATTTGATAATGCCTGTCTTTGTATAGAAAGCACTGTTTTGCTCTACATGGGTCAGACTGATCCATAGGTGTTTATGAAACTGAGAGGAAGTTCTAAGATTACTCACCCTGACCTTACCGATAGCGCAGGCCAAAAGAATTTCATCCTCTAATTCTTGCAAGATGCATTACACCTTGTGAGAATACTGTGATCACAGCATTCCAAGGCATAGAGAGAGAATTTCTGGGTTTTAATAAGACCATAAGTAAGAAGAGGGGATCATGAATAATTAGATTAAAAAGTGTGTTTCTCCCTTACGAAACAGGTAATTATCTTCTAACTAGAGGTAGTGTAGAAGTCTATGCAATTTTTGCTACTGCCTTCCCTACCTGGTGTAGGGAACCTGCTTTTGCATGAGGGTTGGACTCAATGATCTCTTGAGGTCCCTTCCCACCTCTATGATTCTATGATTCAATGCAAAGGAATATTAGAATCCACAATGAACTGAGTGCTTGTCTCTTTGAGGTCCAGCTGCATCGAAGGATGCTCACCAAACACCAAATGCTATAGCCCTGTGCTTAACCCTAGCTTTAATCCCATTTTAGCTATCCATAATATGCACCAGACCTAAGTGTGGTAAGGATAAGAAATTACGAGCAGTGAATCCAGCATCAGGATAAAAAAACAGCTTGGACAATTCAACAACGTCAAAATCCAGCACACCAGGTGTTGAAGAAACATCTTCACCACCCATCTCCCCAGCTGTCCCTTAGTAAAAGAGCATAAGACAAGATAGACTGAGGGAAGTAATTTACCTACCACTGGGCAGGACATGACTCTTGAGCCTAGCAGTAAGGCAGGCACCCAAGTTCCCCTCAAAATAATTTGGACAGCCTAATGGCAAGAACCAATGCAGCACTACAGCAGAAATCACTGTCATGTAGCTTGTAAGCAAGTAATTCACAAACTGAAAATCAAATTAACAACCGTGTTGGTTGTAATTATGATTTCTCTGCGAGGAAATAGTGTTTTTGATGTAGCACCTTCTTCAACATAGAAAAGTGGTGTAAATTATAATGACAGTTGCAGTCTTGCAAGTGTAACCCATGTGTACTTGTGACAGCAGACAAGCACATTTGTCTGAGGACACTCAATAATTTTGACTGAGGAGTTATAGTAAGATAGTTGTGACAGCAGCTGTAACAAAACAAATACAGGGGAAGACTAGTTGCTTCACTAAGTGCCTCACTATTAGCTATTACTCACTATTACTACGATTTTAGTCTTAGCCAAGCAGTGAGTTTTAATAAACTCATGACATGAGGCTTTATTGCAATGCTCATTTCCATGTTTAGTTGCACAGAGTTTAGAAAAAGGCTTCTCTAGTACAAACATCATGGGAAACAATTAAGGTTTCTTGGGACTGGTACTCTGAATGAGAAATCTATCAAAAAGTAAGTGGAGAAATTAGAGCTTCAAATCTGCTAATTAATCATGTCTAGACCTTCCTCAGGACAGAAAACTACCACATGTGGAGTGAGCATGTGCTCTAACTTTAAACTTTTACCTCTACTTATATTTTCCCATCATTTAATTGGAAACAAAATGAATGATAATAATAAAAAAGACTGGAATGCCTCATGGATTAGTGAGATAAATGGAATCTGGGTGTACTAAACACAAATTATGTCAGTAATGAGTAGAGGACTAAAGCCCTGGACTGCTACACATTCTGTTTAGATTAAGCTTGCACTGGACTGTCAAACCCTAACATACATCATTGCACATGGTGGCATAATATATCCATTGACAGATATTCATCATTTGATTGTGTTTTGAGATAGCTCCTTGCTAAATGCAAAGCTCAGTGATAGATGAGGTTCTGCCTCCACTCTCATACGTACAGATAACAAAGGTACAGTAACAGGTTAAGAAGTTTCCACTCACCAGCTCACTAGTTCCTAACTCCACTCTGTATTTCATTCCTCCTCCCTTCTCCTTACCTTGCTGTGCTGTAACCAGATCATTTTAATAGCTGGCTTATACAATAGCCTTACAAACACCTCTACTGGTACAGGTGAGTATCCCTCTGGGATGATAAGTAATGGCCTTCAGTTGTGCCAGGGGAGGTTCAGTTGGATATTAGGAAAAATTTATTCCCAGAAAGAGTGGTGAGGCATTGGAACAGGCTGCCCAGGGAGGTGGGGGACTCAACATCCCTGGAGATGTCCAAAGAACGTGGAGATGTGGCACTGGTTAGTGAGCATGGTGGGGATGGGTCAATGGTTGGACTAGGTAATCTTAAAGATCCATCCCAGCCTCAGTGACTCTTTGGTCCTATTTGCAGCCCCAGCACCCTAGGGCTTCTATTCATAGAGAATCATCAGGGACATCACAAAATCCTATTAAGAAAGATCTCAGCACTGGGAAATAATGCAAAAAAAAAACAAACCTGGGACCTGGACACAGTTGCCCAGCAAGATGTCAGACTAATTTGCAGACCCTGATCCTGGCAAACAATATTTGCTTTACTGCCTGTGCCTGGAGGTCAAAACATTCATGGTCTTACCCCTTGTTGGCTTTTTTAATTTTGTTCTTTCTTCCATTCCAAATGTGAAAAGCATCAAATTGGGAAAAAGCGAAAGAAAAGATTAAAGCACCTCAATATTCAGACAAGTAGAATCACGACAGGTTTTTCTGCAGTACTTCAGAAAGGGGGGGGAACCTTTTTTTTGTCAGTATTTCAAATGCATCTACACAACAGCATTTCCATCAACCAGGAAAATGTATTCCAAACTTTCCTTATTTCCCTTGCAAAAGAATTTGACAACATGACTCCGTACGGTTTTGCGGTAGGCCTCGATACACGCACAGAAAATGAATCAGATTAGCAGTTTGCATTTTCCCTCCTCACAGTTGTTTTTCCACTGTGTTATTAACAGTGCTAAATGAAAACACTGTTAAAGTCAAAACACCAAAATGTGGCGGAGTGGAAAGACATATTTATTCCCATATGCGAAGGGTGAGACCTTTACAACTCATCGTAGCTTCACACTCATTTGAGTTATAGGTCTTGCCACTTACTGGTAAGGACAGATGATGCATAATCCCTCTGCAACCTATTATGCATTCAGTTTCTCTCATATGCTCACTCTGTTCCCCTTCAGCACACTCCACTGTGGCACAAATACTCAGGACAAATGAACCTGCAGAGGCCTACGATTTCAACCCCTTTACAGCATGCTAATTAACTACTCATAATTACAGTGGCAGGTAGTACATCACACAGAGGGAATTAGCAGTCTCCCTAGGATTCAAAAGGAACACAGATTGTTTTTTTTTCAACAATAAGTTTATCTAGGAATTGTGCTTCAGTAGATCAAAAATGAAGTGAATGGGTGGCAACCTTACAAAGATGCTAGCATTTCTCATTGCTTTGACTTATGTGAAAAGCTGTCTAATGTGTGTTTTGGTTCTCTTGAAACAAAGAGTTGGAAAATACATGGTATGGGTGTTTTAATACAGCAGGAAAGATAGCTTGGTTTGTATGAAGTGAGAATAAGGTATCAGCTATGGTAGCTGTAATCAAATTCCAGCTTTCCAACAGCCATATAGCATAGACATCAGCTCACTCTCAGCTGCAGCTTTCAGATGAGCATTGCATAGGTTTGTATGCAAAGAAAAGAGGAGAGAGGAGAGCTCGTTTTAAGGTGGCTCAGGGCATGGCCATAAGTGCACATCCACTTCCAAGTGTGGATGGGGAATCTGGCAAGTTATACTGCACTGAGTCATGCTGCGTGGCATCGGCTGTTTCTGTGCATCCCATCTGGACATAAGATTACAACAGATGGAAAGAAGAGGGGAAAAAAGGCTTATTCAGGATTCTGCATAGAAAAACTGCAATGTCATTTGCTATAATAGTTGTCAGCCAGAGCTCAGGCATTCTTACGGAACAGGACAATGAAAGTGAGTCACAGCTGTCTTGGCAGGATGGCAACGTGGACCTGCAAAACTAGTCAGCAAAATACAGCTCCCTTCATAGCTGGATACCTGAAAAACAATTAAGATCTAGCCTTTTCAAATCTTCTATCCTTCACTCTTTACAAGCTTACACGAGATAGGAGCTGTCTCCTTTCCATTCCTTGGACCCTGTTTAGCTGTGGTACAAATAAATGAGGATGCTCATCACTCACTGGACAAGATATGCCACAAAGCAAAAATGACTGAGTAAGGAAAGGCAAAGGTACTACTAAGGATCCTGGCAAGGTCTGCTGTTATCATTGATGAGATATGAATTTGAATTGTGCTATTACCCAGAGCCTCCCAAATGGTATTCAGTGTTAACTTTGGTAATCTTCCAAAGAGAATAAGAAATAATTCTGATAGCAGTATTTACTAATTTGTCTAAAATAAGAGTTGCCACTGAAGTTCTGTTTTTCTGTATTTGGGCCATGTTTCATTCAGCATCATTTCCCCTTCAAACATCCTGTTAACAGAAGCCCTGGATATTCTCTCTTTTTATGAATTATGGTGCCTAAATGAAACCACTCCTGTGAATGACAAGACCTTTACACTGTACATTTAGTAAGTCCATTGATGAAACAGATGAGACAACTGTGTTAGCTTGGACAGTAGTGCTACATCGTCTGTACTGCAGCATTAACTTCACTCCACTCAGTAGCAGTCTCAGAAATGGGACTCACCTGCTTTCTGTGTTAATCAGGGGGAGGCTGTGGTCCTCGGTGACACTCTTTCCATGTGAAACCAGAGAACTACGTTTTGTTGGCTCCAGTAACTGCTGTTGGGAGCTGTCTGGTGCAGGAGTGATTTCTAGGTCACTGGAAAGAAAAAAAAAACACAAAAAGAAAACAGAGGGCTTGTTACAGGCTTTCATATACCGTGACAGAATAGCTAGTGCTTAGCTAGCTCATGTGTCTGGATAAAGGGGAGAGCTATCTCCAAGACAGCATGAATAAGCAGTTGAGATAGTAGTCCAGGTTCTGCTTAGAGCCAGTGGAGAGGAACAGTGACATACATGGTGACTGCAGTATTGACACTTCATTTACAAACTTACATCTGCCAGACAGTTAAGGAGCACACACATTTTTAAAGGTGAAAGGGATGTTTTTCCACTATCTAGCTGGGTGCCAAATGTCTTCTTTGCACTTCCTCTTGAGCTTTGTGCTGTTGTTAGAGGTATTTAAAGACTTGCAGTGCAGCTCTAATTGCACAGCTCAAATGAGAAAAGGAAAATGGGTTGGATAATTTAAATAGCTCCCATGTAGCTCATACCCACGTAGCTCAGTCCTAGTTTGGTCACTGGCACGAGCATAAAAACAAAACTGAAAAGTGAAATTAAACTGAAGTCAGAGGCTGGCCAGACAACAGGGTGTGCAAGACATGTATGCTACATGCACACAAATATTCTGCTCACAGCAAGCAAATCTAGCCTGAAGAGTGTCTCAACCACAGGCAGACCATACACCTTCGCTCCTCCAGTTCTGGCAGGGAGCTCTGTTGAGACTGTAAAGTGTATGAATCCCCTCCAACTCAGAAAAGTGAGTTCATAGGTTATAAATTTTCCTCTCGGTGGTGTCTGTTCTTGCTTACTTCAGTTCTTTCAGTAACATTCCAAGAAAATCAACAAGTTAATCATTAGACAAAAGTCTGATCTGAACGAGGCTTCAACTCAACTCCTTATTTATTACCCTCAGACACAGAGGCAGTGGAATTATTCAGATCAAACCATGAAACATTGCCCTTACATTGTATCAGGCAATGAGACATCAAAATGACTTTAATTACACACAGCCACAAGCAGAAAAATAAAGAAGCTAGGTTTTCAGTAATTCAGATTTAAGAATCTAAATTTATGTAGATAACCCTGTGGGGTTGCAATAAATAAAGAAGGTTGGATGCTTATGTGACACCACTTTTAAAATTTTCTAATGCATACTTAGGAAAACTGAGCAATAGATATCAGTCTGGATTAAAATGTGCAATGGATGGCAAGATTAAGCATTAAAGACTCTTTTAATATTTACTGATACATGAGAAATTCAAAACATTCAGTACCTTAAGAACATTTTTGCATCTATCATTTTTGGCAGCAGTTTGATATATCTCATAGTATTTAGATTCACCCCTAGCTGAAGTAGGGTTTCCATTCCCTGCAGCAGGACTGCACAGAAGCAAGCTGAGATGCTTCTGTCCTCCACTCACTCACCCTCCCAGTGTGCTCTCAGCATGATGCCCTCACAAGTTCTTCCAAAACTGAGTGAAATGGATTAGGGGACTGAACACCAAAAACAAACAAACAAAAAATCCACCAAAACCCACCAAAACGCAGCACTTTTCTGCTTAGCAAAACCTACAGCAGTAAGTTTACTACATTAAGACTCATCATTTCTCTAAGGTCAAGGATGTTAGCATTGAAAGAAGTCACTTTTACACAAACAGCAGATTAGGCAGACAGATTTTATGCACTGCTGCTGACAGTGGAAATAAAGAAAAGGTATATCATGCTCCAAATAAAAATTATTTAGGACAAAGCTAATGAGATTCAAACAAAAATAGCCAGGAGTTTTTCAAAACAGATTTCAAACAGCATGACTTCTGTTCTATTTACATCGCCGAGTAAACTGAGAAAGAAAAACCTCCAAATGAAATAGTTTGAAATAAGTATTTTTCCACGGGAGAGAGAAATCTGGAGAGTACTGAAGCCAAGATGGATCTAGACATAATAGTGAGATGAGATGTCTAATCTGAATGTCTAATGCAATTTGACTGCATGAAAGGATTTGCAGGCCGTTTTTAGTATCATATGCTGAGACCACAAAGTGACGTGCCTCAGACGTGCTATTTGCCAGCAATAATAAGGACATCTGAAGATCTGGCCAATTCTGAGAATTAATTAACAAATTAGAGAGAACTTATGGTAACGTTAATGAACTTACTAAGCACAGGCCTGCAGAGAAAGGTGAAAAGATATCTATTGTTAAGTGGATAAATTACTGGTTGAGTGGTCGCAGCCAGAGGGATGTGGCCAGTGACTTAATGTTCAGGTGGACGCAGTGATGAGTGGTGTCCTCTAAGGGTCCTTTTTGGGAGCAGCACTCTTCAACATCTTTATCAATGACACAGATGATGGGATGTACCCTCAGTGAGTTTGCTGATGACATCAAGTTGAATGGTGCAGTTGAAGGAAGGCATGGAATGCAGAGTGACCTGAAGAGGCTTGAAAAGTGGGCCCTGTGAGAATTTAATGAGCTCTAACTAGGCCAAATGCAAGGTGTTGGGTTGAGGCAATCCCAGATACGTTTACAAACAGGCAGACCTTCTCTGCAGGGAAGGACTGAGGGTTTTGAGGGGCAAAAAATAGGACACAGGCCAGCAGCATGCTCTTGCTGCCTGGAAGGTCAACTGCATTCTGGACTGCATCAAAAGAGGGGAGGCAGCAGGGTGAGGAGTTAATTGTCTCCCTCTACTCTGCCCTTGTGAGGCCTCATATGGAGTACAGTGTCCACTTCTGGTTCCCCCAGTACAAGAGGAATGCAGACCTTTTGGAGTGGGGCCAGAGGAAGGCCATGAAGATGATCAAAGGGCTCCACTATCTAATGGTTATGTTCCAGGAATCAGATTCTCTCCAGAATTTCAACCATTTTATAACACTCATATTAATGGCATTTTTTTACTTGCATGGAATGGTGTGTTGCCTACTCTTGCCTCCAATTCTGCTGAGTGCAGCTATCCCTTGAGGCCTGGTAATGGCAAATACTGATTAGAGGTGACAGGATTTTCTCTCACCTGCCTGACAGCTCTGCTGAAACAGCTTCATATTTAACTCCTCAACCAGCTTCCTTGGAATGACTATCATGGAATAAAGGCTGCAAAGAGCAACATATGCAAGAGAACAGTTCACACTGTCACACTAAATCAAAACCAAAACATGCAGCATAAGAAAATACCACTTCCCATTTTTCTTTTCAGTACGACATAGTTTAAAATGAATGCGTGGAAAGTCTTCCTTCAGCTACTTAAAAAAGTTCTCTAAGATCTGGGAAATGTATCATAATTATGCATCTCTGCTGTCAGATTCTCCAGTTGTTTTTTTTCTACAGATAGTTTTATTCAGTGATTTGTTTCTTTCCTTATTTATTTTTAAATAATCAATCTCTGGTCTTCTTTATTGGAAAGCTGGTATGTGTAATTAGTGACTGTGTATGTACAGAACTGAAACACTTCTATTTATTTTGATAGGTGTTGATCTAGAGACCCATGTGGTACTTTTAAATGTCAACCCTGTGATGAACCTTTTCACAACAGGTGGGAAAAGCAAGCAAAAAAGAATCCAAAATAGGAAGATTTTCATTGATATTTACCACAGAAAGGTAGACCCCACAAAAGATTAGCCAAAGTAAGTACACGAAGATTTACAGACCTAACACCATTTTGCAGAGCTGTGACAATGAGAAAAAAAGGGGGAAGAGACAGTAAAGATACAATCCATTTTCTTTATAGAAGAAGAGTCAGGAAATGGAGACATCTTTCAGAAATTGTGCTTTAAACAGAGGTAATGCATAGAAGTGCACTGCAAACAACTTTGTGCTGAGCAAGGTCCAGCACTAATCACAAGAAGCACTGAAAAACATCTTGGAGACTGTGGACTGCCAGAAGCATCCTTTCAGTAGATAAAGAGGGACTATGAGAAAGAAGAGGATAGACTCTTCAGCAAGGTCTGCTGTGACAGAACGAGGGGAAATGGTTTCAAAGCTTGAAGAGGATAGATTTAGGCTAGATATAAGAAAGAAGTATTTTACAGTGAGGGTGGTGAAGCACTGGTGAAGCACACAGCATCCTGGCCTGTATTAGAAATAGTGTAGCCAGCAGGAGCAGGGAGGTGATCATCCCCCTGTACTCAGCTCTGGTATGGCCGCACCTCGAGTACTGTGTTCAGTTTTGGGCCCCTCACTACAAGAAGGACATTGAGGCCCTGGAGCGTGTTCAGAGAAGGGCAACAAAACTGGTGAGGGGTCTGGAGCATAAGTCTTATGGGGAGCGGCTGAGGGAGCTGGGATTGTTTAGTCTGGAGAAGAGGAGGCTCAGAGGAGACCTTATTGCACTCTACCACTTCCTGAAGGAGGGTTGTGGTGAGGAGGGGGTGGGCCTCTTCTCCCTGATAAATAACGACAGGACGAGAGGGAATGGCCACAAGTTGCACCGGGGAAGATTTAGATTAGACCTGAGGAAGCATTTCTTTTCTGAAAGAGAGGTCAGGCACTGGAATGGCCTGCCTAGGGAGGTGGTTGAGGCACCATCCCTAGCGCCATTCAAGAAGCGTTTAGATGAGGTGCTAAAGGATTTAATTTAGTAGTTGGGTAGAGATAGTGATAGGAGGATGGTTGGACTAGATGATCTTATAGGTCCTTTCCAACCTTATGAACTTATGAACTTACGAAACAGGTTGCCCAGAGGGGTGGCAGATGCCCTGTCTGTGGAGACATGCAAGGTCAGGTTGGAGTAGGCTCTGAGCACCAGATCTAGGGGTAGATGTCCCTGTTAATCACAGAGCAGTTGGACTAGATGACCTTGAAGGATCCCTTCCAACTCAAATGATTCTGTGGTTCTACATTACCTTTGAAACAGCTGGACGTATGCACTAGGTGCCTTTCCTGACACAGCCTGACATGCTGCAGCATGTCGTCTTTGGAAAGAAGCTTCTTCCTGATAAAGAAACATGACCAACTTTATACAGGAGCTTAACAGTATATAGGCATTTCTCTCTTTTGTTAAGTTTCTAAAATGTATGCATTTATTCTGAGAAAACAGCAGAGTTTACTGTAAGTAAAAAGATGCTAAACATAATTCACCAATCTACACAAAACAAATTTTGGTCTGAAACCTTGCAGGCTTTGAAAAATGAAGATATTCCTCTACATGGAAGCCCTATTTCTTCATATAACATTCAAAACATGCCAGGATGTAGCAGGAAGGAGTATCTGCAGAGAACTACTTCTGATGCATACCTACCTCATATTATATCAGAACAGGGATAATTCTAGCTATGCTCGTGCCTTAAGCTTATTTTCACCAGCAAGGAGTTGAATATAGGAAAAAATTTGCTTCTTCTACAACTTAAATACTCTTTCCTTGCTCCAGCAATACCGAAAACCCACCTCTCTTACTCTATATCAACCAAAATTCCCCTCTCAGAGAAGGAATTAACTGGCTGAAATATATAAAAGGTAAAACGATTTCGTACAATGAACACATTATGATCTTAACAGACTGAAAAAACATGGTCTTGAGTTTCAAGGGTGTGTTAATTAACATGTGCTGTGCACGATGCAATTTCTCAGGTCAGACGAACACAGAGCAACAGTGTGCTTAAAAAATGAAATGTAAATCTCAGAGCAAAGTTATTACATCCTGTTTTGTTATCAACTGATAGCCACTGATAGGTATCAATTTAATAGCTAAATCATACGTCTGTAACAGAGGTGTTTTGTCATGGTATGAGGAATGAAAGAGAATATAGTTAATCTGCTAACTGCTCACATTGTGACTACTGTGAATTCCTGCACTTTCTTTCACTACTTATGATAAATAAGGTTCTGTTTAAAAGCTTACTGAGCTTGAGTTATGCCTTACTTTCTTTTGGTAAAGATGCAGCTCCACTCCTGTTTTTCTTGGTGTGGATTACAGGCATAGATTCCTTTATGTTCACCCCTTGCACAGTTAATTGGAGCTACAGCAAATTGGTGCAGGGTTGGCACGCTCACAAGGGACAAGGCTGCAGGGAATCAGATCTGCTGTCTTCCTCTGAGCAGCAGACTCTGATTCTTAACTTGCTCATGGACAACCCGCATCCATAATTCCTTCATATATATTTTTTTTACTTTCTCGTTCTACACAATGGGAGTGGAATGTAGTTATTGCAGTGACTGCAAATTATTTGAGTGCTTAAAGTAGAAAAAAAAAAGTGTAGTCTCAAATGTAACAGTTTAGACAAAATTTTACTTTAGGGCCACAGACATATTTATATTCTTCTCATTAAATACAGTCCAAGAGGCACCTGCGTTTCACCTTGAATGTTTTACTGCCCTGATACTTCAGCTGATGCTATAAAGCTTCCTCTGCACATAAAAATGTATCGGAAACTTAGCATAGTAAATAACAAAAAGTTATTACCAGCACCGAACAAGGAGACTAATAAGAAAGAGAGCCTAGCAGCCACAAAGTAAGTAAAATCCACATTAAATGATAGCCTCCTTCATCATAAACCACTTCTCCCTGACTTGACAAAATGCAAACTTTCAAGATAATATAAAAAAAGATGAAATAAAAAGTGAGGGAAATAAATTGCTGGGGCAGGAGAGCTGTCAGAGAGCCACCAAGGTAAGAAAAATATTCCTTTCTGTCTCACCTTAAACTAACAAACCTTTACATGAAAGAAACATGAAAACGAACAACACCTGTGACAGTTTTTGAATTCTGCAAGGCTTGAAAAGAGCCATTTCATTTCAGAAAATTGGAAGATAGGAGGTTCCTTATTTATGTCAGCCATTTCACCATTGTATCCTTTCCCACACTCAAGAGGGCCTTTTTTACAGCCTGGGAAATATGCCCAGGAGGGGGTCTTCTACTTTGCTCCATCTAGAACACTAATTCTAAACATCAGAGGTAGTTATAAATACAGAGACAGTGGCAAAATTGTATAGCAAGTCAAGCCTGCCAAGCCATCATTCATCATAATGACATCATAACCCTGGAATGGAACAAAGTTTAAAGCTTTCATTTTTCTTTTTCTCCTGTCACTGTCATATAAAAAGAGCATCAGATACATCTGCTTCGTAGTCCTAACTCCCCCACTGCCTGCAAGGAGAATAAATGCCTTTAGGGAAAACACTATTAAGAAGAAGAAAGAAAAAAAAAAGAGATGCAGCCAAAGTTGCAGGAAGTTATTTGAAATCCAAGCACATTGTTGAGTCTGTTGATTGAAAAAGTAAAAGCAGGTGAAAAATGTGCTTAAATTTGATCTCTTGGCAGTTATTACTAGCACTCGCTCTGAGACACGTGGCTGAATGAGTTTTTCCACTGCCATGGGATGGCGTTCATAAGTAGTCTTCACTGTCCTGTTAACTGCATCAAACTGTTTGGTTTCAATATTGTGTTACAGCGCTGAGAGTGATGATATTCAGCTCCCTTACACCAGAGCACAAATATATGAAATCTATTATGATAAATCATTTTACTTTGGTGTGAAATTTAGCAGATAAGTTAGCCTCACTTGCTTTATTTTCATTCACCTGCCTTGAACTCCAGGTAACTGGTAGACAGTTAGAAGGAAAGACATCCAGAGAATAGAAAGTAATTCTTTTCTGGAGAAAGAAAAGTCTGATCTACACATAGCTTTTTTTTTGCGTGTAAGTTACTTCTATCCTAAGATTAGAGCAAACACTACTTACCACAGCGCTCAGCTGTGCAGTAAATTTGTCCAAGGTGTCTCCTGAATAATTATTGGCAGAAGAGTCCAAGGACCCATTCATAGTTGAAGACTGAGTAGTGCCAGTCACTCCTCTGCTGGGTGACAATCTTTGCTCTTGCAAGAAACGTATTCTTGAACCTAATACGGAAAAGACACTTCTCAAAAAATAAAATTCTGAACATAACTTTGCTTAGAGCAGTCAGAAAGAACCTAGTCTCATTTGCAGCTATGGACTGGCTTTTGGCACCATTGTGGATTTACAAAAAATAACTGTGAAGGTTACAAAGGATACAAACCATTCAACTGTCCCAAAAATCTTTTAAAGCTTGAACGTATTTCACAAGATGCAGCAACCGTATCCTCTCCAATACTTACGTAAATGATAACTGAAATATCTGAAAAGAAATCCATTACCCCGCATTAATGGATTAGGAAAAAGTGTTTGACCACATAGACAATTTCTTTTTGTCATGGAAGATCTGATAATGCTCCATTGTAATGACTTTAAGATAACGGAAATCTGCCTACTTAGGAGTTTTGACTTAAGAGTTGTTAGAATATGATAGGGAGCTAGAATGGGACAACTTTTCATAGTCATAGAATGGCTTGGGTTGGAAGGGACCCCGAGGATCATCAAGTTCCAACCCCCTGCCACAGGCAGGGCCACCAACCTCCAGATCTGGTACTAGACCAGGTTGCCCAGGGTCCTGTCAGTCCTGGTCCTGAACACTTCCAGGGATGGAGCACCCACAGCTTCTCTGGGCAACCTGTTCCAGGACCTCACTACTCTCTCCATAAAGCACTTCCCCTTGACATCCACATTTTCTTCTGTTACTTCTCTAAACTTTAACAAACAAGAAATCCAAAGACTTGTAATCATAGAATCACAAGGTTGGATAGGACCTACAAGATCATCTAGTCCAACCGTCCACCCATTACCATTGCTACCACAAGCTACTAAACCATTTCTTATAGCTCCCCATCCAGATACCTCTTGAACACTGCCAGAGACAGTGGCTCCATCACCTCCCTGGGCAGGCAATTCCAGTGCCTGACCACTCTTCTGAGAGAAAAAGCTTTTCCTTATGTTCAATCTAAACCTCTTCTGGTAAAACTTGTGGCTATTTCCTTGGGTCCTGTTTGTTGCCTGGGAGAGGAGGCCAAACCCCCTCCTCATCACAACCTCCCTTCAGTAATGCTGCTGTACTGCAAGGAATCAAACAAAAAGGTAAGCCAGGAAGTTGAAAATACAGGTAACTCCTTCATTTCTATATTTTTTTCAAATTTGAAACATCTGAAAACTGGGATGGATGGAGGGAAGGCAGATGTTCCGTGCCTAGAGATATTCAAGGTCAGGATGGACAGGGCTCTGAGCAACCTGGTCCAACTGTACGTGTCCCTGCTCATTGGGGGAGAGTTGGACAAGATTCTCTTTAAGGGTCGCTTCCAACTCAAATGATTCTATGATTTGTTATGTCTATAAAATGATATCTAAATATTAAAATCAGTTACAGAAAAATATCTTATATTGGGACATAACATTTTTTGCAGAAATTCAATCATTTCTTACTGTAAATTCAATAATTTAATCTTACTGTATTGTGTATCATATCACACACTATCAGGGTAGCTGGGAGTCAAAGAGACATCCAATCCATTTGCATGTTCATATATGAAATATGGTTACTTTTCTTATATGCACTTATTAAAAAAAAACTTCCAACAGTCATCAGCTGACTTTCAGCCTAGCCTCTAAATATATACTGCTGGTTTCTAGCTACCAGGAGAACTGGTGTTAAGAACAGAGGAGACAAGACCTGAGATTGGTAGGTTCTGTTTCATTCACAGTATATCACTCATTTTGACACTGAGTAAGCAGTAGAGTCTAACCTTCAGAAGCACAAAGCTTCACACTGCAAAAAGTTTTGCAGGCTTGCTGGTGCCCAGCATCACAAATAATCACTCTTTAACATAAATGTTCCATTACTCACTTGTAAAATACAAATAGTAACTCTTACTCCACAAGACTGCTGTGAGAAATAATTAACAGTTGTACAGCACCAAGTGAAAGCTGCCAATGCAAGTACAAAGCATTATCAGCTCTACAATGTATTGAATTTCTCCTATAAAAAGTTTTTAGAAAGAAAAACTTATCTATTTTCTCCCACTGTTTTTACTTTGCATATGAGCAAAGGATCTTGCACAGCAGTTCATTAAAAGAAGAATTAACAACCTACCATAATCTCATACAACCAATCTTCCCCCTGCTTCTATCTTACTAAATATGTCCATTTAAAGACAACCTTGAGGCAAGTTTTTAAAAATAAATCATTTCATGCAGTCCATAAGAAGGGATGACTGCTAGAAACAGGATAGTTAAATTTATTTAAACACCTATAAACGAAGCTCCAAATGAATTTAATGGTGTGCAGTGCATTTAGAAGTTACTTTATGGACAGCAGAATTGTCGAAACGTAGTACTGTTAATGAGGTTTCTGTAACTAGTGACAAGCCACTCACAGAAAGAACTCAGACCTCTGAGGAACACAGATATCTTTAAAGAAATCTCAGGTATGTACACATCTATCTTCAAAAATACTGTGATTATATACAAATCTTTTGTATTTATAGCTTTTCCTTTTTTTCCAGCTGATCTAGTTAGGGCTTGGTGTGTTTTGTAGCCTCTCAGTACAAAACATCTCCAGTGGTTTTAAGACAAATAAGTACCACAACTATAGGCAGTAAGGCAAGGAATTCCTCCCTCTGACTTCAAACAAATATGCAAACTCTCGAAATGAAAATAAAATCTATATAGATTAAGATTAAATAAGATTCTTCAGAAAACATGCCCACTGCTGTAGCACTGGGACTCCATAGTACACGTAGGAGCTTTTCCTTCTCCCCTGGGAAATTAATATTTATTAATTCTTTCAGGATACAAAATTACTTGAAATGATGAACTGATGAATTTTGTGCTATCCTTCATTAACATTTTCAAACATTTTTGCCCTCCTTCATCTAGTTTTATTTGCAGCCTTCTGAGCCACACAGAAGGTCATGAATATTGGCTCTATGCAACTTCAGAAACTAATTACTCTCCTGTTGCAGTGGATCTAACCAAGAGAGTCATAAACCACACAGGTTCTTAGAGGTAAGAATTCACATAAAGGAGCTTGTTGTTAGCCTGTGTTGTGCAACATCTTACTGCTGTGATATCTGCTTCTTATTTCTTTTTCACCCATATTTTAGAGACTGTATTCCGCTTTTATCTCAGCTGGTAATGTCTTCTGTTTGGAATAAAGACATGAGCTGGAACTGAGTTCTCATAAGATAATATTAGGACTGCTCTCTGATAACAGCAGTGCTTTCTTATTCCAGAAGCACTCATGAAGCTCTTCTCCCTTACCCTTGTCTCCTATAGCTAACCCTATAGCTACATGATGAGGTGGATCAAGGAACTGATCTGTCTGAAAGTCAGGTGTGATCTTCTCTAGGGTAGGTTTTGGATGGATTACATGTGACTGCACTATCAGAGGAATGGGAGCACAGGAGGACTACAAATGCCCAGGCCGGAGAGAGAAGTTGGGCAGAACTGCTTTTTGCAGCAGCGTGTACTTGAGCTAGCCTGAATTGATCAAGAGGCTTCATCTTCATTTATTCATGTAGTTAAAGGGTTCTTTTAAACACAGTGCCAATCATCTAGGTTTATGCTGCAGTGGGAAACTCCAAAAGCACTTGGAGTAAATTTTCAAGTTGCCTTCATTCATCTTACTATCCTGGTTTTCATTTATCTCTTCATGCTTCTGGCTATCCTGGGGGAAACAGAAAAGTAAGTGCCGTACCCTTTTCTTCTTGTCCAAGTTTGATAGGCACAAAGCTCTCAGCCAGGGACACATATCCAGCTTGTGATTCATCTGGAATGAATGGGAGATCCTCAGCTCAAAATCATCCTCAGAAGAGACTAGTAGCTTACTTTCTGCATATTATTGCCTCAGGGCACACAGCAGTGTAAAGTACCTGGAAAGATCTCCATTAAAGATTTACATTCCAGGAAGAAAACTGCCCAGGAGACCCATTACAGAGAAACACACAGCTTTCAGAGACGGGCCGTCTCACAGGTTGCATCATTCACAGTTTTTAATTCTCATGACAAATAAGCAGGAATACTCTACTGATAAAAGCAGTAGTAGCATGTTCCCAGACACAGTACCTGTTCCTGCTTTGCTATTCATGTCTTGACTGATATCGGAAACTGCAGGTGGCTCCAGACCCAGGTATTCCTTTATCAGGAAACTCAGCTCTGCAAATGCCTCATCCAATTCATCTGCAGAAAGGGATAAGCATTTTGTGAATAAAAAAAACAAGTTTTCATCAGTACAAAGTCACAAATCACAGAACCCTGAGACACAAACGCATTCTTAACTCATCCAGGGAGAAAAATCTTCCTCTTCATAAGCAACACATTCAAGCAAACAATCTGAAATTCAGCCCAAAGTTTCTACACTCTATTCTACAGTTTGGTTTACAGTGTTTTAGTTTTTTTAATGCTTTATTTAAATTGTAAGCTCCATAAATCTTTGAAAATAACTACAGATACTGTTTTTCTTATCACTATGATATAAATATTTCACCATCACTGTGATGAACTGGAAAGCGACCTCAACAAAAGGTCACACACAGAATGAATTAGAGAAGGATTCCTTTCCACCTTCTGCTGCCCTCAGTCCCTTAATAGCATGAAGCAAACATTGGTTTTAATGAAATATTGACCACACGTTGCCTGTCTCAGGCTGGAGGACTTGAACAAGTTACTAATTAGAAGAGTCCGACAAGGAAAATCATGGCATCGGCCTCTCCTTTATAGTAAGATGCATATCAGCCATCAATTCAACACTTGAAAAAGTCTATCTGGTCCAAAGATAATTAGATCTGTTAGGTCAAAAGCACCTCTGACCTCTGCTCAGAAACCAACAGTTAGCATGAATCACTGAACATCTCTCTGACAGTCTCACAGGAGACAACACTTAGCATTGCTGAGTTCAATTATTTGGTTTCCTTTCTAGATGGACTTGAGACAACTTGGGACAAAGAATAATACACTCCTGACAAACCTTCAGAGCATCTGGGTTCCCGAGACAAAAATTAACAAGGCAAATCAATTATGGGATCCACTTGCTGTTGTAACACTTCATTTATTGCTCTAACATGGGAAATCAGTTTTATAGCACAGAAGAGATTAACTCACCCGTGCTGACTACTGCGTCAAAGTATCCTGGAAGATCCTCACTTATTCTGATGTACATGTCCACTCTGGATACTGCTTCTTCTATCTCTGGCCTGCTGAATAATCCTTTCCTCCGCAGATGTCCCTTATATTTTACTTTGTTCATTGGTACCACCAAGATATATCTGGGTTTAAAGTAGGTATTTTTCAAGCTACGCACACCCTTCAGAACAAAACAGAAAAGCACAATGTCTTGTTCCTGAAAGTGATTGTCTTTTGAATTTATACCTGAGCTGAGGACAACTATTTATCACAACGTACTGTGAAAGGAGTACTGGTAACCTGAATCCAAGGTCTCAAGGTCTGCAATCCAACTTGACAAAAGAAGCAAGTTCAGTGCAAAGTGCCACAATGTCTTCATGTGAAAAGTGTTATAAGAATAGCACTACTTTATTCTAAATATGCATTTAAAGGAATCCTTTCAGTCAAATTCTTACAGCAATTTAAAGCATTACACTTCATCATACTTCTGATGCATGTACCAATCCTGAATTTTTGACAGCTGTCATTTCTGTCATTTGCACAAACTCATATGTTGAATAATCCTTTCTCTCTCCTTCTACAGACACAAAACAGAATACTGTGACCATGGAGCCTTGTAATGAGGTATTGCCATTGCTTGTAACACTGAGTTTTCAGGGCTTCAGGACTCAGGCTTGTTCTGCTCCCTCCAGACTTCTCTTGACTTGCCCTTAACTTAGTTATACTTGGCTCAGCTGTGACAGCAATTCCTTTTGTTGATCAGGTGTGTTATCTGATTTGTTTTATCTTAGTGTAGTAAAACCATAGTTTTATCTCTAGATAGCAGTAACAAGCAATTGTTCCAGGTACTATGAGATGTTTATGACTCAATAACGTGGAGTAGATAAAGACAGGCCTATTACAATAGCAGAGACAGGACAGAATGCAAAGGAGTACAGGCACAGGACAATAAGAGATGAGGCACAGGCTTGATGGTAGAAATCTCACAGCAATAAATGTGCCAGTAATGGTCATTAAAAAAAATACAGATCTGGAGCTGGACAACACTAGTTAAAAGGGGGACAAGAAGAAATAGTATCTAGCACACATAATAGGAAACCCATATAACCCAGAGCTGCAGACCAATGAAGACAGGTGTAGATGTGTGCTACCAAACACATAAAGATCTCAAGAGGATCCTGGGAGGAAAAAAAAGCTACCAACATTCATATCCTCCCAGCAAAGGACTCAGTCATTGATAACCCATTTTAACAACCCCTTGGTAACAACACCAGAGGCAAAACACTTTTTCCTTTTTAGGGCCAAAGTTCTTCAGAGATTATAAAAAAATACTGAAGCATCGTTTTGGTCATTTTGAACAAACACCAATATCAAGGACTGCTGACAACCATTGTATTGCATGATGATGAACAAATTATCTTAAGAGCATACACATTAGGGAAGCTCATTTTCACTGAGACATGCTATGCCTTCTTTGCTAAAGTGGGCAGGAACAGAGAGGAATTAATATGTCAAAACCAAACACTGTTATTCCATCAGAACTGAAAGCCACATGCTTAAAGCTGGGGTTCCCCATAATTTTTCATCAGTCAAATGTAAGCAAAATCATACAACAAGCAACTACTGGCTGAACACTTAGTGATTTTTAATTCTGTTTGCAGCATGCTAGGTATGGAACTGTACTTTGATCCATTCAAAAAGTGTCAAGGAATGACTCTGGGGAAAGTCCTATTAATTTTGGTGAAAACTGGAAGGGGGAATTTGGAGCACAAAATGTGGCATCTGGCACCTACAACTTCTCAGAGGTGAAACAACCATCAGAAAACACATTCCAGCCTAGGAACATCCTCCACATCTCGAGCTGCACCATGAGTTATGTCTCTTTCTGATGAAAAAGTAATGTGACACATGATTAACGCGACCACAAACTACATTGGAATAGGAAGGCAGCCCATCAGGGATGGACAGGGAAGAGAAATAAAGAAGAGAGATAGAAAGTTCCTGGTGAACCCAATAAATTTATTACACGGAGACTATAGGTTGAGTGACTGTCTAACGTGAAATTAGAAAAAGCGACTTTAAAATAAAGAATGACAAAATGCAGAAGTTGATGCTGTTTGGAAGCAAGGAGATACTCAGAAAATTAGAAAAAAAAACCTAACTTGAGTTTCCTGAGTTTCTATATGAGGTCAAGCAAGGCCAAAGGGGTAGCCCTTTGGAGTTGAAGATGCCCATCCATTTAAAGTAGTTCAGTTTCTTCAGTAAACAGTATGGGGTTATAGAAAAGACACAACTAATGTTTACCTGTTTCCTCTGACACCACAGCCTGACTGGATAACCAGCATCAAGAGCAAAAGAGTACGGTTTCTTGGAGGAGACAAGGTGGAGTCACTGTCTGTGGAGTTGTTCAAGAAAAGGGTAGATATGCCACACCAGGGAACACAGCTTACTGGGCACAGTGGGAATAGGTTGATGGTTGCACTAAAAGATCTTCATAACCTTTTCCAACCTTAATGATTCTGTGATTCTACTTACATTTCTGGGACTATAATGAGACATGAGCCACTTTGCAACTAAGCCCTTGGTTGGAACATGCAGCTCCTCTGTTACTATCCAGAAATCCATGGCTACACAAGCAAATGAAAAGCACTGCAAATGTGCTTTCTCCAATACATACTGTGTGTAAGAATTGTAGCAGCTTCGCTAACTGCAAGTGTGGGCTCAGCAAGATGTAGCTGTTAAAATTTGTGTCAGCCTCCTTTATCAGTAAAATATATACTGTAGATTAAACAGAACGAACAGCTCTAAATTTTTAGTCTCAGCCTATGAACTATAATTAAAATTTCTTTTAATAGTGCTAAATCACTTTTGTTACGAGTCTAGCAGAAGATAATGGAGTTGGATAACTTCTATTAATGTACATAACTCACCAATATTGTTTCTCATCTGCTACAGGAGTCCACAGTGATACAAGAGTGCACACAATAACTATGTGACCTCAAAACTTCAGCGACAATGTTGTTTCTTAGCTGTCTGTCCACCACAAAGACTTCAGTTACATCCAGGAAAAACTATAGTCATTGCCCATGTCACTGGGTTTAACCTCCATATGAATAAACACAAAATTCCATTAAGTTTTTTCTCCTAAATTTTTTGCTAACACATCTAGATTACGAAGAATTGACAGCTTTAAAAGGCACACCACACCATCATATTTTATCTTCTCCTATTTTTTTTCTCTTCTACGTTTAGGGTCTGTCTGGCAAGACAACAAACACAATTAATGCTCATTACAATCAGCAGAGACAGAGTGATTCACAGTTCTGCCTCTTCAGTCTCCCTAGTCATCCCCCTAACTGTGCATGCACAACCTAGGTTCCTAAGTTAACACTATAGATTCCCACATTTCTTCCCTTATCTGTTGTTTTTTTCCCCCATCAGGGGGTGTAGTGATATCTATGAACTTGTAGCAATCCCCTGGAGATAAATCTATGCCCAAGAAACACAGTGAAACACAGAAACACTCAGTATTGTGTTTTGAGCACTCTGTAGTCTCTTGTTCTGGAAGCTTATGTAGATGGAGCTTATTTTGGAGAATGATTTTAGAAGGAAATGAAACCTGGCTTTCCTCTTTTTTCCCTCATCTAGTAAACCATCTAAGATAATAAAATGTATTTAATTAGAGAATGAGCTAAAATGTTGTTATTTGGGGATTTCAATAGATAGGTTTTGCTGTAATGTTGTGACTTCATTTCCTAACACAGCAAGACTTACTGAGATTCTGCCATCCGTGCATGTGCACTTGACAAATCACAGAGGGTAAAGCAATCCATTACAGAGATTCCATCTTCTAACAATTCTGCCCAAAATATTGCCTCCACTGTTGCTCTCCTCTGACAGGAGAAGCTTGACATTGTTTTAGGAATGTGCAGCTCTAGACAGGCCCTACTCTAAGCTGGGGATAGGTGGAAATAATGTGGATGAAAAGCTGATGATTCCTTAATGGAAACAGTGATGACACAGTCAAGACATAAGGCTGCTGAGGATGGGAGAAATTGATTAAGAAATTTTAAGATGCCAGCCATGGGATGCATGCGACTAAATGCGGATATCTGCAAAGGAAATGTTAGGTATAGCTTCATGTATAGAAAATGGAGAGCTACTCGATGCAAGCAGAGGAGTTACACACGTTTGTGAGGAACTTGCTATGCTTCAGTTTGCGGCCATTTCCTCTCTTCCTATCACCACACACTGCTGAGAAGAGTCTAGCCTTGTCCCTTTGCCTCCCACTCTGTAGCTATTTATAGAAGTGGATCAGATCCCCTCTGTGTCTTCTTTTTCCAAGGCTTAACAGACCTCAGCCTTTCCTCATAAGGGAGGTGTTCCATGCCCTCTATCATCTTTGTAGCCCTCTGCTGGACTCTTTCCAGGAGATCCCTGTCTGTTTTGTAATGGGGAGCCCAGAAATGGACACAGTACTCCAGGTAAGGCCTCACCAGGGCATAGTAGAAGGGGAGGATCACCTCCCTTGACCTGCTGGCCACGCTCTTTTTATTGCACCCCAGGATCTCATTGGCTTTCTTGGCCACCAGGGCACACCGTTGGCTCATGGCCAACCATTTTATTCAAAAATGTTTAAGCAAGATGCAGTTCTTACCTCTAGTTCTAAATGAATACATGTCGCAAGACCCTCTCTGGCAATAGAATCTACAGTGTCTCTTCCAAGTCCATAGTAATAGCTGCTGTATTTAAAGGTTGCTATAAACTTCCCCTGAAATTCAAAACAGCAATTATAATGACAAAGGAAATATTTTAATGAAAACCACTTTCTTAAAGGAGCATAATTACTGTGGACTTCTTAGCTTGCTTTTCCAACAAATTTTCGCCCTGACTAAATCATCAATGATAATAAGGCCAGTGGGAACACATTTGCAGAGAAGAGCTGGCCCGCAGGGTATGGGCTCATACATTGTTCATGGATAATAAAACACCAGAGCCTTGAAAACAAGCTGCTGACAGGTTACAGCTTTCATTGGTTATTTATTCACAGTGTAAAAAAGCAAGATCTAAAACAAAGGGGCATCCTTTTTTTGACGTTACATCAAACCATATGGCGATGCCATATAAAATAGAAGATGCCAAAGAAAAGACGACAGAAACAATCCTGCAAGGAGAATGCATAATTGCCCAAGAAATTTCAAAGTTAATATCTAACAACTGAAAATCTGGTTCCCAGCAGTATGTCTGGAGAAATGTAAGTGAAACTACTTGATTATTGAGAGTTACTATTAAGAACCATTAAAATCAGTCACTTAAGACTGTGTTGGCTCTCTTGTTTGTACAAGTACAAATAATGAGCTCTGTTGTGGTTTTTCAAGCCAAAATTTTATTGCAGGCAGCAAAAGACATCAGAAACAGTAGCTGGAGGCACAATGCCTTTAGGGGGAATTTGTTAAACTTCAAAAGACTGCATTCCCTGCAGGGCTACTGGAAAATTTAGAGAGGAGATGACAGATACTTCAGGAGTTTATGTATCCTGTACCCACACTAGATACTTGCACATGCAAATAAGATTATTTCTACATTATAATGCTATTTGAAGATTCCTACTGACCATTAGGCCTACTGAGTAGTTTCTATGTATGCATACAGAAGAAAAGACAACATAAATAAACAATGAACTTTTGGTTGCTTTGTATGAGTTTTCACAATTCATTCACATAACTGTGAATGGTAACTTGGATGAAAAAACTGAGTTCACTCTGTAGCAAACAGTCCTGCCAGAATCCTAGTGAGGTACTCACCGTCTTCACCATTTTGTCAAATGCTTCTTGAGAAACAAAATGATAATCAAGTCTGTTTTCTTCGCCAAAGTAAGCTGCCCTGGTGGTGTGACAGGGACTGGAAGATAAATGGTGTAATAAAGAAATAACCTGTTTTCAATCACAGAAGCAGCCAAGGAATAGGAAGGGGAAAAAAAAAGGGAGAATACTACAAATCACTTCATTTTTAAGAAGAGAAGAAATATGAGAAATATAAAGAGGTGCAAATCATACCAGTAATGCTGCATGTTTGAAAGATTAACTCATAAATACACAAAAAAAGTTTAAATGTAACGTTACATTTTGGCTATAAATCCCCTCCAACCCAGGATAGCCAGAGCTGAAGCTGTCACAGCACCCTGTAATAGAGAAACGATGAAACCATTTTTTTCCAGTTATGTCAGCTTGTGAATGATATAAAGTAGAATCCTAAAAATGGAAAAGGAGACCAGGAGTTAGACTGAGCTGTGAGGTTAAGAAAGAGATACAAAGACCCATCTTTAAATAGTGCCTTAATATTAAGGGGAGAAACAGTCCTGGAACTAGGGACGTAAGTGGGACACAAGGCAAGAGAAGTAATTGCCTGTCACCAGGTACAGAAAATGGGATAAGCCTCAGATATGGGAACTTACTACTAGGGAAAAACATTAAAACTAAACCAGTCCAAAAAGCCCCAGCTAAGTTAATGACGTAGCAAGTTTGGATTAAGCTTGGATTAATAGCAACTTTGCTATTAATCATATAGCATATTAATCATATACCTATATTAATTCAGTGGCTCAAGTTCTTAGGAAATGATATTTTGCTAATTGTTTCTGGCTTGATTTTGTTTTTAATTTGTACACTGTTGGATAACAGGAACAAAAGCATGACATGGAGCCTTGGCATTGATTCACACTGACAACATTTCCCTCTTGACTGCTGTTGGACTGTTTTGGAAAGCATGGCAAAAAACATACCATGCTAGTATACCACCTACTGGGCTCACCCACGTCGCCACATTTCTGGAGATGGTTTTAATACATTTTAAGGAGGCAGGGAGAGGTAACTTAGAGATTAGAGCTGGAAATGATAGAAAACAGAACAAGGAGTCACTTCATACCAAGTCAGTATTGTCTGGAGCATGGACCAGGGACCCAACTCTTGCTTCTCTAGCCTAGGATTTGCCCAAAGCACTGCCATTCAGTGTCATTAACTGTAGAATCATGGAATCACCAAGGTTGGAAAAGACCTCAAAGACCATCTGTTCCATTAATGATAAACTTGATATTGGTGGACCTGACTGTTATCTGCACTACAGTCATTGATTAAAGAGACACCCACTGTTGAATATCAAACATTTTTTAGGCCAAAAGGAAAAAAATACATATATTTTGATAGTAAAATTAAAAAAACAATTATTTAATGTTTTTTCCTGTTCCATAGGCATTTTGATGGACTTAAGGCAATACAATTTCTTTCCCTGTCTTTATTGTTTTATGAGGATTTTCCTAAGAAAACCCTCCAATGAAGAAGTATACACAAGCAACAGAGTACAAAACCCCAGAACAACTACCTTCTATTTTTTTCCCTTTTAAATTAAGATCTTCATTTTAACAGCAAACAAATTTCTGCTCACTTATTTAAGGTAGATGAGCTATGAACAATAAGAAATTTACAGGATCCCACTTTTTTTTTTCTCCTTATTTCTTTTTTTCTTTTCTTTTTACATCAGGAAGCTATGGCAAATGAGAACGGTGTGCTACACACAGGCTCTGTAAAATATCACTTCAAAGGACTGATTTTTTTTTAAGATACTGTGAACACATCCAGCTTTAAAGGTCAATCCTGAGCACAAGCCAGATGGTTTGAGGGTCTAATTTCACTTTATTTTTTGAAACGCTTTTAAACATTACAACCCTTTTTAATTGCAAGGCCATGTTTACATTCAAACTGCTAGAGTATCTTGCATGAAATACATTTTTAATGAGTGGAATGTTTGAAATTTAAAAGAGTAAGCCATAAAATTGCTTAAATCTCCACTGAATAATTAAAATACAACTTTGCTTTATGGTTGCAATTATCTGCTCTGTTAAGATTCTGTCTCTATTCCCCTTTTTGTACCCCTCATGCATAAAATGTTAAGGAAATAAAATAGTATAAACACTATAAAAACAATGCTCCTAAAAAAAGAAAAACAAAACCCAACGCACAGTGCTTAGAAGATTTCAATTGGCATTCAATTAGTTTGCAATTTCCCATCTCATCTTTCAAAACATAGCAGTTTCTTTAAGGAAAGGCAAAATACATCTTTCCAGTTGCATAACTCCCAGGTCTTTTCTTCAAATGTCCTTTCAATTTGCCCATTTATAGCCACGTGCTGGTTTGGATCATTAATCTGAGCACGGTGTAGACATATAAACTTCTTCACTGTGAAGTTCTGCATTAGACAGGAAGGCTGTACTGGACATGGTTAGTGGGCATGGTGGTGATGGGTTGGTGGTTGGACTGGTTGAGCTCTTTTCCAACCTTAATGATTCTATGTTATTATATCAACATGCAGATCTGTGATTCGACGATGCCACAAAACTGAGAAATATTCCTCAAATATTTACATGATGAAGGTCCCTTACTTACAACTTACTGCTCAGTACCCAGGACTGCATAAATATGGAATCAAGATGTTGTGGCAAATAATATGCATATGAAACTTATGGCCAAGGTATGATTTAAAAAAAAAGTGAACAGATAAAACTGTGTGATTATAAAAACAACAAAAAAAATTTAGAAGACTGATAAAATAGAGGAGAGATAATATAACAGCTATACAGGGTTTCAGGTCAGTGCCATAATAGCACGTGGATCTATAAGAGGATCTATGGAAGTTAGCTACCATGAAGAATGGGATGAGTGGACATGAGGAACAGCTTGTACCCCCTAGTTTTAAGTGCCAGACAGTGGTGATTTGACTTGGTCACAATTCCTATCTACTAGGCACTGAAGATAGGTATAAACCTCAGGTAAGTGATTCACAAAAGCTGAATCTCCCCTGGAAAGAACTGGTTTCTCTCCACTGAATACACAGGGAGCCCAAGACTGAAAGGATCCTAATTCAGGCCTATCAGAGTAGGAGAATTACTCCTCCAAGCAGGTGGTGAAGGCAGAAAAGTGCCATTTACTTTGATAGCACTACTTGCAAGATAATAAACTGGTCCAGCAATTGCACTTGCTTCTTGCCTAGCTTCTGGGTGCAGCGTGCACACGCATGCTAATGTGTTTACATGCAGGTACATTATAAAAATTTAAGAGAAATTGATATATATCTCAACAGATGTTTAGACTGAAGGGCATGTGTGAGCATAGAACAGATCAATAAACAGAGCATAAATGACACTTCTTTGTTTGCTGCTTTGCTGTTCACCTTTAAAAAGAACAAGATAATGTAAATGGCATTTCTTTTAAAGAAAGTATTTGATGACTGCAGGCAATTAAGCACTAGGAAGAGATAAAATGCACAGCCACTAACATTTATTGGCTGTATTTAACTTTTAACTTCTTTGGGGAGAAAAAAATAAAAAAAATAAACCAGCAGCAATTTCAATCTTGATCTCTTTGTGTTCTTTTAACCTTAAGAAGTGAACTTACCCATATCTGAAGAAATTATTGAACTGCCTGCAGATCCTATGAGTAAGCTCTCTCTTCCCACAGGCGAGAGGGCCAACCAATACCAACATGGGGTAGGGATCATCAAGACTAGGTAGAGTGCTACAAGAAAGGAAAACAAGGAGTCATTATGTTACTTATAAAGTCTTCACAACATTGTAAAAAGGCTCTGCAGAGACTTCATCATCATTTCCACTAATCTCTTCTATCTATCATGCTATTCACATTGTTCACAGCACAGACACAAATCAGGAAAAGCATGTGCTCAGTTTGATATGCTCTAAATACAAAAACAGCATAGAATGCCTCAATAAAGACCCCGGGATCTCTTTTGCTGACGGTATCATGTTATGCGTACAGTAATCTCTGATTTTCAGTCTTTTTGAAGTTGCCTCTGCAGTTATGGCATTGCTGGGTTTTGTTTAAGAGTTTTCAATTCTATTGCAGGGATGGTAATATTTTAATGATCAGGACAATAAGCCTAGTGTGAACCTCAACTCAATCCTACCAATCTTTATGTACTCCTGCATATATTCTTGCTAACCCTTGACAGATGAAGGCAGTAATTTGTAAAGAACTCTTCAATTCAGTACAATGAGAGACACTAAGAAACTTAAACCCCACTGAACACAAATAACACTACAATGGAAGAAATCAAATTGCTGCAAAAATACAAAGCCTTCACTTTGGCTCCATTTTATCCATGCTGTGTAGATGGTTTGATTCTTGAATTTCCTTCTTCCACTTTTAAATACTGGAATAAGTGGCATTTCTGCATTTCTGAACGTCCAGCATTTTAGGCATCTAAAAATAGAATGCAACTTTGAACTCTCATTTTTCAATCTCAGTTGGGCTATAAGATCATGCCACTTGGTAATGTGTCAAAATTAGCTGAAATAATTTCAAAAACACTCATTTTTAACTAATGAATAGCTTCAGATCAACTTCAATTTTAAAGGAAGAAAACTATCTCAGTGCACTAGGATTACATTTAATGTGATTTAAAGCAGGTAAACATGAACTCCTGAAAACAGATTCCTTTCTTTTAACTCTCCTCTTGCAAGTGACAAGATCCATAAGAAGTAATGATAGCCATCAAGCACAAACATGAGGAGAAATATAAATAAATAAATAAATCCACAGTAAAAGCTTTACCTTTGTTTAGGTTCAACGAAACAACTGCATCTTGTGCCAGGTTATACGAACATAATGAGACTGGATGTTTCAGAAGCACTGAGATAATAACATAATTCAATCTCCTAATTCTCTACCGAAGTAGATAAATACTACCCTCACAGAAGAAATAGCACATACACCTAATAAACTGACTCGCTTGAGGCTGTACATCTGTGGGGCTACTAAACTGTAAAATGAAGCTAGACCCTGGTCCAGTGCTCCATTTACTGTACTATTTTCAAGCAAGAGAACAGCAAAACCATTTGGAGACCTAGAGTTGTTTAGTTTTTGTTTTTAAACTTACTGTGACATTTTACAAAAATTAGACAACATTAACACAATAAGCTTATTAGGAGAATCACAGAAGTGTTTGAGTTGGAAGGGATCTTTCAAGGTCACCTAGTTCAACTTCCCTGCACTGAACAGGGACATCTACAGGGATATCAGGCTGTTCAGAGCCTATTTACCTGGGATTCTCATTCTCTTTAAATAAATTCCCACTGCTAGAACAGAAAAATATTCCTTGGATTTATTATTTCACTGGAAGAACAAGGAGAGCATTTCCACAATAGTATGTCTTATTAGATCACCTCTTACTGATTCTCTGGTAAGGAGCCCCTGGTTTATTTAATGTTCATCTTCCAGCTTCTTTTGGTGAGTAGTGCAATACACTGCTGTGCATGATTAACAGATTTCAAGGCCAGAAGGGACTCATGATCACCTCGACAGATTCCCTTCATCACACTGGCTCCAGGATTTCCCCAAGTCAGTTCTTGTTTTAAGCCTGACACTCAGGGTTCTGTCAGAGCATATTTTAATTAAAATGATCCAGTTCTGGAGATTTCTTGGTACCCATGGTAAATTGTTCCAATGGTTAATTACATTCATTGTTAAAAATAGTCCTGCCCTCTTTTTTCTCTGAATAAATTTATCCTCAATAGCCAGATAGTACATCTCATCATGTGCTTGCCCAATAGACTGAAGAACCTTCTGTTATTAAATTTCCAGTCCCCCCATAGCAGTTATAACTCTGTCAAGCCACCTTTTTAAATGTCACATGCATTTAGAGTCAGGGAAAAAATATACATAATATTGTTCAGTGGTCTGTTACTATGTAATTAAAGATAGCATCAGGAGGCACACACAGAGAAGGAATGGCATAAGTAACTTTATGCTAATATTTTCTGACTGGAGTAAGTAACAGTATAACCTTTTCCTTTGATTTCAGGCTTTATTTTTAATAGAAATATTACTAAAACCAGAATTAATTATAAGCTCATCTAACAAGATAGATGCAAATGAACTACACCAATCTTGTTCCAAGTAAGCAGTTTATGGTGTAGAAGACTGCAACACATCATCATTAGGAAGATTTCATTAATGACTGTGTTATGTGTTTTCCAGCTGAGCACAGGCAAGCACTCAAAGCATCATTAACAATTTTGGTCAGTACCATAAATACTGCTTTGCTTATTTATATGTTTGTGTACACAATGCCTCTGATAGAAGACAGAATTGTTTCTGTCTAGCAATGAAGATACACATACACAATCCAATAAACAAATATTTAAATAAGGCCTATGTCTGCATTGGAAGGAATCCATGCCTTTAGGTAAAACTACTTTTTTTTTTGGTTGGTTGGTTGGTTTTTCTTTTCTTTTTTTATAAGCTGTTACAAATTCTTAGAGCTATCATCACCGCAGGGATAGTTCCTATCTGTCATCATCAAGCCCAGAAATAAAACCAGCTTTCCAGTACAGATATCCTAAAAATGTAAATTGAGTCACTGAATCGTGGATCTTGAATCAGGTTACTCAGTTATGAATTAAGATGCCCATAATGGTGCTAAGACAGGATGTTGGGCACAAGCTGATTTCAACACCCACAGTAGCTGATAAAATAACAAACCACTTATATGTCATTGTACCTTCCATCAGCATACGTCAAAGCACTTTCCAAACTTATCAAGCAACTATCATAATTCATCTACAGAGCAGCAAAGTGTGCTGATTTCCATTTTCTAAATGAGAAATAAGACAGAGTGAAGTCACCTGGCACGACAATGGTAATGTCAGAAAAAGAACATTGATTTGCTTTTCCCTTCTGTTCTTTAAATGGCAGTCAGCATCATCCCCTCCCACGCGCAGAAGTAGTTGGACTTCCTTAAGTGCAAACTTAGAATTTTTGCCTTATGAATATAAAAACGTGCCCCAAAGCCACAAAAGAAAGCCATTTTGCTCACGCTGGTATGCCAGCAGTGTGAAGAGGAAGTAGTGAGAAGAGCAGAACAGGAAGAAATATTTTACAGCTCTCTTCTCCCTCTAGAGACTTTCAAATTGCCTTTTAGAAATAGAATTTTTACATCTCTCATTTATGGTGCAAATGGCCATCTGTTTCAACAGATTGTTTAAAAGAAATGGAGTTGTGGACAATCTGTCTCAGACTTCAGAGGTGAATGACTAACTTCATTTCATAATCCATTTCAACCAAACAAGATCTGCCTAATTTGCAGACTGCTAACAGAATACGATGGAACATGTCCTCTTCATTAGATTAATTTAAAGGTGGGAAAGGGACAGGAAAATGTCCCTATAAATATGCCAACATATTCTGCTTTACATGAGTGCCACCCTCAGGAGCAGATGAGAAGTGGAGGTAAGCTCACCTGTCAAAGATTCTCTGGGGCTGCAGCATGCTATACATAAGCTGAGTCATATGATCCTTAGCAGCAACAACTTCTGGAGGAGGGTCATATTGATTCACAGCATCAACCTGTTTTCAGTTAAGGGACAAAAGACAGAAGAAAAGCAGTGATGTAATTGTTCCCAACTGCAATACGCTTCTAAGATCACTATGAACAGTGATGGCTTCATATTTGTGAGGGTCAGTCTTTGCATTTGGCTTGTCTACAAGCACTCTGCTGCACAAATCTTTTTGGGAGATTTAAACACAGTCTGATAGATGGAAGGCAGCCAGAAGTAGCTCACCATCGTTAATATATTCAACCTTTTACTGGAAAGAAAACAGGATGCTACATAAGACACAAAGTAATTCTGCTTAGGTTTTAATTATCCATTAATTTGCATCCTCTCAGTGCTGGTGGAAGATGCCAAATTAAAATCCTTAGGGACTAAAGCCATTCATTTATTTGTTAGAAGAGAAACAGAAGGGGTATTAACAACGTAGGCAAACTGCAATTTTCTCCTGACAAAGCATTTCTGTCTTTCCTGGGAAGAAGAGCACTGAAACTACAAGGATTCTCCCTATGTATTGTGTCAAAATTCTATTGAGGGTACTGACCTCTAATGGGCTATATTTATTTTTATTATTAATACTTGCCACTCCTAAAATAACCTGAGAAAAGGATTCTTGAAATAACTTCAACCACACAGAAGTTGTGTGCTACTCCCAATCAGTCATCTAGGCTTACTTTTACAGTCCACAGAGAAAGAGATTTCTTGAATATATGTGTGTGGAAGGAAAACAGATTGCCACAGAAGACAAAGAATAAGATCAACATCTCTGGTAGCCTCCATTCATATTCATGATAGCAAGAGGCTGGCATTAAACAAGAACCTTGATCCCTGACATTTATGCAGCTAAAGTTAGGAGTGATGCATTTCCTATAAGGATCTTTTATGTATATATATATTAAGGATGCTTCCCTTAAATCCAGCACCAATATGCAACTGTTAATCCTAACAGCTCTAGCTATAGCAGCACAAGAGGAAAAGTTTTGTATTACAACATAAGCAGTCTGAGGAGTTATATGGGGGAGAAGACTTTACAAAGAAAGCTGTACTGAGTAGACCTGGAAACAAATATCATTATATAGTCCAGAATTCATCTTGTAATACACTACATTAAAAAAGAACACAACAGTATTTTAGTGGTTGCCATGCAGTATTTCATGAGCATAGTTGCTTAATCAGATTCACTATCTGAGTAATGCAGCTGCTAAGTAAATATTTATCCACAAAACAAAGCTTTTCACTGTGAAGAAGTTCCCATACACATCTGTGCAGAACTTCCTCTGCATCCCAGAAAGATATGCTTACATACCTTTTCTTCCACTGAAATCTTCTTGAGATCCAGTTCTGTTAATTGTTGCAACATGAAAATCACCAAGAGCCAATAATCTGTTTGTTCCTGAAGGAAAAAGTACCTAGCTTTATCAATCTAATATTTAATTTATTTTGGATGAAATTAAATTGTTTTTAATAAAACATGATGTAAAAAGGCTGCTGGAGAACTAAAAGCAAGCATCATCTATTCTAGGATTACATAATCCACTATGTCTAATACTTCCAACCTTAGAAGGACTGTAGGAACTTTAGAAGACAACTTGCATTATAAAAGCATATATAACAATTAATTTAAATCTGAGACAATAAAAAAGAATAATTTAAAATCATATTAAAAAGTTGACACTGATAACCAAAACTCAAATGACTGTCTTAACATTACTGTTGTTTGTGTGAGCTATTCAAAAAGCAATTTAAAGAAATAGGATCAGCATCTGCTTAAGAGGTCATCTAAACAGAAAATGGCTTTCAGTATATGGAGGGGGTCTGGAATGGCTTATTTCAAAAGAAGAGCCAAAGTGAAGTTGAGATGAGGAGGTAAATGGAGAGGATGTATTTTCATACTTTTTTTTAAACCAAACAAAACTATCCTACTCTATTTTTAATTGGTAATAAATTAATCTTCCCTAGGACAGGTCAAGTCTGTTTTGCCTGTGATCATAATTGGCAAGTTATCTCCCTGTTCTTATCCTGATTCATTAATGTTTTCATCTTATTTTCTCCACATCCTGCAGAGCAGGGGAAGCGAGAGTGTGGTTTGGTGAGCAACTGGAGGCCAGAGTCAATTCAGCACAAGTTAAAACAATCTAGAAGTCACAAAAGTCAGGGGAGAGTCATCTTTGACTACTCAGGACAAATCACAAACACAGAGTCAAAGTCTGTGTATCTGATATTTTGTGAATCATAAAATCAATAAGGCTGGAAAAGACCTCTAAGACCATCTAGTCCAACTGTGCACCCATCATCACCGTGCTCACTAAACCACGTCCCTCAGTGCCACACCTATACATTTCTTGAGAACCTAGGCAAAACAGATGTTCATTAGTTGATGAATATTAAGGGAGCAATAAAAGAGAACTGAGTAAATCCCAAACATGAAAAGATGATCAAGATTCCAGTGACACATTATTTTAAAGGGGATAGTATTAAGTTGCTTTGAGCTTTTCCCATGAACTGTATCTTCAAAGCAAACAGAGGTGGGATTTCTACAAAAAGAAATCATTGCGTACTATGAATACAAAAGAATTAACAAATGAAATTGATCAAATTCATGGACTTGCTGCACGGACATTAAACATGATTCATACACAGCTTTGGTTAAGGAATTTCCCAAAGAAAGGTGGTAACCATGCTGGCAGAACCATCACGAATCAATACCTTGTCTCTTGTACTTATTCCCTGAGACGATCTGGCCACCCTCAGAGACAGAAAAGGAATCTAAATGGAATCTAATGTGACCCAAAACTGCAGCTCTAGGTTCATATTATTGCCTTTCTTTTTACTTTCCTCTTACCTGCACAGGATTTTTTAAAAGATTTAAAACCCTGAGGAGAGGCAGATCTTGAACACATTCGAGTTCACTCAGCTCAGCGATCTAATTAGCAACAGAAACAAAGCATAAATTAGCAGCAATAGAACCAATGATAACTATGGGGAAAAAAAAGTTTTTAATTCCTGTTCCTAAAATCTGGAAATGAAAAGAAGAAGAGTCGTTATACACACAAACTGGGTATACATGTTAACTGCATTCAATCAGGCATTTTGAGCCACAAAAGGCAGACGACTTGGATGTTAGCTGGAAAAGCAATATAATAGTAATTTCGAACCACCTGCATTTACCCGTTCTTTCAAACGTCAAGCCATAACACATTTAACTTTTATGTGGCTGATGTGCTTAAGTGAGGCAATTCTGCAGTTATATTTGTGCTTCATGACTAGCAAAAATAATTCCTTCTAAGGAGATTTTCTTTTCACTGGCGCTTGAGTTCACCCTATCTACCTTGCAGCACTTAACTGAAAAGCATCAGCACAGTTATTCTTACCTCTATTTATGTCCAGAGGGTAATTCATCCCACTTAACATCTCATCTATCCACAAAGAAAACCTTGGTTGGCTGCACTCAGCCATATCCTTTAAGCATAAGAAGTTACATGGGACTGAAAAAAGCTTGTGTGCACAAACTGAAGTCATGCCAGTGGCATCCAGTGAATGGTTGTAAGGTTATCAATTAAAACAAAGAGGAATTCCTACTGACTAATTTTAGCCATCCATAAATTAGCCTAGATCAGCCACTTAACAACCTGACTTTATCATCAGAAGAAAAAGACTATTTCAGAGGCCATGTGATCCACGCATGGCTGGGATGAATGGTATTATAAAGATACTAAGTTCCCTTCAAATGCTGGAAGACTGACTCCAAATTTTCAGTTAGCTTATGTAAGGTTTTTCATTCAATATCCTTCCGAGATAACAAGTCCACTGCTGAACAGTTTTGACTAGGTTGCCATTTGAGTGGATTCCCTAGATTTGAACACCAACAGTCCAAAACTGAAAACCAGTACCTATATGTGTGAGACCTACACTGTGCAGGTAAACCTACTGTCCACATCGGCCCAACTGACAGCAGGTGGGATGGTTCCAGAGAGACAGTTCTACCTCGTGCATGCAGAGGGAAAGAAAACATTGAGTGTTCTGTCCTTGGTCTGATGACTGGCCCTACAGATCTGCAGAATATCATGTTCACCCAGCTCCCCAGAGACACCACGCAGCTGGCATCCTACTCCCACCACAGATGCGGGCAGACCAATCTAACCTTACCTTGGAACAATGAGTTCCAGTGAGAACCATTACCTCAGCTTTTTTAGACAGATAAAACTTGAGGCTAAAGCAATTGTGCCAATATTCTCTTTAAATTATTCTGCAGAAAGAAATGTTGAAAAAATGGTGACTCATTAAACAGCTTCAATAACATCATTAACAGAGGTAGATTTTGATGAGGCAAAATTAATAGCTTCTACGTGCCATGAAGAACAGTAGAATCTATATAAGGCAATGGAAGTGGTGTTATTAATACTAATAACAACTACACCATTAGATAGCTTTCTGTCTTGTGTAATTTTAAACACTGATGTGTCTTTAAATGTCAACCTGAACATACTGTGAGAAAAAGAATTCATGGTGTACTGCATTCCTCTTCTCTTATAAATGTATCTTGCGTGGGGAAAAATTACAGAAAATGTTCAGTTCCTGGTTAATATTGTTATTTCTCATTTTCTTCTTTTTTTTCACATGCAGATCTATCTTTGATGACAAAATGATTCATGAATTGACAGCCTTTTCAGTTAGAGGCTCTCGAAATTCAGTATCAAAAGGATTAGGTATATGCGGATAGGGTTTCAAAATTCAAATACAAATTATTTGGATTGTATCATTGTACTTCATGTGAAAATCCTGCTGCAGAACAAAACACAATTTACAGCAGAGTACATGCAGTTCTGTCTTACAGAAACTTTCCATCTGAGAGCTCAGAAGAATCTATGGTCACAAAACTGGGCTGAGAGATATTAGCAAACTCTCCTGGGGTCTGGCAGCAGAAAAGCTGAGATGTAAGTAAAGATCCTCAAGAATAATCAAGCTGAAAACAGAATCAGTATCTACCATATCTACTCTAGGGAGTACTGTTAGTTCCTTATGTACATGAGCACTAAATAGGACAGAAGTGATCCTTACATAATGATAAACCTACCTAGAGATATGAAATATGGCCTGAGGAATGCACTGCTGAGCGACATGTGAAACAATACTGGAGCAAAACACTAAAGGAAAAATTGCATCTTTTCTAGTTTTCCTTTCTTGCAGTATTGTAAGATTCATTGTTAGAAGTTGCGAGGGATTGGATTTAAGGAGAAAAAAAAAAAAAGGATGCATTCTGAGAAAAAGTTGAGATCAATACTAAATATGTTACCTGGTTATCCTCTAGATTGATCACCTCTAGTAGACCATGTCCTTCCAAGCCTTCTAGACTAGTTATTTTATTGCTAGAGAGATCCAGTTTCCATAGAGTTTTCAAGCTATCCAACCCAGTTATCTTCTCAAGCAGGTTAGAGTTCTAAGAATACAGGAAAACACACAAAGTCTGATATAGTTCTACAGACAGGAAACAACATATCTGAAGAAGTACTGTGTTCAATTTATTACTGAGAATCCTACTACAAACAGGTCTTTTATGCACGGGCCCCATCTTGAGATGACATATTGCAGCTTTCCATACTTTGCAAGGAAAAAAGAATCAACTACCTTATCATTAACTTATCTTCCTCTCACCTCAACAGCAAGAAACAACAGTATAAAATGAGCACTCACACTCTTTTAGAGATAATACAGCCTAGAGAATACTCTTGCCACTATCAAATTCAAAATTTAGGTACATACACATAAAATATAGAATACATATACATACATACAACTTCCTTCTATAATTATTGTTATATTTACATTTATTATTAGAGAATAAGTAATGAAAATACTAAGGTAGGACAAAATAGTACTGTCTTCTTTGCACTACAGGCGGTCCATAAAATACCTTTAGGATGCATAAGTTCATTCATATGTACAAACTGAAAACAGACTATTTGATGTCAGTGACAGCACACACAGAAAGGTTCCAAAATAACCCATCTTTACTGCAAGTTCATCTGGGCTGGAAATGACTCAAGCTTTTGAGAACTCGAGCAACTATCATTGTTTTACATTGCTTCCAAACAAGATACAAGATCAAAGAACTATATTAATCACTGGACACCAGATGGCTTCGTTTCACAGGACCTCACAAATCATACACTCATTCCTGCTATGAACTCTAAACAGATATAACATGCAAGATTCCATACTCATCTTTGCCTCAGTGGCTACATGTACCCAGATGGCCTCCCAACATGATTCTCTCTGTGTAACCTTGCAAGTTATATTTTTCCATCAGCATCACCTTGTGCTGGAACCTTAGAAGCCTCATATTCTATTTATAAATATTTAGGAACTGTTGAAATAAATAAGCCAGCTGACTCTAATATTAATCCAGTTGTCTGCCCTTGACATTTTTCCTGACTTTTAAATCTTTAATTAGGTTATTAATAGCATGGAGGCTCTCTCTTCTCTTCCTGTATGTTGTTAGACCTCCTTAATAAGATAAAGCTCAGAGTTCTAGTTGCAAAATGCTATGCAAGAGGTACACATAAAATTCTGTGAACTAAAGAGATTTGTGTAGAGGTCCTTTTTTGCTAAGCATAAAATTCCTAAGAGTCCAGTTCATTAGAGCTACACTTGTTATTTTTTGCAAGCTCAAGCAGAACAGAGGCTTTTTGGAATAGTTAGGCAGAATTTACAGTTTCTGAAGTCTCTCTTCCAAACTTCAGACCTTTACTACTTTTTCAACCTGAAAGCTCAAGGGAAAACAGAAAGGAAATCTGAATCAGTAGGAAGAGAAGGGGATGCCTGTCCATGGAAAAAAAAGAGGAATTGCATCTTATTCTAATTAGTAAAAGAAATGGCTATGCTAAAATCTGTCTATTTACATAATTTTCACATGACTATCTACTTTGCTAATTAAAAAAGACAAGCAGTTGGATAAATAATAGTATCAGCATGTAAGAACCCAAACTGAAGAACATGTTCATATTAATAAGCCTTAGCTGTTAACACAATCTCCAAAGCCTTTTACAGAGCTGATAACCATTACTAACAGAATTATTATTAGGCCTTTTAACAGATGAGGAAATCAAGGCACACAATGGCTAAGCAAGTTAGTAGAGAAAAGAGTTATTTAGAAAAAAGATTTTCCCATCAGCTTAGATTTTCATACTGTTTTAGTTCCTTTAAAAACTTTTAGACAAGATTTTGCTAACCTTAGCCACTACAAATAAGAAAAAAAATAGTATTATTGCCATTGAAGGCATTAGAAATATAAATCCATTAAAATTATGCTGCTGAATGCTCTTGGAATATATTATTCAAAATATGCAACAGCCCACTTAGGAATGCAAATGCCTGTACAGGATATCAAAACAGCAAAAAGTATGAGGAACAATCAGGCCGTGATAGGCACAGACCTTACTTCTGCTCTCCTACATCAATTACCACAGCATACACATCAAAAAAATCCTTAAAATTTTAAAAGGATTGAAAAAGATTTCTATTCTTGACTAAAAGATTCATTCACTTTGCCTAAAATATTTATATAGGTGCTTAACAGTAATGTAGCAGATATGAACATATTTCTATGTATAGCTTTTTCATACTCAGCTTTAAACTCCAAGTAAATATTTTAAATTACTATTACAAAGTAAAACCTATTAAGATGTAGGCTTGCATTTTTATAGCAGTTGCTTTAAAAGTAGTTTTTGCCTGTACTGTGCAACCTCTACACTGATAGTCCTCCCTACTACATATCTTGAAATGATTTAGAAGAAAAGGTTGGTATTAAGATCATCTTACTAACGTGGAACTGAGGAATACTGAGATAAATGCCTCCCCAAGACTCAAAAAGAGCAAGATGCACTCGAACAACTGGAGGCATTGACAGATGGGTCTGCACTGGGTTAGTTATCCTCAGCAATCTTCATAACCAACAGAGAAGAAGAGATGCTTCCAAGGCCTGATGCATCTTGCATTAAGGGAGACGTCAGTGGTTGGATGAGGATAATGCTGTAGTTCAGGCATCCATTTCTCTCCTCTGATTTTTGAAGCAGCAGAGAACAAGCTCTGATGCAGTTGTCTACGCTGCAGAAACCTGATACCAGATGAGATAAACCCCACTAAAAATCTAAAACATGCCCTAGAAGTGTTGTATTGCAAATACACCGATATCTTCATGCAAAGTTAGCAATGTAGGATTTCCAATCACATTACCAAATCTTTAAAAATTAAACTTAGATCCTTTAATAGAATGAATGTGAGCTGCTCAATCCTTCCTTTTCTCGTGTCCTAGTTCACTGCCATCACAAACACAACGTTGAGGAAACGCACCTCTGAAGTTAACTGAATGATAGGACAAGGAGTAATGGCTTTAAGTTGTGCCAGGTGAGGTTCAGTTGGATATTAGGAAATAATTCTTCTCAAAAAGAGTGATAAGGTATTGGAACAGGCTGCCCAGGGAGGTGGTGCAGCCACCATCCCTGAAGTGTTGGAGAAATGTGAAGATGTGGCACTGAAAACCATGGTGGACACTGTGAGAATGGGCTGACAGTTGGACTAGATGATCTTAGTGGTCCTTTCTAACCTTAGAGATTCTGTTCTCTTCAATGGTGGAAATGCTCTGAGCCAGAGGCTGGATCAGCTGCCCTTCACAGCTTCTTCCTAACACCTATCATTCTGTAATTCTGTATTTTAAAAACAAAAATAATGCCCTACAGGGAAAATCTGTTGTGTAATTACCTTCACTTTTATTAAGGCATTAATATATTGATAAAGATTGACAGCAAAACAATAAGACTTTCTTACCAGATTGAGTATTTTGATAGGTAAGTTCTCAAGGCCACTGATTGTAGTAAGTCTGTTGTGTGACAAACTAAGATGAGTCAGACTATGACACTTCTCCAGTCCTCTTATCTCCTCTATGTTATTAACTTGGTAAAGGATTTGCAATTCAAGGAAAATAACTGGATGCAAAAATCACAGCAATAGTTGGGGACCAAGTTACTCAGTGGGGATACAGTTCAAGGTATGGGGAGCTAGATATTAAATGCTTCATGTTAAAGAGTTTAATATCCCAGGTGCTCATGCCCAGGCCTACTCTGAAGTGTACTGCCTCCTTGTTTGAATGACACAACATTCTGTAAGGCTGCAGAATAAGTGACTTAATTCACCCCCCCCCCTCCTTTTTGATGAGTTTTCTAACTCAAATGGTTTATTTGACAAAAGGGTCTTTGACTTCAGTTGGGCACCAGTCCTGTTAAGCCAGCTGCAGAATATAGGTGGATGGCTGAGCTGTTAGAGCCTGGAATGATCTTTTTAAGCTTACAGAGTACTTAATATGACTCCAAACCGACCTTGACCTCAAAGTATCATACACAAGTAACCCAATTAGTGACAGCTACTTATACTGGACAGTTTCGCTCCACATTATACCTGTTCTATTCTGCCTATCTGAACTAAAAAGGGGAAAGCATGTTTTAAATTAACAGAGTCAAAAGCAGCAGTAACAATAGTTAAGATTTAACACAGCACAACAAGCAACACATGTAGTAAGTTTTAAAGTCAGCCCCCCAGATTCCTTAAATGGGGCATGTTTCCTTGGATAACAATCTATCTCAGATGGCTCTCTTAGGACAGGATGAAGTGCAGAGGCATCCATCTCTCTCCATTGTTTGGTGATGGAAGTTGGGCAAGAGGAATTGTGCTCCAATCCTAAGTGTCCTAACGTGGAACTATTTGTATGAAAAACAAGTGATATAACCAAGCAAAATAGCCAGAATGAGCAGGACACAAAGAAATGCCTTTAGGCAATCTCAGAAGAAAACGTTTTTAATTGACTCAAGATAATGAACTCTGTCTGACAAAACAGACGAGTTCTCATCCTTATCAGGCAATGGACAAGTTATCTGGATTTTTTTCCCTCTAAACCTGAACAATATCATAAATCTAAATGAAATGTAAGCTTAGACAGTGCCAACATAATCTTCTTTAATAACCATAACCCTACACTTCTTTTCTCTTAACTGCCATCTTATATGAGGACTTAATTATATTCTACCTCTACAGGTTGAGATAGGGAAGGAGAGGAGGAGAAATAGGCTGGTAAGCAGAGATTTATCTCTTCAAAGGACCTCACTTGGCTGTCTCCTACACTTAGGAAAGAAACCAGAACCCTGCACGGGCACTGAGAGCTGACAAATATTAATTGATGTGAATACAGCATGGGACTGCTTCTCTTTCAACTGAGGAGGAAAAATTTTAGTGAGCAAGGAATTAAGGTCAATACAAAGGAGATCAACAAATCATTCACTGCCAGTAAACACAAGCACCAGCCTGTTTTGAGATGAACAAGTTTAAGCCATAAGCATCAATATGAGGCAGCAAATTGCTCAGCACTAAGAACTAATATAATCAGTTTTCTAACAGCCCACTAGAATGCCTTGTCAGCTATTATCACCTAAGCTGTCTCCTCTCCGGTTTGGGCAGCTTCCTCCTTGAAAACACATTTGTACTCCTGTCAGGTGTGCTTCTATGTGCACCTGTCAGGAAGAAAGTTACAATGACCTTACCATCTGTATTACAATTCATTTAAATATGGTAAGAAATGCTTAGTTACTGTCAAAGAGGAAATGCATGCCGAATATTTCCATGACTGCATAATATTTATTAAAGGCTTTTTTAATTTATGATTACAAAGAACAGCTTGTTTTGTCTGCCATGTCTTCCGTGAGGAATGCCTGACGTGGGTTAGGAACAGTGTCACTTTACTGCTCTAAATTCTGTCCTCATTTGCTTCTATTTCTGAGAGTCCCATTTAAATAGTACACATGAAATAGCCTTTATCTCCACTACACTGGCACTGGTGCAAATGGGCAAATTGAAGATAGCATGCAGTAGCATTCAAACCAAATGAAGAAATACCGATTCAGATCCACAATGTAAATATCTGTTCTTTTTCCCGTTTCATTTTTCCTTTTTTTCCTCTCTGATGGAAAATTAGAATTGCTAAGGAATAGCATCTCAGTGCCATTTCCTGACAGGAATTGTGTTATCTGCACACCTTGTAAAACGTGTGAATAAAGTAACCTGGAAACCCTGCAAGTGCTTTAACTGTTCCTACATTAGAAAGACATTGTATTAATACCATTAGGTAATGGGCTACTTCAAGGACAAGAGACAGAGGAAAAAAGCCTGCAAGAGTCTGCTGATTTCTCCTTTTCAGAGAGCAGAAAATCAAGATGCAACTTATGAAGCAAAGAGGAAAGGGTCACAAGGAAGCAAAGAGGAAAGGGTCACAAGTCTTCAGGATGTAATTGCAAATGAGACTACATGTCACTGTAAAGCTCCAGAGCAATTGTCAGAAAAGCATATGTAATCTATAGAGAGACTAAGAACACTGTGGACAACCTTAGAAGAGTAAGCAATTGAGGAATTTCATCTGCAGGTTCATACTTATCTGATTTCTGCCACAATACTGTTTTTAGCCATGCAAAACAGGAATCAGCGACAGCATAGCATGTGTGTAGCAGAATATCCTGTCTGTGTATGTGCAGACAATAGTATACTCTGTTTCCTACACCTAAACATTCTCCTTGCTAGCACCAAACAGCCTTGATCTCCATAGAGCTTCCATAGGCCCTCTGTAATTAGCTAAGTCTAAGATTAAAAACAGGCAACCTTTTTACTTAAAGAATCTCAGTGTTCCAGGTTGATTTCCTACTGACTTCATTTATATAAAAGCAGTGGGGTGATTGATTAGCTCTGCTATATGAAGGTAGCTTGACACGTCACATTTTCAGTTTTACACGATGCAAAGTCGGAGATTTTCTGTGTTCCTCTGGCAGGCTAACCTTACATATATACACAAACATCTTTAACTCAGGCATGTTTAAGTAAATTATGATCAGTATCAGCACCAGAATTACAATGCTTAAGCTTCCTTCTAAATAAAAGCATAACACAAAGGAAAAAATGCAAAGAATTATGTGACACAAAAACTTGTTCATAAAGCAAACAAGCAACATCTCTTCCACACAAATTTCCATAAAGGATACAGTCTAGCAAGAGTTTAGTCAGGGACTGGTAGGCTGACAAATCCTGCATTTTAGATATTTGATTGTGTGAAAAATCTACTTCCTAAAGAGGAAATGAGACAAAGTTAGTTTTCTTTTTTCCATCACTTACAGATTATATAATATATATAATATCTGTAATATATTATATCTGTTTTATTAAACTTGTGATCAATGGTACAGAAGTTAGAAGAACATCAATATTGAGTCATAAACAGAAAGGCTCATTTTTACAGGACAAGGAATTCAAAACTACTTTTCTCAAACAAAGTTATCATTAGCATTCCTGCAATTATACGTATGTGTTAAAAAATAGAGCTTCCCATGGCATGCTGAGGTTCAGAATGTGTAAAAAAATGAAATACTGAAACGTACAGTGAAAACACACCCAGGCATTTGGAAAAGATACTGAAGTGTCAAATGAAGTATCAAAGAAGAGCAAGGAAAGCTTAAAAGTTGGCTTTTGCACATGTCCAAATAAAATGTCTAAAGCTGACTTTAAAAACTATTTTGAATTAAACATATAAAATGCATCTTTCTGCAACTTACCTTGAGATTTTTTGGTGGCTTAAAACCAAAATACGTAGTCAAGTTGTTGTTGGAAGCATTCAGTTCTAGTAAATAAGGCATCTGACTGACACAAGAAAGATCTAATAACAAAACAAATGCCAAATGCTTTACATGAATGTATAGGTAAATGCAGATGTTATCATGTCAGAATGTGATAATTATGTTCAAAAGCAACCAAAAATCAGCTTGTGATTACACATTCAGAAAGCAATGTTTGAAATGCAGAAATCAGGTATATTAACACCTTGTGCCAGAAAAAAAGACGATTACTAAACATCAAAGAACAAATATTCAAATTCCACATTAAATCTTCATTAGGAAACGTGTTTGTCTGTAAGCCAGAATATAGTTCTGTACTCTAATTCCCTTTAAAGTAAGAGAGACTACCTCCGTCCTAACTAATTAATTATTGGAGAAAAGTATTTGGTAATCACTGATGACTAAATAACTAGTGCTACAGAGAAGTCCACGCTCTGCTCAGTCTGAGGCTTGTTTTCACTAACTTTGTCTGTAAAACAAAGAAGTGCTGCCTTACCAAAGTGCTACTCTGACACGACTCAGCACCTCAACTGAAATGAATCTGAAAGCAATACTGCAATGGGCTGCTACTACAGCTCATTTATTTTAGGTTACATTAAAAAAAAATGAGTTGAGGGGTAGAAAGCAGAGGAATGTAGCAGAAGATGGAGTTTATTCAGTCTCCATTAGTTATCATTCTAAATCCAGAGTACTATTTGTTCTTTGGTCAACAGTGGAAAACCTTGAGGAAGGATAGCCCAAGGCTTGCAAAACTGTACCAGCCATAATTTTACACATTGTGACATTTGTATGTGCAAAGTCTCAACCTTAATCTTCTACTGACATGCTTGCTTGCATTTTAGTTGTGGATAATAAACTGGACAATAATCTCCATGTTCCCACTGATAAGCATATGCTGGTGCAGCTGTCTGAACAGTCCATACATCATCTGTGAGAAGATGGAGCCATTGCCTCAGTCTGTAGAGCCTGCGTAGTTATGCCATTAAAATGTAGACCAAGGTTTGTGATATTAAGCCTACACTGCATTTCTTATCTTAAATGATTTCACAACCCAAGAACTTACTTGTATATTTACTACATACCATTAATTTTATTATATGAAAGTTCCAACTTCTGTAGGTGAATGTATCTGGAGAGAATGTTAATGTCGCTCAACTCACGACCCTGGAAAAATAAAACAAAGAAACTTTAATAACTAACTCTATAACCTCACCCTTCTCTCTCAAGAGATGCGAAGTATCAGAAGACATCCCCCAGGGTCCCTCCAGCTGGATCACTCTGAGTAGAATGGCAGAAAGTAGATCATGTTAGACCAGTAGATCAGCCACAAATGGAGACAGTGTCAAAAGAATACTTTAGAACACAACCACAATACAGACCTAGCTAGAAAAAATGCCTGCAAATCAAGGCTCCACAAAAAGATGCATACAGCAAGAAATATTTAAGGCAACCATTTTGACTTTCTGTTCAGAAGACACTGAATGCAGCTTTCTTAAGCTGTTTAAGATGTTTTCTGTTTTGATCTCTAGCTGATTAAAGATACATTTCCACACCTGAAAATGGAGTATGGAAAAATGTTACTACTGCTGCAACTAAGTGAAAAGAACAATCCTGATGTTGGTGTTGTGAGCAGGAGCTGGGTTGTGTCTTATCAAGTATCCTACTTATGCAACTGATGGGTAGAGACAATTTTATTTCTTAAAATTATTTTACCAGGGCAACTATTTGCTGTTATAAAGAGAAATCTTTGAGCTGAAAAGCATTTTACAGTGACACTCTTTGCTTATACTTACTGAAAGCAATAGATTAAGATAAACGTATTCAGTACCAGGTGCTGAGCACCCCAGCTTGTGAAGACCCTCAGCCACAGTGTCTTCATCCAACACTCCTTCCAAACGCTCCTATAAGAGGAAGGGGAGAGGAATGGATTTAGGGGAGATTTATGAAACAAAATTCCAATCTATAGAGTCTAGAAGCTGCAAGTGGGTTTAATATAAGACCTCAATCAAACGCTGCTTTAAGTGCTCCATCACCTTTCTAAGGCAATATACATTAGGAAGAATGATGAATAGAGCCCTCAAAATTGATAAATAGAAACACGTTACATACTAACTCTAGACACTGAAAAAGGTTCACAGTCAATCCTTCCAATGTTTTTTTTGAGGGGAATTTTTTTTAACCTTCTGATTTACAGCCACAGCATTAAGCAAGACCTGTTTTCAGAGATGTTGAGCCATGAAACTCACACTGATTATGGATGTTAACATCTCAGCAAATCAGCACTAACATAACCCCTGTGTTGTACCCCAATACACACATTATTGGAGACCCTTTACAATTGTTCAGCATGAGAAGCTAGTGCTACACTTCAGAGAACACTCTTCACCAAAGAGGCTACTTGACAGATGGCACTAATGAACCACTGCATAGATTTAATGAGAAAATAAGCCAATGGCTTGTGAAATTCCCATGAGCCAGAAGTCACACAATGATCCCTTATATGCAGACAAGGATAAATAACGTTTCCAATGGCAATCATCTAAATTATTACACCTATGTGTCACAGCAATGGTGACAACAAGAGATATTTTCATGACTGCTGGAGCACAGTGGACACGAAAGCCCAGCCAAGGAGGTAGGTCCAGGAGATTATTTAACCTCAGGGCTGGGGGTATGTGCAAGAAAGGGACTTAATTTGGAATTCATGTTAATTGGATTAATTAATTAATCCATATTCCAATTTAATCACAGAATGGCTTGGGATGGAAGGGACCACAAGGATTGTGAATCTTCAACCCCCATGCCAGAGGCAGGGCTACCAAACTCCCCATTTAATACTAGATCAGGTTGCCCAGGGCCCCATCCAATCTGTCCTTGAACACCTGCAGGGATGGGGCACCCACAACCCCTCTGGGCAGCCTGTTCCAGCAACTCACCACCCTCATAGTAAAGAGCTTCCCTCTGATGTCCAACCTAAATCTTCGCTCCCTCAACTTAAAACCATTTCCCCTTGTCCTGCTGTTATCTGCCCTTTCAAAGGGTAGATAATTCCTCTCCTGTATATAGGCTCCCTTTAGGTACTGAAAGGCTGCAGCGAGGTCACCCCACAGCCTTCTTTTCTTCAGGCTGAACAAGCACAGCTCCCTCAGACTGTCTTTGTAGGGGAGGTGCTCCTGCCCTCTGATCATCTTGGTGGCCCTCCTCTGGACTTGCTCCAACAGCTCTTCGTCTTTCTTGTACTGGGGGCTCCAGACCTGGACACAGTAATCCAGATGGGGCCTCACAAGAGCGAGGGAGGCAATACAGAACTCTCCAGGACACAGTAGGGATGGAAGAGAACCTAACACACACACACACACACACACACACACACAAAGCAGAAACGAAGGAAATCACTAAAACTTTCTCCTCTCTTGCTGGGGAATAAAAAAAATCCCTCCCTTGTGCCCTCATTGTCACCCCACTTTTCCCCCCACAACTCCCCTGAAAGATGAGGAGGGAAAAAACACTACAGGCACACCCCTTCCCAAAGAGCTGGGGAAGCACTGAGCTGAACCTCTGTGGGCTGCGACTCCTCGTGCTCATCGTCGTTCTCCTCCTCTTCGTCCTCCTGGTGAGGGGAGCTGCGCTGCAGGCTGGGCCCCTCGCAGATCCCCTGGGAGAGGTCAGAAGGAACAGGCAACTCCTCTTCCTGCTTCTCCTCGACCCCCGCCATGAGAAGGAGCAGAGAGAGCCGCACTATCAACGCTCCGCACCCGAGCTCACCCTTCACCCCAGGCCTCCGCCATCTTGTTTACTCTCTCGTTGTCATGGAGACGGCAAAGCCCCGCCCCCCTCCCTCCATCCGCGCGAAAGAGGACTCGCGCCATTCCGACCGCCAGCCAATAAGAAAGCGGCGGGGTGGAGAGGTGCACGCTGGGAGTTGTAATTCTCTGCGCGCAGCTCGCCCGCCGGGGCACGCGTGCCGCAGTGCATCTTGGGAATCGTAGTCTGCCTCAGAGGTGCCCTCCTCACGCAGCTATTTTCTCACTGTTCCAACTCCGCAGGGCCTCCGTTGATCCGTGGGGAGAACATTGCTCCTCACGGTAAAGCAGTTTAATGTGGAGAGGCAACGGATTCGTGCTGGTTGCAGTGGGTCTCCAACGTGGCATCCTGAAATTCAGTTGTTTTTTTTGCTGTCACGTTGTTGCCTTCTCCACCTATGTTTGGTAAAGGACACCCGTCTTTGACATCCATTGCCATTGCTGTAAAAAATAAAAGGAGGGAGAAAGAGAGAAAGGGACATAAAACCTCCTTATGGACACCATCCACTGACTTTTATCTCTGTGCTTCAGGGAAACATTATGATAACTGCAATAAAGCTGCCCCAAATTACCTTCCTTCATTATCTCGCCAGCCATGAATGTTAAAACCCTTAATGAGATTTACTCCTTTTATACCGAGTGCCATGTGCCTCCTCCCAGAGCCCTCTGGGCATGGTGGATGCCCTGCAATGGCTCCTCCCCAGATAAGGCATGGCTGGGACTGTGTTCAGAGGAGGGCAGCAAAGGCACGGGATGGAGAGCTTGTGGAAAGATGGAAAATCCTGAAGGGGAAAGCTGAGTCCTGTTGGGATGTGCATAGTTTTGGGAGTCTTTTAGAATCATAGACTCGTAGATGATTGAGTTGGAAGGGACCTTGAAAGGTCATCTGGCCCAACTCCCCTGCAACGTACTAGGACACCTATAACTAGATCAAGGCTGCTCAGAGCCTGCTTCAACCTGACCCTCCAAGGATGGGGCATCCAGCACCCCTCTTGGCATCCTGTGCCAGTGCCTCACCACCCTTATTATAAGCAACAAAATCTCCTCTTTTTTATTTTGAAACCATTTCCCCATGTCCTGTCACAACAGATCCTGCTGAAGAGTTGGTTCCCCTCTTCTTCACAGCCCCCCTTCAGATACTGAATGGCTGCTATCAGGTCTCCCCAGAGCCTCCTCTTCTCCAAGCTAAACATCCAAAGCTCTCTCTCAGCCAAACACTGGATCATTTTTGTGGTCCTCTGGACATGCTCTAACAGGTCTGTGTCTTTCCTGTAAGAGGATTCCACATCTGGACACCTGGTATCTGGTACTCCAGGTGAAGCCTCACCAGTGCAGAGTAGAGGGGCAGAATTACCTCCCTTGCCCTGTTGGCCATGCTTCTTTTGATGCCAGAGCTTGAGATCCAAGCAGGAGCTGCTTGATGAGGGCAGGCTTCTTTACAGAGGTGGATCAGGCCCCGTGCCTGCCCATGTTCAAGAGGTATTTGGGTTATGCCTTTAATAATATGCTTTAACTTTTGATTAGCCTTGAAGTGGTCAGGCAGCTAGACTTGATGTTCTGTCAGGCTGGTTCCAACTATCCTATCCTATCCTATCCTATCCTATCCTATCCTATCCTATCCTATCCTATCCTATCCTATCCTATCCTATCCTATCCTATCCTATCCTATCCTATCCTATCCTATCCTATCCTATCCTATCCTATCCTATCCTATCCTATCCTATCCTATCCTATCCTATCCTATCCTATCCTATCCTATCCTATCCTATCCTATCCTATCCTATCCTATCCTATCCTATCCTATCCTATCCTATCCTATCCTATCCTATCCTATCCTATCCTATCCTATCCTATCCTATCCTATCCTATCCTATCCTATCCTATCCTATCCTATCCTATCCTATCCTATCCTATCCTATCCTATCCTATCCTATCCTATCCTATCCTATCCTATCCTATCCTATCCTATCCTATCCTATCCTATCCTATCCTATCCTATCCTATCCTATCCTATCCTATCCTATCCTATCCTATCCTATCCTATCCTATCCTATCCTATCCTATCCTATCCTATCCTATCCTATCCTATCCTATCCTATCCTATCCTATCCTATCCTATCCTATCCTATCCTATCCTATCCTATCCTATCCTATCCTATCCTATCCTATCCTATCCTATCCTATCCTATCCTATCCTATCCTATCCTATCCTATCCTATCCTATCCTATCCTATCCTATCCTATCCTATCCTATCCTATCCTATCCTATCCTATCCTATCCTATCCTATCCTATCCTATCCTATCCTATCCTATCCTATCCTATCCTATCCTATCCTATCCTATCCTATCCTATCCTATCCTATCCTATCCTATCCTATCCTATCCTATCCTATCCTATCCTATCCTATCCTATCCTATCCTATCCTATCCTATCCTATCCTATCCTATCCTATCCTATCCTATCCTATCCTATCCTATCCTATCCTATCCTATCCTATCCTATCCTATCCTATCCTATCCTATCCTATCCTATCCTATCCTATCCTATCCTATCCTATCCTATCCTATCCTATCCTATCCTATCCTATCCTATCCTATCCTATCCTATCCTATCCTATCCTATCCTATCCTATCCTATCCTATCCTATCCTATCCTATCCTATCCTATCCTATCCTATCCTATCCTATCCTATCCTATCCTATCCTATCCTATCCTATCCTATCCTATCCTATCCTATCCTATCCTATCCTATCCTATCCTATCCTATCCTATCCTATCCTATCCTATCCTATCCTATCCTATCCTATCCTATCCTATCCTATCCTATCCTATCCTATCCTATCCTATCCTATCCTATCCTATCCTATCCTATCCTATCCTATCCTATCCTATCCTATCCTATCCTATCCTATCCTATCCTATCCTATCCTATCCTATCCTATCCTATCCTATCCCATCCCATCCCATCCCATCCCATCCCATCCCATCCCATCCCATCCCATCCCATCCCATCCCATCCCATCCCATCCCATCCCATCCCATCCCATCCCATCCCATCCCATCCCATCCCATCCCATCCCATCCCATCCCATCCCATCCCATCCCATCCCATCCCATCCCATCCCATCCCATCCCATCCCATCCCATCCCATCCCATCCCATCCCATCCCATCCCATCCCATCCCATTCTATCCTTCTGTACTCTACTCTACTGTACTCCGCTCTGCTCTGCTCTACTGTACTCTACTGTACTGTACTCTCTACTCTACTCTACTCTACTCTACTCTACTCTACTCTACTCTACTCTACTCTACTCTACTCTACCCTACCCTACCCTACCCTACTCACATGCTGGGCTGCAAACAACAAGGGAGGGCTGACCTCATTTGGCCAACCAATGTACTCTGGCTTCCTACTGCCATCCCCCATTCAACAAGCACAGAAGAACCGTCAGCCAACACACAGACAGCAAAGACTGAGCATGTACAAACATCTGCTCTCTGCAAACCTGAAACACCACTTAAGTGGAGCCTTATACTGCACAAGCCTCTTCTGAGCTTTCTGGGTATAAAATGCTGCTGCAGTGAAATAGGACAGTTTTGCTACTTCTTTCAACTGGCATGGAATTTTTTTACCTTACTTCCCATATTTTAAAACAGAGGGCAATTGGGTCACCCCCAAGAGAGGTGGCACACTTTTAACCCAAGTTGCAGAAACATTTATCTTTCAGTGGGGCTTGTTCAAAGGATTTTTAAAGGGCTTCGAGCTGTCTACAAGCTGGGCAAGCTTTGTGCTATGGAAAATCTATGAAGTTTTAGGCAGAGAAAACTGCAGAGTACCTTATATTCCAGCCGATGGCTTTGGCTGTCTGACATCCAGCAACCACAAAAAGAGGAGCACGCTGCCAACAAAGCCAGGTCTCTACTGCATCCAGAAGCACCTACAGCAGCAGAAACCCCCATAGGGTGCGTGGGATGTGTGATGGGACTGAGGACATCGCTGCAGTCAATACAAAGCACAATAGTAACACATTAGCTGTGGCTGGGCTTAAATTCATTTACTTGCATGCACATGCAATACCTCACTGCAAATATCTCTTTGTTCCTCAGAGTACACAGGCAGGTTAACATTAAACGAGCGGTGGGCTGATGGAAGGTGTGAAGGCAGCTGAGATGCTTGGATTAGTGTGCATTAAATTTGCAGGAAAGATACTTGCCTGAGCTTCAAGCTGTCCAAGAGGCAAAGGCAACATGTAATCAAATTAACAGCTAGATGGGCAGCTGGTCCATGTAAGATGGGGCTGGAGATTTCATGGAAACAGATGATAAAAAAAGGGCAGGTCCAGATAGAGTTTAGATGGGCTGCCATCGAGCTTGGAGCAGTGCCAGGAGGGCTAATGAGTTCTCTGCATGGAAATCTCCCAGAGTTTATTTCCTACCATCTGGAAAATGCCTGCCCTTCCACTGGGATTTGCTATGATTCAGATAGGAGTAGGGGTTATTAAAACCTCAGAACCACGCTTGTCCTCTTTCCTTGTCCCCTCCCCACCCCATCTGTTTGGCTTTGGTGATGCAGGGACTGGCTGCTGGCTCATGGGCTCCGAGTTGAAACAGCTTCTTTAAGACCCAGCTCCATGGGGGATGGCAATGGGAGTGAAATGAGACTCACGTATTTTGGGCCAGAGACAGATTGTTCCTGAATGGGCTAGTAAAAAGAAAAAGAAACATATTTGAAAATGCCTACGTGGTAATGGTAGTTTTAGTGGAGGCAGAACATGTGTGGGGGTGATGGGAAACGTCACCCTTCTTTGCTGCACCCCTGGTCCAGCACAGCATGTCCAGCCAGGAAATTATCTTAGACACGACATGTTCTCCTTCCCTAGCACCTAAGACAAAACCTGAGCTTTTCCTACAGAAATTACTTAAAACAAGTTGCACATGAAAGGCTTATAATGGCCAGCTCAAATGACCAAACGCTGGCTTCCCATCTTCTGCTCGGAGCAATATCTATTTTTATGCTGTGGATTTGTGCCCAGAGCTAAAGATCTGTGCATTTCCCTTCATTTCTTCTTCACCTCCCTATGTCTCTAGGAACTGCCATCACTTTTGAGCTTCAGTTTTCCCATAGTCCTGGGTGGGTACCATTTCCACATCAGGCTTTGGTGTCCCAAGCCCCAAAATATTAGCCTATATTTCTGGCCTGCTTAGTTATTGCATGCATGGAAAGCTAGGCTGTCCAGGAATAAAAAGAAACCATTTGCTGACAGCCAGTTGATACCTGTGTGTTGTGGTTCAACCTGAGGGACTCTGGGGGTTTGATTTGGGGCTCATATCTTGGAAGTCATCAGCTGAGTTGCCATCTCTGTGTTTCAGCCACTCCTATTCAGCCTTCCCTTCCTCCATGTTGTGCACACAGCATGGGTAACCCTTCTATGAGCACTATAGCTGTATGTGCATGGATATCTCAAGGTCCCCACCATCCAACCTCTGCATTCAGTAATACGGAGGGACTGTTCTGATGGGATGGCAAAAATGACGTTCTCTATTTGCCCAGTGCTTTGGGGGCAACCAATTGATGTTTGAGGAGTCATTAAAAACAAGAACTGTTCAAAGACTGTCCTTCTATCATCAGCTGGGAAGGAGCTAATCATGCAGATGAGAGACTTTACAGTTCCCTTAAATGCCTGGGCTTCTCTTCTGAGTGATTAATGAGCAATAGCTCAGTGTGTAGGCTCAGTTATTCATAGCCTCATCTGACATGATCCTGTTCTTCATGTGAGAAGGGGGATTTCTGGATGCACCAAGGAGAGATAAATCTTCTAGACTGATATTCAACCAGGGAATGAGAACAGAGGAGGGTAAGACAAAGGGCAACCCATATCATGGCCAGCATGGCCTGGTGAAGATCAACATTTTGAGGTGGCCACAGTACCAAAACCATGTTTGAAAGAGCCCTCGTTGCATTCAACTTCTCAAACTTAAAGCTCAAGGTAGGGGTAGTAGTAGTTCAGACAGGTGAGAAGTGCCCCTGCTTCTGCTAATGAAGGAGAACCCATTAATCTGCTGATCCCAGAAGGCCTGTTAGTGCCCAAAGGGGCTGATGTGGCAAAAAAGGGTGAGAGATATTCCCTAGACATCCAATCTTAGGTTGTTCCATTTCAGATTGTGTGTGTTTGTGGTGTGAATTGTTTCCCAAATTCTCCTGGCTCTGGAACAGCAAACACTGAACTGAACATGTGAAAAAAAAAATATATCCAGAATTTAGCTCTAAATCAGCAGTTATTGTCCTAATAAAACCTTCCCAATATCGACAGAGGGAGCATTTAATACTCAGAAGCGTTAACGGCAAACGCTGGCCTTAAACACATTGATTTACAATTCAATTATAAAAACAATCAGCTCCCAAATCCATGCCACATGCAAAGCAGATTTATAGGAAGCCCTGGCACTCCGACAGTGTGGGAGTACTAAACCCCATGCAAACTCTCTTGGCGATTCACCGATAAGTACTAGGCAATAAAAGGACCCAGCTGGATGAAAGGGGGAACCTGAAATGCTGCCAAGATATTCCTGAGCAGGGAGGGAGAAGCGAGGTGTGAAGCAGGCATCGTGCATACCACTGAGATCCGACTTCAGCCAACTCTGCAGGCGCAGCTTTTCGTGGTGATGGTGGGGCACAGTGTGCAAGCTCTCGACACTAGTGGGAGTGATTCAGGCTGCCTCTTCTTTCTCTTTCCTTTTCCCCGGGCCTGCTTTTGCCTCTCCAGTTGTCAGAGCTGTGATGATAGCTGGGTGCACACTGAACTGCAGCAGTGGAGAGATTTGTCTGCGCCAAATGTATTTCATGCTGCAACTCCATAGAGGAAATAATAACAAACACTGGAGTCTGAGACCCTAACAGTCCAATTTTCTCCACTGATTGCCACTGTGCCTAAGCCCAACAGAGTACATAATGAACAGTGATGTGATGAACTTCCCAGTAAGTCGCTCCTGATGAATTTCAGACAGGTCACCCAAAAGCAAATTTAATGATTATATGCTGGCTGCAGCCACCTCATTTTATTTTTTATTTTTTTTTTTTTATTTTCTCCTGGCTCAGTGGTTAGCTTCAATCAGCAAAAGAAAGAACAGAAAATAAAGTAAAATGCCTCATTTCTGAGCACGTTCCCCATTTGAAGCAAAAAGGTAATGTGAACTGCAGGGCACAGACAGCTTGGATTGACGAGACGGATTTGCCCAGCAGTGAGAGCATGGCTAAAACCCCAGGGACCGTGGCTTGGAGATCATCATTTGACTTCCCTGCATCTCAGCTTCCTTTTGAGTTTATCATCCATCACGGCTGTTATGAGTACAAACTCTTCAGGGCACAACATACCCTGCAATGCACACACGCAACAGTGGACATCCAGCCTTGCCTGAGGCTCAGGTTGCTGCTGTGATATAATTGATATGGGTCACTGGGTATTTAAAGTGTAGTGGGGAAAAAAAACCAACAAAAAAAAAAACCAACCCAAACAACTAAGCCTGGGGTAATAAATTCCTGAAATGAGAGCACAGTCAGCTTAGTCACGGAGGTCTGTAGCGATGAATGAGGCTTGAACAGCATAGTGTGTTCCCACTGTGGGAATTAATCCCCAAGACTAAGGATCAGTGCGTAAGTGGCCACTGCTCATTTGTGTGGCTTCTCCACAGCTCAGCTCAGGAAAGTGACTTCGTTTCCCCTCTACAAAAAGTTCCCCAGTTGCTTAAGAGAAATAGGATTGACATTACTGCAGCACTGATTTCCTCTTGGCAGCTCTCCCCCGCTCTCTGTCTGAGTGCCCTCCCCTTTATTGCCATGTACCACATTGAGAAAGAAATTTGCAATTATGACTCGTGCTAATAAAACAAAAGTGCAGCCAGTAAAAGGCAAAAAGAGAGACTCTGTAGAATGACTGCTCAGCAAACCTTTCCAGCAGCAGCACTGTCTCTCAGTGCTGCACTCATCACATCTGTGGTGTCTTTTGAGGTTGAATGGACCCACACTGTAACATCTCTGGCCCCTGTGTATATATATGGATATATATTAATATATATGCATGGAAATGTGTGTGTGCACATACATGTGGTTGTATATGCATCTGTTGATCAGACAGCTTTATATTCTCCTTAATCAAGAGGTTGGCAAGAGGGGGGAGGTACTTGGGAGAGGATGAGCTGGTGAGTGATACACAACCGTGGCAGGAGCAGGAGCAATTTACTTTACCTTCTATTTCTGTGTCTGGCACAGGCTTCAAAACAGTATGATAATTAAAACCCAGTAAAGATTACGAGGCTGTAAAGGGGAAATTGTGAAATCCTCATGAACTTTTACAGCTCCCATGAAAATATTTCATTTTGTGGTCTGGAGGAGTATTTCCTTGTCTCTTTAAGCACCAAAGGGCCACATTCATAGAACAATTACTTTCTAAGGGCTGGCGGAGCTGATAGCGTTTCACACTGCATTACAAACAACATCCCTAGGGGTTGTCCATAAACCATTGTGTCTTGTGGGGTTACATGAGGACTACAAAACCACTGTAGGCAAGAAGTGGTACAGAGAAAAGAATAGCAAACGACACCTGTCGTCTCCTAAGGAAGTTTAAGACTGAGGATGGGTCCTGCTTTCTGGGCAGAAGGGTACGTCATCCTATATAGCTGTGCACAGAATCACAGAATCAGAGAAAGATTAAGGACGGAAAAGACCACTAAGATGATCAAGACCAACCACCAAACCATCCCCACCACACCCTAAGCCATGTTGCTAAGATGAAGGGTGTTCCTGTGGTCTTTGCACAGTTTCCAATACCCTCACAGAGTTTGTTTCCTTTGGGAGCCCATCATTTGCCCTGAATGTGTTACAAATGCCCTGTCTGAATTAGCGTGAGTGCATTCCAGATGCTGAAATGGAGAAATAGTTACCAGAGGACAAAATGCTGAAGTAAGGAAATGTAGATGCAGCCAAGGTAATGTGAGAGTTTCCCAAGGGCTCTGGAGACTTGTGCTTGTCTTGAATTTGCAAGAACTGATAAATTCAAGACAACCAAAGCCTGATAAATCTGCACCGTACCACAAGCACACATACACTTCACCAAGGAAGTTGTATGACTTGGACAGTACTCAAGAATAGAAGCATAGACTCATAGAATTGTATAAATTGGAAGGGGCCTTTAAAGGTCAACTGGTTCAACTCCCCTGCAATGATCAGGGACATCTATAGCTTGATCAGGTTGCTCATGGCCCTGTCCAGTCTAAGCAGAAATATCTACAGGGATGGGGCATCTAGCCACACCTCTAAGCAACTTGTTCCAGGAACATGGTGGCTGCTATATGGAGATGAGGAGTTCAGTGTTATAAAGACATATGATGACATAATGTGTTCTCAAGAGCCTTTCCAAACACATATTTAGAAGCCAGGGGTGTATGAGTACCACCTTTGGGTTTGGCCTCCCAGCTGTGGCTCCAGGTGGGTATGAATGTCTGTGGACTATGTGAGATGGTAAGCCAACCTGTTGTCTGAATAGTTACTTACTGTTAAATAAAACAGCTTGACTCTACCCCCAATAACAGCTTAAAGAACACAAGACGTTCCCAAAAGATCTGTCCCCCACCTACTCAATCCCCTATTAGTGTGAGAGGATTGCAATACACGCCAACAAGCAAGCCAGACCCCTTACAAAGGGACTTGCTTGTTCCAGGCAGGCTTGGTGCCAAAAGAGCCCACTCATTGCTCATCTTGTCCAGGTGCTGTAGCAAGAGGGTTGCTGCCATGCCATCCCTGGTATCTGGAAATGCACATTTGGTGTAATTACCTCAATTGCAAAACCTTTTCTTTTCTTGACCCCACAATCTACATAAGTCCCTGCATGTCATTGCCTCTCCACTCTCTATAGTCATGCCACGCTGTTCGTGCACCATGCAGTCCAGCATATTCCTTCTCGCACCTCAAGACAGTGAACAGATCCCACCTAGGACTTTGTATTTACTGTTTGTGGTGGTGTGATGAACAATGTCATGTGTAGTTCAAAGAAAATTCTTCTAAATAATTCACTTTGGAAGAAAACAGACTCCTACATTTGAAATTTTCTTGTTTTCATGTAATTTGTCGTGGCATCTACCAGCACAGCTGCTCAGTGGGTGGAAAATGTGGACTTCAAAGCTTGAGTTCAGCCATGTAAAGATGAGGCAGCCTGAGATTATTAAGCAATTATAGACAAACAGAATCCACAACAGTTTGACTCTGAGCCACAAAAGCCCAGCCTGAATTCATAGCTCCTCACATACCTCATAGGGTCTGAAATCTATCTTACATCTATCACGCTGCTTCTTTTCCATCCTCCTATGTCTGGATGCATAACAGGCTCCTTTCTTGCATCCTCACTGCAGCACATCTTGGATGCCATAGTTAGTGAACACACATCTCACGTGTTACCCCAGGACGATCCCGTATCATTATACCTGACCATGGTGGCTGCTCTCCACTCTTACTCATGCAAATCTGTCACGGAAAGGAATGAACTCTTGGATTTAATAGCCAAGACTGACATGAAAAACTGGGCTCATGAAAAATAAAAGAGAAAAGAAATCAGAAGATTCCTAACAATTAGAACTATTGGGTTCTACTTTTAACATGGACATAGAAAAGCTTCTTGTCCAGCTGTGGCAGCTGGGAATTGGACTGACTGATTCAGAAGACGGCTTCTTGGAGGAAACACATACGACTTTGGACCTGGAAGAGAATCTTTTCAATACCACAAAAGTTCTTAAAAAAACAGAGCACAGGAGCCTTTGAGGAGTCCTCAATTATCTTTTAATTCTAAAGTTTCAAAACAGATGCACAAGCAGTTACACAGCTCAGAGAGAACCTGTCTCAGAATGTGAAACCCAGCTGGGTTGGCTATCCACCTGACAAATACAAGTGCAGTGTATCCTTGGTTTGGGGAGCTGATGTAAACTCACCAGCCCCAGTGAATAAGTATTACCAGGCAGGTACAAATAGCCAAGGCAGGACAGAATGGTGACCTGAGCTCTCCCCATACTGCAAAGCTGAAATGTGCCGTCCTCCTGCTGTTGCTGATCATTCAGTGCTGAGCTACATCAGTGCCTGTGTGTCCTTCCAGCACATCAAATGGTGATTAGAAAACTTCTTCTGAGCTAGGTACACTCTGAAGATATATTCAGAAACAGAGAATTAAGTTCTGCTATTACCTTTATACTGACAATTTTCTCCTACATTCACTATCATCCAGTGCAGTATGAGCTGCAGAAACTGATGCCATATGGCTCTGTGATAATGAAAAAGTAGAAGTGGAAACAAATGGTCCCACGTTACCTCCCATTACGAGAATTGGCTTAGTATTTGGAGTAATAAGCAGCTAGATCTCTTTGCAGTGGAAACAGCAGAAAACTAAATGTATCTATGACTGTCACTGCAAAAAAGGTACTGGAAGAGCTGAAACAGGCTTCCCATGCAGCAACCCTGCTGGAAATGCTTTGAAATCATGATCCCACATACTACCAGCAAGTAATGTCATGGTGCTTTTCACTTCAGTGTGGTCTGAACTTTTAATGACGGCTCTGGCCTCACCCAGTGTGAAATCTCTTTTCCCATCCTGCCTTACAACCCAAGGCAAAGCAGCAGCGACAGTGCAAAGCCAAACATTCTACCTAAGTGTGATTCTGTAAATCTCCACCAGGATGCCTGTTCCTCCTGCAGTGCAATCACTACTGGGAGAACACGGCAAGGAAGCATTATGTGATTACACATCAACCCCTCCCCCCCACCCCAAGAAAACCCCGAAACCAAAGTTTAAATTGCATTTCCTTTCTTGCTTGCAGAAACAGAGGTCTGGACCTGCAACCTGACAGCCCCTGCTGCTCACTGTGGCTGAGTAGATTAAACAGTGGTGATTTTCTTGTCCTTGGTGGCCTGTTTGATAGCAGCCTGCTCACAAATGATCTCCTTCAACCTCTGCAGCCTCATGTTCTGTGTGGTTTGGTCTCCCACACCCGTCTGGCTTCGGTGCAGTAAGTTCAGGGCGTAGATGTATTCCAGCTCTGTGTACTTCACACCTTGATCCACCAGCAGGTTTAAGAGCTCATCTGCTGTGTTGTACAGCATCTCATAATACTGCCTGGAAAGCAAGCAAACAACAAAACCACACTGGTGAGCACTGACATTTGATGCTCCAGATCTTTAATTCTATAGGATATCATCAGTGATAATGTTTTACTCAGCAGTGTCGTGAGCTGAGAAGGCTGCATCAGATGCTGCACAAGGAGAGCACAAAGGCATTCTTATTTAACACAAAGTTAAGTGCAGAAGTAGATGTGAGCAAACCTCCTACCCTCCCTACTCCCAACACTCTTCCATACTCAAGTAAAACACAAATGATGGGGAACTGAGGGATTCTTTTTCCTAGTTGTTACCTTCTGCCGAGATGCCACACATCCACGCTCTGTGCCTCAGTTTCCACATCTGTACTAAGGGGAAAGATCTGCTCTTACAGGTCTGTGGTCTAGATAATGCCAATAGAAAAGCAACCTGTCCAGGGGAAGCTAAGCAAATGTAAGGTTTTACAAAGCTCCCTTAGGCAGAGGAGGTCTCAAACCTGGGCAGACCCTTCGAAGTCAGAAATAAGGGGAAGCTTCTCCTTTATGACTCCACAGTACTGAGATCCAGGGAGCAGTGAAGCTTGCCTATGTGTTTCAGTCTGTTTGGGGTATCAAAACAAGTACAAAAAATGGTGCACGGATGAAAAATACTCCTTTTTCTATAGGAACTGGTAAACTGTATGGCTTGCACAGATGTTACAGACCCTCATAAAGAAACAAGGGTCTGAAATGCCCAGGGAAGAAGTGAAAATCATAGAATCACAAGGTTGGAAAAGACCTAAAAGATCATACAGTTCAACCGTCCACCCATTACCATTGCTACCACAGGATACTAAATCATATCTTGCAGCTCCTCATCCAGATGCCTCCTGAACACTGCCAGGGTCAGTGACTCCACCACCCCCCTGGGCAGGACATTCCAGTGCCAGACTGTTCTCTGAGAGAAAAAGTTTTTCCTCGAGTCTTGGTGTGATCAATTATTTAAATAACCCAAGAGAAAGGGCTCCGGGAAAAATTATCCCTTCGTTCCCTCTCTCTGCTCTTTGACTACATTAAAATAACAATCAGGGCAAACATGGCAAAAATGCATATGAAATTTCTCTTGTTCTTTACTCTATAGGCTCTTCAGTTTGGCTCAGATGTGCTTTTGCAGAGCATGCAGTGTGCCAGCAGACTGCAAATCACTGCAGCAATGACTGTAACTGGTTGTGACAAAACCAAGTGTTTGCAGCTTCTTGGGACACGCCTGGTTGTGTGGCCGAGGCTCCTGGGCTTCAAAGCTCTGCATTTTCATCCCTTCTGTCTCTTTCTAGACATTGCCTGATGCTGTGAGCTAAGACTTTGCTCCTGTGGCTGAAAGTGCAGCAACATCAGGGCTATCAGAGACCAAGTGGGATAAAGGGCTCCCACCTAGAGGACGGGGACTCCAAAACTGACAATTCCAAGAACAAGGACTGATAGGATTTGTGTTCTGTGGTCAGAGGTGAAGGAAAATCCTGAAACTGGAGGAGGACTAGTTCTCCAGCATCATCAACAGCCCTAGGGATGGGCTCTGGTACACACTGCTGTCCCTAGAAGCAAGGGAAAATGGGACTGGCTAATTTTTGCTTCTTGAGAACACAAGGCACCATCTCTAGCGCCGTTCAAGAAGCGTTTAGATGAGGTGCTAAGGGATTTGATTTAGTAGTTGGGTAGGGATAGTGATAGGAGGATGGTTGGACTAGATGATCTTGTAGGTCCTTTCCAACCTAATGAACCTATGAACCTATGAACCTATAAGATATTCCATGATTTTCCAACACAAGATATTCTGTGATTTCTCTTGGAAAAAGAAAGGGGAACCATGCAAGCTGCTTAAGAGTAGCATTGGTATGAGCTGTTCAGCAGCAATTTTGATCTAAGGGATCCCCCAAATCCCCTAAGCTTAAGAGTAGGATTCCAGACTGTACATCTCTAAAGGCAGTGCATATGTAAGGATGGGAGAGACCCTGTACATCCTTCTATCAGCTGCTATTTGCAGATGGCATTTGGGTAATCCCTACAAGCTACAGACTCGTCAGCTCTTGTGATGCTGATAATGCAGAACTTCACAGAGTGACTGAATATACCTACATGGTTCAAGTAAGAAGCATTCTGCAAGGCTGATTTGGTCCCTTGGAAAGCCACAGCATCAGATTTTCTCTTTTGATAAAACATCAATAGCAGAAGCCACTAAGCTCTGGGGCTGCACTTCTCAGTTCTGGATTCAGAAGGAAGAAGACTAAACCAAACCTCACCTCCAATCACCGGGACAGATGGAGCATAGTTAAACGGTTCTATCTGGGATCTTGCAGAAAGTCCCAAGAGTCCAAATTTGAATGGCAATACCTAGCAGTGGGCTCTACAGCATCCTTTTGGCATCCTGGTGTGCTCACTTAGTGAAGCACAGAGTGCCCAGAAGCTGCTGTGAGCCTCAACATGTTAAAAAAGATTGTTATTTATAAAGCTGTTTCAATACATAGGGAGAAATCTAATCTTAGGTTGACTCTGAGGGTATCGGCAATGCCTCAAGTACAGTTACAGGGACAAGCTATAGAGAAAACAGTAAGCTGCCAAATGCCAGCTCCTGTGGGATTTTGGGAAAAACACAAGAGGGCGTATCTTGGCTGGGGCAATCACTCTGAGATTGAAGGATCTGCTCAAAACATGGAACTACTGGCCTTCCCAAAGTGACAGATGATCCCAAGAGAAGAGCAAGAAGAACACATCCCTCCTACTTCCACCTTTTCCCAGCCATATTCTCAGAGACACACGAACTGTCAGACCTGATATGTTTCTAATTATTTCCCCATCAGGCAAAAATTAAACTCAGAAAATGTCCAACAAGAATGCAATTATACAGAGAGAAAACTGGAGCCTGGAGCTGTGCTGCCAGTTTTGCTCTCATGTGCTACAACAGTTTCCAATTCCTGCAAGGTAAGTCCTTCAGAAAACTTCAGAATGTTTCCTTCAGAACATTCCCCTCTCAGTATTTTGTCTCTACTTTGCAGCAAGGGACCAGGAAGGGAGGAGAAACAACCACAGCCCCTTTGGGCATTTCTCCATCTGTCTGCATCCCTACTGCTTAAATGCCATTTAGATGTATCACTCTGGGGCTCAGCCTTGAGCCTCCCTCATTCTTCGGACTGGCTCTGTGATGGTGAAGTGCAGGAGAGTTTCACTACAAGGATGAATATTAGGAAAAATTTCTCTGAAAGACTGGTAAGGCACTGGAGCAGGCTGCCCAGGGAGGTGGTGAAGCCACTGTCCTTGGAGGTGTTCAAGAAACGTGGAGATGCAGTACTTAAGTGGGCAATACTTGGTGGTAGGTGGATGGTTGGACTAGATGATCTTGGAGGTCTTTTCCAGCCTTACTGATTCTATGACTGGACAAGGTGTCAGTGGGCAACTGGGTGATCAATACCACTTTATACCCTCTCCTGAGATGCTAAAGCTGCTCTGTCTGCAGCAATAGTCAACACTCCGTGCCCTCACAACTTCCTTTCTTCTTAGCCTGTCCTAAATCCTGACTTACTGCAGATGAATTCCGTACCTCATAAACACAGGACTCATCTGCCACTCTGTTCAGGATCAGATTATTTTTTAATTAAAAATTTCCTGCAAAATGGAGAAAAAAAAAAAAGGAGCAAGCGAGACAGTACGAGTGAGCAAAAGGTATGCATTTTTAATTGGGAGCAATTAAAAAACTGCCGCTTTGGCATGGCATTGCCTTTGGCCAAACCTTATTTGCATGAGTAATTATTCACTCCATTACGAAGTCTGCTCAACTTTGCCTCCCTTGTCTTTGAAAGTATTAATAAATATTGATCAGACACACTCCTGTTTGCCTTTGCCCAAGACACTCTGATGGACTCATCTTCTGATGTTATCAAATAATGAAATATGAAAGAGTGAGTGGGATGAGCCTCTTGTTCTGTGATTTTTTATTTAGGCTCTTCATTTTAATTTCAGAAGTGTATTTGTCCCTGCCATTATAAATGCTCTTTTGATTATGAAGAGGAGGTTGTGAAAAGCAAGTTAGTAAGGGATGGGGGAAATAAATGGACGACAAGTGAGGGAGATCTCCATTCAGTGAAATGCTGGCAGACTGCTCTGGTTTTTAAAGTTGCGATTTAAAGCCAGAAAGAAGAATTAATATTTATCAAAAGTTGATTCTATCATCTGACAAATGGGTTAATAAATAATAATAGCAGATTAACATGCCTAACTGGAAAATTAATTTAGTTTCCTGAGCCTTCTGCTGGCTTCCATGTGAGCGCAGTTAAACACGTGTAAGATGATTTAACCTAAACTTGGATCAGCTTAGACATTAAGATCCACTGAGAAGTCTGATACTTGGGTTAAGAAGAGAACAGATCAGAGCTGATCTCAGGAATCTTTACTCACCTAAGTCTGGAATGTGGTTGATGGGAACAAAAACACCTAGGTGACTCAGCTCATCAGGGGAATCTTGTTTGTTACTCGCATAGTTAGTATTTATTTGCATTGTGTTGAAAAGTATAGACAGGGCATCGCTAAATTCATCTACACGGCAAGTGCATAAATGTAGTACAAGTTACAGAACATCTTGTTCTGGGTGCCATCTTCAAGAAATTGGAAGGAAAGATTATTACGAGTAGTCAACATGGATGCACCAAGGGGAAATCATGCCCGACCAACCTGGTAGCCTTCTGTGATGTCATCACCAGTTGGGTAGGTGGGGGGAGAATAGTGGATGTTGTGCACCTTGACTTCAGTGAGGATTTTAACACTGTTTCCCACAGCATCCTTGTAATGAAGCTTAGTAAGTGCAGGATAGATGAGATAGATGAAAACTGTCTCAGCAGCACAGAGATCAGCAGCACAGAGTCCAGCTGGAGGCCTGTAACTAGTGATGTTACACAGAGGTCTGTGTTGGATCTGTCTTGTTCAACATCTTCATCAAAGATTTGGATGAAGGGATGGAGTCCCACCTCAGCAAGTTTGCTAATGACATAAAGCTGGGAGGAGTGGCTGACACACCAGAAGGCTGTGCTGCCATTCAGTGAGACCTGGACAGGCCGAGAGTTGGGCACAGAGAAACCTCATCAGGTTCAACTATTCAAGTGTAGAGTCCTTCACCTGGGGAGGAATAACAGAGGAGGACCTAGGGGTGGACAACAGATTGGCCATGAGCCATCAGTGTGTCCTTTTGGACAAGAAGGCCAATGGCAGCCAGGAGAGTGGTCAGCAGGGCAAATAAAGTTCTCCTTTCCCTCTGCTCTGCCCTGGTGAGTCCACATCTGGAGTCCTGTGTCCAGTTCTGGGCTCCTCAGTTCAAGAAAGACAGAGAACTGATGAAGACAATTCACTGGAGGGCTACAAAGATTACAAGGGGTCTGGAAGAACATCTCTGAGGAGGAAAGGCTAAGAGATCTGCGGCTGTTCACCTGGAGAAGTCTGAGAGGGAATCTTGTCAATGCTTGTAAATATCTAAAGGGATGAAGTCAAATGGATGGGGCCAAGCTTTTTTCGGTGGTGTGCAGAGACAGGAAAAGGAGCAACAGGCAAAAACTGTAACATGGGAATTCCCATACAAACAAGAGGAAGAACTTTACTGTGAGGGTGACAGAACCATGGCACAAGCTGTCCAGAGAGGTTGTGGTGTCCCCTTCTCTGGAGATAATCAAAACATGCCTGGATGCCTTCCTGTGGGACCTACTTGAAGGAACCTGCTTTGGCAGAGACTTCATTTCTTTAAGATCATACAATCATAGAATGGCTTGGGTTGGAAGGGATCTCAAGGATTATCAAGTTCCAGCCTGCCTTCAACAGGCGGGGCTGCTTGTGGGCAGGATGGTAAATACCTGGCTAAAAACCTCCTTTACATTAAGCATTATATTAACATTAGGTTATATTTTGTGAAGATGAGGGGTGAAGGACTGTGTAAGGTATCCAAAATGAAGAGAAAATGATGCTATCACAAGGGAACCCTCACTAGCTCATCTAAGAGCAAATAATTCCCAATCCAAAGCCCAAATACTACCATAGTTAGGTAGGTACTCAGAACTCAGGAAGACTTAGGAGGCCAAGGAAAATCTACCATCATATGAACAATATTTTTGTACTAACAGCAAATAAATAAAGACATATATCACAGATGAAATGCCTCCGAGGTCAAACAAAAAACATCCCATAGGCAAATCAAAACTGTTAAGGCCAATTTACTATCATACAATCATAGAATCATTAAGGTTGGAAAAGACCTCTTAAGATCATCTAGTCCAACCAGTACCACCAACGTTGCCCATTAAACTGTGTCCTTAAGTACCACATCTCCACATTTCTCTAACACCTCCAGGGATACTGACTTCACCATCTCCCTGGGCAGCCTGTTTGAAACTTTTCTTTTTCATTCTGTTAAATATTGGTTTTAAAACAAAACATCAACTTGCCTGAAAGGAATCCATTTTGCAAGGATGTGCTTTTAGTATATTTATCAAAAAAAAGATGGTAACTTGAATTCTTTTCTTGGAGAAAGAGGAAAAAAAAAGAGGCTCTCTCATTAGGAAAAAATCTCTGAAAAGGCAATCAGGTTGAGACAAGATCCTCTGAGGACTATTAATACCATTCTCCATTTAAATGCTAATGCTAACCTATAACCCAAGGCCTGCACACAAAAAAGTTTTTCAAAAGATGGTCAGGTGAATTCAAAATTAAATTCTGATTTCCCTGAGAATGACTTGATCTCTTCTTAAGAGAAAGACCTTCAGACGAATAGTGTGATGTTTCAGAATAAAGAATTTTACTTTAATTATTCACTCATTATACAGGTGGGTGCCTACTCTGTAATAATGCAGACAGAAACAGATTCACAAGGTGGGAACTTGGATCTGGGTGCTGACTTACCCAAAGGGAACAAAAAAAAAGTGTTCTGTGCTTTACCTCTTGCACATTCTGGGGACTTGTACAATACTCTAATAAGAAAACTAGTAAGAAAGTAAAAAAGGTTAAGTATGAACCACTTCCAGACTAAATCTAGACACACACACAAAAAAAACCCACCCACAAGGCAGAACAATGAATACACACTTGAAAAGGAAGAAAGACCAAAGCTGCAGTAATGAAGTCACTTCATTTTGATAAAGGCAGATCTCAATAGAGTTATTACATTTACATATATGGAGGAGGTGAGTGAGTGCAAAAAGGGAAGGTGCAGAAAGAGGTAACTTTGGTTCATGTAATACAGAAGAAACAGAGTTTTGGATCTGAGTTGAATGAGAAGATATGCCCATGGGGGATGGAGCTGATGGTTACTTGGGCACCAGAGATGCAACAGGAGGGACAAGCAGCAGCATGTTAAATTTTGCAAAGCGTGTTCTCAGAAACTGAAATTCCAGTCAATGGAAAACCCACATAAACCAGCAATTACTGTAATGTCTACACCTCATGAAATCTGCAATGATGTTTGCATTGCATCACAGAGTCATTGAGGTTGGAAAAGACCACAGTGATCACCTAGTCCAAGTGCCAACCCATCTCCATCATGCCCACTAACCATGTCCCTCACTGCCACATCTACTCTTTCCTTGAAGACCTCCTGGGATGATGATTCTAACCCCTCGAGCAGCCTATTCCAATGCCTCACCACTCTTTGAGGAGAAAAGTTTCCAAATATGCAACCTGAGCCTCTCCTGGCACAACCTAAGGTCACTACCTCTTGTCCTATCGCTGTTAGCTGGGAAAAGAGACCAAACCCCACCTTGCTACAACCTCCTTTCAGAGAGCTGCAGAGAGCAATAAGGTCACCCAGTGATCGTCATTTTAAAGCAAGAGCCTGCAAGCATAGATGCTGGGTCTTCAGTAATATTGGGAGCTTATGATAACAAAATAGGAATTGTTGCTGGAAGGCGCCTAGTGCATATATCCATTCCCTGTCTTAAACCATGTCCTTGCAGGACACAGCCCCAAAACATAGGAGAGAATATCATTACAAGCTCAGGACACTATTCCAGTGTTCACTATTCCACAGATGAACGTATACACTGTTTTGTCATTTTTTAAAGATTTCCTTCTTGAATTTCAGTTAATCTGGACCAGATCTGGGCACAACAGTAATGTTCATTTTCTGCCTTCTGAAGAAACCAAAGCACTTATGGGGAATTCAGATGGGTTTAGATGTCCAAATTGAAGATGTTATTGCTGTGCTACTCATAAAATCATAGAATCATTAAAGTTGGAAAAGACCACAAAGAACATCTAGTCCAACCATCTAGTCAACCTCAGCTCCTCTTATCACCATGTAAATAAATGGGCATCTCTCAAGTCAGCTTAGGGTGAAGTGAACCATGGCCAAGAAGGACCTATTTGTCACCATGGGCTGTAGAGGGAACCTAAAGTAAGGCTAGACCAGCCAAAAAAATGGCTGTGTGGTGCTGTGATCTACACCTTCTTGAGATGTACCATGGACAACCTCATCCACAGTCTCTTGGAAGCCCAAAAGGTGTCCCATCACCATGCACCATGATTTGGGCAGGAAGTTGAAAGCTTTGTTCCTGCAGCAGGAGAACATTAAGAACATTAAGAGCACTTAAAAAGCCAAAATATGCAAGTGCCCAGGATGTGAAATGGTTTGCAAAAGAGAATATAACACAAGAGGAAGAAATAAAAGTGAATTTATTACATAATGATTCTTCATGTGATATCTCTGCAGATCGCAGTCCTTAATAAAGGCACAAATCTGGGCTGTGATGTTAAGATATGCATTACATAACCACTTCTTTTGTTGTTGTTAATATTTCCTTCTTATTTCCTTCTGCCCATAGTTTATCCCTCATGCCTTGGAGCACCGTGCCCCGTTGGGGACACGTGGCACATGGGGATCTCCACATCAGATGGTGTCATCATGGATGGGAACGCATGCCTGGATCATTCACAAACCATTCCCTGAAAGACAGCAGCCACCCTCATGCTGTGCAGGGATACACAGTAATTACATGGCTTTTTCAAAGGAAGGATAAATCCATTAAAACCCATTAATTTTTTCTTTTTTTTTTTTCAAAAACAATGTCTGAGACACTCCTTGTAGCTCCGTTCTGGCTGCTACTAGGAAGGACGGAATTTCTCACTCTCCAAATGGAACTTTATAGGGTATTAAATAAGCACCCTCAGCACTTATCTAAATCTTTAATTAGTTCTATAATATACTGATGATATCAAGGCTAATTAAATTTATACAGATAAAGAGCAATGAAATTCTAACCAAGTGAGCTGGAAAGTACATATTAAATAGTAAATTTAATGGTTCAAGCAGATAAATGCAATTTTAAATAAAAAAATTAAATTCAATTTGCATGTTGTATTAAAATTGATTTTGAGTGTGCAAATGATTGGAAAAAATCTTTTTAATATATCAGTAAAAGTGCTAATCCAGCCTGTTCAAATATCAGTTATTAATGCCAGCATTTGCAAATAAGCTTACGCGCATTTGCATTTTTACTGCATATAGTAAAAAGAAAAAAAATTATCTATACCATATGCCAGTTTGTAAAGAATATTAAGCAATTTTTTCCCCTTGCCTCATGCATAAATGAGAGGAGATGTGGAAATGAATGTAGCCCTAAAGAAGAGAGTGTCAGCAGTTCGATGGAAACTACTGCAGAGATTGCTCCAGTCAGCAAAAAATAATACAATTTTAGCTACCCTTTGGGAACAACCATTACTGTGAAGAAAAAAAAACCCAAACCACCAACCAAACCCAACTAGCAGGTTTATTTAGGATCAAGTGGCTTGGAACCAGATAAAAAACCCCAATGTTGTAATGGGGGAGATGTTCAGTGGTGCATGTTTGCTGATTTTTAATATGAGTGGGAACGTTTGGTAGTTACTGATGGATGAAGGACACATCTGCTTGTCAGGCAGAACAGGATGCAACACATGAACTGTGAGGTCCACCAAGCCAATATCTGGCTGCAGGAGGCTGAGGTTGACCCTCAGTGCTTCAAATTGCCAATAATCCTTGAAAACTCCTGTTTACATTTCTTTTCTTGCCATCTTTTTTTGTTTGGATTGAATGCTGTAGTAGTGTCAAGAGTTTGGAAACTGAGCTTTAGCTTAGTATGGCTAAACTGATGTAAAAATCGGTATGTTATCATTTGTTTGTTGAACACGTTGATGCCTCCCATGCAAGAGTCCCTTTTTTTGTATTCACTTAATTCAGAGCACTACCATGTTTTCTCCTGGTAGCACTGTCCACTACCTTGTGCAAGTCTAGAAACCTCTGTGGTTGAGGAAGCACAGAAGCACAGAATTATAGAATCGTTAAGGTTGGAAAAGACCACAGTGATCATCCAGTCCAACCACCAACCCATCCCCACCATGCCCACTAGACCACATCTCTCAGTGCCATAGCTACCCCTTTCATGAACACCTCCAGGTGTCCACCACCTCCCTGTACAGCCTGTTCCAATGCCTCACCAATCTTTCTAATTTTTTCTAATATCCAGTGTATGGATTGCCACTTGCTCAACAGTGAGCAAGGTCTATCCATCCAAAAAACCACGCAGCAGCAGCCTCAAACTGTAGCCATGCACTCATCAGCAAGGAGTTACCACCACCACGACCTGAGAGGATTGAGTGCAATGAATTCCCCACTACGAATGGACAAGGAATGGCATGAGGTCAATTCACTCTACACTAAAGCAGTAAAGTTGAAGTGCCTTATGGAGGTTGGTTATTATAAAGAAAACAGGCAACCAACATGGATTTAATACCACATTTTTAGATGGCCAGAAGCTGTGGACTTTACCTATGTGCCCTCTTAAAGAAGGAATTAAAGCTTAAGGGCTTTGGCATTCTTCTCCAAACCATGTTTATTAGCCACTGCCCACACGAACATCTTGTCACACTTAATATGCCATTTCTCAATAACTCTTATGCTTGGAAAGCTTCAGATTTGCAGACTGGATGTATTTATGGCGAGCTGTTATTCATTTGCTCTTGCAGCAATCTTTTTGGTTTCAATTGTTTCTCCAATATGCCTAGGGCAAAAGAGGGGAAAGTAACAGCCTCTCTAAGGCATTGTAGTGGGCAAAGCAAGAAAGTCACTTTCAATTGCTACTTTTTAAGTCTGGTGCTCCTGAAAGGAAGAAGCTGAATCCAGACGAAGCATGGATGCTGCTGTGTGTAGCACTACTGTGGCCTCTCCTGGACATTCTTGGTGAAATTTTACCTCCAACAATCTCAACTTTTTAAGTCAAAAGATCCACAACAGAATATATTTGCTGGGCAGCACAAACCCCTAGCATGTATGACAAAACCCCCATCAAGGCAATGGTAAAACCCATAGCTACGGCTGTGGTTCTATCTCCAGTCTCTAGAGTGCAGAAAAAAACAGGTCTGCTTGTCTTTGCTCATCACTCTTTAGGTACAAGCTGCGAAAGTGTCAACCTCATTGCAAAACGACGAAGGCTTCACAGAAACAATTGGTCCCCATAGAGTGAGGAGAGAATCCCAGCACTGTTTCTAAACTGATGGAGTAGTTCACGGCCACCCAAAGCAGAGAAATCGCTCTGAATCGTTAATTTTATCTAATTCTTGAATCGCATCGTCTCATTGTACAAAACCCCCATGCTACTGAAAGAACTCTGCTGTATACACTGGACCTGTATTTTTTTCTTTTTTTGTATTAATTCAGAGAATCACAAAATTGTAGGGGTTGGAAGGGACCTCTAGAGATCATCTAGTCCAACCCCCTGCCAAAGCAGTGCCCTAGGTTGCATAGGTAGGCGTCCAGGTGGGTCTTGAATATCTCCAGGGAAGGTGACTTCATAACCTCTCTGGGCAGCCTGTGCCAGTGCTCTGTCACTGCACTGTGAAGAAGTTCCCACAGACGTTTGTGGGAATCTAGTCCAACCACCAACCCATGAGCACCATGCCCACCGAACCAGTGTCCCTCAGTGTCACACCTCCATGTTTTTTGAACACCTCCAGGGATGATAACTTCACCACCTCCCTGGGCATCCTATGCTACCTCTCCTTCCAATACATTTTTCCAAGTATCCAACCTGGTACAACCCAGTAAAGGCCACTCCCATGTTGGTAACCTCCCAGCAGGGCCAGCTTCCTCTTGAGTCTCAACCTTTGAATGTCCTCTGGAGACAAAAAGTGCATTTTCCTGGTGATTCTGAGAATCTGCCCATTTGCATGCTACAAGTGAAGGCAGAACAAATTTCACACAGCGTGCCAAACAGTTAACAGATTGTAAAAAAATACAATCATTTACCAAGCTGCACTGGGCTTAAGAAAACAACCGGGAACACGAAGACACTGAATCTTATTATAAAAAGATGCATTTTACATATTGCTTCTTCATAATACAAGCTGTTCCTCATGAAAGCATGGCACTTGCTATTATTTGCACCTTTTTTCTTTTTCTCTCCATTTCTGCACACAAACCAACACGATGTGGAATCCATAGTTAATGTATGACTTCTGTACACACTGGAGGGACTGACTTCAGCTTTAGATGTCAATGCACTTACATGACACTTCGTGAGCAATACTGGTGGGAGGTGAGCCATTGGATTAGGTGATCTTAGAGGCCTTTTCCAACCTTAATGATTCTAAGAATCTATGACACGAGATGCATCTGAATTTTACATCCTGACTGTATTATTTCATTTCAAATCTGGAATACAAACTGTAAAATATAAGGCATGACATAAAGCCTTCAATAAAATCAATGTAAGAGATGACACTGCAGATCATTTCCTGAAAGCAATTCGTGTATGCTGGCATTGTAAGTGTAGGTTCAAACACAGTGCTCTGGATGTAATTATTTTAGTATCTTCCTAAAATACAAGAATGAAGACTTTCAGTCTTCAAGTGAGTGCATGGATTCCTCTTGGCTATGAAGCCCAGGTTCATTACAGGACAGATTTAATTGCTGCATCAGAGTTTGTGTGTCGGTACTCTGCATCTGATGTGTGAAAGTTCAGGGGCGCCAATCAGGCACAGTGCAGATGCCACTCTGCTAAACGTTCTCAGACAGTCTCCATCTGTCAGATATGGTAATAGTTGCACTCAATCAATAATTCACCTCCTTAACTCCATGTTTCCTGCATTTGAGTTGGAATTTTTAACGTCAGCCTCACCACAGGATCCTTGTTGGGCAGACAGGAACTGCCCGATCCACGTTCCCCTGTGGGTTACTGTGCCCTGGAGCCAGTGAACCTTTTGCAGCTGAAGAATCACCTCCCATTTTACTCAGTTCTTTCCTGATTTAGCTGTAAAAATCACAGCTACCCTTTTCGTCTCATAGGTTGGAAGCCAGAGGGTGGTCAGGACAATCAAACCTCAGTATCCAAAATCCAACTCACATGGACCACAGCTTTCCAGGGAAAGCTCATGATGAAAGTCACTAGGGTGGCAGAATACAAAAACCAGGATGCTAATGTATGACTTTGAAGAGTTCAGTGATGACCTGGAGCTGCTCTTCCATGATTCAAAGCTGCAGCAAGGCAACTTGTCTTCATACGAAGCAACTTCAAGCCCGTAAGAACATAATTAGAGCACAAAGCCAGGAGATGGCCTCATTGGTGGTCTGTGTGAGGCTGTGGATTCTTCTGAAGCTACAGGAAAGAAGGGGGGCAGACTCTTCAGTGAGGTCCGTGGTGAGAGAACAAGGGGAAATGATTTCAAGCTCAAAAAGGGTAGATTTAGGTTAGATTTAAGGAAAAAAGTCTTTTACAGCAAGGGTGGTGAGGCACTGGAACAGGCTGCCCAGTGATGTGGTTTGATGTCTTGTCCCTGGAAACTTTCAAGGTGAGGCTGGTTCAAGCCCTGGGCAACCTGATGGAGCTGTGGGTGTCCTTGTCATTGCAGGGAAGTTGGATAGATGGCCTTCAAAGGTCCCTTCGAACTCCAAGGATTCTATGATTCTTTATGTACTGAACAGTGGTCCCTTGCTCTAGAGAAAGGCAGTGTAGAAACCATAGAAAATCAACTGGAGGTGAGAATATTCCCTGGCAGGAAGACAAATTACCTAATACCCTAATCATCAGTGCTTTAATATTACTGAAAAAGTTCCCAATATAATCAAAGACCTTTGCATCAGCCCCAGCTCTCAGCATCTCAAACGTGGAACAACAGTTTTAAAACTTTTCTATGTTCAACTCAGGTATGGCAACTGACACAGGAAAAGAAATCTCAGTGACACTGTGTGACACTGAGAGTGTCTAGAGCACATGGCAAGGTGAACACGTGCTGGCACATGTATGTTGGCATATTGCTGGTCACAGGGATCCTAGCATGTGCTCATCTCTGCAGTAGAAGACAAGCACCCAGGGAGCAAGGGTCTACTGAAAGTCCATGTCCTGGTGTCCCACCTCTGTCTGTGGCCAACAGTACGAGCCCAGAGAGGAGCAGGTCAGTCAGAGATCACAGAATCACAGAATCATTAAGGTTGGAAAAGACCACTAAGATCAACAAGTCCAACCATCGACTCATCCCTACCATGCCCACTAAACAATGTCACTCTGTGCCACATCTCTCCTTTTCTTGAACACCTCCAGGGATGATGACTCCACCACCTCCCTGGGCAGCCTTTTCCAATGCCTCAGCATTCTTTCTGAGGAAAAGCTTTTCCTAATATCCAACCTGGATATGTAACATTGATGATTGCCTAGATCATCTTCCCTGTCTCTGGGGACTTGCTGAGTCAGAGGGACGCCTCGAAGATACTCGGAAAAGTGCTCTTACCTCCGTAGGTATGAGCTACATTTCTTGGACTTCCTGGTCACGGAGAGATTTCCATCCATAATTTAAAGGAGCTGGAAACTTGTCTGGCTCTGCGATGTGACTTCTACACTGCATCCTACTGTTCAGATGTCTTGCTCTGCTCTAACCCCATCAGTATGGCATGACTTGACACTGTCACTTCCTCTCAGTTGTGCTGTTTATGCCCTTGGCTCATTTTCCCTCTTGCAGGAATTAGCCCTGTGCCACTGCAACCCCATGTTCCTTTGCCCTCATTCATGTCCTCAGCAGTGACTCTGAAAGCCACCCTTTCCAGAACTGGCCATTTCTGCACCATTTTCTTCCCTTATCAGCCATGCCCTGCCAACTAGTACACCATGCACATGAAACATTTCCGATTCCTGGGTGCCACTGCACCAGCAGGTCAAAACACTCCGCTCCCTGGCTCCATCTAATTAAGACAGAGACCTCTGCCAAAGATATGACTTCAGTGCATGGAAAAGTGCTGAGTGGCAATTCTTAAAAATGTATCACACAGCACCAATATCTGTGCCTTCTGAGCAGATTACTGGGTATGAAGCATTGCAGTTTCTAATGAGATCTGACTGACAGGGTAAACCAATCTGCTACTTAAGGACTTGCATGTGTCTTTCTATCTGTGGGGCTTGTGCTAGAAAGAAGCAGCCTACTGTGAAAAAGGCAGGACATTTTTCTAATTGCTTCCATTTGCAGGCTGGAGCTAGGCAATAGAGATGCATTTCAAGCTGACAATCCAATATTTACCTTTATATCAGCTGCAAACAAATGTCTGGGAACGTTGTTCTTTCCATATGGATGATCCTCCCTTTCCTTGCCTTTTTTTTCTTGTCTCACACCAATTTCCCTTCTTATGATCTCTCTCCTTTCTCTAACAGCTGTTTGCTGTGCATTTGCAAGGAACGTCCCCCCAAAAGTAACCACATCTGCAGCACAACTGCATACTTGTAGAACTGGCCTTTAATCACGGACGCAGAAGGCGATTTCTAATATCTACTTTTGGAGCAGAGACCTCAGACATGGGGTTCACATTCATGTATGCTCACAGGGATATGTGTTCCTGTGGGATGACTGAGGGTTTCTTCAGACTCAATCTGGAGCCTGGAGCTCTGACCTCTTTTAAACAGTGTCAATCAAGACAATCCGGGGCCAGGGGAGAGAGACACTTAAAAACAGTACTATCTCCAGGAAATGTAAGGCATGGGCACAGATTGTCCAGAGATAAGATAGATATCCCATTCTTGGAGACACTCAAGGTCAGGCTGGAGCAGGCTCTGAGCACTCTGATCAAGCTCTAGGTGCTCCTGTTCATTGAAGGGCTGTTGGACTAGATGGCCTTTAATGGTCCCTTTTCTTGTCACACCCTCAAAATCCAAAAGAATTTAATTGTCATCCCTTCCTTCTATCTCTCCTTAGAGAAGCTTCCCTGTAGCACAAGGCAGCTCCTATATCTCATAGGTAAGCATAGCCAGTGTTTGCCCAACAAGAGCAGAGGATCCCCTGAGCCCATGGCTTGTGTTGGTAGTTTTTGCTGCTGTCAAGGAGAAGAAAACTTTAAATCAAATGCAAAACCAACTGAATTCCTTACTCCCCTTCCTCACTTATCCCTGGAATGTAATCACTTATAGAACAATAATGATCATAAAAAATAATAAGACTGAACTGCAGTGGGCACAACTCCAAGCTGCTGGAGTTCAAGGAGCTCAAGGAGTTCAAGGACAAAGCTCTCACACACAGGGTTTGGGTGGTCCTGTGTGGAGCCAGGAGTTGGACTCAGTGATCCCAGTGGGTCCTTTCCAACTCTGGATATTCCTATGATTCTGCATATTCATTGGTATAAAAACAGGCTCAGAGCCTCCCATGAGGGCAAGAAGAACGTGAGACACTCCGCTCCTCCAGCTCTGCATGGTACACATGGTACACAAGCCCTGCATCCCTGGTCTGGGCTCTAACACACGTACCTCTGCTGCCCCAGGAAAAGCTGCAGGCACTTTTACGAGCCCACCCCTCCTTTTCAGCCATTCTGCTTGTGTCTTGAATTAAAAACCAGCATGTGTTTGCTCTGCAGGGGAGCTGTGCCACTCCATGAGGCATGCACATAGGTGACAGCCGCACTGGCTGAATGACAGCCATCTGCCACCAATGTGCAAGTCAGGACAAGGAGCACTGCCAGGTTGAATAGGGGGTTTGTGCCACAGCAATGCAGGAATGAATAAATGCTGAGGTCCTTAAAAAGGGATGGAGGAGAAGTTGTGGATGCCTCATCCTTGAAGGTGCTCAAGATCAGGCTGAATAGGCCCCTGTGCAACCAAATCTGGTGGGGGGCAACCAATGATTCTATGACATTGCTTTCTATTTTGGGACCACTCTGCCTGTGCAAAATTGACTTCTGTCCCTTGAAATCGCAAAATGCAAAATGGTCTTCCCTCTCCTGGATCCCCTTAGAAGACCTGGGGTCTTCCATGACTTTTGAGGAGAGCAGAGGAGAGGCGATGAGAGGCAAAGCGAAGAGAGGATTCTAAGATGAAAGGGGACCTACAAGGATCGTCAAGTCTGAGGCTCAGTGTGATTTCTGTTGCTTTCTGCATTTCTGCAGTGCAGGTGGATCCTGGGCAGCTCTTTCTACAATCATTGTGATCAAGCCTTTGAGAAACATGGCCACTCTGAGGCTATGGAAGAGCAGGGAACCAAGGGGAGTGAGGAAGAGAAGGCCTTGGGACTCTAGTGGGAGAAGAGGATTGGTAAAATGGAAGATTATGCAAGGAAGATTATGGAAGATTAAAGCAAGGAAATAAAACTGCTATCTGTTCACACAAAAGTCTGCCTAGCCCCTTTACAGCCAAAGCCAGTGGAGTACAATGTGTGTTATGCACTTATGTAAACCTGGAAATGAGATTTTACAGTCAGCTTTGTATTTCTATGGAATAAGAAAAGCCATATTAACTGTGGTACTTTCTGAATCTTGTGGTGGGGATGCAGTTTTGGTGCCCTGAGCTAAACCAAGCCCTGGTCTGAAGATTATGTATTTATTAGGGAGTCACAAGCACATGTTGAATGCACACCACATCATTGCTGACAACCTTCAACTTGTTCTCATTCTACATTTTAGCTGCAAACACCTACACTACCAAACTGTGTAGACAAAAAGAAAGTAGACACTGGTAAGTACTTCACTATTTGCAAGCAGGCACTGGGTACCAAGACTCACACCTACAGGATGTGTTTTCAAAACCTGGTCTGCAAAGAAAATCAACCCCACTCTAAGTTGAATCACGGAATCATTGAGGTTGGAAAAGACCTCTAAGATCATTTAGTCCAACTGCTCACCTACCACCAGTATTGCCCACCAAACCATGTCTCTAATGTACCACATCTCCACAGTTCTTTCACACCTCCAGGGATGGTGACTCGATCACTTCCCTGGGCAGCCTATTCCAGTGCCCAACAACTCTTTCACAGAAGTTTTTCCTAAAATCCAACCAGAATCTCCCCTGATGTAACTTAAGGCCATCACCTCTCATCCTGTTGTTATCTGGGAGAAGAATCTGACCCCACCTTACCACAACCTCCTCTGAGGGAGTTGTAGAGGGCAATAATGTCTCCTCTGAACCTCCTCTTATCCAGATTGAACAATCACAGTTTCCTCAGTCATTTCTCATAGCACTGTGTTCCAGATCCCCCCTCACAGCTTTGTAGCCCTTCTCTGGACATGTTCCAGGGCCTTGATGTCTTTCTTGTAGTGAAAAGCCCTAAAATGAAGACAGTACTCAAGATGCGGCCTCACCAGAGCTGAGTACAGAGGAATGATCATCTGCAGTGTTGGCTGCACTCTTTCTGATACAAGCCAAGATGCCATTGGCCTTCTTGGCTCACATTCAGCTGAGCATCAACCAACACCCACGGATCCTTTTCCTCTGCAGTCTTCCAGCCACCCTGATCCAAGCCTGTAGTGTTGCCTGAGGTTGTTGTGATCAAAGGGTAGGATTCAGAAGCTGGCCTTGTTGAATTTAAGGGCATTGGTCTCAGCCATTGAACCAGACTGTCCAGCTCTCCTCTCTAGGGCTTTCCTACCCTCAGACAGATCTATATTTCCCCCAGCTCAATGTCATTTGCAGAACTTACTGAGGGTGCACTCAATTTCCTCATTCAGGTTATCAATAAAGATATTAAACAAGATGGACCCAATACCCATCTCTGGGGAATACCACTCGTGACCAGTTGCCAGCTGGGCTTAATTCCATTCACCACCACTCTTTGTGCCCGGCCATCCAGCCAGTTCTTTACCCAACAAAGGATGTCATGTCCAAGCCATGGTCTGCAGCTTCTCCAGAATACTGTGGGATAAGTTGTCAAAGGCTTTGTACTGAAAGCCTGGATAAACAAAACTACCCAGTTTCAAAGTGGACAGCCAAAACATCCTGAACTTACATTGAAGTGTCTACAGTTCTACAAGTAACTGGTCAGTATTTCCTGGGAGACCAAAGTCACTAAAGGCAGAAAAAGCAAGAAGAAAAACTTCTAAAAAGAAAAATCCTTTCCCTTTAATTACCATTAGCAATGCAGCATGACAGAAAGAGATAAACACACATGCACCTACACAAATAAGGAGCTTGGGAACATAAAGTAATTACTTTGATTTTTTTTTCCCAGCGACATTCAAAACTTATTAGTCTCAAGAAACCACATATCAGCAAAAGACTGTCACCTCGGGGATAAATGAGGAATTTGTAATTCATTTCCAGGAGAATATATCCTGACGTTGTTAATGCAGAATGGGAGCGTGTTGTGGCCAAGTCTAGGAGCCAAAAACACTTCTTAAAAAATGTTTATTTGTGTCTTCCTGAGCTTGTGTCCCTGGAAATGTGAACGCATGGCTGGCTGAGAAGTTCACCTCCATTGATTGTTTCACTAACACACCAAGAACCAAGCGAAGAAAGTCAATGAAATCTCTCTGTTTTTCAGTCCATTTCCAGTGTAGGAAAATTGAATTAATCTCTTTACTTGGAGCAACTCAAACAACCACATGAAAATCATTACAGAGGCCACTAAAACCTCTATCTTTAAAGGTTACAGTGTGAAGATTAAAAGCACCTCCGGGAAAACGCGAAATGGCTGATCAAAATTCAATGTTGAGTCAACAGTGGAAAGCCCAGGCAGGATGGCCACCTTCCAGCACCCAATGGATATTTTAAGATGCTTTTTCTGCCATATGGAGTGATACTGATGAAGAGAGGATGCTATGTGACTCTGCACATTGCAGCGTTTGGACGTTAGGGACGTAGGAAGTGCCAAACAATTTCAGATCCCTAATTCCTTTAATAGGGGGCTGCTACCTGGTGTAAATCCTCTCGAAGGTGCTTATGGATTGATGTGCCCATCTACAAAGGTACCTCCCAACCTGGGCATCCATGGAGGTGGCCCTGCATCTCGTTCCAATTGGTTTAAAGCAATTTAGAAAATCACATCCTAAAGGTGCTCACTTATCACCACTCACTGGAAAGGACTAAGGGCAACCAGCTCTGATGGAAACACGACTGTGGTAGATCTTTAGTTACAGAGCAAGTATTTACCATCTCCATGGGTCAATGCGTGCATCCAAAAGTTAAATTCAGGCTTGGATGCTTTGGTGGACATGAATGTGTATTTTTGGGTTTCCAGGGCCTCCTTTTCTGCAAAATGCCTGGTGAGTGTTTTAATTACAAAGCCAACAAAATCCCTTCCTTGAGGAATTCATAATCCATGCAGCCACCTAAGGAAGGAGAGGGACATGCTGTCATTACCCGGTGGTTCAAGCCACTTTCTTTCCGTCTTCATGTGCTCAAGTGCTCTCATTAAGCAAAAATTACTTAAGGACAAACAGGAGAAATGGCATCCCCCAAGAGTCAGGTCCTTTGCTTCTGAACAGCTGGCAAATCACCATCTTGGACTTTTTTTTTCTAAAAGGAAGAAACAGCAGCAGGCAAAGCATTTCCAAGATACACAGAGTGAATGAGAAATCTGCTACTCAGCAAATTTGAGAACAAAAGTTGTCCATCCTTGGGCTGGAGTGAGGCCAAAGATGGAGGAGGGAAGAGTATTAATGCCTTCTGCACAAGGATGAGCTCGTTCCTCTTGTTGCATCTCTTGTGCTACCTACAGCGATTCTTTTATTCACACCTGATATCTTACCCTAATTTAAAGTTAAGTTCCATTTGCAGTAACATTATCATTTCAGAGCCTTACACCTCATTTCTTTGTTCCCTCTCCTTTGATTGTGCCAGCACAGCTGTCTGCAAGGCCAGTTGTGAACCAGACCAGTGAGCTGATCCTGCCAAAAATGAGGAAAAAATGATGTAAAAAGCAAACTATATCCCTTCTCCCCAAGATGGATCACTTTCCCTCCCTAATTTACTGCGTTGTATCAGTGCTTGCTATGCTGACATAGTCAAAAGAACAGGCAGGGGAAGATGGCATCATGGAGTAATAGGCGATCACCACTGCAAATCTGCACCAAACCTATAGGGTTTCATGATGCTCTCCTCATATACAACAGAGTGATGTAAAATGTCAAGATATTTTGTTGGTACGACCTATGTGTTTTGCACGGGTAATAAAATACAACATATCTCAGAGGTAGTCTTCGAGATGAGACTGTGAAAGTACCAAGTGCTGTTCTGGGAAGGAGTATTTTAGAGAAACCAGAGGTGTTTGGATCTATTCACATCTGGGTTAGGATGCTACAAGGTGGGAAGATCACAGAATCATTAAGGTTGGAAAAGACCTCTCAGATCATCCATCATCAGACTATCCAACCACTAACCCATCCCTACCATGTCCACTAAGCCACATCTTTCAGTGCTACATGTCCACATTTCTTGAACATCTCCAGAGACCCCACCACTTTCCCGGGCAGAGGTCTGCTTTTGAGGCAATACCTGGAAGCGATGTGTGGCTCCACAAAAGAAGCTCATTTGCTGGCCTTGGCAAGGCTTCTTTTCCCAAAATGATGAACCTGGACAGACAAGAGATGGCTTCTGAGCCCTGCAAGGATGTGGGACTCGGAGTATGAGTTCCCACTGCTCTGGTGAGATGACCTGAAAACCATTTTCAGACTTCAAGATGCACTGCCTCTCCTGTACATCTCAACATCATGACCCAGTGATTCAAAGAAAAAGCTGCCCAAACTCTTTTCTTAAACACTGATGGATGTAAAACTTAAATCCAAACTTCATCAAACTCTTAACCTTAGGAAAAGATAAGAAGTCTTTTGGTTCCTGGCCCTGCAAGGAGATGTGGTACATGCATGAGACTGAAACACCTGATTTTGACACAGATGTGCTACATAGAAATATCTGACTCACAATGAACAAGGATCCATCTGTGATCTCGTCTTCTTCCAGTCTTGAGCTGGCACCTTACTGCAAATGTTCTGTATTGCAGTCAGAAACCCCAAGAAACAGCTCTACAAAATGGCACAAAGGCATAAATTGATGCCCTATTAATACTCATAGCAGCTGCAGATTTAACTGGAAATTAAACTCCATGGATGGGTAATTTGTTCCAGCATAGTTTTAATGCACATGTAGTGGGGTGGCTGCTTGGGATGCACAGGGCATCACCTGGCAGCACCCATCTGGTGAAGGACCATATGGGGACACAGTCTCTCATCTCCCAAAGCAGTGGAAAAATGGGAGAAAGGGCAGGGAGCCATCAAGCTGAGGGATGTTTTTAATCCTTTATAGTTGGGATTTTTGGTTAATGCAGTGAAACCACTAATTACAGCTAATTAAACCTGCACTGAGATCAAAGCTCAGTGGAAACTACAGGGGGGAGAAAACAAGAGAGAAAAGAAAGGAAAAGAAAATACAGATTTTGTTGTAACCAAGTCCTTAATTGAAAACTAAAGCAGCTTTGTTAATTAAAAACAGCAAAACCAAAATGAGGGCATGCTTTACAGATACACAACATGAGTCCAGCACTGAGATGGAGATAACACATCTTTCCCACGCTGTCAGCAAAGAAAAGCTTTTCTTCCAGAGCCTGTTCTGCTTCTGGCTCCTCTGTATGGATGGGTCTTTCCATGTTGGAAAGTGTGGGTGAGTTTTACCTTCCACAGCACTAACCACATTGGGCTACAAAGTGAGGAGACAGGAATTAACACTAACACATCTATGGTTTTTATGAATAAGTTTTTCTCTTTAATGCTGTACCAAGAGGATGTTTGATCCATACAGCTGTCCGGCCCTAACAAGACATTATAGGATAGGTATATGTGCACTTATCCAATACTGGGAGCCACACACATTTTCCAGACATCTGCTGTCACTGTCGTGCAGAGGAAGAACATTTAACGTGTGTTGAAATCCCACCCCAAATCTTGTAACCCATCAGTTTGGGAGTATCTCATGGCTATTTCATGATGTGGCTCTGTTGTACTTTGTAACCAAAATTCCTTTCTGTGGCCTGCAGAAGAGGTGATGACTTAGGTCAACAGGGACCCAAGATTTTAGGCAATGGCTGCTCCTTGGCCACAGGTCTCATCTGTTTTGGTCTTTCCCTCATGCCCACAGCCCTATTTCTGGTTCCATGTCATATCACATACTCAGTAATTAATATTATGGTGCTTGGCACCCAAATTTTGTAATCAACCAATGTGAGGTTTGTTCAAATAAAATAATCTTAAATGGCCCAAATTTGCTGTTTGGAATGCTGTCCAGTTCTGAAACACAAGTGAAGAGAGGTAGTAGAGAGTATTGCAGAGGGACCTGAGAGTAGAAGAACAGTTTGTCAATGAATCAAGGGGATCCAGGTTCCAATCTGCTTAACCTGGGGTTCAACATGCACAAGTTCATGTATACGTCAAAACTAAAATCAAGAAGAGAAATAATATCTGGCAATGAAAAGGACATAGAGCACTGAGATCTCTAATGCACACTGCCTTCCCTTACCCTCCACAGCACCCAGTAGATGGCAGCATGTTATTGCTTATTCAACTTGTATGGGACAGTATCAAGCAGGAGGCATACATTTCTCCTGACTCTACAATTAAACAGAAGTGTCCTCTGCCTGCTAGTCGAGGCAGGAAAGGAAACCAAAATACTGAGCACCCAAATCAGAACTGTACTCTGCAAAAAAGGCCCCTCCAAAATCCCACTCTCTCAAAGAGTTGGATGGGACAGCTCTGCCACCTCCATGGATGTTTGAGCTGAAAGCAATGTTCCTGTTTGCACTGGGAATTTTAGCACAAGGCCATCTCTGCCTTTTGCTATCAGCTGAGCAACAATGAAATTCAGAAGGCCAATGCCCACTCTGTTGCTGAGATTCATTCAAAATTAGAAAAACAAAGGGTTTTCTAGGTGCCAGAGCAGAGCTCAGAAGGATTTGGTGTTTCCCAGTCCACACTTACTTTAAAACCAGTACAAGAACTGGTGCATCTCTCCCCTGACACTGTCGGTGGCTGTATGGGTGCAGGGAAGGTGTGTGCCCCGAGGATGTAAGTATCCAGGTGTTTACATCATAGCATCACAGGTGTCACTGTCTGATCTGAGGACAACTGCTGACATCTTCTCCCTGTGCCTTTTCACTGGGGACTTCTCCAGGGTGGCCAGGATCCATCAGCAGTGACAATGTGGGTGTCATGTCTATTAGAAAGATGTGGTCAGAGCCAATGGTTCCCTTCAGCAGCAGGGAAAGAGGTTGGTGGTCCTTTGGTATGGATGGTCATTGCAACTGCTAGCTTGAATGGTAGCAGCAAGGAAACCTTTAATCTGCTCTCAGGTATACAGACACCTCTGGTTTACTACAAAGGGAAGAAGAACACTTTCAGACCCAGTAATGAAGAGTAGCACCACTCAAAATCCGTTATCTGAGAGGTTAGAATTGTACTGCTTTGTATGAAACAGACATATTTCACCACTGGTCCCCTCCCTTCCCTCACAACCAACTCCATTAAATTTTGGGAAAAGGGCAATTTTATCACTGCTATGCGCCTGAAAAGGTGTATTTTTTTTCCCAATGGAAAATGAACATCTAAGAATGGAATGCTATTTTCTGTAAGGATAAGTCTCAACAGAAACCTGAGCCTTTTTTGAATGCCGCTGATGAAATCGCTGCATAAACATGTAATTATATTTCAGGTGGATAGAGAGGAGGTAAAGGAGACAGATGGAAAAAGATCTGAACTGAAATCTGTATTTGAAGCTGGATTTTATCCCTGTAATGGCATAAATGTAATTCTGGGTCTGAAACTGAAGAGAATGCGGAGGTATTTAGAATCCATGCTCTATTCTAGACTTGGCAGCATGTGACTAGATGCTATATACAGAAAGAAAATACTGTTTTTTCTTTAATATAATAGTGCATGTCCTAATCATTGCTTGTGTTTCTGCTGGCCTAGATAATGAACACACGTAAGGGAAAACCTCATTTGTATTTGCAGGAAATTCAACATGACACAAGTCCTTTTGTGATACCTCAGCAGTCAGAACCAGCCTATTTTAGCCTTTCTTCTAGCAGTGGAGTTACCCCTTCCTACAGCTCACAGAACTTATTTTTTCCATTGGAAAAGTGCTCCAGCTCTGCTTTATGATGCTATGCAGAGAGTTTCCCTGCCCCAATCCGTCTTGAATGAAGAATCTCCAAGTGAAACCTATATGAAACAGATTCTCCCCCTTCCATGGTACTAATCCCAAAGCAACACATGTTGCCAGAGCCCGGTGCCACCTGCAGGTTACAAATCTTCTGAAGAATGTGGTTTAACCAGCAAGAGTCTCACCACAACCACCTATATTAAACGGGTTAGGATTTTGCTGTGAACCCTCCATGTGTTTTTGGCTTCAAAAGAGGAAGATCTTCCGTGTCCACCTTTCCTGATTGGGGTTTCTATTGCCTATGAATGAAATCACCTATTGGGACAGAGATGAAAGGGGATTACCAGTGCTCTTCGGGGCACATAAACAGCTTTGAAGAATTGTAAAGTCATAAAGGTTGGAAAAGACCACTAAGATGATCCAATCCAAACCATCCCCACCATGCCCACTAAGTCATGTCCCATAGTGCCACATCTCCATATTTCTTGAACATCTCCGGAGGTGATGACTCCACTGCCTCCCTGGGTACCCTGTTCCAGTGTCTCACCATTCTTTCTAAGAAGAAATACTGCAAAAGTGAAAAATCAAACCAACAACAACCAAACCTCAAAACAAAAGCAAGACACTCAAGACAATTCTGAAGGTCTTGAGGACCTTTCTCAAGAGGTCCACTTTCTGTCACAAACTTGAGCCAGTCTGTTTCAGATGAGGCTCAGATCAAACCTGGAGGGCAAAGAGCTCTGCAAGTCGCAATACTTACGATATCTTTCCCAGTTGGAGAGGAGCCCATGATTTCTAATGAAGTTCCTCAAAGGAATAGAGTACATGCTGAATTATTTTGCATCAGGGGAAATATCTACAAAGACCATGTATAGAATAGTGAGCCACAAAGTGGGCTAGATTCACTTCAGAAATCTCCTGTCCCATTCCTTAACTACAGCTCTCTGCAAAACTGAGGCAAGTAGGGAATTTACCTCAGTTAACAGGAAGTGTAGGGAGAAAGGTAGAAAAGGAAAGTGAGTAGAATCAAAGAATCATCAAAGTTGGAAAAGACCTCTAAGATCATCTAGTCCAACTGCTCACATGCCTACCACCAATATTACCCACTAAATCATGTCCCCCAAGTGCCACATGTCCACATTTCCTGAACACTTACAGGGATGGTGACTCCGCCACTCCCTGGGCATCCTGTTCCAATGCAATCACCCATCTTCTGGAGAAGTTTGTCCTAATATCCAACTGAACGTCCCCTGGCACAACTTGAGGCCATTCCCTCTCATGTTATCCCTTCTCGAATTCTGTCACTGCTCTTGTATGTGAAATAACCACTTACTCTCAACTTCCCTCCTTTAAAAAGGCAAAATTGGTAGCTAGCCACCATGCAAAGCATTTCAGATCTCTCTATATGAGAGAGATCACAGAAGCACAAATCACTTCTATCCCACACTGATGCTATTTTATGCTTTTTGGGTGTGAATAGTTATGTTTATTTTATAGTTGGAATAGACCTCAGTAACTGAAGCCTCTCAGGTAATGTGAGGACTTGCTCAGGCAGTTGTACATTAAGGTGAGCAGAGCATGGTTCAAATGCACAAGGCAGATGCCTTGTATATGTAAAAGGGTAATCCAGATAACAAGCATTCAGAAGCCATCTAAAGAAGAAAAGAATAAAACATATTCCCTAGATCACAGAAGTCTACCCCAAAAGAAAGAGGGAAGCAATGCAGTCAAAAAAGCTAAAAACAAAACAAAACAACAACAACTAGGAAAAAGCTGCTGAATTTGTTTTATGGGGAGAAATTTGCATGTATAGAACAGGTATCTCAGTGAGTTCTCAGTGAAGGTACGCAGCATCTCAAATGGTGCAGGAGAAAATCTATGTGCTATATAACCCATACAGTATACGTGGGTTTGATATTGTGAAAACTGCTGGCATGGCACACCATCCATCAAACAAGATCAGAAGGGGGGAAACATGCTCCCTCCTCACCCTTCCCTTCAAACTCCACGTCAAATTATGCAGCACTACAAGTCACAGATCTGTGGTTGTTCAACCCAGATCGCAAAGACCCATCGGAAAATGGCCAGCACCACGCCAGCCTTCAACAGCACTTGGTCAGCATTTCATTAGTTGGGTGCCAGTTTCTGTCAGCATATGATAACGTCCTGCTCTGCCTGCCAAAAAAAACTGGGCTAATTTATTTAACATTTCAACAGATCAGGGAAAAAAAAAAAAAAGCATTTTAAAAAGGAAAGACTCAATTTGGGAACTTTATTCCCTGGGGAATTAGTAATGGATCTATTGCTCTCACTCTCTTCTCTCTCCCCCAGGCCTCAGCATTCATAACATCCCCACGTCAATGTTATTATGAAAAGACTAATTCAATAATGAGATCACTCCCCATATGAGAGCCCAAGTAAATGAAGCACTCAGTCATATCCACTCTCCCTCCTCTAAGGGAGTCATGCTTCTCCAGTAATTCAGTCACCAAGAGCGATGGACAAATGGTGAGACCAATGATTTCCAGTGTGGGCAGTGGGTCACAGCTGAGTGTCATGTAAAGCTACTGCCATCTGAGCTTACACGCCTTCAATTGCAAGTTCCAGGCTCATACTTCATCGTATCATCCATCCAGTTGCACAGTGAGTGGTGAAACCTCTGGAAGGAGCTACCTCTCTATGTGCAGGCATCAAAATAGTAACGAACACAATTATAGGGTTCTTAGCTCACCTTGCAAAATCCAGGTCAGCCTCACGTGACATAGTGATGTTTGTCAGGTTCTGCTGGAGGATGAAAATGTTCCTACACATTTTCTTGATGCCAGATTCGCTGATGCGCTTGAAGTAGTGGGCACCGTTGATAAGAATGCAGGAGATGAGGTGGCCCAAACCTGCAAAGGAAGGAAAGAAACCAACAATGAAGTCAGAGGAGAAAGCTATTTAGTGACAATAACTGATCACAAAACCCAGGAATGGGCATGGAATGGGCGCATGCAAACTAGAATGAGAGATACACCAGGCTGCATCTGGAAACACTCTTCACCATCTTGCCTGTGAATTTTTTTCCTTTCCTCCAGGTTTTTTTATTAGCAAAAATACAACAAAATGACAAAAAACACTACAAAAACTCCAAGCTACACTATTGTAGCCATTGATTTTTACAGGACACTCCAAGGTTTATCATAACATCCCTTTCCATCCCTCTCTCTCTAGAAGATCAATGGACCACTATTACTTCTTCAAGATGATACTATTTTGATCTATTATCAAGGATAGTATTTCTTCCTGGCAAATTCTCAGACCACAAGAGTAAAAATGAGCTGCATTTCAATGCGCTTGACGTGCAGCTTCTCTGATCAGTCCTGGATAGTTTCCTTTGATTGAGTGATGTCTTCATCTTTCCTCTGCCGCTGAAGGACATGGCAGGCTGTTGAAAGTCACAGGGAATCTCAGAATCTGATGTACCCACACATGAAGCATTGCAAATAGAAAAAATGTAGCCCAGTTCACTCACTAAGGGGTTCTGTAAAAGACTACAGACATCGATTAAAAATCTGAATTAAGAAAATATGCTCATGCTTAGGCAACCTAAATGCTGATCAGAAGAAGGCTAATGAGGCTTGCAAAGCCTTCATCCCTGCTAGCAATGCAATGAGTGCATTTCCAGTCCCCACTCTTCCGATTTTGACATCCACACTCCCTGGCACACAATAAGACAACTGTGCGTCAGCACCACAAATAAATACAGGGGAGATGAACCAAGATGCAATTCATATTCTCCAAGGTAATCACAACAGATGAGACATCACAAGAACTAATGTTCTCAAAATCTAATTTTAGTACTGGAATGGCTACACTTCGGATAGGAACTGTGCTATAATAGAGCTGTGTCTGCAATACATATGAATTCCCTATGGCTTCCTGAAGAACTGTCCTGCATGTACATCAGCCTACTCTTCCTGTGCTCAGAATGGGATGACTGTTTCTATCACAGACACACAGAAATGGTAAAGAGGCAACAAGTTTTTGACTGCATTATGTTAGCATGGGTCTCATTTATCAATTTGCTGTGGATGGAAATAGTAGCACACTGTGTGTTTGAGTAATAGAATCGTTTGAGTTGGAAGGGACCTTGGAAGGGCAACCTGTCCCAGTGCCTCACCATTCTTATTGTAAATTTTTTTTCCCTTATATCCAATCTAAATCTCCCCTGTTCTAGTTTGAAACTGTTTCCTCTCATCTTACCCTGAAAGACAGTACTTCTGAGCTCTGTGATAAAACTGAAAAATCACTCCATAAGAACCAAACTCTTACAAACTCGTTGGCAAATGTCTGACCTTCGAAGATGTACTGGAACTTGTGCTGCTGGAGGCTGGCACTCATGGCTTCCTCAATAGCACTGATGTCCTTATTGAGCCGGACAACAAGGGGGTCATAGTCCATGCTCTCCACATTGGCAACGATGGCATAGTTCCCTTGTTTGGCCAGTGGGATCAGGTAGTGGAAACAATGAACTCTACAAGACAGAAGACAGAAACGTTAAAACACAACTACTTCAACATTAAAATATCAGTGGGTATTACTCAGAAGTGGTTCTGGGCAGAAAAAAACCATAGTGGCACACTTATTTTCATGGAGAGAAATGCTAGCAATGCCAGCTGAACAACTTTGCACATCCAAGTCGTCTAAAAGCTGTGCAGATCCCAAAGAAGACAGTGAAAAGCTATCCACAGAAACATGTCTGAAGAGCCAAATGATTTGGACAAAGAAAAGTATGTCTCCACTGCTTGTTCTGTTTTTGGTTTCTCAGTCAGGACTGGAAAGAAGGAGAAAAACTGAAGGGGCCATTCCCTTGTGAGCAAAACATCCCTCACAGTCTGGATGCCAGCTGCAAAGCTGCCTACTCCCAGGACACCAAGCAACTCCAGGAGGCTTGGAGGATGTATGCATCTTCCAGTGCCCTTCTTCCCTTGCTCTGATGTGAAGATCTAAGAGAATCTTTTTTAAAAATCTCACTACCAGTCCACGGAGTCCTTCAAAGTTTCCAATTTTTAGATAATTACCTCAATTTTTATCATGCATTAGCCAGGTCCCAAGAAGAATCACAGAACTGTTTGAGTTGGAAAGGACCCTTGAAGATCGTCTAGTCCAACTCCACTGCAATGAACAGGGCTATCTACAGCTCAATCAGGTTCTGATGAAGAGGATTTCTGAAACATCTCTGAAGTGGTTAGGGCTGCCAAGGAGGGCAGTTGTTACTTTTATTTCTCCCTCCAAACACCAGCATGTTTGTGGTGACCTTGACGTGGCTTTGTGATTAGGTCTTCTGAAAAGCACTGCCGATTACGTGGTGGAAAAATATATATAGGATAGTGCAGGGATGCAGAGGAGCTACTGAGCGTAGTTAAGCTCTCTTGGACAACAATCTTTCATTTTTTGGAATAATAGAAACCAGTGAAACAAAAAAGCCCCAAGCGCACTACTTACCATGACAATGTATTAAATGCACCAGAGGCAAAGTGCTACCTGATAATTTTCCTTCTAAAGTTTAAGCAAGTAAAATATTATTTTAAGAAATGAGTGGCTACATCTGCATTAAATACATCCTCCTCTTGACCTGCTGTTGTCCTGTCCTGAGAGGAAAATACAAAGGATCCTCTATTAACATTTCACCATCACGGTGAAATGCCAAGTGCCTTTTCACCAGGTCCTCCATTCTCAAACGTGTTGGTTCAGCAGCACTTCAATACCAATGCTCCTTGTGTGTATTGTTAGACCTAGTAGTACGTACAACTGGAAAAAAATACTGATCCAGGAGGCATTCAATGGTAAACTGAAGGCCAAGATTGGATGTTTTCCCAAACATTTAATATGACTGGAACTTCTTCTTTCTGGTTTGCCAGATGTGTTGATCTGTTGGCAACATGCCTTATCATCATTTCTTCCAGCAAAGGAAAAAGTCCTGTGCACTCACATTTTGTCCACTAGGGTTCTGCAAAAATCTGTAGTTAGGTCATTTCTCTTGAACTCATAGTGGAAAATGCTATGATCAGTGAAGTCAATAGCAAAACTCCTTTGACTTTTGCAATTCCTGGGTTTCATTCATATCACTCAATGGGGACTGGGATCAGGAGTTTGGTTGGACTCTTCTGAATTTCATCTGTCAGAGAAACATAGCCAAACTGCAGCCTGGGTGAAATATCCCTTGCATTCAAAGTTTAACTCAGGGTCAGCACACTGAGACATAACATTCATGCCAGACTGGTTGGCTCAAGCAGCACTGAGCTGTGTTGGGATGGGAGATATGGGTACATGCCCCATTCCTAGAGATGTTCAAGGTCAGGCTGGACTGGGCTCTGAGCATCTGATGGAGCTGTAGATGTCCCTGTTCATTTCAGGGGAGTTGGACTAGATGACTTTTAAAGGCTGCTTCCAACCCAGTTCTATGAAGCTCTAAGTTGTGATGAGTTAAGTTCTGGTTTTTGCATCCCAGTCCTCATGGAAAATATCCTTGAGGTGGCCATCAAGAGCAAGTTCAATCTAGGGCAACCTCCAGAGTGAAAATGTATCTATCCTTTAACACCTGCTCCTATATATTGCTATACAGGTATTTTTTTTTAATAGTAAAACATGGTAACAGATTAAATAGTCTGAAATTCCATGGTTATTTGTAAGAAAAGAATCATAGAATTGTTTGAGTTGGAAGGGACACTTAAAGGTCATCTAATCCAGCTCCTCTGCAACAGGGACACCCACAGCTCGATCAAATTGCTCAGTCCAGCCTGACCTGGAATGCCTCCAGGGATGGGGCATCCACCACTTCTCTGGGCAACCCTAAAAGAAATGGTTAACGATCTGAAAGTGCCAGCAGGTTTCATTTAAGTAAGCAGATGTAAACCCAAGGAACAGGTTCTCAAGGACCAAAGACTCTGGGTCATGCTCAGATAGTTTTGGAGGAGAATCCAACCCCAGGGTCATGCCAATCAGAATCTGCCAAAGCTGTGAACAAATGGAGGGTCCCTAAGGTAGGAGAAAACCAAGAGGATTGTCTTAGAGTATCAACCCCTCTTCTGCTGTCTGCAGCAGTGAAAATTGTCCTGAATTCTGTATGTACCTATTTCTACTTAACCAAAGTGTGATGGAAAACCAGAAACCCATTCAGCCTGGTGCCCATATCATGAGTCTGGGTTAGCCCTGGCATCACCTTGCATTACACTGCAGCTGGAAAGCTGCTCCATTTTCATATTTTAACAATCTTTTCTTCAAATCCTTCAAGCCCCAGCTCATCTGTGATGCCTGCAATCAAGTGGGTAGCAGATGATGAATAGCAGCTTGAAGGGCTGCTGACAATAACTGATGTGTATTTTTTTAAAGCAACATACTGACTTCGTGAGAGCTCTGTCAATGTACACGAAGACAAAATATGGCTCAGGATATGTCACGGAAGAACAAAACGATGGCCCATCAAGGCTCATTGCCTGCTTATGACATCCACTCATATCTGATGCTTCAGAAAAAGGGAAGCAATGAAAATACACCTGGCCAACTCATAAGGGACAAATGTCTCCTCAGCCCCAGAGTGGACAGCTGTCGGCCTGAAGAAAGGGATTTGCTGCTTTTGATCTTTGCATGTGTAGTCAGAGACATCACAAAACTCGCCAGCCCTTTAAAAGTTCCAGCTGGTGCTTACCTTCTATTCCCCAGATTACCTTACTATTTGAAAAAGCAGTAAGAAAAGCTTTTATTTGCAATCCAAAACGCAATGGCTAATAAATACGCAGACACCTGTTAGGCTTTAAAAACACTGTGCAATTATCTAAGGACAAAGCCTCCAAAGAAACATTTTTTTCCTAGTTTCTGACACAAGATACAGACCCTTTTACAAATTTCCAGTGTTGAAATCTTGCCTCCTCCCCAAATTTGGCCATCTACAGTTATGGGACCTGGAATTTCAGGGCAGATCTTTGGCCTCTTTGATGCAAGGCAGGCAAAAATGCCACTCTCAAGTGTCAAAATGAGCCCACTGGACACAATCCTAACCTGTAGCTTCCCGAGCTCACCCCAATCCCCAAATTCTGGGCTGTTACCTGACTTCCAAATGTAGAACCAGCAGGCAGCGGTCAGCCATCTCTTGGAAAGACCTGGCCAGTTCACTCAGGGTTTGCAGGATCTGTTCAGATGTGGGAAGGTTTTCCATGCTGACATGGCTGTCCTGGCCAGGAGACATAGCTAGCAAAGGAAGATGGGATAAATCAGTGACATATTTCATCGATACCACTTGGCTTTAGCAACTATAGTATCCTGATTCCTTCCAGCCTAAGTGTGCATGTTCTTTTCTAGCTGGCTGTGCAATGAAGTCTATGATGTGGGAGTGTAAAAAGCAGCAAATTGCTCCTGCGGTTGGTTAAACTCCAGAATGAATCTGAGGGGTTTAATCAACCACCAGAATACATTTCCTTGGGAAGATACTGTTCTGTGAAATGGATTTCTGGAGCTGCAAAATCCAGGAATGTTTATCTTGCATTGCTTGGAGTGAGGGAAGAGCTGCTCTGGAGCCAAACCATAGCACCAACAAGAAATCTGATCCTATTTGGTCACCATAGACTTCCCTATGCAATATCAAGCAAACCTCTGCCTTCTCCCATCTGCAAAAGTTGTGGAAAGTAGAGACATTTTTATCATTTATTTCTCACTATCTCACTGTGAGACAGGAAACAAATACTATTTCTGCTTCATGGGCAGCAAACTCAGAAAAGAACTGTGGCTATTGGACAAGGCCATAGTAGTGAGATTGCTGTCATGTGTATACCACTCTGTAATAATGACCTACTCGGTCTAAATCCTTCGGATTCATCTCTATCACTCTCACCAAAATCTCTTGAAAAGACAGTTATTAAATATTCTACCCTAATTAGAGGAAGCAAACTCTAAATATCTGAGTTCAGGCTCTCAATTCAAGCAGCACTTTAGAAACGACTTTGTGTATAGGGTGATTAGCAGTGTTTGAAATTATGCAGACCTGCTTAGGCATCTCTCATCTGAATTAAATAGTGTGATGGCAAGGGATGTTTTGGCCGACCAAGTCTGGTCCCACGGCCTTGAGTAAATAATTGTATGCCATACTGAAGTCATTCAGATTTTTACCCTTCTCACTACCCTGAACAGCTCTTTCAAAACCTCACTTCTCCAACACTGATGTTAGAGGTTAGGATCTAATTCCCATCCTGCACTTATTCACTGATGTTTTATATTTAGTTCTGCATATGCCAGTGTTATTCTTTGATGGAGTCTTCCATCACTGGTATTCTGCAGCACTACAATAAACTCACTGAGTTTATTCCATCCCTTCTTCATCCTAGGAGCAACTCTCTGCACCCCCTCCAGGTTCAGTTATTTTTCCTCGAGCACTGATAACCACAACTGTGTGCTCTCACTACTGCCACAACAGGACCAGAGCTTTCCCATCTCTCCAGGAAAAATTTTTTTGTTCTGATATCTGATTTTTTTTTTCATGGTTGTTTCACATTTTCAGCTAATATTTGTTCTATGATCAACCTGAGTAGTGAACGTGTGCTACCTGCTGGCACTAAGAAATGGCTTGTTGTCTTGTTTTCTCTTGCCTTCACTAATGTTTGGTACATGATAAACACTCAGCCAGATACCAAGGCAGCCATGTACTATTTCCACACTGCTAAAAAGCTGTTGACAACAAACTTTAATTGTGATGGAGACTGATCAGATAAACGCCACTTGGCACTGTTTGTATAACCAGAGACTTTCATTGAAAGAAGAATCTATGTGGAGCTTTGGATGTGCTTGTAAAAGTCAGTACAACTTCAGATCCAGTCTGAGAAGCAAATTAAAAATGAGGAGACGAAAGTTCTGATGCATTTTGTCTGAAACAGCAGTAAACATATACAACAGATCTGTACAATTAAAGGAGTGTGACAAAGCAAAAGAACCAAACTGTGCATCCAATTTTTCCTATGAATTACAGCAGAGGAAAACCATGCAAGGACAAAGCCACGTTAAACACAGCTCCCAGAAGCAGCTTCTTTCAGCAACTCCTCCAATCACAGCAATATTTATGAAGTTTAATTTTAACAAACCTTTCTGCTTGGACATTTGTTTCCCTAGAGAGTGCCAGGCTTTTGGATCATTCTGGAGAATGGGGGAAAAAAAATCCATTTTTAGTCAAAAACTCTAAATATTGACAAGTTTCTATTGGTGTTGCTCCTGGAGGTGGACTTGCTGTTACAACACAGGAATGCTGCTGCAGTCTTGGGTCTGATTGTGCCAACTCGCTTCAGTAGTGGAGATAGATGGATCCATCATCTGAAATGCAAGAGTCAGCTAACTTCTGCAGCGGAGAGATATATGCATATTTTTCTCTCAAGAATTCATTTATGGCAATTTAAGTGAAGTGGTAATTGTATTTGTCAGTGGAGATAAGAGGAGGAGGGAGACAGGGGCAATCTGTGCTTTATTTAAAGCCTGAGTGCTTAAATTCTTCTGGGCATTCATAGTGGAAAGTTCTGGGTGATCCATGTCCCCAAGGTGGGAAGTTCTTTGTCCCTAGGTTGGGAAAGAAGACTGAGTGCTGATTTAGGAAGGTATATCCACTTCTCCCACGTGATATGAGGACCCTGCGGTACACTGTCAACTTTTTGAGATCAAATGACTTCTCCTTACTCAGACATTCAGAATTGACTGTCTCACTGCTGAGTCAGCCAAGGAGAAAATCCTGTTTCTTAAAGCTTTGTTCAGGAGATGTGAACCCACAGAAGGTATCTGTAGAAATGTAAGATAATCACAGCCTAAGGAGGTATTGAACAAAAACAAGGGCGACCCTGGACCCCATAGTAATTCAGTCCACCAGAACACACTCAGCCCTCTGCTTAAAGGGCAGAGGGAAACATCTCAAGCTGAAATGCTAGAAAAGCACCACCCCAGATCCACAGTCATACAAATCTTCTTCCCCTTCTCTTCCTTTGTAAGTACTAGGTCAAACAGTGAGCCCTTCTAGCCAACAAGATACCCAACGGTTGGGTAAGCAGCAGCGAACAACTTGCTCCTTAGTCCCTTATCATCCTGCAGCCTCAACAGATGAATTTCAGTTGTCTTGAGTTGTCTTCCTGTACTGCTGGATAACAATTACAGCTTTGTTTGGGATTTCTTTTAGCTTGCTGTAAGTACAGCCAAGATATCTCACTCTGAGGAGAGGGAACATTTCATTCCAAGAAACATGAGAAAAACAAACCTAACACGCTAGTTGTCACCCATGATTTCAATCATTTTGCAATTCAATGGGACACTGGTGCCTCTTGACAGATTGTGCCTTGTAAATCGATGGATGTAAATTACCAGACCTCTGGAATATTAAACAAAACCTGCCGTGTTGCCCATAAACAAACCTCTGTATCCAATCAAGGTCTACAATACCGCGTCCTGCTTGAGCAGAGCGACTGCTAACAGATTTGAATGATTTAATAGTGCTAGGAGAAAAATCAATCTAAGGTTACTGCCTCTGCTTTGGCTCTGGTGCAACCTGAGCCCGAGAAATAAACCTGCAACATGTTCACACTTTACATATAGTGCTATATGCCACTGCTTTACAGAGGGAAGAGGAAAGGTTCACAGAAACATTTTACAGCTCTGCTGGAAGAAAAACTCTTATTTGGGAAAGAGGCAATGTCTGAAAACCTTGCTGTGTCCCAGAGGTAATATCAGGGACCAGCTTACACCATTTCAATCTTTTATTTCTTACTCTCTTCCTCTCTGGAAAAGGAAATCCCAAAATAATCATAAGTACACACACGCAAAAGGAAACTGTTATTGGTTAAGTGCTGGACCATGCCTTTGGAGACTTGGGGTTAACTCCTATCTCTGATGGTGACTTTCTGGAGCTCAGGCATACTGCTTTCTCTCTCCATGCTTCAGTCTGCTGTGGGTAAAAGCTGGGATAAGTGTTTTGACCCATCACTGCTACACAGTCTGACTCTATGGTCTCCTTATCTCCTGTTCTTGCAGCCTTTAGAATCACAGAATCGTTAAAGCTGGAAAGACGATTAAAATCATCTACTCCAACCATCAACCCACGTCTATGACCACTCTAGATCATGGACATGGTCTGACTGTGGACATGGCCTAGGCTGCCTCCAGACTCACTGCCACATCTGTCCTTTTTTTTGAACACCTCCAGAGATGGTGACTTTACCACCTCCCTGGGCAGCCTGTCCCAATGTTTCACCACTTTTTATGAGAAGTTTTACCTAATATACAACCTGAACCTCCCACGGCCCATCAAGGCCGTTTTCTCTCACCCTATCAGGGAGAAGAGACTGACCTCCACCTTGCTACTACCTCCTTTCAGGTAGTTGTAGACAGCTATAAGCTCTCCCCTGGGCCTTCTCTTTTCCAGACTAAATTGCCTCCAGCCAAGCAAAAGCAATGGAAATCATTGGGGCATTACCTTTGCACAGCTACATGGAGATGGCTGCACTCTGCCCCAGCAGCAGGAGATGCGTTAGGATTTGCTGGAGATGAAAATCTCTAAGTAACTACAGAGAACCAGACAAAGCAAATCAACTAAAATGTTTTTCTTTCTGTGGGAATAACTATCAAGACCCTGCTCTCAAGCCACTTTTCTTTTCGTGGTTACACATCTTTCCTCCCACTTTGGTATTCTACTGCTCTTGAGATATCGTCTCAATCTAATTTAGAGTATAAGCTCTCCAAGGAGCAAGGGTCTTCTCTTTTTATCCTCTTGCAAAATGCTCTGCACACCTGTGGTGCTCAAGAAATAATGAAAAACAAAAACTACAGGCAACCCATATGGCCACTTGGACCAGTTCCTGGCTGCAGGAGTGTTATTTGAAGCTCTAAGGCATAGATCACTCACTACCTGCCTCTGAACGGGTCTGTTTGGGGATCTCAGAGCTGTGGCTCTGCAGAAAAGTAATGGAATGAGCCATTAAATCTGGAACTAGGTTTTGATTTTTTCCCAAGCTCATGAGATTTGTTTCAGAGGTACAGGAACGTGTACATCTATCTTTAAAATGGTAGATTTTGGCTCTGACATCCTTCCCCTTACTTTCCAGAAGTGTGTCTGAACATTTCAGCCTCTCAGGTACAGGTAACTACGTAAAATATTTATATAGCTATTGATGCACTTCTCCTTCTTTATACATTTTAAATAAAATTGTAGAATTGAAGAATCATTAAGGTTGGAAAGACCACTAAGATCATCCAGTCAAACCATCAGCTCATGACTGTGACTGCTCTAAACCATGTCCCTCAGTGCCGTGTCTACCCTCTTCTTGAAAACCACAAGGGATGACAACTCCACTGCCATCCTGGGCAGCCTGTTCCACCACCTGACTGCTCGAAGAATAAATTTTTCATAATATCCAACCCAAACTTCCCCCGGCACAACTTAAGGCCATTACCTCTTTTCTATCATAAAGATAAATATCAATAAGAGCAATGATATCTCTCAATACCTCCACATGCCTGGCATCCAGCACTTGGATTTTTGATGCTAGCTGTTTTCTTCACAAAGGTTCCAAAATGAAATGTGGTTCTGTAGTCTATCCCTGCTAAGGCAGCAACTCTGCAGGTCAGTGCTCTGATCTTCATTTTGATAACTTGGGGTAGGATTAATTCTTGTGCCCAAGAGCAGCAGAGCTGCTTACAGATGAGCCAGTGAGCAGAAGTCAGGACAGGCTGCACCTACCTAAGCTGCACCACTGCGTCTCTCATGCACTGGATCCAACAATTCTCTTTAAAAAAGCAAGTAACCCTGAGGTAAGAGAAGTTCTGAGATACAGAGAACATCTCTACTACATGCAGGTGGGATGACTATGCAGCTGACCATATCGATTGATGGAGAAACACGGGAAACAACAGGGATTCTCAACAAAGCAAAGCAAATAGCAAGAAAGGACAAACTTAAACAGGCAAGGACCTTTCAAACAGCAGACGTGAGGGTGGAATTTTCTAAGTACTCAGCACCAGTCTGGCTCACCTTTTACTGCAATTGTCAGAAAATCGCTCATCGATGTTGAAGGGGAAAAGTTATGTCAACTCTTTAAGGTGAAGCAGAACTAAAGAGCAAGCAAGCTCAGAGAGATTCCTACTAATATTAGCAATAGTAACATGACATACTAAGGTTGATGTTGTGTGGAGCCAGGAGGTGGACTTGATTCTTGTTGGTCTCTTCCAGCTTGGGATATATTATGTTCTATAGTATGACTGCTACATTAAAGTTAGAGTTCTGCTATGAATGAATCTGGTTCTTTAATGGAGGCAACTGGGGTCATATACAAAATACCATATGCATTATGGTTGGACTAGATGATCTCAGTGGTCTTTTCCAATCTTAAGGATACTGTGATTCTATACTGGAAGATCCTTACAGGATTTTCCCTGGCCAATCTTCTCAAAAATGGAGAAGGAAACAGAACTTGTCTGCAAAACCTGAAAAAGCAAGACAAAATCTGAGAGCATCCTTTCACATCTCTGTCCTATACGCCATGTTAAAAATCAAGTGCAGGAGATGGGACAATGTAACTGACAGTAAAAAAGCACTGCGACCTCATTTGCGATGAGTGCTGATAAGCAGGCTGGGCTCCAGCCCCCATCAGTTCAGTAAACACTAATGATGAGGAGAGCACAGACTGTCACCAGTGATAAAGAACAGGCTAAACACTCTATTAGTTTTTCATTTTGTGAATTAATGCTTTTTATGGTGTGTGTACACTCGCTAGTTAATGAATTGTCTCGTTAGAGCTGTCTGCAGAGCTCCTTGTCTGCCTCTGCTGGCAGACATAAATTTCATGAGGAAATTAGCACTTTAAAAAAGGCAATAACTCCTCTAAAAGTGGTTTGTTTTCCATTAGTTTCTGCAAATGTGCAGTTTCAAGTAAGGGATTATCATAGAAAAAAAGCCCATGTCCCCAAGCTGGAGGGGCAGGGCAAAAAAAATGCAGTGGGGGGTCTACCTCCATTGTACAATAACCTGCTGGAAGGTCTGGCTGCTGAACACTTTTAAATATTTTGCATTTAAGTCTGGAAAGGACATAGAAAGAAGAGGGAAGGGAAGGGAAAGGAAGGAGAGGGAAGGGAAGGGAAGGGAAGGGAAGGGAAGGGAAGGGAAGGGAAGGGAAGGGAAGGGAAGGGAAGGGAAGGGAAGGGAAGGGAAGGGAAGGGAAGGGAAGGGAAGGGAAGGGAAGGGAAGGGAAGGGAAGGGAAGGGAAGGGAAGGGAAGGGAAGGGAAGGGAAGGGAAGGGAAGGGAAGGGAAGGGAAGGGAAGGGAAGGGAAGGGAAGGGAAGGGAAGGGAAGGGAAGGGAAGGGAAGGGAAGGGAAGGGAAGGGAAGGGAAGGGAAGGGAAGGGAAGGGAAGGGAAGAAAAAAAGGGAGGAAAAAGGGAAAGGAATAAAGAAGAGAGGAGAGAGAGGAGAGGGAGAGGGGAAGGAGAGGAGAGAAAAAAGATTGTTCATTCAAAATACCTAAAAAGGGTGTTTTTTTAAATTTGTTTGTTTTAGTTTGTTTTTCCCCTGAAGGCAGCACAATAGTGCAGATGCAACTTAAAGCAAGAGAGCTATCTCAGCTGAAGACTTTGAATATCTAGAGATCTCTTTTAACAGGTCAGGGATTGCTGCTCCAGTGCTATTCAGCTATGAGAACTGTGTGAAATTTTCCCGTTTTCAGTACTTTATAATGTAACTTTCCCCTTCCTCCTCAACTCTTTTGAGGCCAAATTCAATTATCACAGAAGCAACTTGATTTAGAAACTTCCATCAAGCTACAGTGGAGCCAAAAATTCACCCCGAAGTGAATTTATTTCCTAATTAAAGTCAGCAAGAGCACTGTCACTGGCTTCAAGTGGGAGACCTTTTAAAAACTGACCACATATGTGAATGAATGAGCAAAAACGAGTGGAAGGAAAACAGGAAACCTCAAGACCATATGCACAGCAAAAGGCACTGTGTCCTTAGAGCTGACAGAGATGATTTCCTCTCAACTGTTAATAAAGAATGCTTCACAGCACTCAGAATACACATAATGTACATATCATCAAATTAATGACATTTCAGTGGTATTTGACTCCGAGCATGTTGGCTCAGCTATTAACTCAGAGATGAGCATGGGGCAGAAAAGACAAGCGTTGTGAAAATTACAGAAACATTTGCATGAACATGTGAAACGAAGCAGAGGGGAACTTCAGACATTTATGCACTGACTTGATGTGTGCTTCTCCCCAAACCTTTATTAGGATATGCCTTTCATGAACCAAAATGTTTGATTTCTGTGATAGCTGAAAGAATAAGACAGATGGGTGATGGTCACTTGTGTTAATATTAAAACAAACAAACAAACAAAAAAACCTACAAAGAGTTATCAACCTGCACATAAGGATCTATCAGAACTAGAACAGAAGAAAGTGATTTGTGTTAGGACACTTAAAATGAACCATGACTAAGCCCTTGAATAAAAACAGAGGGATCAAGATGGCACTGGCACAGGTTGCCTAGAGGTGGTGGATGCCTCGTTCCTGGAGATGTTCAAGGTCAGGCTGGAGCAGGCTCTGGGCAACCTGATTGAGCTGTAGTTGTCCCTGTCCATTGCAGAGGAGTTGACTAGATGGCTTTTTAGGGTCCTTTCCCACCCAAATGATTTAATGATTTTATTTTTTTGCTTCTATTCTTGCTTTGAAAAACAGTTACTGAACAGGAACACCTACAGCTCAGTCAGGTTGCTCAGAGCCTGCTCCAGCTTGACCTTGAACACCTCGTAGAATGGGGCATCCACCACCTCTCTAGGCAACCTATGCCAGTGCCTTACCACCTTTATTGAAAATAACTTTTGTTTCTTATATCCAATATAAGCCTCTCCTCTTCTGAAACCATTTTTCTTTGTCGTATCACAACAGACCCTGCTTAAGAGTCTGTTCCCTTCTTTCTTAGAGCCCCCCTTTAGATACTGAAAGGCCACTCTCAGGTCTCCCTGGAGACTTCTCCAGGATGAAGGAGGCCATATGGGAAGGTGAGAATCTGAATATCTGTGCAAGATATGAAGGGTTTTCAAATATAGAAGCAAATGCACTGGAAGGAGACAAACACAAAGAGGACATTATGCCATCAGGACTATTAGTTACATTATGTATCAGCTGCACTAGACTCACAGTCTGACTTCTCCACCATTTAAGAGTTATACTCTCCAAATCCCATGTGAATATAGCCACAGGTTAGACCAGAACAATCCCACTACCTGCTCGCTGTAGCCACTGTGCAAAGTGACTCACTGGTGATGTCAACAGTTGACGATGATTCTGAGTCCATCCACCTAGTTTTGGAAATGATTTTGCCCCAGCCCTATAGGAAGCTGTCACCTCTTAACATACAAAGGAGAAGCAGGAGGATTTACTGCTATTAATCTTTGACACCAATGAGTCATTCTCTTTAGAAGAGATAAACACATCCTAATGCATCAGCCAACTGGTGTGGACAGCAGGCTCTTTGGAGTTATTTCCACAAAAACCTTGATTTCCTGGTATTACTCATGAGGGATCCTCATTTTAAAATGGTTTGAAAGCACTGCTAATTAGGTCACTTATTTACATGACAATCCCCTGCGTTTAAGGCTGGTGGGTGGGAGGAAAGAATGCTGGAAGAAGAGTAATTAGTGTAATCATGATGGTAAGCTAAGTGCTGACCCCAAGGCACCAGATCAATACTGGGACTGCGTCCTGGTGGTGCGCTTACTGTCTGAGATAAAGAGCATCCAGGTCAGAAAAACAATGTCTCATTTTCTAACCATTAAATATTTGATGTAAAGTGTGGAGGCCGGGGAAGGAGTAACCACTTATCCATATGGACAGCCTCTCTGCAGACATTCAAGGGAAAAGGGGACTGAAAGGCATTGGGAAATGATTTTGACAAGAAAACAAGAGCTCTTAGATGGCTAATGACCACGCTGTTTTATTCCCGGGTATGCAGCAATGCAGACTCATATTTGAACTATCAAAATTTATCACCAAAATCATAAAACAAACCGAAATCATTTCTTAATGTTCAGGTCTTACAAAAATGGCCATTTTGTCTTCATGAGGCCATCAGTCCTCTGCTGGTTCAGATGGTTAAACTTACCAATTTGCAGTCCCAAATAAACTTTCAGTGGTTTTGTTCCTCCAGAAGCCAGCTCTACTAAGTCAGTACCAGCTGGACTCTTGTCCCCTGCCTGAAATACTCTGCTCAGCTCTTGTTCAGCTTCATGTGGTGTTAGGAGACACAAATTTGCTTTTGGATCCAAGACAATTCTGCTGAATTGGCACTTGGAGAAAAACAAAATAATCCTATTTTCATTTGTTAAGTCAATCCATTGAAGCTTGAGGCTCTAAGTGAAAACACATCTCTGAGCATTGCTGGTGGCTCTTGGAGTCATCCATACAACAACAAACACAACTTTGCTTTGGGATCCAAGACAATTCTGCTCAACTGGCAACTTGGAGAGGAAAAAAAAAATCCCATTTTGATATGTTAATTCAATCCATAGATGCCTGAGGCTTTCCAAGAGAAAACACATTTCTGAGCCTAAGCATTGCTGACAGCTCTTGGAGTCACTGGAATAAGGCTCACATACATTGAATGTCAGGATACTGTCAGACACTTAATATTTCTTCTCTGGTTGTCTTCTGAAAGGCCTCTGCACTCTTGGCACTGCTCCCTCCAATGGCCTTTTACCATTCAGGAGGGAGTAACTGCAGATGCCAAATCTAAGCTCTAAATATTATCTAAGAGTTTCCAACCTGTTTATAGTATCTTTCCATAAGTTTAAGCACATTTGTGGCTTTATTACAGCTACAAATGATTCTTAATTTGGTGATCAGATATGGTTTGGTTTGGACTTAACAGATCTTCATTCTACAGTGCTTGAGGATAAAAAAGTTCTTGTGTCCTTGCTCATGGAGTCCCAGCTAGGGAAACCCATGACTCAAGACTTGTTTCTTGACTAAAAAGACCCAGGCATGCTATAGACAATGATGGTATTTGCAGTAGGAGGAAAATGACTCTAGTAATCGCTGCAACATTCAAGAGACGTCAGACAAGGACCAGGATAAGGTATGGGATTGATAAGATCTGAGCCATGGTAATGTAAATATTACGGCCACTTCCTCAGATTCTCCTCTAAACCAAAAAAAGTCCAACTAACACCAGTCTGAACCAGCTGTCTCCAGCACTGCAAACACACTCAGCCCTGAAGAATGACTAGACAGCTTCAGGATTAGCCGCATTCATGGAACTTGAGATCAGCTCATGATATGGACAGAGTCAACTTGTCTATAAAATACCCCATGCACACAAAATAACTTTATCAAACAGGCTGAGGTGGCAGAGATGGGGAAAGATCCCCCCCCTAGGACACTGACATCTCCCTTCAAAGTGTGCACAGTCAGGATGGAAAAAAAAATAACTTTTAAAAGCTATTTTATGAAGGTCCAGAGCAGCAGAGAATGGGAACTGATCCCCTTTTCAGCATTTTCAGAGCAGCACTGACTGCCCAGGTAGTGGAACAGGAAAAAAAAGGTATTGGAAAATGAAACTGCTTAAGAAGCTAAATTGGAAAGCTGTCATTTAGACTAAGTTATATTGCAGCAATTGGAATTCATCAAATGATACAAGCACGCATGATTTATCTTTTGAACTTAATGGCAGATGTTTTACATTTGGAAGAAATTTGTGGCTTTTTCTGTTTTAGAAATGCAGTTTCTCTGAAATAATAATGCAGCAGCATTCACTTCTCCTGCGTGGGGTCAGGTATGCGCTGATCATCTTTAATCTGGCTTTTAAATAAGGCTCTCTATTAATAGAGCTCTACAAAAAAGTTCCTGTGAGCAATCAATACGGCAAGATGCGTTACAAGCTCGGTGTCTGAAAAAAAAAAAGAAAGCTCCAACTGGAGAGAAATACAGCCACATTTAAGAGCTGAATTCAGTTCATTAGAAACACCAGGGTTAAACACAAAGACCTGCCCGAGTTCACCACCGTGGTGTGGTCTGACTACAAAATGAAAGACATCAATTTTACCACCGCGTCGGCCCTGATTTTCATTTGTGCCGAGACCCCTTTCCACCACTCTGTCAGTAGAAAGGGGCCTTAAAGTGACTATAAATTATAGCTCCTTTACTCTGTCAGAGTGGTATAAAAGCGCTCTGCCATCAGTTTTCAAAGGCATCACTTTCTCAAGTGTTGCAGGACACTTTCTATTAGCCATCAAAACCTATTTCACTATGAGGAGGCTCACAGAACCACGCAAAGGGGAGGATGACCCCACAGGTACAAAGTGGTCCAGAATAGTCCTGATCCTATAATGGCCTTCATTAACCTTTCCAAAGTATTTTGGGATCTATGGCTGGAAAATGTAGTGCAAATGCTCTGTATTATCATTACTAAGAGCCAGCCAAAGACAGAAACCAGGAGTACTTGGCAAAAAGCTGTTCTACGAACCATTTTTAATTCCCCCTTGCTTTTGAATGAAGTTGTAGCTCACCAGAACTGCCACATGTCTGGAAGGTGAAGTGCTGCCCATCCACAGAAGAAATGGCAATGGCACATTCTGCACTCTGCCTTGTACTTTTGGGGTGAAAGCACCCCTAAATGGGAGAAAACAACTGCCTTTGAAAGCATTGGGGTTAAAGAAGTGATGAGACTGAAAGCCTTTTTAGGTACTTCAGAAGGACCAAACTCTGTCTTTGGCAACCTAACCCTAACCCTAACCCTAACCCTAACCCTAACCCTAACCCTAACCCTAACCCTAACCCTAACCACCCTAACCCATGTCCCTACGTAAATCTTTTCATTTTCTAACACCTTAAAAAGAACCACAGAGGCAAAACTACATCCTGATAGTGTTCCTAACCAGATTCAGCTGCCAAACAAGAACCATGCCCTGTCTGCCTGCAACATATACAAGGGAAGTCAATGATTCCCAGGCTTTCCCATTGGTGTCCTTGTTGGAATTTTACTTCTAAGCATCACTGCCTTTGAATCTGTCTGGTTCACAACCTCTTGTGAAACTGTGGCTTTGAATTTGGAAACCACAGGATTACAGTGCAACATGGTGGTGGGAATGATGAGTGTTACAAGAAAACTGAATACAACCTATGGCAGTAACGAACTCAATGCTGCTTTTTTGTACTTTGCAAGGTACAGTTTCAATTGCTCAGATGGATTAAAAAAAACAAACAAGATCCAATGGGAAAGGAGCAACAAGAGGCATTTATCTACCACTCCACATATTGGCACCTACATCTTTCTGATGTATTGACATCACTTAAACACTCTGCTTAAAGCTGTCACAGCATGCCTGATGGCAGAGGTGTAGGCAGGAAGACCATCCCCGCAAACAGTTGGTGTAAAATGGGGAGGGGGAACCACAGAGCCACATCCTTCCAGTTGGAAGGGTATGCAAATGCCCGATTTGAAAGAGGCTGTGATATTTCCATATTTATCATTAAACTTGCATGCACTTGGCTTAAGGAAGTGCAGTAATTGGCTCCATGCCTACTGCAAATTGCCCTCAGGTTTCCCATGCTTCTCGCCTAACACTGGATTCTTCCCTCCCAGGTAGGAAGGTCAGAGCACTGAACATCATGAGCACTGACAATAAAGTAATCACTGGCTTAGATTTGGTTTTAAAACAGTGTGTTTTGAGTCCCTCATACTTTTGAAGCTTTCTGCTAAGAGAAAGGATAAGTGTATATGCATGTGTGTGACTCTCAAGTATACCAAGATTCTCACTTAATGGTATAAATCCAGGACATAGGATGCTACAAAATGCAACAAGCACTCAGACTTCTTGTTTTTGGTTTTTTTTTTTCCTATTTCTACCTTAATTTCAGCATTCTCCTCATCAGACTTTTCTTTTTGTGGTGCTCCTTGACGGACTTTGAATACTTTGAATATGGAGTTCCACAATATATTACTGAAGAGACCCTCTGTTTGTGGATGAGGACATGACAGGAGAGATGTCTTTCTCAGGACTAATTCCAGAGTCCTGGCACAACGGCTAAGGTTCTAAAATTGTATTAAAAATATTCTTCATTAAGGATCAGAAGCAGAAAACACATCCAGCAACTGAACATGATATACTGAATAACATCTAAGTAGATGCAAGAGTATCTACTTCTCATTAAGCATATGCAAATATCTCGTACAAATGCAACAACTTCCAACAAACCATTGAGAAGAGAAAGGCAATCTTGTTTTGCTAGAGCTCAGTGAAAAAGTCATTTTGAACTCAATGTTGAAGGCAGTCAGTTGGTAACTGCTGACTAGAGTGATCTGAAGTCACAAGATGCCAACAGCCAGCTGAATTCAAAAGGATGGCTGTTACTCACTCAGCTAATGGCTAACCTTTTATCTTCCTACCTACACGCAGCATGCAACCAACTTAAAGATGCAAAGATGGCCCCATCTTCTTCATCATACATAGTAATTAATTCTTTGTAAAATATCCAGAGGGCTTCAGAAAGCTGAAGCTCTGGCAAGAGGAAAGGATTAGTATGTGTTTTATCTGCCCGTGGCAAGGCGGAGAAGCAGGAGAGGAAGTGGGGAGGAAACCCTTTTTCCATTTTCATATATAACCTATTCAGAACGTACATGACTTCCTCAATTAATTTATCCACTTCCAGCAACTTTAATCCTTAAATGGTTATTGTTAAAAAGAAGTTTGTATTCCCTCAAAAGACAAGAGAAAGAGAAAATTACTTTGTCATATCTGACTGGTTCAGAAAATATAAAATCCAATTCTGTAGCAGTGTAGATAAGGGAAGAGCTATGGAAGATCCATCAGCTTAGCAAACACTAAATAATGAAGAATGCAGAGACTGCCCAGCATGATAAAACACTCTATTAGTGAGACTGTTTTTAAATGAGTGATAATTGTGGCACATCCACAGGAAAATGTTATTGAATTTTTATCTGTAGTAAGGGGCTATTTGACAGCCAAACTGAAAAGCCACCAACGTACAGCCCCCTTTACAGGATTCCCCAAAACACCTCCCATACCTGACCAGCTCTGCTATGTGGTGTCTGAATATTTACAACTACGTCTGCAAATTGCCCAAGTCAAGGAAGTTTTTCTGGGAAAGCTACTAACTTTCTACAAGGAGGGAAAATGCGGTCACTACCACCACTTGTTGGCAGTTATGGTTTTTCTGGCAATGCCCCCAAATTCTGGACCCAGCCGCTCACTAAAAAAGCTGTGAGGGATGGCTGACATGCCAGAAGGCTGTGCTGCCATTCAGCGGGACCTGGACAAGCTGGAGAGCTGGGCAGAAAGGAACTGGATGACGTTTAACAAGAGCATGTGTAGAGTCTTGCACCTAGGAAGGAATAACTGCATGCACCAGTACAAGCTGGGGGATGAGCTGCTGGAAAGGAGCTCTGAGGAGAGGGACCTGGGTGTCCTGGTGGATAACAGGCTGGCCATGAGTCAGCAGTGTGCCCTGATGGCCAAGAAGACCAATGGGATCCTGGGGTACATTAAGAAAAGTGCTGTCAACAGGTCACGGGAGGTGATCCTCCCCATCTGCTCTGCCCTGCTGAGGCCTTACCTGGAGTACTGTGTCCAGTTCTGGGCTCCCCAGTACAAAAAAGACTGGGATTTCCTGGAACAATTTGTAGTGGAGGGCTACAAAGATAATAAATGATGTGGAACACCACTCCTATGAGGAAAGGCTGAGAGACGTGGGGCTGCTCAGCCTTCAATAAAGAAGACTCAAAGGGGATCAGATCCACGTCTATAAATACCTAAGGAGCAGGAGGCAAAGGGACGAGGCCAGACTCTTCTCTGCAGTGTGTGGTGATAGGATGAGGGGAAATGGCCACAAACTGAAGCACAGCAAGCTCCTCACAAATGTGCATGGGAACTCCTTCATAGTGCAGGTGACGGAGCGCTGGCACAGGCTGCACAGAGAGGTTGTGGAGTCACCTTCCCTGGGGATATTCAAGACCCACCTGGACACCTACCTGTGCAACCTGGCCTAGGGAGCTGCTTTGGCAGGGGGTTGGACTCAGTGATTTCTAGAGATCCCTTCCAAACCCCACAATTTAGTGATTCTGTAAGGCCTTTGGCAATGCTCTGAGTAGGATTTCATCTCAGATAACTGGGACAGAAAAGTGTCTCCAGAGACTCAAAACCTGAACCTGGGGTCTCTTTCTAATACTTAACCACTTGTGAGAAGCAACTGGAACTCTCCAAATGTTGGCAAAATAAGTTATGCTATCAAGTGAGGCATAGACACCACTGAAAATACCAAGATCAAACCAAGACTGCAGCTAAGATGCACATCAAGTCATTGTAACACGACAGGGAGCACCAGTTTCACTGTTATTCAACATCAATTGTGCTTGTAATTTACCAGTGCTTTCAAACATTGAGCTGAGGTCAGCTCAATATTAAAATCAAATTGGTTCCCAATGCTTTATCAGCAATGCTTCTACTGTCTCACCAGGTGGCCCAACATGTGGTGAGTGTGGAAGATAAGACCCCACCACCGCTTTCAGATAACGATATTACTGCTCTTGTTGAAGCATGAACACTTCAACACATCTCATCCAAGGAGAAAAATAAAGGAGAAGGAAGACTTGCTCCAAGGTTTGTAACAATTGCCATCTGTCCAAAGTCAGCTACCAAAAAACAGAGCTGGGTGACTAATGGCCCGTCCACTCGGGTATAATGAGCCATAGGTTCCAGTTGCATTGCACTGCAATACTTGGGTTTCATGTGGGCATGTCTTAAAATCAAAGTTACTGATGCCAAAATGATAAAGCTGCCTCCACTTCTGGCAAGCTGAGCTTGAATTGGATGGGCTTCAGTGCGTGGCAGAAACTCTCTTAGCTTTACTTCTGGTTAGTTTATTTCCCTTCCTCCCACTCTTCTATCTCATTCTTATTTATACGCTGCGTCTTGTAGCAATCAGATGCTCAGAAATTCAGATCAAAACAGCACAGAAAAGAACAGAGTAACTCGTGTGACAGTTGAGTGTTACGTTATTAACATTGCATGAATCTTTGAAACAATAGGTAGTTTTCTATTTTTCTTCCTCCCAGCTCAGTCCCACGCTTGCGTTGCTCTTCTCCTCCAGACCAGGTAGGATGGAAAGAAAAATTTCATTTTAACTCTGTTCTTTATTCTTTGTATGCTTTCTCAAAAGAATCGCAATCCCCTGTATATCACTGCAGCTTGCTGGGTTTGTAAATACATCTGACTTATCCCACCACCTCTGCCCCTTGGCATCACTTTTTACTTCTCCCATACAGATTGCAATATATGTTCCATTTATGAGAAATACTCCACCAGGTTTCATTTATAACCATGAGGTCAATAGCCTCTATCATTTTCAAACCCTGCTCCTTCTTCCTCTTGTTTCAGATACTGCTGGCATTTGTGTACAGACATTTTAGCACGTTGGTATAAAGTTATTACAAAGGAAGATGAATTTTTATTGTCAGGAGGATGCTGCTAAGTAAAATATTACAGTTTGTAAGTTTATTTTTATTCACTGCTGTGTGTAACGTTGTCTCAGAATCTTGAAAGTCATGCTCATGCCCTTTTATGTTAGGAAACATTGATTTTATTTTTTTTCCAAAAAATTTGAGTTTCTACCAGAACTGAAATTATGAATGATGTTTTTATTTCTAATAGCCCCAACTCTTCAGCTTCAAGAACTCCACTGGTTATAAATTTCTGGGAATTGGATAAATTACTTGGCTATTGAATTGTAATAGCATTTCTGACTTTTTTTTTTAATATAACTATCTTTTAAATAATCTTTTAAATACACATTATGAAAGCACAGCAGTTCTTCGTGTCATGCAGGTATCCAAAACCTACAGTACGGCTTATAGAAATACTAAAACTACCCATTGTATTTTATTGACTGTTAGCTGATTGTAGAATCTTAATTATTCTTCCAGATCAGGGACAGCTGGAGTAAAGAGTTGAGAGGTCCTGCTTTATCCTATCTTCTTCAGAGTAAGGGTGTGCACTGGCACAGGCTGCCCAGAGAGGTGCTGGAGTCTCCTTCTCTGGAGATGTTCAAGACTTGCCTGGATGCCTACCTGTGCAACCTGATCTAGGGAGGTGCTTTGGCAGAGGGGTTGGACTGGATGACGTCTAGAGGTCCCTTCCAACCCCTACAATTCTGTGATACTGTGATCCCGAGTTATAAGCCATAGGAAGGACAGTCATTCAACCAGATGATGCTTTCTCAGAGAGTCAAATAAATCCTAATACTATTACAGAAAAGCAGTGTTGTCAAGGGTTGATTATTTTAATTGAGACATAACACCATGACTTTTCCTATCCAATACCGTCAAATTTCCCCCGTCACTTCCTCAGAAGTGAACTTTCAATGCCAAATTCCCCTGGGAGCTCAGAAGATGTGGCTGCCCATAGTTCTTGGAACCGTCTTCCAGGACTCTGCTCTTCTTCTGTTGTACAACAGAGTTCATACCAACTTCAGGAATGCCAAGTATCCTCACCACATCCGCCCTGGTGCCCTAAGAAACTATGTGGAATTTGTTATGTAACACTTTGATCTTCTCTGGTTCATTCCCAAAGAGGTGACCAGCGTGGCTGGTGGATGTGGATGAATAAGTCTGCAAAAAATGCTGATTTCATACTGTGTTAAGAATAATTTTGGGGTTTCCTTCAAGTAGAGTTGATGTTGGACTGGAAAAAGGCCATTTTTGACTTTTCAAGCTTGCTGTAGTGTTACACAAAAATTTAAGAAGGGCAAAAATCATCATGTCTGACAGGGAAATGGTCACAGCTCCAAGGTTCCAGAGCTCAAGGAGCATGTGGACAGTGCTCTCAGATAGAGGGTTTGGATTTGGGGTGGTCCTGGGTGGAGCCAGTGGTTGGACTTGATGATCCTTGTTGGTGCCTCCCAACTTAGGATATTCTACGACTCTGTGATTTCTTTGCCCCTCATCTATGGCATAGTATTACAGTCATAAAGATGCTTATTTCAACAGCTAAGCTGCACACAGAGAATGTTCAAGAGAATGCTTTAGTGGTCATGGTGGTCAAGGCTAGTGAGCATGGTGGTCATGGGCTGATGGTTGGACTAGATGATCTTAGTGGTCTTTTCCAACCCTTTCTATGATTCTGTATTTGTAAAATGCACGGTATTATATTATAGGGATCTAGGGAAGACATGAAATGCTATAAAAAATGCATGGTCTCCTCTCCAGGCCTAACATCTGACAGAGGACAACTATTGGGAATGCCTTGATAGGCAGTTGAGATGCAAACCCTTGGCCCTAAGGAGAGCTTAGTTCTGTGTCAGCTCAGATAAAGGTGAATCCTTGTGAGATATAAGAGATATAAGGAGATCTGTCGCTTAACATGTAAGCAAAACACTACGAAATTGATAAAAGGGTATGGTATTGATAAAGTCTTTCTCTTATCTAAAAGTCTGTTTTAAGCAACCAGAGCATGGCTGGGAGAGTGCACTGCTGGAGGGCTGATGAGCTACTGATTTTAAACAAGGGGGAAGAGTAATAATCCCACTTAGCTGCATCCTGTGGGCTGCCTTGCTGCTGCTATGAAAAACAACAGTGGCAGCTCATAGGTCAAAGATATCACTGTCAGTATGATGCCACATTTTGAACATCATCTATTGACATTCACTACACTGAGGCACTCTGTCATACAGAATATTATTCTTAAAAAGCTTTTTTTGTGTGTGATTAAAACAGCTTAATATGTTTTTGCCAGAGCAGCAGAGCTGTGCTCTGTTTATGCTGAGCTTCACTTCTGGACACAGCCCTCGTCTTGAGACCCTATGCACACATCATCAATGACGGTGAGAAGAGAAGAAGCAACACTGATCACGTCTCTGATGCTTCCCAGACAGAAAAAATCACCATTCTCAGGGGAGAGAACTGAAAGATGAAGCAGAGAGAAGTAAAATGATCTCACAAAGGTAGCCCTGGCAATCCCTGACAGCCTGGAGCAGAAGAGACATCTCCAGGCTCCCCTGGCTCTGCCCAGCCTGCACCCTGGCTCACCAGGGGCTGCTTTTGCCTTTGCAGACTGAGAGCAGTGCCCCAGTGACATGCACATAAGGGTACTCCTCGTTAAGAGATGCTCAGTTTCTCTACCGAATTTATAATACATACATTTTAAAATATTCAGTGATGCAGTAATGCTTGAAAGAAACTGAAACCTGTCTCAGCAATGTGGAGTGTCATTAGCAGGGATTGCTGAAAAGCTCAAGCCTTGAAAGACCCATCAGAGCTTCTGCTAGAAGTGATGCTCCTGGCACCCTGGCACCACAGGCTGAGAGATGTCACACCACAGCGTTCACCAAGAAGAAAGAGATGGAGCTGCTTTGCTTTCTGCTTTCCTCTGACATAAGCCACCTTGGAAATCAAGAAGTCAAGACACTCCCTCCTAATAAAAAAAACACGTAACTATGATGGTTTCCATCCCCTGTGACAAAGGAGCTACTTGTGTGCTTGCAGCCCACAGGGCCAAGTGCATCCTGGGCTGCATCAACAGAGGGGTGGCAGAGGGCAGGGAAGTGGGTGTCCCCCTCTGCTGTGCTCTCATGAGGTCCCATCTGGAGTACTGTGTCCAAGCCTGAGGACTCCACCACAAGACAAACATTGAGCTGCTGGAGCAGGTCCAGAGGAGGCCACAAAGATGACAGGAATCCCATCCCATGGAGGGAGCCCTGGGCAACGTGGTCTATGAGAGGTGACCCTGCTCACAACAGGAAGTGGATGGGTTTTAAGGTCCCTTCCAACCCACTCCATTCTGTGATTCAGTGTTTCTGTACTTACTCTGGGTGGCTGAGAGGCTGGAGAAGGCTGCCCTGGTGCGACCTGCTAACCACTCCAGGCTCTCGTGCATGTTGGCCAAGGCCTTGAGGTCGCTGACATCCCGCAGGATCTCCTGTTGGGGGATGAGTTTATCTCCCAGGTTGCCAATGAGAACTTCTGACTCTTTGCCGAAAGCAGCCCTGAAATGCAAAGCAAAGCCATCCTCAGACACACAGCACAGGTCAGCAAGTGGGAGACACTGGTTTCACCACAGAGAAGGTCAAACCACCCAGTGCAAAACCCCTCCAGGGTAGGATCATGGGAAACTTGTCTCCTGAAGTTTAACACATCTCATCAAAGTGAATAAAATACAATGTATTATGCAGATCCTGACCCCTCTGTCTCAGGGAATGTTTGTCTACCATTCTCCATACACTCACAATCTCTGAACTTCATTTCTTTCTGAAACCTCATCCCAATGAATTCCCACACCCCTTTCTCCCACCATTTACACACTTCCCACACGTGCAGGTGCTTTCAGAATTTCCTTGGGGTATATAACAAATAACTCACTTGCTGTGTTTTTCATCTCTCCTTGTAAACCAGCTCTTCTAATCCCTGCATCAATCTTTTTCATACATACATCAAAATACATCTCTGCAAAGTGTGGTGGCTTATCACGACAGACAGACAGAGAAATGATTTTCAATATTAGTCTGTGCATTATTTTGCCTGCACAGATAACACCTGGTGAAAAATGATGACCAAGACAAATGTGCTTACTGTAGAGAAAGCTCCTTCAAGATGTGTAACCTCTCACTCCAGTCTCATGCACCATCCATTGCATTGAGATTTAGCTATACAATACTCATTTCCATGAAGCACATAGTCTGGTAAAACAGCAGAGCATGGCAAATACCTCCATTGCTTTTGACAGGCAGGAGAAGCCCTCTACTTTCACAACTTTTTGTGTGCCATTAGGATGGAGAAAATCAGGTAACAGCTCCTCCACCTAATTACAATAGCTCCTGGATGAAACCAAGAGCATTTTACTGAAAGGCAGCACACTTACCATGGTCCCCAGTACGCTGTTCCCATCATTAGCTGCTCTTTTTTGGCATTTGCATTCCACTTTCGTTCAATGCTGCAAACCTTCACTTCCTGTCATTAGCTCCTTTATGAACTTACAATGAGGAATCATGCTGCTGAGCATAATAGCTGCAACGAACTGCAGCAAAATAATCCCATCAGTGGCATTTTATATACTATCTAAGCAGCTTTACTGCCAGCATCTCACTAGATTTGTGGTACTTCACTGTCACTGAGGAAAAAAAAAAAAGAACAATCCTGAAATGGCTTTAAGTTGCTCAATGGAATCCATTAGTGGCAAAAAAAAAACCCATAAAAATAGCATTCATTAAAAAAGTATCTTTGAGGATTTTCCTCTCCTTGACAACAAAAAAATATGTTGCCTTAGGGTGTATCTTGGGTACTACAGTTTGAGAGGAAACCTTACGTATGGGTTGTGTAACATCTTGTTTTATTTGGAGGTGGTGGAGTCACCATCCCTGGAGGTGTGGCACTGAAGGACGTGGCCTAAAAGGCACTGTGGGATGTGCTGAGGTTAGATGTGGTCATCTTGGAGGTCTTTTCTACCCTTAATGACTTTGTGATTTTATGAGTAGGCATATTGAGAATGGGTTGATGGCTGGATTGGATGATCTTAGTTGTCTTTTCTAACCTTAATGATTCTATCATTCTCTCTCCAGCTCCAGTGAAATACGGCAATGGTAATCCAGCTGGTCTCCCTCACAATGAGTTGGGGTTAATGAGACATTCTGGTTACTGGAAATAGAGATCATTTCCAGCCTTAATGATTCTATGATTCTGGGATCATTCATCCAAACAAAACCTGTTATTGGCTTTCAAAACAGGCACGAACACTTTGCTCAGCTCTACCCACCTACACACATTCAGACATCCTTTTCTGTTCCTGGGGGGCTGAAGGCATTTCATAGATACCCTTTTCCCACCTAAGCTGAGCTACTCCTCTTGATTTACACTATCAATCGCATCAATTGCTCAGAAAAGTTAACAAATGAAACATTTGGTTGATTTCTACATTCATTAACATGGCTTTCCGATACAGAACTCAGTAGAGAAAGCACATGTTTGTGAATCATAATCTGAGAGCTGTTAAATGTGAAGTCAACAACACAGTGCTGCCCTTAACCATGCTTATAAGTTGGGCTTGCTCACAGGGACAACGATGCTGCCTTCCCACACACAAAGAGAAAAGGGTTTGGCACTGCTTTGGATGGATAGCCTGTGCATGAATAATACAGTGCTTTCAAGCAGGCTGGAAAAAAAAGGAATCTATATAATACAAATTCCTGGGAGGAATAAGAATAAAGCTTTCTACAGAAAGCTGTACTCCAAAATGCTGTTGGGATAAATGTAATTCTGACTCTCAACAGAAGTTTGTGCCAACAGTACAGCAAATGTATTTAATTGTTGTGTTGCTTCTTTTTAAAACACGTATCCTTGGCTGAAGAAACCTCACTTCCCTTTCACACTAGCTGAAACCTATAACAGAGAACTTTCAGCAAGCAACTCCCTTTTAGAAGATGACTTTGAAGTGTCCTCATGGATTCCAGTAATTTAATTTTAAAGCTGCTGTTAGCATGTGCATCCTTGAAGCAAATTGTTGCTATTCAGGATGCTTCCTTCAGAGAATATTCACTGCATGTGTTTCCTTGTCTTCATTACATTTGCAAAGGTAAACATTTAATGATAAGGATATAAAAAAAAGCAAACCCAAATCAACTGAAAATCCAACTTGAACTCTGAAAATTAGAATAGAATCTTCACACCCTTGATTCTCATCCTGTTTTTCAGCCAGTATTTTTCCAGACACATTTCTATCTAAAAGCATTTATCTAATACAGAGACAGACATACAAACATATCTGTAGCTACTTCACACCTATCACTTACAGGATTGGGTGGTTCAGTTGGCATCCTTGATTTGAATTACCATGGTTTTGAAAACTCAAATCCTGTCCTACCTAAACTACAAATTTCCTCAGGATTTTGCAAAAGCTTTCTAACAGAAAAAAAAAAGAAAAAAAAGAAAAAAAAGACACTTCAAATTTTGGTGAGCACTCGGAGATGGAATTTCCAGCAAGAAAAAGCAAAATAATCTCATGGTAACCAAGTGGTTCATGATGGAGTGTTTTATAGGACTGGAACAGGAGGCCGTGCTCCACTCTCCTGCAGCTAATTCAGGTGTGTATATACTGATGCTCAAGACAGAGAGTAATACTGCATATCAACCATTCAGTGAATAAAGAGAATTCAGGTATATTTCTGCACTGCCCAGCTGCTTCTCTATGGGAGCTCTTTAATTGTATGTGATGCTGGTGCCACAATGCTTTGTTGCCTTTTTTGTCTTGATTCCACTGGGACTTGTATGTGCCATAAGAGGGTTCACTCTTACACCTCTACTTTGTCAGAGGACGGCCGTGCTAGCTAAGTCCTCAGATTAATAAAGCATTTGATTTGGTTTCCCTTTGTTAAACCATTTATTTCCATATATACATTTTTCTCTCTAACACAGTGACCAGCAACGTATCAGCACAAGATCCACTCTGTTCTCATGGATACAGCCTAAGAAGCACAGTGCATCTCTGTTACCAGCAGTAATGGGGAGAAATTCTGGTTTCCAAGAGTTATGGTTTTATGATTTTTTTCTTAATACAACAAAAATTATAAAACCATAACACCAAGAGCCATTTTCTGCAGACAGACCAGTTTCCCCCTTCTCCCTTTCAGAAACCAAGAGCACTGGCAACGCATTTAAGGGATGAGCTGTTAATAACATTAAACAACCTGTTGAGCTGAACTGACTGGAAACAGAGGCTGATGACAACACATGAGGCTTCCCCTCATCTGTATTTCGGCATACATGGGAGGACAGGAAGCTTGTACAATAGGGAAGAAGGGCCAGGGAAGAGCATATGTGATGAATTAAGATGACCCGGGCTACATTTAAGGCACTCTGACAGTGCCAGAGAAGAGCTGAGAAGCAGCCAAGTGTCCACATCAATATGGCAGAACGAGGAAGGAGGTCTCTGATGTACCCTTGGCAGCGGCTTTACATTCACTTACTGCTCCTCTCTCTTTTCCCTGCCAAGAAATTACTTTCAATTATCCCTTCTGCAAATAAGGCCAAGGAAACAGCTCCCTGGGAGGGGCCATGGAGCTGCAGGAGGTAGGGAGACAGCAAGAACCCCCCCTTGGGATGACCCCATGAACACACTGACCCAATGAGGACCTCCTGTCCTTTCCCACACCTCCCCGACCTCAGAGAGATGCTCTCCATTGAGCACTGACTGCTTGCAGAGAAGAAAGAAAGCAAATCTAAATCACAGCTAAGAGCAGTGGATAGAGCTGTGGCTGCATGGAAATACCCTAAAATTATCTACTGAACCATCAACAGGACAAAGATCTTTTGTTTCCTATTCTTGCAACTTAGCCATAGTGTCAGTGCTTAAAAACCGTATATAGAAACTATGCAGGCAGACAGATCACCCCTGAATCAATTCAAATAAATTCCTATTATGTTTTTATTTATAAAGAAAGGGAGGAAAAAAATGGCTCGTTGCTTCATACTGCACCGAAATTTCCTCAACAAACATAAAGAAATTGTGCAAGCACCAAAACAAATAACCCACGTGGGTTACTTTCTGCCCAAGGAACCATCCACACTGATTTGCTGCTGCCAGAACAATAAAACCAAGCCCAGCCCTAATTCTACAGAAGCTGTGGTTTCACTTGTTTCAAAGATTCAGCACCTGGAGGTATTTTAAAAATTGAGCACAGGAACATTTCTTTTCTTTTTTTTTTTTTTTTTTTTTTTTTGCAGCACATCCAAACAGCATTGTAGTCATGATGAAAAGATGCTGCAGAGGATCCTCGGCGGATATAAATTCACTCTGCCAACCTACGGCATTCAGCTTTAAAGGACTGAAGATCCAACCCATCCTAAAATCAACCCGGATTTGAGGTTCGGTGGGATTTGCAAAGCCCTGACAGCAATCTGTGCATCTCTATTAGGGAGAAGGTGTGATGGGTGCCAGCTCCTGATCTCTGCTGAGAAGTCGTAACACTGCTGAGAAACAGACACTACTAATTGACAATTTTAAGCTGTAACACTACGCACCATTGTCTCGCTTACATTTATTTGAATATTCTGGTCTTGTTAGGTTTGTATTATATAATTAATCACAGCAGACAAGGAAGTGTCTTGGAGTATATTGTGTAGTTCTAATGATGGGATTTAATGATATTATATCTTGTGAATGCAGAAGTTGTTACTGAATCCTTGTGGAGAATCTCCACATTCCTGCTCTGCCTTACTAGGTAGGGACACACACATCACCCAGAAGGGTACCATGGCACAGCTGAGCACTGCTGCACTCATTTCAATAGATACTGCAATCTGTAGGATTAATGAATCTGAAGTTATGAGATTCTTCTGCGATTCAGGTCCAGAACACACAAAATCCTCATGTCCCCGTCCCAAATTAATCAAAACACCCTAATCCAGCCCAAATCCCCCCAGACTTCTCTGCTTTCATAAGACAAACAAAAGCTGAAGAGAACTTCTCAGATAATCAGAGGCCCTGTGAAGATCACAGAATCATTTGAGGTGGAAGGGGCCATTAAAGGCCATCTAGTCCACATTCTTGTTCTATTGTAGCTCTCAGATAAAACTCAGCAGCAATGGGATTTCTCTTCTGGTCATCATGAAGGTATTTAAACACATTTTTCTATAGGATCTAAGAAGAGATCTAGAAACTCATTTCACATAAAGGAGCAGACTGTCATCAAATGGAAATGACTCACACCTACAGTACACCCAGATTCAGAGTGCCAGTAGAGGAAAAAAAAGGGTCTACAGAGTTGGCTGCCAATCTTCCACAACCATCCTTTTACCCTTTCCAAGTATTATGAACACAATAAATAGAACTGAAAAGCTGGAGAGGAAGAGCTTTTATTCATGAGAGAAAAAGACAGGAGAGACAGGAAAGCCACCACTGAAAATAGGAAGGGAAGCTGAGAGGTAAAGAAAGGGAAAAGCCTCCCTTGAAACATCAGCATCAAGACAAGAAAAATAATGGAAAGCTCCAAACCTAACGTGACAAAAAACACCCACCAGACAGCAGATGGAATAACCTAGGACTTAGCTTATGACAAAGACCTTCACCAGTGTCTTCTGGCTACTCTGAGAGAGGTGGAAAAAGGGAAGAAGACCCAACCCCAAGGTAGGAGCTCTTGTCTTTGCTGCTCTCACCTTGCACACCAAGGGAAGGGCTTGCAGCTCCACTGCAAATCATCACAGCTCATTTCTCGTTCACTGAATCATTAAGGTTGGAAAATATCTCTAAGATCACTAAGTCCACCCCCACCATGTCCAATAAATATGAGCCTCAGTGCCACATGTCCACTTTTCTTGAACACCCCCAAGGATGATGACTCCACCACCTCCCTGGGCAGCCTGTCTGGCACAAACTATTTATGCAATGGAAAATGTAAAGGATGCCAGTCCCCATGGAAGCAGCTGAAGTAATTAAAAGATGTGATCAAGAGCAGACACTGAATCTGCATGACACAAATTTCATAAATTTCATGAATGTGCAAGAATTTCAGCCCCAAGACTGGAGGATATATTTTTGGCTCCTGTCATGCATTCTTGTGGGACTCCCTTATATCCATTCTCACTTTCATCCAACTTGTCCAACCTTTCCAAGCCGTCTATCTTGTCCAACTGTGAAACACTGCCAGTGCACTCCCAAAATCTCAGGCAGGCTCCACTTTTACATTGAAAATACTGTTAGAGGACAGCAATTCCTGAGTCAAGGGAGAAAAGGCGATCCTATTAAGCAGCTGGGATAACATAACTGTCCTGACCAATGCCATTTGGTGAAGGATCTGCTGTTGTATAGGCATCCTTCCATGCTGTTTGAATATACCCCTTCCTTTTGGTGCAGACTGAATGAAGTTGACCATCTGCAGGTGAACCAGAGAAGCAGCAGACAGCTGTTGCACTCTGGCCCTGAAGTCAGGGTTATTAACAGAATCACAGGATCACTGAGGTTGGAAAAGACCACTAAGATCATCTAGTCCAATGGTCTATCCAACCACACCATCCCCACTAAACCACATCCTTCAGTGCCACATCCACTCCTTTCCTGGAAACCTCCAGGGATGGTGACTCCACCCCGTCCCTGGGCAGCCTGTTCCAGTGCCATACAACTCTTTCTGAGACAGAATTTTTCTAATTCTCATTAGAAAATTCTTCTTGTTTTTTCCTAATTCTCAATAGAAGAACAAAGGCAGTGAAAAGAAAATGCATGTGGTAAATGGAGACACTGAAAATTGTGTTTTGTTAACACAGATTGGGTGTCTCAGATCTGCAACAGTAATAATCTGCGCTGTAGGGTGATGTTGAAATCATCTTGGGTTCTCCAGGCAAACACTTTGCCCCACAAAATTGCAACCTGTCCTCCCTCAGCTCCCCTGCTGCAGTTTCCCTTGGGTGCACGTCCTTGCTCTTCTGCTGCAGAGTTGCACGGAAAACCAGGAATTTCTGCTGTAATTTGAGTGTGTCCAGATCTGAGGCTCTTTTTACACTGCTTTTCCTCGTCAAAGGCAAACCTGGAAATCGTACATCTCTAGGTTTTATCACCAACATATCTGATTCAATAATGAACTGAAGGCTAACCTTTATAAAGCGATAAGGGCAGCATATTTCACACTTGCCCCAGTGCCAAATAGCCTTCAGAGCTTTAAAAACTAATTATATGAATAGAGGCACAACTTTTCTCTCCTTTCTCCCCTTGCCAAGTTCTGAGCTACTATAATATGCTCAATCAGGTCCCTTTGTCTGGCCAACCATGCCAGAATATTAATGGGGAGATTCTGCTGGAATCCTACCCTGCCTTTTGACATGTATTCGCAAAAGAGATAGTGGCAGGTTAAGACAACAGAATCCATCACTGTCAACACAGATATGCACGAGGATTTTTTTTTTTTTGCAAAGGCACTGTGTTTGGATCCTTCCTTTTAATTAAACAAATCAGTTACAGGAAAGCTGAGGAGGCAGAGGGAAAGAAAACAGTGCACTGATAACTCTTCCTGCCACGGTCTAAAAACCAGCGGTAAACTTTCAGGACATGTTTAATTCAGTAACATTCATTAAACTGGATGGGTGAATACAGGTGGGTTTCTATGTATTAACTTTTAAATATCTTGGGTGGGCTCTCTCATCACAGAGATGACCCTAACCAAGATATCAGCAGGACCCATTTCCCTTTGGCTCTGCAGCAGCCTTCAGGCAGTGAAAGCTACAGCAGAATTACTCCTAATTCATCAGCAGTGCCGACAGGGAAGGAAAGAAGCAACAGAAGCAAAGAAATCACGTTCCTTTGTATTAGGAGAATGTCTGAAAAAAGTGTGTTTAAATGGAAAGAAGATGACAAAAATTGGACAAGCAATTAATTTTATTTTGAAGCTTTCAGGAGAGACCTATTCAACCATGCAAAGATTCCTGAAGAAGTTTATAAGCCATGTCGCTTACCATCAATGGCTAAAACTGGCCCAGACCAATTATTATCATTAAAATTAATACTACAGGAGCCTTCAAACAGCACTCTGAGGAACTGAGGCTTAATACATGATGCTCTGTGCAAACAGAAACTGAGAAATGATCTTTGTCCTAATGTCTAGGCTAAAAAAAAAAGGCAGAATATAGGAGCTTTTCTCAGTGAATTCAACGTAGATGACCAAATAGGGCTTTCTATTTTAACATCTCTGATATGGTTTCACAAAATACTTCAATTGATGGATAGTAAAATGAAAGTACTGGCATAAAATGGATGCTGGGATCAAAATGCTGGCACTGAGCTTGCCATCATCAGACTGAGCTTGGCCAGTCCAGCAGTGTATGCCAGCAGGTTATTCTCAGCCAGTAGCATCCTACACTGAGTCACTGTAGGTTCTGGTTCCCCACGCTGATGGCTCATAAACCATAAAAAGAGCCAGTGGGGCATCCCTGCATCTTTCCATCTCAAGAAACAAAGGAGAAATATGAAGACAAAGATGGAGACCAGGACCAAATCCACAAATCTCAAAAAAAAAAAACCCAACCCACAAAGGCCTTAAGGGCTCTGCATCCTTTTGGTATCATCAGATTTTTTAGAACACTGGCTGATTATACCCACTGCAGTACAAGCAAATGTTTCTGTGAGTAGAAGTATTTTATACTTCTTGTCGTTGTTCTCTCTAGACTGCCTCATCTTTATGATATTGTGCTTGCATTCAGTGAATAAGTAAAATGACAATCTGGGCAAATTAGACTTTAATTTTCAACAGCTTCACTTACTCCTTCAGTTTTATAGCCAAATGCCAATCAAGGATGTGATGAATAGTGATGGGAATGCGTAGACAAGCTTTTTGACTCCCCAGAATGACAAAGAGGACCTGGCTCTTCAAGATGAGCCAATGACTCAAAGAATATGTGATTTACAGTGTGCAAAGAAAAGCAATCTGCCCACATACAGGCTAAAAAGAAAACGCAGAAACCATTTCTTTTGGATAAAGAAAGTTGCCTCTGAATGGATCCCTAGTGGAGGTATCACTGTTTTTCACGATCAGCCAATTCTTGGCTGTCCTTAGTAGCTGCTAGATCTAGATGTAGTTGAAAAACCGCTTCAGTGCAGAGAGCAGCTCTGGTGGCAATTCCTGCTGTGGGAATTCCTACCCAGTACAATCAGCTATCCCCACCATTAGGTTGAAGAACAGTGCTCTGTCCATTGCATGGGTCACAAAGCAGGACAAGGAACCTGCACTAAACAGGAACATTACACAATGTAAAGAAGTTCAATTCCTCTAGGGACAGAAATAAGCCTTTCAGGTCAAGACTGGAAGGAAAGAAGTCATTAAAAGATTCAAAGAAGGCATTACATGGATACAAATAAATGATTCTGGCTTAATTTCAAACTGGGTGAAGGGCATATTAAAGCACGGTGTTCAGTTCAATGTTGACAGGACCAAGTGCTGATCAGAAAGTCGAGTCCCAACTGCTTTTCTTAACGGTCTTTAAGATGTCCCAGAGGAGGTTAAACTGGATAGTAGGAAGAATTTATTCATGGAAAGGGAGGTCGAACATTGGAACAGGATGCCCACGATAGTGGTGGAGTCCTCATCCCTAGAGATATTGAGCAACATGGTTTAGTGATGAGATTCAGTAGGTCAGGTTGATGGCTGGATCTGATCATTTTGAAGGTCCTTTCAAACCTGGAGAATTCTATGACTCTGTTCTGTTCTATGAATTAAAAGTAACCCTTTCTCTTCTTCCTTTACACCAGACACTTTCCTGACTTGTTCGACAAGCATTATTCTTCAAACTGCTGTGGATGATCAACAGAACAAGCAGGAATAGTCAAAAAGTGCAGGAATGTAGTGAGCTTATTGACTTGTGGTCTCTCTCTCTCTTCTGTTCTTGCTGTACCTGAGGAGCTCCACTTCCTTCTTGTTCTTGAAGGATAAGAGTTTCAGGATGCTTTAGAATCACAGAATCATAGACTATCCTGAGTTGTAAGGGGCCCATAAGGATTATTAAGTCCAATTCCTGGCTACACTGAGGACCACCCCAAAATCTAAACCCTGTATCTGAGAGTGTTGTCCAAACCCAGGCAATGCACAGGAAGTTCTCAGTTCAACAAAGATGGTGCCTGCGTCTAAGGGCATATGAACTTGTGTTTTATCACTTCACTCAAGGAAAGATCACTTCTGAAACTCCTCTCATACCTGTAGCCACAACACTGTAATTACTTTGCTTCCAGATGTTTTTATCATTGTTACTTCTATTTTAAAACCTTTTGCCATTTCAACTATAAAATATTTTACCTTATAAAATCTTCCTCCTCCTCTCTCTTGGGTCTCAGTTGCTTGGGCTGAGCCATGTTGCTCCAGTTGGGCAGAGATTTCAGAAGCCTGCTGATATCATCATCCTTAGCCCAGGATGCACTGATCACCAGCTTTTCATCTGACTGCACGATGCTCCTGTGGGAAACCAGCAGCAATCACATTACTGAAAAGCAAATTCTACTTTTCACAAGATTCCACGCATATTAATTAAAATCTCTATCACGTATGGACCTGCAAAATAGGGTATTAATTAATGGGTCTGAAGAGGAGTTCGACAAAGAACTTGTGGGGAAGGCATGAGAACTTAACTTGAAGGCATGAGAACTTAACTTTTTTTTTCTTAACTTTAGGGATTTGATTTAGTAGTTGGGTAGGGATAGTGATAGGAGGATGGTTGGACTAGATGATCTTGTAGGTCCTTTCCAACCTTATGAACCTATGAACCTCTGAGAGCACAAGCAGATGTCACATAAATTCCTCACAACTCAAGATGTACATTGACAGAGTCCCTTGGCCATATTCTCCCATCCTTGAAATCATTCAACTTACAATCATTTTACACAACCAGAGGTGGTCATTCCGTACTAAGAGAGTGAGAAGGTAGTTTCTCTACAGTTCATTTGCTCTCTTCAGTTGGGGCCACCATTGGCTGATGATTATGTTGTAACTGCAATGTGGAAACCTGCCCAGGAAGACCTGGGTGGGAGCCACCAGCTCACCGCACACCAGCTGGCCCTACATGGGGAGCAGGTCTGAAACAATGAAAGGAAATAAAGTGTCCTGAATCTTCCCTCCAGTCATCCAAAACAACTAATAATGGAGTCTGCAGCTGAATCGTATGTGTGTGTGAAATCGAACCAAAGATCACAATGTACTCCAGTTCTGAAGACTTTCCCTGTTTAATATTTTTGGCAGTGTAATTAATCTGAAATCCTCACCGGCAATTGCTGGAGATACAAGGGATACTGTACCTGGAGGAGTCAACTAGCTGTCTAATTTTTGTGTTGGGATTGCTCAAGATCATTGGATAGTGCTCTTCCACGCTTGCTATTTTTGCTGCGTGGCTGAGACATGGTTTAGTGGGCATGGTGGCAATGGATCAACAGATGATCTTAGTTGTCTTTTCCAACCTAAATGATTCTATGATTCACTGGCACACCAGTGGGTCTGCCAAGTGAGAACTGGAGTAGCTGGGTGCTGCACTATGGAAAGGTGGGTGCTAGTTCAGTCCACGGCAGCTGAACTTGCACGTCACAGGGCCATTCACTGGGCAGCCCACTTCTGGATGTCAGTTGGGATGTTGGATGGGGCACTACTATCCCAGTGGTGATTTTGGGAAGGGTTATACAAGATCACAATAAGGATCCTGTGGATTTCTAAGGGGTTAAGTGAGTTAACCAGTCTCCTGTTAAGTAGGCTTTGTCCATAAACAGAAATAAAAATAACAATTCACCAGATTTATACACTATCTTGAAAGAGAGCAGATTACTTCTTTTTCCACCAGCAACCTATGCTCAGTAAGTAGACACGACTGGTGATAACGAATTTGTCAACTTGTCACATGCATTTACATACAAATATTCCTTATCTTTATATCTCATGTTCAATTTGCCACAGACAAAAAAAAAAAAAAAAAAAAAAAAAAGGATTGAATTATGTTTCCAGCCACAGAAGACCTCAGCTTGAAAATATCAATTTGGCCTGCTGATGTTTAGGAACTTGGTATTTTTTCTGTTTTGACAAAGAGCACTGTTCAACACACTGGAAAAACAACAACAACAACAAAACAACAAAGCCACTCCACTAGAATCTCTGACATCCAAGGTAGAAAAACTGAATTTGATGATATTTGGCCATTTCTCTGCCAAGGCAAGACAACTGTCCCATGGAATACATCAGCCTTTGCTTTCTCCTTTCCAGATTTAAATAACTAAAGTAACAGACTTCTTCCCTTGGGAGTCTATTTCACAGATGAACAAATCTAACTCACGGACAAAAAAAAATAAATCCTGATACTGTGCTTATGTTTTCTTATACTCAGTTTCATCCCATTATACCCTGATATTTTCCTTTACAGTCAACTCAGTACTCAGCCTCAGTACTCAATTATTTACAGCATTATCATAGACCTGCAGATGTATACAATTGAAAGTCATCTTTAGGAGTCTTCTATGGAGTCAGACAGAGGACAGAGCTCCCTTTGTGTTTTATGATCCCTATTATTTGCTGCCTTCAAAAAAGCTATTGCTTTTTGAAGTGGATGTCAAGGGAAGGATGTCCATCTGGCTGCTACAGCAAGTTCCAAACTGAGCTGGGTCTCCTTGCTTTTTTAGGGTCAGTTTCTTCCAGAAGCCTAACCCTCACAGTTCGTGTTTTTCTACACTTTTGGTATGTTTTACTCATGGCACTTTGAGCCACTGAAGTCCTCACCAGATTCCTCCATTGCAGTCAGCAGGATGCCTCAAAACCAGGACACTACACAGATCCCTTTGAATTATTTCCCCATTCTTTCCCATGGTTGCAACACCTCCTAATTTTTATTGACAGGCTGGTTTTATGCAACCACCTCCTCATTAAGGAAGGTGTTAAATAAAGTGGAAGTTGCGCTGATCTCTGTTGGAAGCCCAGCTTTCCTCATCAATTACAGACACCTTTTTTCCCTCCTTTTCTTTCTAACAGTCAGTTTTCAGCCTCCATAACTTCTTATCAGTGTCAACCTAATTCAAGTCCTCGAGTAAATTATCACAAGACGGGATGACATGTTTTAGTTCAGCTCAGAGTGCTTCCTTCCAAACATCCCCATTCTCCCAAAGTCCTGTGCAATTATTCCTGCTGCTATAATAGGGTTACTCGTCACCACCAGTGCCATAATCAACTAATTAATTCACAGCTCAATGGGCCTAGAAAAATGCCATCTGTTTGTACCCAGCTCTCAGGAGCGGATAGGGAATAGGTGTAACTCTTGCACAGGTGATGGCACATGTGCAAGAGGGTTCACTCTTCCACAGCTCAGTGAGTTTTAGCCAGAAAACATCTGCTGGTGGTCATGGTCCCAGGTTGGCATCAGGATACCCCCAGGCTGGGAGCAGAGTGATGGGGAACATCTCTGGACACAGCTGGGGATCAAAGATTTTCATTAGGTAAACATCTGTGCACCACAGGGGCTAATTGGGTTCTGCTGCATTGTGTCAATAATATTAGGGAATGATTTTTTTTCTCTTCCCTTGGCCAAGGGGGTGTTTCCACACTGAGTTGTGCTCACAGTGCTAAGAGTTTAAAAGAACCATGTTCAGGACACATCAGGCACCTGGTGGCCTGAGGGATAAAGATCTTGCCTGGAAAGTTTCTAGATCCAAAGACAACTTAGAAAGACAAACAATGCAAGAAGGGGAAGATGCCAATAAAGAGTATTAAACTGAGGGGTAAAAGCACTTTTCAGGAACTTGAGAAATCCTGTTTTGACTTACAGTCTCTCACCCCGGATAAATTAATCTGCTCCTCATATCCTAATCTATAAATGAGGGCCTTAGTTTTATTTGGACTGGCTCATAATGTTTGGAGAGGTCTATGACCAGCTTTATCCCACAAACACAGCCAACCAGTTCAACCAGTTCAACCAGTTCAACAACAGTTCAACCAGGAGGCTGATTACCATAAATTTTCTTCATAGCTGATGGTGAGAGTTAGGAGCCTCTGGAAAGTATGGCCATGTTTTAAATCGAATCACTCTTTGGAGATGTCCATCTCTTTTTACAGACTAGAGAGAGTCATTTGGGTGACTGAATTCAGATTCTTCAAACAGGTTGAAAAAAAGCACCAGGAAATACTTCTTCAATGGAAATGGGGTGAAAAAAGATGGAGATGAGGTAAAAAACAGAACTCAACATTTGTAAACAGTCTGTGTCGAACTTCTTGCAAACAGAAGACATCTCATTCAGCTCAGATTCAATACGCTTCCAAAATTTGTCACCAGTGAAAGCAAGAAAATCTGTACTTGCTACTTATATAAATCACCAATCAGCCCTGCTAGTTTTTGTATTCGCTAGAAAATCAGAGCCAAGTGGAAATCAAACTTGAAAAATCTCAGCTCGGCATTTCTTCATGCTGACGTCCTGATGGAGCTATCTGTGCTGCAAAGACTCTGAACAAAAGCATCCTCTTTTGAGGAGCCTGTATTTGAATACATTTAATCCATGTTTGTTCTTTTTCCCTTTCAGAAAACACATGCACACGGGAAGGGAACAAATGCCACGTGTACATCTTACATAAACCACCTCTCTGCCTTCCCAAATTCTCACTATCTTGATATCTCAAGAACAGATACACACTCCCTTGCTCCAATAGCTTTGCCTGATCGCATTAGGATACAGCTCTAAGGGGATGATTCTGATTTTAAGCAGTATTTTAACTCCAGCATCGTGACAATTTATCCATCTTAAACCCCAAAGGAAAACCATGGTCAACGCTGAGCCGTAGAGATGCAATGTCCCTGCAGAGGGCATGCCGACCCCATGCACTGAACTGCTCGCAGGGATAGCTGCTGTATTCCTCTGAATCATTTGAAATGTATATAGATTTCTATTTCAGTCAGTCATTTGCTAGCAGCAAAACTAGAACATTTCCTGTTTTTCCTCCTCCTGCTGTAATCAGGATATTGCCAAATTAGGGCTGTCCTAATTATGCCTCAGCAGGTGCCAAAGCCAGGAATGGTATCAGGAAAGGAAGGAAGGAAGGACCTTTAAGTTCAAGCCAAAGAAATTACATCTATTGTCTGGCTCCAGTCAATGAAGTTTCATATAAAATATGAGCATTTTGGACAATGGCACAAGCATAGCTACCAATTTACACGAGCGCTCGGACGCCGTTTAGCCCCCATATGTGCTCACTGCTATTGTTGGTGCTATTAATAATAATAATGAGCCCATACGCAGCCGCTCGCCAGATGAAGCTTCTTCTGAATGAAATCAGGCAATAGGAAATAATTTCTTAATGCTTTTGGTCAGAAAACACAAGGGGCTTTTTCAGCTTCCCCTGCTATCGCCAGCCTCAATTAGCTATTAAAGGGGATTATGTATAGCTGCTATTATAGCCCACATTGCCGCAGCATCTTTAGTGTCTTTCAATGCAAGTATTTATCCCCGTGGTGAGGGGCATGCTCCTGGCCCCTCTCTCCAGGGAGAGCCATTTTACAGATGGGCAGCTGAGATGTACATAGAATATGTTACTTATTAATGGTTACCAAGGAAATCCATGATAAAGGACCCAAAGGACTCAAACTCTGCACCCTGTGCTCAGTGGGACCACACTGACTTTAGCTTCCACGCCATGGTTTGGGAAGCAGTTAGAGACAGATTTCAACCCAAAAGATGATGCACAGCACAGAACAGAGCACATGATGACCCCTTAAAAGAGTGAGCTTACAGGAAAATTTTGGGCAACAAAACCCAGTCTGTGTGTATTTACACGGCGTGTTGTGGTTATGCTTTTCTACACTGCCATGAGATCTGAACACTCACATCTCCATATCTCACAACTAATTAAAATACAGCTGCTCTTTAAAAAAAACCTGGGGGGAACAAAGAATGGAATGGTTCAAATGGAAAGATCTGACTTGCTTTAAAAGGAAGCAAGAGCCATATAGAATCACAGAATTATTAAGGCTGGTAAAGACCTCCATGATCATCAAGTCCAACTGTCAGCCCTCTATACATCCATTTATGTTAGAGACGATGCTTTATGGTCTCCACCTCTAACTTGTGACCAACGTTTATCTGATTAAGAGCAAAACCATGTTGTTTCTAAGCTCTGCTATCACTGTCACCCATCAGGTGCTGGAACAGACTGCCCAGGGAGGTGGTTGAGACATCATCCCTGGACATGCTGAAGAAATGTTGCACTAAGGGACACGGTTTAGTGGGGAAATATTGGTGGCAGGTGGATGGTTGAACTGGATGATACTAAGAGATCTTTTCCAATCTTGGCGATTCTGTGATTTAAAAAGTTTAAGTCATAGGGTGATGTGTACAAAGCCACGGGGAAGCCAGAACTCTTCATATGGCAATGATTATTATTTCAGATTTCTAGAAGTAGCTCCTTCCTACTCTTGTCAGGAAACAAAAGAAGATGAGCAGTATCTCCAGCATACTTGGGTTTCTGCTCCTGCCCATACCTGTAGGCAAGGGTGCAGGTGTCCTTGTACTCCTGGAGCTTCACACACACCATGTTGAGGAACTGATCCGAATAGGCACTCAAGTCGTTCATCAGGTTCATCAGGTCTTGAACAGTCTTCTCCACAATTACTGTGCTCTGGAAAAGAAAGAAAGTAGGAGTATGAATAGCCACATATCTTAATTTCAGCCTTCTCGTGTTTTGCTAATTAATGTGACAGATGCAACTGTGCAGCTGATCCTCCCTGACACTGAGCAGATGCTAGAAGAGTCAGTGCCACCAAGTGACATAAAACATAAGAGGAAAAAGTAGAAATCATGTGAGAGAGAGAGGGATGGCTAAAGGGCTTGAACATCAGGCTGGGAACAATCTGGCTCAGGACCAACAAAGCTCACTGGGTCTGTTGTTCACTAGATGAAACCTCAACATTCAAATGTTTGACCATAGCATCACAGAATACAGAATCATTTGAGTTGGAAGGGACCCTTAAATGCTACCTTCTTCAACCCCCCTGCAGTGAACAGGGACATCTCCAGCTTGATCAGGTTTGTGCTATTAATAATAGGCTATTAACAGGTGCTGTTAATAAACAGCCTTGAGTATGTCCGGGGACAGGGCATCCACCATCTCTCTGGGCAACCCGTTCCAGTGTTCTATTACTCCACACCCACTGCTCATATCTGGACAAACTGCATGTGTAGGGGATAAAGATTCTGCTGGAGGCTGAACGTTAAGAAGCACCTTGCAATCTTTTTGTTACAACAAACAGTTTTAATATAATCACAGGAAGAACAGGGCAAATCTGAAAAGCAAAAACACTGCTCCATAGCCTACAGATGAGCAAGCTGAGACAGCCTGCAGGAGGAAGGAGGTACCGTGCATCTGATAACATCCAAGATTTATAGAGCCCCATCTGAATTTTGGGATTTCTGAGGCACCCCAAGGTGACTTGCCTGCTGTATTTAATTTTGTTGCTACAAACAATACAGAAGGAAGGTTATCAAAGTCCCAAGCTGATACAAATTGAATTAATATTAGGCTCAGTAGAATAAAGGGCTGCTCCTGAGCTAAGCACAAAGGCAAAGAAGGAGAATGAGCCATTGGGAGTTGTGCTTCATTTGAGAAATGTTGGACTCCACTTACACTGGGGGCACGTAGGCTTGGAGCTCAGTGATATTTAAGGACCCTTCAAACCTAAGATTCTGTGATTCTATGACACCAGGGACTTCCAGAGAACTGCATTGAGGCTGAATTTAGCTTTTTTTTTCCCTGCATTAGTCAAGCTGAGGAGCCAGTGACTCAGTTGTTTGCAAAGCAAAATCTCAACAAAACCAAAACCATGGTCTCTGCAGAAGTATGAGACTGTACATTGTCAAAACTGGTATTAAAGCACATGGAGATAATTAAGCAATAAAGACTTCTACAGAGGGCTTTTCCTGGGAATTAATGACCAGTCGGGAGGAGCTGATGACTGAAGGCACAAGCAAGGGCCATTAACCCCAGCTGGTCATTAATAGGAAATGCCTGGTGCCCCATGAGCCCAACTTTCTCCTCTGTATCGATTTCCAGATTATAGTGTGGCAGCACAGCCCTGATCCATAATCCTGCTCCTCCAGAGTTGCCTGTGAGTGACAGGAATTGATTCTGCTCCTGAACCTGAATTTTGCAAAAAAGCATCTGCAAACCTCATACTCAATTCAGAGTACAGATAATTCCATAGTATGTGGCCTTCCTGTACACGAAGAGAGCCTTATTAGCAGGAGGGAGACTGACTTTTTGCACAGACTAATAGGGATAGGTCAAGGAGAGATGGCTTTAAACTGTAAGAGGGGGACACTTAGGTTAGATGTCACGTACTGGAGAAGGTTGTCCAGAGAAGCTGTGGATGCCCCATCCCTGGAGGTGCTCAAGGCCAGGCTGAATGGGACCCTGAGCAGCCTGATCTGGTGGGTGGCAGCCCTGCTAACAGCAGTTGGTTGGAACTAGGTGATCTTCAAGGCTTTAAAATCATTAAGGTTGGAAAAGACCACTAAGATCATCTAGTCCAAAAAAATCAACCCATCCCCATCATGCACACTAAACCATGTCCCCAGGTGCCACATCTCCATGTTTCTTAACACTTCGAGGGATGATTACTCCATCACCTCCCTGGACAGACTGTTCCAATGCCTCACCACTCTTTCTGAGAAGAATTATTTCAAAACATCCAACCTGAACCTCCCCTGCTGCAGCTTAAAGCCATTACCCTTTATCCTATCAAGATGTTCTAGTTGATGCTGCTGCTCCTGTTACTACTAGTAGCTGCGTACACTGCATTTGGGCTGATAAAAGAGCTGCTGTCCCCCAACCCTCAGCTTCAGAGCTAAGCCAGCCCAAAATCAGTGGAAAGGGGTTTAGCTAAGGTGCCTCACTTTGCACTGAAATGGCTAAATGTGCAATGAAGGCCGATGTCTGGCTCTAAGCAGAGGACAAAAGGACTTTCTGACCTGCTGATGGGGCTCGCAAGAATATATCTGACTGCACACATGGAAAATATGGAATCTGCTTTGTTGTCTCAGTCTAAATCCAACTGTCTCCTTCTGGGGCTGGATCTAACAGTGAGGCATTAAAGTCAACATTTGTACACGGGGAAAAAGAATACCAGACTTACTAGCTCGTGTAGCAGCCTACGAAACAAAAGCAATGACTTGCCTCTGTGTGTGGATAGTCACATTTTTGATTTTCCACTGATAGTTCACTGGTGAAAGGTGAGTGGGATTTTCAACAGACCCATGATATTCACTCATCTCTCTTAAGTCTACAAGGGATAGACTCTGTCCTTCCATATGTCCTCATATCTCAGAGAACTTCATGCCTTAGACATGCAACCATGCTAAGAAGAATGAGAGCTGGTTTCAATCTGCCCCAACTCGTTGCATAACTCAAACGTGAGGAAACAACAACTTGAAGAAACAAATGCTGGATGATAAAAGGGAGGGCACTGCTGGTTTCTATGTAGTTTCTCCCATTTCCTCCCATCTACAACAACATTAAAACCAGAGCCGAGTTCCTGCCAATGTCTTGATTTTAGAATAAGGTCTTCTGATTTAATGAGAATATTACCCTACTCGTATGACTAGAAAGAAAAAAAAACAAGAAAGAAAAAAGAAAAAAAGAAGAAAGAAAAGAGAATTACCATATGAAAGAAGACAGCACCAGATATGTAATGGCTATTCTTCTGAAACATTCTAACCTTTTCCAAAGCAATCTTGACACATCTGCATGTGTCTCTGGGGATGCAATGTATTAGGATGCATTAGGCCATGTTAATACAGCTGGATTCGTTAGCTGGGCCAGCATAGGATCTTCTAAAACTCGGTGTGAGGAAATGAAAGGCAGCGCATGTATTATCAGAGACTTACAATCCAGTTGCTGCTAACCCATCTGGATTCATTAACAGCAAATGGATATGATCAAAGCATAATTTTATGGCAAGACACTTCAATGAACCCTTTAAAAAAATCCCACACTAACAAGGAAACTCATGCACAGAACAATATTCATCTCCCTGCACCTGAAAACACTGCGTGGTGCTGAATCCTAACATCACGCCGAGGGTATGATTCATTACTCTTACAGCACATTGGGGTGAAGGTTTTAAAAGGGTCTCATGGCTACTAAAAATACAAAGAAATTCCTTCTTACGACCTCCTGTCCATTAGCTACTGTCAATGTAATATGATAAAACAGAATAGCAGCAGTCGTTATTAACATCGTGGGTTTTATCTTTAATGTAGTTTGCAAACATTTATCATTGCTCCTTGATACAGCCCTTATTCTCAGTTGGACTGAAGCTTCAGATAATGTAAAGCAGCTCCAGGGCACGTATAATTTACACTCTGACCATAGTGCTTTCATCGGTCCAAAAATGATGGAGAGGAATAAGCAGTCCCAGAGGTATCAGCTCCCATTTGACAGATGGGGCAGAAAAACCAACAACAAGAAAACACACGATGGGATTTCTTTTTCTGTACTCACATTCTTGAAAATCCTTAACTCCCCAAGCCCAGATTGCTCGCTGCTGAAACTCTTCCTCACTTTTGACTTGTGCCTCCCCACCTAAGGTTTAAAGTGCCTGAATTCCTCTACCCCATGGGTCTACAACCTTTCGGCTTGCCTGGGTCATGCTGAGTGAAGAGGAACAGTCTAGGGCCACAACCATGAAGGCTGCTCTGAAAGTAATGCCTCCTAATTATTTCCATGGAAATGCTAGCAGATACAAAAAGCACAATAACACAGGTTAATAGAGCAAATTCTCGGCTACAAAGCACTCTTTTTCAACACAGTCACACCGTCAGCTATGCGTTTTCACCAGCGATGAACAACAGCCTGCATGCTGCACTCGTAAGAATCTGTACCAGCAGAGGTGACATGCTGTCTATCACTGTTGCCACTCCTGAAAGGCACCATCCACTGCCTCACTGTGCTCACATCCACTGTTTGATCTCCAGGAACATTCAGCAAGCATTGATGAGTACCAATGGGTCCAATTTTTTCCACATGCGGGAATTCAGTAACGCCCCTCTGCTCCATACACATTTCCATGTCAGATACCATTCTGTCTGCTGCCATCTGTCACACAGCAACAAAATGTAATGGGATACTGGTGGGAAGGTTCAGCCTCTACTGCCATACCTCCAACGCCTACCTCTGATGTAAAGGACCAACATCATGAAACAGGAGGCATTACTTTCGGAGCAGCCCTCAAAAATACACGATTTAATTAATATATGTAAGTAACAAAACTTATATCAATGTTTAATGCTTTTCTATTACAACATGTGAAAAGGAGAGCAACAAATCCATTAAACTAGTGGGATGTTTGACCTTGTTTTTCTCAAACTGATGCGTCAGTCTGGTTTGATGGATGCTGCTGCAACTCTCAGTGAGCTCTCAAGGTGTTTGTCAGAGAGTTTTGATGAAATTTTACTCTTCCTGTGCTTCATCATTGAAAACAGTTGTTCACAAATATGTGTAGTGCCAAAAAGCAATGATATAAATACATGAATAAGGTGCGACTGTGAAGCGAGGGATGTTTTCCTCTGGAAAGACAGGGCTTATAAAAATCTTGTAGAGAGACATGACCAAAGTTTTGAGTTGAACTTCTGATTGAAACTCTATAATTGAAAATCTGCGGGTCGTGTATTTATATAGACTGAAAACAGAGTCACGAATGAACGAAAAGGTTGATGATTTTTTATGGCAAGCTTCAATTCTCAATTCCTTCATCAAAATGGAATGCATGGCTGCATATTTTGAGGAACAGCTGCCGTGTGGGCTGGGTTGATCTTCATGTGGCCCATGGGCTATGGGTTGGATGTGTTGGTTCTACTGAAAGAGATCCCTCAATGTACAGTGATGCAGATGGGGATTCCAAGAGTCCCCAAGTCAACAAGGGTGCATGGCACATTTAAGGGCACAAAAAGCAGAGACCAGTGAGTCGCCACCATGCAGAGAAAGTTCAAAGCAACAGGCCAACCCTGCACAAACCTCCAGTTCTCTATCTGTTGCTCTGCTTCCTCTGTCTTCTCAGCAAAGAGCAATAGATTAGAAGAAAAACCTCCACACTGAATATTTTTTTCCTGCATAAATCACAGCTTCTTCCAGGCCCATAAACTTGCAAACTCTTCACTGCTCTGGGGAAAGAATGGTGAGGATGGGAATTTCCCTGTGCAGGGATGTCTTCAGCACATGATGTGCTCTTGAAAAGGCAGCAGATGGAAGAAGAGACCTTGGCACTGTAGAGGTTGTCGATTATTAGTTTATTATTGCCCATTACTTAGATCTCCTTGAGATGTCTTGGCAGAGGAAGGCACCAGATGAGTGCAGGATGTGGCTGTCTCAGAGGAGAAAATAAATAAAGTCTAATCTAATTTCTGAGCTGGAGTGTAGCTGACACCCCACAATTTAAAAACTGATATACAAAGCACATCTGTAATTAAAAGCAGAACAGGAGGGACAGAAGCTTTGCAAACCTCTTCAACCACAGTGCTGACCCACAGCTCTGGATTTGGGACCACTTCCAAAGCACACCGGTGCTTAAACCTCACAGTAATACCTTGACATGCACTATTTACTTCTGCAATCTCTTTTTCTTTTTCTTCCTTTTTTTTTTTTTTAAGTTACAGCTTCCTAGCTGCCCCTGAACAGTTTTAATTCCTTCTCCCAAACATTTTTCATCCTTCTTTCCCAGCACTGAGAAGGTACATTCAGCAGGGGGCTCCAATGACCCACGCTGGGGTACTACTCATCAGAAAAGAGCTAAAAATATATAAATCAACACACTGAGGGAGAAAACCTATGCCTGTCCCAGCAGGAAGCCATTATCCATACAGATTTGTTCAGCTCGAAGCTACCTCACCTGTCTCAGGTGCTGTATGCAGTGTAATCATCCACTACTGTGACAAACTTCCCTACAGGTCACAATGGCTTCCTTACGTGGCTCCAGGGGCTCCAACATTTTACAAAGCCATGGCACAAAATCATGGTTTGGATTGGAAGGGACCTCTAAAGATCATCTAGTTCCAGCCCCATGACATGGGGATGCCTTCCACTGGATTAGGGCAGCTGGTACATGGACTGATTTTTTTCTGTTAACTATCTGTTCCAACTGATCTGCTTCCAGGCTGGAAGCTTGAACTGGGGTCAGAAGCTGCCTTGCCTTTCCCTTAGTATAGCAAAAACCACAGGAAAGCAAAGTGGTGGCAGTTTTGAAACCTGGTTCACCATCATTACTACACTCATGTATCACAGGATCATAGAACTGTTGGGGTTGGAGGCATCTTGGGTCCACCTGCTCCTCCTCTGCTCCAACAAGGCCGATAGCACTGTGCCCCACGTCTGGGTGGGTTTGGAGATCTGCAGGGTGCACCCTCAGATGACACCAAGCTTTGGAGAAGTGTTGATCTGTCTGAGGGTAGGAAGGTCCTACAGAGGGACCTGGACAGGTTGGATCGATGGGCTGAGGCCAATGGGATGAAGTTCAACGAGACTGAGTACCGGGTCCTACTCTATGGTCACAACTCCATGCAGTGCTACAGGCTTGGGGAAGAGTGGCTGGTGAGGGATCTGAAGCACAGTCCTGTGAGGAGCAGCTGAAGGAACTGGAGTTGATGAGGGGGCTCAGGAGGGGACTTTATCACCCCCTACAATTCCCTGAAAGAAGGTCGTGGCAAGGTGGGGGTCTGCCTCTTCTCCCAGATAATGGCAATAGGATGAGAGGTAATGGATGAGAGAGGCAATAGGATGAGAGGCAATGGCCTTCAGTTGTGTCAGGGGAGGTTCAGGTTGTATATTAGGAAAAAAGGTCTTCTCAGAAGGAGTGGCTGGGTACTGGAAAAAGCTGCCCAGAGAGGGCATCACTGTCCCTGGAGACGTTCAAGAAACATGGAGATGCACTGAGGGACATGGTTAGTGGGCATGCTGGGGATGGGTTGAGGTGGGACTAGATGATCTGGGAGTTTTTTTCCTACTTGAAAGATTCCATGATTCTACCTGAGGGGCAGGGTTTAGGATCTAGGATTAATTTTATTATGACATTAATTATTATTATTGTTATTCATATTATTCCAATCCCTATTGCTATTATAAATTTTATTATGACATTTACAGAGACTGACGGGATTTCAGCAGCTGTGAAAGCTTCTCCACATTCACACCCGAGGCAAACAGCTCTGAAATGGGAACCTCCTGTCTGAGCTGCCTCCCAGCCCATGTCCCCCACCTGCAATTCTATCTCCTCCAGGCTGTGACCTGTGATGCTCTGCAGTGTTACGCTGCCAGTTGCAATTTAGTTACCCTGCTGTCAATTCATAACGGATTATTACCCAGCAAGAGTGTGAAATGGAGCTCTGAGGCAATCTCCCAGCATGTGCTGTGCTTTACTGGTTTGGACAGGAAAGGGAAGGAGCTGCTTAAATACCTGGACATCACAATGAATGGCGATGGAGAGAAAATGGATGGAGATAAGAAGACAAATGCATTCACTTCTTTTCTCCAAATTCTGGCAGTTGAAAAACTGTCCTGCAAGGCCAACAACATTACTGTTCTCTCACTTCATTACATGATGCCGGCGTTGGATGATTAGACAATGTTGGTGAAGAGACGGAAACCACTAAAAACAGAGCTGGGAACATAGATAGCTTCCTGTGAATACTGCCACAGGTTGTTTGCTTAAGCCTGAAAATGAACCAAGATAAGCTCCTGTGGGCAGGGGAGCATGTATGGACAAAGCAAAAGAGCTCGGTGCTCCCCAAGCTCCATGTTTGCTGTATAGAGGCAACCTGCACCCTTACTTCTATACTTTCACTAAAAATGAAAAAAAACCAACACCAAAACCCTGAACCAACATATATTTTTCTAGCTATCAGAGGAGAGAAGATAGTCCAAATTGCCTGTTTTACTGATTAGTGGTTATTTCACACTGAGCGATAAGGGGGCTTTTCAATTTTTATTTTTTTTTCTGTGGCACATCCAGGGTTTACAAAGGGCAGGAGTTTTTAGTATGTATCAATTCAAATACTTGTTTAAATGCAAAACTCTTTTTACAGTCTCAAGATCTGATAGCCTGCTTTTCTCACACAGTATTTTCTTCTTCAGCAAAATTCATTATTCCAGTATCAGTTCTACAGAACTGTGCTCGTTACTATGGTTATACTACATGCTACTACAACTTTGCTTCCCAAATGCTGCTAACTCTGAGGGGCATTTTTTAAATGATAGCTCTGCCTGTTTCTCTGCAGGTGACATTCATGTCATTTCACAGGCATCTTTCGGAGAGATCCCAAGTGCTTTCTTACCCATGGAACTGAAGGGGAGCCCATGATGCTGTGTTTCTCTCCGAGCATTAAATGTGATGCTGCAGCAACCAAAGGAGTGCACAAAGTCCTGGATGTCTCTCATTTACCTGGTACTGTGTGATGCAGAAAACATCTGCTCCAGTGAAGTAGAAAATTGATGAAGAGAAAAATGTACTTAAAAAAGAGAACATGTACTATAAAATCTGCTTATTACTGTGTTACCTTTGTCCATGCAGAATAATTGTTTTCCTTATTTAAGCACTGTATTCATTATTTAGGATTTCACGGGGTACAGTATTTAAACACACAGGTCTCTATTATACACAAAGTTAACATGTACTGCAGCCAGCCCTGCTGAAGTGCTGCAAATATCAAATCAATCACAACCATTTAAAGCACCAAAAGAGGAGTCTACCAGGAATGCTTTCAAACTATGCACTTCATCAGTATAAAAAAAGGTAAATGATACTCATAGACACTGCAGTTTCAACAAAAGCCTTTGCACTCTGAAAGCACATGCACTATTCTGCACTATGTGAGACCACATCACAAAGCTAGAGAAATCTGGAAGAGGAAGCACAGAGATTATAGGTATTTCTGGATACTGTAGTATTCTCTGTCCAAATTCGAGACAGACTTTTCAGAGATTCATAAAGGTTGGAAAAGACCTCCATGATCATCTAGTCCAACTGTTGATCATACCACCATGCTTACTCTTATTGTCAAAAGTATCATTAAGGTTGGAAAAGACCACCATGATCACGAAGTCCAACCATCAACTCATCCCCACCATGCCCACTAGACCGTATCCCTGAGTGCCACATTTACACCTCTCTTGAATACCTCTAGGGACTCCACCACCTCCTTGAAGGCCTCACCACTCCTTCTGAGAGGAAATTTTTCCTATTATCCAACCTTTGCTTCAGATTGCAAGGAGATGCTGTCTTAGAAAGATTTCCCCAATTTTTGTTGAAATGAAGTCCATTCTTACAACATCACAGGTCAGACTCAGCCAGCACACATCTCTCCATATTTTTACATCATGCAGGACAGGGAATTAACAGCTGAGTTCTAATTTAGCTCTTCTTCCCACTAATTAGCAATCACTGCACACTGACATGCATGCTCTCCAAAGCCCAAATGAACTAGGCTTGTTGTTTATCATGACACTTCTGTTCAGATCTTTGAACAGAAAGAAGAGAAAGAGCCTTTTTTGACCTCCTCACTGGCTATGACATTAGGATATTTTTCAAGCTCCTTATATATTTTATTTAAGCCCTTTAAATCAGTATAAAAAGCCATAATGAGATCCAGAGGGATAGGATCTGAAGCGAGCTACACCATTTTAACACTGTAGGCAATTAACCACTTGAACAGCTTTGCAATCGAGTGTGCTGGATTCCCCATTTCTAAAAGGCTCTATATCAAGCACAGGTGCTTTTTTATAAGATAAGCCACTTCCAAACAGGAGTTATGGACTTGATGCAGACATATCTGGTTGATCTTCTGTGGCTGATTATACAGGAGAACTGACTTAGCATTTAGTCTGATTTTGAGCTCAGACAAATTCCATGGGAAAAGATGGCCATGCTCTCTTGTTTAACAACAGAAAAAAAACAAAACATAACAACAAAAAAATAATAAAAAAACCCAAACAACAACAAAAAACCACCCTGCCACGTCAGGAGCTCTGAAACAGAAGTATCTAAGAGCAGTGACATTTTCTTCTCCAGGGCTGGTAATGCAAATCGATCAACCAAAATGAGACCATAATAATTCCAATCTCAGAATTTCCCCACAAAACAGAAATTCCTGGCACATTAACTCTTAGCCAATGCCCAGGTGCTTGGCAGTGCAGCAACAAAATTCAGCAGGTCCATCCTGATGGAGATGGACCACTGGCAGAAGCACAGAGCTCCTCTGTCACCAAAAATCAGAGTGGTGGAACTGTAAGTATCTGCTTGAGAAGACATCTTTCCATAGACTTCAGACCAGCATGCATCTCCAAATCCAACCAGTTTGGTATCACAGCATTGTTATGAGCACTTGGTTAAGGATTTTGTTCCATTTATTTCTACCACACATTTATTCATGCAGCAAAGGAATCAAGAAGAGAAGGAAACTCTAGGTTGCACAGAAGGGAAAGTTTGTGGAAGTTTATCTCCCAGCCTTTAGACTGCTCTCCCATCAGAGGCACTGGCACTTGAGACATTTAAATCTTCACCAAATGCTACAGGAGTAATTGCATAATAAGGAATACTGCTGCCTTGGCAGGGAGATGGACTGGATAACTTAATAGGTCTTTTGTATCTCTCACTTCTCTGATCCTGCTGAGTTCTGTAGCTATTATTAAAGACATTTTTTAAGGTATTTTAATTTACTCCTCTAAATGGATTTCTATTCATTCACTCCCACCAAGTGAATGTTGTCAGGGACATTAGCAGCATGATAAAATAGCTGTAGCTTCATGCTGGCTTTAATGTGTTACATACATAAGGAAAGTCATTAGCTCTTACCCTTTAATATGCCCTCTTTACTGCTGCGTAACTGTTTATCACTCAAAAGTGCCAGGCACAGACCATGCCCTTCCTTTATTAATCAATATACATTTGTGCAAGGCTACAATAAAAAGGAATAACATTCAACATTCGGTTATTTTGAGCACAGATTGTACTGCAGGAGCTCAAAAGCTGGTCCCTGACATTTTCAGCCACCCTGAATATTCCCACAAGTGGCTCTTCTTCATATTTTACACAACTCTTCCAATTACAGGTAAACTCGTGGCAAGGTGGCGATTTATTTCCCAAGTACTGAGTGGCAGCTTTCCTTCTCCTTTGTCATATCTGCTCTAGAACATCATTAGCAGCCGGCAACGTGATACAAATTGAACACAGACCAGGAAATTAATGACGCTCAGAAGTAGGGCATCAATTCTGGAAGCAGAGCAAAACTCATTTTTAAATAAATGTTTTCATATGGTTAGCCCAGTTTGGAGAATAAGAGCCATCTGTATTATTTTTATGAATACTATCTGCTTGGAGGTCTATTCTCCTCAATCCGGGAGCCCCAAGATTAAAGGAGTTTTTATGCGAAAAAACTTTACTGCTGTAGAGGAAGAGCATACATGAAGTAGAGATGGTCCTGGGCAGACCATGATGCACAATAACCTGAAAGAACAGAAGGGAACAGAATAGGACTAAGCCCCCAAAAAGGGGATACAGTACCTCTGGATTTATGTTTCACATGTGGACACCAATGCGAAGACATATCCAGATACAGCATAAATATGATAAAAATTCCACAACAACTAACAAGAATAGAAGGAGTGCGAGACTTCAAGAAACAAAATGGCCAACTAAATACACAAACCACAAGTATTGGCTTTAATGGGTAACCAAGGCTGAGCTCGAGAAGCCATTTCACCAAAATTACACAACCATATGTCAGATTTTGGATCGAGTGTCAAAGACCCTCATTTGTCGAGCTAAATTATCAGAGAGTGACACGACTAGTGTCACTAGTGGGTTTCTAGAAAGTAACATCCAATACAGGGTGCATCCCAGAAGGCAGAGATCGCTCAAACATCACCTGAGAGCACTGCATTTCATGTTTCTGTTTCTGTTCACTGACCCTCTCACTCATTAACCAACTACAATCGATGAGATAACTGGGAATAATAATCGGGAACTCTACATTTCTGAATATGTTTCCAAATACTCTCACAGGCCACATATCAGCAATGAACTTGAGATGGATTTCTGCAACTCAGCAGCTACATCTTTGCTAAAACCCTTACTACATTTGTTTCAAGGAGAACCTGTTGCCTCGTGCAATGCAGCCTGAGCATGCAGGCCTGGGCATTACCATTGACAGCTATGATTGATGGGCCACATCAACAGCTACTGGCTCCTGGAGAGCTACCCTCAAGTTGGAGCTATTGGATTCTGCTAAGGTTGAATTTCATTTTAAAGAGAAAAAAAAGTCTTTCTAAGGGGAATTTACACCCCAGTGCACTCAAACAAAGACTGCCAGAGAGGACTGGATGTGGCAAATTTTAACTTTTCTCATTTAGAGAGAGTGAAATCGTAACCTTTTCCATATTCTCTCTAGAACTGACCAGAGGTGAAACACATTTATATACAGAACTGATCTCACTGTCACGGTGGTTAGGAAAACAATAGGAAGGAGGAAGATGTTTCCCCTATATCATTCAATCAGCAGAAGGACTCAGACTTGGATGTTCTACTGTGCACATCAACAGTTTAACCAATGGACTATCCTGACCTAGAGAGACATTGGACTCTTCAGACTCAATTTTCTTTAATTTTTTGAATTTCAACCAAATAAATTGACAGTATGGGATGTGTAAATCAGAAATCAGCAAGGAAATGCCTTCCAAATATCTCCAGACATAACCACAGTGAAGTTGACATCTTCACTGGAGAGCTTTCCATGCTCAACATTCCAGGTATAGTTTACTAACTATCTGAGGTACAACTTAGTAACTGAAAAACAAAGCTACTATAAAATGAGTTGCAGTATATTCAAGGTAGAAACACACACACAAAGAAAATATCCTCAGTCTTGTGAAACCTTGATTTTGTAACAAACTTCTACATTTGTGAACAGCTTAAGTGATTGGAAACTACAACAGGATCAGTTTTCTCCCTTCATTCGAAAACTTTATCCATTCATTTATTCTCCTTGTTTATGTTTCTGGATCTACTCTTGGGGCATGACCAAGGTTTGATTTGACCACTTACAGATGGGTCAGGGTGCCCTGGATGCCCCAAAGTCCATCACAGGCCCAGAAAGGGAGATACAGCATTAAGTACTCTGCCCAAAGAGCACGGAGAGGAGAAAATTCTTATGCTGCACTTGACAGCATCACTTGTGATTTATTCAATACATTAAGTCTTGTGTTCTACGCATCAAAGACTAAGGAGATCACAGTTCTGTCCCCGGATGTCTCCAAAGGATTATTTTGAAATTCCTCATGCATGGAGATTGAGAGCAGATCGCTCAAAGTATCCGACAGTTTGTATTAACATTGCATTAATCAAAGTGAGTGACCACACAAAAACCCTGGTGATTCAGGTCTGACAAACCCTTCTGCTCAAGAGATGGGAAAAAAGACAATGTTAGTCTTTGATTCACGCTAACAGAAGCAGCAATTGCAATGAGGCTTGGTGTAAAATCTGAGCAGGGTGAAAAACATAACCATTTTTGAATCACTCTTTTCTTCTGCTTGAATACAGCTGTTTGCCTTTTCTTTATTCAGAATCTAAGTGGTCACAGGTTCTCGTGTGGGACCATTTCTGAAGCAGGATGTTTCCAATATTGATGAAAGGATGGGATCTGAGATAGTCATATATACCTGCCACTGCAAGATATTGGGGAAATGTGAGCAGAGAACTTCTCTTTTTGACCATCTTCAATGAGAGCTGGACTAGATGACCTTCATGGGCTCCTTCCAACTCAAATGATTCTACAAAAAGGTTGGCTGTGCGAGGGTAAGAGCAGGAAGAAACAAGATCACTCAAATGTTTGCAGAGAAATCTCATATAGATGGAGAATAGCTACAGCCACAGAAAATCTCGCCATCCTGTCCTCATGGAAGTGATGGAAAAGGAAAAGCATTGGTAGAGCTCCACTTAACACCTCCTGACATAAGACAAGGTCTGGATGGGGGCCAAGCTCTGCAATAAATATTTGTGATAGGAACCAGATGCACTGTTTGCTCGCACTGTAAAGTCAAACATCATGTTTTGAGAAATGTTCCTATAGATAAATCCTGAATTATATGTGTCAGGGGAAGTCTTATTTCCTCCACCTTTGTCCTCTACCTTTTGCAACCACAGTACACACGGTGACAAAACCTCAACTACGCTGCTGTGGTATTTCATCATGATCTGTCCAGAGACCTGTAATTAAATCTAAAAAAACCCAAACAAAACTCAAGTCAGAGAAGCGAAAAAGTGTTCCACTGCAGTTCACCATTTTTCACAGTAGGCAATGAGTATTTCTACTCTTTTGAGCTCCCTGCAAGGAGCAAAATGAATTAAATAAACTACTCAGTAGTTCAGTAACTCACAGAATTGTTTGACTTGGAAGGGACCCTTAAAAGTCATCTAGTCCAGCTGCCCTGAAATGAACAGGGACATCTACAGCTCAGACAAGTTGCTCAAAGCCCCATTCAGCCTGATCTTGAAATTCTCCAAGGATGAGATATCCACCACCTCCTTGAGCAACCTGTTCCAGTGCCTCACCACCCTTATTTTACAAAAGCTCTCTACTTCTAACTAAGGATTTCTAAAATAGCAAAGATACACAAAGCTCTGCATGACCACAGAATCCTGCTTACAAAATGTAACTAAAGGGCAGTGAAAAAGTCCTCATCTTTTCCTTCAAATTCCATTCTAAGAGGGAAGAAAAAAAAAAGCAACAAAAAAACAAATGGGGAAATGAAAGACCCACCAGGTCAACTCATTAAGAGAGATGTCTAATAACAGAGGAGATACCATTGTTCAATTGCCAGCCAGAGCGGGCAGAGCAGTAATGAGAAGTCCCGCTCAGCAAATGGTCTAGATGATACTATAGATCTTCCCTTCCCATCTCTAACTTGTGTATCATTTCCTGACAGTCCCATCTCCCCTTCTGAGCAGATGGCTCCCTATAGCACATCTTTAAGAGACCTCCCAGGCATTTATGGATGGCAGAGAATGAGCATTTTGTTTTATCGCTTGCTCATACATTATTTTCCCCATGCTAATGACAGGCATGTTATTGTCTTGTGAATAAATCCATTTAGGCCTCACAATGTTGGCTGCAAGTGAGAAGGCAAGGGAGCAGAGGAAGCCAAACTTGGCACCAACAGAGCACAGATACAGTCATCCACAAAACATTCATCTATTAACCAAACAGCAGCATTTCCAAACTCAGCAGGGTCACAGTGGAGCCCTGCTGGGAAACAGAAATTAGCTCCGAATGGAGATAATTTGTCTCCTGAATGTTGTCATATTTGCAAGATCTCTCTGGCAATGCCATGCTGCTGCGAGGAGCGATATCCCTGACAAGTGAACCAGATGAAATGCAGGCTTTATCAGGAAGCCAGGCGGCACTCACGACTGCTTGTGTACTGTCCTTTCTGCCTTTGGGAATGGTGTCTGGAATTCAGAGAGAGCAGGGAAGAAATTTGTCTGTGACATCAAGAGGTTGTAGCAATTAATGACTGCAGATCTGCCTCACATCTCCATAGAATGAGCAAATTAAAGCACTCCAGTTAGCTGCTGACTTGCTTTTTTGTTGTTGTTGTTGTTCCATTACAACACAGGAGAAATGTTTTTCTTCTTATTTGGTCAAAGCCACAGCCTTGTCTGATGAGGAGCACAGCATTGGTGGAGCTGAAGCACTAGAAGCATTCTGGAAAAGGACTGGCTTTTCCTTTGAGACATTTCCTTTGACATAAAATCAGTAGGACCCTGAAGTACAATAGTAGGGAGTTTGTATGGAGCAGGAATCACTGGGCCTGTGGCCAAGCAAAAAGGATGAGAAATTCTTGAGGGAGAAGTGAAATCTTAAATCTTTAGCGCTTAAGCATGGTAGAACACCTCTCCTGTGAGGAAAGGTGTCAGGCTTGTTTAGCTTGGAGAAGAGAAGGCTCTGGAGAGATGTCTTTGTGGCCTTCCAGTACCTGGAGGGAACTCATATGCAGGAAGGGGAGCAACTTTTTACATGGTTGAATAGTGATAGGACAAGGGAGAATGGTTAAATTCCAAACTTCCATGTCTAGAGGAACCAGTATCTGGGAGATTACTCATGAATGGCAGCAGGAATGAGACCTTGTACTGCAAGACTTGTGCTCTTAAAAATCACCTATGTTGCCTTCCTGGGTTGCAAAGATGCTTTCCTTTTTGCCTTTCTGCAGTGAAGTGTGCTCTGATGCTGGATCACACAATAACACATTGGAAAAATCTAACTTTATCACTACATTTCAGACAGCCTGAGAATGCCTATGTCCTGTGTCAATTCAGCATCGTGATGGACAACCGTGAATTGAACCAAGTAGCAATATTGACACAGCAGAGACTTTTGTGGTCCAGACCATACAGTCTTACTGTAAAGGATGTCACATCTAAAACAGATGCCCTTTCTCACTCTCTCTTATTTGTTTCTATGCTGTGAACAGGAAGAGCAAAGACTCAGTTCAGGGCAGACAGACAAGATGATGAAGTCAAACCCACTTGGGAGCCAAGGCAGAAAGAGAATGTGCACAGCATGTTTGTCACTCGATGTCACATGAATCTCTTCCTCTCTCCTGTGTCCCCTTCTCCCATGATTCTCCACACTCACTGACACACCTGAGGAATCCAAACGTGAGAGAGTAATTTCTGATGGACGCTGAGGAATAGAGGTAGCTGAGGTCAAGTGCTCAAAGTAATCTTGAGTAGTTCAGCTACTGGAAAAATTAAGCATTTCTTACCACTGCAAGTCCTACCAATTTATTCTTGTTAAGACCATGATTTTGAAAAAAGAAGCTAGAAATTACTTTTAATGAGCCTGACTCCTTTCATAAAACTTTCCACTAAATATAGGCTTTCACAAAGGCCTTTGAAAAAAGGTTCATTCCCTAAGAAAAAAAATCACCAAAATTAAGACCCAGAGCAATAGGCAAAGTTTTGGATCAAGAACTGGCCAAGAGAGAGACAATGGTGAGGAAAAATGGCCCAACTATCACTGAAAATGGCTTATTTGCAATTGAAGAAGATCGTATCAAACCTCTGTACCAAACCAAACATTGTGCTTCTCAACTCAACAGCTAGTGAGCTGCAGAAAGGCTGAGTGCCTCTGCGCAGACCCATCGATAGATACCTCCGAACTTCCTACATCAGCGTGGCCCAAAGTGAAATACAGCAAAGCTCAAGTGGACCAAATTCAGTAGCCTGTATGAACCCTGGCTATTATACTAGAAAACAGAGGAATGGTAAACCACTAAAGCAACACTACTTGGAAGACAGACGTAGTATGTTTATGAGAAGTGATTACATGACGCTGTGCATCTGATAGCAAAGACCAGGACTTCATGACCCTTCCCAATCCAGCCTGGAGGAAAAAATATCAGAGCTATTTGCACAACTTGCTGAACTCTTTAACAACTGGCAATTCAAAACTGAAACAAGCAAATAGTTTTTATTCTTTGTGTAATGAGAGTGTGATTAGATTCGATGACAGGAGGTATCAGCAAGGCACATGTTTCAACGGGGCCGACCGTTTACACATCTATCAAGACAATCCAGAGCTGTCAGACTTAATGTGATTTGGAAAGAACATTGCACGCCGCATTTAGGGATTGAGCTGAACTATCAGAGACCACGGTGAAACCTAATAAATAGGGAAGATTCTCCTTGATCTGTTTTTTCATTTTTTTTCTTTTTTCTTTTTTATTTCCAGCAGACTCAATAGCGCTTTTTGTTGACCATTTTAAGATGGAAAAGAAGAATGGCTATGTCTCCTTATGATTCCCAAAGTTATACCACTAGGAGAGAAAAATCAGATGCCAAAACCCCAGGGCTTTACGTACCACTTTTGCCACACAGCCATACCTGTTCAATGAGTGATAGAATTTGAAAACCACCTCTTAAGAGTTCTGAGGCTGAAGAAGAGTGAGGAGGAGGACACTAATCTGACCACCTCCAAAACCAGATATACAACCCTGAATTTTGAGGAGTTGTGTCCTGCTCTGATCAATGCACTCAGGAGCATGGATATTACCAAAATCTTCATGGGCTGAGAGGAATACATGGACTAAAATCACTCCACTAAAGAACATAACCGAGGGGCATCTCACCTACCCGTGAATCTGCTCCTAAACCTTCACAGATTTCAGATAAACTGATATCTAGGTTATGTCTGCTTGAAAATATCATGTGAAAACTAGAGCTTTTCAGCAACTGATTCACAAGCAGCTCTGATATCCTCACCTTTCCAGCAACAGCCATCAAATGGAGGGGGCAGATGGCTGGGGGCAGGAATTCATTCAGCCATGTAATTTTAATTTGCTGCCACATGTTTATTAGGGCTCTTGGAAGATGCTGGCCCAATCTGCACTGTCATAACCAACCGTGAATGTTAACACTCATAGAAAGTAATGTAAGAGGATACAAAGGCCTTTTTTTTCTGAATAAAGTTAGAATGGTGGAAAATGTGAGAAGCTCTGCTGCCTGTGAGATTATATTGGGCAGAAACCACTGTTGCAGGAAATACACCTTAGTCAATGATGCTTTATAGAAGAGTAAGTAAAAAAGGAGAAAAAACACAGAAGTATTAATATAATAGGCTTACAGCTTGCTTTAACCTTTCTCATTACTCTACTTCAGCAGGGGACACCAGGCCAGGCAGATAGGTGGGTGATTTCATACTTGGGCAAAACAATGGCCCATCTGCTCCAACAAGCCAGAAGGTGTTTCTGTCTCCCCTGAAGTCCTCCTAAATACATTTCCTTCACCCATGGAGATTCCTCAGGTGATACTTAGGCTCCCTTGGAAATATGAAGTTGTCCTACTCCCATTGGGACCCCCTGGCTGTTCCTTCTGTCATGTCATTTGAGCTGCAAGGCAGAGTAACAAACACGCTTGTCAAATGCAAACAAAATCCACATCAAACTCCTTTTTTTGTTTTGTTTGTTCGTAACAAAATCAGGAGCACAGAAAGCAAAACATTACCTCACATCGTACAGTGTTACCAGTTTCACAAAATGTTTTCAAACAGCTGCACAGAAATTTCATCTGCATGTTAATAAATACATTAAAATAATCACTCAGAACAACACAATTCTCAAAACTCAGCTCTGTAATTCTGTGGTTACACAAAATGTAGCCACATTAACTACAATGCATTCAATCTTCTTTTTCTGACATGGTTGACTTAAACGTGAAGGACGCATAAGAGACGTGGAAATCTCATTATCTCTACATTAAATGAAAACGGAGGCAAGCACTCACAAAAATTACACTTATAAACACATTTTGGGCAAACGTTTGCTTGGCATGTACTGCCTGACTCGTTCACCTTCGTCTGCCAACACACCTTAGCCTTGAGCTACAAATCTTCAATTACTTGAGCGGTTCCAGTAGATATTGACTTAAGTCTTGAAACACTGCATCTTCCCTAGCTCCCTCTTTGCAAGGTATGAGCACCAATGAGCCATGAGCCAGCATATTCTGCTGATGGATTTTTAAAATCACTATTTTATGACTCCTCAAAGTAGATGCAATGGAAAGTTTATTACTTCTTGAAATCTCCTTTTTTTGCCAAGCCTTTAAGATTCAGGCTTTTGAGACATCCCTGGAATTTCCTTATCATAGGGAAGACTCAAATGGACAGTTATAAACTGGGCTGCAATCCATCATTTACAGAAACATACAATCCTTTCTACCCTCCCCTCTAACCAGAAATTCCACTCTTCAAATCTTTCATCTCTGTTCCAGGAACTGTGCAGACCCATGGCCATCATCAAACATCATGGACAAATGCATCATGGACAAATGCAAGTGTTTGCCTCTACAGACTCCCTTAGCTAAGTAAAATCCCAGAATAAACTCTGAATAAAGAAAGTGAGGGTTTCACCCTGTGCTGTGACCCTACCTATACTGCACACAAGCAATTTATAACAGTCAAGCAAGAAAAATGCTGCCAATCCACTTCCAGCAAAGGAAACAAAAGGTTCAGAAGAAAGTATGCTTTTACTGACCAGTTTCCATTGGCCTTCCCTAAATACTTCCACCATTCATTTAACCTGCTGTGCCAAGGATATCTACATTAGAAGACAGCAGAAAAGGTATCAGAGCACCTTTTCTGCAGTGAACTGGAAACATAAACATATTTTTAAATGTTCATGCTTTTTATTCTTGCAGCAGTTCACTAAAATTGGTTGAAAAGCAATTACAGTGTTTGAGTTTCTCTGTTTTCTTTCTGTTTTCATTTTCCTTTCATAAGAGAGCAGTACACAACAATAAATGAGGAAGGATGCTGGAGGCTTCGTGTGATCCCAAATTGATAGGAAAGCAAGACAGAGAAGGCATGGACAGTTATCTGATTGAAGATCAGATCACGAATGTGAAAAATACTTTTAATTGTGACACAACTGATGTTTTTCATCATAATAAAGATGCTTAAAATAGGCAACTCTTACATGCAAATGCCTTTTTATGTGATTAAATGAAAAATAATTTGGGAGCATGAACTAATGCTCATTACAAATGATCTTTATGTTTAATTACTGCAATGATGTGGCTGCAGTAAGCAGCTGTGGACTTAACTGTTGTCAAACACGAGGTGGGAGGAGAGTCAGAGAAAAGATCTCGGACTGCTGAAGTTATGCTCTGGAGCAGATGTTCTCATCAAAAGTCAACAAGTCAGCTCCCAAATAGTGTCCTCTGCATTCACATCCATCTGGAAATTTTCCTCTATTCTTCCCTACTGCCGCTTCACCTGTGGATATCAAATCTCCAAAAGCAAAGACTTTTGGAGTAGCACAACATTCTGCCACAAATTTTTTTTTTTTCCACATTAGACTTTGTCTACCAGGATTAACTCCACAAAACCACAAGGGGCCATCAGAATATCAGCCAAAAGAAAATCAGCTCCTTTTTTCCCAGCAAAGGATGCAACTCAAAGTCAGCACCTTGAAATGGATGTTTAAAAAAAAAGCAAACAAGGTGATTTTGACCCAAGCTTGTATGACAAACAGAGCTGTCAAGCTACTCTGTAAATACCTGCTCCTTGCCTCTGCTGACATGAACTTTTCAACTGGCTGTTTCTGAGTCTCCTTCTATTTCTCTCTGCAGTCCAGTGAATGCTATCTCACAACATGGACCCAAAGCTGAGTTTTAGAAGTCTCTTAAAAGTGCTGAATATGCAAAACACACCAATGGTGGGGATGGGAACTGAGCAGCTTCCTAAGCCAGATACACTCTGTCACCACAGACCTGCCTTCTCACATGCGGTCTTCTGCTCTGGTAAAAAACACTCACCTTGAACATGTCATTTATCTCCCTCCAAAAGAATGACGTCAGGACTTCTGTGACTTCCTATGCATGGAAAATCCCTCCATTGGCTAATCAACCTTCAAATCTATTTCTTGGAGCAAAAAATGATGTAACTAAAAGAAGGTAAGAGAGGAATAATCTATAAATAACCTTTAATTATTGCACTGCTACAGGTTATAACCAGTCACTGGGGCTTTAGAGGAGGAAAAAAGAAAGGAAAGGCAATGATATGTACCACCACCTGCAAAAGCAAGCTGTCGAGTACTGATCTGGTATTGGTGGTTGAGATTGGTGTGGAAAGACAGACTGGACTTATTTCCTTGAGGCCACTCTATGCTTTCAAGAGCTGTTTGATTATTAAAAGCAAAGCAAAAGGGCAAATGCAATGGGAATAAACCTAGAAGCAAAATGCTAAGTCTGACAAGGAGCTTGTTTTTCACCACTGCAGTAAACTCACAAGGAGATGTCATTATTTCATTACATCAATTTCAACACTTGCTCATCTATTAGAAGAAAAACATTTAAAATAATTTTCCTCGTCAGAGGGAAAACAACCTCTCTTATTACCTGAAGATGGATCAGAGCAAAATGATACAAGGTGGAAACATGCTTTTAAAGAGAAAAGCCAAGCTGATATCCTTGTAAAAATACCAAGAAGAGAGTATGGGGAACAGCCTGAAGGAAAGGCAAATGTCATGGAAGTGACTTAAAGATTAAGCTCAACCTCTTATAAATACTGTATGTATAAAAATTATAAAATACATAAATGAATACACGTGTACAAGCACCAAACCTGTTGGAGTTCAAGAACTGTTTGGATGATGCCATCAGACATAGGGTTTAATGTTTAGGTGGTCCTGTGTGAAGCCACGAGCTGGACTTGATGACACTTGTGTCCCTCCCAACTTAGAATATTCTATATCTTATAGGTCCTTTCCAACCTTATGAACTTATGAACTTATGATTTGATGTATATTTTAAACTATTTTTGGAGATTATTGTGCTACTGCAATCTGGTATCGTGTGAGCTGTGCCCAACACTTTTCCCTTCTAACCGAAGTATAAAAGAATAAGAGCACTAACTTATAAAGATGCAGATTGGCCATGAATTTGTGCTTTCTTCTGCATTAGGGTTATTTTTTTCTATTTCTTTTCTTTTTAATGCTGATGAAAACATGTTAGTATGAGACCAACATTCAGAAAAGAAGAATTGAAGGTGCTGATAAATGTCTTCCTCTCTTTAAGGCTGGACTGTTCAATGCTCGAGAGCTCTTACTCCCATTATATAAAAAAATGAGTTTATTTGTGAAGCTCACATCTTTCCAGACACCCAAACAGATCCGCTTGAGCATATCAACTCCCATGTTAAGCTCGCAGCATTAACTCACGATCAAATCAACATTTTGATTTGAAAAATCTTTCCCTCCTCTTCAAAACTTTCTATCTCTTCTTTATATCTCTAATGCTACGGTTGTGGTGAGTTATTAATGTAAAAATTAGCAGGAGCACTTATTCTTCTTTGCTTGATACCTGGCTTGATGGAAAGCAGCTTTTCTGGCCACTTTTCAGCCTAGCTGTGAAATGCAATGCCAAATACAATTAAGAGATGCTCACGCTGAATTACCAGTTTGAGGTCATGATACAGAAACTTCAATAGGCATTTAAGTACAAGCAGGCAATTCATTCCAATTAAACAAGATTTTGTTGGCTTGACAAACCATGCAAGTTTTTCCAAATTACTTCTAAGAACCTAAAAGACCAGGTAAGCCCTGATATCCTCCAGCTGTTTATTGATTTACACTCAACACTGAGTAGATCCTGCTTGCCAGAGACCATTTGTCACATATATTCTTCCCTCATCTAACAGTTTGTGCTTTCAAAGCATGGAGTCACAGAATCAAAGAATGGTTTGAGTTGGAAGAGATTTTAAAGATCACTGAGTTCCAGCCCCTGCTGTGATCTGGTTGTCACCCACCAGATCAGGCTGCCCACAGTCCCATCCAACGTCACCTTTAATGCCTCCAGGGATGGGACATCAGCCATTCATCTTAACCACTTCTCTCTTTTCATATCTGTTGTTTGTTTTCCATTTATTATTATTATTACTATTATTATTTATAATATAGAATTAAGTCTCTTCCTTGTGGCATGATGCTCATTGTGTGACCTGTTCACTGTCCTGGCCAGTAGCTATGAAGGTGATTCAGAGGAAGGGCTAAAAATCTTTATCATTATGGGCCAGAAGCATTTGGTGCTGCTCCAAGAAGGGAAACATCAGAAATGTAATGTGGTCCACTGTTTGAAGGGACTGTGATAATCAGGAAGCCACGGGCATGCTCACAGCTCTGTTTGTTACTTGAACACCTTTTGGTTATTCAGAAAATCAAAGTTGAGAGTTGGAAGGGATCCTAAAGGATCACTGAGTCCAACTCCTGGCTCCAATCAGGAGCACTCCAAATCCAAACCCTGTGCCTGAGAACTGTGCTCAAATGCTCTTTCAACTCCATAAGCTGGAAGAGGTCTTAAAGACCATCTAGTTCCAGTACCCAGAGAAACACTAGTGGACATGATTTTGAGACAAATGAGTAGAAAGTATCTAAGTAATGAAGTAGGCAAGCCAAAATGACACTGTTAGTTAAGGGTGAGTAGGTTTGCTATGCCATGGGTGGAAATACCACAGAGGCTGGAAAGAACATAGGAAGCTGCTATGGAAATTTGAGATTGTGTTGTTTCCAGCAAAGTGGAATGGAAAACAACAGAGCAGGAATTAAATATGACACACTTGGTTAATAAATACAAAAAAAGGGTGTTCAACCTGTCACCAACCTGCCCTTAAAATAGACACAACTCTTCAAGGAGAAATTATACAGTCAAGCAGAGAAATCTCAGTGTTTTTTTTTTCTAGAAGCCTTTTGCAACAGGCAGCGCTCCCTTGGTGGATTGAATGTTTGGTTTGCTTCATTCTCAAGCCTGTTTTTCTTTTAATTGTATGCAACTCAAGAGGTTATCGAGGCTGATGCTATTTATGCAAACAGGAGTCGGATGCAGCTGAATGAGCGTATCTTTTCCTCTCCTTTTATGTTTAAAATGACTGACTACAGAAGTTTTTTAGAGTTAATGGGATAGATCTCATCTCACTTTTGCTGGAAGAAATCCTGAGTAACTCCATTGACTTCAAGGTCAGCTGAGATCAGAATTTGGGATACCACCTTCACAAATTCAATGTTTTCAGTTTTCTCGTCTTTACCTTTTCCAGCAGCTGTAATTAGCACTTAATGAATTAAAACAGAACACAGACCATGGCAGGGCTCCCCCGTAGCATTATATCATTCTACTCTACTCTCACTCCATGTATCAGTTTTCCACACAGAAACACCAGGTCTCCAAATGCTTTAATTACAAGGGCCAGGCCTCGTGGTTCAAACTCTCCATCAAGTCCTGGGTCAGGCTCAGAATGTTCACAACTGGGGCTGCAGAACATGGCACCAACCCAAGAACTTTACAGAGCTACCACATGGGTCCATCCCATGTGTAATGCAAGGGAAGTGCTTTCACCTTCTGTACGGTGAAGTTGACACAAGTAAATATCACAGTGCTAAAGGAGATCATTAGCAAGAAAAAAATTATCATTCTGCTTTGTGCGTGCAAAACTATGATTTTATTTTATTTTTTACAACAGAAAGGCTCTATTTACAGATTACTGTCTTCTCTCAGTTCTTTCAGATGTAAGTTAGAGTGTTATTAACCTTTAAACTGCCAGTGAAGTTTATACACTCTTGCAAGAACCTGTCTCTCTGCCAGTGGAGGGGAAAGGGGAAACCCACGCGCAAGAAGGAAAGCTCTGATCACAGCATCCATGCACCTATTTTCTGGTTTTCAGTTCTGTTGACAAGTCCTTTCCTTCAAAAATCACAGCTCCTTTTCTGCAGTCCTCCCACTGAAAGGGACTTGTCAGGGAGGGGTGGCCCTGACAAAGAAAATAGCTTCTTTACTTTTCCTTTTAACAATGGATTAATCTCTCTTTTGTTCTCTATGAGAACTAGGTGTCATATTTCAAAATGCACTTTTAAAACAGGTATAATTAAACCTCAGCAAAAGGAGGGAGGCAGAGAAATTAGCAGCAAAAATGGTAATAAAGGCATTTTAGAGCCTGCATGAGCTGGAAGGTACTTCATCCCACCCCCTTGCTGCACAGCTACAATTACACTCCATTGCAAAAAAAAAAAAAAAAAGGAAAAAAAGAAAAAAAAAGTAATTATGAAAATGAACTTTTCTTAAAAAAATAAGCACGTTGGAAAAAAGATTACTCCTTTGAACATCCAAGCACTTCAAAAGGAGGATGAATTAGTGCTGACAACTCAATAAAGTAGCCATCAATTATTTAAAACGCGATGGCTCTTCTCATACAGCACTTCTGATTAGGAAAACATTTCAAAACCTGGAAATTAAGAGCTATTCTTCCTGAGTGAAATGGACTCACACTTCAAAAAGAAAAAAAAAAAAAAGAATGTGACTTTCAGTGAGCCCAACAAGAATGCAGGAAAGTTCTTTCTCTTGAAGTCAACTATAAAGTGCATTGCTTGAGACCGTGTTTCAGTCGGTTTTGGGGTTCAAAAAGCAAACCAAGCAAAGGGAAAGGAGAAAATATGCACTGTTGTGATGGAGAGACACAACTCTGAACTAAAAGGCGTGGAGACAGTCAAGAAAACCACACCAAATTCCAGCACTGCCAAGTTTAGAAAAGTAAGCAGTGAAACTTCCCTGGTGAAAAGATAGTTAAGAAAGAGAATCTTAAGAGGGCTGTTGGCCACAGAGAGATCCAACTCTCATTTAAGTGCAGTTCAACAGACTTTGCCTTATATACTTATAAGTGGATGCTTCTGGGCATTGCAGATGCGGTCATCAGTCACAGAAACAACCACAGCAACGTCCAAACCCTGATTTAAGATGAAGAAATACAGTGGAAGAAAGGTAGCTGGAGGGAAAAATGGAAAGCTGGGTGAGGTGGAGACTTAGTGGTTGCTGTATCTAAGCCTTAACACCTACTTTTTGGAAGCACTCCTGGGTCAATGAGGTCAGCCCTACCTCCATATCCCAGAGACATGCTCTCTTGCTATGGAAGCAATAGGCTTAATGAGGTTATGAATGAGAAACGAGCAGTTTAAGGTCTAAGCAAACAGGAGTGCAGCCAAGCCAAGTGACTTCTCTGGACATAAAGATAACAGGCTGTTTCTGACACCAGCAATGTGGGCTCAGCCATGTGAGGGAAAATGAGGATGTATGAGAGCAATACTACAGGTGAAGGAGTATAGACTGTTTTGCTAATTAAAATAATCAATCCAAGTCTGCTACTGAGGCTGGGGTAGGTACATTTGTTTTACTCCCAACTTTTGTAAGAGCTGACTGCAAAAACAAATAAACAAACAGAAGAACAACAGAGAAGGAGAAGTTGCAGCAGTTCTCCCAATTCAGCAATTATTCAATGAACTGCCGCGTGGTCCTGGGTGAAGCTGAGCACTGTACATGCTACCACAACAGTTTCCTCAAAGGGATTAATTCTGGAAGATGCAGAAGCTTCTCTGCATCCCACTGATGGCAGCAAAGCTGATGCACTTGGCATTTTGCAGGCATTCCCAATACTATGCCGGTACATATCCCATAATCTTCAATTACTGCACACTCCTGTTGACTTCTGGCCAAGCAGAAATAGCTGTATGTGTGAGTGCAGGAATTAAAATTCTATCAGAAGGAACTGAAATGGGGAAGGCAGACAATATGCACAGTTTCTCCCATCACCCGAAGAAGAACATTAATTCAGGAGTGAAAGAAATGTGATAAAAACCCTTCCTACTCAATATAGTGCATCTATGGAGACAGGATTAATCCAGAAGGTGTACAGGGAATTGCAACAACACAGACAGGATATCCTAGTGAGATGTCAATCTTAGAGGCCAAGAAGATAATGCCATCTATCTTTTTTTTTTAACTCTCTTTGTTTTCTGTTGTCTCCAGTGTGTAAGAATTGGAGCACACTTCTCTTCCCACTTTGGCTGGAGTCCTGCTTATCAGGCTGATGTCCAGAAAAACGAAACAAAACAGAAAGACACAGGAAATTCAGTGGCAAATTCAACCTCTCTTTGCACTTACTCCAGTTCCCAGGGTAACCTTGAGGGCCCACTGCCCTTTCTGCTCCCTATGAGAAGCTGATCTACATGGAGGTACGTTGGCCATGCAGCAATCCATCTCTCCCTTGGCTGCCTGCTCCTCTTCCCACGCAGACTGAAAACTGAGAATGCCTTTGATGGCTGGTAAAGTCAAATATATCACAAAAAAAGGCAGCTCTTGGAAGATCAGATTGACAGAGTGCTAATGCGGTTCTGTCCCTGTCAGCACATGTGTCAGAAACCATTACTTCTCTCCTGCTTGTCCACCAAAAAATCCTGCTGCAGAAAGATCAAAAGAGACAGCAGTCGCTCTATACCCTCCAACTTGCCCTGAAAACACAAAGTCTGACCCTGTCCCACATGGGTTTCTCACCACCAGCAGCATAGGAGGTTGTGCTTTTCCAACCTGATGCTGCCAGTTTCAAAGATGTTCACAGCAATGGTTATTGCTTTTGCTCAAACCCAGAGCTTAAGGCTGGAAATACAGCTTTCACAGCTTGGGCCATCTTCTAAAATTACCCATCAGAAACAACCCTAAGCAAGGGAAGCTAATGACATGAATTCAATCACCTTGAAGTATTGGGCCATAGGAATGATGCTGGCTGATGATGCCCTACAAAGACAGAGATTTAGAAAGAAAGTCGCATTAGCCAGACAACCTTTGCATAGCAAGCTTTACCAATTAAATTCTTGAAAAAACATTTAAGATTTACTGATGAAAAGCACAATATAATTGCTGAGAGACAAGACTGGATGGTCTCCTTTTATTAACTGGCCTGTTTTTCCCATAACATCTTTTGATTAGACTCATTGATACAACTGCTACACAGACACTTTTATCTCTAGTACTGTCAAGATCATTGCAGCTAAACTGACCCTAGCAGCACAAACAGAGAGGTACACTTTAATAACACTGCAATAATTTAAACCAGAGATTAGACATACCTATATACAACCACAGGCAGTGGTTGTGTGAAGGATGTAATGTGGACATTGGTTTATTTTGTCTGCTTCCTATTTAATGCAGCTCTGATACACAGAATCATAGAAAGGAGTTAGAAGTTTAACTCCTGGCTCCCCACAGGATATCCAGAACCCAAATCCTATGACTGAGAGCAATGCCCAAATGCTCTTTGAGCTTCAGTAGCTTGGGGCTGTGCCCAATGCCCTCGGGAGAATGCTTCCTCTGGTGAGGAACCCTTTCCTCACATCCAACCTGACCCTCTCCTGATTCAGATCTACTTTGTGTATCATAGACGTGACACAGTAAGGTATTGCAGGCAAAAACTGCAGCTTGGGAAGTTCAGAGTAGACCTGGGAAAAAGCTTTCCAGAAGGAGAGCAATTCTGAACCAGTGTCCAGAGACTTTCGATCTCTGGAAGTTTACATGACTTACTGAGAATCTCGCTTCTTGGGCAAGAGGCTCTAGTGGGTCCTGCATGAACATAAGAGGTGGACTGGATGAACTCTGGAAGTCCCTTCCAACCTAAACAACCTGTGATTCTGAAAAAAAAAGGCTATAACTGACCTGACGTGTTGTTGGCCAGGGTCTGGTTTCAGGCTTGACATTCAGACAGATGAGACCAAATTTCAGAGGTCCCTCTTCAACTAACAGTGTTATGATCCCATGATACTAGTTACACACATATTGAAAAAATAGTTATTAAATACCTGGACATACTGGTAACCATTATCTATGAAGTTCAAATCCAATTTGAGCAGGTATGGGCCAAAAAATGTGGTCATATGGTTGACGCTTGGGGGAGGTGAAGAGAGCAATTTGGTAGCTTCAGGAAGGACCATGATCAAAGATATTTTTACCTAGTTCTCACAGCTTGCAATCAGGACTCAGGCTTAAATTTTCTCTGTAGTGTTGCTTTCTAACAGGTAGGTAAACTGTGATTTTACTTGCTCCCAGAAAGTTTGTTCAAACTGGAAAGAGATTCTCATAAGTTTTAGACAAAACTATGTAGAATCATAGAATCAACAAGGTTGGAAAAGACCTTCAAGATCATGCAGTCCAGCCATCCACCTACCACCACCATTTCCCACTAAACCATGTCTCTCCACATTTCTTGAAGACCTCCAGGGTCAGTGATTCCACCACCTCCCTGGGCAGCCCCTTCCAGCATCTGACAGCTCTTCCAGAGAAGTTATTTTTCCTGACATCCAACCTGAATTTCCCCTGGTGCAACTTGAGGCCACATTCTCTAGTCCTACCACTAGTTATATGGCCCAGACCAGCTTGGTGTTGAGTGTCTCCTGAACCATGAGAGACACAGAACGTTAACCCAGATTTGGCACTGAATAAACAGGCATTACATAGTTCCTGGCTGACCCCAATACAACACTTCACCTACCAATGGAAGAGACACCCATTAATGACAAGCCATAGAGATCTCAAACATGCAACTGCTTCCTTTGTGTCCAACATGACAAAATCATAGTATTGTTTGTGCAAGATGACTATGCTCTTCCAGTTTTCTTCCTCTGCAGAGGAAGAAAATAATTCTCCCTGAAAGGAACACTGCTCCAAATATGTCTATGTGCAACTTAAAGCTATCTCCTGCCTAGGCTTTACATTCAGTAAATGTTAAGCTTGATTTTTATAATAAATTGAAGCACTGCCATTACGTTTTGCCTAAAGCTAGCAATTGCTTTTATATAACTTACAGCTTCACGATCAACCTCAGTGGAGAACTCACACATCTGCATAAGACTTACAAGGGAGCCTCATAAAACCTTTCCCAATAGGCTGTAACCACTCTAAATGTTTCCCCCAGAGGAAGAATTATTTAAAGAAATATTTGAAAAGAACAGGGAGACTCAGACTCCCACAGAGAGATAATTTTGTCTATCAATTCAAAATGAAGAAGATCCGTGACATGGGTTCAGCTGGAAATTCTGCTGCTGACTTGGTCAGTCTTCATCAAGATGAAGACAACTGCTAAGCACAAGTTCAGATGCCATGTTGCTGAAAAAGAGCTGAAATGCAAGGATCAAAGCCACAGGTCGTGTCTCTAAAACCATGCTTGCCCTTGAATGGGAAAAATCCAATTGATCAGCCAGGCCTACTCCTTAATGGATTTTGATCTCTGGAAGCCAGACTGAAAAGACAGTCAATTTGTTTACACTAATAAATAATAACACCCACTTGCTATCAAAGCATGCACTCATCTCTACTGGTGAGCCATTTAAATGCCACTCACTGCAGCCATTCTTCTTCTTAACACCCAGTAACCTGACAAAGAGAAAACATGCCAAAGCCACCAGCAGTGCTTCCTTGGAAAGTCACAAGCAAGTGATTTTGTGTACAGGGTAAGCGGTGCTAGCAACGGAGTAATTAGCTCCAGCAAGTAATTATCCTGCAAACAGCTGCAAGCTCTGACTTCTGAAGGAGTTTTTTACTTGATTTTCAGCCACTGGAGCCTTGCCAGAAAACTAACATGCCTGTCATCTACATAATTCCGCTATAAAAAACAGCAGTCACACAGATGCTTTAAGGGAAAATCCCACTCCGATGGTCGAAAGATGGAAGCCACGAGCACGTCATGTTGGATGGAAATGGGGCAATGCATTTTCAAGGCCATCACTCGTAGTGACCACTTAGCTGGAAAGATTCATCATGCTGACATGAAACATACAAGAACAGGCTATAGGAAGCTGTCGAGCTGCTTGCAGCCTCATTTAGTATTGATTTAAACAATTACAGCACAAAGTTTAATGTGGAATGATTCTGAAACAAATCAGTTTCACGGTTATTCAGTCACTCTGAGTAAAAGGAGAAGAATTTACAATATTTTACATTTATGGCTGGAAGAATGGAAAACAAGATCCTCCTCCTCGTTAAACGCACTATTTACAATGGGCAGCTGCAATCTTTTATTTAGCATAATCTTTAAAGAACTGGATTTGTCTGAGGATATGGTGGCATAAGATACCAGAAAACCTCTCGTCTGAAAGCTAATTCAGGTCAAACATGTACTGATAGTTATCGCAAAGAAGTTATCATCACTCTGTGCGGTGGGAACTGATAAATTCTTGAGTCGTGTTTGCATCACAGCTGTAGCTCCTGTTGCAGATGCTTCAGAAAGATCTTCAGGATAGAAAGGAGTGGGATGGTTGAACCGTGAACCCTTCCATGAATGACACAAGGGAGGAAAAAGTAACATAGCTTAGGGAAAAAGGTGCAGGGATGCACCACACACTGTGTTTTCTTTGTATCCATGATGTGATGAGGGCAAAGATTCTAGGCTCCAACACTGTCAATGCAGAAATAGCCATTTTTCTTTTAATGTAAAATCAATAAAATTATTTTAGGGAGCTATCTGGATGACTTGGTTCTTCTCTTGCACAAAATTACCCTTCTATAATGTTGGGAACAGGCAGACCTCCTGACCATGTACACTTTGACCAAGAATAATTCCAGTTCATAATGATTTCCATCCATCATGAGAAATAAATTACAGGGGCTGGACTAGAAAATTCCAAGCCATTTTATCTTCTCAACCCCAAATGAACTTTAAGAAAATGCTCTGCTATTAAATAACACATTTTCATGGCTACCAACAAGCCACAGTACACAGAAATACGTTATCACATTAAGAATCCATAACAAATTGGTAAGGTTAACAGCCTCCACAGTCCTGTTCCAAAGCTTATGTGTTAATGTTGCTGTAAAATATTTTCAGCTCTCAGTAAGGTCATCTGCCTTCTCAGGCTGAGTTCAGGCTCTCACTCTAACTCACAGAAGAGAAAACAAAAGGAAGGCAAACAATACACAATGAATGCAACACTTTCACCTAATTATTTCCAGATCTCTCAACACAAACCTTAAACAACATCCTCAAAACGGAGTCCTCGAACCATGAAAGAGTAGAATTCTGCTTTTAATTGTAACTCGGAGTTTCAATCTTCAGACACTTATCCTGTTGTAGAAGCCAGAACGGCTCTAAAACTTATTTTTTTTCCTACCCTTCTCCAACAAAAAAAAAATCAAAGTTTGGAAGATTTCTACTTGTGTTGCAGATTCGGCCTATTTCTCTTCTCCTAGGCACTCACTGTTGAGGAATTGCTGGCACTGAGGATAAGTACAAAACAAGGGCACAATTTGTAATTTCTTCTTCACTCTCTGCTGTTGTTGCTCAGCCAATGCACTCAAAGTTCTTCATCTATAAAACTCCTTCTGTTCTCATTAAAGTTGTTTTCAATACTCAGCTGTTGTTTCATAACCACTCCTGCTGTGGTACTACTATAACATCTCGTACCTGATTGGCAATACTTCAGCAGTGCCAAGGGAAAAAGAAAACAAATGTCATCATTTCCATCTTCAGCTTAAAAGAGGGCTCAGTGTGAGGTGCCCAGCCATAAAGTGCTCTTGTGGCCGTGCCCTGTTCTCAACTTATGCTGTGTATGCTCAGTGAAACCATTTTTTACGTTGGTAATTATTTACAAAGAGCATTATTACTCCACTTCTCAATTTTGATAGCGGAGTTTCAGAGGAGGCAGTTAAAGCTCTATCTTGGGAAGAATCCTTGAATCCAGGGATGCTGTGCTTCTCCAAAACTTCATTTTAACGCATGGAGATTTTCTAAACCACATATAGAAGCTTTTGCCCCCTTCTAAGGCGCCTGCTCTCTTCTAAAGACTTGGAATTTGATTTTGCTTTGCCTCTGAAAAAAACATCCCATACCCAAACCCTAAGCACCCAGTCAGGCACAGCTTGAGTAACCATTAATACAAGCAGAAAACCTATTGACTTCTCCCAAATAACAATAACAACAGTAAATGCTATTAGTATGCATCATTAAAATATACATGCATTTTTAGAGATATAAACTACGGTTGAAAGAAGACATAAAAATCTTGGGAGATGTGCATTACTTCCTAAGAACTTAGTAAATATTATTCATTCCCGAAGAGACGATCTTATAGATAAGAGGGAATTATTTAAAAGGATTAAAAGAGCTTGACCCTAATCACAGCAAGAGTCTGTTAATTCATTCCTTTCAGTCCCATGCAACAAGTATAATATCAGGATTTTTTTCTGAGGCTTCTGAACTGTCCCATTACCCATGTAGTTAGGATGAGATGTGTGTTTATTGCTATTATCGCTAATTCACATCAGAGCTTTAAAAAGCTGTTTCATAAGAGACTTCTCATAGAAATACTCCTAACTTCAAAGCCCAATCTCTCAAATCTCTCTTATCTGACTGAGGTAGCAGTACAGCTGCCTTGCTGCGACAGCACCACATGAATCACAAACACACTGCACTAGGGAGGCAAAACATCTCGGGTCTGCTCCTCCTTGGGAGTTTGGCACGTGTGTGTAGCCCGACTGCACCACCCTATAATTTGCAAGCACCCCCAGAACTTCCAAGGGAGACACACATCATCAAAATCCTTGAAAATCAGCTTTCCCAGGAGGGCTTTAATTCGTCATTACAGCGGCTACCAAGTGCTTTAATAATTGGTGTCAGGTAAGACATAAAGAAACCATTAGTTGCATATTTGAGATATTTAGCAAGGGGGGGCATATCCACTCTACACATCTGGGTGTAGAAACTGAATGAGGAAAAATTGAGCAATGAGCTGCAGTTGACGATACGGGGACAAATTGTGTGCATCTATGTCAGATAGACAGCTAGGTCAAAGAATCAGAGAATCAGAGAATCAGAGAATGTTGGAAGAGACCTTTCAGATGCTCTAGTTCCAACCCCCTGTTATAGGCAGGGACATCTCCCACCAGACCATCACCCTCACAGTAAAGAATCTTTTCCTAATATCTGGTCTAAATTTACCCTCTTCCAGCTTAAAGCCATTTCCCCTCATCCTATTGCTACATACCCTTCTAAAAAGTACCTCCCCAGCTTTCTTATAGACTCCTTCAGCCAATCAAGACTTCACGTCATGGTTAGGTGGGCAGTAGGAGAGTCTGCTGGCAGCTCAGCCAGCTCCTACCTGCAGAAGAGGCCGCTGCACACCCAGGATCTTCATGGTATCTGCATTAGCCAGTATCTTCAGGGGGTCAGATGCTTTTGTGACTCCTTCGATTTCTTTATTGATCTCAGCCAGGACTTGATTGAGGAAGATGTTCTTGATGTACATGGTGAGGAACTCACGGAGAGGGCACTGTTTGGTTGGGCCAAGCTCCATGGCATGCTCTATCTCCTTGATGAATCTGGAAAACAAGAAACAAAGAACTTAATGGAGTTAAACCACGTAGCTAAATGTGTGAGGGTTGTATTTGCAATTCCTACACCCAAAAGCCAAGCACCAGTAGTGGGGAAGACAAGACAGACTATGACGTGAAGTGTGAAGAAAAGATTTATAGGGTGGCCTTCAAAAAAACATAAAATGTCAACAGATGGCGAGACAGACTTGATGGCTGGAGAAGGAGAACAGACAACATGGGGAATGGTGAGAACTACAACCCAGGCATGATTTCTGTTTATCTGTCCAAAAACGACTGATTTTGCTCTACTTGAGACACACTGGAAAGACCTTTTCTTTGAAAATAAAATCAGGATGTCAGATATCGCTTTGAGAACGCAAACTTCTAGGCTGGTCACTTGATTCCTACAGGTCACTCGATTCCCCACCTCTGAAATGAGCAGAAGTATTTAATAGTTCCAAGTCTAGAGATACCATAAGAAAAAAAAGCAGTGGAATATATGCCAATATGATACTGCATTATGCATGTCTGTATTATGCTATATTTTTATTATGTGTTATTGTTTCATTCTAGGATCCTATTCCTGTGCATGCAGAATGACATACCAATTCTGGGAATATTTTAGCACAGAATGTTCGCCATCTCCTCCTGCAAAATATCTTTATCTCAATGATGCCATCTGTTTACTAGATAGGAGTTTCTTCTAGAAACTACCTCGTCATTTCTTTCATTTACATCTGAGGCAACAAAATTAGTCTTCCTTTCAAATTTGTATATATTTACATAATTAGGTGTTGAATATCAGGGTCATAATGGACTACGATATTCTGTCCAAAAGAGAGAAATATGGATGGTATTTGCATTGCCCTTTCCATCACTGTATGCAGGTGCTTTGCACTCATTCAAATCTTAATTCCACTCGTGGATGAGCTGGGAGTGTTTTTCTCTTTGTTTTATAAATAAAGGAACAGAAGCAATTCTTTGAACCCAGATTCCCCAGTACACACAGCAACATACTCTGTACCCAGAACACTACCATTTCTTCACTAGGAAAGATTTTTCTTTGTCAATTAAGGCACATTTCAACAATTCCAGACTGGACAGCATTTAAAAGGAATGTCTTTGCACTAACCATTTTTTCCCACACATTGCAGTGAGGTCTGCTTCTGCAGACCCATAACTTCCTACCTCCTCGTACAGAACTGCAAGTGAAGGCAGCTTCTTTTCAAAACTCCTGTCAATTTCAGTAGCATGATTGCTTTCAAATCCAAACAATTTCCTCCCTAATGCCCCTGCAGTGCTGACTCCATCAGAGCGGAGCGACACATTTGGGATGATGCAGCTATTGCTTCCGTAGAGGGAACCATTCACACTAAGTTTGAAAACTGCTTTTCTAAAGAGACACACTGCACAGGGAGAAGTGCAAAGGATGGCAGCTTTACTCCCCAGCTTTCATGGATCGATAGTGTGAATAGGCTTTATCTAACAGGGAAACTGCAGAGTCATCTGGGAAGAGAGCACAGAGACCACCACGGAGCTTATCTCCAAAATAATAGATTTAATGTCACCAGTTCCAAGTGACAACAACTGATGCCCTTAAGAGAACACTGTCAGAGCTGATGGAACCTCATTTAACTGACTTACTGACTGCATTTCTCCATGTCTGCCAACAAATCTGCAGCATTCTCTTATTTTATAAAGCTTCATATACACAGAGCTTGTGATGGCTAGAACTCACTAAAAATAAAAGAGTGAATTAACTCATAATAGCAGCACCCCACAACCAAATACCACTATCCCTCTTCCAGATGGGAAAGGAGAGACAGAACAACTTGATCCTTTCAGTATCTAAGGGGGGTGGGGGAGAGGGGTGCTATGAGAAAAAGTGGAGCAAACATTTAACAGGGTCTGTTGCGATAGGACAAGGGGAAATGGTTTCAAACTAAAAGAAGGAAGATTTAGACTGGATATTAGGAAAAAGCTTTTTATAATAAGGGTGGTGAGGCACTGGAACAGGTTGCTTAAGAGAGGTGGTGGATGTAGCATCCCTGGAGACACTCAAGGTCAGGCTGGATGGGGCTTTGAGCACCTGATCAGGTTGGAGTTGTCTCCTTTCATTGCAGGGAGTTGGACTAGATGATATTTAAGGCACTTTCCAATCCAACTCAAATGATCCTATGAATTTCAGCTTTCAGTGAAATGAAGGGAACAGCTCTCAATTCTATAATCCAGCATGTGCTTAAATCATAGCTGAACTCACAGAAATACAAGAAAACTTTCAGAAGGAGAACAGCCTCATACAAACTAGAAGAGCTCAGATTTGCTGATCTACAATCAACTCCTTATCAGGCAGTAGCGTGATGGTGTTTCTAACTGTTTCCCAAGGCAGAGATGAAATTGCTTGCGTGAGGCCATAGGAAAGGTCAGTGCTAGCAAAAGGTGTAATCAAAGATTTTGGAATCCTTGTACCCAGCATTAATCACCATCTCAGCCCTCCCCTAAAGACCTATGGTTCAATCACCAGCAAACTCCATCTTCATTAGAGAACTGAATTCTGGTGGCTCACGTGCTCTAACAGGCTTTAATTCCTTGGCATAAACAAGACAACAGCAGCTCACTTAATACCAGTAAGGATCAAAAAGATACCCTTATTTCACTTGATACAAACCATAAAGTAATCACAGATCAGGGTATAGATAGCAATGACTCTGTGAGAGGGGATGAGTGCTCAGCAACACTTGTGATAAAGAACAAATGATCAAGGGCTTAAGAAAGCAGATTTAAAATTGATAGCAGGGAAAAGTTATTAAGAATGAAACTGTGTGCTGTGTGGAGGACAAGAGGATACAGATGAGCGACCTTCGATTTGAATGTTCAAGGATAGCTTGATTAAATGATAACGGTAATGAAAAACAGATAATTTCTGAATCGAAAGATCTCTACTGAAGGAAATGGAAGTAGAGAAAAGATGAAGAAAAATGTAATATGGACGTCAGAGCTACCCCTGCAGTGGGGAGCAGTGCTGAACGTTCAGAAATGTCATGCTCCTGTGGTACAACTGAATTATTATGTAGTACATCCTAAGAGGACAAGGGTTCACTGTGCTGAAGTTCAAGGTTGACCTGTCCTCACCATGTCTTCACCAGCCAGAAGTCCTAACTGCTGGAGGTCCCATCATCTGCTCAGCAATTGTAGCATTCAAAGCAGCAATTGTGCAGCTCAACCTTCATCCCAGAAAGGGGAAAATCCCTTTGAACACACTACCACAATGGCTGAGCAAGCACTTTAAGGCTTCAAATATAAATGCACCAAGAACCCTCTGACAACATTACACTGCAACACTGATACACTGCATAGGTTCTGTACTAGCAGGAATATCAGGATGTCATTAGAAATAAATTAACCTAATAGAAAACATTCTTTGAACTTATTTCTTAGGAGAATTAAGTATGCAATGTCAAACACTGAAGACATTGGGAAAGAAAGGACTGGAGTCACTCGTGTCACCTCAATTTGCCTGCTGTGCACAATTCCATAGAATAATTATTGACTACACAATAGCACACTATTGCTCTTTTCAGCAGGTCCTGATCTTGTCTTAGGACAAAGACTTGGTTTAAAACACTGCAAGGGAAGGAAGTCCTTAGCTCAGGAGCAGGCACCTTTCCAAGTCTTCGTCCTTAGCTCAGTCCTCTATGGGCAGAACTGTGCCCATGAGGGACTTGACACTTTGCAAATGAGAAGCTTTCTACAGAGCTGTGAGCACTGCAGCTCTTCAGAGCTGTGCAACTAAGCCAAATTTCTGGTGTATTTTCAGAGAAAAGGCAAAAGGCACAACCTTAACAGTTCTTACTAAGAACTGTGAAGGAGCAAATTCTCAGCCTGAAGATTTTCCAAAGAAGAGGTCATGGGAATTTGCTAACATGTGCAGTGTATTTCTTCTTCTCCTCCTCAGAAAAAGTATTTTAGATAATTTTCTAAAAATAAATCTACCTCCAGTTGGCGCTTAAAGACCAGTCAAATTAGAGAAGAATAAAGTTTTATAAACGAGAAGCATTGGGTGGCATGAAAGACCTTACAGATATTCTCCATTTTCTGCTTCATGGACACATTCGCAGTCACATGTGGTACTATTTATTTATTTTCTGGTTAACTTATTCTAACCAAAGCCAGCCTTTATACAGAATAAACATGTTTAACACTCAGCACCTAAGAGAAATATTCTAAAAGTACTTTCCAAAAATGTTTCCATTTTACTCATACAAGCTATCCACATAACTATTAAGATGTCAGAAAAGCAATTTGACCCATGGCTATCCCAGAGATCAACGTTTGTGTCTATGTGTGAACTAGCATACGTGAACAGAAATTGCATTTGGTCAATGATACAACAGAGAGCATGCAAAAATAAAAGCAGTGAAAACTTCTAGGTAAATCTGTACACTTTATGCATGCACAGCTTTTCAAATGGATTTTGAACTTACCTGTATGTGCATAAACCCCAATAATCCAAATTGTCATATCTATGGTGAAAGGCTGCATCATACAGGCCTTTTATCCTGTACTATTTTTTTTTACTCTCTGAAAGAGAGAAATCTGAGATACAGCTCATTGTAAAAATAGGCCATAAAGAAGACCTTGGAGGAACAGCTTCGATTCACATTCCATTTGCTTTGATTATTCTACTAGAAGAAGAACCATTGTTGTAATTTAGTAGGGTTCCTGAAACAGTATCAACAACTGCATTTAAAATCATCACTCACTGACTCAGGAAAACTGAAGAAAAAGCCCATAAAGGTTAACATACTGTGGGGTTTATGCTCTAAATGTGTGAGAATAAGCCCAAAATGGCACATTTAAGATAGAAAATTCCTCTAATGCGGAACAATTACATGTATTTATTGTAACTATCACAAATTTCAAGCCTAGAAAATGGGAAGATGCTTTCTCTGGACAAAAACTAAGTCTGAGGCGTGTCACCATATTTTGGATAATGACTGCTCTGTAGATGGCCATGGTAACTGTTCCAGATCCTAATAAGGCTTGTAGGGATGACCTGAGGAACAAGATGTCTTGCTAGGATGGAGCACTTGGAGAGAGCACACAAGTTAAAAAAAAAAACGAACAGAAATCTGTGTCTCATATGGAATTCAGAACCTGCATTTTCAAAATGATGCACGATTTTTAACTTGTTTTATCTTCGTATGAAAGCATTTGAGGTGATTTGTGGCTGCAATTAAGCATTCCCCTTGGACAGAAAAGCACTTTCGGTAAAATGAAGTATCTTTTTGCAAATGACAGTCATTTGGATTAAAAAAGAAAATTAAAAAAAAAAAAAAAAGCAAACCATTTCAGAAAATTTAATTCATTCGAACTCACAACTTAATTGCCTATGAGGTCTGTCTTACCTGGGCTGAAAGTGTGTAATAAAAAACATACAAAGCCTAAAAATGCTATAAGGATTGATTTAGAAGCCAACAACTTTCACGTTCCTTAGGCTTTCTTCTCTCTTCATGGCATCAGACCTCTTCTAAGACATCATTAAAAGAAACTGAAGACGTGCCATTGAAAGTGCATAGCATCAACTTCTCACTTTTTAAATGATGATAACGCTGTCTGAAATTTCCTCCTCAAACAAATGAATGACAGCAGAAAGGAAAAACTTCCAAACCCTACTAAGAATTTTTTTCAGACATTCAGCCCAAATTTACATTTCAATTTGTTCAGCTTTCACATGACACTAAAGTGTTTTCTCTCTCAGTAATTGAAAAAGAATAAATGTTTTGGTGAACTTCCACAGAGTAAGGAAATATTAAGGAAAAATCAGAAATTTTTGGAAGGAGACACTGGTTATTGACAGAAAGGCAAATCCCAAGCTGGTTGTTCACATTTAAGGCAATTAGGGATAAAATAACCTATGCTTTAGGTTCTTGAAGTTCTGAAGGCATATTCAAATTGAGGACACCTGAAAGTCTCTGGGTTGACCACTCCCTGTCTAGAAAGCTGCCTACCTTAAACATGGGCATTTCAGGAGAGGGTCAGCCTGATGATGTTCTCCTGCCATTCTCTTTGATAACCATCAAGGCACAGCTTTAATTCCCAATTTATTGCCTTTGTGATAACGTGGTCTGACAAGGAGATCAATTCAACAACAGTGTGCAAATCAAACTGGTACTACTGCTTTTAAGCTATTATTTCAGTATACCACTGGTTTACATAATGTTCTAGCTGGATTAAAAACCTTTTCTCATCCATCCTCCAGTTTGGCCCACCCTCTGACTTCTCTCTTCTCTGCCAAAGAGAGACAACTGGTACTCCCAAACCAAAAAGTACAGACCACTGCACGTGTACAGAATGCAATAAATAAAATTAAGTTAAAACATCACTGCAGCACGTAGACCAAAGACCATTTCCTCCTGAAGATCACTCAACTAGGAACTAAAGTAACAAAAAGCACATTACTTTGTGTAAAAACTTGACTACAGGGAATTACTCCTGTTACGTTATCAGTTACCCCAAGATCGATATTTCTCTGAGGAGCATGTTGCTGATAAATATTGTGGCTATAAACAAGATAACAGAGAAGCTTCTGTACAAAGTTAGTACAAAGGGAGCGGTATGCAGGGGAAAACAGCAGGAATAAAGGCTTAAGCTCTTCTCTAGATGGCACAAAATGTGATTACAATTAGAATAAAAAAGTATAATCAGTGCTGGGACACTCAGTGGTGATTTAAAACACAGAATCATAAAGGTTGGAAAAGACTGATAAGATCACCCACTCCAACCATTTGACTTATGCCGTGTACTTAAAATCTTAGCAAAGACAAACCAAAGAATTTTAAATATATTTTTAAATACTATACGGTATTTTAAATAGCAAATTTTGATGGGTCAATTACAACCTTCCCAACTGCACCATTTAAACAGCATCTCGCATTTCCACACCCTCCTCATAGCATCAAGGCTGGTTTTATTTGCTTTCTGGTATAAAAAAAAAAACAACAGGTGAAGAAGAGACCGAATCTCCAGGCTTTGCTGTTGCTGTCAGCATCTAGCTTGCAGTGTAATGGCAGTGGTGTAATGGCAATGTGTAGGTGCACCACCATAAAAATCTCTTTCTTCCTTCACATTCTCATCTTGTCAGAGGGAAATCTCATCTCCAGGAGTGATGATTCTCTCAACAGGGCCAGCACAACGTAATTAATTCATGCACAGCCAACGACGGCAAGAACACACTTGATAGAAAGTTCTGGTGCAATGGGCTGGCTGTTGTACACATCTTCTCTTCACCTTCTCTCCATCTTCTCATCACTTGCAAGGGCACGAGCAAGCTTCAGCAGATGGCTGCATTCTCATTCCACGTGGGAGCTGCCAAACCTCTGCTAAGATCTGGATGTGATTTCTCCGAAAGCAGTAAATCTAAGCTAGGAACAGCCTCGAGCTTGGAGATCCTCACTGAGAAATTGAGTTTGTAAAGGAATAAAATGGCATAACTCAGAGCTGTTACCATGAAATTTAAGCTATGAAATGTATAGTGATATAAGAGTCCAGGACAAAATATGGGAAAATACACCGTACAGACCACTGGAACGGTGCTCTGTTGTATTGCTTTGAAATAGAAGAAGCTGGGTTGATGTTGAGCTTTGTTATAAATTTGTAAAAGCATTAGATCCAGTGGCACTCGCTTCTGCAGAGTTAAAAAGCAGTCTATTCACTTATGAATTTACAGCAGTGAAAATCTATCTTTATTCCCCTTCTATCTCTAGACACTATTCTTGCAAAGACGTTATTTCCCTTCCTGCAGATGAAACAGAGCAATAACCAGTGCCACAGTTCTGAATTTATACATCTGGGAGACCCAAGAGCAGCTCGTTCTGAAGCAAATGCAGCACAGCTGCTCCTTTGAAAGGAAAATGGGAGTAACTCAACAGTAGATCACATCAGCTCATTCTGTTAAGGTAGATTTACCCAGAAAAAGAATCATCAGTTGGTGGATATTTTGGGGATTTGTTCCCCTTCCCATGAGTGCAAGGCAATGGCTCACACATCACACAGTGCAACTTCTCAGCCATAAATTAGATCAGAATCTCCATGTTTGCAAAAACACTTCTGCCTATTTAGTACGAAGAGATGATCTCCACTGTTATGACCTATCAATGAAGACATGCTAAGCAGTTGGATGTGTCCTTATCCCTGTTGTAAAACATGGCCTACAGTTTACTTGGCACGCAGAAAGAGCCAGGAACATGTGGCTGGTAGCCACGAGCTTACCACAAATTGGCTGTAAACGTATGCTGATACAGGATTCACTGTTGGGCCACCCTCCTTGATCCGTTTTCTGTAACATTCTCCCACCATGCAGCCTTTCTGCAATGGCTGCAGAAAAAGTGATCAAGTAGCAGTGTTCTACTTTGCTTGGCAGTGCCTCGTTTATTACTACTGAGATAGAATGGCTGCTTGACATTTTCATTATTCACAATAATAAGCAAGCGAGAATCCTAACTATTGATGATAACGTTGGTTGGGACATGGTCTGAGAGAGCTGGGGATGCTCAGCCTGGAGAAGGCTTCGGGGAGACCTGATAGCAGCCTTTCAACATCTAAAGAGGGCTATGAGAAAGAAGGGGATGGACAGACAGACTCTTTAGCAGGGTCTGCTGTGACAGGACAAGGGAAAATGGTTTCAAAATAAAAGAGGAGAGATTTAGGCTGCATATATTGAAGAAATTTTTTACTATAATGGAGATGAGACATTTAGGTAGGTTGCCCAGAGAAATGGTGGATGCCCCCATTCATGGAGACAACCAAGGTGAGGCTGGAGCACACTCTGATCCCCTGATGGAGCTATAGTTGACCCTGTTCGTTGCAGGGGATTTGGACCACATAACCTTTAATAGTCCCTTTCAACTCAGCTGATTCTATGACTCTATGTTTGAATGTTGACTTTGACTCTTGACACCAACCAAGTGTCACATTTTAAGCAACAAGCATTAGAAGGCAATTCTTATTAACAAACACTGAATAATGAGAAACTTGTTCCACACTTCCAAGAAGGTCTTTCAGATCAAACCTAAAAAACAAGAGCTCCGTTCACATTCTAAAGACCCTCCACAGCATATTTGGTAAGAGATGGGTTTTTGCCCTGCAGTGCCAAGATAAAAAAAAAAAAACACAAAAAACTCTGAGATGTCTAGATGTTGCTGTTGACTGGTGTTGTGATTGCTTCCCTCAACAAGGCTGCAGTTTGGTGGAGCTGTGTGTGTATCCCCCTATGCACAGTTACAGTATCAGACCAACCTATGAGGGCGCCTTTGTGTTATCTTCCACTTTGATTTCATGTACCCCTTGGTCTCATTAACCATGCTATGTAGCCTCGAAGTTCATTTTGAGAGCAAATATCATGTAGCTTTATTCCCTATATGCAATGAACTTTCTTTTAATCCTTTTGAGCAAATACTGGTTCTTTATGAGGCTAGAAGAAGGAAACATTGTCAGATGTCTTTGTCTCTCCCTAATTGGCTGAGGAGTGCTGTGGGGTTGTTTCTTGTAGGGGTGCATTAACAAGGGATGAAGTCTGCAAAACACAAGACTCTGGAACTACAGAAGGGTAGAGTAGCAAACCCACAGGGGGAGTTGGACCAGATCACCTTTAAGGGTCCCCTCCAACTCAAATGACTCTACAATTATATGACTTAAGATGCCAGGAAACCCCAGCTGTGTATACCCAAGAGGAAAACATAAAGTGCTGCACCTCCAGCTAATGGTGATAGCAAGAACTGTGAGCCAGGTCACAGCCTTCATCTTCAGCCCAAAACACAGATTTGATAAATTACTGCTTTAACATTTCTCACTTAAAAACAAGACGAAACCAAGATTAATTTAGGTATTTTACATTTACATCAAGCTGGGTAAGCACCATTTCTACATCCAGCCACCTTCCTTCTCTCACAAAAATACAATCCCAAATCTCTTCACTGCAGTTCCAGAAACCACCAGCTTCTATCGAAAATGAGACTGACAATGAGGAAAGCCTGCCAGTTGCCTCCGTGACATGAGATTGCTTCATGATGGAGATGATAATCCAAAATGACCACTGAACTAAATTACCCACTGCTGATCCATTTGTAATTTAAATCCAATCCTGCAGAAGCCAGAAGATAGATGTACTAACCACGGTCAATCAGAGTCTCTATATAGAAGCTCCTCAGTGCATTTATTTCACGTGAACCCAGGGCACGTGTATGCCTAGAACTCCTTTCTGCACAGCACTGACCACAAGACTCTTAAATCCATAGGATCCCAATGCCTGGACTGGTTGTAACTTACTGGCTGAGTACATACAGCACTTCACTTCCCATGGCACTGTGGGAAGTGTCTCAGCTTCACCACTACTGATGCAGTACTCTGCAAGGTAGGAAAAGCACACAGCCTTGCCTAAAAAGCATTATCATTTTAACCAATCTTGATGATCAATTTGAAATGAATTCCTGCCTCTTGCACAGAAATATCATGAGGTTTCATTAAATGTGTATAGACCACTTAAACATCATGCATCAATAAAGATGTTAACAGAACCATCATATAACGTCTTCCTATTACACAAAGTGATCTGAAATACAGAGTTCACTTACTTCAGCTTCTCATATTATTAAATCCTATTTCCTTTAATGCCATATTACATTCAGTTTGTTGACCATCACCGAAATACAGTGATACCCCCTGCCTGAACTTCACATTCTCTTCTGAGCGCAACTGCTTTGTAAAAATTAACTTATTATTCATATTATTTTAAAATGTGATCTGGTGGCACTTTCTACGTGCTCAAACCACACAGCTCTCAATCTGGCCTCCGTAAAAAGTAACATATGCTGTCTATAAATCTTTAAAATGGCTCTATTAATAGAGTAGCTGTGGTGACAGCTTTATAAATGGGCACCATCTTTATGCAAACTGTTTTTTATTAGATTGCATTATAATGATTTGTAATACGAATGCAAGGACGGATTTGGAGCGAATGGAAACCAGCAACAGCTCCAACGAGCCGGCTGTTTCCAAGCCCGTGAATTCTGTGTGGCAGATTGGGTGCACTTGCAACAACAAATACCATCAGATTAGTGTTGCTACATCTCTCTGCTCCTCTGCTTTTCCCAATTAGATAACAAACAGTCAAATAATTCGCTCCATGTCTGTCAATCCAATTACTTCCTATTTGCTATGTGCTGACATCCCATTAAGTAACCAGACAGACGGTGCGATCTTTGATTATCGTCCCACTGACCAATGAGCCTTCAGCATGCAACCAACTGAAACAGGGGTTATTCCAAAAAAACAAAACAAAACATTGGGACAAACGAAGAGCCCAGTCCAGGAGACTCTAAGTTCAGGGCCCACCTTGGATGCCCCAAAATACTGGGGCTTGGTGCTTTCAAGAACTTGCAGGGCCACATTCAGACATCTCAGTTCCCAAGGTTCTACGTGCAACTTTGCTTTCTCCACGACACTGCTTTCATTTTACAGTAAGAACGAAGACAGCATGACCCAAGAAATCTAAGGTAAAGAAATACATCCCTCCATCCCAGTCAACTTCCCATCCAGCAGTTCATCCCTTAACCCTCTGTGCCATATTTTGATTCTGAAACTAATATTGTGAAAGATTTGGCCCAAGTACAATCCTGAAACTCACTGCCATCCCCATACAAGCAGTGATGCCCAGAAGACTTCAGGACCTATAACTCCTAGCTGTAGAGAACAGATTATGATTGCACTAGGAAAAGGAAAGCATGAATGTGCTGGGACATTTTAAACAGGCAAGGTTACAACTCTTTAGTGAGGCTAACAGTTTTGTGGTCTTAATTTGGGAAAAAAAACCAACAGTCTAAGTAGAGCATCATTTTTTCTAAATTATTCTCTTCCTTACTGATGAGATCGAGACTCACTGCATTCTGTGGTAAACCCATCTCTGACTGTTCTTTCCCTCTTTTCAGGACTGTAAGCCTAGGGCCATGTCAAAATTAGGAGCAATGAGTAAAGAAATACAAAGCCTCCTCTGAAGATTCTCATTCCTTATCAGCCTGTTGTAATGAATTCCTGTTGCACCACAAGAGAACTTGAGAAATGGGTAAAACTGTTGGTTTGACAGCCCCAGGGAGAGAATTAATGTATTGATCCCCAATAAAAAGATGCACATCTTCCACTTGACTCAGAGGGACCTCTGAGGAGCTTTCAGTTAATACAGCCAATTCAGCTCCTGACACTTGTAAATTAAGAGATCAAATAATGCCAAGCAAAGATATTTTTCTTTGCCTTGCATGCAAGTAACCTACAGGAAGCAGAATAGGATCTCTACTGATTTTCACTGAGAGCTTGAAGTAGACCTGAGATGATACTGAGCTGGGCTGGTTTTTAACTACTCTGTTCAACCCAGTCTCACTAATATTATGACACTGTACACAAGCACACAAATATCAGAGCGCAGTCTGAGTACAACTACTTTACCTGCTTGCTGACCTCAGGCATGCACCACTGTGGGAGAAAGCTCACTGCCATTCATGCCATGAATCTGGCATCAACATAGCCACATCTGCACTGCTGTGTTACAGCCATGTGCATGGGACCATGAAGATCCTATACATAAATAGCTGCCAGTGTAAACACACTGCACTTTTGAGATCTAAATTACCAATTAAGGCAGGCAGTGTTAAGCTATACACAATTGCAGCCTAATTACATTCATTATTAAGTTGGCAGAAGAACTTCACCCAATTGGGGCAGGCTAATATTGCTGTTTAGAAAAAAAAAACAGTAATCAAAGAAGCTGTGATCTGGGCTCCAGTCCTTAAGAAGTGCACACCTTGCCTTCAGAGCCAGAGCTGAAGGAAAAGGAACATAGGAAAGTTTATCATATGCCCTTGAAGGTATCTACAGGAGTGATATTGCACCACAATTTCAGCACCCACCCTGAAGGGCTGAGAAGAGGCTGAGTGGGTTAGATGCTTGCACAAAACGTTGGTGAAAAACAGTTTCCAGAGTAAATACGGATGAAAAGCAGATATCTGAATTGCTTCTGATCATCCACTTTATTTGGCCATCAGGGCCTGGCCCAAGCTAACAACTGATGGTTAGCAGGGAAATGGATTTGCATCACAGCAGACCTGAGCAACAACAACACTGTGCTGCTGGAGGCAGCAAATTTGGACAGATTGGATGCTGCACCTCCATTAAGGATCTTATTCCTGTTCTCAGAAGAATGAGGGCATTTATTTCAATGTCTGCAACCATTTCCGACACCAGGAATTACATTCTCCCAAACAGCCTAAATCTCCATGTAGTTCCATTTCTGTACTTTTTCTTTAACTCCTAATCTTTACAATTGAAACAAGAAATTATGGACAGTCTTCTGTCCCAGACAGCTGTTTTCTGTCCATAGAGTGATCCTTATAGAACACACATAATGCAATAACCTACTAAAGTGACTGAAGTTGTTGTAAAACATAGCATAAATGCACAAGGGCAGGACTGCTATTGCTAAAATTATTTTCTGACCCTGGTACACGGCGTTTGATGTTCATATGTGTGTGTATTTTATTATGCTATAATTGTCGTGCACAGATAATACGCAGTGCATTAGGAGGCTCAGTCAGTTCTGTAAACATATAATTGTGTAAAATGGGGCTGACACAGTCTAAAGCACATTGTGACTCTTGATTACAGACTATCAGGCTAAAAGACCCATGTTTTAGAGTGAGACAGAATTATCTTCAGACACAGATGCAGAGCAAGAGAATGCAGCGCATCACCTAGAAACTCCCCTCACTGAGCTCACAAATTGCAGCTGGAAGAGGCCAGCAGGATGCTGTGAGATGCTGTCCTATTGCATAGGACCAGCTGCTGTGCTAACATTGACTGCGGATGACTCTGACCTGCCACTATCATAAATCAGTCGCAGAATAGGCTCACAGAATCCTTAAGGCTTGAAAAGACCATTAAGATAAACAAATCCAACCGTCAACCCATCACCACCAAAGCTGCTCACAGAATCATCATGGTTGGAAAAGACCACTAAGATCACCCAGTCCAACCATCAACCCACCATCACCTTGCCAATTAATCCATGGCCCTGTGCCACATCTATTCTCTTCATGAATACCTCTGGGGACGGTGACTCCACCACCCCCTTGGACAGCCTTTTCCAATACCACACCACTCCTTCTGAGATGAAATTTTTCCTAATGTCCAACCAGAACATCCGCTAGCACAACTTAAGACCATCACTTCTCATCCTATCCCAGTTACTTGAGAGAAGAGGATGACTCCCCACATCACCATAACCTCCTTTCAGGCACTTGTAGCCTTATGGAGGTTAAGAAGTGTTTGGGCACCACTCTCAGTCGTATGGCCTGGATTTTGGGTGTTGTGCAGAGCCAGGAGTTGGACTCAATGGTCCTTATGGGTCTCTTCCAACCCGGGATATTCTATGACTCTCTGAATTGCACTAATTAAGGATGTGTGACAGATGGGCTGCCTTAGCAGGCTTTCAGCCTTGGTGATCCCACTCTGCCCTGCCGCCAGCACCCATCCAGCTGAGATGGGGTGGCAGAGTTGTGGTGTCATCTCCCAGCCACAAAGTGCACTGGGATGGGCTGTGGTGTTACAATGCAAACCTTGCTGTGGGCAAAAGCACACAGCACTTGCACAGAGCCAGGAAGCTGCTAGGCTAATTAACTCTTAACTATCCACCAAAATACTGCAAAGTCTGGATACATCACAGAATAATTCAGTTATAATAACATCAACACAGGGATAGCACAAAGCCCCTGGTCTTCTCAGTACAAAGACATTTCTTGCGACAACAGTGAGCAAGTATTCCCTAAATCAGAATCCTAAAGGCATCACAAAAATGAAGTTTCATGCTTGTGTTCTATATTCCTCTGTGGCATGAGATGTCTTGAAGCATGTCCAGTGAGCATGGGGACATGAAATAGGTGGAAATAAATGCTGAGAACAGCAAAGATATCATTCAGAAGATCTCTTTCAAAATATAACTTAATGTTTTCCTAATATAAAACACTACCTTTGTGGCTACCTGCATTGTAAATTGTGCTCAGTTTCTTCACATTTTCTTCTTCCCATTCTCTCACCTTAACAAGAATACGTAAAAATATGAGTACAACTATAGGGAATGCAGCAGTGCAAGTAGTGTAATAGGATGGATACTGCAGCATTTTTATTTTCATTTTTTTTTCCCATAAATCTTCTTTTCCTGTATTGGGGTGCATTGAAGGCTGTGGCCAGCAGGTCAAAGGGAGGTGATCTCCCTCTACTCTGCCCTGGTGAGGCCTCACCAGACCTGGGTCTGTTCAGCCTCAAAAAAAGAAGACTCAGAGGGGATCTGATCCACATCTATCAATTCCTAAGGAGTAGGAGGCAAAGAGATGAGGCTGGACTCTTCTCAGCAGTGTGTGGTGATAGGACGAGGGGAAATGGCCACAAACTGAAGCATAGCAAGTTCTGCACAAATGTGTGTGGGAACTTCTTCACAGTGCAGGTGGAGCACTGGCACAGGCTGCCCAGAGAGGTGGTGGAGTCTCTTCTGGAGATGTCCAAGACCCACCTGGATGCCTATCCGTGCAATCTGGTCTATGGAGCTGCTTTGGCAGGGGGGTTGGACTGGATGATCTCTAGAGGTCCCTTCCAACCCCTCCAATTCTGTGATTTTAAAAACTGGACCAGGAAGCAGCATCCTATTGCTTGTTGGAACTCAGCCAGCCAGTGTGAATCATTTCAGTCCCCTGAATTTTATCTTGTTCTCTACAAAATAGCGTGAACGGTGCTTGAATGATGTGCATAATAACTCAAGGCGGGGCTGCCAAACTCATTCTTGTCTTCCTGCAAAGAAATATGCTTTCAGAAGATACTGATTGTAAAGTGTCATGTACAAGACACATCCAAGTATTTTTTAAGATTTGCTTTTTGAGAATGAAGACTTCTCAGCAAAGTATAATAAACTAAAATGCCCTAAATCACCAGCAACATTTCAAAATACATGTATATGTACTCTGATGGTCAAATCCTGATCTGCCAAGCTTGACTGCAGAAGGTAAGCATTTAGAGGGAGCTTATAAAGATGATGGAGAACAACTTTTTACACAGTCTAGTAGTGACAGGACAAGGAGATGTCAGGAAGAAAAACTTTGCCCAGAGAAGAGTGAGTGTCACACGGTGGAGGTGCTCAAGGCCAGGCTGGATGGGACACTGGGCAGCCTGATGTGGTGGGTGGCACTCAGCCCAGGCAGAGGTTGGGGATGTGTGGGCTATGAGGTCCTTTCCAATCCAAACCACTCTATGATTCTATGACTCTACCAGTTTCGTCATGCTGCTAAAACACCCATGGATTTATCTTTCTTCCCAAAAGAGACAGATAATCAATACTAACAATTACACACCTCTCTGTTGATACATAAACTCTCCACACATTCCTGTGCCAGCACTTATCACCTGTGTCCTGAACAGGACATTCTGGGGCAAACACAGAGTTCACTCTCCATGACTATCTATGTCTGTGGATCTTTCTGTTAATACCCTCACCTGTGAGCAGCTGTAATTTCAGAGATGCCTTTCCCCAAGGCTTTCTGCTTTTCCAACCTACCTTGACTGGATTTCTTATGGCTGTACTGGAAGATGTATTTCTCCTGCCTGGAAGTTTTCCTTTCTGTCCCAGCAGTAATAACCACACATACATGGCTTCTATGGTTTGATTTAGCACAATAAAGCAACACACATGGGATTGCTCTCACGGCAGCAGAGCAATATCAGATTTAAGAACCACGTTAGCGAGACACTCACCCTTTAGCCAGACAGCCAAAATGGCTCTTAACATGTGAAGTCTGTTAGGATGCTCAGTGTCAGCACCATTTCTTCTTTTTTTTCTTGCTGACATGAGTTAATCAACACCATAATGTGTGGAGGCATCAATTATAGGGATGCTGTTTCTCACCATTTCATTTCTGTTTAGAGGAATCACTTCAGATCTATGGAGGGGATGTATCCACGCACTAAGTTAATCTTTTCCTCCTAAAAGCTTGAATTATATCTCTCAAGCTGGATAGCTAGATGATGCTGGTCTGTGCTACTGTGCACAAACAAAACAGTGAGTTACTGGTCCAAACTAAAGGCTACCAGCAGAGAACAACTGAAACTGATACAGCACCTGTAACAACATGAATGGTTACCAATCCCCCTATTTTCATAGGCAAAACAAACTAAACGAAGAAGGAGAACACAATTCTCCTCTCCGACACATCTGTCTCCTTTGGACATTCAATACTGATGACTGCGGAAGAAACTACAACAAAATCATTCATTTCCTCTAGCCATTGAAAGGAAGTTTCAGATCAGCCATGGACAAGGGGGGAATAAGAAAGGTATCATGATTTGTTCCTTTAATATTTACCCTAAAATAAATGTTGCTGTTAGGTTTATGTACACAGCAGCATAGTTGGACTTGACAACTCCACAGACGTACAATATGGCCTACCATAAAAGCGAACAAATGAGTCAGACTAAAATGAAATCAACAAATAAATCGTAAGAATTACAAAATACACTTTTCATTTTTTTTTCATTTCCAATTTATGAACCTTTGGGCTTCATCTCAGTCACAGTTTCAAGCTTACTTTCTTGGAAATAAGACTGAAAAACAACTTCAGAGACACAAATATCCCACTACTGCCACCATGGGTGGCAAGCAACCTTGTCCACAACTCGGGGATTGGAACTAGACTATCTTTAAGGGCCCATCCAACCTAAGCAGTTCTATGATTCTATGATCACTCTCTCCCTCAAATTCCTAGATGTTGTTGTTGTAAAACAAATCTACAAAACAGCACCAGTAAGCAGAAGATATCACCTGGCCCCATCTGCTGAACTAAGAGGACAGCATATCTCTTGAAGATCAACACCAACATCATTGCATCCCAACAGGACTTGGACTTTCCCACTTTCTGGATGGACCTTGTATTGCCAACCAATGACTGTACATTCTGGCTGCTGCTTTTGAATCATGCTTTCTTTTTCATATTCATCACTATTTCCAATTTGGCAACAGACCTGGGCTTCAACATGCACACAATCCTTCCTAGGTTGGCACTGCCTGATGCACATCCTGGATGGTGTTTAAAGAATAACAGAATCATTAATGCTGGAAACACCACTAAGATCAAGTCCAACCTCTGATCCATCACTATCATAACCAATAAACCACGTCCCTCAATGCCACATCTCCACATTTCTTGGACACCTCCAGGGGCAGTGACTCTTACCACCTCCCTGGGCAGCCTGTTTCAATACCTCAACACTCCTTTTGTGAGTAATTTTTTCCTAATATCCAACCTGAAAGTTCTCTTAGGAACTTCAGAGAACTGAAGTTTCAAAAGTTTTCTCAGACTGTATGTTTGTAAGAGAGACTTTGCCACAAGCACACACAATAGACAGACATCCAGAATGCAAATCTTAATAAGCTTAATAAGCTTTCTGCTGAAAATAAGGATGACCTTATCTGTTTGTATCTTTGCAATTCCAGGGGTTGTTTGGCTTTTGGATTCTGTTCTTTTGTTAAATTAGTTTTACGGGGTAATTTCCCCAATGAATCAACACAGAACATCTGATCTATTTTGGGGGTATAAAATAGATACAGCACATGCTAAAGCTTAACTTAAATCTTTCCTTAAATTAACACTGTACGAAGCAGATTAAGATATCTTTCGATTTTCAATCTTCTAGCCTACAACTGCAGATTAGCACTGCTTATCTGTACATAAACTGCAGTCATCCTGCCTAAAGTCACCTCTTCCTGGACAGCGTGGCACATCCTATCCTCACAACATGCACGTGGAAAGGAAGGACAAGCTCACAAATCTCTCAGTCTCCAATCAGAACATACTTCTGATGTATCCAAGGGGGGAATACAAGAGGACTGTAGCAGGGTCTGAGTGACAGGACAAGGGAAAATGGTTTCAAATTAAAACAGGGGACATATAGACTGGAGATAAGGAAAAAGTTTTTTACAGTAAGGGTGATGAAGCACTGAAACAGGTTGCCCCAGAGCAAATGGATGGAGCTGTAGGTGTCCCTGTTCCTTGCAGGGGAGTTTGACCAGATGATCTTTAAAGGTCCCTTCCAACTCCAACAGTTATATGACTCTATGTCCTTATCATGTATTTAGAGCAGTGGTGTGTCCCCACAATCCCAAGTAAAATAGACACAAGTGAAGAAAATAAGCAGAAAGTGCTGACCCAGGCTAAGATCAAGTGGTTGAAATTTGAAGTTCAGTTACAGTTGGAAATCCTCCTGCATGATAAACCCTCTCACTCTGCAGATCTGCTCTTTACAAGTACACAAAATGATCTGAGCTTTGAATACAAATTTCCATCACTACCTGTCCAACAGATTCAAAGAGATATGAAAATGTGTTAAGTATTTTCTACTCATAGCAGCTTAGAAATTTCAACTTTCAAATCAATATTCCTAATTCTTAAAAAGTTAAAGAGAGACAGAAAGAACACAAGCTTTATTTTAATATCTCGAAGTACTTTTGAAGCACCAGAAGTTGAACAAATTATTCTTTTTTTGACATGGAATCTGGTGTACTTTGATAGGGAATCCTCTGAATGAGATGGCTGAATTTGATAGTTCATGTCATCGCTTTTTGCATATATTTTCTTTCCTTTACCTGTCTAGGAAGTGCTGTTATACTGAAAGCAATCAACTTTAAAAATATGTTTCCTAGTTTTACTTTTGATGCCAATAAAAATATTTCAAGTTGAGAAGGAGAGAGAAAATAGCTAATTACTTATCATTACTTATTTTTGCTTCTCAGTTTTTTTTAAGGAAAATAGATTTACCAGTTTCAATTTTTGTTTCTCTTCACAAAGCACTCATGCAGGAGCAATTATTTTTGCTGGATCCTAGCCCAAATTATATATACACAAAACGCTTAGCACCTCACACCCCCTCATACATAATGCTGAAAATAAGCATGCAGAGATTGCAAGCAAAGAAATGCCTACATACACATATATAACATCTCTCCAACTATAAGAGCCTCATTTTACAACTACATCTGGAGTCCAATTTGACTGTATCACCCTAAGAACTGGAACCAGGAACACACTTACCAGGGTACAACTCTTCTACAATGAACCATGCTCAAGTAGGTCTCAAACAGCTTTCCTGGAGCAGTTCCACACTAGTGCTTCTCTAACACTCAGTACCACTCTCCTCCCTTTAATGGGATGTTTTAGCCTTCTGACTTTTACGACAGATGCATTTAAGGCTCAGTGATGTCATTTAACTACAGACTTAGGGAAGAAGGTTGAGAGCTTTATTATAACCAGGCTGTGCTGTCAGCTCTCCAGATGGAGCCACAAACTATGCCATATTGCTCAGGCATAAACACCAATGAGGGGAAAGTGGGGACTGGGAAGAAGAATCCAATAACTCATTTTTTTTTTCTCTTAGACATTAACACACAGCAGTCAGCTTGGATAAAGTAATTGTTTCAGATCAGTCTCTTCTCAGTTCCTCTCTCCTTCTCTATATTTACACGCACATACACTTATCAATATAATCATAATTGCACAGATAGCAAAGCAGAAGTATACACACAACAGCAGACAGGCCTAAGGAAAGTTTAAATAAATGCATGATTCTGCCAATTCAATGTATTCACTGATTTATATACCTATTTTATTTTTGTATCACAGACTCACATTATTTGAGATAGGCTCTAAGTACCTACAGATCAGTTTATCTCAAAAAGCCCAGTGTGATTCTGAAGACATGCAGCTTTCCAGAAAAGTATTAAATGGAAGCAAAAGTGGAAAGGAACAGAAAATGATAAGAAAGGAGAAATAAGAATAAATGACAGTATAAAGTTACTTGCTGGTCACTGACTATGGAGGAAAAAAAAAAACAAACAAAAACCAACCAAGTAAAAGAGGGCTTGGTGAAGTCAAGTAGGAATTCAGTCTGTCCACATACAGTCAACCTTCCCAATACATCCATCACCCGTGAGAGGTACGCCCTGATTTGCCTCCAGGAACCCTGTACAATAATATGAATGGGAACAAAACAACCTACTGATAATCAAAAGCACAAAATTCAGTGTTCCTGCACAGCAGGTAATGAACCACTGTAGACCTTAAATGGACATGAAGCTGGACGTATAAGAAGACAAAATACAAAATATCGAGTACATCAAAATAATAAGAGAGCACTGGTGTGAAAAGTAAATTCTCAACTCCTGCATCCTCCAATAGTATTCAGGAGTTAGATAGAAACTGAAGACAGGTATGGATAAGGATGCTGTGATTAAACTAGCTGCAGAAGTTGATGAGCCAGCCAAGAGAATGAGCCCAAACTGTACATCTTGGACCAGCAGCAGACCTCTGAGCTCCTGAAGAAAACTATCTCGATTTGATCTGAGTTTGGGATAAAAGTAATAGAAAAGCTTTTGCATTTCACTACTCATTTTATTCAACTCTACCTTCGGATCACAGTATGGCGTATTGGAAGCTAGTGGATTTATAGCTCAAAAGATGCATTCTGCATCACAGAGGCACTGACACTTCATCTCAATCCAGTAAAACCTCATCACTCTTCAGATTTACAAACCCTTGTGTTGACAGCAGTGTCTGAACGGAGTCAAGAAAAGTTAATTAAAAAATAATAAGGTCCCTTATGTGTTACTCCTCTTGCTGTTCTTCTCTTTCACCTTTTTCTATGACCTTAAAGAACTGAGTACCCCAAAATCAAGTTAATAAGAAAAAAAGGGATGATTGAAGTTATAGAAGAAAAAGCATGCTCAGAAAAACAAAGCGTTTTCTTTCATTATTCCTTCTTCTGAGAAAGAAGTGGTTATATGATTAATTCTTTTTAGCTGCTGAGAGCTGACATGTTTGAAAAAAGGAATTTTTTTTCTCAATACTTCATAAAATTTCAAATCTGATTTGAAAAGCTGTTTAATAAACATGGAATTTGACTGTTAGCAGCACATGCCTACTTCTGTAGACCTGAATCCCACCCCTACCCCAGGGATCCCATGCACAATGCACCATGAGAACAAGTCATCCCTTCCCACTGAGGTTCCGGAAATCAATGCATGAACACACATCCATCTCCCCATGTTTTATCTCCTAGAGTCTACACTGGTGACTGAGCTCACATGCCCTGAGTGCAGCCAATGCTGGTACAAGGAACTGCAATTCTAAGCCACCTAATAATTATCAGATTCCTACTGATACAATGACAACACAATTCAAGGAAAAAAAACCCAACAACAAAAAACACCAAACAAACAAACAAACAAAAAAAAACCAAGCCAGAATTAGAGGATAGAAAAGAACGATATTCCTTTGATTTTGGAAATAAAATCTAGGCAGAGTTCACACGAGGCAGGAGGAGAAAACCCTGTTGTGCACACAACAGCACCATTTCCGTATCAGTTCTTGACAACAAAAAAGGACTAAGATTTTCTGCATTGTTTTGCATGTTTTTTTTTTTTTTGTTCCAGTAAAGACTGAAATGGATGGTGCTGAAAGAGTACACAGGGATGAGAGGATACTGAACAGTCCCTAGGAAATCAATTTCTAGCTACTGCTTACAGTGTTTAGATTTAAGAGAAACCTCCCCACATACAGGAATGTAAGTATGAACTACTGAGAAATGAAAGACAATATGTAAACGTCAGCAGCATTGAGTAAACTATTAAAAAATATCAATTTATAGACAGGGACATTAAATATTTTGTACTTAAGCTTTTTGCTTGTACAGTAAGAATGGCAAGTGGATATAAATTTCATGGTCATGGAAAAGCAGAAGCTTGTAGCCTACAAAATGAAAATTATAATGCAACTTTGGAATGGAAATTTAAACTCCAAAGGTAATTTTCCATTGACGGTGCTCACTGACGCATGAATTACACTCACAGGGATGAGTAAATAGGATTTGTTTGATTGCTTTATCATTCCTCCATTATAACAAATCTTTTAAAGCTGTAGGAGACATCATAAGGCTGTTTGTAGATTTCTTGTTTGAAGACGCTATGGGGGCAGAATTGCATCATTCCTACTGAGGAACGGGACCTGACCATGAAATCATAATTAATGCCACAACAATCTACTTATAAGTCTCTGAAGCAGCCAGGATGGGGATAAATTAGAAGCAAAATATTGTTAGCAATTTATTTAAATTTCATTTTAAAAAGCCTGACATGACAGGAACCATATTACAGGCTAATAAGGGATTAGATGAAGCAATTACAGCAAAGGATTTTTTTCAGCAATGCTTAGACACAAGCTTCATTGACATCTGTGCTTTGAAGCCACAATTCCAAATTTTTCTGAGTAGGATGACACCTGCCAACAGTTGTAGTATTCAAGAGAGTGCCTCAAGTTTAGAAATCCAAACGGGTGAATTATCCCTCTCAAAGGCCTAAAATTCATCATCTTACAGATCCAGGCAGATTTCCACATCACTGCTGAATCACAGTTATAAATGGTCATCATGGGAAAGAAGGGTTGGTAGAACAACCAGGAGAAGACACCTTGAAGATGTCTGTGTACCATGGTAATAGAGAGAAAAATCTCCCATGACTTAGGCAAGGGTAAAGTCAAAGTCAGCCAAAGAGGACTGCTCTCATCTGGAAAATAGGGATTAGAAGCCTGCCTTAAGAGGAAAAGTCTTAATACAGTAATGACTGAAAAAAAAGAACCAACCAAAGAAAAACACATGCATAAATACAAAACCAACCAACCCCACTCCTGGGTTCCTCCACTTCTGCTGTCCAAAGCCATTGAGGATGAAGTAAACTCTGAGTCTCACTGAAAGAAACCTCTGAAGGCCACAATGGTATCTTCTGAACACAAACTGAAGTTGACTTTCACCCCTTTGAACCTTTGTTACCACTGCTAGTATACAAAGACAAAACAGCCTAAGAACTCATAGCCTTCAGCTCAAGAAAAAGTCAAGAAATATATTATCACCTGAATTTAAGGCAGCATCTTAAATGATGGATTTTCAGCAACAGATTCTATTTTAAGGCGAAGACTTCTAAATACAGTGGGTAGCTAAGCAAGTGGCTAAACATCAACAGTAAGGAGATGAATCTGAAAACCACAATGGTGATTATCTTCAGAATCTGGGATACTTTTTCTTGGTTTGTCAGTTAATGAGCTGTTCTTGTACATAGGCCCTTGGTCTCACTTGTGTGACCAAGTAATGGGCAGAATAATGGCCCAAAATAATGACTTCCAAATCATAGTGTGGCATATGCTGTGTTTTGCTTTACTGGCAAAAAGAACTCAAGGAATGTTTCACTAAGATGCTTTTTAAGCTCTTGAATGTCTATATGGATGGCTGATCGATCTCGAATATTGTTACCTACTATCTTTGAACTCCAGCCAGCACAGATGAGGTTTGTCCAAAACACTGTGCTACATGGGAATGTCAACACAGAGATCATGATGCAGTACAACTGCCCGTGTACAACTGCAGCGATCTGAAGCTTTAGACCAGGTGCAAACATTCGTCTTCACAAGTGTTACACCTGGTTGTCCATCAGGAAAAGAGAAATAATTGGTATCTGCACAAATGCTGCCTGTACCAGTTAAGTTTGTTTCAGTTCTTTACACGTTGAGTCCTATCAGAATCTCACAGTATTTAACCTCAAGTCACCTCGTGAACTGTGGAAACTAACACAGGCTGGGGATGGAAATGAGAAATGTTCTTCTGGAGTACCAGGAAATCACATCCCTTTCACTTTGCTGCAATATCCTCACACATACACAACAGGCCAAGCACAGGAAGAATTACAGTCCTGCCCCATGGCAGGCAGGGAAAGGCTACATTAGCTGTCAAACTACCATTTCATATCTTCGTAGTTAATTCTGGCAACTGATTTCAATTACAGAAAGGAGGGGGGAGGAAGTTCTTCCGTCCTTCACGTTACTAGACATGTATTAGAAATGACAGCCTATGATTGCTGCAGACAGCATCTAATTAACTATCATTATAAAACACATGTCAAAGCCTGGGGCCTATGCTGGATCCGCTGTCTAATTTAGCTCTAGAATATTAAAAATCCCCTTGAAACAAGCTAGTGAATGAATTTGTTGTCTTATTAAACATTCCCCACTCCTCATTCCTACACCCTCCTTCCTCTTTGGTACTCAGTATTTGGAACAAATGATGGATTAAAATTGCTTCTTTTCTTCCTCCTTACTGAAGTCAGCCTTAAAGAGAAGGATTAGAACACAAATATGACATGAAAGTGGAAGCTGTCTGCAGAACTATTAGATGACTAATGAAACAATTATATCTAAACAACCACGACAATTACTTGTGGAGCTTATTTCTTCCATACCACACTGCACAGGCAGACCTTAGGTCTTTCTCTTTTTTTTATTATTAATTAGAGCAAGCATAAATTAATCCATCTCCATTTCGGCAAGCATTATGTGCATGGAGAAACACAGTGGAGGAGCTGAATGGAAACCTCTTTTGTTTAATTTCTGGTGGCATCTATCCCTTTGCTGCGCAGTCAACTAGTATAAGACCACAGCTGTCAGCATGGAGGCAGGCAGGAATTTAGAGGTGTAAAAGAGAGGGGACATACACCAGCTAATGGGATTTTAATCCTTAGTCCCACCGACCTTGGTAAAACCAGCTTATTGTGGACTGATGTGCAAACTATCTGCTATTCCCATTCTCATTTGTAGAAAAGATCAAGAACACAGTGAGTGTACTTCTCATGCTTTAAGAGTTGTAAGACTTCTTTTTTTTTCACATAAACCTCTGGGAAGAGTATTTTGATGGCAGAGTCCATCTTTGTGGTACAGACAGAACCTGCTTGGAGAAGCACAGGTATTTCTGAAGTGTAGGGGATGTTACTCCCAGAATCCCAGAAAAATTACACATTCTTGAATTCTGTTCTACTCTTTTAGAGAAACCACTAATTTTCCAATGCTGCCAAGTGCAGACCTTCCTCTTCCATCAGAAAAAAATGAAGAGCTGAATATTCTCTGTAACAATATGGAAAGGGTTGGGAAACAAACAGCCCAAATTTAGAATGTGATGCTCCAAAACACAAAATCCATGAATGTTTCTCAATTTAGCCTTCCTTCTCTTTCCCAGAGGTAAAAACTGACCAATGAGAATGATGTCATTAGAGGATGTTGTTGATAATGCAACAAAAAGTGAAAACAGCTCCTAGTATTAAAGTCTTAATAACAATAGGTAAACGAAAGGTCCTATGGGATCGTTGCCTCAAATAATCAGATTTTCCCTAATTCTGCTTAAGTAGCTATAGCATGCATCACCTGGGACAAAATAGGATAACAAACCCAATAAATCAGCCATTTAAATGTTGTGCATTTCCCGTGAGAAGAAACTGAGCTTTATGGAAATGCACAGAGCCTTTCCAAATGAGCTTTCTTTACAGAAATATTCAGTACTCTCCCTGATCCACAGGATGGTGTAATGTGCCTTAGGACAGCAGCACGTTTCAGGTGTTTGCAGCCTGATTTCAGAAACGGAATGAAATTCAGACACAGCCTCCAGGCAAAAAGAAAGATTCAATCTATGAGAAATACCAACTCAGGGGATATCAGAGAGTCCATTAATCATTAAAGCAAGAATTTCCCTTGCTCCCCATCTCTGTTTGGTGTTTGTAAATACAGTACCTTACTATAGTTAAAGCTCAATATAAAACACAGCTATAGTGCCCCACGGGCTGATACTGAAGAGCTTGATTTCCTAGACTCAACCCACCACAATTCTGTCAAGCTCAGCACTTGCTCCTGACAGTGTAAAGACAGACATGATCCTTTTGCACCTGGCTTTCCAATAGAGCCTTGCAAGCTCTGTGTACTTGAGACAGGAGCCCATAGTTATCTCACAGCTTCTGGTGTCGTATGTAAATGTACCTCTATATTCTTCAGCTTGATGAAGATGCTGTGCAAAGGCTGATCTTGTTGTGACAGCACCAGCCCAAGAAGCCAAAGACCTAGGTTCAAATTTCTAGTCTATGCAGACATTAATGTGCAAGACATTTTAGAATAGAGTGTAGAGTAAAGTAGAACAAAACAGAATACAATACAGTATTTCAATTGGAAGAGACCTTCAAACACCATCTCATCCAATTGCCTGATTGTCTCTAAAAGTTGAGTTCTATCAATGATATTTGTTTATGCTGTGTCAAAGAAAGTAATATATAGACAAAACACGACAAGTAAAAAATTACGTTTTCAAAAATGTTATTGCTGGAAGAAGGTTTTAGGCCTGGAAAATATTTCCAGTAGGTCTTCTCCAAATAACAAGGAGAGAATTTAGACTCCTTGTGATTTCTGAATTCCTGGAAACTTGTACCTAATACAGCTTTTATCTGCCTTTTTAGTTTCTGCTCTCAGAAAGAAAATATATCTTTATGCTTCCAATTCACTAAAGCAAAACCCGACTCACGTTGCCTCACTCACGTATTTCATATTATATTCCAGTCATGTATTTATTTCCACGTTATTCCTGTCTTATCTACTGTCACTGAATTAGCGAAAGTCACTGAGCCTAAAACATTTCCACTCCTTTGCAAAGTACATCAGAGCCAAATTCACACCCACGCAGATAAAAGACTCCACACAAAGCCATGGGTCTGCTAAAGTTGATTGACATTTTGTAGTAGACTTCAGAGAAAGACAGACTTCAACCTGTAAGATTTGTTTTTTCACCCCATTTTTTTTTGCCATGCAGTGCCTCTAGTAGCTGTGATTTCTGTCCTGACAAAAAATAAAATAAAATAAAATAAAAAATTTGAATCACAAAATTGTAGAGGTTGGAAGGGACCTCTGGAGAACATCTAGTCCAACTCTCTCTAAAGCAGGATTCCCACAGCAGGTTGTACAGCAAAGTGTCCAGGTGGGTCTTGTGGAGTCTCCTTCTCGGGTGATATACAACCTCTCCAGGTTGCCTGTTCCAATGCTGTCACTCTCAGAGTAAAGTTCTTCCTTGTGTTTGCATGGAACCCTACTGTGTTGCAGTTTTTCCATGTTGCTTCTTGATCCACAGCTGAACACAAGTGAAAAGAGCGTGGTCCCATCCTCTCCAGGCTGAACAGACCCAGGGCTCTCAGCCTTTACTCGTACAAGAGATGCTTCCCTCAGGCCCCTCATCATCTTGAGAGTTTTATGAAGTGCCACCAGTAGGTGGGAGGCTATTTTAGCAATTTACTCCACTCGAGTGTACACTGGTGATGACTATGAGAGGTTTTAGAGTTTGCTAAACACACTCTGGATCTTGTCTGCAGTCACTGCCTTCTGAGAGTAACTCTGTCAGGCCCGGAATAAAGAAGTCTTTAGCACCTTTATTTAATTTTGTCTTCATAAAATCATACAGTAGTTGGAAGGGACCTACAAGGATCCTCAATCCCAATCCTTGGCTCCACACAGCATTATCCAAACCCTATGTGTCTGAGAGCAGTGTCCAAATGCTCCATGAATGCTGGCAGCTCGGTGCCAGCTCACTACTCTTGGTGTAGAATCTTTCCCTGAGCACCTGACTGAGCTGTAGGTGACCCTGTTTATTGCAGGGGAGTTGGACTAGATAACCTTTAAAGGTTCCTTTCAACGTAAACTGTTCTATGATTCTACAAATGGGGCTTACCCCTCTGAGCTTCTGTATGGGATTGCAGCAACCATGACTGGAAATGATTATTGTAACACTGGTGCTCAGAGCTATCAGTAGGCATTTCCAGCAATTCTCCTTAATGGTACTACCAATTCTTCATTTAATCTATTTTTTTTTCTCCTATGATTCTTCAACTACAGTAACCTAACAGTGAAATTTTGCCCTTCTTTCTGTAAAGGGGAATAAGTCACTCATTTCTTTAAAATGCTCATTTCCCAGTAGATCAAGGATGGTGATTATTAACACAAAAGATGCACTTAAGAAATTTCACTCTGCTTTGGAAAAATGTACTGCTGTCGAGAAAAGCATTCAAACACATGGCACTGAAACAGTTTTGAATTCTGGTCTTATTACTCTATTTCCATGGTGTCTCAGTCACGGGCCAGCATTCAACTGAACAATTAAGACTGCCACAATTGCATGGACATAATGGTGTGCCAAGTTCTGTGGTTGTGGTTTTAAAAATACTTTTTCTTTCTGTTCATTTTGTGGCATACTTAAAAATGACTAACAACAATCAGTGAATACAGAAAGAACAGATACTGCTTCTGTGTAATCTGTGGGAAGAACTCAGGAGCGTTTGCATTATCTGCCCAGCTTCATTTCAGTGATTACGGAGACACTGAAGCATCTCCATTGCAGGCTCACCGTGCTCATTAATATTCTGCTCTTTCCTCAATAAAGTTCTCATTCAATGGCACATTCTATCTCGAAAAATGCAAAGAAACATTCCTAACCCTTGTTGGGATGATAATAAATCCCTTCTATCTTGCTATATAATCCTGACCGTGTTTGTAGTTTGCTTTAGGAGAATTATTTTTTCCATCTGCTCCCACTGCACCGGTCTATGAAGTTGCTTCCTTACTGCTTTGCTGAGTTTCTCAACTTAAATACATTAATATACTGTGCTTCACTGATCCCCTCAGTACTAAACACATTTTGTAGTATCGATCAATAGGTCACTGTTCAAATGAGAAACTACCTCCAGAAGTCAGTGCTATAAAAACAGAGCAGTATATTTGCCAGATACATAGAGACAACACATATGTGTGTGGGTGTGTGTACATATACAAGCTCTACTCGTGTCATATAGCACCCATTCTCAGAAACAATTAGGAACATGGTTATTAGCTTCCTTATTGAACATGATGAAAAATATTTACCCTATCACGGCCCTTTTAATTTCATGGACCAAATATAAATTTACAGATCAAAATTAGAGCTAGTGGGCATAGAGTTAAGAAACAAATCGGTGACTGCATGGATAATACTGTTTATAGTATTGTATCTTTTAAAAAGTAATTAAAAGCTTGGTAAAAGGTCAGTGGTTCCACTGGGTTATATTTTTCAAGGAAGAGAAAGTAGTTGCCTTCCAAAGTCTCATGACAAACAAGACAAATGTATTTTTTCTTTGTCAGACGGTAAAAGGTCTTGGTGGGTGATAAATAGCAGATCCATCCATTTTTGTAATCCAGTAAGAAAAAACATTCATCTTTGTGCTGAGGTACAAATCAAACTAGGTTTCTCTCTCTTTGCTTAATCACCAATTAAAAATATATGATGTTAAGTTTTACTCAGTCTAAATTGAATTTCTTTCACATTAAAGAATGCAACCTATCATTTGACAAAAATGGAGCAAGCATTCTTTCAGAAAGCACACCAAATCAGTAATTTCATTTAACTAGAAAGTGTGCAGCTTTTCTGAAAAGAATTACACTGTTGATTGTGCTAAGCAAATAATAATTAACGCAAGTACATACAGCTCTAATTAGCAAGGAATTTAATTAAACAAATGTGCCAACATAACAAGATGCATAACAAAGTAATTGTACTATGTCTTGTCAACATAGTCTTTACTATTTCAAAGTTTTTACACGGTGATTATAAAACAATTTTGAAAGACCGGGTACAAAAGAGCAGCAAATCAGACTCTGTGTAGCCCTGCCAAAATTCACAGACTCTCATAAAGCCAACACATGTCAGAAAGGACTGCATTGTCTGCTGAATTCTCTGTGTTGCTCCATCATTGTGCTTATTTTCATCTTGTTTTAACCAACTGAAAAATACAAAGCAATAGAAAACCCCAGAATCAGAGAAGACTTGAGGTTGGAGGACCATCCAGCCCAAGCAGGGGGAGGCAGAGTATATCTACCAAGATCAAGTCTGGTTGCATTTTGGTATCTCCAAAGATGAAGATTCCATAGCCTCCCAGAGCCATTCACTCCCATGTCTGACATACACACACAGAAAAAAAGTGTTTCCTTATGTTTAAGTGAAACAACTTGATCTTCGTTCAAGGAACCTTCACACCTCCACGGACAAGTTCAGTATCACCATACTCAAAGCGACTCAGGTTTTCCCACCATTTTTCCTCTGGCATTCAAGTAACTATTCAAATTCTGGATCAGAAAGGATTCTACAGTCCTTCTAATAATACAGCACTACTGACGTGGGCTCTTCACAATGTACTTCTAGTGCTTTACTAAAAAGTCTCCTTAACCACCCAAACTTCTTGTGGCAGCTCCCCTGCAAAGACAGAACATCGTAATTAACTGGAAGTGGTTTATTTCACAAGAAATACTAGAATCTCTTTCAAAAACTACTTCTAATTTTGCTATATGGTGTGTCCACAAATCCCTTGAGTCAAGAAGTGTTTTTTCACTGATTTCAGTATCCTTTAGATCATGTTTTGCAAGTGGCTACAATTGCCCTGTTTTTCAGCTCACTTGGTGCTTTTAGCAAGGGGAAAATTTTCAGTATAACAACTGCTGCTTTTGTGAAGACCAAGATGATGGCCAAAGATTAATCAGCATATTCTGAAACAAAGTTATTGTGCTTAGTACCAAATTTAAATGTGTTTAACATCACTAGTAGGTCACCAAGAGACTAAGGAAGATGCTTTATTCTCATTACGTTCATTAATATTTTGGTGGACATCTTGGCCACCCACATAGGGACTGCTACTCCATGAATGGTAAAAAGTCATTGGGCAGTAAACTCTTTTCCATAACAGTTTCCCACTCAATGCTTGGTATATAGTTACAGGGCCGAAACTTTCTTCTAAATCATTTCTAAAAGCCATATCACAGCAAAAAGGATTCTTGGCTCTGTCCCCCATTAAGTTATTTCCAGTCACAGTACAGATCACTAAAGACAGAAAGCAATGAGAAGAATACAAAAAAAGCTATATGCTTTACAGAGCTCTTTATGACCTAGGAAGCATGGAAGAGTCATGGGCATCTTTGAAACAAATATTCAATACCCAGACTGCATCAGTTAATATCTTTTATGAGTCTGTTTCAAAAGCCACAGCAGAAGCGGTATTATACAGACTAATTAAATCAATTCATCTGTGTAACTTTGCAATGGTTGGACATTTTCCAGAAGGGCTCCTTAGAGCATCTTTTGTTCATTTGCTGTCTCTTCCTAAATTTCTGAGGTAAACAACAACAACAAAAATGCTAATTTCTATCCTGACACTCTGTAATCAGTGAAGGCTGAAGCCCCGAAGGATTACTTCTTAATGTTAAACTCCCTGCTTATCAGCCCCATTTTCAGCCTAAAGCTGAACACCACTATTCTGCACTTTATTATTTCTTAATTTATTATTTGTATTACCATAGTGCCTGGAGGCTTCAGTGAACTGATTTAGTGGTTTGTTGTTGTTCCTCTTCTTTTTTTTTTTCCCCCTAATGATAAACCGAAAGATCAAGGCTTCCTATTGGCATAAAATTCATTGAACAAGGACTCCAGAAACTCAGTGTAATTTGGTATCTCAGAGATCATGCTTTTCTCAAGGTGCTAATGCTGTTTTACGGCAGGATGTTTTCTATTACCGTGTGTCACAATCCAAGCACTTGCTTGTCAAAGATATTGACATCTGCAGCAAGAAAGCTGCTGCTACTTACTTTTTCACTTGTTTTTCATGTTTTGATTGCCACATATATCATGTCAGCATCTTCTTTTGTGATTAAAAGAATTGGAGAATCTGTAGGCAATTTAATGAAATGTAAAAACCTGCTGACATTAAGGGCTACTGTACGTGAATATAAGCACACTGAGTTACAACACACTGGAGAACTGAAGCAAGAGATAGACACACTTATCTGAAAGCTGAAGACTTTGGAAAGTGCTGTTTTAGATGTGGTGCATGTTGTATTTGCAGAATCCCAATAGGTTGGGCTTCAACTCATTTCAACACTAAGAAACTATATTGGTCCAAAAGACTTTGGTCTTCGAGTACTCAAATCCAGAAAACTTAATGTGAGGTAAATGGAGGAATTAACTTACAAGATCAACGGCTGCTTGGTTATTAGCAATAGGCATTTAGAGCTGAGTGAATTTACTTCTCCTTGTCCAAGAGGTCAACTGTCATGCACATATTAACAGGTACAAGCAGAAAGGCCAGTATATAACAAACTACTGCTAAGTAGTCCATGCTTGTATAAAGAAAAATGGTATTATTTTCTGGATTTAAGCTGGAAAAAGAAACCTACAGTAGCAAAAAAATAAAAATAAAAATCAGTAGTACAACCAACCAACCAACCAACAAATCTAAGTCTTAGAAGTCCCATATCACAACAAGAGTCCCATCCTCTCCATGTCATATTCACATATTTTAAACTAGACCCATTCACTGAGCAAGGATATCTCACCATCCATGCACACAAGTCACTCTTTTCTTTTAATCCTCAGTTTATTCCACTGTAAAGTACTCTCAGAATTTGATAGTGATGTATGCTTCAAAATAAAAAGAGAGAGAGAAAAAAAAAAAAAAGCATGAGTTTCTGACGAAGAAAACCTTAAAAGAATCTGGTCTGGGGCAAAAGAAAAAAAAAAAGGCAATCTTAGAAATAAGTCACTTAAAGAAATGAGATATTAAAAAACGAGAGAGAAAGATTCGATTTTGTATAAGGTATGCAGACCTCCATAGCAGTAGAAATTAGGTTGATAATATAAATGCAGGTGCAGGTATTCAATCAGTATTTCCTTACAAAGGAACTTCTCAGGTTAAACTAAAACAGTCACAGAAATATAATATAAAACTCCTTTATCCTCTTTCAGTTCCACTGCGGATGGTATTAGAAAGTCCAAGTGGGCTATTTAGCATTAACACTTCCAAGCACAAGCCAAGATGCAAACTCTATCCAATCTGATGGAAATATAACCTTTGGAAGACGTTTTTTTTCTCCTACTTTATTTGTTATAAAGGAATACCTTTTCCTTGTAAAGCTTCAAAGGCTAAGTAGAATTTAGGATCGTTATAAACACAAGATATATCCAGAAACACATACTGAGTCAATATTCAAATTAAAAGAATTTGGCTTGGGAACAGGTTCAGCTGGCCTTTTAACTTCCATTTTTACATCAGTGTTAAAAAACTCACATGTATACACCTAATTCTGCATGCTTTGGGCACTGTGTACTGCAATGACAGCCTGAGTGCAGTCGAGTCTTGCCAGTTCTTGGCCAAGATTCGTCCTATCTATTTTTGGATGGCTAGAGACTGGGGCTAGTTCACAAAAGCCTTTTGTGAAAGGTGAGAAAACAGAATGGGGAGGAGGAGACTAAACCCTGATTAGGAAGAAAACTGTGTAGGTGAAGAAGTAGCTGTCACACGTAGCAGCCTCCATCCATGCATTTACACCCTACTTACAGACAGCAAGCACCTCCGTGCCAGCCCTCTTCTGTTAACAGAAACAAGCCAACCTTGTCAATCTGCTCCTGCCAAAGAGGTTCCTGCTCCTGCTAATAGCTTTTTCTTCACACCTTTTCTGAAGAAGAGTGATCAGAATTTGTCATAGTTACCACAGAAAAGGTTTTAGCTGTGTCCAGTCTAGCAGTATTAACACTTTGCACTAATACTTAAATTAATAATCTAATGAGAATGTTTTGTAGATCGTGCTTCTCTCTTTCCCAGCTGCACTACCCTGGCATCTCAGTGTCACCTTGGGATGGTCACACACCATGTCCCTCTCCTCCTCCATGGTTTCCATCTGATGAGTCCTCAGCCAAAGCTTTTATAACACCGATTTCTTCTTGGTTTTTCTTCCTTCACAGCTGCCATGAGAAACTTTGAGCTGCTTAAGCAGAGCAATGAAATTTTATTACATTCAATAACTTACAGCAAAATCAAATCCTTTCTCTGAAAGGATCTAATTCTGAAACCAAGATCCACTGCCTTTCCTGCAAAAACTGGATATATTGGAAGAGAGATCAAAATTAAAGCAGGATATTAACTCTTGCTTGTCCTCTCTACCAGGCAATGCAATATGGGTATGCTAAAGAAAATGCACAAAGAATTCCTGGGAATGTATTTAATTATTTTAACTATTCTGATAAGCAGATGATCACAGGGGATAAACAGCCTTTGGATAAAGCACATTTTCTGGAGTGATGCAATAGATGTGATCAGATGAAATCCAGCTACATCATTGAGAAGGCTTTCATGTAGCAGATTAGTTATAAAGCTTAATGCTTTTACAAACACTCAGCAATTCAGCTTCCTATTCTGCAGGTTTTAATGGAAGCATGAAGAGAAACACCGTCAAGAAAATGCAATAATGGCATGATGGATAAAACGCAAATATTTCTGTTGTATTTCTCTACTAACCATCTAGCTAAACAAGGTCTGGCTGGAATACAATAAGAACAACAGAAATCTGTAGTAAGTTTTGCTTAACGAGCCTGGTGACACCTAAATTCCAAGCTAATGCACAAAATTACCCTAACAAACATTTTCAGCGACCCTTGTGGGACAGAACCCATCTGTAATCTTTCCTTCAGTATCCTTCACTTTCAGGAAATTACTACTCAAGCACCTTTGAAAGGTACAATGAACTGTAGCGTATTAAGATTGTAATGTGTGCTAAAGAATGGTGAGTGAATTATGCTGTGCCAGAAATACGTTCCTTTTTATGCCCTTTTTAGATGCAGTAAACCACCTGGCCAGCTGCTGCCTCCAACCTCCTCCTTTGACCTGGTTGTTATGCCCAGGCACGATACCATGACTGATAACAGTGTCTTGCTAAATATGGTATCTACAAGCCAATCATCTTAATCCCTAGTGAGCAGCCTGAGACCACCTTCAGCTCTCGTTCCCCTAACAAGACTGCATCTGATCTCTCCAGTTTAAGACAAGAGGCAATGGCCTCATCTTGCACCATGGGAGGTTCAGGTTGGATATTAGGAAAGATTTATTCTCTGAAAGAGTGATGAAGTATTGGAAAGGGCCAACCAGGGAAGTGGTGGAGTCACTGTCCCTGGAGGTGTACAAGAAGAGGGTAGATGAAGCACTGAGGGATGTGGTTTAGTGTGCATGGTGGGGATGGGTTGATGGCTGGACTGGCTGACCTTAGAAGTCTTTTCAAACCTTAATGATTCTATCATAGAATCATCAAGGTTGGAAAAGACCTACAAGATCATCCAGTCCGACTGTCTGCCTATCAGCAACAGTTCTCACTAAACCATGTCCCTCACTACAATGTCTAAATGTTCCTTGAACACTTCCAGGGTTGGTGACTATGATTCATACCCTTCTAAATACTGAAAAGCTTTTAAGTAATTGTAGTCATGGGGTGTATTATGAGAAGAAACTATTGGAAATAACTTATTGGGATATTTTCTTAGAAGAAGAAAAGCATTGAAGAAACCTCCAGGGTGGAATATAGTAAATATGCAGGGACACTACTCCGTGATATTTCCCTCAGCAACGTAAGACCTGCAAACCTTAGATTGTTAGTAGCAAGAAAAAGGAGCTTGGTACGCTGACTATGAGATACAGTTCTTGGTGTGGAGAGAGGTGTAAAACTCCATGGCCAGGCCCTGTGATAAGATCTCATGGATGGAGACTTGGTGGCACTATGGAACTGTTAAACTGCATAGTAGTCATCCTGAGTCAGCAGTGTTTCAATTTTCTGTTGCACTGAATTAACAGAGATAGGCATGATCAGAGTCACTTGAGCACCACCTGAAAATAGGGTAAAAATGGCTTGAGAAAGAAGGAATTTTGGGGAAGATGCTGTCACAGATGAGTCAGGAGGACACTGCTGGCTTCTGGGAACAGTCAATAGGCTGAGCATCTCATCCCTCTTCATAGTTTAACACGTTTCTGGTCAGCTGTATTACTCACATTATTGGCATTTGCACCCGTGCTTCAGACAGTGTATTTTTCACTAGCAATTAAAAATAATCTGTAATCTGTTGTCCCAGTAAAGAGCACTATCCTATAACCTAATGATAAGAGTCCTCATTGAGCGTGGCCAAATTCCCTAAGGTTGGTCATACAAGCTCATTCAAACACTAACAGACCTGTAGCATCAAAATAAGTATTAACCTCTTAACAGCTATGCTTAAACCACAGCACATACAGAAAATCATGCCACAATGATGTGAACAGAAACAGCACTTGGCCACTGAATCCAACTCTGCATTGGAACTGCCTCAACCCTGTAGACCTAGACATGACTGTTTCCAGTGTTACCAGCTAAAAAGTATTACACAGAATCAATTCACATTGGTCTTCAAGATCGTCAAGTCCAACTGTCAACATGACCTATTGAGCCCCATCATCAGAACATATCTGTAAGTGACACGTTTCTTAAATATCCCCAGGAATGGGGACTCCATCAGCTCTCTGGGCAGTGCACTCCTGTGCATGAGCACCTGCTCCATGAAGAAATTCTTCCTAACATCCAATATAAACCACTCCTGCTGAATTTTGACACTGTTTCCTTGTGTCTCATTGCTTGTCACCATGAAAAGAGACAGAGATCCTCCTTACCGTAGTCTCCCTTCAGGAAGTTGTGAAGAGTGATGAGATTTTCCCTCAGCTCCTTCTTCTCCAGACCAAACAACCCCAACCCTTTCCCATGTTTCCTATACACAGTGTCAAGAAGAAGGCAACCCAAATCACAGAAACACAGAATATCCTGAGTGACCTATGGGTCCCTGAGTTCAACTTGTGGCTCCACAACAGAACCATGCAAAATCCAAACCCTATACCTAAAAGTATTGTCCTTGAGCTCCAGCAGCTTGTTGGTGATCACTGCCCTTGTCAGCTTGTTCCGTGCCCAATCACTCTCCTTTGGAGAGACACACACTGCATGACCTGTATGCCCTGAATAAGGGCTAAAGAGCTGCTCTGCATCATAGAGCCATCACTTCTGCATCAGGTATGGAACCAAGACTAAAAAGAACATATATGTTGGCGTTAGGGCATCAGGACACATCCCTCATCATAGAACTAATAAGAGTTGAGAATGGGATCCAGGCAAATCAGAGGCAGAAGGCATTTCCAGGCTTCTTGTTTGCTTGGATCTTTCACCCTCACTGCATTTCAGACACTTAACAAATTGGAGCTGCGTATATCCAGCATATGTTTTCAACTGTAATTTGGTGCAGCTGTTTCACACTGTAACTACAATCTGAAATGATTTAATTATAACATGCAGGCAACAGGAACAACAACGAAATTACAAATAACAACTGTACAAATGGTCATAAATGCCACTCAGCTAGCGTGGAGAAGAGCAAGAAAATAGGGTGGTGAGGCACTGGAACAGGTTGCCCAGGGAAGTTGTGGATGCCCCACCCTGGGGGAGCTCAAGGCCAGGTTGTACAGGGCCCTGGATAGCTTGATGGTGGCAATCCTGCCCATAACAGGGGGCTGGAACTAGATGACCTTACTTAAAGGTCCCACCCAACCCAAGCCTTTCTATGATTCTATGAATACATCACAGGAGCAATGAAAGGGGTCTTTGTAAGCAGGAAAATGGACCACCTTCAAAATATTTTGATAGTTTCATTTGCAGATGGAGTAAGGGTCTGTTGAACAAGGGGACAGACTCTTCAGCAGGGTTGTGATAGGATAAGGTAAAATGGTTTCAAAAGAAGTTTTTTTACAATAGAAGTGGTGAAGTACTGAAACAGGTTGCTCAGAGAGGTGGTGGATGTCCTGTCCCTGGTGACATTCAAGGTCAGGCTGAAATGGGGCGCTGAGCATCTGATCAAGCTGTAGGTGTCCTTGTTCACTGCAGGGGAGTTGAACTAGATGACCTTTAAAGGTCTCTTCCAACTCAAATGGTTCGATGAACAACTGACAAAGGGAACATACCACGTGGCAAAGTCTCAAGAAGACATTCACACGCAGAAGAAATGCAAACAAGCAAACACAAATAAAGCCTTGCGGCACAGCAGTATCAGGTTCAGCACATTTTTAACAGCTTCAAATGCACACAGGCCCCTTTGAAAAGCAAATAGTTGAAGGAGCTCAGCTCAGCATTTCCTGCAAGCAGCAAGTACAGATTTGCAACAGACTGTGAAGCCCTTTGGTCATCTCAGGCCTGGCTCTGCTCTCATTCTCATCCAATGTTGGTCTTGTGATTGCCCTTTCGTTATTCATACCCCATGTATTTGGATATGTTACTTCGATTTCCCATTGGATTTCTACAGCCTCAACTAGAATAAAATCTGAGGTGTTTCAAATCCATGGTCTAGTGGGCATGGTGGTGATGGGTGGATGGTTGAACTAGATGATCACAGTGGTCTTTTCCAACCATAACGATTCTATGATTCCATGAAATCTTGTGGCACTTTTGCAGACAAGCAGCCTGTACAAACTCGGAGGTAACTGCAGTCTGTAGGATGAGTATTCCCCCTGCTATTTCAAGGCAGTACAACAGCCTTCAACATTTGCCCCAGGCAGTTCAGCTGATGCTTTGAACAGGGAGAAGATACCACCTGAAACAAACGATAGTTTACCTACATACTTATGCCTTTTCAGACTGTTCTTGCTCATTTATTTTCCGAAGCACTGTCTGATCTTTCAGCAAGGAAAGCAATCTATAAAATGCATTAAGGCATTTATCATTGGACAGATGAAATGATGGATTGAGTTGGCACTCAATCACAGTATCATCCATGACTTAAAAAGCCAATGCTAAGGATCTCCTTTAGCTTTTCTGATAGCATCACTCCACCTTCGCCTCCATGGAAGAAAGGTATGTCTCCCTGCCTAAATGCAACAAAGTCTGTGGAGAGGGGAAGATCACTCTAACAAGTGCATTTCTAAATCCCACTTTTGGTTGTTGTTGTGTGCAACTTCAGTAAAAGTCTTCATTGTGTGGGATTTGCAAAATGTCCTAATGCAAGCTTCCAAGATGTGATTCAGTTGTTGCTCTAAGCTGGAAAGGGAAACATGACAAGGAAACAATGCTTGCAAGAGCCTCTTACACATCAAAGGGGAAACACTGGAGATGAGCTTAAAAGGGTTTCATCTATGTCATCACTAATGCAAAAAGCACAACAAAGCTGCAGTGCAGTACGTCCACTAAATTAAAAGGGAAACCTCAGGACCTTGAGGTGGGCTTTGAAAGCAGATACATGTCAAAAAGCCACTCCAAAGGAAAGTAGATGTTGAAAGGAAAGTAATAAAGACAAAGTGTCTACATAAGCGTTGCACTGTTTTGAAGTGAATCCCCCACCCTCACTTAGATCCTGTTTGCTAAGTTGTGTGGTTGTGAACAAACAAGATTTCTTTCAGAGACTAATGTCCAAATACGCTCATGCAACTAATGAGAACATCACGCAAATGTGTGGTAGGAAAGGTGGGCTAACACTACTTGAGATGTCCTCAGATATCTCTGTCTCAAATTCAGGTCCCACAGCTCTTCTGTAAGTCCTGCATCATATCTACTGGTCCATGCAGCTGTATAATTACTAGGACTAGAATAACATAATGAAGTTGGGTATTTCCCAGAGAAATGAGACCTCCACCTGCAATGTGAGTTTTGATTCATCTTCCATCTTAATGTAATAAACTTGTGTCATTTCACTACTTACTATAACTTTATCATACCTGTTCCCAAAAACATATACATATATAAGGAAACGGACAGCACTCCTGAGCCCTGGAAGTAACGACTCCAAGCAGGGCAGGGCTCAAATAAACCGCATAAGACCCTTTATGCCAGCTGTGTAAAACAAACTAGTGAGTAACAGAAAGCAGATCACTTCCTAATTAGCAGCATTAATCAGTTTAACCAATTGTAAAACAACCTTCAGGTCCACAGAAGTTTGCTTCCAAAACAAACAGGGCACAGATGGCTCATCAGCTATTGGTATCTGTGAATCTTCTCCATTACCAACTGAAATATTTTCCAGGCTCCTGACGTATAACATTTCCATCTAAGGCCAAGATAACTAAACACTACCATGACACAGGCTGACTGCTGAAAATAATGGCTGACCTGTTTTATCATCTTAAGAAATAGCAGTGTTCCCCCACTGCAAGGAATCCAGGCTTAATCCTCCTTGGCTATGGTCCATCTCCAAGGAAAGAAACAAAGCTTTTTTCATCAATGCACACCGCTTTACATATATTCACAGGCTGAGGGCCTTAGCGACCACTACAACCATCTAACATGATCTCCCATGTACTCAGGCCATTGTATTTTTCCTAGAAACTGAATTAAAGCTTCCCCTTTCAAAAGATAGCTGTAACTAATCTCCATTACCTGACAACCTTTATCTTCCCCATGGTTCACCCACTACAGGGTAGTGTGATTATACACAGCTGAGACACTGCAGTGAACTAGGTTTCATGGTCAGCGTGAAAGCTACTGACTTAACAGTGAAAACTATGACCCTTTTTTACAATTTAATATAGGTGAAAAGATTACCTTCAGATTGGCTCCATCTCACAAATAGCTTAAAACCTGAACAAGCCTAAGCCCAGCTTTGTCTGGATTGAATTATGCCATGACTTTCATCATTCTGCTCCATTCTTTGTGCACTGACTACGTCAGTGGAAGTAAAGCAAAGCCAATTCAAATGAATAGGATTCCTCTTTAAATTAGGAGTAATTCAATTCTGATAATATTCTTTGCAATCAATAGCATAATGCTGTGTGTCCAATATATGAGTGCTGCTCTAAAAGTAATGCCTCCTATTTTATTATGTTGGCCTACGACATCTTAGGCAGATGAGGGTGGTATGGTAATAGAGGCTGATCCTTCTGATCAATATTCTGCAACACAAAAGACAAATCATGTTCCAGACAGCCCAGTACAGTTGTACACACCACTAAAAGGAGAGTGTCTTGATCACTTCACCTTTACAAACTGGTGGATTATAACCACAGAACTGAACTGAATATTAGCTTCTGCGTGTTGGAAATGATGATGGCAATGTTGGAATATAACACAGTTTGCAGCAGGTGGGTACAGATACAGAACAAACACTGTATGCAAGTTTGCCATAACTCACTGAACCAAAATGAGTCTGAAGGTGACAGTGTCCTGAATTGCATCCTTACAGGTGATGAGCTGTGGTGTGACCCATATGAGCTGGGGTCAAAATGGCATGGAGTGGCAACATGAGTTCCCCATGGAAGAGAAAGTTCAGGACACAGCTTTCAGGGGGTAAAGCGATATGTACTGCCTTTTGGGACAGGAAAAGGGTGATCCTTGTGGATTTCCTGGAAACCCAACAAACCATCAACTCTTGACCACTATATTGCAATGCTGACTAAGATGAAAGCTCAAGCTTCCTGAGTCATACCAGAGAAGACAATCTCTCTCTTGCAACACGATAACACCAGACCTCATACAGTTTGAAGACCACAAAGCACACTGTCATTCTAGGCTGGACTTCCAACCACATCCACCTTATTAACTGGATTTGGCACCTTCTGATTACAATCGGTTTGGCTGATGAAAGACAGATCGCATGGGCAACATTTTCCTAGCAATGAAGCCATCATAGCAGCTGTGAAACAGTGGGTTACCTCTACTGGTGCAGGTTATTATGAGTGCAGCACACAGGCTCTTGTTCAGCACTGGTGAAACTGCTAATGGTGGTGAATATGTTGAAAAACAGCACTATGTAGTAGCACTATGTATTTTGCTCTATCAAGTAATGCTATCATGCTCTCTGTATTTACCGTGGTTTCCATGAAAATAAATAGAAAGCATGAATTTTGAAGCAACCAACAAATCTCTATTGATTAAGTTTATCAAGGTTACCTGCAAGACTTCCAGAGAAACCAGAAAATAAACATGTCAAAGCATACTGTTCTCAGAACATTACCAAATGCTAGCAGGAATAGAAGGGACTAGACAAGCCAACTCTGAATTCAAACTAGATGTTGTCTGAGAGCTTGTTTCAGCTTCAGTTCCAGTATTCTAGTTCAGGATGAGCTTCTTTCTCCAGATTTAACTTGGCTTGATTTTTGGCAAGCTTTTTCTTTCTATGAGTCTTGGTATCTTCCTTTTCTCATGAAGCATTTTCCTTGAGCCACACAGAATCTCTTCGGTCCTGCTAAGTCCTCTTTGGGATTCATTCAGGTAGATTTGGAGCCATCCCTACAGCTGGTCACTAAAACAGCAAGGAAAATGCTTTTTGAGTAGTTTTCCCATTTCAACTCTGTTGCACATTTCAACTCTCCTACCTGAAATCCAGTTTTCCAGTAAAGAGGCAGGTCATCTAAGGGGAATTTTCTGTTCTTTGCACAAAATCAGATGCTGACTTTTTCTTCAGTCCTAAAACTGAACAATGCCAACTGGCATTGGCGCTAACACTGGGCAGCAAGTAAATTTTACACTGGAGAATGATTCAATCTCATGCCTTTTGGTCAACAGCTAAGGAAGACATCTCAAAAGTATCTGAAAGAAGCTTTTATGATCTTGAGATTAGTGGCCACAATATCGATCCAGTACTTCTTCATATGGCTCATCCGGGCTATCAGTATCTGAGTATTTGTCAAATTTTGGCTTAAACTTTATATTTCCAACTATGAGGTTGGGAGAAGGGACCATCTGTTTTCCTTCACTAGAAAGCATCTACATACACTAAAGCTTGACTGATTATGAAGGTTTCCAGATTCCAAAATAAATTAACAGGAGCAAACTGAAGAATGCAGTTATGTGAAAATCCTACAAATCACACTGAGCAACTCTAACATCTTGAATGCCACCTTTGAAGCATTCAGTCTGTTAGTGGTTTGTGCCTTGGCTACTGCACCAGGAGGGTGAAAGGGGGCTGCTCCTTGGATATACAGAGATCATGAATCAGAGATTTCACCATCTTTTCCACAAAATCTGCCATGTAACAAGACTGACAGTAAGCAGGGAAGCCTGGGTCATCGCCATATGGCAGCACAGCAAGAACAGACCATCACAACACAAAAAAAAGCAAGATTTCTAAAATCTGCCTTGAATCCTGGAAAATGACAAAAAGCTTCTGTACATTTTGAGGGAAAAAAAATAATATAAAAAACATCATTCATTTCTCCACAAAGAGCCAAGCTCTGACAGCTCTTTGGGGGATTTTGCAGGTCCTAAGTGCTTTTACAGCTGTGTCTACCAGTAATCCTCACTAACACTTTCAAATTAATTCCAACACTTCCCACATGAAAAGCAGAACTTTTGGAAATGGGAGTAAAAGAGTATGTGATAAATTCAGCAATTATATATACAAAAAAATAATAAAATAAAAATAAAAAAATCCTGCTTCTTTCTGCTTTTTTTAATGACTGTTAAGAGCTCTGGCTGAATTGGCTGCTCAGGGCCAAACCACAATTTGGATCCAGTTCAGTCCCTCTGGATGCTGGAATAAGGCAGAGGAGACACGGGCTCCATTTCCATGTCTTTAAAATGATGGAGAGAAAGGAAGAAAAAGGTTCCTTGTCCCTTTTGAATTAGTTCAGGTATCAGCCTGCTCCTCAACAACACAACGTTGCTTGTAGAGAGCAGCCTGTTTGGAAAATGAGATTCATGGACATGAAACCCTTTTTAGAACCCTGAAGTAACAAGTTGATTTGTGGATAAGTAGAGACAGCATGAGATAATGAACAATTTTTTTTCCCTCCACACAACTACAAAAGTGCGTGTTCCAAGAAGAAAGCCTTAACCAATCTCACCAGGGAAGGACCACGAAGTGCCTTTCACACGCTGAAGCCAAGAAATGATAACACAGTCTCTAGACAGAGAATGGAGAAAATGCCCATCAGACATTGAGAATCCCGGGTTTCACACCACGTGAAGGTGCTCATTATTTGGCTACCTATAGCACAGGCAAGTCAGTGGGGAAACAAAGATCCTCCTGCGCTTTGCCAAAGATGAAACAAATCTTTCTCAGGAGAGATCAGCATGATGACTCTGAGAGGTCTTTAATTTGCATGAAAGGACTTTCCCTTGTGCAAACTCATTTGTACATACATGCATGTATGGTTAGTTCATACCATTTTTACTGTAAGTTGTCATCAGTTCTAAGCACAATCAGACTCAGGGGAATTTTTTCTCCCTTACTAATGAGGTTAACTTGAGCATGGCATGGTCTTCAAACTATCCACACTCTTCCTCCGTATCAGTTCAGCGTTCTTGCTCCAAGTGGGGCAACACATGGTTGAGACAAAGCCAATGAGAAACTAGCATGCGTTCCTCCAAACTCTGTTCCCCCAGATGGCACCTCTACCCAGAATGCTTCAAAAGATGCGAGCCCCTGAGTTACTGTCAGGAGAGGAGATGTTGCAAGGCAGAAAAATGAGGATAAACAGGTAAGAGAATGGCACAGCTGCTAGCTGGTGCCAGCTGAAAATCAAGGCTATTCTTCTCTTGTCTCCCTATGAAGCCCCTTCATGAGCAAAACAAAGAGCGTTAATTTGACTTCCTGCTTGGCTTCGTTGAATTTTGACATGTCCTCAGTCTAGCAAGATCCCCTCCTTCAATCAGGCACCATTTTCTTGAGACATTAGAAAAGGAGGAAACTAAAGTAATTATTGAAAATTCGTAAGGAGCAGCTTTAGCCTAATTACCATGACTCCTTTTTAATTTTTTTTATTGATCGCCTCCTGTGAATACACAAGCATTGACTCAACAGGCAGAGCCTTGTGCTGCTGTGATAAGAACAGCAACCAGCAAAAAACAAAATGCAATTAGGTGACCCAATATCCTGCTAAACATTTGGGATTAGAAAAGAAGAAAGAAAAGGAAGGAAAAATAAAGCCTGGAAAAAAATACATTTGTGCCTACCACCAACTTGCTCTCTGAGCCTGGGAGCAGTGTCCTTGTCAAGAAACAATCAAGCAGAGGGACAATGTTCTTTATTATATTTCTTACATAGTAGTTTTTAATTCCATATTGCCAGGGCACGATCCAAAGTCCAAGTGCAGATGATCTACCAGCTTCAGTAGATAGGGAGACCATCCAATTCTCACTTCCATACATGGAAAAGTGCACCCTGAGAGGTCACAATCCCCACACTGCCTTGCTGCATAGAGTCCTCTAACACAGCCAACCAGCACACAATACAAACAAAAATCTCAACCAGTTATCTGCTGAAACCACAGTTCAGAACTCAACAGTTTTCTGTGAAATACATCACATGTACTGTAGTATGCTCTTATTTGTTGTCTTCTTTAATCTCTTTACTGGTTTTCTTGGCACTACTGATTACCATATAAACTCAGATCCATTCAAAACATATTGTGGGCAAATGATTTTTTGTTGGTTGCTTTCTTTCAGGTGCTTGTTTTTTTACCCTGGACCCAGTAAAGCCACAGTGGTTTTTTGCCCTGCTCTGCTTCCTTTCCTTACCGAAACAAAATGAAACTGTCCATCTTTTCAGCTGTGGAAAAGAAGTGAACTGGATTCTATGAATTCCAGTCAGGTTCATAGAATCACAGAACCATTAAGGTTGGAAAGATCACAAAGATCATCCAGTCCAACCATCAACCCATTACCACGCCACTAACCCTGGCCCTCAGTGCCACATCTCCATGCTTCTTGAACACCTCCAGGGATGGTGACTCCATCACCTCCCTGGGCAGCCTGTGCCAGTGCATTACCTACTGCTTTTTTTAAGAAGAAACATTTCCAAGCATCCAACCTGAATCTCCCCTGGAACAAATTAAAGCCATTACCTCTCATCCTATCAGTTCTGCTCTGAGCATCAAATAATAAGGTGCTTCGCTTGGAACAATTAAATGAGTAATCTTTAATCACGCTCGTTTAGTAGATAAATCTTTTTATTCTACAGTAGCATCCGCGAATATAACAAAAGAAAGAAATTATATTCTGACCCCTAAGAATCATACACTTTCAAACAGACAAGGCAACTTCCATTAGGCTCACACAGATAAGCACTGTTTTTATGTGGCAAGGGATTGCTGGAATTGATTTCTTTTTTTTTTTTTCCCAGATATGATAAGTGTAAGTAATGGAGAACTACTGAGTTAGCAGATACAGTTTTCTTCATCAGTGTCCTATTCCAAGGGAGAGTTAGTAATGATTTTTCTTATTAAAATAAACTGTTCATGAATTTTTAGCATTCAAACTGCATTTTCTATTCAGACCACCACTACTGTGGCTTCTGAACCACATTGTTAAATACACTCTCAAAGACAGGTCAAAGAAAAAGAAGACAAGTCTTATATTTTCTATGCCCTTCAGTTATAGCAAATTTTCAGTTACAAAATCATATTGTAAGCAAAAAAATGCTTCTCTATAACTTAATTCTGAATGCAGCCACATACAGTACCATCAAGAACAAATCACTCAGCAGAGCTCCCATTTTCAGGCCCTCACATCTCTCTTTTCTAGTTGTCTAAAGAACAGCATGGCACGAACAGCACATGCAAGACGTGTCTTCTCAACAGTGGTCAAATGATGATGAAAAACAAAGGAAATTCTGTGGTTTCATTGACACGGGACAGAAACTGCACACTGCCACTGAGAAGGCAGCTGGCCAAGGGGTCCAGGTCCTAAGCAGATCCCAAAGGCTGATGTATGCCAAAGAATGATTAGATAAACCATCTTGTTAGAGATAAATGAGATATAGGTGAGGTTCCAACTACTCAAGAATGACTTCAAGCCAATTAAAAAGAATTCCCAGTGTGCTTCAAGACGACTTTCATGCACACATCCTGGGTCAGGATTCTGTTAATCGGTTTTGGAGTATGACCAAAAAAGAGAGAGGAAACATAAATCACCCTTCATTAACTTTCCCACCCTCTGCAGTCGAGATGAACTTAAGATACCTGTATCCTTGCATAAAGCCAGAAGATGAAGCCAGAATTGTGCATGGAGAGTACCAATTGCATGCATAGGCAGAAAGGCCAGTAAATTATTATCAAGTACATTCCATTCAAAGATCTCATTTCAAATGTGCTAGTTCTTGCTTAATCCTCCTGGAAGATTCAATCTATAAAACACCCTCCTCTTTCACTAAATGCAGTAAGATGAAAGTTTTTTCAGTCTCAACTTTTTTAGTAGCCTGTAAGTGACCTGTAAGGATTGATGGAGCCTTGGGAAGAGCTTCAGGTACTGTGAGCAGATGATGGGAGTCATCCTGGAGCCACAGTACAGTTCAAAAAATATGAAAGCAAATAAATAAAAACACCATCCTTCTTCCCCCTCCCTCCTCGCACAATCATCTTCAATCAGCCACAGGAAGAGAGTCACAAGCACTTGGTAAATGGTTTGGATAAAAATCCATATATTGAATACAGAGCAATGAAATAAAATTTAATATCTGACAGAATGTCAGTTATGGGGTTTGCAAAATGGCCCTTTCTTATCTTTAGGTTTTGAAAGTTGTTAACTTTGGCAAGTCGCAAGATCAAATGCAACTAGATTTCAACACCTCATTTTATAGCACCTTAGGGTCGTACTTAGTGAATGTGCCCAACATCACCTTGGTGGAAGGATAAACCTCATTTCTTCACTTGCAGGTGTACTCGTGGGCCCCAATATGGCAAGATGCAGAGATACCAGGGGGGGCAGACTGCTACTTTACCGTAAGATAATTATCCTAAACTACAAAAATTCACTAAATTGACTTCACTTTCAGGCTATTTTTAAATCTTCCAAATAACAGAGATATTTTATGTGTGATGGGGAAAAAAAACATATCAAAATACATTACTGTAGGGAAAATAAGTCACTCTTAATAATTAAGGGGTGACTGTAACCAACTCTACTCACTTTAAGCAATGAGGCTTGTCAAATGAAGCAGTGATGACAGAGAATGGTCTGAGTATGAAAACACTGGTGAAAAAATATCAGTATGGATACCAGTTAAGTGCTACACTATTAAATGTAATACTTTTCCAGTCTTATTTCTCTAAAGAAACCAATGACATCTCAGAATCTTGAGAAATAATGAGTATCCTTTCCCAATATTTGGTCCCCAATGGGCTGCTAAACCCAATGTCATGAATCCAACCACTTTAAATCTTTTTAGATCACAGTCACCAGCACATATCACAGGTATAATGAGATATTTAAAAGGTTTATGTAGGGGTAATTAATAACTGCAATGGGTTACGCAGAGCTGTTCAGAGGTGTTAAATACAAAGGATGGGGTGGTATGGGAGGGTTGGTCAGATCTTACTACTTTTCCCTAGATTCAGCCCAAACTCATTTGGCTTTGCAATTAAATGCATTTTTAAGATGGAAAAATTCTTCCAAATAGATTTTTCCTGTTTCAAAAAATATTTACCCCCCATTGCAGCTGGGCTGGAATTACATGATCTGAAAGGTCCCTTCCAATCCAAACCATTCTATGATTCTGTGATTGATTTTTTTTTGGGGGGGGGTGAAAGTGGACAAGGAAAGTGGACAGTCAATTTTAGACGTTTCGCCTGCAAAAGAACACATAGGCACACATACACCAGCTCGCTATAAGCAAATTTTCTATCTGCAAACATGCTGTAAAATGAGGAACTATGGTTGTCTCACAACCCACCACAAAAGATTACAATTTCTGTTAGCTGAGCAAACACAAATGCACACCATTGAAACTACAGGCAAAACTGACACAAAGAGTGCACACCAGCACCAGAGTTCAAGCAAAGTGTTTACACATTGCTCTTGCTTCAAGTATAATGGGTTTTTTAGCTGAAAAAAAAAAAGTAAATTTTGCCAGTATTTCCAACTAGAGTGACTGAATCCTTAATATTGGAGTATTTCCAAATGCTAAACAGCAGCAAGAACGGAGCACGGGTTCAGAGGGATTTCTGCCATCTTAGCAGGTATTTTTGTTAAGCCATTTCCACCCTGGCTGCTGAGCAGATCCAGCACGGCCTCAGAGAAGACCCCAGCAACTATGCACATGATAAGTTCATAAGTTCATAAGTTCATAAGGTTGGAAAGGACCTATAAGATCATCTAGTCCAACCATCCTCCTATCACTATCTCTACCCAACTACTAAATTAAGTCCTTTAGCACCTCATCTAAACGCTTCTTGAACAGCGCTAGGGATGGTGCCTCAACCACCTCCCTAGGCAGGCCATTCCAGTGCCTGACCACTCTTTCAGAAAAGAAATGCTTCCTGAGGTCTAATCTAAATCTTCCCTGGCGCAACTTGTGGCCATTCCCTCTCGTCCTGTCATTACTTATCAGGGAGAAGAGGCCTACCCCCTCCTCACCACAACCCCCCTTCAGGAAGTGGTAGAGTGCTATAAGGTCTCCTCTGAGCCTCCTCTTCTCCAGACTAAACAATCCCAGCTCCCTCAGCCGCTCCTCATAAGACTTGTGCTCCAGACCCCTCACCAGTTTTGTTGCCCTTCTCTGAACACGCTCCAGGGCCTCAATGTCCTTCTTGTAGTGAGGGGCCCAAAACTGAACACAGTACTCGAGGTGCGGCCGCACCAGAGCTGAGTACAGGGGGATGATCACCTCCCTGCTCCTGCTGGCTACACTATTTCTAATACAGGCCAGGATGCTGTTGGCCTTCTTAGCCACCTGTGCACACTGCCGGCTCATGTTGAGCCGAGCATCAACCAACACCCCCAGGTCCTTTTCCTCTCTACATTCTTCAAGCCATTCTGCCCCAAGCCTATAGCATTGCATGGGGTTATTGTGGCCAAAGTGCAGGACCCGGCACTTGGTCTTATTGAACCTCATCCCATTTTGCTCAGCCCAGCTGTTCAGCCTATCCAAATCCCTCTGAAGGGCCTCCCTACCCTCAGGCAGTTTGACACATCCTCCCAGCTTTGTGTCATCTGCAAACTTACTGAGGGTACACTCAATTCCCTCATCTAGGTCATCAATAAAGATATTAAACAAGATGGGCCCCAAAACTGACCCTTGGGGGACACCACTCGTTACAGGACGCCAGCTGGACTTAACTCCATTAACCACTACCCTCTGGGCACGGCCCTCCAGCCAGTTCTCCACCCAGAGAAGAGTGAACCTGTCCACACCACGGGCTGCCAGTTTCCTTAGGAGAATACTGTGGGAGACCGTGTCAAAGGCCTTGCTGAAGTCCAGGTAGACTACATCAACAGCCTTTCCCTCATCTACCTGTCTGGTCACCCAGTCATAGAAGGAGATGAGGTTGGACAAGCACGACCTGCCCCTGGTGAACCCGTGCTGGCTGGGTCTGATCCCTTTATTGCCATGCACGTGTCGTGTGATCTCCCTCAATATCATCTGTTCCATAACTTTCCCTGATACCGAGGTCAGGCTGACAGGCCTGTAGTTCCCCGGGTCTTCCTTACGGCCTTTCTTGAAGATGGGAGTCACATCGGCAAGCCTCCAATCTTGTGGGACCTCTCCAGATAACCAGGAATGCTGATAGATGGCAGAAAGTGGCTCGGCAATCACCTCTGCTAGCTCCCTCAGCACCCTTGGGTGGATCCCATCTGGCCCCATGGACTTGTGGCAGTTCAGATGGAGGAGAAGATCTCTGACCGTCTCTGCTTGAATCACAGGGGGTGCATTATGCACCCCGTCCCGGACTTCCAGGTCAGGGCAAGTACCATGTGGACAACTGTCCTGTCTATTAAAGACAGATGTGAAGAAGGCATTGAGAACCTCAGCCTTTTCCTTATCATCTGTGGTTATATTGCCTGCCTCGTTGAGTAAAGGAGGGAAATTTTCCTTAGTTTTTCTCCTGCTGTTAATATATTTGTAAAAGGGTTTCCTGTTCTCCTTTACAGCAGTAGCCAGCCTAATTTCAAGCTGGGCTTTAGCATTTCTAATTTTCTGCCTGCAGATCTTGGCCAGTTCTCTGTAGTCACCCCAAGTAGCCTGACCCATCTTCCAGAGGACATAGACTCTCCTTTTCTCTCGGAGTCTCAACAAAAGATCCCGGTTCATCCACACTGGTCTTTTGCTCCTCCGGCTTGACTTACAGGACTCCGGGACTGCCTGCTCCTGTGCCTTTAAGATTTCCATCTTGAAGAGCATCCAGGCTTCCTGGACCCCTTTACCCTTCAGGAGCAAGTCCCAAGGGACCCTTGCAACAAGTGTCCTGAACAGGTCAAAGTCTGCCCTCTGGAAGTCCAAGGTAATAGTTTTGCTAGTCACCCTCTTGACGGCACCCAGAATAGCAAACTCCACCATTTCATGGTCACTCTGGCCAAGACAATCTCCAACCTTCACATCCCCTACTAGTCCTTCCCTGTTAGTGAAAAGTAGGTCAAGCAAGGCATCTCCCCTGGTAGGCTCTTGCACCAGCTGAGTCAGGAAGCAATCATCCACACATTCTAGAAATCTCAAGGACTGCTTCCTCTGCGCAGTATTGTATTTCCAGCATATATCAGGGAAGTTGAAGTCCCCCATGAGAACGAGTGCTGGCCATCGTGCAACATCTACGAGTTGTTTATAGAACATCTCATCTATTTCTTCATCCTGACTAGGTGGTCTGTAACAGACCCCCACCACGATGTCACTCCTAAGGACTATCCCCCTGATCCTTATCCATAGACACTCTACTTTGTCATTTCCAACCACTAGTTCTTCAACATCAAAACACTCTTTGATATAGAGAGCTATGCCACCACCCTTTCTTCCCTGTCTATCCCTTCTGAAGAGCTTGTAGCCATCAATCCCAGTATTCCAGTCATGGGAGAGGTCCCACCATGTTTCTGTAATAGCTACAAGGTCATAGTTAGCCTGCCTCACAATGGCTTCAAGCTCTTCTTGTTTATTGCCCATGCTGCGTGCATTGGTATAGATGCACTTCAGCTGAGATATCTGCCTCGCCCCTTTTTCCAGCACAGCCTCCTTAGGCTCTTTACTGGAGAGCCCTGTTTTATCCCCTTCCCCCGTCACAGCTAGTTTAAAGCTCTCTCAATGAGTCCGGCTAGCTCCTGTGCTAGGATTCGTTTCCCCCTTTGGGATAGGTGTGTCCCATCAACAGATAACAGGCCAGGAGCCGAGTAAACTGTCCCATGGTCAAAAAACCCAAAGTGTCTATCTCTACACCAACCTCTCAGCCAGTTATTCATCACTTGTGTTTTCCTAGCCCATTCTGTGTCCTTCACCGCCCCAGAAGGTATGGAAGCAAACACCACTTGTGCTCCCACCCCTTGAACTAATCGCCCTAATCCCCTAAAATCTCTTTTCATAGTTCGCAGACTTCTCTGAGATATTTATGATGATATGATGGAGAAACCATCCCAACTGCAGAACCTCAGGCTACAGAAGTGCTGACATCTCTTCTGTATTGCTTTTTCTAACAAAAGTACAGCTGTGGGATGGGTTTTTAGTCATGACAGCCACAGATATTCCCTTGTTCAGTGATGGTTTGACATTAAAGGATTATTTCTATTATCCCAGCGAGCTGCCTTCAGCTTCTCCTGGTGAATCTTTTGCTTGCGGCACAAGAACTGGGTTGCAAAAGCCTCCTCCACTCTCATCTTGTCAGAGAGAAATTTCATCTGCAGGAGCAATTATTTCCTTAATAAAGCCTGCACAATGTAATTTATGCATGGCAAACATCAGTAAGAGCAAGCTTCACAGAATCATAAAGGCTGGAAAAGACCAGTAAGACCATCTAGTCTAACCCCAACCCATCCCAACCATGCTCTACAGAACATCAATGTCACAACTCCATGTTTCTTGAACACCTCCAGGGATGGTGACTCCACCACCTCCCTAGGCAGCCTGTTTCATGACATGGCTGCATTTTCACCTCATGTAGAAACTGCTGAATCTCTGCTAATATCTGGAGAAATTGCATCTCCAAGTGGTAAATCTAAAGGAGGAACAGCCTGGAGTGTGGCGACTGAGAAATTGAGTTTGTAATGGAACAATCCAGCATAATTTGTAGCCATTACTATGAGAAGAAATAGACAGGTCTTGGCTTTCATCTCCCAGGAGCAAAGTTTAGATGTCAGGAATACAGACAACTTTTGCGGAATAAAAATAGGACTTCTCCTGTGCTTCCTTTCTTTTCATGTTACTGTGCAAGGTGAATTGCACATTAAGAGCATTGAAGGTACTTCTCATGTCCCTTGGTTGAAATTAAGTTGCAAGAAATCCTCTAAGCTCAACAAAAGATAAAAAAATATTTAAAGCTTGTATACCCACACACTCCATCCACATGCACTGGATCCCCATAAGAACAAGCCTGGGACTGATAATTTTTTTATGCAAATCTGAATGAATTGCTTCCCTTTGTGGTGAAGTTTGAAAACTGTTATCTACAGATGTGCTGAAGCCTTGTGCTCTCAGCATCCTTCCCTCCCCAAACCTAAAACAATATATTCCTACTGAAATATTTAAAGGTTTGATGAAAAAGTTGTAATTATTGACTTTCATTCCTGCTCAGCATTGCTTTTGTTGATGAATGAGACAAGCAGTATATTGGAGCACATTCAGAATGGGCTACATGGGGACTCGAAAATCAAAGCAACAAGAAACAGATCTTAATAAGTGGTCCAAAGTATGCAGGACCACTTCTAAGAGCTTTGATTTCCAGATTTCAGTTGCATTTGTGTACTGTTTTCTTTTTTTCTATAATCCCATAGCAAGAGCATACTGGAGGACAGTGATTTCGGGGCAGAAAAAATCCTGGTAAGCAAACATGAAATACATCAATGATTTGTACCTATAAACCACTAAAATAAATTGCCTCAAGCTCCAGGACTCCTCAGGGCACACTGGACATCTTTCAGGTGGTAATATGGCAACACTTCCATTCATAAATACCTTCATTTTTAATTAGTGTTGATGTCATTGCTAAATGAACGTTTGGTTTAAATCTGCTGCCTGAGAAGAAAGTACCCTTGGTCTCAGAGAAAAGTTTTTTTTTACATACAAGCAATCTGCAAGTAGATGGTGATTGACAATGGGAGAAGAAAAGAGCAATGCTTAAATAATATATGTAAACCTGTAATTCAGCATGACACAAATTCATTTTTCTTGCTATGACATATAGATGTAATCCAATCAAAGAGACAGCTCACACGGCAAAATCATTACTTAAGGAAAGCTAGCTTAGCTTAAAAACGCAACAATTTGGGGCACAATTTGAGGCAATTTAGGACTGTGATATTATGCACCATTTTGCATTGTGAAGCGCTGAGAGATCTGATGTTAATCCTGGCAAAAAAAAAAAGCTAGCAACAGTTTGATAGTTCATGGATTTCCCCCCCCCCCCCCGACTCCAGCATCCCAAAATGCTTTACACAGTCCAGCAGTTCTCACCTCTGCTTACCGCCCTAGTTTTATTATCAATAAAAGCAGAGCTGGAAAGACTTCTTAAAAGGCAATAAGAGCACATAACTACTTAAATGCAGCTTTAACAATTGTGCTCTCTCCCTTCTGAAATAAGCACCGCTTTGAGAAAAACATATTTGAATGCTGCCTCCAAACACATTACCAAAGCTGTGCAAAGTGGCAGAGAACACAGAACAAGCACTATTCCTTGGGTCAGAGGATAGGCTTATACTTAAAGCGAAGAACTGGGACTTGGGAAACTTCAGCTCAACTCCTGCTTCCATCCTAAAGCATCAGGGCTACTCGTGTAATTAAAGATCAAGAGATGCTCAAGCCATTTCCTTCATCAAGGCCAGAGGAGTCCAGAGCTTTAAGCAATATATCCCTTCATTTTCCCAAGCCTTCTTTCAACATTTGTAAAATGGGAGTCATTATCCTTCTCTCATCCCGTGTTTGCTCTATTTAGCTGCATTATGCCCTCTCTTGTTCCATCTATGTGCTGTTGGGTCTCAGCTGAAGTACTGACCCATTGCCATAATGCACAGAACAAACAGCAGTTTGGTGCTGGCTGGATGATCCAGTCTGTTTCTTCACCTCTGGCTTTTGCAGTTTCCCTCAGCAGAGGAAACACCAAATTATCACAACTTAACAGATGCTGCTGTGCCACCTACCACTGTTTACAACAACTGACTAAAAGCTGTGGTGATCATGCAGGAAATAGACAAGACTAGAGGATAAAAACGTAATCTGATGTAACATCTCCAACTAAAGCAAAGTGACTTTTTTTCTTTTAATTGATTTACAACGGAATTTCACCGCAGTTTGAATGGGAAAAGAAAGATGAATGGTCTCTGTGGATGCAGTTTGACTCCAGGAAGACAGCACGTGATTGCAAAGAGCTAATCATTGCAAGGTGAAACCCATTTCTCATAAGCCACTTTGTTTTCAGAGATTAAAATCAAAATCCTGGGGGTTTACTGCTCTGCATGCATCAGCAATCTCAAATGCACTGCAAAACAATGCCAGCCCAAAACACTACAGTTCTGGAGCTACTCTAACCCAGAGAGGCTTTGGGAACTTAGCCTGTAAAACACTGAAAGAGATTCTAAAGTGAAAAGGAGTTTTTGAGGACTTCTGTCTTCAGTTAACTCTTCCAAATGGGAAATGTCAGTGCTGGCTCATGGCAAATAATCACACTTAGAAGCCCAGACTGTGGTTTTTACTGTTGTGATATGACCGAGAGCAGCCTCCCCATGCTGCTTCTGTTTTAGCACATGGTCCACAGAACAGATCCTTCAGCAGCTCGGCAGGAGGTACATCCCCACTGCTACTGGCAACCACGGATGGTGGCTTTGGCAGTACTCAAAGCTGAATAAAAGCTATTTGGTAAAGCTGGGGCACTGCTTCCTTAGGAGGCAGCTTTGTGCTTCCCCGGGATTCAAAGAAATCTGCTGCTGCAGACTAATAAATGAAAATGCTTCCATCCTCTCTATGTCTTTTCCACTGTTCCCTCTTCACAGCTACCTCTGGGCCTTCCACACACATGGCCTGTGTGGTCAACAGGAGAATTAAGGCATGAAAAAAGCTGTACTAGGTCCTATGGCAGCAGGGCACCCATATGGGCTGTGTCTGTTGTGCTGTAGGTGGGTAAGATGTGCTGGGTAAGTCAGGATGCAACAAACCATAGGTAGGAAAGAGAAATAAGAAACAAGGTTGGCAATTAATACCAAACCTAAGGCTTATTTACAGGGATGTATCAGCAGAAGAGCTTTTAGTACGCACACATGACGTCATGTCTTAAAATCAGGATACAACAGCTGAGGAGAAAGCCTTATTTTTGTTCGGTTCATCCTGGCATACAAAGCCTTCTGTCACGTTCCTCCCTCAAGAGCAGGTGGGAAAGCTGAGATAATAAATAAAAATATTGCTATCAAATTGTTTTGATGGTATGGGCAATTAGGATGACATTCTTGCCTTAAGTCTAGGTCCTAAGTTGTAGGTTCCTGCTATGGGCTGAGTTATTTAGAAATGGTTGCTCACAGTGACTCCAACGCAGGTATTTCAGAGCAAATCTCTGATTGGTGCTGATACAAAACAAGCCCAAAGCAAAGACCTGTAGTAGGAATTAACAGTGACAGGGATCTTCACTGGATTTCAAAACAATTCCACTCCTCTCCCGAGGGAGGCTGATAGCTTTACATGATCGTGAAGAGAGTTAATAGGCAAGCACTGTTATTATAAAGCTAGATTAAATTTGGAAGCACCACCCTTGACAGTGGCCCTTTATGGTGCAATTTGAGAATCACAGCAGGTGAGAAGAAAAATAAAAAGCCTGGCCTCAGTCATATTGCAAAGCTGAGTTATAATAAGCTCATGAGACTGAGGGAAACAGCAAATTGCAAGATGATACAATAAACAATAAAGGCACCAAGTGAGGATCTTGCTCCTAGTCAGGATGCCAGAAGGAAGCCAGGAGCAGTGCAACCTGCCCACTTCCCATCACAGGGCTACACTGATAATTCTGTGATGGGAAGAATGGGCTTCCTCTACATCTTCTGTTTCCCTTTAATTAGACCCACTTGCAAGACAAAACCTAGGAAGAAGTGATAGCACAGTGCTGAGTTCTGATCAGATTGGCTCTTTCGCTGGCTTTTTTACCTTGAAAATTGACTGCTCTAAACTCACCCTCCTTTTCCATTCACTGTATTTAAAGTATAAGCTGATTTTCAGAGAGGAATTGCCCATTATCCAAAGTTTCCAACATTACTTTGAATTTGTGACTTTTTCAACTCTTCAAGACAGAAGATCTCTTCAAAATTCATAACGTGACAATCACATGAACTCTCCCAGAAACTCCTTACCCCTTATTTCCCCACTGTTGAGTTTAATACAACTCAGCAGACTAGGCTATGTACTTTCTTGGGGTCTACTCAACCTGAAAAATCAAAGTATCTGATCTGTGATTGTAACACTAATTTTCATGAAAGGCAAAATTTAAAGAATAACAAAGTCGACAATTGGAAAACTCTATATCCCCATCTAAATTACAGAAATTTTGAGAGCAGCTCACACCCCAGAATCCACCTTTTGGTCTCATCAGTTACTGCTGTTGAGTGGAGTTGAGAGAATTGCTATTTCTGCAGGTATCACCATTGTTGAATCTGAAGCACTTATGCAGCAAAGAAAAATGTGAATCATACAATTGAGTTGGAAGGGATCCTTAGAAACCACCTAGTCCAACTCCCCTGCAATGAACAGGGATGCTGACAGCTAGACCTGCTGCTCAGAGTCCCATCCAGCCTGACCCTGAGTGCCTCCAGGAATGGGGCTTCCACCACCTCCCTGGGCAATCCCATATGATCACATATAAAAGGCCACAAATACTTTGGAAACAGAGCATGAATACACAGAGGTTGTATCATTTGGATAGTTTTCTCTCTGAAGCTTGAATTCAGCGCTCATGGGAAACCATCACCAAAATCCATACCCCACAAACCACAAGAAAGAGGTTTTGTGGCCCAGGAACGAGATCATTTGATAAAAAGAAGCAGAACTCAGGCTAATTCCTATAAAAGTCACTATACTACCCAAACAACAGCTACATTCTCCTTCAGCAGGTTTCTTTTTTTCATCCCCAATCGCATAACTTTCACAGTAATGCAATGTGTATGGGTTTGTTTTTTTCTTTTAATAAAAAAGGTAAGTTCTCTCATCTAAAAATAACAGAATGTTCAGAGCAATCATTGTCTAATGATTACTGATCATCACCTGAAAATTGCAGCTTCAGCTGCTGTGCTGACTGCTCTGAACTGCTTTAACAATATGGTACAAGCAGCTACGGGCAAGCATACATGATTTGAAGTACTACCTGTCCCAGTTTTGACTTCCAGATAATTAGTCACTGCCTCAGATATTGTTTTTCACCCCAAAATGAAGAATCTAGGACTGCACAACACACCACTCGGAGCTACTCACTTAACAAGACAAATAGATTTTATTGACTTCATCAAGAGAAGTAACAACTCAATATCTCATTTCTTTCTTGCTGGCAAGAACAAACTCTGGGGGCACAAGGAGGAGTAAAACACAGTCTATGAATTATGAAAGTTTATTAAAGAAATGCCAACTGAAACAGCTTCAGAATTAGATGCTCATGTTCTGCACGGCTTCCAAGCAAGAGGCAAAGCATCAACTGCTAACAAACGAGGTAAGCCATCCACAGATAACGTATCAGAGGAAAGTCCATAGTTCTCCTCCTTCAAGTGATGAGATTATTCTACCATGCTGCGTTTGGCGTGGCAGGAAACAAAAGGTTAATACAGATCTTGTTGCAGTTGCTGAGATGACAGCTTGCTTTTGTCATAGCACCTTTCTAACAAACTGCTGTGTCTGAACTTTCCCAAATTAGCTGAGTGTGTCGTGGAAGGAGTTAACCCAGCTCATATTGGGCCCAATGTCGATGGCAGCCCCGCGAAGTGGTGGAGTCACTGCCTCTGGAGGTGTTCAAAAAACAAGGAGATGTGGGACTGATGGTTTAAAGGGCATGGTAGCGATGGGCTCAGTTGGAATATTATGATCTTGATGGCATTTCCAGCCTTAATGACTGTATGACTCAGAAGGAAGAACGAGATGAACTGGACAAAGACAGACAAGAAGGACACAATGCTTATTTTCAACAGAAGGGAGCATAAACTTTCCTACAAAATACCTGCTGTCCGTGACTCCTCAGAAGAACAAAAATAACCCCCAGCTTCACCCAGAATGGAGCACAGGACAAGAGGTGATGGCCTTAAGTTACACTGTGGAGGTTCAGGTTGGATATTAGGAAACATTTCTTCTTAGAAAGAGATGCATTGGAACAGGCTGCTCAGGGAGGTGGTGGAGTCACTGTCACTGGAAGAATTCAAGAAACATGGAGATGTGGTATCAAGGGACATGACCTAGAACAGTCATGGAGATGGTTGGACTGGATGATCATAGTGGTCTTTCCAGCCTTAATGATTCTATGATTGAATGCTCAGAAGTTATTAGACATATGAATTTTTGGGCAAGAATCTTTATGTACAAAGGCCCAGGGTGGACGCACCAAGAAAAATCAGGAAAAGGTAAAGCATGTAAGTGCTGCACCTGCTGATATTAGCATAAAACCTACAAATTACCAAAACTGAAGCAGCTTCAAGATAACTTTATGCTTGCATTCAAAGCTAAACATTTAAAATCAGAATCAAACAGCTATTAAATTGATTTGTACACAGCAAGCCACAGGAACACAAAACACAAATGAGAACAAGGAAAAAAAAGAAGAGAAAATGTTTATAACAATCTGAAATATTCCTCTCAGGGGTCCGTGGTGATCAAGACAGAAGAAAATTCAGTTCCAAGAGTTTTGCTGTTATTTCCTGACAAATGCAAGCAATCATCCTTTGTTCATTTAGCTGACTGACAACATTTCTAAATGAAAACGAACCCTAAAGAGGACTGCACATGCTAACTTGAATCTTTACTGGTCCTATGGGGCCAAATTATGCTGCTGATGGTTAAGACTCAAGCCTTGAAAGCTGTGCCTCAGCATGACAATGAATGGGCTTCTTACACATCAAACCCTTGATCTCTAGGATCCTGGATTGGATCCATGCTCATGTTGAGTTTATTTAATGCCTGCTGATCACCTGCAGTTATTTTTAGGCTGTTTAGGATCAAATGGGCTACAGCCTGGCCATGCCATACCTGGGAGCGTTGCACTGTCACTGCACATGCCACACAGATTTGGACTTCTGCTTTTAAGATGTTCTTCTGAAGGCCACTAGAGTTTCTGAATGATCATCAGCGAAGAAAAACAGCTACAAAAACACTGTCCCAACAGCCTGGGAAAAGATGTTATCAAGGCTGTAAATTCAACTCTCCTTAGTATCATGTTATTTTCGCCTCATGTCTGTTGTTGCTGCCTTTAGAGCCACTCCCTGCCTTGAGGACTTACAACGCACCACACGGGTAACAGCAAAAGAAGTTCACAATGCATCCCATCCTCCATGGGAAACAGTCTCAGTTTTAACTTGCTTCTGTGTGCTTCCTACAGGTGCTTGAGAGATTAAGAAACAGAATCCAGAGCAAATACAGCAGAGAAAAACAGCATTTTTCAAAGCTAAATATAAAGGTCATGGCTGGGACAAAGAATTGGGTAATGGACTGTATTCTCTCTCACGTATTCTACAAACCAATACATTACTGCTTCCATTGCTCTGATTGTTTTCAGCCTTGAGAAGCCTTCAGACATAGAGCCACAGAGGAGGTGTGCAGAGGTCAGATGCGGGGAGCACACACCAGGAGATGAGAGTTCGACTTCTTGCTGTGCCAGGTTATTTAGTGCTTCTCCCACCAACGGCTGCTTTTTGTGTTTTTCTATCCACAAAACTGGGACAATGAATCTTTCAGAACACATGACTCGTTACAGTCTACAGCTACCTTGGAAATAGGTTGACCCTTCTCTTCCAGGTAACTAACGATAAAATGAGAGGTAAAAGCCTTAAGTTGTGCCAGGGGAGGTTCCAGTTGGATATTAGGGAAAGGAATTTTTTTTAACAGTCATGAGGTATTAGAACAGGCTGCCCAGGCAGGCGGGGGAGTCACTGCCCCCTGAAGGCATTCAAGGAATTTGGAGATGTGGCACTGAGGGACATGGTTAGTGGGCATGGTGGAGGTGGATTGACCAAGTGATCTTAGTGGTCTTTCCCAATCTTCACGATTCTATGAAATGTCAGACTAATCAGCAGGGATGTAAACACAGAATTATCAGCATGTGTTTAAGAACATTAACTACCATGTCTCCAGCTTCAGAACAGACCTAGAGATTTTGCATAATAGATGCTGAATGAAAAACTTCTACTAAACTCTTTTGAGCATACCAAATCCAAAGACAAACCTCTGCCAAGCACAAGGACTATGAGATCAAACTCTACAGTTTAAAGGGAACTTCATGTTAACAAGGATTTAGACGTTCATACATTGCAAAAGTACTTACTTTGGCAGGGGCACTGGACTTAATGATCTCTTGAGGTCCCTTCCAACCCCTATGATTCTATGACTACCCTATGACAACCCCACCATGCCCACTAACCACGTACCTCAGTGCCACATGACCCTCTTCTTGAATGCCTCCAGGGACACTGCCTCGACCACTTCCCTGGGCAGCCTGTTCTGATCTCTCACAATATCCTCTGATAATATTTCACATACAAACCATCCACCTGCTTTGTACCACATACAGTCAGGAGACATACTAGTGAATGCAGCTCCTGCCTGCAAATTTGTGTGTGTAACGCCTTCCACAAAAGCTCTGCTTTCAGCCTTACCCAAAATCATCTTGAGCTTTAGCCTGAGCATTTCAATATGACTCTACAGGTAGCAAATTGAAATGTTCAGTCCTGCATTGCAGGGAGATTGAATCTGAAAAGAGAACGGCAATAAGAATGCAGCAAGGCATCAGTAGCACACACTGAAGCTCTCACCAATGACAGCAGCGATGTCGGATGAATGATTGAGCATTTGTTAAACTTCTACCATTGTGAAAGCACCCTATTATTTTCCTGGTTGTGCTCCGAAATGCCTCAATCACTGATAGAACAAGTGAGTGAGAAATAATACAGCTCATTTTCGATTGCTTTTGTTCAGGAGATACGTTGCTGTATACCTTATCATTCATTGTTTCAACAACAACATGGCTAATACCCTCCCCCCCCCAATCCCCTTTTCTGATATCATGTTTGTTAGACTGATGACTCTGCTGTTTAAGAACTGCGTGCATCTTTAAAACTCACCAATAACATCCTGTAATGTGATGAGGTGTTCAGTTCAGGCCTGTTTTTGTAAAGCATAACACGATGCTACGGAACTCATCTGAAGGTTATACAAATCTGCTAATGCAAGAAAGCAGCTTCCAAATACTATGCTTTGCCACAGGAGACACTCTGACGTCAAAATTGCTGTTGTAGCAGCTTAACAGAGTAAAGCCTTGCTTTTGTAGCCATGGATTCAAATCCCTCCTGGTGGCCACACACTGCTAGTGTGGCCTTCCACACGAGTTTTCAAACAGGATTTTGATCCAGGTCTGTAAAACATCCACAGGTGTTTCTTTAATATATCATAGTGGTAGCACTATCCTGAATATGACTTGTCACAGAGTCAAGGAGTTGGAAAAGACCTCAAAGATCATCTCCACAGAGCTGGAGTTGGAAAAGACCTCAAGGATCACCTAGTTCCAAAACCCCTGCCATAGGCTGATCCCCCCTACCAGATCAAGCTGCCCAGGGCCCCATCTAACCTGCCCTTGATGGGGCATCCACAACCTCTCTAAGCAGGCAATTCCAGCACCAGCACTTGTAGACGTGGAGGCTAGCAAACAAAACCCTTCAGTGGAGGGTTTCACATGAGAAAAGTAACTACCATAATCCCAAAATTCTATTTTAATCAATAATAAAATGCAATGAGAACTGATGCAGGACACATCAAAACATTATGCGATAGAGAAGATCACAGAAAAACAAAAAAATCTAATTACCCATAAAAAAAAGTAAATCAGACTGATAGCCACGGAGAAGAGGTGCAGTGAGTTCAGCGGAAGTCACCTCTGGATAAAGACTCTCAGCTCCAGGCATTCCTATCAAGCATTTCAACTTCAATTAAGACTTCTGGTTACATACGTCTCTCCAGAAGGAAGAATCATGCACAGCTTCAAACTAGAAGAAGGGAGATTTAGACTGGATGTAAGAAAAAAGTTTCTCTACAATAAGGGTGGTGAGACACTAGAACAGGTCACAACAATGTTCTTGGGACTGCTTTGAGAAAAGTGCTTGGCTCCCAAACACTGTAAATTCTATAGAAGCAGAAATATTCTCCTGCTCAGCCTGATAGTTGCTATAGACATCCAACATCACTACATTACAACTCACTCTCCTACTCCAGTAACATGCACATACCACAGATGCAGGAACAAACACCACAGGGATTAAATGAGAACCACACTGGGTCATTATTAGAAATACAGCATATGATATTGTAATACTATAATGGGATGGAAAGTATCATGATAATAGTAGGGCAACAAAGTCTTTGGTTACAGCAAATGAGAACGAGCCCAAAGACAACAGCTACAGACACAGAAATAAAGGAAAGAAGCTGCTTATGCTTAGAAGATCTCCAGTAGGCAGGGACCTCCAACAAGAAATAGCCTTGTCTCTACTGCCAACCCTTAAATGAGATCTGGGAAGGGGTGGATCCTGGTTCCACCCCTTCAAGTCACTCAAGTGCACTGCATGCACCTGAGCATCCCTGGGTTGGCCTTGCCTTCTCACCAGGTGCTCAATCACTGTTTCAGGCTGTGACTTACTATTTTTACTGCAAATGTGCAGAGCAAGAAGTTTCTGGTGTATCTGAAAGCTTTTGTCACTTTTCCCAGCTGCTCCTGGAGGAGAGCAGTTCAGCACTCAACTTCTTCTCCCACTGTAATCACAGAAAGTTAGCAGTTAAAGTCTTCTATCACTTTTTCAATCAGCTGAGGAATAAATGCAAATGCATGCCTTTCCTTTTTGTTTGAACACCTAACTAGGAAAATTAGATGTGTGTCCCCAGCAGACACTCCAGCTGGGCAGTAGCAAGCCAGAAGTGTCCACTTCCATTACCCATAATGTCATTTGAAAGAAATGGTTCATTTTCTCCTAGGATTTTCACACTATTTGCTATGAAAACATTTTTTTTTCTCTAGTTCTGCATTCAAAACTACCAGCTTTTGTTTCCTTCTTCATCCCTACATAAGTTTGGTGGCAGCAGGACCATCAAGCCCTGTGGGAACAGTGCAGTCCAACGGCCAGCAAATGTGCACTCCAAACTTGTGTGTTTTGCAACAAAATAAAAAAGAACTGAGGTTTACCTGCTGGCGCTCAGGCCCAAAGGTATCTCAAAGTATTTAACAAACAAAAAATAGTAGAGTTAAAACAACAGAACAGTCTCCAGATTCATCATCAAAGGTGTGAAGTCACCAGCAGAATAACAGAATCTTTCGAGTTGGAAGAGACCCATAAGGATCACTGAGTCCACCTTCTGGCACCACAGATGACCACCCAAAACTCAGACCATGTGGTCAGGAGCACTGCTGGTCAGGAGCACCAGATGCTTCTTGAACTTTGGTAAGCTCAGGACAAAGAACACGTCCCTGGGGAGGCTCTTCAAGTGCTGACCCTCCTCTTGGTGAAGAGCCTTTTCATGATAGCCAACCTGAACCTCCCCTGTTGCAGTACTCTCCAACCTCGTTCTTCAACATTTATTCTGTCATTTTACAGCTAGCAAGTGAGAGATGCTGCACGGCTAAGGCACAATATGGTTTTTCATCACAGCTATGTTGCAAAAACAGCAAAAGAGAAACTCCCACAGACAGCTACAGATACTTGTGGATCTAGAGACTGGATTTCAGTTCTACTTAGGAAGGCAATAAGTCATCACAAACGATGCAACAACTGTGAGAGAGCAGTTAAGGCATCCCTGGAAGTTCATGAGGTACACTGTACAAAATGCAGAGCAATGACTTCTTAGCCATGAAGGGCTGTTTTCAGTCTGGAAGGCACTGACCCTTGGAGGATACACCCAAAGTGAACTGAAGAGGAGTAGGCAGCTGGTAAGGGAAGCAAACAGAAATATAAATTCTTTTCCGTGACATTTCACTGACAGAAGAGTAAATTGTTATTTTCTCTCTGCAAAGACACATTCTCTCTTTTTGGAGGTTTACATAAGCTCTGGCCTGAGTAGGTATTAGGCCTTGAATTGTTGCCTGCAGGAAGCCACCAGCCCATGGTCCAAGCACAACAGAGCAATCCATGCATCCTGCTGTGGCTGCCTTTGCACACAGTGGCCACAGCTGTATTCTAAGCTTCCTCTGTGGAAATGCAGTTTCCTTTAAAAAGGCAAAGGGCCACCTTTCTAAGTATAAAAATACACGCTGAAATGTTAAAAGGAAGTTCTCAAGTCTTTGCACCACAGTGAGCAAAATCAATCTAAGTACAGACTGACAACAGAAGCCAGCCCTCAGCTGTATGGTTTGCAAGAGGAAAGCAACGTGTTTAGCAATTCAAAATCATTGTTAATGCAGAAAAATAGTTGGAACAAACTGGGGATTTCTGTCATCCTAGAGGAAAAAAGCTATAAACTGGAGTACATTATGCACCAGTCTTATCTTTTTTTTTTTTTAATAGTGTATTTTGTCTCCATCAGCAAAGAACTGCTCTAAAGTAATTGCTCTAAATGATTTTTTGAAGAAACATGTCTATTTGCAAACCTCATCAAGTTACATGTTAGACAAGTCTCTAATCTTCGTTTCTTAATTTACAGTAAGAACGAACAAACACGAGGAACTTAATGCAGCAATTACCACTAGCATGCCTCTGAGATGGGTGAGTTGCTATTCCCAGCACTTGGAGGGAGATGCTATTCTCACTCAGTTCTGCTATTTTTGTAGGATTTCAGGATTCCAAGTAGAGGTTTTGTGTTAGCAGTTCCAGCTCTGTAACCAGCAATCATAGAATCATTAAGGTTGGAAAAGACCACTAAGATCATCTAGCCCAACCATCCAAGCATCCCCACCATGCCCACTAACCATGTCCTTCAGTGCAATGTCTTTTTCTGCATCCAAGTGCAACCAATGCATCCAAGTGGATCTCTTAGCAAACAGCATCAATCTGACAGACCCATACCCTTACTGGTCCTTACCAATATTCCCCAGTGGTTATTGAAGTCAATTTCAGCTCAATTATACCAATGCTCTGATCGAGCCCAATGGATGAGGATAACCACATTAGGTGAACGTTAAAAAAAATCCCTGTTTGCTTTGCCAGCTAAACATGAGCCAGCAGTGAGCCCAGGTGGCCAAAGAACATCAATGGCAACCTGGCTTGTATCAGAATTAGTGCAGCCAGCAGGTGCAGGGAGGTGATCATCCCCCGTATTTGGCACTGGTGGGGCTGCACATTGAGTACTGTGTTCAGTTTTGGGCCCCTCACAGCAGGAAAGACATCGAGGCCCTGGAGCGTGTTCAGAGAAAAGCAATAAAGCTGTGAAAGATCTGGAACACAGTCCTAGGGGGAATAGCTGAGGGAACTGGGATTGTTCAGTTCGGAGAAGAGGAGGCCCGTGAGGAGACCTTACTGCTCTCTACCACTCTGTGAAAGGAGGTTTTGGTAAGGTGGTGGGTTGGTCTCTTCTTCCAGGTAACAGCGACAGGATGAGAGGTGATGGCCTTACGAGGCACTGTGGAAGTTCAGTTTGGATATTAGGAAACATTTATTATCAGAAAGAGTGGTAATGCATTGGAACAGGATGCCCAGGGAGGTAGTAGAGTCACTGTCCCTGGAGGTGTTCAAGAAGAACGAAGATGTGGCACTGAGGGACATGGCTTAGTGGGCATAATGGGAGTGGGTTGATGGTTGGACTAGATGATCTTGGAGGTCTTTTCCAACCGTAATGATTCTATGATTCTAGGCACCAACATAAGCTAGTATAAGTCCTGAAAGCACTTCCAATCTGGTAATTCATACAGCACAGGCTGAATCACCCTGGGAGATGAATAAAGATGAGAGCATTTAACACCAGAACAGACTTTTTACCATGTAAACTGTGCCATGGATAAGAGTTAGATCAAGTGTTTATTTCTTCCTGATGGAGCTTGGCATACTGTACATTATGAAAGCCAAGATAAAGATTTTAAGTGCAACAATATATATTCCATTACCTGCAGCAGGCAAAAAATAAAGTTTAAAAGATTTAATACAGTAATAATTCCCTTAAAGTACATGCTAGAACAGAAATCAAAATACAGAGCACTCATTCTAACCTTAGTCACTGTCTAATGCACTTCACTTTCATATACTTACATCCTGCAGGGTATTACTTTAGAAACAGAGGACAGAATTTGAAAGCTTTTCCTGTTTTATCTTTTAATGCCTACTCCTCAACACTATGAAAGTTTGTAAACAATGACAGGCTGCCTTCCAGGGTGCCAACCCCAATGACACTACTGAAAAAATGACAGCATTGAAGTGTATTTGAAAAACTGGATTATTTGGGTATCAAAAAATACATATGTCTAGGTTAGGTATTGCTTCTTTAAAAATGTGAACTCCAGTTTGGCTGTTCTGAAACACATCCACACATTTGCAAAGTGACCCTATGGAGAGTTCTGACACTCTCCAGATAAAAGTCTTAAAAATATAATTTCTGATGAAAACAACAATCTGTACTTTCAGAGCATGAGCTGGATTTGCTACCTGGACTTGCCCAAATACATCCAGAGCTCTCTCAATGACACCGTCTTCATATCTGCACTTTTATCAAGCTGGCATGCCTGTAGTTTCCCTGCAAGGTTTTGGCAGCATGCCTTGCAGTTTGGGGCAAAAGGAGCTGGCATCACTACAACAGGCGCCTTCACAGCTTTTTGATTGATGGATAATGCCAGCAACCCAAAGAGACTTAGAAAAACAATCAAATCCAGCCCTTGCATCAGACTTTGCTGATAGGTAACATGGGAATACGGCCGTAGACTTCGCAGCTGATGATAAATCACATAAGCAAGGAGGCTGAGGGCTTTTTCGAAGCAACAGAGCTCTAAATACTCTCTAACTACTGAGCAAATATTCACAAATTAGTAAGTACAGAACTTCAACAATTCCCTTCCAATTCAGAGGGACAAGATAGCTCAATGCCATCTTCAAAATAGAGATGAATGGGGGGACATTTCCCAGAATGGGAACAAAATACAACAATTTTTAAATCAATTTATATATTAGCCTAGGTGATTCTTAAAATTGTGAGTAAGAAAATTTCTCTCTTACTTACTCTCTTTTCTCACCAAGTACAGTGTAAGAGTAAATTGCAAACATCACCGCTTCATACACCAAAAGCTGAAATTCTACAGCCCTGACTGTATGAGAATTTTAGCTCCTATTTATGGCTCCTTCCTTGGAGGTGTTCAAGGCCAGGTTGGGTGGGGCCCTGGGCAGCCTGATCTTGTGGTGAGCAACCAGCCCATGGAAGGAGGGCTGGAAACAAAATGATCTCTGAGGTCTCTCCAACGCAAGCCATTCTATAATAATTACAGCAAAAAGGGTTTAATTCTTACTATTTAGAAATGGCGCTCAATGTGGCCCAAGAGTAAGCAGCACTAGAAAATCTGCTCTGTCTTCAGAGAGCTCAACAAATGCCTGCTGCTTTCTGGGATGAAGATAATGAGTAGCATTCTTTCCAACAAGACCATTCTGGAAATAAGGTCATGCAGCTTGGTGGGAAATCCTGCTAAACGGGAGGAGGAAAGAAAAGAAGGGATGCAAACTGTGATCCACTGAGAAAAACCAGGTGCATTTGAAAGATGCTTCAATCAAGAATGAAGGCATCAATCTGCACAGAGAGGAGAAGATTCTCTAGCACAATGCAATTAAGAGTTTGTTATACAAAATTTCAATAAAGCTAACAGAAGGGAAAGTCAATATTTTTCAAACTGAGTACAGTCAACACAAGAAAATACACATTTTCAGCTCAGTAAGAATTAAAAACGTACTTTCAGACGCCGTGGAACAAAGCTTTCGTTTTAACAATCCCATCTCCTGCTTTGTACAACGTTATTAGCTTAAAAACACTGCTCAGCTCTGCCCTTTGGCTCCCCCATCACTGTGCCACTTAGCATGGAGAATAATAATAAGTAATATAATGGAGCACCATTTCCATCCCTGCCAGTCTCTTGGGAAGGGTAATCATATCTATACTGTCATTGCTAATGCAAACTACTATCACTAATCCACTGGGACTCCGAGTAAAATACATAGGGAGATTGTTTTGTTGTTGCCTACTCTTTCTTCCTTCCCTTTTCAAAATACATCTCTCTCCTGCAGGAGTCTGAGATGTTATTAAGCCCACTGACACTGAAACATGAAGTGAATGAGGCAGATGGATAAACACTGCCCGATTTCTCTGCAAAACCTCGTGTGAAGGTCAACCATGGCACAGACTTAACGCAAGCCTACTTTGTTGAGGGCTGCTATTAAATTGCACAGTTGTCTGAAGACGCCACTATTGTATTATATGACTTGATTCATGGATTGAATTGCAAGCCATGAACGTGTGAATAGAGCATGAATGGTTTTAACTAGTTCATACAGCCCACAAACATTCATTAATACAGCAAAATGAATGATATTCTGAAGCAACCTTATTTTTCAAGCTGCTGTAAATAAAACGATAAAGCAAACAAGATTGAATTCTTCATTGTTGTACATAAGCAGAGATCCAGTAATGACACAAATATATGCACCCACAGCACAGATTATTTTGCTGTGAACAGCCAAGACCTATACTGTCTTTGATATATCTTTGATACTTAAATTTTAGGCACAAATTTTATGATAGCGTGTTCTGCTACAGAAGCTGGTTTCAACTTACACACACACAAAAAAAATCATTCCAAAAATTAAATTTTGCAAGATCATGGCCTTTAGTGTAACAGCAAGGGATGTTCATTCCAACACCTGCAGTAAAGACAGACAACCACTGGAAAGGAAAGGAAGCAGAAGGCTTACAGAATAACATGGCAAGAACAATCCCATGGCATCTCCCATCTGTGAGGTCAGAGACCTTTGATGGACCTGCAGAGTTATCTAGAAGAGTCAGAATGAGCCAAAGGCCAAAGCTAATGGACTTCTGCCAGAATTTCAAGCATCTGACTTGACTATATATATATATATGTGTGTGTTTCTCTGCCCTAGTTTGCCCAGGAAGTCCACCAATAAAAACCTAGGATATACAGCCTTTGGGTCCATCAAGAAGAAAATACAAACAAACAAAACAAAACAAAACAAACAACAACAAAAAAAAGAAACCAATGCCAAACTCTCCCTCATTCTCCATATACCTATTTCAATTTAATTTGTTATTCATCTAGTTAAACTCACATTAAGTTGAGCTTGCACTGAGCCACAAGGTTGATATTGATCACTGCACTGAGCAATCAGAGTGCTATCACTGAGAACAAACTTGTTGACCCAGAAGAATTTGCACCAGTACCCCCACAAATTTTAGTCCTCTAATCTGCTTGATAACACTAACAAAAGGTGTCAGCCCCACCGAGTCAACCAGAGGAGGAGGAAGAGGAGGGAAGGCACACAAAGGAAGAAAGGGCAGCTCAGAAGAGATGAGATCTGCAAGGGAAAGGCGCAGAGAGGGAATGGCTTACAATTGGAAAAGGGCAAATGACACTGAAGAGGGTCATGGGGTACAGAAAGTGAACCAGGAGTTTGAAAGGTTTTGGTGGAAGTGTTGACTTCAAAAACATTCCTTGATCTGCTTTTCTTCATTGCAATGTTTTCTTCACGAGGGCCAAGCACCAAACAGATCAAGGATAAGGAATGTGCATTTGAAATCTGTATTGGCAATTTCTTCTCTTACCAGCCCCCAGTTTGCTGGCATGTAAATTTGTTCTTATCTGTTCCACATTAGGAAAAGTAAACATGAGGTATAAAGCCAGCCAGCCTGGTGCAAACTTCTCGTCTGAAATACAACCACATTACACATTTCTTACTCATTAAAATCTCCCCTGCAAAATCACCCATGGGTTTAAATTGTTTAATACCATGGAAGCACACTTATTTTAACTGCATGAGGCTCTGACTCCAAGTTCATTCCACTGCGAGTTACTAAAGCCGAGACAATACTTAAATCCTAATTCATTCAAACAACAGCCAAAGGACATCAAAACTCATTTTAAGTTAGGAAGAAAAGACCCTGAGTTAGTCACCAGCTTTGAAGGAGGTTTACCATTGCGTGGACAGTGCCCCCAAAGATGTGTCAGGTTATGTTCGTGGTGTGTCATATGGTTCTCCCTTCTTGAGACAGAAAGGCACAAATGGAAGATCATGATCTCACAGGCTGTACAGTAGCACTGTTACCATTAAAACAGCTAAGACTGGTTAGAAAGACTTATTCTCCTACTGGACCCGAAATTTCAATTTCTTCCAAGCACAGCATGCACACCTTCAGTTCAGGCTCACATTCTTCATTATTCCTCCTATCCCTCTCTGGTTTTTGAGTGCATAGGAAAAAGTAAGGCCACACTCACTTTCCAAACCTGAACATCTCCAAAGACTTTATCATTACTATTTTGAGTTCTTCTTTGTAGAGTCATCCACTTCAGAAATTATCATAGTGATTACCACAGCAGCCACACTATCTCAGACACAATCTCTACTTCGATCTGTTTTCGTCAATATGCAACAAACCATTTCTCAATGTATCCCATAAAGTATCAAGGCTATAGTATGTCCTCTCCTCAGTTGGGTTTCATTGGAAGGTCCTGATAGAGACCTCATCCCCCTCTTCATCCCCAGAAGTTTCTTTTTATTTTACCTATAGAGAAGATTTCATTCTGTTTTTTGCTTCCGGAATGAGGAATTTGGCATAATTCAAGAAATAAAGCTCCTCATTTTCTCTCTTTCATGAACTAAAAGGGAATGTAGCACCTAGAAGCAAGTGGAACCTTGAAGCTGCATGAGTCAAAATACTTATACTCCCCCAGCATCAGCATTTAAATGCCTTGTGCTGGCAAAGTATCTTCTCGATTCATACTAATGGAGTTGATCCACACTTATATTGTGGCAGCTTCACTGTGTTCTAATTACTTTGATACTGAAGTTTACCAATCAAAGATGGAAGAAGACAAAGCTGAAACATGGGGCCACATAATCATTTTACAGTCTTTAAAGTTAGATCATCTTAACATATATTGAAATGCTACTAGAAGCTGCACTTCATACAGACCCATAAGCACCAAAGGACCTGAGTCACGTTCCCTGCTCATTCATAGGCTGGGAACAGTTTTCTATAAGGTCAGAAGAAATGGGCTTTGAAATTACAATTTCTCCCACTGAGTGAAATATTTCAAAAATAAAGCTATATGAAATCAATAGTGTTCAATGATTTTCTTTATAGATGGTGCCTTATTATGTTAACATCAATCATCACAGGGTGAAGGTGTAAGCAAGATGCATGTGATTGATTTCAAAACTGGGAAGTCCCATGGCTTATTATAAATAATAATATTACCCAAGAAGGCATCACTCTTGGAATGATTAAAGATTAAAAAGGGTAAAAAGGGTGAAAATGATACATTTATGAAAACATCAGAAGACACAGTAATGGCTGGTTTAGTGAAAATCTGCATAAATAAAGAAGAGCAGCTGTCTTTGCAGAAGAGACCTGATTAATTCAGCTGCTCCTTTCTGTTCTCTTTCCTTATCTATGCCACATGGATTGAACACAGCTCGAGTCCATGTCTCTGTTGTAAGAAGTACTAAACTTGGTAATCTGTACATGTTCTAGCACATGTACAAATGCAGTATGTGCAGACGCCTCATTGATCACCAAATTAAAAAAGACTTCATGGTAAATACCAAAAGGTTTAAGGATTATTTGGTTTAATAACAGAAATACTCATCAAAACCTATTCAAAGCCAATAGTAGGTCTGCATAAAAAAGACAACACGACAATTTCCAGACCAAATACTTCTCATCCAATTCTTCTAATTCTGCAGTCCATAGTACATTTTTTCCTTCACGTACTTTGTTTTCAAACACTGCATATTACATCCTGCAAATGAGCATCCCATAACGTGATGGTCACAGAGATTACCATGCTGGTTTCCTCACTACTCTCGACAAGCACTTTTCTTCCCAGCAGTATAAAGGTGATCCCAGAGAGTTCTGAAATATTTCTCATTCTTCCAAAAGCAATGACTATCCTAGAAAGATTATCGAACAGCATGATTAAAAATCATGACTGTGCTTTGTAAGTCACCACAGATGAAGCCCACTCCACTCAGAGGGCTCAAGGAACTTAATGGAAAAACTTTTTGTTGATTTAGACGAGTTTTAAGTCGAACCCTTACATATTCTCCCTGAATCAATCCAAGTACATCACTAGCATCTACAGAGGTGTTTAGGGGTCTTCATACAGAACCCAACATCTCCCCAAAATTATATGTTTCTCATCCATGGAAGCACAAAACAGGAGTCGAACTTGATCCTTCTGGGTCCCTTCCAACTTGGGATATTAGATGTTCCCACAAAAATACTTTGGAAAACAAGCATTAAAGCCTTAGTTTTCCCATCCTGGTTCACTGGTCAAAGATTTTTCCAATGTGCTCTTGCTGGAAGCAAAGCCTAAAAGGTTTAATTCACCCAAGCTGTTAAAAGGAAGGTTGTCATTTGCTTCATAGTGTTATTTCTTAGAAGCTTATATCCAATCTCTAGTAATAAACAACATTAATAAAGAACAATGAAACAAACTTCCAGGAGCAGGTGAAAGCAGAAAATCATGTATAGGCCAAAATTGCTTCCACTTTCTGACATCAATCTTTGAACTTTGATGTATTTCCACTTTGTGTAGATCTGAGCAGGAAAAGCTGGGAAATTAAACCAACTTCTCCCTCACACGAGCAGCACAGCTCTCACCATTTGGTTTCTATATATTTTTTGAAGTCTGCAGAGCCCAGTGCACAACTTCTAGCTTGTCGTTCCAATTAAAGCAGCAAGAGCTAACACAGAGCTAACCTTAAAGTGGTACAAACACAAAACCAGACATCTCCTTTAGCATTCAATTAAAAACAGCCAGAATAAAACCTCTTATTTATTTAACTGCATTTTAATGCCTTCAACCCTTGGAAGCATTAAAAGCTATGTTGGATGGAGCCCTGGGCAGTCTGATCCAGTGGTTGTTAACTCTGTCTACAGTAGGGGGGGTTAGAACTGGGTGATCTATAAGGTCCCCTTCAATCTAAGCCATCCTATGATAAAGAGAAACATAGACGATATGGATTTCAGAGAGCCATCAGAGATATCTAGCAATGGAATGGAAGGAGAAGGACAGGAAAAATGGGCCTGTTCCCCTAAGAATTCACCCTTTATTTCTTAAAAACAATCAGACAAGTCAAGGTTTGTTTAACACAGCCTTAGGCACACTTGCTGATGTATGGCCACCTAAGGAAGATCCTGCAAACCCAGGTTTGCAGGATCCTTTTGGGGTGCTTCTCAGACACCCCAAAAACAGACAATTTACAACAGCATCCCTCACTCAATCCATTTCCAGATCCCCACCCCCTTCTAATATTATTTACAGATTCACTTCACATCTGGTGGGAAGTAAACCTCTTCCCTCTCGCAATTATTAAGACATTAAGAAATCCCACTCCAAGCCAAGTTTGCTGAAAATACATATATATCCTCTGACAGGCTCTAGATCAGCCTTTTGGTGTCTAAGTGATGCCAGATTACAAGTTAACTATATTAAATTGATGCCCACCGACATTCCTAGAAAATAACAGTGCTGCAAAGAGCACAGAAACAGAGACATAGACACCAAGAAATAAGTCTTGCTCCCAAAGAGCAATTAGTTGGCTTATTCCCATTCCTCCCAAAACATCCAGCATCCACAAATGTGCCATTAGGGAAGTCCACAATACCCCTGACCTGGTTTTCTCAGTCCAGCAGATGATTCCTCCACAACCCACAAAAAATAATTCTTAATAATAGAAGCTTTCTGCACAGAAAACAGAACATATTTTGCCCAGGAAGGTGGAAATCTGGGCAAAAGGATTCGTGTGATTGTAATCAGCCTGCACGGGGTTTCCAATTTCTCTTTTCATTAGGCAGCAACTGGCTTCTTTTATGCAGAGATGTGCACACAGTTGCAGAAGAGATCTCTCTAGTGAGTTTGCTGATGGCATCCTCCCCCTCCTAAAAATAACCAATTGAGGCTATTCCTGCAAGATGCCTTTCATGTATTGCTTGAATAGATTATGTGAAACCTGCATACCGAAGCATACAGACAGCTTTATTCTCCTGCACAGGAAAGGATTTATTTAGCCAAAATGAAAAAGTAACCCAACAGAAGACAGATATCCTCCCATACAAGTGGGATTTCCAACCATTTGAATCATATGTAAATTATATTCGTTTTTAAATGCGTGCCTCGCTGGAAGAGAGCCAAGTCAAAAACAGCCCGTTCATGCATGTGAATCAACTAGAACTGATGACTAAGGGTGGTCACAAATTAACTTTCAAAGTCCTTTTTGGAACTTATTAATTAATTTCCTACTAAATGTTTTTGTTCTCCCTAGCGGCATCCTTTTTTTTTTTTTCCCCACAAAAAGCTGATGCTTTGCTGAAAACAAGTGCAAAACAGGAAACATTTCAGTTAACTGGGAATTCAATCAATGTGACTCATTTTCTACTTTATTTCTTTTTAAACCACTCCCCATTTCCAGACACACCACGTCTCCCATAACACCATGAGATGTGATCCCAGTAGATCCTCCTAAGGATGCTCCATGGTGGCTCAGACACTGAAAACATCTTACTGGCTCTACTTTCAGTGTCTGTAGGACACCTGGAATCCTTCCCATATCCTTGTAGCCTCACAGGGTGAAATCAACCACGAAACAAAGCTCAGCTCTATTTTCTCATTTTTTCTGCATTGAATCATTATAGTTGGGAAGACCTCTAAGATCATCTAGTCCAACCATCAACCTATCTCCACTATGCCCACTAAACCATGTCCCTCAGTGTCACATCTCCCCAGTTCTTGAACACTTCCAGGGCCAGTGATTCCCATACCTCTCTGGGCAGCCTGTTCCAATGCCTCACCACTCTTCCTGAGAAGAAAACTTCCTAATATCCAACCTAATCTCTATCTCTCCCAGCACAACTTAAAGCCACTACCTCCTGTCCTGTTGCATACAGCATCACTTCACCATCTGAACACACCCTTTGACCAGGCTGAAATGCATTGTGGAGAACCTAAAGAAGAAGATAACAAACTGAATCAAAAACAACCTGGGACATAATAACTTGTTCCCAGAGGATATCAAAATAACAAAGGGATACAGGAGTTAATTTACAAGGCTCATGACTGCAAAAACATCATATTTTATTTTTAAAACAGGAAATGTACTAGATTATTGTCAGCTTAAAGAGCATGTAAAATTGAAGTACAAATCACTCCATTGATCATTTCACCATTTTATTCTGCTATTTGTATTTTGAGAATTTCTACTTTTCAAATGCTTGTTAAAGAAGCAGACAGAAGAGTTGTAAGATTGGTTATTATTGAAGTATAGCTCGTTATGGGCAAAGTATGATAGCATGTACTGTACTGAAAGTATTGGAATAGTGATTTCTTAAATTTACTTTTGAAGTGTATTTATTTCATCTTCCTGAGCCTAAAACCTAAATAGAGTGCAAAATTCCTCAGTATTTCCCTCTGAGTAGAAGCTCAATTAGAAAAGGAAGTGCAAAATCATACTAGATGCAAAAGCTACAGTTTAATGCATGCCATTGTTGCTCACAACACGCACATCCAAGAGCAACACTTACAACTTTTACACAGGTACAGGAAACAAGGTTTCTGACTATGCTCTCTTTCCTACCTCCTAAAAATTCTAACAAGTTCATGCCAAAAAACAAAACAAAAAAAAGTTATTACTTGCCAGGGTTGTGTGATTTTGTTTTTTAAGTGTTTACCAAGTCTACAGACTTCCCATACACTCATAAAAGCTATCATTCTGTATACATAGATGGAAAGTCCAAATTAATTTTGATAGATTTAAATGCCAAATTGTAAAACAGACTTCAGCAGAAAACTTTAGGGCCAATCCTCTGGTCCTATCACTAGTTACGTGGTAAAGAGGCTGACCCCCACCTCACCATAACCTCCTTCCAGGTGTGTCCTCAGTCTCTCCTCACAGAACGTGCTTTTCAGCTCCATTACCAGTTCTGTTCCTCCTTTTTTAGACACTTTCAGGCATCTTAATATGCTTTTTTTATATTGCAGAGCCTAGAAGATCATATAGTTTACATGATGAGGTGCACCAATGCTAAATATGGTGACAGAATTCCCTTTTTTGACCAGCTCAGTGCTGGTCATCTGTACCTCTGCTATGTATTGCTCCATCCCAGCTGCAGCACCTGGTATTTCCCGTTGCTGAACTCCATGCTGTTGATGATCACCCAGTGCTCCAAAGGATATACAAGCAAGAAGGCCTCTCTGCCCTTCAAAGAGCCAACAGCAGCTCTCAATATTTTACCGTCAGCAAATCTACTATGGATGCATTCAAGTCTTGCATTCATGTCACTGAAAAGTAGTGTTGGACTGGCTGCATGAGTCCAGTGGAACCCTGTTGGGGACCATTTACCTGCCAGTTGGAGTCCTGCTCACTATGACTCTTTCAGCCCAACCTTTTGGCCCGTTCTTCATAACAATGTACCCCATAACCCTTCATCTTACAGTTGTCCAGAAGGATATAGTGAGGGTCAGTGCCAAAAGTCTTGCTAAAATTCAGAACAATCACCACCTTCCCATCATCCACTATTCAAGTGAACTTTGAATTGAAGGAGATCAAATTAAAGGGTCTTTCCTTTCATGGGCCCATGCTGACTGGCAAGAAGAAAACTTGCCTTGGAGTAGATTTTACTAAGCAGTGAAGAAGAAAGTGGAGGTATCCCAAGAGCCAGCACATCGCTCACATCTCTTGCTGTCCATACAACGCTTTGGGTTCAGCTAATATGGATATATATTCCTCACTGTAGGTCTCATTACATTCAGATCCCAGTGCTAAGCACACTGTTAAGCACTGTAATTCTTTCTTTATTAGATTCAGGTATATAAATGGCATCCCAGGGAACATTGTGAATTTTGATCATTATTTCTTTACTCGAGCTGTGTTCATCTGCCTGCTGAGAAGATGATCACCAACTTACCCCCATGCCCCTATGGGACCCATTATTTATCTTATTACATTTTATAGTGTGGAGTAAATAAACAGCATTAAAGTGCTAAATTTATTCATCAAAATGCGTCGCATTCACATATTGGAACCATTTCTTAAATGAAAGAAATGCTGCTAATAGACACTATGAAGATGTGGAAAACACTCAATCTAATATGGCAGTAATAAAGCAGGACTGCTAGGAACTGCTGATGATATTTCACATGTGTGGAGAAGGACAGAAACACTAATATCTCCACTTCCTCAGATCACTTCTATCACATGTGGCCCAAGAGGGCTGTATTAATTATTTTGGTGTCATTCCTAAGAAATTAATTTCAGTCATTATTAGAGCATGCATATTAAGCGATGACTGTATGGCTGCTTGAGAAACGAGCACTTAAAATCCTACATACTGGGAGGAAACAGAAGAATGGCAAAAGTCAGGCAGCCACACAGCCCATTTCATCTCAATTTTTCACACTATTTGTGCACTTAAGGCACCACAGAACCTGAGTAGAAGCAGGTAGGAAGCAACACCATCTTGACAGGCCAGTGAGGCAAAGCAGACCCAGGCATGCAATCTGTGCTGAAGGTGGGCATGACAACAGTGGGAGACCTGGGACAAAGACAAGGGAGCAGTTGGGTCCCATTTCCTTGATTAAAGCAACTGATTGACATCAAGTGTTGGCCTTCTTTTAAAATTTGTTCTTGCAAATTAAAAATAAACTCAGTTTTCCCACAAACTCAACTATTCTAAAACAAAAAGGGATCCTGTAAAGCAAAGTTAATCTCTCCTTTAATTGCTCTTAACTTACACAAGTCACTGGAGTAAAATATATATTTTCAGAACAGACTACTTAAAGCTCTGCCTACCATGCATGAAGACATTATGCAACTTGTTCACCTTCAAAGTAAATAAAAATACTTCAATAAATGACACTGTTCATGCAAGAATTAGGCACTGGGATGATTATTCCCTTCCGCACTTCCTCTGGGAACACAGCAGATTCAACTCATACAAGCAATGTTCCATTTTTCATTCTAATTTTATTGTTGACCTCTAAAAGTCAAGCATCCAAGCCAAAGGACAGAAAGGTTACTCCACACAGTCGCTCTCCTGCTATAGATTAAGGAGAGCTGCTGTTTAGAGATAGCAGCATGATGTCACTTCGTCTTGTACACTGTTTTTAGTCATTTCTACCATTAAATCAAAGGGACTCTTAAACCAAACATCGCATGATATGTGCCAGGACTGCAGATATCTGAATGAACAGCAAGGACAAAAAAGTAAGATAACAAATTGCTTCTTACTAAGCGACGGAAGAGAATATCTAGATCCATTAATTTCTCAGCCAACATTGGCCAAGTGGCTATTTGCCCTTCTCAGCATTCATATGTGATACACTTAGAGATAACAACTGCATCCTCAGACATAATTAAATTCAGAAGAGGAGGCAAGAAGTGAAATTTTGAGTTTTTCACCAGTACAGAGTGGGGTCTTACTCTGTATTTTTCTTCTGAAGCTTTTGGACTATTCCTGCAACAACCACTGTTGACGACAGATGGGTGTCCACAGACACAATGGTACATACACCAGAACTTACTGCTCCAGGAAAACCCAGTGACTAAAGTGGTTCCAAATATACCAAAATTGACTGAAACACCTTTACTGTGTGTTAGGTGATGCCCATAGAAAGCATCAAACATCATTAAAAAAAAGCAGTTTCTTAAAGTTAGCCTACGAAGAAGAGCAAGTATACACAAAATAAATGTGAAAGAGTAGATAAGATGAGGCCAGTTGGTTTAGGATTGAGAAGGGGAGTGGCTTCAGTATGTTGTTACATAAATGAATGAAGCAATGCCATCACAAGAAGCATTACTTCTGTCTAGCTGAAACAATGTCTTCAAACATGACACAGTAAAATAAAATCTTAAATGTTAATAAAATTTTTTAAAGGTCAGGCCAGTATTTTCTGTAATGTGTGTCAGAGGGAACCAAATACATCTCAGCGTCAGGTCACCATGGGACAGCACTGACATTAAGGGGAAGAGGAACTGCAACTCTTCTGGTAGTGAATTAGTTACTGAAATAAGATTTGCTTCCCATCCCCTTTCACTGTGGCCACTCTGATGTGGCAGCAAAGTAATCGAAAGTTTAGTGAAACAAATCTTCATGATATCAATCTGTCCCAGAACGGTCAGAAAAGCCGAACAGCTCTTAAAAAATAAAGAGCAAGCAATCACTGAAAGTGTTGTGAAGTTTCCATGGTCTATGCATGATGCACAGTGACAGAGAAGTGGAGGAAAGGCCTTGTTACAGGGATCAGACTGCCCTACTCTTAGAAGCTCAGCTATGAAAAGGGACGAGGAGAAGAGATTTTGAGATTTGTCACAATGCTCGCACGTCACTGGCTGAAAGGTTATGCTTGTTGCATTCACCCTTCATTGGCTTTGCTTCGTCTTCAGTGAAGGAGTTATTTTTGTTGATCATTTAGTGATGGTCCCAGGGCAAAGATGACACTTGCTGTCAACAGAGGATGTCCAATTGGTTAAACGTGAAGATCAGTGTATGTAAGGCAGAAAAAATACACCGTGCAGATCTCACTGACACCTCAAAAGTTTGAGACACTCAAATTCATTGGGGGAGAGGAAGACAGAAAGTGATGCTCATTTTTAGCTGAAATGACAACAGGTTAATATACTCAAGGCATCCTATTGGTCTTTAATAGTTCCATACAATGATCCAGACTTAGATTAATGGAAGATTGAGTCTCAGCCTTACAGTACTTGGCAGAACCATCTTCCCAGAAGCAGCCTTGTTTTAATTAATTGTTGTGAAATGCAGGCCAGAGAAATAAAAATGGCTTGCCCTCACCTTAATATGCCACTTAAAACATATTTAAGCATAAAATAATTAATTACTATAATAATAAATTATCCTAATCAAGTCAAATAAATATTCTGTATTTTTAGATATTTTAATGCTTTAACTAGAGGAGTCTAAGATAGCCATAAGGCCGCCATGAGAATTGTCAGATTTTCTTCATTTAGAGTAGATTTAGAAAGCTTAATGTTTTACCTTTTTCTCTACTGGTTTCAGTCCTCTCTCCACCACAGATATACATAATTTCAATACATTTAAATGTTCTAAGAAAAAATTAATTGGCAGTGATTGCTAGAGAGAAATTTCCAATGTAATCTTTAAAGAAGACCCTAAGTTCTGTCTAAATCAGACACACAGAACATTATGGTAAAAAAATTTAAGATGCATTGATAACACTATGATTGAATAAAATTAATGGCAAATGTCCATGTCCATTGATGATGTCTTCTGCACTAATCCTCTGATGAGCTTACAAACAGCACTTCATCGCCCAACAAATACCACATCTACTTACGTGCTATAAACTTGTAATTCACCCAGACAATATTTACCACACTCAATGCAATGTAAAAAAAAATGCACACAATCTCACACTGGAGTAAATGCTATTAGATTCATTAAATTTCAAGCCTCCCCCCAGTTCTCAGACCTTTTAAAGGCTCTTTTGAATACAATTAACATTTCAGTCTATTATGCCCAACCCCTTGCAGCCCAGTTCATCAAAAGGCTCTATTCCTTGCCCTTGAACTACAAGCATCAACTTGGTGTTGAGGCAACAAAGGAAGTGATGGCATAAGAAACTGGATGAATTAGTTTGAGGTAAATGTCTATTAATGTTTCAGAAGTTACCTTGGGATTTTACCCATGGTAACTCATTATCCTGTCTGAGGCACAGTCTGAGCTAAACCAAAGGTTTAGCTTTGTTTTTTAAGGCTTATCAATATCAGAATAGATCTTTGAATCTTTACCTAGGAGACATTATCTGCATGTCATCACATAATTATAAGACACACTTACTTCTTTGCTCTCTTTGGTGAATACTGAAATTATGGAAATTCTAGGATCAATGACAAAAATCAGTGGTTTAAAAAAGACTCCCAGAAAGCTGAAAGACTTCATGTAGATGGAAAACAGGAAGCAAGATAATTAGGTCATGTCCTTTCTGACATTTATTTTAGTAAGCAGAGATTTAGACAGTGTTATTTCCTTTGTATGTAACTCAGAAGGTGAAAACATATATTCATGCTGTACTTAGCAAGGATGGAATGTAACTGTGGAAATAGAAATTCTCATCTATTTGACATTCAATGCCAGAGCACATTTCTCAACACGTTTATTAATATACTAACTGGAATTGTGAAGATGTCATTATTAGTAGAGATAAGTTCTTGTACATGAGATGAGGGTCCAGCAAACAGGCTGATGAGCCCTGCTTAAGGCTCATACCTAGAGATGCATAGGTGGTGGTCTACCCCTTTTCTCATGTAACTGGGGATAGGACAAGAGGTAATGGACTTATCTTGCACAACAGAAGGTTCAGGTTGGATATTAAGAAAAATTTCTTCTAAGAAAGAGTGGTAATGTATTGAAACAGGCTGCCCAGAGAGGTGGTAGAGTCACTGTCCTTGGAGGTGTTCGAGAAACAGAGATGTGGCACTGAGGGATATGGTCAGTGGGCACAATAGGGATGGGCTTTTCTAACCTTAATGAGTTTATGATACACGCTCCATTTGTGGTGCGGTTCAGTTCTGGGCACTTATCTATGAGAAAGGAGGAGAAAGAACAAAGTTCAACAGCAAACTTTGTAAGAAAGTACAAGTTAGCTAACAGCCCTCAATTAAGGCAGTTCTATGAAGCTTTAGTCACCCACTTCCTTTCAGAGAACAAGGCTGTTTTGTGGATATTTAGATAAAAATGCCCTTTCACAGAACCAGAATTGGTACTTTGCCCATTTCTTTAAGAAGCAACATATTCCAACAAGCTCTTTCCTGCTGTTGTGACATGGAATTGAACGGCAAGGCTCTGTGGCACTGAAAATTGATGGTGTTTGAGGAATAAACTCCCTAAGCACCAATGCTCATGTCTCATAAGCTACCTCCATCTTCTAAGAACATCTCAAGCATTCCTTGAGGACTAGAAAGACAGCCAAAAGGAGGTACTGCTGCTCTAAGAATTTACAGAAAGTTGGCCTGCCTCATACACCACCAAAGCTCAGTACCTCCCAGTAATCCTTGAACACGCACTTGTTAATTCATCTCACTCTGTATTTCATAAAAACAGACCAGGCTACACAAGCATTTAGATACTGCAGAAACTTGTATAATAAAGAGGATCTGACAGTACTTAACTTTTTTTTTTCAAATATATAATAGTGTCCTATTTTTCTATAGGGACATGAGAAAGAAATAAATGGGACACTAACGTAAGAAAAGAGAGGATATCTTCTTTTTTTTGTTCTATATTTCGCTGTGCTATTTCTTACACACCATATGGCTAAACAAAGGGAAAAAAAACAAACAACGAAACATGATTTGAAGTACAGTACATTGTGAGAGGCAGTTATTTCTTCCAGTTGACCATCCCTGGTGGCACCACAGGGGAGCTGTGATAATGCAAAGGCCTGAGGACACCATCTGAACACATTGCTCCTCATGTGTGCTGGGTGCACGCTGGCATCAGCCAACCCCAACTCCTGCCCTGGGAGTGTCCCTTAGAGCACACAGGCTTTGTCTATTTCCATAAACCAACATTTCCCATTAAAACCAAAGTGACACTGAAGTCACGTGCTCCCTGCCAACAACTCGGTCTGAACGCCTGCTGGGCTAATAGTGATTTCAAGATGCTACATTTGAGAGACAGCCCTTGAGCTTGAAACTTCACTTCTTGCCTTTCAGACAAACCTTGACAGAGCTCAACAAAAGGGAAAGACCACAATATCCTTTGGGATGATGAACATTAACGGCGTGTGACACAGCTGGTCTCTCTGGGGTGGCTTGTCATGGAAGGTGGAAACTTCACCCTAACTTTGTAATAACATGGATATCAAAAAACATCAAGAGATACACCATAAAAAGCTCCTCCAGGCCAAGTTCAAGGTGATTTTCATGCTGTTGTTTTGCTTCTTCTTTTTTTCCCCTCTATGTATCTTACATCTAATGGCTAACACTATCCACAATCAGAAAACCAGAAGCTGCAAGGAAACAACTCTCATGTGCCCCCAGCCACTAAAACCACCTGGTTCCTTGTTCCATGCACACCTACAGCTGCAATATGTCTCTCTCCTTTTTCCTTGGGGGGGGGGGGGGTGTACCTGCTGGTACCCTTCATCTTTCAAAAAATCACTCTGCGTTTCTTATTGTGCAATTATTTTTAAAGTTCTGCATCCTTTCTTAAAAAAAAAAGACCAACGAAATGACAAGACACAGGAGATGGAAGAATTCAAGCATATGCTTTAGATTCCACAAATGGCAAAGAGAGCTACAGTAAAAGCTATCGAAAACCATCAAGAAAGTATAAAAAAAAAAAAAGAAAGCTGCATATAATTAGGTATTTAATTAGAGCACCAACCCATTACTAATATATCCTTTAAAGCTTAGGAATTCAAAGCATGTAAACTAAATTGAAGCCTTTCTATTTCTGTATGCCTATGCGCCAAAAAATCATCTACAAAAATAACGTCCTATGAACCATAGGATCAACACCCTCGGGTAGCAGCAGCATTCTGTATCTGAGAATTTGGAGGAAAAAAAGCCTCTAAATGAGGCTCCCAAAATCCACCACTTAAAGGAACAGAAGAGGAATCTATGTCACACATTCCCCAATCAGACTTTTGCTTCAGTGGTTACGTTGGAGCAGCAAACATCTTGGTGAAGACTACAACATGAAGCTTAAGCAGAAGAAGCCAACAAAGAAGGAAACCTTTGCCAGTAGCTGTGGTTCTAGATAGATTTTGCAACAATGGCTAAATCAGGGAGAGAAAGAAAACTCATGTGATGAAGACACCTGTAAGGGTAGACCAAATTCTAATGCTCTTTGAGACAACAAGTGATGAAGGATTCCTAGCTGGACAGCGCTGGTTGAGACATCATGAAAAGTCCTGTACTACAGCTTATCAGTTTACTTACAGCCTACTTCATCAGTTTTCTCTTTCCTTCATCAAACTGCCCTCATTGGCAATCAAAAGGTACTAAATTGGAAGCTAAGGAATAAATCTGTTGGAAGGACACTCACTGATAAACAGAGACAAATAGCATCATTTATTACTGACCTCATTTGTTTTATGCAGAACCATGGAAACAGAGAAACTACAGCCATTCCTAGGGCAACTTATTTAAAATGCTAACTTTCTAAAAAAACAATACTTTGAGACAACTTGAAAAAAAAGCATAGGAAAAGCAATACGGAATAGCAAGGAACAAAAAAGTCTGATGTACTGAAGCTGCAGTGTTAGACTTCAAGATGGACTTGGACAATGCTTTAAACCACATGGTCTGATTTTTTGGGTGGTTCTGTGTGGAGCCAGGAGATGCAGTTGGTGATCTTTATGAGCTCCTTCCAACTTGGGACATTCTATTATTTGCTGCTTCCTAAGTCAACAAGATTCACCACAGCTCATCTCTCCATATCCAAAAAGCCACTCTTTTGTTGAGATCAAGCTTCAAAATCAATCCTTATGGATTGGAATACAAAAAGACTTCCTAAGAGTGGGAAAGGTTCTGGCTGAGTATGGAACTGAACCTCAAAGTCTTAAACTGACTGGAGGGTTGGACTTGATGATCTCTAGAGGCCCCTTCCAACCCCTCCAATTCCATGATTGTGTGATTCTGTGAAATTTAACCTTATTTATGTTATGTTATGTTATATTATGTTATGTTTTATGTTATGTTTTTTCCAGCAATAGCCAAAAAAGCTATGAATGAAGTGAGTTGCTCAGGGAGTTGGTGGAGTCACTGCCCTTGGAGATATGACACTAAGGGATATGGTTAAGAGGGAATAGTTGGGATGGGCTGGCAGTTGGACTAGATGATCTTAGTGGCCTTTTCAGCCTTGATTCCACGAATGGGTTAAATCTCAGCCATTAATGTAAAACATCTGGCTGTCCTACTTAAAGAAGAAGAACAAAAAGAAAATCATTCCACTGAAATTCCAAATGGGGAATTCCAGTCTGAAGGTCTACAAAGTGACAACCACTAATGGCTTTTGACAATTTGACTTTTTATTGTGTTGAGCTGCTGGGACTTGCCACCAAACACAAGAAAGTCACAGAAAATGCCCACTAGCGACACAGACATCATTTTATCATGCCTGATGCTGATTCCACCCAGAGAGGATTTTTGCCTTTAAAGCTCTCTAAGAATCTACTGCCAGCTCCACTTATTCCAGTTTGATTTTCTACAAAAAAGGAGAGGAAAATACTATATTTTAAATTGCCTTTAAAATTTGTTAGGCCAACAGAACGCGGACACGAATCTAACAAGATCTAACTGTGGTTCAAGAATTTAAAGAAATCATAAAGATTATATTGAATCGTTCTATTGGAAGCAGTAAAGTGTCGTCACTGTTGTCATACCATGAATCTTTCCTTTTTTTTTCTGTTTTTTTTTTTTTTTTGCTGTCAACATCTGTTACATTAGAAAAACAATTATTAAATGCCACAGGCTAAGTGAAACTTTGGGTCTTGATTTTAGAGGGTTTGCAGTATGAATCCCATCACAAAAACACACAGGTGCCATGCACTTCCCTGAAGAAAAAACAATGTTCATTTTTGTGTCAATTTAAATCTCTTAAAAAAAATATCAAGGTTAAAAAAATATATATATATATATATACATGTGGCATTTTAATTTATTTTCCATGTGCTGCTTTGTTACACAAATAGATACACAAATAAATAACGCAAATAAATGTGAATAGGTGTGATGTATTACCTGCTAAATAGGGATACTTCTATCTTACAGTATGCTTTGTGGTGCTGAGAATGAATGCAAAAAGGTAACAGTTCACCAGTGTTAATTCTTACAAATTGGCAGTATTGCCATGAATTGTAATTAATTATTGCAGTGGTAATGGGACCATAACATGTGGTTTCATCAAAATTCAACTTGGCTGATTAAACATCTTCAGGAATTTGGATGTTCTACATCAGAGTTATAACAGTAGGTAAAGGTCATTGGGAGCCACAATTCTGTTCATTAGGCTCCAGACTTTTTCCCTCCCTCCTCCCCCTTTCTAGGCACACAAGTGAACCAACAAAGCATACAAATGTGGTAGTTCAATTTCCCAGGTGTTTTTTCTTTCTTTTTTTTTTTTGCATCAGTTGATTCATTTGTGCACATATATCAAGTGCAAATTGAAACCTCTGCCTTTATAAAAGCTTTACACCATCTACCATTTAGCACAATCATTTCTCCTGCAGAATTCAGGGCAGCCCTACCAGCAGAGTTTTTCTCTCCTGGCTGGTACTATAGCGAAAGCAAAATGAGCAGTAATCCCTTTGGGTTTAAACACAAAGAGACTTCCTGGATATTGCTTTATGCACAGCACACAATACTTTCCAGACTGAGTGTGTGTGCGCAGGGAACTCTGAAATAGCTTTTTTTTATTTATCAGCCCTCCAGGCATGTTGCTAGTTCTGCCAACCTTTTGGGAAGGTTTAAGGGCAATGTAATAAAAAAATATGTAATAAAAAAAAAAAAAAACAACCATGCAACCATCATTTTGTTTGCCTAAGTGACTTGATTGACATTTTAAAATGATATTGTACACTCAGTAACTACTGCGTTCAATTCAAAGAACTTAGCTACATTACTACAAAGATCATGTTTTTAACACTGTAAAGCGCCTGACGGTAGGTAATTACAACACATTATCAGAATAACTCAAATACTGCATATACTACATTATAAATGACAACCAGCAATTAATTCCATTATTGTCTTTCATCAAACTAACCAGAGAAAAACATTTAACTACTGGCCTGGGCGTACCCAAAACTGGTAATAAGCACCCATTCTGCTTACACTAACAATAGTTCTCTGTCCCTGACAACTTCTATATATTATTTTTTTTAATATGGAAGAGATGCCAAACGCTTTCTTCAGGGGTTCTGGGGGAGATGCACGTGACTGATCTCCCAACATACAAAGAAAAATGTGCACTTCACATGTGTGAAGAGGCATTCAGCAGCACCCATGCTCATGGGAAGCAGTCAAGGGGACACTGGGGAAAAAAGCCTCTGGGTGGAGGGTGGTGAATTGTTTTATCCAGTGGATCAGATAGGTGACAATTTTGGCATCTCTTTTTAAAAGAAAGATGGACACTTACGAACAGGGACAGAACAGTAATTCAGGAAACAAGCAAAAGAGAGGGAGAGAAATACCAGCGCTAACAAAACACACCAGCTAGCAATCTAGAAATTCCTTCCAATTAATTAACTTCTATTACTTTTGAACAACAAGTTGCTTTCAGTTCAGATTACTGCTTTGCGCGGTCTGACTTCCTGAACAAACTGCATAGCCCATTTTCCCTAACATCATTTGTGTGGTGTGTGCCAAGAGGGATGATGGTCACAATGAGGAACGACTCGCAGTGATAAACTGCACAGCCTTGTAAAACAAAATGAAGAATGGCTCCAGCCTGAAGACTTGTCTCCACCTTTTGAGAAGATGAAGGAAAAGAAGCAGATTTTATTTCCTTCTTGTAGTACTATAATATTTTAGACAAACCTTCCTAGTGCATGTAGCAGTTTTGAGTTTCAGCACTGAGATCTACCCACTGCCTGGCCATCAATCAGACTGTGACTGTCCATGGCCATCACACATCTTCATCATAGTGCAGCAGAATGGTGACTTTTTTCTCCTCTTGAGAGTCCTAGAGATCTATTAGAAGAGAATCAAATGAAACATTTCCCAGTCTTTATTCCTTCTTGTTGCACTTAGTCTTATGTCTGGAAGGTCTTAGATTTTCCTTTATATTCAGAACAATTATAGTGATATAACATCTCACATCCATTAAACTAGCTACCTATCTCAACTTGGGTATCCAAAAAACAAGCAATATTTTCTGAGGAATCTTCTTATTCAGCAATGTTATTTTACCTTATAGAGTGCAAACATTTGGTTGCTTTCAACTTTGCATACTGTCACTCCCTTACCACACAGAGAATGGATTTACTGTAAGAAGTGACCAAAAATGATTAAAGCTTCAGCCAGTGTCTGATCACCATTACATTTCACAGAATATACAGCACCACTAGTACATTCCTTCTGCAGAATCTCTTTTTCCCATGATGAATCATCCAGGAAGGCCAAAAGACAATCTAAATCCAAAGAACTGCTTTTCTATTCAGTGGCACTATCACATCATTGATATCGCCACTACATTAGTCGTAATTATTATTATAGAGACTGGTTCTTAAGTCACAATGAAGATCAAAAAAGAGTTGGCTTTAGCTTCCATTCTTTTGTAAAATTTGTTTTAGCAAAACAAGCAAACCCAGAAACCCAAGAACCTGATGGAAACAAGGTGGAATGAAGGTGATAACCTTAAACGGTCCTATTGGTCTCAAAAAATTTCTAAGCTGCTGATAACAAGAGCAGCATCTGAATTCAAAGGTATCCAAAATAAAATTTATGGTAATATCTCACTGTCTGGATGTTCTCCAGAAATGAAACTACTGACTTGTGTCCATATACTCAAATAAACATCCACAACACTTAGACAAGCTGTGATTCACTGAAGTCTGCATTGAAACTCAGCCCCATATGCTTCTGTTAGTGCCCTGTCCATTATTGAATCACTTAACTGGACACAATATCCCACAAAACCAGCACAGAGCACCACAGATAACTGTCTGATAGGGCTATTCATATACAGATGACAAAATACACAATGGACATATAGAATAAAGATTGTGTTCACTCTGCTGATGACAAAGCAGAGGAAGAAGTAATGAAACTGTGGCAATCCAAGGTATGAGAGCACTTACTTTTGGCTCTGCTGCCCTGTCCTAAGAAGCTTTAAGCAATTGCTCCAGATTTCAGATGATCACAAGAAAGAAAATTCTCTTTTCAAAGCCAAATTAAAAAAATCCTTAAGGAATATAAAACAGCAGTAAAAAAGGACTGAAAGTTGTAAAGTGGGGCACAGTGATGTCTGCTGCTCAGGAAAACCTATTAGATGCTGTTTAAGTGGGTAAAAATATACTGACACAGAATTATTATAGCTGGAAAAGAGGGCTGAGATCTAGTTCAACCATCAACCCACGCCCACCATGCCCAGAAACCATGTCCCTCAGTGCCACATCTACCATTTTCTTGAACATCTCCAGGGATGGTGGCTCCAGCCCCTCCCTCCCTGGGCAGCCTGTTTCAATGCTTTTTCTGAGAAGAAATTTTTCATAATCACAGGATGGTTGGGGTTGGAAGGGACCTACCCAACCCAAACCATTCTGGAGCTACTAGAAGCCATTTCCTCTTGTCCTAATAAAACACAAATGAAATAAATCCACTGAGTGAACCATACGTTTCCAAATCACTCAAAAGCCCTGGCATCTAATTAGTAGATAAATAACAGCACTTGCTTCCACATTGCTACGCCAGCACAAGATGAACATCCTAGTTCTACAGGTATAGAAGTCAAGTGAAAGGGTTTGAAACACAGTCAAACAGAATACAAAATACAGGAAGAAATGGCTAAAATTATGTTTTAATTATCTGTAGAGAATTAAAGCAGTGAAGAATGCAGCACAACCAAAATCTGAAAAAGGAAAATGTGGATGGGGTTACAGTAATGAGAAGAAAGCTGCTCAAAGCTTGCACAGGGCAGCTTTCTTGTGCCAGATGTGATCCTTAGATGGAAAAGCTGAGATCACCCACATATGAACTGAGCGAGATCTGCCCAGAGAGGTGGTGGATGCTCCATTCCTGGAGACATTCAAGGTCAGGTTGGATGGGGCTCTGAGCACTCTGATCGAGCTGCAAGTGTTTCTGTTCACTGTAAGGGAGTTGGACCAGGTGACCTTTAAAGCTCCCTTCCAACTCAACCAATTATATGCCTCTACTTCTACAAAGTTCCTGCACATCCTTCTGCTCCAGGAGGACTCCACCAGATGAAGTGAGGTGTCACAAACTTGTTGCACCCTCCAGAGCAAAATCCATTTGTAAAAATATAACCTGGAGAGACAAAGCTAGAACAAAAGGAATGTCTGGATCTTGATTAATAACAGAGGGAATTTATGACTTTCAGTTATGTCCCATCTATTCCAAAACCACACAGAATTTGTGACTGTTTAACTCACTGCTTCAGCAACAACGGTTTCACTCCTGGCAGTCACACAGCCAGAATTTCCATGCGATACACTGCATGCTGAGCTGTTAATGAACTGATGTCTATAAAAAAACTTCGAAGTTATCAGATGAAAGGAGCAAAGAAGGGCTTCATAGTGGTGTTACACAATGTTCAATTACTGGTAATCTAGCCAGTATTCAAGATGGATTCAAAATAACCAAAATAAAGGCCCACTTCTTTCCTGCATTTTTTTTTATGACTATTTTGCAGATTGATAAAAATTAGCAGAATTTTAGATGTAATTCCAGTGGAACATTCCACCAAAAAGTTATTCTGTGTATGACTCAGTGCCTGAAAAACATTCTCTCCAATGGGCTGACTTCCTGCAAGGCAATGACTTTTCTTCTGCTGCCCCAGGGCACATAGCACACTGTGACAAAACAGACAAAAACTAAATACTCTGAAAAACTTATTTTTTTATTATTTTTGGAGATGTTTGAAATTCAGCTCTGTGCTCCAGACAACTGCCATACTTTCTCCAATTTACATGATTTTATATTGTACAGGAGAATGCCAGTTCGCTATCAAAGGTTTTTCCCATGTCATATACGTAAAATAAATTTAAATAAAATAAGAAATTTAAAAACCTTTTCTTTCAGCTGTGTGTTCCTCTAATTGCTCTACAGGGGAAATGGAGCCCCCAAAGCTCTGTTATCTTGGGTTCTTTATCTATGCTGTTAAAACCAAATACAAAACGCAGTAATCACCACTTCAGTTTTCATCACAAAATGGTTCTACTCTATTTCAGTCAAAAATTCATCGAGATTTATGTTGATTCATGTGCAAACACAGGAACTCAACTGCATTTTTTGGGATCACAAAATCACAACTCAGACCTAAACCACAGTAGGCTTTCGTCCTTGGATTCCCTCTATTACACCCAGGGAAATCCCTCCCTAATGTCTTTTCTGATCAACTTCCGTGAGTAGATTGTCAATGCAGAATTTGTCAAGTTGGCTTTTTTTCCTCTTAAGAACAGGAGGATTAGTTCCTATTTTTGCCAGCTATGCCACATTTTATGTTGCGTGGCAGGCTTGATTTTTTTCAGAGCAGTACATAGTCCATTTGAAATGAAAACAAGAGCAAGTGTCAGCTTCTGTCAAAGTTCTTTCCCCAGCACCAGGGGAGCTGCCAGAAAAGTCTTGCCTCCTGCATGGGGGACCTTCACCTTGCACTTGAAGAGTTTCATAAATGTTCAAATTCAATAAATGGATCTAAAGTTCCCTTCCAACTTCGCTAAATGCTATTCTGACCAGCAGGTTTTTAAGAATAACACTTCTCATGGTTTTGGTTAGGGAGAAGGGAAGAAAAAGAAAATAAAGAGAATAACATTGTTAACTTCAGTGCAGGTAAGATCCACTTAAATTGCATTTAACCTCTCATTTCATGGATATAACACCTACAAACTTCTGCAGAACAGCGCATATAACAGTTCAACAAGTAAGCAGTTACAAAAATAAAAATACAATTCCAGATCCATGCTTCCACACTGCTAGCTCCTTCCCATCACTCTCAGCTGCAGTCTGAAAAGATGACCTTCTGGTAACAAAGGAAGGTTACTCCCCATCTCTAATCAAATTCTTGCACCTGTCCTGCTAACAAGGTGCCACTGGGTGATTATAATTTACAGCCAGCGTGAACTCGCACAAGATTCAAGTTTCTTTTGAAAGCGAGCAATGCATTTTACATGTCTCACCTCACAGGTCCCCACTACAATGATCTGCACCAATTCGTTTGTCTGCCTGGGTGAAGCACCAGCAGCACATCAGTCAGCCACTGCTGGTACATTTGTGTCAGAGAAGTGTGGATTAATGGGAAAAAAAAAAAAAGAAAAAAAAAGAACTTTTTTTTTCTTAGATGCTAGCTAAGATACAAAATTGTACATGGAAACAGAGCTTAAAAAAAAACAACTGAAGAATTTTAGCTTAAAAAAGCCAAAGAATTTCAGTTATATTAGATTCTTTTAATGAAAAATACACTTTTATTTTGTATACTCTATAAAGAAAAATACACTGGAAAGTGTGCTAATAGGACTGTCCCTTCAAAGGTCTTAGCTGACAGACAAGGAAATGTTCTGACATAGATTACTTGATCCAGTGATGTGTTGTGAGGAATACCTGGACTACCTAACAGGTCTGGCATTGACCATGAACCACTAAATGCATTTTCACATACCTATCTCTTCCTTTATATGACTGCTTCAATAAATGCCAGCAAGAAGACCAGACTCTGGAAGAGCTTTTAGTGGTGAGCCGACCATGGCTGACTTTGCTCAGGCCACACTAGGTTCCTCCATGGGCTCTTGTGGGTATATCTGCACAGAATCATAGGGGTTGGAAGGGACCTCTAGAGTTCATCGAGTCCAACCCCCCTGCAAATGCACGTTCCTTTCACCTAACATCTTCCCCCATGGGCAGCAAGGGGACAGCTTCCCTCACCACAGGCTCAGCTGTGTCCCAAAGTGGGGCCATTTTGGAGTTGTCTGGACTCATCTGGCAAGGGGCAGTCCTGGCTTCTCCTCACAGAGTCCACCTCTGCAGCCTCCCTAAAACAAACTCACATCATCATAACTCCTATTACCTACAAAAAATCATCATGCTCATAGAAGTGATTTCATGTTTCCAGTGGGTGCTCAGAAGAAGCTAAGTTTATAACTGTGAATAAGGACTTCTCAACATCAGCTGTTAGCAGGAGCTCAAAAGGAAAGTTATGAATTGTATTAACAGCAGCTAGAACAAAAATTAAGAGTTTCAGCATCACATCTAAGAACAACTTATGGAAAGAGCAAAAATAGAAGCTAAACGCTGTCAGTATCAGCTCTGACCTATGTATTCACTTGTGGAATTTTGGACACTAGAGCTATATAATAATAATAACAACAACAATAATAATAAAACATCAGCATAGAGAAATTGTTATATGGTCATTATCAATAACATAACAACTATGATTCACCTTAACAATACATTGGAAAGGTCAGCTAACAACAAAGAAAGCTGAAGACACTACAGAGTTTATGGAAATAATTTCTAATTAAATTATTTAGCAGAATCAGTAAGAATTGGATCATCTGGTTTATACGTCCACAATTTTGTAATTATTTATCTCGCAATAAGTGTAATGGTAAAACAGTAGTTACAGTAACAATATGTTCATAGGTATATATATAAGACATGCTGGTTTTACCCATCTTAACTGCTCGTGTAACACTAAAATAAGCATGAGAAGTCAGAAATATCCCTTTTCTAGTCCAACATCAACTCTACTTGGAGAAATTATTCTTAAAATAATATAAAATCAGCATTTTTTGCTAAATTCTGAACCAACATCCACCAGCCATACTTATAATCTCTATGGGAATGAACCAGAGGAGCAGATCTCGTAAGGTTTGCTGGTGTATCTCAAGACTGGCTGTCAAGGCATGACTCAGGTCTTGTCAAGCAGTATTCAAAAGGAATAAGTAAGTCATTGAAAACTCTCATGACTAAATCTCTGCTTACACTGCAATGAAAATAATAAGTGTTCAGCATCACAGGGAACTTTAATCATACTGCATGAAAATGAATTAAAAGCTAGAACTAAACCTAAACAGTGCCTATAGTAAGAAATGAGCTAAACCAACTTTGTTGGCTTGATGAACGTAATACGTGTTAGCAGTAATTATTTATCACAGAAATGAATGAACACTGCTCTCAGCTATTCAGTGCAAGTTCTTGCAAATGTCAAATTTCTACGCTGCTTCAGGTTATATTTCATCTGATGGAAAGGAGGGGCTGCAGAGATGTGAAATTTCTGACAGGCTGTTGCTTTTCTGTACAGATGAAGCATGTTTGAAAACTCAAAACTTGACTGATTTGCTGAAGCACATTCTCTGACAGACAATATAAAATCAATGCATCACATATTAAGAGGTTGTGTGGTTTTTTTTTGTCGTGTAAGAGTTTTTGTTTGCGTGGGAGGTGGAAGGGAGATTGCTTTATTTTCTGTCATCGAAAATGAACAGCCTTTACCTTAAGGTTTTTATAAACTGTCATCTTTAATCAGACACACACAGTAGGACTGTCAGTTCTCATAAGGCATTTGGGAAAGAAAAAAAAAAAAGGCACAAAACATGAAGCTGTTCCCCATCCTCTTCCTGTGCTCATGCTCTGTTTTTGAGATGGCCTCAGTCAGAAGGAAACCTTTTCTTAGCAGTGTCACAACAACAAGCTTTCCTGAAATGTGTCTTTATAATTCAGCGACGCAGACTTTATGAGAGCTTGTCAAAGGGAAAAAGAGTTAGGATTTGCCGGCAAGAAACATTCATTCTCACTGTTGACAGATATAAAGTACTATATGTCAACAGCAAGGGACTCGTCAACTAAATGTCTGCTAAACACTCATTAAACCAGGGGGAGAAAAAACTGCAGTAGGTGGGTGTCAAATTGCTCCCTTAAGATTTTGTTGCTTGCAATTGAGGTCAATTGAAGTAAACAGTGAATGTATGGAGAGTTGCATCAAGCACCTGTCATGCTCAAGGACGAGCATTAACAATACCAAAATAAAGATGGGAATGTTAAGCAGCACGGTGAAGCAGCAATCAAGATCTACTGATCTGAACCCCATTTCCTTGTTGCATTGCACAGCATCATCTCCCTGACTCAGTAGGAGGACCCTGCCTCACTTGCAGGAGCAAGAGTTAGATGAGCTAAGTGATATTTTCCCCTCTCTTTGAAGATAAGGGGTATATCTGACCAAGACTTAAGAAAAACTGTACTCATGAGATCTGGAGAGTTTCATTTTGAAGAGGTCATGGGCATTAAAAGCTTACAAATAATGTGTGCATAACAGATTTACATCTGATTGCCCCCTTCTCTGTACATTATTCATTTGGAAATACAGACTTTAATCAGTCAGTATTACAAGTTTCATCTTCTAGCTTCAGTCACTATTGATTTCTCTAAAACTGAGTACTCTGGGTTTGATTTCAAAACACTAAAAACATCAACTCTCATTATTTACCATTATCTGCACCCTAAGATTATTTTCCACCTACTTCAATAACAATATATTACTCTTAGGCTGATAAAATGCCACACATTTTTCTTAACAGTCCTGGTGCCATTTAACATACTCCAAACATACTTCAAGCAATGAACAAACTAATCCAATTCACAAACTCCTGCTTACAAATGAACACATTCTGCACAGTATCAGATACTAAAAGTACAGTACAGCATAGGAGGTATTACAGCAGATCTTAAAACCATGAGTTGCTTACTATTACAGCTGTAAAAAGGTGATAGTAATAAAAGGGATTATCAGTGACATACCTATGTTCTTAATTATATGCACTGATTCGTTTCAATTACAGGTATGCAGACATGAAGACTGCTCAATCACAGCAGCATCCGATGTTCACGAAGACCAAAGGACTCAGATGCCCCATGGGAACTGATGGTGACTTTGCCACCCCTTCCCAACATTTTGAAAACATTTACATTCTGCATACATCACTCTCCATCTCGACATGTCCTGAATTAAACAGAAGCTTGGCATGATTATTCCTCAAGTAGGGAAAGTTAAAAAACATCACTGCTAACACGCATGTAGCTGTGTGTATGTATATATTCTGTACACTGAGCACCTCCCTCCCAAGGTTATCAGAGTCCGAAATGTGACCATCCCAGTTTTAGAGCAGACTGCCACCAGTTGGCGAGGAGCATTCTGGTTATCAACGAGAGACAGAAGAAAATTACTTTTCTCCATCATTACTCCTTACAGCATTTATTTTATTTATTAAAAGAGCAACCACTCTCTTTCCACCGTTACCACAAATGAAAGAAAAAGAAAAAGAAAAAACAAAACGAAATAAAAAGTCCTAAAATGCTATCACTTGAAAAGCCACTGCTTTAAATCATGGGGAAATTAAAATGAGCCAACCCATGCCATTGTCAAATGAAACTGTCTGTGTATACTGCTCTATTTCCCACTACCTCTGAACAGTCCAAACTACCAGGAACCAACAACACTGCAACGCTTCGGGGCACCGACACACCTGAGCGTTAAACATCTCAAACATCAGCAGAGTCCAATTGGTTGTTTTTCTTTTCTCTTCTCTTCTTCTTTTATTTTTGGTTTAGGTTTGCAAGTAAATCAGCACTTTGTTTTTCACTTTCTTACTGTCCAGGCTTGGAAATCAAAGGCAGTGATCACAATAGTGCAGTTGTTCCCAGCTGGTGAAGAACTCAGTTCAGCCTTTCTGGAGCACTTCTTCATAAGGATACAGTTTTGCTCAGAAGCGTCTGCTTCTTCCGAATCAATGAACACTTTGCTTTCTCTTCTGTCCTACAATCCTTTTAATTGATGCTTGATCTTAATGAAGTGTGGCTGATATTAATAAACGGATCCCCTTGCGGCTTTAATACCCAACATCCAAACAACGTTCAACTGCGTGAGCATCAGCAGCGCTTTCATGATTCAAAACACCATCATCTCCTCCATCTCCAGCCCCTCCTGCCCCTCCCCCTTAAGCCTCAAGACTGCAGACATCTGTTCTTCAATTGTCTGGTAATAAACATACTCTATAAAGCATATGTAAAATGATTATTACCCTGAAGAGCCAAGTGCCTTTCAAATGCCAGCTGAAACAAATAAACAACGGAAAAAAACCCTCCAACAGACAAATGTTGCAACAGACATCGCTCAGGCTGTTCCGTATTCCACAATGTAAAGGCTTCAGCATTGGTCCCACGTGCTTCCATCCCCCAACAGGAGACGCTCATCCACAGACCAATAACGTCAACGCTTCCACGATCCAAGCAGATGCTGGTTAGCAGTGAAGGATGAAGAAAGCAACTGGACTTTCTGGGTAACTTTTATACTTCCAACACCTCCCGCAATATGTAATTAAGGAAAATCAGATGTGTGCTTCTCTTCAATTTACAAACGCAATTAGTTTTCGTATGTCGTTAGTAAAATCTATTCCCAGGAATCATCCGTGCTAGAATATCCACTTGTCTTGAAAAAAATTGCTATTCATTTATTATGTGTGTGGCAGTGTCATTAAATCCTGGTAATTAATCTGGGGCTTGGTGAGCCTCAACTGTCCTAGTGGAAAATAAGGACACACATCCCAAATTGAGTAACATCTCATTTCCCAACTTTGACTCACTGCTCTAAATGGATTCAAGGAAAGGTAGACTTTGAATCCCACTTGTGTGTATTTGCCCTTTGACTCTGTGTAGTTCTGAAAGTTTCTCTGGAAGAAGTTTTGTTATCGGAAACATGAGGCCAATGTACAGCCCTTGAACCATCAGCCAACTTCTGTATTCTTCCAATAGGTCTGGAGCCAAGCTCAGCTTCACTTTCCAACCAAAAAGGATCCAAAAAAGGCTATTATAACCAAAAACTTAACTTTGCAACTGTGCAACTCTGAGGCAATAGAAAACGACACCTTTCATATCAGTAGCTCAAAGACAAGAAGTTCGAACAGATGAATATGAATGCTCTGGTTACAATTCTCCATCCAAAATTACTGTGCTGTGTGGAATTACACTTTAAAGCCAGAACTGAAAGTGATGCCTAGGACTTCAATCTTCACACAATGTCTGGTTTCTCAGTGATCCAGTTAGCTTAACAGTTGAAGAAGCACTCAAGCTCCTAATAAAATCAGTTAGGCCGTACAGTGTTAAAACTGCTCTGTCAACATACTTCTATGAACTTGATAGAAATAAGACTTCAAAATAAAATATTGATCTTTCTGAATTCAAAACAGATTCATTTCATGCCTGTGACATCGATGAAAGCTGATTGAGACAAGCCATAAGAAGTCTTGAGAACTAATGGAACATAAAACAAGTGAAAACTTCACACCTCTGCAGCAATTACATCCTGGAGACCTTGACACTTAACACGATAACGTCTAGAAAAGGGTGACAAAGATCTAACCAACAAGCAATGGATAGAAATAATTGCACTATCAATATTTTTGCAATCCCCCATACTCAGCATTTGCAAGTGACAAGCAGCATCTTACAGCCAGTTTTAACAGGAGCGATAATCAAGCCAGGATAGGATAGGTCATTGCTTTGACTCCCATCAGGAATAGAATCATTGAAGGGTATTATCAAATATAGAAATCCAGTGCTACCTTCATCCCAAATATGCCACCAAAGTTGAAGATGATGAGTTACAACTCAGACTGCAAGGGCTCCCATAAGATATTTATTCTGTTAAGAGTCACCAAGGTTGGAAAAGACCTACGAGATCATACAGTCCAACCATCCACCTATCACCAATTGTTATCACTAAATCATGTTCCTAAACACGATGTCTAAACATCGTTCATACACGCCCTCCATCATCTTTGTAGCCCTCCGCTGGACTCCTTCAAGGAGACAATGGTCTTTTTTGTACTGGTAAGCCCAGAACTGGACACAATACTCCAGGTGAGGCCTCACCAAGGCAGAGTAGACCTTGAACTCTCTTGACCTGCTGGCCATCCTCTTTTTAATGCACCTCAGGAAATCTTTGAATACCTCCAGGGTTGGTGACTCCACCACCTCCCTGGGCAGCCCATTCCAGTGCCTGACCACTCTTTCAGAGAAGCAGTACTTCCAAACATCCAGTGTAAATTTCTCCTGTCAATAATTAAAGCCAGAAAAATTACATTTTTAAAGTTTCTACACTGTTCACCTGCACCTAAATTCACCTCATTCAACAGTGAGAAAAAGGTAAGCTGGGTCACGGAGTGTTATCTTTCATTTCATTCAGTTATTAATGCACTATTTAGGAAGTTAAGATGTTGCAGATGGTTGGTGAAAAAAAATATAATGCGAGCAGATAACTTAATGTTGATGTAATTATTTTTTATGAAGCAAAGTAACTCTACTGTGTATCTTGCAAGCTGGTATCGAAGGTGAAGTGTTCATGAGAAGTGTTTTTTAAAGCAGGGAGGGAAACGGAAACTATTTTACCAGTTTCTAAATCAATGTGGAACAACTCATCAATAAAAAGAAGAGCATTCCCACCCCACTCTGTGTCTGAAAGAAGCTTGAAAATTCATTAACAACTGAAAGACTGAAGCCTGTGTCCTAATGGTTGTCTTGAATAGCTTATGGCGTCAACCACTCCTCCTTTTCTCACAACAAAATAGCTGAAAAATAAACATTATGTTCTAGTAAACTAATTTTCAGCACATTTCTTTCAATTTAAGAGATTGGTGTTGAAATAAAACATGCTTATGAGATTATCGTTATAGGCATCTTGCAATAAATAGAGAGCACACAGATTTCCTTTTTTAAAGGAAAGATCTGAAGCAGCCGACAGATTTTAATATGTCCTCTAAACAGGTGCTGTTGTAAAGATTATTCCAATATCTGGTGTCAAGACATCAGAAATACACATTTGGAGGAATTAATGCACTTTCTCTCCACGTTTTTAAGTCACAAGAATTCACAACAGATAATTTCTCAGCTACCAAGATGACAATCAGGATACTTGTGCTTTCAGGATCAGATCCCAATTTCTTGTCTTTATTACTGTTTTATTATTGCTTGGTTCTAGTGCTGGAGAAAAATGCCCTGTTGCTTAAGTGAATCACGATAGTGAGTAACACAAACAGCAAAGGAGGGAAAAGCTCTCTGAAGATGCTAGCACTAAACAGGAAAGGATGTGTGTAATGATAAAGAAAATCCATGCAAGGTAAAAGCAGAGGTGGAAAACTGACATTAACTGAGAAAGATTTAATATTATTTAATTCTGGAAAAAGTAAGAAAATTTACTGTTACATTACCAAGTCACAAAGAGCAAAATTAAAGCATCAGAGGTGAATGACTTGGTGAGAGACTTGTTTAAAGTCCCAGAGGTCCTTGATAAGCTCTGAATTCCTAAGATCTTAGTAACTCGCACATCTCTTTAGATCACATGTTAGATTTCCAGTCCACAGGGCGTATTTGTTTATCAAGGAATGAACTTAACTTGCAGTTCTTAAAGTATCTGACTTTTTAAGCAAAACTGCAAGTGATAAACAATTTGCAACAGGCTGAAACTAAATTTACCCAGCTTGGGTCAATAATAAATGATACAGAAGTCACAACGTGCCCATAAATAAAGCGGGTTAATTGTATTTACCCTCATTATTTTCATAGCAGAACTACGTAGAAAGTTTCACTTACCTGAGGAGTGGGTGAAAGATGATGGTAATGTTTCTGGCTCCCGGTTTGCAGACAAACTTGGATCCTCCACCTTCGATTAAGTTATCATCTGGTCCTCCTGGAAAAGAGTGCAGAAGTTGTTAAACAAAATCTGAGCATCCCTTGATTTTCAGATAGCGACTGGTAATTAGAGATTTAGCTTTGTCTGTCATTACACTTAACACTACTCTCAAGAGTCCATTTGGGGCTCTTGAGAGTCCATTTCCTACACGGAGTTTTGTAATTTCCCAGCAGAAGTCTCCACTGCCCAAATGAAAGTTGCATACAAACAGGCTCTCAGCTATGAGAAAAATAAATGTATTCAGTTCGGCACTCTTTTGGGAAGTAAAACAAGCTCAGAGAGTAATTTATACACACCAAGCCCAGGCTGCGGGGCTTCAAGTGTCATGAAGCACCCACCTTCAAGTCACAGCAGCTGAAGCAAAGCCACTCCTAACACCAAGTATGAAACTGGGATACTGAAACAGGAAAATGGGGAAAAGACAAATGCTCAGTCTACATCACCTAGAACTCTTGCATTTCCTAAGAGCAACAAAGACCACCACACACTTCCAGAAGAACACATTTTAAAATAATAGGGCAGATGCCTCTCGTGTTAGCATTAAAAAAATTATCTGATTCTGAGATTAGCAGAAATTCACCACATAATGCCCCCATGTTTCGGTCAAACTCACTTATCACTAAGCTCAGACAATCTTCTTGCCCATATCACCTGACAAATAACCCTATCAACTCTGTTTTTGGACTTGGGCAAAGTTGCTATCCCAATGTCATTACGCCATTTTTATGTTGCACGTGAACACTCCTTAATGATTAAATAATAATAAATACAGAACCTAATCACATTATTATGATAACTTAACAGGCAGGAAAATGACAAAGTACTTGAAATGATAACAACACCAAAAGATTATTGATTTTTTTGACCCTGGCATCCTTCTGCCTTAAAATGAGAAGAAGAACATCTTCAAATTGGAAAGCATGAGAGAAGGAGGAACAAAACCAACTACTATGTGCCTCCAATCCTCTTTTCAAAGAGAAGTTCATGTGCTTTAGGCCATTACCTGAAAACAATCTATAAAAATAATACAAACAAAAAACCAAACAACAACAACAACAACAACAAAACACCTTAATGAGTTGATTTAATTGGCTCTCCTGTTAGCAACTTCGCAGCAATGCTCAAGGACTGAGCCGGTCACCGACACCAATTCTTTCATACCCTAAAGCGGTCCTCCAGGTCAGGATTGTTCTGTACAAGAACTCACAGTGCAGATACAAACTCAAAGGTGTTGTTTCTGTGTTAAGGGTGAAGATATTAAGCTCCCTGTGGACTGGGCAAGGGAAACAGGAAACAAGATGAATCGACTGGCTGAGGTCAACAAGAGAAACAAAAGTGAAGAAGCTCCCTGTTCTTATTAACTATGTGACCGTGGGAGGTTTACCAACACAGGCATCAGCCAATGTATTATGGATACTGTCCTATCTTGTTATAAGATTATTAATGTGTTTGGATTTGGGGGTTGGTTATAGAAAATTCATAGAATCATTAAGGCTGGAAAGATCACTAAGATCATCCAGTCCAACCAGCAACCCATCATCACCAAGCCCACTAAACCACGACCCTCATTGTGAGAGACCCAGGTCTCTCAGCCTTTCATCATAAGGGAGGTGATCCATGCCCTTTATCATTCTTGTAGCCCTCCGCTGGACTCTTTCCAAGAAATCCTTGTCTTTTTTGTACTGGGGAGCCCAGAACTGGACACAGTACTCCAGGTGAGGCCTCACCAGGGCAGAGTAGAGGGGGAGGATCACCTCCCTTGACCTGCTGGCCAAGCTCTTTTCAATGCACCCCAGGATATCAGAAACATATCAGAAACAGCTGAGGACTGAGTTCATAAAACTTTACTGACTGCAATTAGAAAGAGAGTGCTCAAAAAAAAATGTTCAGGAACTCGATGTTCAAAAAAGTTAACTTGCACAACAGTTTAATCACAGAAAAAGAGGCACAAATTCTAGGAAAAGAAAATTACTCATTTCCCCTAACGATGTCAGACTCTGCGATTCCAGAGGTGGGAAGGCCTGTGTCTAAGCTGACTGATTGAGGAATTCATCCAAGCATGAACTACTGAGGCAGGAAGCGAGAAATCCAGGCTCAAATTAAGGAAGGGGTGTTATTCTCGTTACACCAAATCACCCTGCGCTAATCAATATTATTGACTGGGATGAACTCCATAGCAAGGAATAAAGCCATCTGTCTTATCTATTTGGTGACATTACATAAGATTTGAGAAGAACGGAACACAAGTACTGACAGAAAAATAAGCTTTTTTACTTTCTCCACTCTTAGGTTTCAATTAATAATAATGAATGATCTGTATGTAGGTGTATGCCACAAGGAAAAGTAATTTTGTTTGTAGTAGAATATTTTACATTGAATAAAGCACTGAGACACGAATTTTATTCCCAGTGATACCCTGTAAATACTAACAACACAGCACAGCAAGAGTTCTTGCTAACGTCAGCAGCCTTACATCCCTCAATGCTGCTGCCATACCCCTATGGACCCTTCACTACACCTCTGCAACCCAACATGAGCATGGCCTCATTGGTACAGATCATGTCACAGAATCACAGAACTGTAGGGGTTGGAAGGGACCTCTAGACATCATCCAGTCCAATCCCCCTGCTAAAGCAGCTCCCTAGCCCAGGTTGCACAGGTAGGTGTCCAGGTGGGTGCTGAACGTCTACAGAGAAGGAGAGTCCACCACCTCTCTGGGCAGCCTGTGCCAGTGCTCCATTACCCTCACTGTGAAGAAGTGAGTGCACCCCAGGATACCATTGGCCTCCTTGGCTACCAGGGCACACTGCTGGCTCATGGCCAGCCTATCATCCACCAGGACACCTTGGTCTCTCTGCTCGGAGCTCCTCTCCAGCAGGTTATCCCAGACAAACTTCTGGGACAGAAATATACAGAAATATACTTTTAATATCCTTCCAATCCTTATTGATTCCTTCCATCTCTTGCATGGAGTTAAACTGCCATTCATCCTATCTGAGAAGAAACCAATGACTCCGTACCAGTTGGCTGCAGAGAATCATAGAACAATCAAATAGCTCAGCTTGGAGGGGACCTTAAAAGTCCAGTTCCAATCCCTCCACCAAGGGCAGGGCTGCCAACCACCAGATCAGGCTGTGCAGGGCCCTGTCCAGCCTGTCCTGGAATGGCTCCAGGGACAGAGCATCCACAGCTTCCTTGGGCAACCTATACCAGTTTAAAGCAGGTAGGAAATGATGGAAGAGGGGAAAAACACCCCTTTTTCGAATCCTTATCAAGGTGATTATCAGACAGGCAGTTTGCATCGTCTCTGAATCAAACATGAGCTAAGCAAGCAAATAATGTATTGCTGGGCTGTCCCACATAAGTGCCATATCCCTGTGAGCAGAGTACAAGAGAAGAAAACTATCCACTGCATTAAGGAAAACGAGCTGTAAAGCCCACTTCCCAGTTAGCACTATAAGCACTGATACAGGACTAACCATCCATGCTCACAGTCCAACATCAAAATGCACACAGGACTCCAATAACCCTTGGGACTGAGCGTACATAATTGCTTCAGCAATGACACACTACCCAACTACTTCATTTGGACTGCAGGGCTTTTCTTTAGTTTAAGGCAAGCAATTGAAACAGCCGTGTGTCAGAGGCACTAGAACAAAACCTAAATGTTTCACAGCCGTCACGAAGTGCTATTGTTGCAGCTGTTCCTTCTTAAGAGCACCAGCTTTCTGATTTAATCTGCCTGGTAATAAATTGCAAGAGCAAGAAAAGGGAAGAAAACTTTGAGGTGAAGTGAAATTTGTCATACAGTTAATGGCATCCTCATGCTGTGCTAGCAATGAAGTGTGCCCACCTGAATACCAGTGCAAGTAGGAGTCAGGGATTGGTCCATTAGTAACCCACTTGAATGCTTCTGAAATGGAGCTGAAAACACCATGCTTCAATAGGAAAAAATGTAAGATTATCGAGAAAGTTACAATCCCTGCATGCACTTAAAAGTCTGATCAAACATGAATGCTGTTTCCAGTTGTCCATTCTCTCTGGTATTTTACTGGGAGAAACACTGGTCATGGTACCTCTCAGGTACAGTCATCTCTGCACAACAGAGGTCTCAAAAAGATGGTGGCAAGCATTCTTGTCCCAGAAAAAAAGCAAGGGACCTTCTCAAGACAAAGAAGAGAGACAACAACCAGCGTTTATTAATGAGCATCAAAGGAAGTCAATAAAATGCACTGCAACACTGAGAAATTCAAGAGATTTGCCAGGAAGATCATGCTTTGCTGATCTATTAAGTCGGCACTAACACTGAAACCAGTTCTTTGCCTGGTCTATTTCTTTTGCCATGAAGTTACTCAAACTCAAAGCTGTCTACCTCCATTTGAAGTATACGTTCACTTTGAGGTGCATGACAACAATTGAAAGGACCAGTAGCATTCCTCAGAAAGCATCTCATTGTGCTCTGTAAATGTGTTGAACTTCTTTTTAGTATTTCTGAAACTATTCTGTATACGGAAGCAGCAATGATGAGAGTAAATTAGATGTTTTAAGACCAATCTCTGGAACACACTGTAAGGAGTTTCCTTGCACTGACCCACAACTCTGCAATGAATACAATTAGTGCAGTGATGGTTACCTCCTGTAACCATGGACTGTCACACAGATGGGAGAAGACTGAACCAGGGAGAGGGGTCGGGATTACACAGACGTCTCGTAATTTCCACATCTGTCAAATTAATTTCTCTATCACCAAATTAAAAAAAATAGAAGAAGAAAAGTAAGAAAATATTATCAGTTTATAAAACAACATCAGCAAATGATACAAAAAGCAATGGGATGTTGTCTGTCTCTAACAGGAATACTTCTAGAAGGTGAGAATCCTTATACTTTCTGGATTCTACAATGTCACTGCAGAGCACCATAACATCTTACCTAACTGTTTTGGAAATAGATCTGTATTAAAGCATTTCTCCTTCAGCCTCGATACGCTTTAAGTCCTATCAGAAACAAAGATTTTCACTGCATTTAGTGAATAAGTAATTCCCTTCCTGAAACATCCAGGAAATGTTAAGACTCAATAGAAACTGCAGCCACCCAAAAAACATGAGTGCTATCAGCTAATGCAACCAAATCTTGCCCCATTTACTCTCTTACCCTTCCACCGCATTGGCACAGGACAACTTCATTTATTTCTCTGCCATTGGAAACTTCTCAGCTAAACAAGTTCCACGCACGTAGCAAACAATTCTTCTGCACCTCTCTGTGATCAAAGTGCCTTTCTTAGTGAGCCACTTCATGTTAATCTATGCAGCCATAAAAAGAATAAAAACAGGCTTTGAAGCCACAACAATCAAGCAATCAACACAGCTTACTAATCAATGCCACCTTCTCCATCCTGAGCATCAGAGCAAGTTTTGATAGGGGAAAAGGACTGGGTGTTATGGTCCTTCCAAAAGGTTCTTGATTATGGGGAGATCAACAGAATAGCTATTACCTGCATGTCATCTTCAGGGTATGGAAATAAAAATGTTCATTTAGCATGAAAGGAAAGAAAGCTCGAAAACAGCAAAGCTGGTTATTAGAAAACAGAGCTCAATAGAAAAGAACAATTGATCTGCACTACTATGGAACAATACGTATGAGGTTATATAAACCAAGTCCCTTGCTTTTTCTTTTTTGTACATTAAGGCTCAATTGTCTCCCAACTACACCTCCTTAAAAAGCCACACATGAGCACTCAGTTCTGTTTCCACTATACTGATTCATAGCGATGAGTCAAGGGATAGGTATTTATCTTCAAGTTCTTTATATAAAGAAACAGTCACAATTATCTTCTCTACAGTTCTTTTGCATGCCCTGAGTCATCAAACCTACCTGCATTCAGGTCCTAATTCATCATGCTCTAAGATACTTGCTTTTGGAGAGTCTACTGTTTTGCACATTAAGAAACAAGACAGGTAACTTTTCTACAGGGACATGGAAAATGAAGGTGTAGGATCTAGTCTGATCTCCAGTCCCAAGTCTTCAACCTTCCACTGAAGAGAAAAGCAGACAGAGAATCCAGCAACCCTAAATAAGCCTTTGGGAGTGCTTCAAGCACCTAGACCAGCAATCCTATGAGGAGTATGACAAAATCTAGGCAAGTCCTCCTCAAAGCCAAGCAGGACTATTCAAAGAAAAAAATATACAGTATCCACTAGTAGCCCCAGAAGTGCCTGGTTACCTCTGTGTTTCAAGGCCACCCCTACAGAAAACACCTTTCAAACCCAAAGACCCTTCCTTTTGAGCAAACACAATCTTTGAAGCCTTATACTTTCATTTAAAATTCTGTTTGACAAGAGTCTTGAAACACTACAATTCTCCATCAGTGTAGGTCAACATGAGGTTAACGCTTCCTGTTTCTGAGCCATGTTCTCTTCTCTCCTTGTGGGACTACTCTGAGCGAGCTGTTATGGGGCCACCAATGCATCTGGAACTGAAACTCCTCACTACAAATAATACAGTAAAGGTCATTTTTAAGTGAATGATACAAAATTCTTCTGGAAAGCCCTTCAAATGCCAACCAATCTAGGATGCCAAAGAAAAAATAATGGAAGATCCAATTTCTAGTGGTATTTCTAGTGGATTATTTTAAACAGACTGCTCTGCCTACTCCTACTTAGCAAGACCCTCTGTTCTTCCCGCTGTTCTCCTCATGACAAACTGCTGTTTAGACAGCACGACACAACTAGGGTAGGTTGGCACTGAGTGCCATGGTTTAGCAGGAAAAGCAGTAATGGGTTGATGGCTGGACTAGATTATCTCAGTGACCTTTCAACCTTAATGATTCTATGACTCTAACTACTACTGCTGACAGCAAAGCACCTGCCCAGTCACTACACATGGTGTTCCTATTTTCTCTTGCAGCAGGAGGAAGGAGGTGAGATGCACCAGGAAAAAATGTATGTATTTCTATATATTATCAAAATAGACAAGAGTAATATCTGTTTGAGGGTAGAAGCAACTGAAGTAAACAAAGAAAAGATCGCATTATGCTTGCTTAATTGCATATTCTTTTTTAATCATGGCAGCTAGAGATTTCTAGACTGGACCATCAAGAGAAGGGAACTGATGTTTATAAACACTGTGCCTACCTACCCAAATCAACAAAGAACAGCAAGACAGTGACAATGGCACTAGAAGAGATCCACAATCAGTGGGAATTAGGTAGGTAGCTACTTGCAAAACACTGCCTGTCAGTCCTTAAGCAAGGGCTCTGTAGTGATAGGAAAGGAGCTTCCAGCTCCCAGTCAGGACATCACTTTTCACCAACAATAAGACTGCACAGGCAATACCAGCACCAGTGCACATCCATCCCAAATCAGCGGACCAAACGTTTACATCTCAGTCAGTTAGTTTGCCAATATCTCTTCTTTGACAGAAAGGTGTGGTGAGAATTAAGAAAGAGATGTGAAGGGGAAAAAAAACAACAAAACAAAACAGGAAAACTGACCTTTAAGGTTATGAAATACATCACGTTTCATTTGTGTACTATTTCCATAACTGAAAAAGACCTCAACAGCTCTCCCAGAAGCAGAATATGGGGTGATGCTCTCTGCTACGGCTGCACAGCAGCTTCCAAACTAACAAGCTTTCACTAGAGGAAGACAAATGTTTTGCAGAAATCCAAGCAGGGCTCCTGCCTGGACCTTAAAATCCCAGCTGAAGTCAAGCCAAGCCTGGTAACTAGATCATGACAAATTCCTTCATTAATAAAACTAGGAAGAAGGGATGAGAACTGTAGTTTGCAGTTGACTTTGTATAAGACATACTGCTAAACTACATTGAAGGAAAAATGATTTCCATGAGCAGGAGAGCACATGCTGTCACATCTGCCTCTCTACAAATGAAGCACAAGCACATTTCTCACTGTGATGTCCACAGCACAGCATTCTGTTTTGTACAGGTATGAAGATTCCAGACATGAGAATGCATGTTGCTATCAACACCTTAAAAGTCTACTCAGAAAACAAGGGGCAGAGTTCAGGAGCAGATCTAGATTCAAGTCATGGAACTGATGGCCTCTGTGACCGCAATGAGGTTTCTGTGTTTCAGTTTCACAAAGATGGAATAGACATAGTGACTCCAGCATTCCTTTGATAAAGCTATTTTGAAAAATGCTGTGGACAGAAGAGCAAAGGTTTCATTTCCTGTACTGAAATTTATGCTTTCAATTTAACAGAAAGTAGCTTAAACTGACCAAATGGACTGCCAGTAGTTTGCGACAACACCACCTGTTCCAGTCACTGCCTAAATACCTGAAATAACTTTGGTTGCCTTTGACTAAGTGCCACCACCCTCCATTGCTATGTACCAGGCTTCAGAACAAGAAGCTGATTTGGATGCAGTCACACAGCTGATGCACAGACATATTGTTCTGCCGATGTTCCCATGCCCAATCCTTTTACTCCTTCCTATACTCTCTTGTCTGAGATCCAACACCATATGAATTTAAATAAGTTGTTCTTTAATGTTTCAAAAACTGATTTATTAGTTGCTCACACTCCATCTGCCTTAAAAAACTGCTGCGTGCCTGCACTTTCACAGGCCGTACAAAAGGTTGAGGTACAATTTGACTCTACTTCATCATTTGATCAGCATGTCAGCCACACACGTGAAGTCTCCTTTCAGGTGCTGAATTTGTTTAAAATACAAACCTCTCTTTCTCCTTTTCTTTCCTTCCCAGGATATGCAACACAGCAGCAGCCACTTTGATTAATGTATTTGTCAACATGCATATTTACTGTGTGGTTGCTTTCCCTAAAACTACTGCGTACAGATGTAAGCTCTTCCAAAGCAAGTCTGCAGCACAAACCCCAATTCAAAGCCAGTAAACATGCTAGAGCTAATGGACTGTGATCACCTACTTGGAGCAGATCAAAGAATGCGGGGCTCAGGCTCAGCATCAGTGTAGTCTGGTGAGGCATGAGGAGAGCAGGGACTCTAACAGTGCTTGCTTTCAACACACATCATTGTCCAATAGGAAGCGGAAGATCTCTAACTCGGAGGAGCCAGGTGAGAGCAAAGCATCCCCATGCACAGTTCCTGACAATGGACAGAGAGGGCTCCCAGACCTGCACGGGGCAGGGCCCCTCTGCTTCTTGGCAAGGGAGTGCAGCTTGGGCTGTGGCTGCCTGCTGGCACCACTGGGTCTGCAATGGGAACTTTTCCTCTATCACCACCAGGTGCCAGGCCCAACTCACACTCACACTGCTTGTGCTTATTCTGCAGCAAGAGGCCTTGAATGCTGGCACTACATCCTTTCAGTGTCCCGGCTGTCAAAACAACACTCTGATCTGTACAGAAAAATCCACCTTGGGGATCCAAATCCCAGACAGGTTGGTGTCCTTCTGCCAAACCATGCAGATGACAAGGCACGACCACTGGGCCTGTCCACAGACTGTCTTGGCACACCTGGCCCTTTGCTGTCACACAAGCGTGTGCCTCAGCTTCATGGAGAAGCAAGAAACTTGGTTGAGGAGGAAGAGATATGATAACCTTGGAGCTTGTGCTGAGGATGCTGGAGGCTCATCGCTTTCTTTCCCTTCTCATGTAGAGGACCAGCACAGGAGAAAAATAAAGTAGATGCATCACATGTTCTACAGAGACATGATCGCTGCGATGCCATCAAGTTCATCAGGGTAAAACCTGAAGGCAGAGATCAGGCAGAAGAAGAGGGGTGAGTTATTGCAACAGCTCTCTGGGGCTCCGCAGGGGATTTCAGCCTCACCACAGCCTGTGGGAGCAGGGCCTGTGCACCAGAGACATACTGGGCACTCCCTGGCTTGGCTCACTTGGTCCTCACAGCTGCCACCCCTTTGCTTCCTTCCCCAGGCCCTGGCAGCTGAACTCGTGCAGCTCCTGTGCTTCTGAGGGCACGTACAGACAGTGCTCCTCCTTGAGCATCTGAATGAACACTTGAGAATGCAACAGCTGTGCTGGCCTGGGTACCAGTAAGAGGCAATCAGCCATGCAGCACTGGGCTGGGGACAGGCAAAGCCTGACCCTCTTGCCTCCCCTTACAGCCTCCAGCACCATCTTGGAGCTCATCAGCCATAGAACTGCCACTCAAGAGGGTCTGGATCCATCCCAGCTGCTGCCAGCTGCCAGAGTTCAGCAGCTGCACAAGTGAGCTGAGGACAGATCATGGGACAATCCACTCACATTTTCCTGAGGAGCAGGATACACCTTAGCGGCAGTGAGGATGCCATGGGAGCAGACATACAAAAGCCCCAAGCACTGAAAGCAGCTCCACCCCATCCACCAGACAGGGCACTTTGGGATCATCCAGAGTGGCCACAGCTGGCTCTAGTCCCAGGACACAACACAATAAACCCAGAGATCCCACATGCGTTTATTTTCAGCTCCTTCTTCTCCACTTGTTCTGAGGTGGGAAGACTCAGACTCTGGGATCAGAGGGTTTTCTCTTCCTCAACACCTTCTCCTCAGTGGCTGACACACCAGAAGTATGTAGAAAGGATGCTCAGCAACCACTGGACAGACTGTAGAATTTGGTGTAGAGGAACTTGGTGAGGTTTAACAAGCCTAAGTGCAGGGCCCTACACCTGAGGAGGAATAAACGAAAGCTTCTGTACACCTAGAGGCTCATCTGCTTGAGAGGAGCTCTGCAGAGAAGGACCTGAGTGTACTAGGGCACAGTGGGGTGAGTGGGAGCCAGCAGTGTGCCCTTGTGGGCAAGAAGGCCAACAGCAGCCCGGGGTGCACTCAAAAGAGCATGGCCAGGAGGGGAAAGGAAGTTCCTATACTGTTATGGGGAAACCTGCTCTAGCAGGGTAGGCTGGACTTGATCTCCTCAGGTCCCTTCACCCTGCAATGATTCTGTGACTCACAGACTGTACACAGCTGGGGTTATAGCAATCATAATGTTCTCCAAAATAGTTGTCATGGACTTGTTTTCCACTTATTAATGAATGCATCCGTTCTAATGAAGACAAATTTGCCAATCGTTGGTCAGGTCTTGAAAACGTTACAAATCTGGCATGTGGAGACAAGGCAAAATATATTTCACTTGATTATTCAACAGTGTTCTGCCTCTACAAATTTGTAACAACAACAGAATAGCCTTATTCCTCATCTGTGAGCACACTAGTTTGAATTAATTCATTTTCCAGCAATATGCAGAATGATCCCCACTAATAACATGGGTTTTCCCCAAGGGAACCGAAATGGATTGTCCATGCCAGTGTACAAAATGCACAAAACAACTCCCAGCTCCAGCAGAGATTATCAGATTGCTCAGAGTATGACCTGTCAGGCAGCATTTTTCAACCTGTTCATCCATAATCTCTTTTAGATGGGTTTCCCCACCTCCTTATCCTCCTTGCTTTGTTTTGCCTGAAATTCAATCAAAGATGAATTAGGCTTTAGAAAACAACCAACACTGTGGCTATTAACTTGTGTTGGAAATTGTAGACCCCTGTGCTAATTTTGCTATAGCTTTTACTTCTTGCATTTTAATGCAAAATTGCTTCCCTCTGGAGACTGCCACTGATATTGGCATGAAATCACAAGGGGCTCAAAGTGAACTCCAGCACCAATAAAACAGAGGTAACTCAACCCAAGCACACATTAGGAATTGCAGGAAAACAGCCGGAACTTTAATCACAATTCTCTCAAATGCAGTCTGGGATTTAGAAATGCTGTTATTCTAGGATATGACCCTAATACAGTGCTTAATCAAAGCCAGTGCTAGCACAAGAAATAACCCGGTGACTTTAATAAAAAACAATTTCATAGGAGTCAATATGTCAGGATCACACCATATCTAATATAACAAACTCTAGGAGAAAGATCAGACTTTGCTGTTTGTTTCTGTGCATTTCTAAAGACATGACACTTAAGATTTCTCCTAAATTTTGACCGGAGAAGTCCTATTTGATGTACATTATAGAATTCTATTAAGAGCCTTCTAAATTATTTATTTGTTGTTACTGTCATGCAGTAAGAAAAGCACAGGAAGGTACATGTTTAAAAAAGGTGTTCAAGCAGCAGTCATTTTCTTATTTCAAAATTCATTTAAAATCATTCAACAGCCCTAAGGTAAAGCAGCAAAAATCTGAATGTTTCAGCTTCTGAATAAAGGTAAGTTTGGGATTCCTGCATTTTCAGGAGGTTCTATCAGTGGTAATTCATCATCTCAGTAGATTCTTTTCTATATTCTGGAATACCTCCTATTACAGTTTTTCAATAAGTACAAACATGTGCCCTTTTGTTCATCCACAAGAAGCAGAAGTGCATGCATTGGTACAAAGCCACTAGAAATCGTGTATGGACCAACTACTGCTGGACAGAAATGGAAAAGAAGATTTATTTTGCGCCATCTGCAGGTGTGCAGACTTCTCCAAACAACCTTCATCAGCAATAGGATACCATAACAGCCTTTTCTGCATTGATCATTGGCAGCTGAGTGCCAAACTCAAAGTCTAATGGCTGCAATTTAGTATCAAGGTGGCAGAGTCATGGGCACAAAACCAAGTTATTCCCACGTCGTGGTATACATTTTATGTATACCACAGTAAGGGTGATGGAGCACTGGCACAGGCTGCCCAGAGAGGTGGTGGAGTCTCCTTCTCTGGAGATGTTCAAGACCAACCTGGACACCTACCTGCACAACCTGGTCTAGGGAGCTGCTTTGGCAGGGAGGTTGGACTAGATGATCTCTGTAGGTCCCTTCCAACCCCTACAATTCTGTGATGCGTCCCTTAAGAGTGGAAGCTTCTTGCAGCAATGCTGAGAAGCCTGGACAACAGTATTTCCAAGCTGTGTTTTATCATCTGTAACTGTAGTCCGGAAATCCAACATTCTCTCTTTAAAAATAGATATAAGATGTTCTGCACCTGAAAGGAGTAAAGGAGTACTGAGTTCAGAGGTCCCCCTCTGCTGTGGTCCTAACCTTTCAGCTTCAAACAGCCACAAAACTCACTTTGAAAACTACTGCTCATCAAGTAAAATCAGAAGCACAACCACCCTCATCTGATAAGGGAGTGCTCAGACAGCACTTTCCTTACTAGTTTTCCCCTACAAGGGCTACTTACAAGTGAGGAAAGTAGCCAAGGTCTAACACAGGAAGGGAGCTGTGTTATTCTGAGCGACACTCAGTAATACAAAGGGTCTCACAACACAGGAGAAACTGCAGAACTAAAAGGTTTCCCACCTCCCCCAGAATTTTAATATCTGTATCACATTCCTATTGGCAAGGTGTGGTGCCACAGGGCACGGAGAAACAAGTTATCTTTGGCTCCAAGCAGTGGGCAGGCACGGGTCCCTTGTGGGTTCTGCACCCCAAAAGCTGATGGCAAGCCCAACTGTCCAACAGAACATCGCTGGGCAATGGCAGCAACATCCCACATTCTAACCCATGCCATTTGATGTCAATCAATGCATTGACAATGTCAGGCAAACAACACCTGCTCTTGAAGGCGGAACTTCCATCCTTTTCAAAGAATCACAGGATCATTAAGGCTGGAAAAGACCTCTGAGTCAAACCATCCACCTACCACCAACACCGTCCACTAAACCATGTCCCTCAGTACCACATCTATACATTTCCTAAATACCACTTGGGATGGTTACTCCACCACTTCCCTGGGCAGCCTGTCCCAATGTCTGAACACCTTCTGAGAAGAGATTCTTCCCAATAACCAACCATTTAATAATGGGATTTTTAGATATGGCTGATGCTTGACTCAGCCTTCCAAGAGCTGGGAAAATCCATAAGTGTCAGCAGGGAAAGTGACCATGTGCCTCCTGCCATTAGACAGCTGCTGGAGTGAAGATTTCTCCCACTTCCACACACGCATAAAATTCAGTCATACTTCAGCAGATGAAGAGTTTGGAAGAACCACGGCTGGAAACCATCTGTTTCTGACGATAACCGTTGCCACTGAAGCTACAAGGACTGCCAACAATTACCCCCAAATCAGACCTGATGTAAAACAGCTTTATATCATAAAAGCAAAGCTACTGTCTCCAAGCACACCATGCACCAACTGGCTAAACCAATGGCTTTGCCTATAGAGTAGAATTACAATGGGGGCTTTGGTTGTAGAGGTTAACAGCTGCTAACATCCCTAATGGGCAGAAATGTGAAGATAGCTGTAATGCTGTTAACTCTGGCAGAGGACTGGTGCCCGTTACTACAATGCAACGTGACATTGCTCTCACGGGATCATCGCAGACGAAGGTGCAAAAATCCCTGCTCTTTTCGGCTGCACAAAAATGACAAAACCCTTCAGAGCACCAGATGAGCTGGCCTGCTATGCTGCCACTTAACTCAAAGACTGCAGAGGAGAATGGTGGAGAGGAGCAGCTACAGTCAGAAAAATATCATAATATCATACAAACATCCATTATTGTAAAAATAATAGGCTTCTGAACAAGACTGTCACAGCTGCTACTTTTGTTGTATGTACCACACCCTAAGCCAGACCTTTGAGTAACCCACTGCTATTTTTACACCTTTCTTTACCATGGAACATCCTTTCCTAATGACAGTTTTAAATGTACCCACGTTCAAGGGACTGCTCCTTTATGCCACACATTTAAGCATTACAGCGTACCCTCCTTTACCAGCCATCCTGTTGAACTAATTCAAACTACTGCCAGCTTTACCTACAAGAAAAGATGCTCCAAGCTTCAAGGAGACAGCTACAGTTTCACCAGGGGAGGAGGAGAAAAAAAAAAAGCAGCACAAAGAGGCTATTCTAACAATGAGAGAAATGTCAAGAAATAGAAATGTCAAATCCCTCAGGGTGGATTAAAAAACCCAACTCCAGTTCATCTCCAAGCGCTGTATTTTGTAATAAAATTACACTGCATAGTCTTCCCCCAGGGAAAACCTGCTACAACTAATCAGACTGTTGTTTTTTTAAAGTTCAAAACAAATGCAATAAGGGCTATGCAGCATTCATGCCCTTGCTGCCAAGAGCTCCATTTAACTCTTTACAAGCAAATGATTCCTTCACCACCAGGAACCACAAAAACCTTCTGTATGTCAATAATAAAACTGTTCAAAATACTGAATGTTCTCCTTGATGCTTACCACTCAGGGCTTCTTCACTCTGTCTTTTAAATCATCCTTCAAAAGCTCCCCAACAGCAAATCAAAAGGTTCTTCTACCTTCCTCGAATCCTCCTTTCGCCTTTACATTTTAGATGATGCCCCTCATTCCTGACATGGACAGTTCACAATTTTGCCAGAATACTTCTTTTAAAATAATTATTTTTTCAAACATAATTATCCTAGAATCATAGAATGGCTTGAGTTCAAAGGAGCCTTAAAGATTATCTATTCCCAACTCCTTCCTATGGTCAGGGTTGCCACCCAGAAGATCAAGCTGCCAGGACCCATCCAACCTGGCCTCCAACACACGGACAGGGCATCATAAGGAGAAATGGCCACTGATATACAGCAGCAGAACTGAGGTTGCTTCACGTCCTTTGAAATGCTTCACTTCAAGTATCAACAGCGACCACCTTTGTTGAGAACAGAATTGACTAGATGGCTTTAAAATCCATTATAATTAGATTATAATTGGTTCAACTTGATGATCTTGAAGGTCTTTCCCAGCCCAGATGATACTATGCTTCATTTCAAGCTCAGTTACATGCACAGCTGGGAAACAAGTGTCTGAAGCACTTGTGGCTTCTTCTGCAGCTTCAGTGCCACAGGAAAACAGCAGCAACTTTGACACTGATGGAATTTCGGCTCTTCCCAGTATGCACCAAATGAGTCAAACAAAGTAAATATGTTAAATGCTCTCTGGTCCAAATTCTTTGCATATCAGTATTTCACACCATCCAGATATACATCATAAGCCCAGATGTTACAAAAAGCCAAAACTGTCTTAAGAACAGCAAGCACCTCTTACTAGCTAGGTTCTTTGTACAAAATGTCAGTCTTCAGTCACTTCGTGTAACAAATTAAAAGGTGAGCCATTGTAGAACTGATTTAACTGAAGTGTATTTTGGTGTGGGCACATCTGTAAGGATGAACCCATGCAGATGTTACTGGAAGATGAATTTGGTGGCTCAGGCACAGAAATGTTGGACAGCACTGCTGAATCCAAGCCAGAGCACGGGCAGAGCATACACTAATATCCACCTGCATCAGTGAAGACCTCTTATTTTCCACCTATGCTCTTAGTTCATAAGTTCATAAGTTCATAAGTTCATAAGGTTGGAAAGGACCTATAAGATCATCTAGTCCAACCATCCTCCTATCACTATCTCTACCCAACTACTAAATTAAGTCCTTTAGCACCTCATCTAAACGCTTCTTGAACAGCGCTAGGGATGGTGCCTCAACCACCTCCCTAGGCAGGCCATTCCAGTGCCTGACCACTCTTTCAGAAAAGAAATGCTTCCTGAGGTCTAATCTAAATCTTCCCTGGCGCAACTTGTGGCCATTCCCTCTCGTCCTGTCATTACTTATCAGGGAGAAGAGGCCTACCCCCTCCTCACCACAACCCCCCTTCAGGAAGTGGTAGAGTGCAATAAGGTCTCCTCTGAGCCTCCTCTTCTCCAGACTAAACAATCCCAGCTCCCTCAGCCGCTCCTCATAAGACTTGTGCTCCAGGCCCCTCACCAGTTTTGTTGCCCTTCTCTGAACACGCTCCAGGGCCTCAATGTCCTTCTTGTAGTGAGGGGCCCAAAACTGAACACAGTACTCGAGGTGCCGCCGTACCAGAGCTGAGTACAGGGGGATGATCACCTCCCTGCTCCTGCTGGCTACACTATTTCTAATACAGGCCAGGATGCTGTTGGCCTTCTTGGCCACCTGGGCACACTGCCGGCTCATGTTGAGCCGAGCATCAACCAACACCCCCAGGTCCTTTTCCTCTCTACATTCTTCAAGCCATTCTGCCCCAAGCCTATAGCATTGCATGGGGTTATTGTGGCCAAAGCGCAGGACCCGGCACTTGGTCTTATTGAACCTCATCCCATTTTGCTCAGCCCAGCTGTTCAGCCTATCCAAATCCCTCTGAAGGGCCTCCCTACCCTCAGGCAGTTTGACACATCCTCCCAGCTTTGTGTCATCTGCAAACTTACTGAGGGTACACTCAATTCCCTCGTCTAGGTCATCAATAAAGATATTAAACAAGATGGGCCCCAAAACTGACCCTTGGGGGACACCACTCGTTACAGGACGCCAGCTGGACTTAACTCCATTAACCACTACCCTCTTGAGAGATGTTGATTTAGTAGAAGTTAAGCTACTCCTTTTGAGACAGAAATTTAAAACTTCTCTATCACATTAAGTCAGTACAGAACAATGATGATAAAGCTTTTGGAGTTCAACATCTCGTTCACAACCACGTGAAAAAACTGATCTCATCTGTTGGCCACGGGATCTTGCTTACTTGCTTTCTACTTGGCAGAACTAGCAAGCTGTCAAATTCCAACACAAAAACAATTTCTCTTACCATAGCTTTGCCGGTTTGGACAGAACTGTCATACACAGGGTTTGAATTTTGGGTGGCACTGTGTAGAGCCAGAAGGTGGATATAATGACCCTTGTGGGTCTCTTCCAACTCAGACAATTTGATGGTTTAGTGATTTATAATAGATAATTCCTTTAAGATGTTACGGTTATCATGTGTCTAACTCCAAAGTGAGTTATCATTAGATAACTGCAAGCTGCCCCAGCCTACAGAAGATGTACTTGGAGCAGGGACAGCCTTTCACCTGCCTCGCAACGGATCCTCACATGTCTCTTTTTACTTGAAAGAGTGACACAACTTCTGACAATCACAGAATCATTTAGGTTGGAAAAGACCTCTAAGATCAGCTACTCCAACCACTGACCCATCCCCACCATACCACTAAGCCATATCCCCCAGTGCCACATTTCATCATCTCCACATTTCTTGAACATCTCCAGGGACAGTGAGTCCACCACCTCCCCGGGCAGCCTGTTCCAATACAATTCTTCCTAATATGAAACCTGAACCTCCCCTGGCTCAACTTGAGCCTATTCTCTCTTGTCCTATCACTATTACTATCCAATCACTGTTACCTGAGAGAAGAGGCCGATCTCCACCTCGCCACATTTCAGAGAGTTGGAGAGAGTGACGAGGTCTCCCCTGAGCCTCCTCTTCTGCAGACTGAACAATCCCAGTTCTCTCAGACATTCCCCGTAACATTTGTGCTCCAGACCCTTCAGTGGACACACTCCAGGGCCTCAATACCTTTCTTGTAGCGAGGGACCTAAAACTGAACACAGTCAGCCCTCTTACTTAGGAGCACATTGTCAGTCATTTCTACACTATGTTTAGCTCCACACAAAATAACAGCCAAAAGGCTCATATCCATTGAGTTAATTGTTTGCCCTGAACAGTTTCATTACTTGTGTTCATATAAATGAAAAGTATGCTCTTCTCCTTACTGATAATTAAAAAAAAAACAACAAAACACTGGATTTCTTCTGTCTGGTAATCCTCATAGAATTCCTCTCTATTAGCAAAACCAGTTGTAAGGGTTGGATGAATAATTCTGGAGCAACCATTCGTAGTGTTTTACTGCTTGAAGATTTGCAGTCTTCTTCAGAACTATTCACCTAGCGGAGATATTTACTAGCTGCCTGAAATCCAACTCACCTACGTAGCACTTAAACCTTTAGCTTCTTTAATTTAAAGCCAGAAGAAAGGTGTAGTCTAAGCTGGCAACACTACAGCATGCTCACTGAAATGATGGTGATGAAGTGAAAAGAGTACAACTGAAGAAATAATGGAGCAAAAACATGGAGCAAATGTAGAGCCAATGGTGTCTTCTCCTTCAACACTGGAGCCTCTGCACCCTGAAAATGAAAAGGCAATTCCTTCTCAACATCCACACCCCCTCCACTCCTCCCTCAATTTAAATAAAACCGTTTATGGGTGTTTGGAGACCTAAAAACCCAAGTATCACTCTGTCATTAATATTTTAATTGAAGACATGAATATTCATGATCCTTTTGCTTCTTTGGAGGACAAGATACGATAATTAAATAATTCTAATATGTAAATGTGTTCCTGTCATGACACCTTGCCTTCATCTACATTACAAAACCAAGGCATTTTTAGCTCTTTCATTATTTATGTAATCTGGATTCTTTCAGCTTTTTTTTTTTCCTCCTTCCAGACTGACAAGAGTTATTGAACATAGACCACACTTTCTGAGTTAGAGCCGTAATTATGGACTATTTCTTGACTTTGCCCGTTTTGGACGATTTTCATGTTGTTTTTTTGTCTGACATCTCCTGTTTCCAAGTTAATTTCAACAGTGTCTATAAAACCTGATATTTGCCACAAGCCCAGGAGAACGCAGGCAAGCACAGAGTTATTAAAAATTTCATCATTTCTCAGACTTCAAGAATGACCCAGTAACAACAAAAATGTATTGGTTCCTACAAAAGACAACAGCAGTAGCCATTTCCAACAATAAATATCACATTTCTTTCATTGGCAGCTATAACTGACAACAGCAAACTCAGGCTAATTCTGGCAAATGTTCCCTGTAATTGCTTTAAAAGTCCAATTAAATACAAACTGAATTAAAAACCCAAAGCATGTCAAATGAGGACAAAATACTGGAAAGGATTTCCAGGGCCATTAAGTTGTCCCTTCAGCAACTGAGCCCCATCTCCCCCCATCTGCCCCTCTGTAACTATAAAAATCTCAAAGACCAGAAGTTTCTTGCTGCTAATGCTCAGACCTCAGTTCACTACATCTTAAAAACCTTTTTCTAATCCCCAAATTAAATTTGCTATTGGCTAGTTTACTCCTATCTGTAGCAACACCATTTTCTATTTTTTAGCTAATAGCTCTTTACCACCACTTGAGGAAGTTGATGCCTTTGGTAAACAGCTGTATCACCTTTCTGCCTACTTGGCCTCAGTATGAAATAGCCCTTTTTTTTTTTCCCCCCTCAACAGAAGCAGTCAGAAACAGCACCCAGTGTTTCAAATGCTGTCAGGGATTTGTACAGTGACATTAATAACTTCCAATCTCTGCCTGGGTTGTATTTGCCTTTTTATTTTTTCCTTGAGCAGCATTACTTTGGCACCTCAAAGTCATTCTGTAATCAACCAGTGGTATAATCACCACTTCTTATCCTCTGTCATTTCCAATTGATTAGCTCCTGGTTTATAGCTGCAATTTCTGTTATCAAGCCCCACGCATGTGTACCCTGCATTTCAACCTACTGAATTCATCCTCTTTCTACTATTCCAGTTCCTAAGGCCTCCTAACTTCTGCTAGGTATTCCATCATCACCATGGTGGCCACCCCTATTGAAACGCAAGTCATTAAAATACTTCCTGAAACAAACATAATGAGAAAGTCGAGTCCTCAAACAAACTTGTATGGGAACTGCTGAGTCACAGCCTGAACCACTGAATGAGCACCTGTAGGAAAGACCTGGTCAGCCCTGGGAGACCAGAAGGGGTGAAGCCAGGCTCCACTCCTCTTAGACCTCATTTAAGGGCTGACTGCCACTGAGGAAGGATCTCTTGTGGGAGATCTCTCCTTTGTGGAGTTCCTTCCCTGTGAACCTAGATCTTCCAAGATGGGTGAGCACTCATTTTCCTCCTCTTGTAACACCCCTTTGTGATGGTGCTTGCAGACGGAAGTCATTCTGAAAAACTAGTTTTGCAAAATGCTTGAACAACACTTGAAATGTACCTCTGCTTTTAAAATCAAGTAAGTTTTGTAACAACAGACAATGCGGTTAAAGTGCAGGACTGCTGTGAGAGCTTCTCCTTCATCCTAGCACAGAGCTCTGAGATGCACCCCGAGAACAGCAGATGCTTTAAAGCACCCTTGTTTCCATTGCCCTTGGCTCACCTGAACATGGAGTCATAGAATCACCAAGGTTGGAAAAAAACTACAAGTTCATCCAGTCCAACTGTCCACCCATCACCAACAGTTCTCTCTAAACCATGCCTATCTACATGGCACTCCTGTGCAGAATTTCTTCTATGTAAAATCACTTGACAGCCAATGAGATTCAAGAGGAACTGCCAGAAATCCAAAGCACTCAACTTCTAACTTTGGTTTGGTCCAACTTTGGTTGGACTTCTCTGAGCTGGGTTGAGCAACACTGGCATCCTGCAAGGCAAAGCAGATGGGTATATTCTTTCCTTTTACTTAGTTCTGTTTCACTTGAGCAAAGATGAAAAAAGAAAAAGTAATTTTCAAGAGTAATTCATCACTCCAATTATATTAGAAAACACAGCAAAGTGCTGAAATACAGCAGCCGTTGCTGGAAGTCTGACTTCCAGAGCCATCAATCCCAGAACTGACTATCCACAATAGTAGATCAAATAATCTGGAGCAGCTACAGTGGGAGAAGAAAAGAGCATCACAAGCACTTGAGGCAGTCAAACCACAGAGGGTTTCCCAGCGGTGATCGGAGAGCTTTCAAATCTCCTGCAACACAAAGATGCTTAACACGGATACCATGGAAAGAGGCCAACAGCTGCTGTGTATTTGGTTGTCTTGCCAAAGGCTGCATGCACTGCTGATGCTGGCATGCTCTGACGTTTCCTGGTGAGCTTTGTCGTGTTTGGTTTGGCATTCCTAATCGGTACTACAATAAAAGCTCCTTCCCAGAGTGCATCAAACAAGCACCGCTTTCCCCACCTGCACAGGGTTGGGGGTTGGTGGTTGTTCGTTGTTTTCTATTCCTTCAAAGTGAAGATTTTTATATATCACTTCTTTCCTTGAAGATTAATACCATCTTTTGATCATCCCATCGTATACAGAAGACTCAGAGAAAGTGATGAAAAAAGCCTTCTGAGTTATTCAGTCTTTTCACAATGCACTAAAGTGGGTTACGGTGTGTCTGTGCTACTGAAGTCGGTTAGATGTAGAGATGTCCAACAAAGTGCTGAGCAAGCTGGAGCCACAGGAAAGCAGCATGATGGCCACAACCAGGCCCCACTGTTATCCAGATCATGCAGGAGTCAAGCAGGGATCTGCCCGTCCACTCTGCCCCATGCCAACAAGGAGAACATCAACAGTAATCTTCATCCCCTAACAACAGAAAGCATTCATGTTTTTGAGAATTCTGATTTTAAAAAAGCTGTGAAACGCCAGGAAAAAGGATTCTCCAACTCCCAGCTGTGGACTTATTTTTAGCATGTTTAATTCTAGGTTGGGAACAGCAAGATTTCATTCATGCAATTGTTGATTTCGGTACCCAGGTTAGGACTGGGACAGCCATTTGGGAGCCACCTTTGACATCCAGAGATCTTCACTTCCAAAACTGAGCTCCAAGGAAAAATAAAAGAAAGCAGCTGGGAGAAGCACAAAAGATTATGTCCATCTGCCCCAATGTCTTCCCACCAAAACAAGAAAACAAAATCAACATCTGAAAATTCCAAGTAAAGAGAAAAGAAGCAGTGGCACTGATACATTCATCAATGAAATTAAGTGAGAACAGAGAAAAACAGCTATATGATTTAAAAACAGCAGAACACCCAAGCACACTCAGAGACCCTGAGACAGGAAAGCACTGTGCATTGATGAAGACACCCAAGGCATCCCGAGCTCCAAATTCATCCATATTTCCCACTAAAAGGTGGTGTCAGACTTACCCATCCTCCGGCCTGCTCTCCTCCTGCATCTCAGGCAATCATAGTCCAACCATACTGAAATATTCCTCCAGATACACATATATATATGCACATACACACACATCAGTTACCATTTTTCTGTAATTAAGCCTAGCACACTGCGCAACCATAACAAGATGCTGATTAATTTACTGATTTAAATGTATCCTACTTGCGTCAATCTCCTCCCTCCAGATCTTCTGAACAACTTTCAGTCCTTTAAATAAGGCTGGGGATGTAATCATTTCCTTTTCCCTTTCACACATGCAGATAGGACAGTTATCCAGATGTCCCTCAGAATGCCTTGCAACAGCAAGAAATTCACTGTAAGCCAGTTTGCCACATACACTGGCTGTATGTACAAACCCAACTGCACTTAGGGAGCATTGTAATATCTTCAGCAAGCTTATCATGTCACTGCAGACAGAGTCAAAAGCTGAGAAAGCATCCAAAATAAAGGGAATTCTTTCCTCAGAGGGTGGTGAGGCATTGTCACAGGCTGCCCAGAGAAGCTGTGGATTGGATTGCCCAACCTTGGAGGTGCTCAAAGCCAGCCTGGATATGGCCCCACCAGCCTGATCTGGTGGGGAGCAATCAGCACACAGCAACGAGATGATCTATACGGTCTCTCCCAATGCAAGCTATGCAATTATTCTATGATTATTCCATGAAGCTTGCCACACAACCACAGCATTTATCTCAGCAGAGCAAGCTGGGGATGGAGAAATCTGTAAAAAGGCTCCAGAATTCAAGAACACGCAATTTTGATTTTGTGAGATTGAAAAGCTACTTAGAAAAGAGAACCACGTTAACATTTCAACACACCAGTAGGGAAAAAGCAAAACACATAAATAAGAGCGTGAGTACGACACAACTTCAGGTTGCTTTCCTGCAAAACACAAAGTGCTGTGCAGTAGAGGAGGACCAAACCCACACCCAGCAGGGCAGCCAAGCCATCCTCATCCACAGTCTGCAGACAATTTGTGGTCCACGAAATTCACTCGCATAAGCTGACTTACCCATTCTGCAGTTATTAAACTGAAACAAAGGGTTGTTAAATGACTGAAGACCATCACTTAAAATAAATAAATAAATAAATAAATAAATAGTTGGGTTGTTCTTCCAGCAATAAAAAATAAAACTGAATTCTAACTGACCTAAATGCCATTTCTTTAAAGACAATATCTGCCAGCCCTCACAAAGACTACAGACCCTAATATTTCCGTTCTGGGCCATATGCGCCATTCTCAGGCAAAAAATAAATTTGTTAACGAGTCTGCAGGAGCAGTTGGCACTTACTTATGCCAGTCTGTACTAACATCTTGAGACTTTCTTTAAAAAGAAAAAAAAAAAGAAGAAAAAAGAATGTTTCAGGAAAGTACAAACCCAGCAAAACACGCCTAGGATGTATGGGGAAAAAATAGTAATTTAAGGAAATATTTTAAATTCTTCTGCTAATAGATAACAGAAATGCTGGCAAAGTTTGCTGCTCATAAACGTGGGGATCATCCAGAGGTCCTGAACATTTTAAACATTCAGTGTGACCATCTGTCATTAACACAGTCACTGAACAGAACGAGCAATTACTGAAGCCCTTCTCAGACATAATCTGTCAACCACATCCAGTTCGGCTGCCAAGAGAAATCAAGCCAAGGACCAGGAAAGCAGATTGCCCTTATGGGAAATGGAATGGATCCACCTGAGCAGGTGAACAGTGGATGTGAAGGGGGTTGAGATCCAAAAATCTCACAGTAGTCTCTGAGTATCCACTGGGTTGTACATCATGTTTTTAACATATGATGGTATCTGGATGCTCCATCCCCTTGCTCTGTACAGAGAGAGAGAGAAAGCAAACGATGCAGAATTGAAGCAATGGGGATGAGGGCAATAAGGGTTTGGTCAGAGCTCATAGAGGTGCTTACAGGTTGGCAGCAGCAGCAAAAGCATCTCCGTACTGTGAGGCACACAAGCTTGGTGCTGGTTTAGTGGCATAGTGGTGATGAGTTGATGGTTGGACTAGATGATCTTAGAGGTCTTTCCAATATGAATGACTCTATGGACTTGCTGCAAGGATTTCCATAATATGACCCATCAAACAGCTGTTTGGATAGGGCCTTCCTCTTTCTCACCTTCAGCAGTTGCACCAATTCTCTCAGGGATGTGTTGTGACTGCAGAGAACACTCACACTTTCTAATAGGAAGAATGAACAGTGCTTTTTAATTTGCGTCTCACCAGCCTGAGCTGCCGCAAATTTTGGGGAAGATGCTGCAGACTACACAACAATCCTCTTCAACAAGTCCCAAACATCTGTAGAGCCAGAATCTCAAATATTTCCTAGTAGAATTTCATGAAGCTAAATGGATTCACGACATTTAGGACCAGAAAGGATCACTGTATCATTTAGTAGGGCCTCTTGTAGATAATAATCCACTGAGTTTTACTTCTCTGTTGTCTCTAACAATGTGTAGGTGGCATCCAGAGGTGATACAGCCAGCGAGAAAGCTGCCTCTGCCTTTACCACTTCGTGCTCATTGTTAAAGTCTGCATCTAGTTTGAATATATCTCACTTCAGCTTTGAGCTACTGATTCTTCCTACATCTTTGTGCACTGAAAAAAAAAATACAGCATTTCAATACTCAGTACTTTCTACCTCTGAATGAATTCTTTCCCCCCCGAGACAGTATTATATTAATATATATTTAATATAATTATATTAATATATTAATTCTGTGGCTTTAAAACCTCTGGTAAATGGCAAGTTTTCTGTATTCCTCAACCAGAATTAGTTTTTTTTTTTCCTCCATTTCTGTCCAGTTTTCACCATTTATTTTAAGGAGTGCAGGCTGTAGCCTAGGCACAGGATCACTATGACCACTCTGCCTTCTTCACACTTGCTGATTTTAGAAAGGATTGGTTTAGTCTCAGTGCTCCCATGATTAGAACTTCAATTCTGAACAGAAAAACCCATTTCTAGCAGACCACAGCTCACCGAGGAACCTGACCACTCTGCACAGTGCTGGAACCATTTCTCTGTGAATCTTTTTATCCAAAGCATTTTTCTTTCTACCTTTTTAATTAGCAGCCACTTTATACATTCTAAGGACACTAGGAAATAGAAGGCTGCCTAAGCAAACCTGCTAAATGCTGTGTAGACACATGGAAACTTTAATTCCTCAGGAATCACAGAATATCCCAAGTCGGAAGAGCCGTAACTATCACCGAGTCCAACTTCTGGCTCCAAACAGCACCACCCAAAATAAAGCCCTAAGTATCCATCAACAGATTCAGATTAAAGACAGGTAGGACACAGAAGAAGAAAGGATTCCATAGTTAGAAGTGATTTCTGCCCACGCCATGCTTTCCTAAGCAGAAAGTATTTCCATTCTGGCAATTTACATCTGCCTTACTGTCACAGAGCAGAAATTAGGAAAGCATCTGTTACTTTGGATTATATTCTTACTGACATTGTTATTTGCCCATTTTAAAATAAACAGAAGAATGAATGTATCAGTGAATGACTGAACAAACAAGTGCACAAGACCCTACACAAACTCTAGCATGACCATGGCATAAAACATACAGAATAAGGGGTGAAGAAAGATTTGTTCCTGTTTTACATCAGTGAGAGGCGAGGACAATTCCACTGCACAAATCATGAGAAGGACTTTAAAGAATATCAAGCTCCTTCAGAAGATCAGCTCTAGCCCAACTGGACTGGTCAACTGGAAACTTCGTTTAATAAACTACTTTAAAAGTAGGCACAATATACTGTTAATTTTATCACAGAACCATTGGAGTTGGAAAAGACCAACAGAGGCCATCTAGTCCAAATCCCCTGCAATGAACAGGGACACCTACAGCCCATGATCAGCCACCATCAGCCTGAGCATCCACATCATCTCTGGGCAACCTGTTCCAATACTTCACTAAATCTACTATTCTTGGTTTCTTATAATCCTGTACCAATTCCCAATATTTTGCCAAAGATGTACGTCATCACCGATCATTACTTTGTGTAATAACACATCCTGCTCTAAATGAGCCATCTGCACCACAGTAAGAAGCTGATGTAACTATAAAGTCTCAGAAATCAAGTTTAGGGGAACAAAGGATCTGAAACTGAAAGAAGCCAAGTCATTCAAGTAACCAACTTTCTTTAAAAATAATAATAAAAATATATATTCAATGGACCTGATAGATATAATGAAGTATACAGTAATTAAGGAAATCACCAGGGTGGAGATGATGGAAAACAGCAATGTGAATGTGTAGTGGTTAATGGACTACAGAAAAAAAATAATTACTTATGCTGGAAGAACTTCTGGTCTGCAAAAAGGTTACTAATAAAATTCCATCAGGACGAGTTCCTGGACTCCTCTTACCTATTTTTTAATCACAGCTTCACAAAAGTTAATGTGCAAAAATAGTTGCTGAGGAAACCAGAGATGGAAGCTATTACCAACACACAGGAGATTGTCATAATGCACACCTTGAGCACTAGAGAAACATAATATAATTTGATGCTACATAATTCAGTGCATTTAGGTACCACTAATTTTTTGCCATGAAGAAGGAAACTGCACGGCTTGATACTCTGTAAGATGAATTGAAGTGCATTGGTCAATCACATAATGACCTAGAGCTGTGCAGAGGTACATCCTTAAAAGAAAACACAATCCAAGACACAGCAGCCATACTAAGTCCAGTAAGGTCAAGAGGGGAATGATGCTGGTATTTAAGGAACTGGTGAGATGTCATCTGGAATACCAATGTGAAACGAAGGGATACGAGAACAGAAATAGAAAGGCTGTTAGGATGCCAGGAGGATGATCAGCACAGCTTACAAGAAAAAAAAAAATATGGAGTTTGGTTAATTAAATAAAAAGATCAGGAAGCGATACAGGGAAGCTCAGTAGCCGGTGTCCCAACACTGAATTCTTCCATTTCAAGATAGACAATAGATATACTGTGTAGGCTCTACCCAATCCCATTTCTGCAGAAATTTCCTACAACATTCCAAGCTATTTATTCTCTGACAACTATTTGGATATGTCAGTTATGAGTATCAGCTATCAAAATATTGTCAGCAGCTTGGCAAATACTAAATGGAAGAAAAATGCTTTTTAATTAAGTCATTAAAAACAAATGCTTTCTGCAGTATCTCCGTTAAGGAGTCTAGATGTTGATCAGTGTGCTCATCACCACATAATGACAAAAACACACATATTCCCTATGGAGTTAACAACAGAAGTATCAATTTAGGACAAGAACAGATGGATATAGAGAAGAAAGGACCACTCAGCTGCAGAGTATGATAGCTGGGGGGCTCAGAACAACATTTCCAGTGTCTTCTTTGGAGCACCTGACACATCTTCTAAATTAGTCCATTTGTTACAGAATCGACTTTAAAACAACTTTCAATTTTTATTTTTTTTTTCCAAGGAGACTTGCATTTTTTCACTGCTAATCTGCCTTATGAAACTTGGATTCTAACTGAAAAGTACATCAGTAAACTGGCATCCCCCACTGAGAGAGATAACAGCTTCAGTCGCTAAATAAAGATGCTGAAACAGTGACAGGTATTTCTGAAAGCTCTTTTGAAAATTTCTTTTATAAACAGTATTTATTTGGCTAAAATATCTGATCAGTGCAGCACTTCTGCAATGTGAGTGTTTGCAAAGTGCTTTAGTTCTTCAGATAAAAGGCAGTGCGGAGCTATTAGTATCATTTAGAGAACTAGCTTCCACGAACGTGTCAAAGTCATTTGTCCCCAGTGAGGTCTAATTTCATGGCAACTTGGGCTTATTTTGAAATCTTTATTCTCGAGTTCTCCAAGTACACAAAGCCCATGTGAAAAAAAAAACCCGCACGCAACACAACATTAAGTTGGGAGCACATCTCTAAAGCACCAGGAAATCTTCATGGCTTTGCAGCAGAGAAGCAGGTGCCATTAGCTGCCTTTGTGTGACCTGCTGACAGCCTGGCTAATAGTTTATCAGAAGCACGCACTGCACGGTTACACAAACAATTCCCTCTCCTTGGTGTACAATCATCTGCCTGGTCTTTGTTACCCCCAGTATTTACAGCAGCTTGACAACAGACTCCAGCAGGCTGTTGTATCTTCCGCCATTAAGCTCATCATTTCAACTCTTAAAGAGTTAACGCGTCTTCACCAAATAATATCTCTGCAGGTGTCAGCTCCTTGGAAGCAGATAGGTCCAAAGGGCAGGCACATCCTTATAACGAGAGAAAGATTACGAAGGGGAAAGAAAAGGAGCCAGCATGAGGCATAAGGAGTGCTTTGATGAATGATATAGCCCAGCATTAATGAGATCTGGTAATTTTACATTTCCAGAAAGCTGTGGTCGTTAGGACTATGAGGATCATCGTTTTATTCCACAGGAACAGAGAAAAGTTTAGGACAAAAGGCGGCTTATCAAGAAACCCCTCTCTTCCTTTGAGTTAACTCAGCTGTGATTTGCAATGTTTCCCATCCCCTCCAGTACCTGCATTTGTTTAGCTTGTCATTTCAGAACGCAGTAGCTGCCATTACCGCTGTCCTCCACACACCGAATACACAGTACCTAATCCACATCCAAAGAGACTGTGCCTCTTTTAATACAAATAAAGTGCCTTGGATGGAGAACTGTTTCTCCTACCATGCTTATTGCCTTGAGCTCATCTCTTTCCCAAAACAGAAGCCTATCATTCCACTCAATCATTTCTTCCAAGGCATAAGAGGCAAGACGATCTCTACTTCTTCTTTCCCCTCTCAAACCTTAGCACAATTCCATTTTCAGTTCTGCAACCTTCTCCCATGTAAATCACAGCAAAAACGCAGAGTGACACACTAAGGATTGAGTCATACAAATCCACATCAATACAAACGTAAAGCCACGTGTCAGTTCTGATGATGCTTTCACTATCTTTCAGCAGCAAAACTGGCCTATGGTTACAAAGTGGTGTGATAAACCACCTCCAAACAACCTGAACAGCTTTCAAGTTCTTCTTTTCTTTTTTTTTTTTTTTTTTAAAAGGGCAAATAATCCAAACATGAATAACTTCAGTAGTAGCATCCAAAATGGTGAACAAAAGTCTTTTCTCCTTACGTGGCTGTGCCTGTGTGCTGAAAACCAATTCACTCTATAAATGCCAGTGAATGAAGATAGGAAAAAGCACAGGACAAGCAGCAAGATCAATATCCAGTTCACCAAGCTATGCACCATGAACAGCACAGTGCCCTACGGCAAAGTAGAGCCCTTGGGACGTAGAACCATTAAGGCTGAAAAAGACCACTAAGACAGTCTAGTTCAACCACAACCCATCCCCACCACACCCACTGACCATGTCCCCCCAGTGCCATATCTCCAGGGCTCCTGAACACCTCCAGGGGCAGTGACATCACCATCTCTCTGGGCAGTCTGCGCCAATATAACTCTTCCTGAAAAGAAATTCTTCCTAATATCAAAACTGAACCTCTCCTGAGGCATCTTTGGGGTAACCTTGGAGCATCTATTCCAGGCAGCATAAGCCACCAGTAAAGGCCTCATGTTCAAGCTCTTGAATTCCCTTCTATGCCTCACTACAGTGAGATTAGCCACAGTAATATGTAACAAACTTGTCTGATCATTTTCAATTTCAAGAGTTTCCCCCCTGCCAAAATACACACTTCCTCTCCATTCAAGACATCATGGTGCAGCCCATACTGTTTGCCACCTTCACACATCTTCCCCAAAGTGACACTATAACACAGTCATTGTATTAAACCCTAAGCGATCACAGAAAAACCCAACACCACACCAAACCTTGATGCTTTTTCCCCTGCCCTCGTTTGCTTCAAATGTAAGATTCATCCTGAATGATCCACCTTTTTGTGAATTTAAATCAGCTTGAATAAATCTGAGTGTTTTGATTGACACAAAGCCTTCTGAGATGGCTCTGCTTCCTCACTAGTGCTATTCCTACTCATAAATATTTATACAGAGTTTTCAGCTTTTTTAAAAAAAAACTAATTCCAAATATTCATACCTACTCTAGTTGATGCTTCCTTGCATCTTTATAAATAAGTGTTTCAACCAGCTTTTTCTTAACGTGTTTGCTTTCCACAGCACACAGATAATGTGCTCATATGGAACAGGAACCCTCCCCGTTTCCAGGCATCTCCCAACTCTTAAAAGGATCTGCTCTGCTCACAGGTCTTACACTCCCAGACTGTGTACAGCTGAGAAACAAACAATACATTAAAAGCATTAAAACAAATCATAGCACAAGCAGATACTATCAGGAACTAAATCAGTTAATGCCTTTTTTTTTAATTATTCCCCCTCCCCTCTCTCTCATCATATTTGAAATTTCACTTTGGCACAATTACTGCTCAACTACCAACCCCCTCCTCTCAAATCTGATTACTTCAGAAGGATTAAGGCAGTATGGTTTCCACCTCTTGCTGGCTGGCATGGTTCCTGTCCCTTATTTCACACCTCTCAATTTGGTACTTTCGGAATTTAGCCAGACTTCAGGAAGCTGCAACATCTGATCACCTGCTCTGCTGCACCACTCCTTTTCTTTATGTTCTTCTCCCTCCCTTTCTTTCCTCTCCGACATCTGTTCCACCATCCTCTTTAAAAAAGGTTAAACCAAATCATTTGATTTGCTACGTATATTGGTATTTTACCATTTTTTGCTAAAAGCCTCCATCTTCTCCCAGTGGTGGGAGTATGTGCAGTATGTGCATCTATATACTTGAGGAGACATTGACACACCTCTTCAGGCTGCTCTTCTACATCATTTTTATTCTCTTGACTTTATCTCATAGTCTTTATTCTCTTCCCTTTCACACTTATTCCACAATCCTGTGCCTCATCACTACTTTCACAACAGCCACATCACAGCTTTTCCTTGCTTTACTTTTCCATTAAAAAAATCCATTTAAAAAAAATTCTATTTCTTCCCTCCTTTTTTTATTACTTTCTTTAATTTTAATTTTTTGTTTTGATCCAACAACCCCACCACATTTCAAAATCTTCTGGTTTTGAAGTTGGAAGTCACGCTAACCTGCTGGCTGCCCAAGTACCATCACTAACTGTGAGTAATCCAAACACCCCAAAACTTAGCACGAACACAGGGCAATTTCTTTGGAGATCACAGCAGCCAGCAGTCACAGTGACCCAGAGGCTGAAGAGGTCACTCTTCAGTCCCACCTCATCTACCACTTAGATCAGCCATCTCCCAGCACTTCGGATTTACTAATCCGATGCCTTCGAATGACATTCTCCACTGAAGTAGTGCCAACTTCCCCTCGGGTTAGGTTTATCTGCTTCAGCCCATATCATCACCTGCCGTTTCCAAAGAAAAAGCACCAGCTGTTCTTCATCCCTCCTACACACAGCTTAATCCTTACTGGCAGAAGAACAAGCTGGTAGTAAAACGGGTCATTAGCGGGCTTCAACTGGAAACAAGAGAACGGCTTCTGCCCATCGGGAGCAGTGAGAACCTGCATTTCCCTTCCAGTTGCATTTAGAGGCCAAACGTCCTTACCCGAGCCAGGGTGGAGCTCGACAAGTTTATGGACTGAACCAAAAGATTTTCTTTGTGTGACAAACGTGGGAGCTGGATTCGGTGAGGCAAGCAGCCCTCCCATTCCTGCCTCCTTAATTGGAAATACCCATCTCTGAGAAAGAAGACAGTTAACAATATTTTATATAGCAATGTGCTGTGCTATATTTATGTTATAATATGCCATACAATTATACTGCGGTCCCTGAAATGCACATAAGTTTGTTTTAATTTTCCAAGAGTCAATATTTTGGCATAAGAATGCCACTCACTTTGCCAGATGTTCCAATGAATGTTATCAAGATTTTTAGTTTGCCTTCTTTAAAAAATACAATCTTGCATGCTCCCCATACAGCTTCTCCTCTCAAGCCATCCTTTCTAATATCATTACAGCTAAATTTCCCAATTCAGGTTTTGCAGAATTCAGAACAGATTATGTGATTTTAATTATGTTAATATATCTGGAGCTCATCTAATATAAAGCACATCTTAAAACTGAAGAAAAAAAATCTAAGCATGCAGAAGCAGTTCTAGTCTTCTAATCTCAAGAAATGATGCACCAAATGGTTGGTTAACTGGTAGACTGGAAGAATCACCAGAAGTTTTGTGTAGGGATATAATAAAAATACAAGTTAGGCCATTTAGCTAACAGAGTATTCTAAATTCATGAGGCTTCGAGCCAGTTTAAGGCCTCACTCACACCTTGTCCAGTCCTGTTGTCAGCTAACTTTGTATCAATGGATAGTGCTGGGACTACAGCTGAACTCTATCTTATTTCCATGGGACTATGAGGAGTGAAGAAGTACCAAAAACACATTCATGTGTCAGATGAAAGAAAAATCTGCTGAAATAATTCTGTCTCCTTTTCAGTATTGAAAGTTCCACTCTACAAACCATCCAACGCTGCCTGATAATGTTAAAAAAAAATAGGAGGGGGGGGGAAGAGAAGAGCATCTAAAAATCTACAAAAAGTAAACATATTCAATAAACCAAGATCTCAAACACCTTTTCACCCTCCACTCCATACCCACAACCAGCTGGAACCCATTGATGCTCAACATTAAGAGGTGCCTACAAAAGGATGTTCTGTTGGATAAGCCCACTTCTCTTTAGGAGGACTCCTTGAAGGGGATGCCTGTCTGCATATCTGTGTTATTATTTACTTTTTAACATGCCAAGAAGAAAAATAATAATAATAAGAAAAAACACCAACACAAATGACACCAGGAAACGATAGGAAAAAGGAAATGAGATACTAAGTAAAAGAAAGAAAAAATCCCCCAACCCTACAATCAGAGCCAGCTGTAGGCCAATTAAACTCAACAGTTTACAGATGTTCACAGGAGAATACTTGTTCACAATTTAACTAAATTAATCCACTTTCTTAAAAACTCTCGGGACTTAGTGCACAAAGCTTACTTTTCTTTAGGGCTCTCCAAATAAAGTTTACAGTCCCTTTTGCTCTAACAGATGCCAGGAAACATTCCCTGGAAAAGAGATCAAACCGAATGCTTAACCCCTTCCACATAAACACCTCTGGGAGAACCTCTTCCACTGCCACGGAGCGGAGCTTTGAGAAGTTCAGCTGAAACTCTAGAAATCATTCCTGCCATTCACATCCCTCTCAAACATTCCCTCTCCCACAAGAACAACATACCTCACTAATGACTCCTTCTATGATTAAATTTAATTAGGAAGGTACTTGGTTAGGGCACAGGGGGGTTAGCAAACAAGAAAAAAAAAGAAAAACAGAAAGAAGAAAGAAGAAAATAAAAAAGATGAGAAGGAAAAAAAAGGCTAAAGTAATTAATGTTAAAAACCCCTATAAAGGGGTATAAGAATTAATAACAAGAAACAATGCTCCTTTCAGTCTGGACTCCTTAAGCAGTTAGGCCAGTATGAAAATAAGGGTGCCACATGACTCGCACCACTCCAATAAACACTGCTATTCTTTTCCAGGGATTCCTCTTGATTTAGCTGCCCAACTTATCTGCTCACCCTTTTTTCCCCCTCCATGACTCTTACAGAAGTATTACAAGTGAGACCAATGTTCTTCCACATATAAGAGATGGAATGTCATTAACAAATATAACATTACAGATTATTTTTCCCATGATTTCTAGGTATTAACTAATCAGTTTTAAAAATCAGTGAGGTCCAGCAGTTTCTCCCACTATCCCACTCCCCAGGACAGTCAGACAAGGTGGATGCAAAAGGTCAGCCACTGTCATCCCCATGCCCACTACCAGCAAACATCATCAGGACTTAAATACCAAAGTAGTCTATGTTCAACTTGCTTTACCTTGTACTATCTGATTAGGGGTGACTACTCAAAGCTGATGTTCACTGAACCTCAGAATATTCCTCACGCAGAAGCTTTTGTCTGCCTGATGTTTTACGTGGCCAGAGCTTTTTGCTTCCCTATAAATCCATGTGACATTTGCAAAAGACCTGCCCTAAAAAAAACCAAAAAAACACAACACTGGACCTGTAAGCATCTGATGCAGCACAAACAACACGTGCACCTTGGAGAAAACACCTATAGACAGACAACGTGAAGATGGAACTCCTAGGTGGTCCTGGGTCATGCTATGACCTGAACAGGACCACAGAATATCCCCAGCTGTCAGGGACCCACAAGGATCACAGCGACCAATTCCTGGCTCTATAAAGGATATTCACATTACATCTTTGGAAGTCGAAAGATTATCACGTGGCTGGAACATCTCTCCTATGAAGAGCAGTCAGGTGCAGGAACAGGCTGCCCAGGGAGGTGATGTTCATCCTGGAGGTGTTTAAGAAACGTTTAGGTACTAAGGGACATGGTTTAGTGGGAAAACACTGGTGGTAGGTGGATGGCTGGACTGGACGATCTTGGAGGTCTTTTCCAACCTTGGTGATTCTACGTTATCCAATTCTCAAGAAGTGATGGTTAATTTCTATATTTATTATAGAATCATAGAATCATTTCAGTTGGAAGGGACCCTTAAAAGTCATCTGGTCCAACTCCACTGCAGCAAACAGGGACACCTACATCTAGATCGGGTTGCTCACAGCCAAGTCCAGCCTGACCTTGAATGTCTCCAGGGACATCCCTGGGCAATCTGTTGCAGTGCTTCATCACTCATGTACAGGATAGTGACAAATCGTGGTTCTAGAGTGGGAGAAAGAAGCATGTCTGAGGGAATCATTTCAGATCTGAGAAAAATGAAGCTACGCTGCTTTCAAACACACTGAACTGTTTACTCTCAGTACAGCAGACAATCTTGAATATAACCCAAATCCAGTCCTGTAAATCCAGACACCTTGTAATAGCTAAACACCATTTCCACCTCCAGATACAAAACTCTTTCAAGGATCAACACTCAGAAGAACATTTACTTTGTCCCTTAAGTTCTTCCCACACTCCATACAGCAATATCCATAAATCTCCATGCGTTCTCTACAACACTGGTCCGGAAGGTACCAACAAATGTGGGCCGTTTGAAACTGCGTCTTACCCCTGGACAGTGACTTCTAACTATTGCACAGAATGGAAGAATTTTGCCTTTTTCTCTTCCAGTTTATCTTCTTTGTATAGTTGCTGATGCACTTTATTTTTTTTCCCCCATGAATTGCATTATTCTTTGCACCTACCTTTTACTTCCCCCAAATTTGGCTGATATCAATCATGTTAACGGAAGGAGCAGACAGCACAATCAAAGAACTCATTTCCTTCATGATAGGACTCATTTCCTATAAAATCAAGCTAAGACCATAATAGAGCTGCTATCAATTGAATTTTACATCTATTTTCATTTCTTGGTAAGATAGCATTCATTCCACTCCCTTCTAAAAAGACAGGGTTATTTTTTCCCAAATCAAGAGGATACTGAAGAAATTATTATTGATATACTGGCGATCAAATACCTGAAAGCACAACCATGATCAAGATATCATTTCCTACCTTCTATCAGTCATTTTCCATGCAGCGGAAAATCATCAGCTCAGCAATGCTCTGAGGGGGATATGCATTTCAGAAAGAGTATATAATAAACTATGTATTGATGAAACAAGAGCATTTGAGAACACAAAATAACAAAAGGGAAAGAACTTGTATTTTCATTCCCTCAAGGCCCATTATAAGAGCATTCCTCTGGTAGCTGGCATGACAGATTCAAGTCACATCACTTAATGCTCTTCTGGATATCTCTCCAGAGACAAGGATTTTTTTTCCAAATAAGTGTCAAGGAGAAAGGGAAACAAATCACATGTACACTACTCTCTCTGTATTGCTGTGGAAACAGTTTCCCTTTAATAACCACTAGTTCTTAATTTCATAAATATTAAAGATGTGCAAAAATCAGCATCGGCATAAATATAAAACAGACTGAAAGCAGCAAAAAATTTCCCCATACTAAAATTTATGTGATGTAAAACTGCATTACACTTTTCCAGCTTTGCAATGCGTAGCTAAATAATATTTTCTGTCTTGTTTTCAGACCCCCAATAAGAATACACATAGCTTGGCTATGTGGAAAACATACAAACTAGCAATTCAATTAGTTTTGCTTACTTCCTCCCAAATCCTTAGGGATCTAAAATTCATGTAAGATGCATAAGACACCCATAAGATCTCAACAAATCTTCCCCACCTTTTTATGGCAACAGGAGGGTGAGGAGGCACCTCTCATTTGATATCTCTGTTGATAGCTAAGGGCCACACAAGTGGTAAAAATCCATTAAAAGTATCTCAGAGACAATGACTTGACTTGTTGGTAAGATGAGTCTCTCAGAGTTTTCAAGTTTTAACTCAGTCTGCTTTTGTTTCCTTTCCTTCTTCCTCCCTCCTCATCAGTCACAATGAAATAAAGCTCAAATTCCAAGACTGAGACCTTAAATGGACACTTAAAAGATGGACAGAGCTAAAGATGTTGCCTCACCTCACCAAGTTCACAACCCTGGTTTACTACCAACACCAGATAAAACAAATTCAATGGGAAATTGAGCAGATCTCACATGAGGTGTGGAGACCAAACAATGACTGTCCCCAGAAATGGCATTTAAGGGCACATCTACACAGGGTACATAGGAAGGCTTCAACCAGCTGGACTGCATGAAGTCCATCGAGGTCTGAATAAGTTTAATTCAAAATGGAGGAAACTTTCTGAGCACTGAATTGCTGTGGACAACTATAGCAAGAGGCTGCCTTCATTTCTGTAACGCATGCTCGCAAATGCATGGTGAGCTTAAATATCTGAATGTTGAGTATGTAGGAAGTGTCAGATTGCAGAAGTCCCATTAGGACTAATACAGGAAAAATGCATACTGAGTGGGCCCTTTTTTTTGCAAGCTGTTTAAATTACTTGCTGTAAACAACAAGAATTTAAAAAAAATAAAAAATTAGAAATTATTTCTATGTTAATCCTCACAGGCCTTGATCCCACAAATAATTAGGCATACGGACCTGTGATTAGTCAAAACGACTTCCATACATTCAGTGACACTTACATTTTTATAGTATGTGGACATATGGCAATATTAAGAGATGAAAATCTGTCAATATTTTTGATATACAAGCTTGTCTCCAAGAAAAGAAAGCAGTAAAAAACTGAAGGTTTTGATTACCACATAGAGCTAGTACTGAAAACTGAGTCACCAGTCTTTGTGAAACTCAACTCCATTTTCTTCAGCCATGGTCTACTGTACTCCCCTGTACTTTCAAGCTCCAAATCAACACACTCAGGATTTTCTAATTATGACAGCTTTGTGTTATACCTCCAGATAAAAGTTGAGATTTTTTTTTTTTATCCTTTCTATCATCTCTTTATATTAAAAAAAAAAAAGGAAAAAGGAAAAAGGCAAGTGATTTATTTCCTAGCCTGTGTGTGACTTCAATACCCAGGCAGAATGGTCACTGTATGTAAAACATCTACTTTCTATTGTTGTGAAAAATGCAGACAGTAAAAGAAAGCTCAGAGTATAAGTCACACTGAGCAGAGAAAAGGCCGACCAGATGATTGCTTTTGAGGAAAATGCCGTTGCAGCAACTGCATAATACATAACACATCCTCCTCTTTAGAAAGAGGGAGCCGAAGCAGGAGAAAGCTCCTTTGGATGTCAGAAGAATTAGCTTCACACACGTATGGAAATTCCATTTAGGATAAGAATCAGTGACAGGAAACAGCCAGGAGGGACTATTTGTTCTGAAATACAAGCCATTAACTTGAGCCAAGCTAACAGCAAATGACTACACTGGCAACTGCTGGCTGCAGATAATTAGTTTAGAACCTATTTTAACATGAATATTTTATCATGCAGCACAAAACTCGTTATGGAGAAGAATTAGAGAGCCAGGACGTCTGGACGTGCTGGAGAGGTGATCTGTCAGGTCCCTGTGAAGAGCGTTCCAGGAGAAAGTAAGTTTAGTGATTCAGTGAGACTGGATTTCATTAAAGCTACAACAATCCATTAAGAACATATCTGGTGGCAAGCTCAGAGTGTAGGTAACTGTATTTTAATGATTTAACTATGTGCTGTCGCACATACACACACAGCAGCATTTACCAACTCAGATGGCACCTACCCCTAAGATGCAGGGCTCATTTTCATCACAAGCACTCTGCAAATTCTTCCTGGGAAATTCAACAACTTCATAAAACCACTGAACACCTTAGGCTGGAAGGGATCTTACAGAACTTTGAGGTCCTCTCCAATCCAAGCCATTCTGTAATTCTACCACATCTATGGCCTTCATCCATCCTGCCTTGAATGCCCTCCAGGGATGGGGGATCTACAAGTGCTCCGGGCAGCTGCTCCAGTGCCTCACAACCCTCTGAGTAAAAGACTTCCTCCTAACAGCTAACCTAAATCTCCCCCTCTTTTAGTTTAAAGCTGTTCCTCCTTGTCCTGTCACTATCAGACCAGATGAAAAATGGGTCTCTCTACTGCTTATAGGCTCTGTTCAAGTACTGGCAGGTTGCAACAAGAGCCCCAGGTTTGGACACAGTACTCCAAATGGGGCCCCAACCCCTATTTTTTTTTTTTTTTTTTTTTTTTTTTTTACAGCAGGAAGTAAATTGATCCAAGCAGAGACAGTCAGAGATCTGCTCCTCCATCTGAACTGCCACAAGTCCATGGGGCCAGATGGGATCCACCCAAGGGTGCTGAGGGAGCTGACAGAGGTGATCGCTTTCTACCATCTATCAGCATTCCTGGTTATCTGGAGAGGTCCCACAAGATTGGAGGCTTGCGACTCCCATCTACAAGAAAGGCCGTAAGGAAGACCTGGGGAACTACAGGCCTGTCAGCCTGACCTCGGTATCAGGGAAAGTTATGGAGCAGATGATCTTGAAGGAGATCACACAACACGTGCATGGCAACCAGAGGATCAGATCCAGCCAGCACGAGTTCACCAAGGGCAGGTCGTGCTTGTCCAACCTCATCTCCTTCTATGACTGGGTGACCAGACAGGTAGATGAGGGAAAGGCTGTTGATGTAGTCTAACTGGACTTCAGCAAAGTCTCTGACACGATCTCCCACAGTATTCTCCTGAGGAAACTGGCAGCCCGTGGCGTGGACAGGTTCACTCTTCTCTGGGTGGAGAACTGGCTGGAGGGCCGTGTCCAGAGGGTATTGGTTAATGGAGTTAAGTCCAGCTGGCGTCCTGTTACGAGTGGTGTCCCCCAAGGGTCAGTTTTGGGGCCCATCTTGTTTAATATCTCTACTGATGACCTAGACGAGGGGATTGAGTGTACCCTCAGTAAGTTTGCAGATGACACAAAGCTGGGAGGATGTGTCGATCTACCAGAGGGTAGGGAGGCCCTTCAGAGGGATCTGGATAGGCTGAATAGCTGGGCTGAGCTCAATGGGATGAGGTTCAATAAGGCCAAGTGCCAGGTCCTGCACTTTGGCCACAATAACCCCATGCAATGCTATAGGCTTGGGGCAGAATGGCTTGAAGAATGTAGAGAGGAAAAGGACCTGGGGGTGTTGGTTGATGCTCAGCTTAAAATGAGCCGGCAGTGTGCCCAGGTGGCCAAGAAGGCCAACAGCATCCTGGCCTGTATTAGAAATAGTGTAGCCAGCAGGAGCAGGGAGGTGATCATCCCCCTGTACTCAGCTCTGGTACGGCCGCACCTCGAGTACTGTGTTCAGTTTTGGGCCCCTCACTACAAGAAGGACATTGAGGCCCTGGGGCGTGTTCAGAGAAGGGCAACAAAACTGGTGAGGGGTCTGGAGCATAAGTCTTATGAGGAGCGGCTGAGGGAGCTGGGATTGTTCAGTCTGGAGAAGAGGAGGCTCAGAGGAGACCTTATTGCACTCTACCACTTCCTGAAGGGGGGTTGTGGTGAGGAGGGGGTGGGCCTCTTCTCCCTGATAAATAACGACAGGACGAGAGGGAATGGCCACAAGTTGCGCCGGGGAAGATTTAGATTAGACCTGAGGAAACATTTTTTCTCTGAAAGAGTGGTCAGGCACTGGAATGGCCTGCCTAGGGAGGTGGTTGAGGCACCATCCCTAGCGCTGTTCAAGAAGCGTTTAGATGAGGTGCTAAGGGATTTGATTTAGTAGTTTAGTGGGTAGGGATGGTGATAGGAGGATAGTTGGACTAGATGATCTTGTAGGTCCTTTCCAACCTAATGTATCTATGAATCTATGTACTTAATTTCCAGATGCCTTGAGGAGGCTCAATTGTAAAGAATGCCTAAATGAGTAAAAAAATTCAGACCTTCAGTCTGTAATGTCTTTAATGTCTTTTAGCTGGTACTGACCAGAAAAGCTGGAGCTTTAAAATAAAATAAAAGGAAACTAAGTAAACAGCTGTTTTCCATTTTATAAGCATTTGTTTGGGAAGAAGGGCTCTCACAAAATAATTGTGCAGGCATAGCAAACTCAAATCTCTTCTATTTTGTCCTAAGTTGTTATCTATTACATTCAACCCTTAAACCGCCTTCACCATTTAGAACACCATCTAATATACATTAAAAACCATCTTATCTAGGTAAGTATCTGTCACACACAGTTAGCTTCTGTGGCATGATCTGAACACCAACTGCCAGCACTCCTGAAAAGTATGGGCTAGAAATTCAGATCTCTAATGCTTCTTCCTTTGGGTTATAAAACGTTGCACATGTCTCTGGTTGCAATCCAGACGCCAGAACAAAACTCAAGAAACATAACAGTACCCAAACTAGAGATCATTGCAAACTCACGTATCACCTCATTAAAAAAAAAATGATTAAAATGGAATATGGGACATATTTTAAACTCCTCTATTAGGACAGGAACCAGTTCACATTCCCCTGCTCAACTTCTTGTACAAATGCAACACATATTACACCGTGTTAGAATAGCACCACTATGGAGAACCTAACTGCTAGGGATAGCAAATTATATATTGTGGCACAAACTGGACTATATTAACTATATCTCATCTCTGCTTGTTTCAAAGTATTTTCAGATCCAGCTTCATTTAGTCCAAGGAATAAGGACTTGCACAGGCTCTTGTCCTAGTCAACGTATCCCACCCATCTCAACTCCAACCGTGCTTCCATAATGGAAAACCCAACAGGACAAGAAACAAAGTAGGTCTGACAAAAAACAAACAAACAAAAAAATAATAAAAAAACCCACAACAACTGGGATTCAAAAAGAGTTCTGGTGCTACTGATCTCAGTAGCAGATGATAGAAATGCATCTTGACTGTACCAAACCATGAGAGCTATGCACGGAACATGCTCAGCTCCCTATTACTCTCTACATTATAACTCATCAGACAAAACCAGTTTCTCCCTCTGCTGTATTAAACATGATGCACTAAATAAATAACAACCCTGGAAGTATTTAAAGAACATTTAGACACTGTGTTGAGGAACATGGTTTAGAGAGAACTATTGGTGACAGGTGGACGGTTGGACTGGATGATCTTGTAGGTCTTCTCCAACCTTGGTGGTTCTATGATTCTAACCTTCATTGAAAAAAGATATAAAACAAAACCAAAATAAAACAAGAGGGCAAAAAAGACCACACCATCATTAGAGACTACGGGTGATCACTAAAACAGATTTTTTAGTTGCTAATATAAGCAGCTATGATTATGAAGACAGAGAAACTCTTCAGGGGAGAAAACGAAGCTTAGAGCCTACTCAAAAGGTCTTCGCTACTCTCTGGATTGCTTAAACATGTTCCTGGATCAAGTGATTAGGGTGCACATGAAAGGTCTTGAACTCAGAGGGTCCTAATTCAGAACCCAAATGTTCCCTTCCTCTATAAGGGAGAAGGAAAGAAGATGGCATCATGCCATGGCGGCAGTATGGATAAGTTCTACCAAGATTCATTTAATTGAGTCACATCAAACTCAGCACCATGCAAGATACCTGTCCCTGGTATGCACCTACCCTGCTGAATTGTAGACTCTTGCTTAGAGGAAAGCTCAGCTGCATGGATCAAGGAAAGTTCCCAGACAAATTTCCTACAAAAAGGTCAACCAAAGCTATAGGGCTATCACATCTGTCCCATGGAGAACCTACTTCAGTTCCGCTGCCTATAATCTTCGGAGCATCATTCAAAAGAATCAAGATCATCCAACTACAATGAAGATCACCCAATTACAACCAAGATCACCCAACTGCATAATTATTTTAGAAGAAACTAATGGAATTCTCTTTGACTATATGAAAGGTGGAAAGGTAGATATGATGAGAACCTAAAGCCACTCAAAATCTTTTGCATTAGAGGAAAACTGTTGCTTATCACAAACGTGCAGGTAAAACCATAACCAACTTTGGGAAGGTTCTAACATTCACTGAACAGATACATAGTCAAAACACAAGTGACAAGGAATTTTCACAAAACTGGGCAGTACCACTGTCACTATTCACCAGGCAGGTATCAATGGGAAAACCTTAGAAGACAGCCCTAAAAAACCTAAACCAGCTATGTCATGCCCATATTATCGCAGGAACAACGTATACTCATGAGAAAAGTAATCTCTGGCAAGCAGCAGGAGACAGTATTAACAGAATAAAGAAGAAAGAGCATGTCTACAGGTCTTCCTAGCTAGAGTAGAGCAACAAATACTAGAAAACAGACAACTAAAAAAAAGTCACCCAAAATTATATCCTTGGAGAGTGGCTTTTTAAGATTAGAGGTGTGAAGTCACGCTAGCCAAAGCTATATTCTGAGCACACTTCATCACCAAGCAGTTGAGTTAAATATACAATTATCTGTGACGTAACTACATGGCTTTACAGCACCAAAGCAGCAACACAACTGCTTAAAAACAAGATTTAAAGAAACTAGAGGGATAAACATAAAAAAAATAATATTTAAATATATTTGTAGTTGAAAAAAATTGGACTTAACAGCATAGATCCACTGTGAATCACACGGAGGAGGTATTTTCCTTGCTTAATCATTTGAAATCATAAATGTTACTTGTTACATCACTATTTCTGAACCACAAAAACACATTTAAACCAGTTGGAAGCATTACTTTTAAAGACACTTGAACGCCTTTCATTCCATTTTGTCACAGAAGCCGAATCAAATCAAAAATTTTTCGAGACAAAGTGTTTGGAGCCCCCTTACTCCCCTCTAATGAGGTGTTAGAAACACTCGTTTCTGTGTTACTAACATGCTCATTAAAACCATTTGTTTATTTTTTTCTTCTTCTTCTAGTAATTACTGCAACAACAGTATATCACATAAAACTTTAGTCTTTACTACTGCCATCTTATTTCACCGCTATAGTTATTTTGCTTTATCTCTTGGGCAAATTCAGTAACTGAAAATCAACTCGACTACAGGTGGTGGAGACCCAGAAAGAGTCACCATATGGAGATCCATATGCTTTGGCACTGCATCAGCATGTGACAGAATACTGGGATAAGACCACAGAACAACTGAGGGATGCCGCATTACTTCTCTCTCCAACTGACCTCAAGTATTTCAGTTTTAATCCCATGCTACAGGACGCATTCAAAACACTCTAAGACACCAAGTGTAGAGGAGTCGTTTTTTTATGCTTTCACGTATCGTGAGTTGGGCAGGTAGTGAAAGAGCCAGAATTCCTGAAAGAATTTAATATACTGTTAACAGTATGTACTGGATTTGTCCCTCTGCAACAATACAGTGTCAGTGACAGCTCCTAGATGCTGGGCTTGCTGCTAGAAACAGCCACTGTAAGGTCACCACAACTCTATACGAAGTTAAGCATTTGTAAGCATTACAACCTCACGCCTCCCTCTTACATTCAGCTCACAGAAGAATATGATGATGTCTAAGACTTGGCATAGTACTCGTACAAAGATCCCATGCAAAGATTTGTGCCTAACTGTAACCCAACACACTGAAACTCAAAATATGAACTATACTTGCTTGCTTGGGCTAAACACATCAATGATTTCCATGCATCTCACTTTAACCTCAAATAGGCATTTAACAGGAACCTTACTCACAGCTAAAAAACTTTCAGACAAAGCTCAGCTTCAGATCCCCTTACTTTTATCACTGTTACAAGGCAGAATAAGAAAGCACAGAATGAAGCACAAGATCTATCCCCCTAATAACCTAAATCTGATCTCTGTGTTCTTTCATATCGCTAAATGCAAAGATAACTAAAACATGCTCCTCCAGAAAAATAAACTGGGAAGATAACAGAGCATTTTTTTTTAAAGACTTCAACCCAGCGGATCAATATCCTGTTGCTTAAGAAAAGAAATGTAAAAAAGACAGGGCTTTAATTTCCATTTCAAGAACTGGGTTCAGCATCACCTACCATTCAGTAACAACTAAAGTGCTTTTTAATTTTGTTCTCGTGCTGAAGCATTCAGGGAACAACAACCAAAAGGACAAAGCCAAAGTTCAAAGATTCAAGACACAAAGCAGAGCTGAAGCTCTTGTACAGATGGGACACCAAGCTGTAACCTCATTTAATTTGTTGCAAGGAGATGTATTCAGAAATTCCTGTTAATGGAAGTGAAAAAAAGAAAAAAAGAAAAAGAAGAAGAAAAATGAAACAGGCACTCAAAAATCAAGATGTAGGAATAAGAAAAATTAGGGAAATAACCACTGCACAATGGGGCAACTAACATTTGGTGGAAATCTGCAACACAGGTCAAGGTACCAAACAGCATTCCACAGGAAATCCAGTCATGCTTACATTTAGGGAGGAATAACTGCATGCACTGGCACAGGTTGGGGGATGAGCTACTGGAGAGGAGCTCTGAGGAGAGGGACCTGGCTGTCCTGGTGGATGACAGGTTGGCCATGAGCCAGCAGTGTGCCTTGGTGGCCAAGAAGGCCAATGGGATCCTGGGATGCGCTAAAAAGAGCGTTGCCAGCAGGAGGAGGGAGGTGATCCTCCCCCTCTACTCTGCCCTGGTGAGACCTCATCTGGAGTACTGTGTCCAGTTCTGGGTTCCCCGGTACAAAACAGACTGGGATCTCCTCAAAAGGGTTTAGTGGAGGGCTACAAAGATGATGGAGGGCTTGGAACTTCTTTATGAGGAAAGGCTGAGAGACCTGGGTCTGTTAAGCCTTGAAAAAAGAAGACTCAGAGGGGATCTGATCCACAACTATAAATATCTAAGGAGTGGGAGGCAAAGGGACGAGGCTGGACTCTACTCTGCAGTGTGTAGTGACAGTATGAGGGGAAATGGCCACAAACTGAAGCAAAGCAAGTTCTGCACAAATGTATGTGGGAATTTCTTCACAGTGAGGGTGACAGAGCACTGGAGCTGCCCAGAGAGGTGGTGGAGTCTTCTTCTCTGGAGACTTTCAAGACCAACCTGGACACCTACTTGGTCAACCTGGTGCAACCTGGACTAGGGAGCTGCTTTGGCAGGGGGGTTGAACTCAACGATCTCAGGAGGTCTCTTCCAACCCCTACAATTCTGTGATTCTGCTGAAAGGATTGAAGACTGGGGTGAAAAAAGAAAACAGTACTTTTTTTTTCAGATCAGTCTAGATTTAAGAAATGGCCACTGGTCCTGAAACAAACTGAGTATTTGGTGACACCCTTTGTTCTTACCGGGACACAGACATGACTTTGTAGTCAACTCTTTTCCAAGGACCATACTGGGGTGAGAGAACAGAAAAGAACAGAAATGACAAATAAAAAAGCATGCCATCACTGCTGACATTTTCCTACAAATAAAACACCTCCCAGATTAATGATGGGTAGTAACACTTGGTATTTTCAAGACAGCAGTATTAAAAATACAACACTATACCACCAAATCCTTTGGGAAAGGTTCCAGAGAGAATTCAAGAAACTGTATACTAAGTCAGGGCGGTCTGTCCTTTCACATCCATTCACTGTCTGCTGGAACAGGCACATGAAGGGACCTTAATCCACTACTGGAACTTGTATTACAAGGTAGCAGTGTCCTTATCTGCTACTAACCTACATGCATACATGGATGAACGGCCAAATATTGGAGCAAGAGAGGGGAAGGCTGCTGGCTGCAAGGTAGTAGGAAGAAAATAGTCTCCTTCCAGTTCAGTCCTCTTCCACTGTTCAGGCAAAAAGTCTACCAAAAAAAGGTGAAGGCAAGAAATTTTATGAAGCAAAATGAAAAAAAAAAAAAAGAAAAAAAAGACAAATACAGCAGAGCTGTCCACTGTAATCCAACATGAAATGAAGGATACTCCATCCAACAAAACATGGAAGTAGTTCAACCCATACAGAGAAGCCGAGGGTTTTGAAGATCTGTCATGAACTGTGGATCAGAACATAACCAAGACAGTTGGAAGACTCAGGTTATACACACACCCTCTGGTACTGCACTTCAATGAAGGAAAAAATCCTTCTTGCTTTTCTTTTAATATTCTGTAAAATGGATTTAACATTCCAAGACTCACACTGTCTAATTAGTAACACTTGAAAAATATTTCAAGAGCTTTTAGGAGATGAAAATAAATAAGAGAAAGGTGTTTTGTGAGCTTGCAGGATTTTTGAAACTTATAAAGCTGTCAACGGTCCAAAGAAAGAAGGGACACTTGGCACTGTGTATGGGAACTCACACTAAATGAATGTGAAAAGAGAATCAGAATATAACCAGGAGGAGGAAAACACAACTTAATTGTGCTGTGTTAAGGAGACTGAACTGTTCACAGACAAAGCCTTGGGAATTTTTGGTAATAAACACAACTTCAACTCAGCAATTAAAAAAAAAAAGCATTTATAAAAATAAAGCTGTTCTTAGACTCACAATGTTCCTCTAACACTTTCTTTTGGGAGCCGAGATGTAATTGTGTATAAACAGCCAAAATTACTCTTGTTTGTAAATTGTGCCGTGGCTTTTCATTTCCCCTGTCTGCCACATCTAGGAAAGTTCCAGCAACAGTTTGCTGAGAAATAATACACCCTGAAACCCAATACTCACAGAATCACAGGAGTTGGAAGGGACCTCTAGAGATCATCGAGTCCAACCTCCCCCTGCCAAAGCAGCTCCCTAGACCAGGTTGCACAGGTTTGCATCCAATGCTACTTATACCCGTATGTAGATGCAATAAGAAAAAAGTAATAGTTGTTGGTTCCTTTCTTTTTTGGACACCTTTAAGTGCAAGTCAGCTTGCAAAAATGTTGTGCACCACAATGCCACTCCAGTACAACTAATACACTGAAAAGTTGCTATGGGGACTGTTGGTTCAATTAAAGCCTTAGACAAACAGGCATCAACACATTACTTATCCATAAATACATAAAAACAACTTTAGTTTGGTACTAGTCAATTCCATACAGCTATACCTCCCTCCGTTAACACCTCACAGCATGCAAGATATAAAATACATCTGTCCTCAGGTGGTTCTTCTGGGCAAAGAAAGACTTGAATTCATTTTTTATTCTTCCCAGTCTTCACTGTGCCCTTAAAACTGCTAGGCAGTAGCTAATAAAAACAATTTTAAGCTGATTTTTAAACCAGACTTAAGCTCTTGAGGTAAAACTTGCCTTTGTAGCTGCAGAGCTCCAGTATGAAGCTTTCACCTGCACATCAGAGAATCACAGAATTCCTCAGGTTGGAAAAGACCTTCAAGATCACTGAGTCCCACCTCAACCAAACCATACTACCCTAACTCTAACTGCACAACGCTAACTCATGTCCCTGAGCACCACATCCAATCGGTTTTTAAACACACTCAGTTTTTAAACCAACCACCTCCCCAGGGATCCTATTCCAGTGCTTAACAGATGCTGCTATCTCCATTTGAAAGTTATGTCTGAATTATAATAATGGAATTACTAAGGTTAGAAAAGACCATCGTAATCATCTAGTCCAACTCTCAACCCATCACCATGGCTGCCCACTAAAACATGTTCATTTGCAGGTCATTTTGAATATATATTACAAACAAATAAAAGATAAATTAAAAAAATTAAAAAAAAAAAGCAAAGAGGGAAACAGGGGACAGAGCTTATTCACAAAGAACGGTTCCTTAGAGAACTAAGCGCAAGAAAACTACCAGGGGAAAGAAGCCACTGGGGCATTCTGGTTTAAAGACTCCAATTAAATCCAGGACTCACTAATGAAGAACACCCACATGGAGTGGCCATTTTCAGTAGATGCATGCTCTTTGTTTTTTGTTAAGAAGCCTGAATTTTCTACTTTTTTGTTTGTTTGCTTTGTTTTGTATTTTTATTACTACTTTAATGTAGTCTTCTGAGGGGCTAGCTAGGAAACCAGCTCTGGGGTCAGTTGGGCTCTTGGGAAGGCTATGCTGAAACAGCAGAGCCCTGGTGCCAGAAGCAAGATGTTAACCTTTAACCAGGTCTGATGACAGCCAAAGAGGGTGGAAGCACCTCTGAGCGGCCATCATAACCGGTTAAAGGTTAACTGTAACTCTCCACGACAGGGCAGATCTACCACTGACAAATATCATACGACAGTCTTTTTTTCTTCACTTTAACAATGCTTGTATGCTCCATCACTAATTAAGTCTAATGCCAGTGAAGTCTATGGCAGTCCCAACTCCATCATAATACTAACAGTTGGACAAAAACCTTTGAGAAAGCACTACATGCAGCTGAGGGAGGAAACATGCCTTGCCAAATCAAATTCTTTGAGTGTCCTTTCCTGTATGTAGTGCAAAGCAATTTGGCAAAGCTTTGCTCACACTGCACCACCAAGAAAGAGCCCGGTCTCTGGTGCAGAAAATGCATTACAAACATCTTTGCATGATGCTTGTTCCATCACTGAGTGTTACATGCACACACACGGATGGATATATATAATTTGAGCATAAATATATTTTCTTAGTGTAGCAAAATTGAGAGGTTTACATAGGCAGTTAAATTAGTGCCTGACCAGCTTTGTTCTGACATTCCAGACTCATGTTAACGCCACTGGGCACCACTGCTGGTTAACTTGCAATTCCAGCTAATTGCTAACAAATTACCCTTAGCACTGGACTGGAACCTTTTCTGCTCACAGTTAAACAAATAAAACGTCAATCTGGGAAAAGCAAATTATTCTTTAAAGGAAACGTGGTCGGCCACCAGGTAGGCAATGTGCCTCCTTCAGATTCAGCAGTGCACTGACAGAGTTGATGAATAACAGCAGTAGCAATACTTAATGCTCATAGTTTCTACTTTTGCTTGTAATCTGAGAGAAAAACAACCACACCAACCAACAAACACATTCCGCTTTATGTTCTACACAATATTGTGTCTGAGGACATCCACAGGCTGCTGTGAGAAAGGGCAATATTTGGTGCATTTAGAATCATAGAATCACTATGCTGTAAAAGACCTCTAAGATCATCTAGTTAAACCATCAGTCCATCACCACTATTGCCCACCAACCCAGGCCCCTCAGTGACACGTTTGCCCTTTTCTTGAACACGTCCAGGTACAGTGACTCCACCACCTCCCTGAGCAGCCTCTGTTTCAGTGCCTCAGTAGTCTTTGTGAAATTTTTCCTCATATCCAACCTGAACCTCCCCTCATGCAACTTGAGCCTATTCCCTCTCGCCCTATTGCTGTAACCTGGGAGAACAGGCCAACCCCCACCTCACTACAACATTTCCAAGAATCATAGAGAGCAATAAGGTCTCCCCTGAACCTCCAGTCTGAACAATCCCAGCTCCCTCAGCTGCTCCCCATAAGACTTGTGCTCCAGACCCTACACAGCTTCATCGCCCTTCTCTGGACATGCTCCAGGGCCTCAATGTCTTTCTTGTAGTGAGGAGCCCAAAACTGAATGCTCATGGTGCTTACGGTTTTCTGCACTAACCACCAGTTCATGTCCACGCCTTCTTTAATGATTTCCCACCTTCCCAATCTTCACAATCTTACATAGCAATTCTTAAATACTTCCACTAACACTGAAGGCCTAAGTGTTAATAGAACAATTCTTCAACCTAAACCAGGTTTCTACTTAAGCTGTGATACAGTGTGTTTAAGAAAAAACAGGGAATAGATGCATGTGTTAATGTAATTCAAATGCATGAGGATAACAACTAGCAAACAGTTACAAGCCCATGACAAGGCCTGTATTAAACTATCAGGCCCCATCAAAAATCCAGTTGATGAGATACTATTTGGCTACACACAGAGCAGTGATTTCCATCCACTTTAATAATCAGAGAGTTTGGATTTACCATTAATGTGACACTGATGAACAGGAATGATGCTAATGTGACATTGATGAACCAGAATGACAGTTGAGGCTTGATTAAAATTAGCCACAGCTCTTCAGCACGGGACAGAAAAAAAAAAAAGGGCTTAACTGAAATACTTACAAAGCAAAAAGTAATAAGGGCACAAGGCAAATACTAGGGGAAAGCAGTAAAGATAGCCAACAACGGGTGTTCTCAGGCAAACTCATCAAAGGGCCCCAGGATTTTATCATCTCAGAACTTTCTCTCTCAATTCACAGATAATTCATTTGTCTGCATGCTCCTACAAAAATGAAGCTGTCGCGATTAGTCCCATACTAAATCTGTTTTCCAGAAGCCCAGAGAAATTCTCCCCAGTTTGGTTCCCACTTGCCTGCTGTTGCTTCCCATTCTGCTCTCTGTTCTTCCTCCACTTCACTGAGAGACAGTGTACCACCTACAAACTGCCACAGAACAAGCTCATTAAGCAGTGCACTGATCTCGAATCACAGAATCATTAAGGTTGGAAAAGACCTTTAGGACCATCAAGTCCAACTGTCCACCCACCAATACTGCCCACCAAACCGTGTTCCTGAGTCTTTTATCCATCTGAAGGTCTTTCACCTCAGAACACACGCCACTATTTCTGCAAATCCTTTAGTTAACAGACAAATGTGCTCAAGATTTGAATGTAGCTGGCAGAAGGTGGGAACCTACACACACTACTTCATCCTCTCAATTACAGCTCCTAGAGGCTTCGCTTTAGCACCCTAGGACTGAAAGCGCAAGGCAAGAAGACTTATTAAAAGCTCCAAAGCAACTCAGCACAAGATGTAGAAACAGGGCAGAACAGTTCTGACCGAGAATTAGAAAAATAAAATTATAATGTTAGATAAGCTGATCCCAACCTTAAAAAAATCAGACTTCTAAAAGCACTGGAACTGGTTGCACAGAGAAGCTATGGATGCTCTGTGCCTGGAGGTGCTGAAGGCCAGGTTGGACGGGATCCTGGACAGCCTGATCTAGTCCTTGGCAACCCTGTGCATGGCAGGAGGTTGGAACTGGAAGATCTTTAATGTTGCTTCCAACCTAAGCCATTCTGTGACTCTATGAAACCGTTTTGAACGGGTAATGTATACTAGCCCATCAAAACTGCCTAATAGATATGCAGAAGAACGTTAAAGAAAAACAATTAAGACACAGAAGAGCTCACCACAGAATTCTGCTCACTAATACTCTACCATCAACATGGAGAAGTGTAGAGTGCTGCCCCCAGGGGAGGAACAACCCCAGCTCCAAACATGCTGCAGCATCAGGCTTGTAGCATCTCTGCAGGAAGGGCCTGGGGGCACTGAGCTGAGCATGAGCCAGCAGTGGGTCCTGCTGCTAAAAAGGCCCGTGGTATTTTTAGCTTCATTAGGCAAAGTATTGCCAGCAGGAAAAGAGAGGTGATCCTTCTCCTTTGTCTAACACTGGTGGAGCTGCATGTGGAGAACTGGAGTCAATGCCAGGCTTCCAGTATCAGAGATTCCATGGCACACTGGATATATGATGGATAGTAAAATCCCAATGAGCATGCACAGATTGATCTATGTGAATCATAATCAGAGGCTGTGCAAGTTCAGAAACTGTGCAAGAAGCAATCAGAAGATTGGAAATAGAGGAGAAACTATGGGTGGATGAGTAGGCACTTGGAGTAGAGTCCAGTTCTGAGCCCCAAGGTGGGACAGAATGACCCGAGGTCCCTCCAACCTGAACCTTCCTGTGATAAGGCTTACATTTAATAAGGCTTACATTTAATAAGGCTACTCATGCACTTTCATCAATAAGTTCAGCTCCATACACTCCATAAACGCCAACCCCATCCACAGCAAAGTTCTGGGAACACTGGAGTTAGGTATTCACAGGATAACAGCCTTGTTAACAACTCCATGCTAGTATCTCAGAACATATAGCATTTACACTGCAGTTAAGAGCAATCTCACAGATTTCGTTTCCTGCTGTGAATTAGTTGAAATGGTCCTAACCTTCTGTAGTTACATTACTTGTCCCTTTTATACACAAAATATTCTTTCATTCATGATATAATTTCCTAGATTATCCATTATTAAAATTCCCCTCTCAAAAATGAATTTACATCTGAATTATCTCATTACTTCTGAACAAGCCAATTATTGCCTCTAGTGAACAAAATAATTAGACTTGTGCTCACTGCATTTGAGATCTTCTGCAGCAGTCCCAGTGTAGTCACAGCCCCAGAACACAGAAGTACATAATGCAAAAAGACACAAACATACACATCCATATAAAACAAGCAAACGGAGCAGCCTTTTTCTCCTGAATATTGTTTTTTAAAAGAATAGGATGGTTTTTAATGTATGTATGACTTGAGTATTAAGAGCACGCAACGAAAAACAAAAATTTAAACTCCACTTATCAGCCACCAAAGAGCCTGGTTTGGTTCTCCAAAGCCAAAGTCAAAATGTCTCTCCCTGCTGACATTTTGTCAATTCTATACCATGGAATCAGAAACGTAAAACATTGCTTGCAAATACGAGATCATAGGACCACCATGGTTGGAGAAGACCTCCAAGCTCATCCAGTTTAACCTTCCACCTACCACCAATATTTCCCACTAAACCATGTACTTCAGTAAAGCATCAAAACGTTTCCTGAACACCTCCAGAGTCGGTGACTGCACCACCTCCCTGGGCAGCCTCTTTCAATACCTCACCACTCTTTTCTTTCAGAGAAAGAGTTGTTTCTAGGGGTTGGTGACAGCAGAGGCTTTTTAGTGCACCAGATTTTAAGTTACATTCATCAAAGAGAACGCACAATTTGAAGCTTTTAAAACTTTCCTCCAAAACCCTGATACTTTCTATGAATGGTAGTTTTGTCAGTAAGTCCCCAGGTTTCTATTTTCACTACAGTATTCATAAAAATGCTTCAGTGCAGAACTGCTATTTTCAGGCTTCACACCACAGTGAAATAAACCCAATGCCTTCCTGAAGTAAAATATCCTTTACAAAATCATAATTATAGCTCACAGGAGGTTGTTAAGAGGTTGTTAAACCAAGCAACTGCATGGAGCATCTGCCTGGATGGGTATTCCTGAAGCTCTAAGTTCCAGTATTCAATGCCCTCACAATCCCTGACCAGCAGCCAGCACTGTAAGGGGTGCAGTACTTCACCTGAAGTCATACGTGAAGCTGGCATCATCTGGAAACAGAGTTAATACAGTGTTTCACCTGAACAACCAACTTTACCACCTCGTAAACACTTAGCATGTCTCTTTCAGATGTTTGGATGTGTAGATATAATGTGATTTAGAAAGAAACTAATTACAACACTTCAGATTTCTTTGTGCTCTTGGTCTCTCCCAGAATTGGCAGTGGCACACTCACCTGAATACACCACATTATATACATGGCTGTCACTTATTCCTTTCCGTTTATTTCATAACTATTAGCTTTGAAAATCTCTCAGTAATCCCCTGGAACTTGGCTGTTGGGAAATCACTTGGCACCCCATGTATGAAATATGATCACACTACCACTGATTACTTTCCTACATTCCTTCCCCTCCATACGTCAGCTCTATCATGCTTTCAGCAGCTAATACATCACAAATCTATAGGGTCAAGGGCTAATGCTTTATAATATGTGGAAACAGTGCTTTCCCAGCTGCTTTCAGGTGATATAAATCACTGATTCTAAGCTCTAGTGGTTCTTGCAATAGCAGTTCCTGAAAGCAGACCTGAATGTATGTGGGGTGAACAGAGTCAAAATGGCAATTTGTGATGTAGATATTTATGGACCCTGCCCACCCCAGCATGCCTGGAGCAGAAATTAATCCATTTTAAAATCTGTGTCACCTGCAACTTAGGTGTTTTTCCACGATGAACAGTATTGATGGATAGAACAGAGCTTACCAGTAAGGTCCCTTATGCATTCATTGCCCTAAGAGCATGCATTTCCAAGCATGTCTTCTGATTAGCTCAAAGCTATATAAAAAATATATTTTTTATATCAGTGTGACTCAAACACTGAACTCCACGAGTCCTTCTTGACAAAGGAGATGTCAACCATCAGTGGAAGATCAGGTGGAAGCAGAGAACTTCCACAGGTTATGAAACTCAGCTGGAAGAAGCCTTCCTAAGGCTCATGCTATCAACACTTGGTGCCTGTATTAGTGCGTTGATTGAAGGAACATTAGCACATAGTTCATACTAAAATTCTTTAAATTATGACTACTAAATGATGTCTTTATGATTTTATGATGCTAAGACACTCGTTTTTCTATCTGTAAAGCAGGACAGATGTCACCTTGGCTTTGCAAATCCTTATCGTAGAATCACCGAGGTTGAAAAAGACCTCTAAGAACATTGGTGATAAGTGGATGGTTGGACTGAATATTTCCCCACTAAACCATGTCCCTCAGTACAACTTCTAAACCCTTCTTGAACACCTCCAGGGTCACCTGCTTCTCGTAAAACTTGTGCTCCAGACTCCTCACCAGCTCCACTGCCCTTCTCCGAACACACTGCAGGGCCACCATGTTGCTCTTGTAGTGAGGGGCCCACTTTATGACAGACTTTTCTGAACATCATCAAATCTCATAATTCAGAGAAGATAAATGAGTATCAAGAGTAAAAGAAAAGGTGGCAGTAGAAAGGTATTAGTTTATGTTAACCATACTGAACCCTAAAATTCCCAGAATAAGATGTTTTCTTGAATAAAATAAAGACAAGTGTAGAGAAATGCATGACTGGGGCCTTCCCATGAAAATGTGTCTCCACTGGTCATCTAAATATAGAGAGAGAAGTATAAAACATCTCTCTGAAGAAGAGTCTTTTTCCCAGAGCAGGAAAGGAGAAACCAACTTTCATGCTTAGTTCCCTTACAAATGACCCTGAAGGTGCATGATGAGTGATGCTGGAGAAGCCTGGCTCACAATTGCATTAATGATTTGCAAAACCTTTCTGCCATCTGTCAGAATGAATACTCAGCTTTAACCTCAGAAATTTCTGAAGCAAGAAGATTCATTTTTCTATTTTGTAGATAAGTTAACAAGCCGAGCAAGTCAGATACCACATATCTGCTTTTGGGGCCTCTTAGATCCTTCAGTGATTCCCTGGATTAGATACAGCAGAAATTTCTCTTGCCACTAACCATTAACAGCACAGTACACAACATACTGGAGTATAATAAAAACAACACAACCCTCATTTATCAGCTGGATGAAAAGCTGTCAAGGCAATCGGATGAGTAAGATGACCCATCAAGAAAGCCTGAGAAACAGAAAATGAAGAGGTTTGGGTTTCTTTTCCCCTCAGCTAGAAATGATGCACTGCTCAAGCCACACCACTCTAAGTGCAGGGAACTGGAAGGAAAGCTTTTCCTCTCCTTCCTTACCCTTTCTGCCAGCACTATTTATGCAAAATGTCTGACAGGACTTTGTAGTCTGAGCGAGGTTTGAACTTCTCTCACTCACTTCTCCACATGGCCCTGCCCTCCTCTATACAGTGTATCCTCCAGGATATGCTGCACATGCAATCTAACCCATTGTGTTTCTCCATTTATTGTCCTTAAATTAATGAGCTGTTTCAAATGAAAGATGAAAAACTAAGTTTCCCTCTGTTTCGGGGAGGGCAAGACAAGAGACTGACAGTACCAGATGGCCCCATGCTTAGAGAGTCAGACAAAGCTCATGCATCCCTTAGTGTCCAGAATGTCAGACGCAGCATCAAACAGAAAAGGTCCAAGCAAATGCATGCAGTTATTGCTTCTCAGAAACCATGAACATTTGCTGGTCCTGTCAAATATCAGATTATTTCTCCTTCTCCGATACCCTGAAATTGTTGAGAAATGCTGAAAACACCGAGGTGTCCTAGTCTCACCAGGGAAATTATTTTCCACAGCCGATTTGATCTGTGAAAACATTAACCTAACAGCAGCAGCTGTGCTCAGAAAGCAGAGGATTTCTCTGAAATAGCATTGCACTGATTGTCTCGCCGACAAGTTCTGTTAGCCTATAAAACCCAAACTGCTGCTAATTTGATGTGTGGAGAAAAGCTGAGCTCACGGCCAAGCAGCGAATCAAAGTGTCAGTTCAGGGGTATCGACTGGGAGCAGAAAACAGTGTGGTCAGAACACACGCAGCTTCCCCACCACCACCTACGTGGATCAGGTTGTACTTAATGCCTCAGTTAAGGTGCTCCTGACAGATGTATTCAGAGCCCAGCACTAGCTGAAATAATTACAGGCCGTGGCTGCAGCCTGCACTGCTGATACCTACGTTGGTTTCCTCTTTGGTATGAAGACTTGTATTTCCCTCAATAAGTCCTAACAGCAGCATCTGATCAATTTAACTCAAATCCACTTCGTTGTGAGAAACATGGCTCTGCCTGTGTAGATGCTGTTTCCCTGAGAAGGGCAGAATAGATCCTGGGCTTCCCAGTGCTCACACTGCACAGAACAGGACGCCCAGAGAGGTTGTGGATGCCCCATCCCTGGAGACATTCAAGGCAAGGCTGGATGTGGCACTGGGCAGCCTGCTCTAGTGGTTGACAGCACAGCACGGGAGTTGAAGCTGGATGATCTCTGAGGTCCTTTTAAACCCAGACCATTCTATGAAATTAAGCAGAAATCTAAAGATATGACACTGTTGAAAGGTTCGTTGAAGACTGGAAAGTAGAGTTCATAAGTTCATAAGTTCATAAGGTTGGAAAGGACCTATAAGATCATCTAGTCCAACCATCCTCCTATCACTATCTCTACCCAACTACTAAATTAAGTCCTTTAGCACCTCATCTAAACGCTTCTTGAACAGCGCTAGGGATGGTGCCTCAACCACCTCCCTAGGCAGGCCATTCCAGTGCCTGACCACTCTTTCAGAAAAGAAATGCTTCCTCAAGTCTAATCTAAATCTTCCCCGGCACAAGAAAACCCAGATGAGAGGCAAGAAACCCCAGATGAACACTGCACCCGAAGGAAAAACCTCAACTCATTCCCTTCTTTCCATGAGGCGAGACAGAGTATTAATGCTGACCACAGCTCTAAGACCTCTGCTCTAAGCCAATGCTCCCATGCTGTTGAAGGAGCAGTAGTTTCACCAGCATCACATATCCTCCACATAATTCAAACTCTTATCTATATCCTCTGTATTCCTTAAGAAGATATCTTTCTGCAGCATCATGCAGGTTGTTTCCTTTCCTCCTTGTGTATTCGAATTACGTATATACATGAGAAATTCAGATGAAAATTATTCAACTCTGCTTTTGCATTACCACTCAGTGAATTCACTCAATGAAATTCAGGAGCTGTACATGGATTTCTTTAAAGGTCAGGCACCACAACTAAAGGAAAGCTATTTTCCATTCATCTCTACAGCAACCAAGGGCTCAGCCTCACCAGAACACAAACATCGCAGCGTGTTTTGTGACATTTCTGATACTCCAAGGAAGAGTGGAAGTATTTTAAAGCAAAATAGGTTGGTTACGTGACTTTGAAAGTCAAGTTCTACTTTTTCTTTTAAATTAAAAAAGAAAATACAAAATGCATGCATCCAAACTTTCACAGCTCATTCATTTTCTTCAAGCAATACTTTTCAGAGCCTTAAAAAGGAGTCCTCAGCTAGGGACTGGCTGATCAAAAAAAGGAAGAAAAAAAATGGTGACAAAAATATCTGTGCCAGCATAACTATTAAAGGAAGGCTGCATTTTGTCCTAATGCCTGATGTTCTTTGAAGACATATTCCTTTTCTCTCAATATGCTGTCTGTTATGTTGCCTTATATTCCTCTCATGTCTGTCCATCTGTGCTGCTCATCAACCCCAACAGATCAACTTTCCTGGCTGCTGGCCCACATACAGCCACAGTACAAGCACCCAGCCAAGGAGCCACTGGAATAAGTGGTGATAATGGGAGCGCTCAGCTCCAGCTCTGCTTCTTGTTGGTGTCTGGTGACCAAATTTAAAACACAAAGGACATAATAAATCAGACATCAGAAGCCATGCCCCAACCTCCCACCCACAAATCCACACCTAATGTTCTAAATAAAGGTGTTTGTCAAAAAGACCTTTTTCCACCAGATGTCAGAGTAATGGAAAACAGCTCTGTATCCTTACTGCACTCTACCACTTCCTGAAGGGGGGTTGTGGAGAGGAGGGGGTCAGCCTCTTCTCCCAGATAACTAATGACAGGACGAGAGGGAATGGCCACAAGTTAAGCCGGGGAAGATCTAGATTAGATTTGAGGAAACATCTTTTCTCTGAAAGAGTGGTCATGCACTGGAACGGCCTGCCTTTCTTATCCTACCTGATAGGAGGATGGTTGGACTAGATGATCTTGTAGGTCCTTTCCAACCTAATGTATCTATGAATCCAGTTAAGAGAGACATTCATATCTGGTATCCTTAAGCCTCAACACTCAAGTGGCTTGACTTATTATCAAAATAGGTATTTACCCTTTCCACGGGAATATCACTGCAGCCAGTCATTAGAAAAGGGTTCCTTGTATGGCACTATAATCATGTTAAAACAGCTTATCTGCTTATTTAACAGGCACTAAAGGAGGAAAAAAAAAGCCTTTGCGGAATTAATGTTTTCTACCTCTGTTCAACACTAGTTATGTTTTCACTGCACATTATAATTTCAGCATACAAAGGTTACAGCTTAACTTAGGTGAAACTGTAGTTTCTCTCAAGTGAAGCCCAACTCTGCTGAGATCACTCTTGAACTAGTGGCCTTCCAGGCACTCAAAACAATGCACCCAGAGCCACTTACTCTATTTTTGATCACAGCAAGAGAAGCTGCATAATAAAAGGGAACAGCACACATAAACTGATGAATGCCTGTGTTGGTATTCAGAAAACAAAGATTATGAACAGCATCTGTAAATGCTACTTCTTTATATTATGGATAGCCATAACAATACTCTGAAGAACATTCTGGAATGTTTCTAGATAGTGACACAAGTGAGGAAATGAAGGAAACCAGAGCCCAGTGAAGTGTTATACCTTGAAAACAGTTAATTTTAACATGCAACACAGCAGGAGGTTAGCATCAAGCCTGCTTAGGGTTAGAAACAACACAAGTGTCTTTTAAGCCATGAAATGGACTGGGATTTAGCCCTGCCAACTTCCCAAATATGGTAAGAAGAACAGAAAATGTGAACATAACTCATCATTTATCCAGATCTCCAGAGAAATTGGCTATTTTCTGCTGTGCTGTTGCTCTGTGTAGTATGACAGATGCTACTTGAAATGTGAAAAGTTATTTGCAATACTGAAGTCAACACTGAGAAGTACTTGCACAAAAAAAAAAAAGCAGAGCTCTCCAGTTCTATTCTCTGCTAAATCCTATTTCCACTTACAGTGCCTAAGAATACAAATGTACCTTCACTGGTGCTGTCACTTGGTCACACTGAGCCAACGCAACTAAGAGAAAATGATGCTAATCCTACTCCTTCTGAGCAGCAACACTCGACCCTGTTTACTGCCAATCTGTTTTACCTGGGTAAATCTGCCAAAAGCAATGGTGCTGTGCACACATTCCAGACAGTGGAAAAAAAGAATGGGTTTCCAGCAGTTTGGTTAACAGAAGAACTATTGCATGCTTCCCAAGCACTTATTAAATTATCATAGAATGGCTTGGGTTGGAAGGGACCTTAAAGACGATCCAGTTCCAACCACTCTGCTACGGACAAGGTTGCCCCCCTCCAGATAAGGCTGCCCAGGGCCCCAACCAACCTGGCCTCAGGCATCTCCAGGGATGGGGCATCCACAACCTCTCTGACAACCTGTTCCAGTGTCTCACTGCCCTCTGAACAAAAATTTTCTTCCTAACATCCATTGGGGCTTGGCATTACCACACTGCAAGAGAAAGGCTGTCTTCTTCTCTGGTCTCACTCAGGAAGTTTGAGCATTCAAGCTTAGCCAGCATCACAATGTAGAGGACAGAGCTGACAGTTTGTCTGGATTCCACAAAATCCAGAAGGATCACACCTTTTCTATCACAGAAAAAAAAAAAAGTGCATTATCATTTTACCCAGTAAAGGCTGCGTTTTGAACTATTTCTTCCATGGGGAATTCACATGCTACCATTCCACAGGCTTCCATTTTGATCCCAACTGATAGTGGTGAGACCATGTCTTGCCACCACAAAAATGTGATCCAGGAAGCTGTCACTTTCAGCCTCATATTAGTTCAATAGGTCCTGACAAACTTGCATACAGCTTTATTTTTCTGTATAAGGGTTCATAGGATCCACCCACTTGCAGGTGAAATCCCTGCTGTGTTGCTCCCTAGGAACACCAGTGACTGGACACCAGATGCACCATTTCTGTTTATTTTCCAATAATTTTCTATTCTTCTGTGAAAAAAAAATGTCAAAACACTACTATCCTTTGGTCTTTGTCAAATGCACTATCAGAAAGCATTAAGTGAGTTAAATACATCAGATAACTGTAATAATCTGCACTCAGGCTGCAGAGTAATGGAGTCTTGCATCAAGGCCTGGAATTAACCTGCTTAATTTCACTGGTATTACATCCACCGCATCCATCCCCTCGCTCTGCTTTGTAACTGCATCATTAACTTCTTATATAGACAATCAAACCTATCATTCCAGCTTGACAATTTCTCATCAAAAATGTATTATAATTTGCTTATCCAATGCCATTTGCATCAACTTCCTATTAAAATGGAGAGAAGGAGGTTTTAATCTTCTTTCCCTACATTTAATTCAATTGTATGGCATTACTTAGTTGTAATGACTCTTCTCAGTGTGTAAGACATGCTTTATGCTTGTTTTAGACTAATACGGAAGGTTCAACATCCAGTAAAGGAAAAAGGAACAAAAAAAACCAAAATAAAATGGGATTAAATACAGTATATTTTGTGCCGTGAATAAGGTTTGTATTGTTATTCACTCTTCCCTCCAACCTCTGCCCTCCTTCCCAGACAACTGATTTCCTACAATCCAAGAAATAACTGGCAGGTGTATCACTCAATACCTAAAACCAACATCACTTTGCTCAGAGCACTTCCAATGTAATCTACCAAAACAGTAAAAGAAAAGGAAAGAAGACATCAGCCGAGACTAATGTGGATTTCATCTACTCTGGTGGATAAGGAAGAAAATTCATTTGTACGCTACTTTTGTGATTTAATAATACACAATTTACTGGCTTTGTTATTAAATATAGAGTCAACATTAAAAATGGAAAAGACTCCTTGCAATCAGTCATGTTTTTCACCTAAGGACTGGCTCTGTATAGCCATGAAGGTCAGCTTTGCTCTACTAAACCAGCTAGCAAAGAAACCATGATACAGTTTTCCTAGCAATGAAAAGACAGAAAAAAAAAGTTACTACTGGTTGAGCTGAGTATAACTCACCTAAGCAACCATATAGGTTCACAAGGATCTTGGTATTACAGTACACATAAGTACGCAAAAAATCTAAAATCTATTTTCTTCTGACATATCCACCTTCTCTATTCTCTGGTCTTTTACTACAGGATTCACAGTGCTCTCAGAATACCACCAGTTAATCTAAATATTTGACAAAGCAAGGTGGATAGTTAAGGTTTTTCCAGCTTTGCACTCTGCTTCTCAACTTAGAAGCTTAAGAACTACATCAGCTCTGGAGTGACCTACAATTTCTAAAAATCACATCAAGATGATAGCCAGATTGCATACGTAAGATGCCACACCTTAAATGTGTGATCCTTGCTGCACTCACCTCTCCTTTCACCAGCTCCTGGTAGGAACTGAAAGAAAGATGGTTATTCAACAGGCAGAGCAAGTCTACCAAAGTTACTAACTGTCTCAGCTTAGTATTACCTATGGCCACCACATAATCATATGGTTCTATTATTACTACTATTTTTCATTACCTGCGTCAGTTAACCCGGTCTGTGTGAAATATGAAATAATGAGCAGTTCTCTTACCATTTTCTAGGCTTCTCAACACCATGTGAAAGCAATGCTTTCTGCACTCTTCTAATGATGAAATTATAAAGCTTTTCCATTAATGCAGCTAACGGTTACTTTATAAAATGGGTCTGAAATAGATTTGTGTAAAAGGCAGCACACAGTGCAAACACCACAGGTCTTAGAGGTATTGCTGCTGTCTGTCACACAGCAACAAAATGCAATGGAATGTTGGTGGGAAAGTTCAACCTCTACTGCCATATCACCAGCATCCACCTCTGACATCATGGGCCAACATCGTAGAATAGGAAGCATCACTTTTGTAGCAGCCATCGTATATATAACAGCAGTCATTACTTAATCCACAATCTCAGATATCTGGAGTACTTAATATTGTTTTTTCAACACACCGCCAAGGTTTCTCTTCATACACTGTAGTTTTCCAAAGAAGTAAAGCAGCAGAAGAAAAAAAATGGGATTTGGGGATGCTGAAGCCTTATGAAGACTAGCCAATGGAGCAGGGATTATTCAGCCTAGAGGAGAGAAGGCTCAGGGGAGATCTTATTGCTTTATATCCTGAAGAAAGGTTGTAGTGAGGCGAGGGTTGGCTTCTTCTCCCATGTAACTAGCAATAGGACGAGAGGGAATGGCCTCAAGTTGTGCCAGGGGAGATTCAAGTTGAACATTAGGAAATACTTCATGGAGAGAGTGGTCAGGTACTGGAATGTACTGCCCCGGGAGGTGGCAGAGTCACCGATCCTGGAGGTGTTCAAGAAGTGTTTAGATGTTGTACTGAGGGACATGGTTTAGTGGGAAATATTGGTGATAGGTGGATGGTTGGACTGGATGAGCTTGGAGGTCTTTTCCAACCTTGGTGGTCCTATGATTGTACAGTTCTTTCAGTTCCTAGCCAAGAGATGCTGTATTTTTCTCCTGCTTCAAGCAGACTTATTCTCTATATTTCAGATTTCCATCTCAATAGGAGAAAATAACATTTATTCTCCCTTTTCTTCTTTGTAGTTGTAGCACTTGCAATGGGGTAAAATGCTTTTTTGTCATACAAAGGTGAAGGCCAAGCTACAGTGGGTGATCTTTTGTTAAATTTCTATATTGGATCCTCTAGTTACAAAAACGGTCTTTAAAATAAAGCTTTTAGCTAAGGAAATTTCTCCTACCTGCAGGACACCAGGCAAAATTAAGGTGAGCAGTGGCACAGTGCCATTTCCACACAGCCCAGTGTCTCAGGTTACCCTGCCCAACTCCACGTGCTGGCAGGAACACAAAGCGGCCTTGAACAGTTCAGACACACAAATGAATGAACCGGTCATTATCTCTGGATGAAAAACGTAGGCTCCAGAAAAGGATCAAGTAACTGATGATTATTAATAAGAAGGAAAATAGAGCACTTAACTATAACACAAACCAAGATAAGCCCGAAAAGCAATTATACAAAGTTTTATAAATGAAACGAATACCTAAAACAACAAGAGGGAAAAACAGCTATAAATAATGTCAGTAAAAACCATCCTTGGCTTTTATCTTTAATATGCTATTCTACATTCCAAACAGGCTCTAAGAGAATACTCCAGTAGTAAGACACTGTATAATTACAAACACAATATAAAAGCAGAGATAAGTGCTCAGTCTGGTATGGTTAATGTAATAATGCTAAACTGGTCTATTGAAACTAAAAATTATAGGCTGACATTTGTGTTTGTAAGAGTAATGTAGTTGGGTATTCAGGCAGAGCACACCTCCTTATCGCACCTCTAAATAAACATTTGACTTCCTCCAGTTATCAGGCACTCTGACAGAGGAAGGAAAAGTCTTTTGTGGAGTCTTTTTTTCCCCCCAGATATCTGGAATACTCAACGCAGCACTGAACTCATCAATTAGGGATGAGAGATAGGTATTAGCTCCACCAGGAATGTCAGATATATACATGGAAACACACCTTGAGATGCATCCTCCCCTCCTTGTATATACACACGCACCAGCTATTAGCACTAATGGAGTCCTAAGCACTTCTCTTCCTGGGAACTAATTAGATAGCATAAGGACTCAAGAAAAACACTGGCACCCAGATTGCGAGGTAAAGGTGGCATCTTGGGATATCTAAGAGTTGATTAAGTCACGCAAAGACATCACTATTGGTGAATTATTTAGTTTTTGCTTTCTGTATCACCCTGTTCACCTACAAACTAATTCAAATGACAAAAAAAATAAAAATAAAATTGAGAAAGAAACAATGCTTGGCATGGTACAGCTTGCTGTTCTGGCAACAGAATGTCACTTCCTATGCAATGTGCCATAGTAGTACCTTGCCAGCTAATTTAGACGTCAGAGGATTTTTCCTCTCTCCTCCTCTCTCCTCTCAAAAGAAATATATCTCACAACTAAGAAAGAACTCTTTTGCGTATAAGCCCTGATTCTCCAAAAATCTTGTTTTAGGTCTTTTAATACTAAGAATACAGACACCAAAACCAAGTTTCAGGCACCATTTCAATGCAGGCACTGCTTATTAGGTTTCTCAAGACACACTACTGTTAAGTACCATTTTAGGACACTCAAAAGAGTGTCCTGGAAGATGTTTCAGACACTGCTTTCCACACATGCTGTGTCTAATTTTACTATACTAACAGAGTCACATTCCCAGTGAAGGAATACTTAGATGATACAAGGATCACAGAACCACTTAGAACCCCCATAAAGTTGGAAGGAGCCCTTAAAGGCCATCCCCCTGCAATGAACAGAGACATGTACAGCTTGATCAGGTGCTCAGAGCCCCATCCAATGACCCTGAGCGTGTTCAGGAATTCCTGCCTAGGACGGTGTGAGTCTTGTACTTTAACCATCACCCCTAACTCCGTCTACGTATTCATTTTTCCAGCTGTCCTCATTGAGCTCTGCTCCATCTTCCAACAGCACGGACTTTACAAATGTAAGTTTTACTCAAATACATCTCTATTTTACAATTCTACAAGGTCACTGAGAAACTGCCTGCTTCTCTTGAGCTGAAATAACTAAAACAAAAAACTGGCATATTTTCAGATGAAGTGGGATTTGATTGCTTTTTGCATAATAATTATCTTTAAAACGTAGTAACACCCTTCTGACTATGCACACCACAAAAACCATTCAATGCTTTGGCCCCTGAACTCTTACAGACTTTAGAATTTGCCTGCTCGGTGCAAATAATTTTTAGTCAACTATAATCAAACGCTCACACTCCAACAGGATCTAAATAGGCATTATTTCCCACGGTTGGCAACTGACCCTGAGCTTCATGAGATCCTACAAGCACACACTGGTCACATGCCACTTCCTTCCTTAACCTCAGGTCACACCAAATTGTCACCTTACCTTGCTGAGAGAAAAGTACTCAGTGCACTATAAACCAATTATTATGGGAATTATAGCTTTTCCACAGAATATCAACATATCTCCTATTATAAAAAAACCACACAGTTATAATCTAGGGAAGAGGCCATTTGAAATCACTTACATATTCATTAAGCAGACAAAGAAAGTGCCATTTGCTACATTTGTTCACGCATTTCTAGATGCCATTGAGGTGCAGTGAATATAGTGCTTATGCAAGGGATCTCATCCAATAACTACTGATGACAATTAAGTCAAACACAGCCACATGATCAGTGCAATTAAAATTCCCAAAGAGGAGCACAGATGCACTCTAAGCCCCCAGTCACTTAGAATATTTCTGATATTATGTAAAAAAAATCCAACTACTGAGCATTATTATACTATTAAGTAATTACAATGAAATTTGAAAACACTAATGAGATCTTCAGAGAGTATTTGCTGTACCCACTATTTAGAGGGAAAAGAAACAATCTGGGTTTCTCTGGCAAACTTGGAACAATCTCCCTCAAGCAGCTGCAATAGTTTTGTTTTTTAATGAAGAAAACAAACAGACAAATCTGGTTTTAACAACTTCTCCGCATTTGGGGTGACCACAGCAGATACGTGACGATTTGGGTAGTGTCTACAGAGAGCAGGAATTGAAATTCAGATCCTCACGTGCCTGTGCATGAAAGGATCTGCAAAATCCACTTTGAATGTGGAGACTGGTTACCTTCCCCATCCTCTTTTATTCTTCTTCGTAAATGAGATACAGATGTGGCGTATTAGTAAGGATAAAGCATTGTCAGTTGTGTTCAGTGTCCACTCAGATGGCTGCTTCCCGGAAAGAAAAAAGCTTCAAGCATACACTCCTCTCCTGAAACAAGACAATAGATCCAATGCTGACAGCATCAGTCACCTGCTGAAACTGTGAACCCACTGAAGCATCAACGGCCATCAGCAAACAGAAGTAGCACCATTTTAAAAGAAGACTGGATAGGAGCTGAAGGCAGAGTATCTACTGAAGAGAATTCACAGCAGGAAATGAGAGGACTTCTGAAAAGTTTCTCTCCTGGCACTCCAAAATCCCCCAGAATGAAGGAAATACCTTTCATTTTGTCTTAAACTTTTTTTCTTTTTGACAGGTAGAATAGAAAGAGTAGACCTTGAACTCTTCGCAGGCATCTCTCACTTAAACCTAGGCTTGATACGGGGTAGTTGATCTACAACTTATCTAGATTAGTCTAAGCCTAGACTTATCTACAACTCCAGCAGAAGGACAAGCAAAGCTACTAACAAATCAGAAGACACCTGTGACCCACAGTCCTGCCTTTGCTTTTGTGTAAGATGTTGGCCTTGCCCAGGACACGTTTCAAACAGCAGCTGACCACGAGTCATCATCATGGAGCCTGTGCAAATCACACTGCTGTTACCTGCCCAGAGATGGCTAGGTACAGTCTGAGACGAAGACATTCATTCTCAAAACTAAGTTACTCACTAAATCATTTTTTCATTCATACATCCCATTTAAAACTTCTGAGGACAAGTCAAACTGGACTAACAACCAAACAAGCTATTGAAAGTGTATCTAACACGCACATCACTGTCTTTTTATGATCTCCTCAATCTTGTGGCCCTTCTGACACAATTAAAATGATCATGTGACTCTGTTGTACTGCAGAAATGCTAAAACCTCATCATTTTATTGACTTGATAGAATGTGGTCACAACAGAAAAGGCAATACACAATTTCTTCCATTCTTCCATCCAAACACAACATGACCTTCAGTTGTATTTGGTATACTGGTCAGGTCCCTTGAGGTGACACTGACCTGGTCTGGCAGAAGAGGTCAGATTTTGAGTTAATGAACAGCAAAAAAAAGGACATTTCAGGTGTTCCAGGACACAGGTCTCTATGCTATAGTGTGTAAAAGCAGACTTACTGCTATCCCAAATCTCTCACTGAGATGGACAGAAGTAACCACACATTCCTGAGCGGATTATGGCATTCAGGCTCCACAAAAAGCAACAAAAAGGCACAAAATCAGAGACTAGAAGCCTATTGGCATGAAGCTTCAAAGCTTCTGGCACTTCTCATAGGCGTTCTTCCACCATCTCCAATCTCCACCAAAGTAGCAGTTGACCTTCCATGTTCTAACACTCTAACTGGATAAAAAGCATTCTTCTATTACATTCCCTTTATCTGAAAAAAATTTCTACTGTCTTCAGATAATATTTTAATACTGTGCACGTTATACTAAGGGGAAAAAATGTTAGTCCCAAAAACCCTCCATAAACTGGTAGCCTTTCTATCTTCAGAACTCAAAATACCATCACTTCATTGATTAGTGTCAACTTTTTATTCTATAAAAGGGAATCCCCTACTCAACAGACAACTTTCTCTAGAAAAAGCAGAACATAATGTATATATGAAAGCTGTTGCCATTTTTGGTGATAATTTCAGAACCATAGCACACAACAGGATGGCAATGCTGCACCTTAAATTCATATGTTGGATCGGAAGAATAGTAACAAACACAAAAGCAAGTATGTAATATTTTAATCCTCTAATTAGGTAAGAATCAGTTTCTTCCCAACAGTTTCTTCCTTATTAAGAAAGAATTCAAGACATCTACAGATCCTCCAACTGTTATTCTAACTCTAAGCCATGAAAGTCTTTCAAGCATCTGGCATGTTTTATGCTCCGTGGCAGCTTCTTTAGCTTCGAATCGAATGATTTATTACCATATAACCTAAGCCTCTGATGAGATTATGCTGCCAATTTGTGCCTTCTTTGCGTAGAGAGGTCTCGTGGAACCCAGGCTTTGCACTGAACGTGGTGAATCTCAATTAAAGGGCGACCTTTACCAGACAAGGGAAATGTTAATTCATGCTCACCTAAATGGCTTTAACCCTACTTGAAAGCAGGGCTCTCTAAAGCTGCCCACCACTTTGTCACTGTAAAGTTTCATTTCCACATTATCAAGATAAAAATCTCTTCAGAGTAAAAAAAAAGTATATATCCATCAGTCAAAGCCAAAGGCAAAAATCCAAATTCTAATATAGCTGTCCCTGGTGCATTTTTTATGCCACTTGAAAAACAATGCTTTCACATTTTTCAGGGACTTCAAACACAGATTAGAAGCATTAGAATGACAAGGCCAGAGATTAAAAACCTCTTTACCACTGAACAGGTACAAGACAAGGCAAGAGTAACAGCTTCTGCTTCCACACTCACCCTTAAGGTACGTGTTGTAATTTGCCATACCCCACAATACCTAGCTCTTTTCTTTAGCTGTCTCAGCTTGCAGGATATACAATTGGCCGAAAAGGCAAGAAGGCAGTTCGGTCTCCACAGATAACTGTAAAATTTCTTTTTTTTTTTTTTTTAAATGAGGATTAGCTACTCTATCAAGCAAGAGAAATGAAAGCAATGCTTCAGAAATGAATTTATCATCTTCCAAATGAAACTAGAGAAAACTGTTCCCCAAATTGCAGACAGGCAACCAAGAATCTAACCTGCATTAAGAAATGGATCTTGACAAACTTCAGTAGAAAAGAAAGAAAAGAAATTACTTAGAAGTCCAAACATTGCTGAGATTTCATCATAAAACACAAACACCACAGAGCATCTTAGAATTCCAGTCTATTCAACATGCCAGACTAAAAAAATATACACACGCACACAAGTACATACATGCACAAAACCATAAGAAAAAATAAAAAATAAAATTAAGTGTTCCAGAAAGTACCCCTGGATAGTGTACAAATCTCTTTCAAAAAGAATATGTCATCTTGAAGGATATCTATTGTAGTTTTGGTCATTAAAAGGTCTCAGAAGAATAGGATTACTGGCTGTCATTGATTTCAAGCCAGCTAATCATACTCAGCTGATCCACATTCCCACTGGAAAACTTACTGTTCATTTTATAACCTAGCTCTACACACAGTGGTGTTGCACAGGACCTAGTAAGCGCCACGCTCTGATTCAAATGAAAGTACACTGTCATCATTAACAGTAACTGAATCATAGAGTCATTAAGATTGGAAAAGACCATTAAGACCATCCAGTCCAACCACCAACCTGTCCCTACCATGCCCACTAAACCACATCCCCAAAGTGCAACATCTAATAGAAGATAAGAAGGATTCTAAACCTGAGGTACAAAAGGTGCACTGCAATACGCTGGCAACGAACAAAAAAAATGGATATATACATATGCTATATAAATATATGTATGTATTCCTTAAACAAATCAAGGAAATGGCTCTTCAGTAAATCATGTTTGATGGATAGCCAGAGCTCAATACTAGAATTTTGGTTTCAGAGAATTACAATTTTAGAAGAGAAAATGGCAGTGAAGACCACTTCAACTACGGAAACCTTTTCATCCTTTCAGGTTGTTGCAGTCCACCTCCACCAGTGCAGCAACGACTATTGTTCAAAGAGGAGTAGATTATCAGAAACCAGACCTCCTCAGACCAAACTGAGAACACTGATCCTAAACAGCAAGACAGAACCATTTTAAATAAATGGTTTACTACTGAACTCTACACAAAGGCACAAATTCCAGGAGAGTATGAAGCTCTTATATGGAGAGAAAAGAAGAAAGTATTATTTCAGATCACAGTTAAGAAGAGTACCTGTTGAACTGTATCATGGTCATTTTATTGCTAGCTGTACTGATGAAATGTTTCCAGCATCCTTCTGAAAAGCAAAGTGTGATTTCAGACTGGGACACATCTCACCTACTGACATAGCACAGTCTGCTGCCAGGCACAGGTCAGCTCTGGCTGATAATAGAGGGGAAAAAGGATTATTGAGCTAGGCCTCCTGTTACATCCCCCTATGCTGACTCCTGAATTCAGAACATTTGACAGTTGCTTCATTGAAGTTACATCCAGCCAGAAATTAAACATATGAAAACGTGCACGCTGATTTTAACGGATGTCAAAACTTGCAGCATATCTCACTGATGGCTCAGCACCTCCAGAAGCCTGTTCTTTGTGAAAAACAAACTGACACAAAACAGGATATTACAGTTCATAGGCCAATATTTCCTACCTCTTCTGTTTCAATCTGCATACTATGAGACAATTCTGTAATTTCTTTGTAAATTCACCACAAAGCCCCTAGATTCTTTAGTAATCCAAAACTAAAAGCTGAAAAGAAGCTGTATATAAATACCTTGAAAAAAATCAATGATTGTTTACCAAGCAAGGGATGCTGTGACAGAGTGAGTCCCAGAAAGGTTTTCTTCTCTGAACTGTCACATCCACGAAGCATCCCTGGTCAGAGTAGCCTCCCAACAATACTGAAGCAGTCATCTGCAGAAATATTACTTTATTTTTAAACAATGAGTACTTCTTTCTACGTCCTCCCTAATATCAAGAGGGGACAGAAGTTTAGCAATAGTAAATGAGAGAAAGAATGGAAAAAAAAATCAAAGCTCGCAAAGGCATTTGTAATTGATTCCATCATCTCTGATTTTCAGTCTTTATTTGACAAGCTCCTCTACTGACACAACATCTTGATGTCCTGGTATTTCTGTATAAAGAACAGGCAGTGTGGTGTCTGGTAAGCTGAAAAGTAGTTACTAGAAGTCACTTGGCTCTGAAGTGACAGAAGCCAAAGACTAAAGCAAAAAGGGCTTCAAGTAAAGAATGAGGATTTATTGGGGTGCCCCTAAGTTGGGTGCAATAGCCAAATCCTGAAGACTGCCAGAGCTGGTGATGGAGGTGCAATGCCCAGGGAGGGAAGTCAGGGAGCAAAGGACAACTGGGGTGCACTGCCAGTCTTGTGCAAGTCCTCAGACTTAGTGGACACGGTGGTGATGTGTTGATGCTTGGACTAGGTGATCTCAGTGGTCTTTTCCAACCTTAATAATTCTACGACTTAAGGTGTAACCAAGAAGCATAAACTGAAGGTGCAAGCTAGGACTGATCATCCTTAAAAACATGACCGCTGCAGAAAGGGATGCAACAGCTGTGGGCACTGCCAGGTAAGATGCAGGACCAAGAATGTAGCTAACACAGCTTCTAGCAACAGTTAACTTGATAATATTTGCTTACACATGCACTTTCACTCAAAATAATACAAGTAATGTAATTCACAGTCATTGAACAGCATGGTAATATTAAAAAGCAGAAGCAGGAGGACAGGCAGCTTTCTCATGCAGATGATAACATACACCGCCTCCTTTCCCATGATACAAATGTTTTGAATACTTAAAAAACCACCACAGAATTCTCAAAACAAATCAACTAGGGATGCAGAGTAACCCCAAGGAAGCAATGGAAACCTGTTGCTGTCAGTGAAATGCAAAGGGAGCGCACTTGCTAACACTGGGACGAGTACAGCTCTTGACACACCAAGGAGGACACCAGCACACCAAAGGGTTTCTCCTGCTTCCATTTTTAGGAATCTTCTCCTCCCACTCTCTGACTCTCTCTGAATTCACTGTAGCTTCAATAACAATCTCAGAGGCAAAATCAAGAAACAAATTATTTTCTTACACATAATCCCCCTTCTGCTGTCAAGTGCCTGACCCCAGTTTGATAATCTCATTTCCTGAGAATCAAAATGCTGGAAATTTAAGCTTCCTAGAGTGTTAATTGCGGCCCTGCTCCATTGCTAATCAAAAAATTGGATGTTTTGCATGAAAATGCTGCTCTAATTAATTCTCAGTCATAAAGCGCCCCGGTTTTAATAACCCCTTCTTGATTGGATAGCCTTTGAAGAGACAGTGCGGCTAATCCGCTAAACTAGAAAAAACACACGCAGAGGAAATAATAAGTGGGCTTACAAGGTCTGAACTAGATGATTGCATTAATACTGTCAAACCACAAAAAAGAGATTCTCTCCCCTCTCCCTCCCCCCCCCCCAAGCTCAAAAGGGAACTGTGATCCTCCGCAGCATGGGGAGACCAAAGCAGCTGAGTGGCAGGAAGAGCCTAACATCAAACCACCTCCCTTTCCTCACCATAACCAACTTTGGGTTCTTCAATGGGTTATCCCTCTTTTTTTTTCTCCTTTTTTTAACTAAGACTGCCCACTTGTCACATCATCTCCTTTAAGCAGACAAGAATGATATTGCTTCCCCCCCTCCTCGTTGCCTCCGACTGACAATGCATCATCATACGCATCTCTAAAAGGTGCTGAACCGAATTTTCATTATCCAAAGTGTCAAGATTCGTTTTTGTCAGTGGCACACACAGCTGGCTCTCTCCCCGACAGCCCTTTAGTGAATTCAAATGGAACAAGGCACCTACAAATAACTGCATTTTCCCTGGACTTGGCCTTACACTGTGCCCTTGTCATACCATATAGTATTTGCCTCCACTGCTATTTCTTGGCATCAAAATCTTAATTAGCTGAGTTTCTCTTTGATTTCCTTAATTACTTAAAGCCTTCTGCTAAGAAATGCTCACCCTTAGAACAAGAATACCTAAAAATAGCATAGCAGTGAGTAACCCAGTCCCATTCCCGAACTCCAATTCATAGTACAGGGATGTTCAGTGCTTTCCATTTTTCACTTGGCCAACGAGAAAAATTCTTCAGAGGTTCTACTTAGAAGAAATAAGCTAAAAAAATATTCAGTACCTATAGTCTCATTTCAAGAGACCTTTGTTTCCCAGCCCAATTAGCCATACTTCGAGCATGACACACCTTCAGTTCTGTAGCCCTCCTCTTGATTCACTTGGAGCACGCTTGAGACTTCCCATGTGTGGAAAGCAGATCATTTTAGTTATGCCTGAACCATTAACCTAAAGTCCAAACATCAAGCAGGATCCAACTGAAACTGAACAAAACTGAAGCAAAAGAAATTTACCTAATTCTTCTTAGAAAACAGAAATATCATGGGGATCCTAGACAGGAAATGCTTAATAGTTTCAAAAGAAATACAGGATTTTTTCCTGTTTCTGTTCAGCAGACCAATTGTGCCGGGTAGTTAGGGGAATACAGCTTGGGGGCATGAATTTCATTCTGCACTCAATCTAACACTTCCTCCATGAAGTCATCTTCTTTCTGTCTGTCTTGTACAGCCAGCACTGCCCTACCTTCAGAGACAGTGAGAGCACACATCACAGAATCACCAAATGGCTTAGGCTGGAGAGAAACTTAAAGACTATTTAGTTCCAACCCCTTCTCATTGGCAGGGTTATCACCCACCAGATCAGGCTGCCCAGGGTCCCATCCAACCTGGCCTCAGGCATCTCCAGGGATGGGGCATCCACAGCCTCTCTGGACAACCTGTTCCAGTGTCTCACCATCCTCTGAACAAAAAATTTCTTCCTAACATCCCATCTGAATTTTCCCTCTCTTAGTTTACAGTTGTTCCCCTTCGCCCCATCACCATTAAGATCATGTAGAAAGTCACCACCCTGCTTGTAAGCTCCCTTCAAGTACTGGGAGGCCACAATGAGGTCTCCCCAGAGCCTTCTCTTCTTCCTTGTTGAACACCACCAGCTCCCTCAGCCTTTTGTCATAGGAAAGGCGCTCCAGCTCTCCAGGTGTCTTCAGAGCCTCCTCTGGACCTACTCCAACAGCACTGTGTCTTTCTTGTGGGCCCCAGACCCACAGGCAGTACTCCAAATGGGGTCACATGAGGGCAGAATAGAGGGGGACAACCACCTCCCTCCCTGCTGCCACCTCTTTGTTGATGCAGCTCAGGATACAGTTGGCCTTCCAGGCTGCAAGATCATACTGCTTGTTCATATTAAGGTTTTCATCTACCAGGACTAAGTCCTTCTCTGCAGGATGCTTTTAATGTGTCCTTCTCCCAGTCTGTAGACATATCTGGGACTGTCCTGACCCAAGTTTAACACCTTGTACTTGACCTTGCTGAAATTATGAAGAAGCTCTCATACAGTGTCATACAGCATCCTGGAAAATCACAGCACACACTGACTTCTCATGGGGTACAGCAAAGGAGCACAGAATATCTCAAGTTGGAGGGGACACATAAGGATCACAGAGTACAACTCCTAGTTCAGCTGCTTCTCATACACCATGCCATCCAGATCCCACCCCATCTTTGTAGCCCTCCTTTGGATGCCATAATGTATTCAGCCTTTGATCAGCACAATCTAACAGAAGAGTGGGACTGGAAATCTGACTAATTCTGCTCCACCACCCCTCTCTGGATGGTTTGATTCATCTTGTACCTAAGCTTGCACAGCTACAATCAAAGTAAAATCCTACTTCACAAAGGCCTGGAGAGGTTTAATTAATTACGAATTGTGTTGAGCTTCTGGGGTGAAAGCAGTAAGAAGCCCAAATTTTAAGAGGTGCTGAGCAGCATTAACGTCCATGGGAATAACAGCTGCTCAGGAGCACTTCACATTTCATTCTTACAAACAGCCCAGATGTATGACACAAGCAAAGCTGACCTTGATATGAATTACCAGGGCCTGCATTGGTGAAGATAACAGGAGCCAGATGCTATTTCCATGCTGATCAGCACCCTCAAAGCTGTTCAGATTTTCACAGAGTATAAAAACATCTTTTACCATTTCTGCTGATAAATTCAACTGAGGCCACAGTGAACACAGCTACATTAATTCCCTATGGTCATGGGACTCTGAAACAGTACTTGATGTATCTAGAAGGAGCCTATAGCCAACAACACCTTTGACAAAATAAACCTATACTAACAACTGCCAGCCTGCAGCACACGTGGCTGTTGGCAAGGCATTGTATGATCCAGAGCTCTCCTACCCCACATCTTCTGTGTCTTGAACACATGTGGTGGTCCACAAGTAGGAAAGATGGCACAGATCAGGTACCTTCTGTAACAAAGACCATTGTCCACAGAGATTCTCATTTGCAATTATGGCACCTGAGCTGGCTTGGTATTTTTGGTGGTTCTTTTTGCAATTTATTTGCCTTTGAAACCATTTTTTTTTCTTTAGTTTACTGCAGGCACTAATAGTTATAGATAAACCATTCATCCACGGTTATCAAGATACAACTGAATCTTAAGAAAAGCAAAGCAAAAGGAACTCAGTGAAAATCTTTACATAGCAGACAGAAGCGCTCCTGCCACGGCTCATTCACCCTAGCCACAGCTAGCGTTAGTGCCTTTAAACATTGCCAGAATATTAGTTCAGAAATCCAGACGTGTACAGACGTTATCCAGACTACTAGTGGCTTTTCCTCTTGATTTTTTCCTGAAGCCACATCTTCCTGATAGTGAACACATCCAACTTAATGAGAAAAAAAAAATGAGGCCCTTGCAGACCACCTCCAAATGCAGAGACACCCTCCTACCATCCACTGTCACTCTTGCAGTCCCTGACTCCCTCCCACCCACATGGAGATACCACATTTTTCTTCTGCTCCCAAGGATTTGTTGGTAATTGAAGGCAGTAGTGGAATGAAATAAGGGGCATGCACAGGATTCACTCCGACAGTCAGTGACAAGCAACCACCTCTGCAATGAAATACAGCAACGTTTTAGCCAAGTTTCCTGCAAAAATAAGAGTTATCTCATCTACTGCCTCTCCCATCCTCACAACAACTGAGCTGGAGAGCTAATTTCAGCCAAACGTGACAGAGGAATAGATCTTAGAAGTAGTGAATTCTGAAGAGGTTTTGTGGAAACAGATAGCCATGCAGCTGAAAGCAGGATAAACGTGTGGCTCCAGAGAAGGAAAAGCTTCAGGGAGTACTCGTTAGCCCTCCATGCTGTTGGACCTACCAGCACACTTGCTTTCATGGCACAGGGTTGATTGTTTCGTGCCTACTTTTCTGGATCCAGCCATGGCACAGCTGTGCTCTGTTTAGTCTAGGGACAGAAGCAGATGCTGGGAGCAATGAATTACAGCATCATGGAATTGCTCAGGTTGGAAGAGACGTTCAAAATCATCAAGCGCAGCCTCAACCTAACCATACTACCCTAACTGCAACAACCCACCACTACATCGTGTCTCTGAGCACCGCATCCAGGCTGCTACAAACACATTCAGGGTTGGTGACTCAACCACCTCCCTGGAGAGACTGTTCCAGTGCCGAACAACCCCTTCTGTGAAGAAGTTCTTCCTTATATCCAACCTAAACCTCCCCTGACACAACTTGAGGCCACTTCTCCTTGTCCTGTCACCTGTGAGAAGACACCAACCCTGCTCTCACCGCAATCACCTTTCAGGTATTTGAAGACAGCAATGAGATCTCCCCTCAGCCTCTTCTTCCACAGACTGAACAGCCCCAGCTCCTTCAGTCTCTCCTCCTAGGGCATATTCTCCAGGTCCTTCACAGCCTTGTTGCCCTCCTTTGCACCTGCTCCAGCACTCCAGTGTCCTTTCTGTATTGAGGTGCCAAAAACTGAACACAGCACTCGAGGTGGGGCCTCACCAGTGCCAAGCACAGGGGCAAGATTACTTCCCTAGTCCTGCTCACCACAGTTCCTGATCCAGCTGCTCATGCAATAAAGTTATTTCCTTTTCAAATATACCCCTACTCTTTAAGGCTGTCCATAAAACAAACATCCTGTTTGACAATGGGCAGAAGGACTCAAAGAAGGAAAATGTAAATTTCCCTGCTAGGACAGGGCCAAGACGTACTCTTGAAAAAATAAAAATAAGAGAAGAAAAAAGAGAAGCTTCACGACAATTATGTTTTGTCTGATACTGTACTTCTGACAGCATCCCAGAGCAGCACATCTGTGTTGGTCTAAAAGAAAATACTTCAGGTACGTACTTGCTTCTCTTTTCTTCCCTTAATGACAACAGTCAAATGACTTGTGCATCCAACTTAAAGGGAAAAATACATGGCCTAAGTCATCCTCCTTCTGCTTCAGGGGGATAAGATGCCAGAACTATTCCTTCCATCTCTAAACCGCTCACAGCAATTCCCTTACTCCTGCTGAGGGATAATGTCTGCCTTATGTACTGCATTATTTCAGTCCAAACAGAAGAGGTTAATGACAAAGCATCACTCAGATCTTGGCACATTTTAAGGCTATTTAAATTATATTCTTACTTCAAAAAGTTAGCATGAGCTAAACGTTCATAAGTTTTCTTTTTTTATTTAATGCACGTGCTACTTTGAAGATCTTTTCAGGAAAAATACGTCCTAAAAAGTCACCCTCCTCCTGCTGCCACTGATATATCATCCCTGTGGATAAGGCTGTCAGGAAGAGAAACGGCGTGGCATTCACAGAACAGAGAGTGTCACATGCCTGCCTTCCAGTAACCTGACTGAACAATTAAATTGTATTTCTCTTTAAAAGGGATAAAAAAATCAAAATGCAGATCTTGCTGTGATCTGGGATTCAGGAAGATTAATGAGCTACCTAAAAGGGAATAGCAGCTTACAATAGAAAGAGAAGATAGCACATTTTTAACATAAAGTTCAAAGGGAAACTTTTCTTGATGGTTAAACAGCAAAGATTTCTTAGCAAAGTCATCTTATCCATTGTCCCTACTGACTCCCTGTATTGACTTTTTGTCACCTATTGCATCATGTTCCAGCTCTTCCAATTCATCCATAAAGGGCAATATCATCTCGTCCCTATCCACATTAATTCCTATATTTTGTCCTTTCCTCTTTTGTCAGCTCATAAGCTTTGTTCTTCCTAACCCCACACTAGTTCAGAGGCTGTAAGTCTGCATATATCTCTTTCACACACTCTGCTCTTGAAAACGCTCACAATATCCAGCTCATGGCAAATGCTGCCTCAAGATTTGTCTTCTGTCAACGAGGAGTCACTCAGTTAAGAAATATGGCTGTGCCTTACAGTAATAACAAGCTCCAAACCTGAAGGAACTTTTTAAAAACACATTGTTAGCTCAGTGTAACAGCTATGGTAACTGCACCATGAGAAGACCCAGCATCTGTGCCATACAATTGCTGACACTTCGTATCCTGCTGAACTGGATTATTCCTTTTAGATGACCCCAGGTTCATGTGCAGGTGACAGATTTTGAAGGTGAGAATCTGAGTCTTGAAAGATGCAGAGCTGCAAGCTGAACACCTTCCCGGTGTGCGTAAGAGGTGATACCATAATTTAAAAGACAAGTATCTTCACTATTTTATTTTTATATGCTGTCAGATTATCGTGTCCTGAAGTTGACAGTTACTGCCCACATCTTTTTATCTCAATTCTTCTTTCCAGTAAATGAAAAAGTGCCTGAATATTACCTAGAGTGCATCATTATGTACGTGATCACTGATATGAAGATCCCCTTTGGATAGGCACCTAAGAAAAGCAATTGGTCCACATAAACAATATACATCCCTGAGTGCTTCTTACCCCACTCTTTTGGGTTTCACTTCCTGCTGAGCACAACTGAGTTATAAAAGGAAGAAGGGAACACAAAGGCATCCAGTAATTCTATTGTAAATTACAAATCCTCCTCAAATAAAAGCCACAATTATCATGAGTAAGATTTCATGGACAAACTCTACCCTTATCCATCAATCTTTAGAGATTATAGTATTCTCTTTTTTTGCTTACTCCTATGAGAAATTCCAATGGACGATACTGGAAAAAAAATTAAACCTGCTATACAATGCACAGCAGCCTTAAGATATTTCCCTGGTGTTGCAATCAACACTTCAGCGAATTAAGAGAGTCAGGAAAAAAATAACATGAAATGCCACCATGCTCAGAGAAGAGAACACTTCTCTTTGTGTACAAAACACTTGTCACAAGTAATATAAACCAGCATGAGTACTCCAGCATCTCACATTCACCATTTTCAAAGCACTGTATAAAAGAAGAATTGGTCACTTCAGTCCACCCAACAGAAACTCATGCTTCGAACGTGAGACAATTCAGTTTAGCTCCCAACGTAATGCAGAAGTATAACATTCAGTAGATGACACAGGGAAATAAATTGCAGATAAAGATGCAAACATTAACTCCAAGTACCCAAACGCAACGCTCACAGTGAGACTGTTCACATTTCACTTACTGTCTTATGACAAGAACCTTTAGCTAAAAGTGCAAAGGGTATAAATAGAAGCCCAGGTGCTTTGCAGAGCAAGAATAAACCAGACTGGAGTGATTTAGGCAACCTGCGTGGCAAACTAGAGTGAGATTAATTCTTTGAAACAGCATGGATGAGATGCTCAGCTTCTACAAAACAGAATTATCCAAACCACCACAGTATTTATTTTCATACCTTGAAGTTCTCCACTTCTGCTGTACAGCTCCCTTCTCTGCTCACGCAAATAAGCACTCATGCTAATAGCATGGGAGGAAGACTCAAACCTGTAATTTAAAAAAAAATAGAAATCCAGTCAGTTAGTCTTGTAAACACCAGCCAGCTCTAAACAAAAGGCACTTCCCTGCATATCTGAGCAAAATGATCAATGCAGACCAAACTACACTATCCCTATAAAATTTGATCACTGATGCACCAAATTCTGGGACTTTCAATCAGTGCAGCTCTGCTAGAAAATGACACAGACCTGACTGCATTGCATGGAGATGGGTCCTCCATTCCATCAGCTGGGAGTGACTAATTGTTTAAGTATGAATGACCCCACAACACTGGTAAAATCCCACCCAAAGTGATAAGTGAGTACCACGTACATTGTTAACAGGCATATATATAAAGCCACAAATTAAAAACTAATACGTTCACTGAAACTAAATAATTATTATTCACCATATGGCTCCAATACTTTTCTTCACAGTGAGGGTGACAGAGCACTGGAGCTGCCCAGAGAGGTGAAGTCTCCTTCTCTGGAGACATTCAAGACCCACCTGGATGTCTACCTGTGCAACCTGGGCTAGGGAGCTGCTCTGGTGGGGGGGGGGGGGGGGGGGGGGGGCTGGACTAGGTCCCTTCCAACCCCTACACTTCTGTGATTCTGTGAAGGATCAGTCTGAGAAGAGACACTTTTCAACCAACGGAGCCCCATAAACACCGTGTTTGTCATTCACGGTAAAAATGACTCTGCAGCCTCTCAGGACAGCTCTGGGCTTGCCATGATCTCAGCTGGATGTACTTGAGGTCTGATGGCTCATGGCCAAGGATTGCAATGAACCCAAGGAGCCAGCCTGAGGTCAGCAGCAGCCCTTTGTGTCCCAGGCTGAGCTCTGGGCCAGTTCTGCCACCATCAGTGGGGAAAAAAAAGCATTTTCAAACAGACAAAGTGGAGAACTCATGGCAAAGACCTCAAGACGTTGAGGTGCTTCTGCCAAGGAAGAATGAATCAGCCTCAGTATCAAGCAGAGGGACAGGGAAGAGGTACCATGCCCCACAGACAGTGCAATCATCACCTTTACAAATGCTCTCAGAAGGTGAAGCTCTCTTACACAACAGTTACAATTTTATTATTATTAATAGAATTAGAATATTATTAGAATTAATAGAATTAGAATATTATTAGAATTTTCTGCTTTCATTTATACTACAAGAGTCATTATTACTGCAACTGAACTAATACCAATTTATCAAAATACAATGAACACAAAACTTTAAATGAATGATAAACTCTTGGCTCTGTATTTATGATGTGCTTGCTCCCTTTCACACGTAGTGAAGGATTAAGCGTAACATTATCATCCATTCTTCTCCCATGTTCTTATTTCCACACAACATCTCCACGCTCTTGTAATCCCTCCCTTTCCTCATGAGGATCCTCCAGTGGCAAAACTTGCATATACTAATTTTTAAAACACAGGATCATAGAATGGCTTAGATTGGAAGGGATCCCAAGGATCGTTAAGCTCCAACCCCCTGCCACAGGCAGGGCCACCAACTTCCGAGTTACAAACAATTACAGTCAAGTGTGACATTAATAAGTTGGGTATTCAACAATTGCTTGCACAATCCATTCCTTTTCCAAGAATGCCCAATCTCAGCCTTGCAAATCTGATTTGCAAAGGAGATGACAACCAAAACACAGGGCTAGAGGGTTGCAAAAAACAAGAGGCAGACTCCTTAGCAGAGTCTGTTGTGATAGGACAAGGGGAAATGATTTCAAACTATAAGAGAAGAGATTTAGACTGGAAGAAAGAGAGAAGATTTTTACAGTGAGGGTGGTGAGGCACTGGAACACACTGTCCAGAGAGAAGGTGGATGCTCCTTCCCTGAAGACATTCAGTGTCAGGCTGGAGCAGACTCTGAGCAATCAGATGAAATTATAACACTGCTGACTACAGGAGTGTTGGACTAAATGACCTTTAAATGTTGTAGGGTGAATAACCCAAAAGAATAGTACCCACAGAACATAATGGAGGTGGACAGTACATCTTGTAAGGCTTATCCGGATGGTATACAGACAACCAGAAAATAAAGGCTCACCTGTTTCTGATGGTTGAGGCTTGCCCAGGACTCCACAAGGGAGGAATCTCCAACAAGAGATCCTTCCCCATTGGTGGTCAACACTTAAATGGGGTCTGGGAGAGGTAGAGCCAGACTCCACCTCTTCTGGTCACACGGGTGAATTGTCTTCACCTGTGCTCCTACAGCTGACTCAGCGCTCACCTCAGGTGGTTCAGTGGTTCAGGCCATGATTCAACAGTTCCCATACAAATGTCCTTTCCAACTCAAATGATTCTAATGATTCTGAAAACATACTTGGCAGCCTTTTGGAAAAGAAGAAAACCAATCTTATGATGACTCAAACTATCTGAACTGCCAAAGCATTCTGCACCTGAAGTTCCGTTTTCTCAGTCAATATTAAATACACCAAGACTCCCCCCACCCCACCCTGAGAGTTGTACCTATTCTCAAGATAAGGAATGATTCTTTTGTTTCTTCCCAATACTCACTCCTGATTTCCAGACTGCTTAGAACAAATTTAAGGCCTCACTCTTTCCACTATTGCTACACCACATACGTACATGTAAGCATGCAACCAGCAAAAGTACTCCGTATTTACAAAATTAACAAGCTATCAGAGGACACAGCACAAACACCTGCATCAAGCTGCGAGGAAAACACAAGGTGGAGCTCTGCCCTAAGAGACTTGTGGAGGGAGGAATTAAATGCAGATATTCTGATGACAAGTGGATGGCTCGTCTGATTTGGACAGAGCTAATGGAAAGGCACAAAAAGAGCTTTGCAGCTGGTGTGAAAAGCACTGAAGATGAGAGAGGAGACAAGAATAACACTCCATCAAACATGTACATCCCTCAGTGGACTGAGAAATTCCATTTCAACTGAGATTTCCATAGATACAGTGACAGCTGACAGAAGACAGATAACCAAATAAGAGATCCCAATAAGTGCTGCTGTCACCACAGTGCCAGCAATGACTTGGTGACAGGACCATGAGTGGTAAGAGACATGCTGTTCCTATGAGGTTAGTCACCTTCACTTTAAACAATTACACCTACCTTCACTCTCTGCTGACAAACTAATATACAGGCTTAAATTGCTGTAGGTGAAACAGAGCATCCTTATTCCTCAAGCTTAAATGGCCTGAGTACACCCAAGAACAGACACAAAATGAAAAGGTGAACAGCCCCATTTTGCTCCAGTATAGATCTGTAAGACAGGGTAAATTCAGAGAGCATAATTTTGACCCAAACAATGATGGGAGTGTTAAAAAAAAATGGGTGGGGAGGAATAACCATGGGTTGACAGGGTGGCAGGAGACACCTCTGAAACCCTCCATGCAACATTTAACCTTCTAATAACAGGAGATTATATAGACAGCTAATCCTGTGAGAGAGAAGTGCAAAGACTGGTTTCTAACTGGAGCCTGGAGGTACTATGAGAATACAGCTGCTATATACCCATGCCCATAGGGCAAAGAAAATAGAGTTCCATCATGTTCTGGATAACCAAGATAGATACAAGTTTTAGCTGAAAAAAAACCCAACAATGACCGATCTGTAAATAGGTCACAGAATGAAAAGTTCCCCTACTACTTCCATTTACTCTCAGCCTTTCCCACTACTGAAGCTTCTCTTTAGGAACTTCATGATGAAGCATTAACTCTCCACCATGTTAACTATCTACTCCAACTTACAAATGGGATTTTGTATACTGAAAGTCACCCAGCTCCCCAGCTCCAGAAAACTAAATGGGGAAACCACAAGCTCTCACTTCCAATTCCTCCTCCTTTGTGCGAACATCTCAGTAGATTATTTTTTTTTAATTTATACTTGGACTCTCTTCACGTGGGAGAGCAAAGCCTCATAAGACTCACTACTGAACTAATGAGCAGTGAAAGACAGCTCAGCCCTGCAGCAGCAGCCAGTAGTCTAGACTCTACCTACAAGAAATGTTGTTTCTGCTGCAGTTGTGCATGGGGGAAAGATTACTGCCCCAAGCTACTGGTACTCCCTAACCCCACTTCCCCTGCTGCCTTTCCCTCAAATCTACCTTTTAACTTACATGTTCCCTTAACAACAGTGTTATTATGGGGGGGGGGGGGGGATGTCATTAAAAAGATTATTTTGGCAGTGCCGAGTTCAGGAGCAGCCACACACAGTTTCACTAGCAGAGCTGCAGCAACAGATCAAACCCATGATCTTTCAGCTCAGAGCCCCTGCTGTCAAAAGAGCACATTTTGGTAATTCCTCAAAACCCTCAAGAGGCCAAAGAAAACAGCCAGCACAGGATGTCAGTAAATGAAAAGAAAATTCAGCAAAGCTCATCTGAATCTCAGTGTATTAAGAAGGTGGTTTCTCCTCTGCTAACAGTGCTGCTCACCAACAATTCCTCCTTACTCCTCATCCGTGCACATCAAATTCAGTTCCCTAAATCCTTCCCTTGTCCACCTACCCTTTCATCCTCCTAAGGTCTCCCCTCAACCAATTCTTTCTTTCCACTTTGAATTGAGCTAGTGATAGGATTAACCACTTAGTCTATCTAGTAATTACACAGTTATCTTAATTCTCTTTGTCCAGTCCCCTTTATCACTCTCTTTAACAGGTCCTGAACATACTGTGAACAAAGATAGGCAGAATATATTGCTGCATGCTTTGCAGCAGCTTGTGTAAAGGGATCCCAACGCTGTGATGAGTGCTTTAAAGATCTGAGCTCTAAAAACCAGCAATGAATCCATAACAGGAACTGTACTGAGGCTTCAGCAATGGGTATCAAACCTCCATCTCCAAACTTACACCCTACTTGCACCATGAAACTGCAATTATCAGCCCACTTGTGCAGTATTCAAGGCAACAGGGGAAGCTTACACACAGCTTCAACAGCAAGCCAGCACTTACTTGAACAAAGGGTTTTTAGGCCTTTGTGGCTTCTTCTTTGCAAAGAACGCTGCAAATTCTCTCCCAGAGCTGGCATAGCTGAGCTGAGTGGATGGCTCCGAGGCAGTGCGGGTGTTCTTCATATCCAGGTATTCCGTCAGGAGCATCTGCAAACAGAAGGGAGAGGATCACATCAACTGAGATAAAGCAGCATTATAATGTAATTTGAACACCTAAGTTCTTTAAGTACTTTACAGAACTAGAAAAATAATGAAAAATCTCAAAAATTATAGTTAACAGAAAGCCAGCCTTATTTTCAGAAATGAGATCCTATGACCTGTATGGTTTGATGAAAGCCCACCTTGCATTATTTGACCAATTGAATCTGCTACAAAACCTTGGCCAATCTGAGGTGACGGTCTCTTGCATGACAAGTGATAGGACATGAGGAAAGTGTGCACCAGAGGAGTCTGGATTGGATATTAGGAAGAATTTCTCCACAGAGTGGTCAAGCATTGCAATGGGCTGCCCAGGGAAGTGGAGGAGTCCCTCTCCCTGGAGGTATTTAAAAGATATGCAGATGGGGAACTAAGGGACATGGTTTAGTGGTGAGACTGGGTAGGTCAGATTGATGGCTGGACCTGATGATCTTGGAGGTCTTTCCAAACTAGATGATTGTGTGAATACCCCCACCCCTCCCCAGACTGATTCCCATAAGCAGCAGCAACAGGGAGATGGTGGGTGGGTTGTTGGCTGGCCTTTATAGACTGATTACATAGCAAAGCTCTTAAAAACATAAAGGTCAGCAATATTGATATGTTCTGTTGAAAAAACTTCTTTTCTATATGTAGAAAATTTATAGCCATACATATGCGTATTTGTATATATAAATATAAAACATGCACGTGTGGGTTTGTGTGGATGCATGGGTTACGTATGCTGCTGGAAAAAAATCTGGGAATGCTGCAAAATTGCCCTTTATTAGCTCCCAAATGAACCACACGTGTTGTTTTGTTTTTTTTTAGCCACTGAAAATATAAATACCCACAGCCATTAGTTCTGCTAACTTAAGTTTATAATTGATTTTCTTCTAGCCCAATATAATCAGTATGGGGTGGGAGGTCCACTTGTGAACAGGGTCCTTTCGCCTTTGCAGCCTTAAATCACGGTCTGATATTTGGTGCTGTTTAGGCAACTCCATGGTGCAGAAGCAGAAATAGATTCCAAGTCATTCACTTTTAATTTCTGTGTCTGAAGGCAGAAAGAAACACCTTGTAATTAACTTCTGACACTGCATTCAGAAACCCACCACTTGTGTTGAGAAAACTCTACCTATGTGGAGGCTATTAGTAAAGTGTTCCATTTTAATAACTAGTTAGTCAGAGCCCATCAAAGAGACTTGCTTGTAATGAAAGGAATGCATCAGCACAGTGCTACGTTTATACAAATTGCCTGGTAATAAATATCTGGGAAAATGGTATCATTCCCCTAATTAGAAATTATTCAGGATTGCTTTAAAAAAAAAACAAAAAACAACGCAAAGAAAGTTCAACTCCTAAAACACCTCAATTAAAACTTTACTTGAGCACAAGCTTTTAAAATGTATGCTTATTGTTAGGAAGAAAAATAATCACCGTGCTAATTTTTAACAGTAATTTACCAAATCCGTTTGTACTCGCGTATTTGCATTTCATCTTCTCTACTTGAATTAACAACCTTAAAATCACCACAAAAATGTAATTAAACCCTCAAACTTAATCAAGTTAAAAAAAAAAAGAAAAAAAAGAAAAACATTTAGCAATTTGTTCTCGTGTTATGGATGAAACTTATTTATAATGGGTTCCATGACTCTGATGTCACTTTATAACCAGGACCAGAAGGTATAAAATGTGCAGTATAGTACTTAGAAATTACAGTAAGACAAGAGAAGTTAGAGCTAGGAACAGAAAGAATTGCCCGTTTGTTAAACAGCAAAATGGAGAAATACAAATCAGTTGTGGGGAGATGCTTGGAACAGCTCTGTAAACACCACACATTAGGAACAAGAGAAAATTGTTCATTTATGGCATTGCTCGGTAGGCAGAGCACAATGCTAAAATGTCAGTGTTTAAAAAAGCTAAAAGCTGTAAGAGCAGTGAAAATCGCTGGTTTTGGTAACTATTCTCAAAGTTCATCTTTAAGTTATAAAATCCAACAGTAGCAAAACCGTGCTAGACAGATCAAAGCTCTTTCTGCTCCAGTGCCCTGTATTCAACAGTTACATAAATTCTTCAGAACGAAGTAATTAAGTGTAAGCATGGCTGAGCAGTTACAATGCACAGCCAAGCGGGAGAGAAGTTAAGACAGGAGACATCTACAGCGTACAGTACATTTGGCTTATAACTCCAGCATGAAGATTAAAACCCTTCTAATTTAAGCAATCCTATTCATGTGTGGGACAGCCTTAAAATCTTGCCAGCTACTTGCTTCAGAAACAGCATCAACATTTACTTTCTCGTTTCTTTGCACGCTACATGGCCTTCGCCCAACATCATCAGCTTCAATTTATTTCTTACATGTGGACAGTCCAAGTTACCCAAGCTACTGAGTTCAAGTATAAGCAGTAAGTATCATGATTCAATGGCAGAAGTTGTATCATGGCCGTATACTCATTAAAAGCCACAGCAAGCTACTTAAAAATCCACTTTAAAAAAGAAAAGGAAAGGAAAAAAAAGACATCTCCCTGCCTATCCAAGTGAACAAGAGCCTTCCTTAACAATGAAATAAGGGATTTCGGCATTTCATCCCATAACACCTGGTTAGCAGTTGCTAAACCATCAATCAAAAACCTTGTTAGGCATTAATCACATGGACATGCAGCAAGATGTATGAGTGACCGTAAAGTTTGCAACATCCCATTCATCTATAACAAGGACTTTTGACTTTCTGTTCAGTGGTTGAATTCTGTCATCCTTGTACTGTATTTATAACAATGTCAATAAAGCTGTACATAAAGCAAGAGAACAAAGCATTCTTCATCCAGCTGCTCTTTGGAAAAGAAAATTAATATAAATGTTGTATTAAAAAGGCAATATTTATGGATTTGGAGGCATAATTAAATTCTCAAATTTAAAAGGTCATATCAGTATGTGTTGCCTGTCCATCACGTTGATCTGGTAACAGCTTGCTGTACACTGACTCCCTGAACTACAAAGGGGGAATAGTTTGCTTCTATGTCTGATCACTGACTGCACGTGCTGTACCTCTCCAGATCCACAACTTCAATTTTTGGTTGGGTTCCATGAGAAGCTGAACAATTCTATGAACAAAACAAAAGCCATAAAACGTGTCTGGCCACAGAGTGACAGACGAATTCATTCATTTATGCCTCTTCTGAGGGTTTACGTAGGAGGCCTAAGCTCTGAATGAGCTCTGTTGTATTAATTAAAAGCTGTACATAGGTATTTAATATCCCCACCAGCTCTGAATTAAGACAGATGATGAAGCATGAGCAGTTCAAAATCACACTTCAAAACAGGATCCCTAAACTGTCGCTATTCTCTCATGGGTTGACTTGGGAGATGATTCCATCTCAAGCACCTCTGGCTGGCACAGCAGCAATGGGACCTCAAGAAAAAAGATATTTTAGGTAACCAAATCCCAAGACTTCTACACTAAAAGCAACCCTTTTGTATTTTGATACATTCTGGGGGAAAATATAATGCTCAAAGCTCTTTTTCACCATGTTCCTCATAGGTAATTACCATGAGACAGCAATTCAGTATTGTAACACTGATGCATGAAATCATTGAATAGTAGCCACCAGCCTGTTCAGAGCTACACAAAATACACTGAAATAAGCTTTAAACCTGTCTGAAAAGCTCTCTATACCATCAACACACTCGATTCCTTCCTGTGTTTGGGGGATCTTGAAGATGTAATGAAAATTAACACCATACCATGAATTTTCCAAGGGTGAAATGAATGAACAGGTAATTACTGGCCTCTCCACCTCATATTGATCAAGGACACAATTAAAGAAGAGATGACGGAAGACTCTATTAAAAAAGAATTAAGGAACAATAGCAGAATTCATGTCCAGCAAAAAGGACTTACAGAAAACTGATCCTGGCTAACTGGTATTTCTTAGGGATAACTAATTTGGTTTGAAATAAACCTAGACAGATGAAGTTATTTTCACCAAGGACATGACAGAGAAGCTGAAGTAATGGACGAAAACACAGCACACATTAAAACAGAAACCAGCAGCTTAGAGAAGAAACTTAATACCCTAGTATAAACTGGAGGAAGCCACCAACAGTGGATTTTCTAAGTAGCAGAAATCTTAATTCCTTATTTCTTTTTGTCTTCTGTATTCCATGCAAAATACATCTCTCTTCCAGAACTCTTCTTTTCTTTGGTTAGAAATCTTCTAACTTAGAATCATATAATTGGTTTGTGTTGTAAGGGACCTTTCAGATCACATAGTTCAACCCTCCTGCTATAGGAAGGGACACCTCCTACCAGACCAGGTTGCTCACAGCCCTCCAGCTTGGCCTTCAATGCATCCACAGCCTCTGTGGCCAACTTGTTCCAGTGTACCATCACCCTCACAGTAAATAATTTCTTCCAGACATCTAGTCTAAATTTACCGTCTTCCAATTTAAAACTATTTCCCCTCATCCTTTAATTTACCTGTCCTTCTCAAAAGTCCCTCCCCAGCTCTCCTGTAGGTCCCTTTTAGGTACTGGAAGGCCACCATAAGTCTACTCAGAGCCTTCTCTTGTCCAGGCTGAAGAGCCTCAGCTCACTCAGCCTTGTCCTCGTTGAGAAGGTGCTTCAGCCCTCTGATCACCTTTGTGGCCCTCCTCTGGACCTGCTCCAACAACTCCATGTCCTTATGTTGGGGTCTCCAGAGCTGGTCATAATACTCCAGATAGAGTCTCAAGAGAGCAGAGCAGAGGGGCAGTATCACCACTCTTGACCTGCTGGTAATGCTTCTCTTGATGCAACCCAGGATACAGTTGGCATTCTGGACTGCAAGCACACACTGCCCGATCATTTTGAATTTCTCATCGATCAACACTCCCAAATACTTCTCCTTGGGACTGCTCTCAAACCACTCTCTGCTCAAACTGTATCTGTGCTTGTGATTACCATGACCCAGGTGCAGGACTCTGCACTTGGCCTTGTTGAACTTCATGGGTTTGGCATGGGCCCACCTCTCATGCCCGTCCAGGTCCCTCTGGATCCCTTTCATCTAGAGTGTCAACTTACAAATTAAGCTTGGTACATCTTCATTTTTAAAACAGAAACAATTAGAAGCTCTACACCAACAGAAAAAGAATGAAAGTCTTGGCCTACTGTGTAAAGCAACGACTGCAGAAGATTTGGCAATACTGAAGATATTCAGCAGCAGAGATGTTCCCAATGCAGCAATGGGAACTAATTAGCAAATTGGAAGTGGCTATATAGAGCACAGGGCTTTGTCAGAAGTAAAAGTTTACACTATCCCTCCATATCAGGTCACACATTTGGAAGGCCAAATAAAACCGAGGCAGTCCTACAGAGAAAGAACAGGCAAAAATGGGGCAGGGGTGCACAAAAGAAGCCTGGAAGTTATTAAATGGCTGCAAGGGGCAACTTCCAGGAACACACCAAGAAATCACAACCTCCGTCTTGTTAGCTTCACAAAGAGGAGGCTGAGAGGTTACTAGATCAGTCTGCTACAAGTAACACAGAGCACAGAAGTGATGAGAAAAATCTTCACTAATGAATTTCTTAAAAAAAATTCAAAGGAAAGCTGAAGCTGGGCAGGCTTCCACTAGCAGTTAAGCATACATTTCCAGAGCATAATTAACCACTCACATCAAAGGTTACAGTGTATTTTCTGTCATTGATTTTTTAATTAATTAATTATTTTTTATTTTTTTTTCGCTCTCCCCCCGTCAAACTGGACGGCTTTCTAAAGGATGTGACCTCTTTCAAGCAGGAATTAACTCAAGAAAGTACTATGTCTTGTTTTACGCAGAGGTCAGACAAGTGGATCACAGTAGCTCCATTTGGCCTTACAGCCTGGGAATCTTAATAAAGGCATCAGAGCACTCAGTGCCAGCTCTCCAGCTCCTCCATGGTGGAGCCATTGACGTTCCAAGCGCTGTTCCTACACGGCACCTTTAATTACAATCTCCATGGACACAGGAATTTAAAGCAGCCATTGCTAATGTTTGTGTTTGCGAGCAGGTTTGCACTGGAGGAAGTTTCTGCCCACGCCTTTCTTTGGGCATGAAAACTGCAATCATCACTTATACTTCGAGGAAGCTGTAAAAATCGAAACAAAATAAATCCCAGAAATAACACTCTCAGCATCGAGAGTGTATCTCACGTTTGTAATTGCCAGCACCACGCAGCAAAATGAGATCTATTTTCAGCTCCTTGCTCTGTCACAGCGGGCACCTGCAGAAACGTTGGCATTTCAGCTGTACTGATGCACTCTGCACTCATCCTGCATTGTATCAGCCTCTGAGAACGCTCTGGAGTCATATTTTAGATGGATTTATCAGAAAGAACGAGAAGCTGAGATTATAAAGTGGAAGACAGATTTCCTAATGGGGATCCAGTGATAGAAGTTGGTTACAAACAGAACAGAGGACAGGATTCAAATCAAACCACACCCCCCAAGATCAATGGGGAGGCAAGGAGATGCCTGGTGACAGCAAACCACAGTGCATGCACTGGCAAAAGCAGCCCTGAGATGATTATATGGAGATGCAGGCAACTTTAGGGGCAGTAAAAGTAGACCTAGTAGGATGCACTGCTGTGAACTACAGTTACTGCAGGTTGGAGCTCGATGACTGTTGAAGTCTCCTTCCCCTGATAGGGGATTATAAAAAGGAGGGGAATCGACTTTTAACTTGGGTAGATAGTGACAGGACAAAGAGAAATGGATCTAAGCTTAAGACCAGGTTGGATGGAGCCCTGGGCAACCCGGTCTAGTACCAGATCTAGATGGTGGCCCTGCCTGTTTGAGTGTGTGTGTGTGGTGGGGAAACTTAATGATCCTTGGGGTCCATTCCAACCCAAGCCATTCTATGACTCATGATTCTAAGCCATTCTGTGATCTTATTTTATGATTCTGTGATTCTGCTTCTTGGTAAACACGAAAAATGATATCACTACTGAAGCAATGGAGACTGGACGTAACTACCAGCACAGGGCCAGGAAAAGGCAAGCAAAGCTGTGGCTCTCAGTGTGAGTAGTCTATAGCTAATTACACAGTAATATGCAGAAAGAAAATTATTAATAATTAAAATGCTGCAGTAATTGTGGAATTTAACAAAAAAAACAAACAAACAAAAAACCCACCAAGCAATAGATTGACTGAGCTCTAAGAGCACTGAGCTCTCTGCTTAAGTTGCACCGTGCTGAGAACAGGAGCAACGTATGGCAAACATAACAAAGAGCAAAGCAGGAAGTTAAGTCAGAAAGAATAAAAAACCTTTTCAGGTGCCATGAATACCATTTAATGCTGCACAACCTGATTTATCTAATCCCCTTGTTGCCCGTGAAATTAATTTAACTGAAACATAATAATTCTTCAAGAATTAATTCTCTCAAGGCATCGCCCTATTCCACTACTGAACAAGAAGCAGAAATTCTTTCTGGTTTTCATTTTTTGGGAAAAGAAAGTAAAAAATAACCCCAGAACTATTTAGATAATGCTATCAGCACCAGTGTTACTAGAGTCATTATCAATGCTAATTGTCAATTAGCACAGCTATTGCTGTAGACCTGTGAACGTGCATCTACCTTCAGGGAGCAAGGCAACAAACCTTGTAACTACTCTAAAAACAGAACTTCTTAAAAGCTGTGCTAATTGGCAAGGGATTGTGCACCTGCCCAGACTGCTATGGGTTAAAGCCAGATCCTTTGCATTTCCTAAGCTTCTGACAATGTGTGAGGACTTCAGACCCAACCCAGGAGCAGCACATGCTCTGACCACACTTGGTGTGTAGGTAAGTTGAAGTCATGAGACATAAATACTGAAGTATATTTCAGAGCCAAAGGAGAAAAGAGGAGGAGTTGGTGGTCACAGCCACCAACTTCAGGCTGGGGGGTCACTCAAATGAGCCAGTGCTGACCAGCACTCATTTTATCTTCCCACTCCATGTAAAGCTGCCACAACAGCTTATGCAGCGCAGGAAAGGGACTTGGGTTCAGTAGCAAACACGCAGCATAATGATTCAAACTGCAGTGTTTTCTGTGAATGTCAGCTAATTAACCCTCTGATGCATCAGTGGCACTGTGACATATCATTATCCAATCAGAAAGATTTAAAGTGAAACCCCTTTCCAACTACAAGCACAAAGAAAAGCACCACCAAGTTGCACGGGGTTTGCAGATCCTACCTTCATCCCCGCTCACCTACTGCACCAACACTAGGAGGTTCATCTTAACACACACTTGTGGCTCTGAAAATAAGCAGCTAAAAGAAAAAGCTGATGAGAAACACGTTACAGTTGGTAAATTGTTTTTTGCAGGATGCAGCAGGCATCTGAAACAGAGCTCCTACTTCCACATCCTCAAGGGCGGTTTTGCGATTCCTTTCCAACTTCAGTTGCTTCAATATCCATATAACCACCAATCCAGTACCAGCTCACACAAACGTAGGTGGTGAAGGTCATCTTCAGTTTACTGTTGCATGAAGTTTTAAGACGTTTGCTTTGAAATGCAGTCATTTGGCCTTTGCCAAAGAGCGGCAGCTGGACTGCCATTTTTTAAAGCTCTCCCAGTCGTTCTGATTGTTTATTATTTAAATCAAAGAGAAATTAATTTGCTATTGGTCTTTGTTCCAGCTACCAACAGTTAACTTGAATAGCTGGGTCATAAAACAAATGGACAGCACTCAGTTTTCTCCAGGCACGTCAGCTGTTGTGCCAGTACAGAGTGCACTCATGGAAACAACACAAGGAATGAGAATGCTTTCTTGTTTCAGCATCAAGACCTCCACACCAAAGCAAAACACACTCTTGCAAAAAGAAACAAAACAGAACGAAGGTGGGTGGCACAAGGAGTCAGATTATTCACTTCCTCAAAAGAAAAGCAGTGCTGATGCGTGTTTCCATAGTAAAGCAGATGTGTCATCTTCCAAGACTACGAGTGGAATCAGTGAGACCAGACATTTACACAGCTCGGGCAGAGACTGAAAAATGCTGGGGAGCCAAAGAAATCCGACTGTAAATTCTGAATAGTAAACCTCACTGGCCTCTAGGAAGTAATTTGGAATTCCTAGGGTTGTTTAATGACTATATAAAAATATATGTGTGGGTGTATGTCTATAAATGTATATAATACATATATGCAGACATCTATACACGTGTATCTTTAGTTCATGGTCCTTCTGATATGATTGATGAGACGTTGTAAAATCCATATGACCCAGTATGATGTAGAGCATGGCTAAGTAGCCAACTGTACTCTAAAATGGTCCAAAAAGCAATAAAGTTAATCCAACAGGCATAATTACCACCTGCTTCATAGACTGTACAAATGAAGTATTTCCCTGCACGTTTGAAACTGCTGTCTTTCAGTTCGACTGGATTCTATTTTGTTCATGTAGCATATAAAAAGGTCAAGGAGGAGTGTGAGAGTTGAACAGGTAATTGAGTGCAGATTACTGCTGTGCAATTATAATTCAGTGAAACTTCACCGCTTCTGCACATTTTGCAGAGGAGGAAGATACAGATGGAGCAATGCTAAACATCTTTAAATCACGAAGTCTCAAGAAAAGGGTGGATGTGGCAAAGAGGGACATGGTTAGAGGGCATGGTGGGGATGGGTTGATGGCTGACTGGATGATCTTAGTGGTCTTTTCCAACCTTAATGATTCTATGAAAGAGGATATGTTCATTCATGTTTAGTGCCTGCTGCACACTCACCTTTCAGAGCATCTTCCTTCCCACTGAAGAGATGTGTGACTGTAATGCATGCGAGAAACAGTGCGACATTTAACCCATCTCACATGAGCTTCTGCTACTCTAACTGGCACATACAACACAGCAGCAGCAAAGAGAGGAAAAGGCAGCATGCTGTTTAAATACCATCCGTGTTAACTCATAGATAATACAGCACACTTCGTGTATTTCATGCTTTCAACTAATTGCTTAAGACATCCTGCTACAGTGTAGATGGTAACAGCACTGTGCCCTCGGTCTTCATTAAATGCCAGCTCTTAATAACAGACTCCAAAAGGGCTTTAATTGCATTTACTTGGAGCTCCTGAACTTTAAAAGTTGTTAATCAGATTTCTATGTAAATGGAATGACGATTAAAGGTTAAGTACAGGTTTCTGAAATTTCAGCAGTTGAAGACGTATTGCCCTTAACAGGGAAGAGAAACTACCAGGCTTGACAGGAACTAAACATCTTAATTAAATACTCAGAAGTACAGTACTTATTTCTGCGTGAAGTTCTATTTTCAAATGTCAAACTTAATCAGGCACTTGACAAAAACGTGCAATATCCCTACAGCACAGAACAAAAATGCCTTGGGATCCTTTCCTGACAAAACACCTGCACGTCTCCCAGTCCTCAGCTCCCCAGCAAATTCCAGTTCTCCAAGCCACTTGTCCCAAACAACGAGACGTGAAGTTTTATGGCTCTAAAGCTGCAGGAGTCCAGTTCAGAAATAGGATACATTTTTCAACATCAGCTTTTCCTCCTTTTGCTCGGTTTATCCCTGTAACAACAGTGTCATGCTGACAAATAAACATAAGGGCTCTTTATAAATCTGACTTTGCATAGATTTATTTCCCTCCAGGGTACAGTCCATCAATTATCACCGTCGAAGAGTATAAAAACTTGTTTGGTGGGAGTAAATTTACTATGTCTGCACCATGAGCAGCTGTTTGCTCTGGGTTTTGGTGCTGAATACTCACACTGACCCGAGATGTATTTCAATTAACTATGATTCCAGCCTCTGATTTCCATTCACTTGCAAAAACATCAGTCCTGCTAGCAACACGTCCTGCAGTTAGGTACAGGGTTGTACAGCAGAGACAAATCAACCTAAATGGGATCCATGGTCAGAGACTTTATGACAAAGTATGACAAAGTAAGAATGCTGTTCAGCTTGAGGCTCAAGTTATAATCCTGGTAAATAGTAACTGCACACAAGGTTATCCCCCAGTCTGAGCAAAGGACTTCAAGACCACTGCCTTAGGTCTGACACATACCGGGACCGGCTGCCACAGACTGAGCCACGTGTTTCACATCTGCAGTGAATTGACTAAATTGCAAACTGCCACATATTTTCACAAGTAACATGCATGGCAATGTGCAAACATGAGCTATTTGTACAACTAGAGACAAAAGAGCTCTGGGTTCTTAGAGAATTAATATTTAAAACTGGACTACAAGTCTGGATCGGTTTTTAATGACAAACTCTACTTAATCATAGGAAAACTTATTTTTCCAGTAAGCTACATAGCAGCTACAGTAACTGCTGGTCTACAACAACAGTGCTGGAAGGGATAGAATAATCAGACTTGAAAAAAGGAGGAAGAGTAAGGAAACTTCCACCCATAACATATAGCTGTATTAGGAGGCACTACCCACAAGTGATTTGACGCCGAGCATCAGGAATTGGAACTGAAAGAGGCTTAAAAAAAATCTGCTGTAGTTAAACCCAGTATTGTTGATTTACTCTACATAAAAGGCTTTTAAATGGATCTACAAGGAACAGCTGCAACGTTCAACTTAGAAAAGCCAACCGAGGAACATACCAAGAGTAATCTCCAGCATTTGTCAAAATTAACTTGAAGACTTTTAGATCTCACTCCTTTCACAAAATGCCTTAATAGTAAGATCATTTCAAGCAGCTCTGTATAGCAAGCACCACACTTCATAAAAAAATGTTTCCCACACTCTTGAAATACACGTTGGCATTTTCTAATTGCCCACATCCTTGAAGATCCAACCCCATCTGAATCTACAACTGTGGCCCAGAGGCGAAACGCCTAACAGAGAGAAACGGCCCATGAAATTAGTCACAGAAAGGGTTTATACAAAGGAACAGCAAAATGCTACAGCAGCAAACGAAGGCTTCTGTATGAACAAGCCCAGAGACTCCAAGACACTGACAAAAGGGCATGTTCCCCTTTGACATCAACCCAGCAGCCACCATTTCAAGGCCAGCTTATAAGGCCACTAACGTTTTTGAAATGACATCAGAACTAGAGACCTGCTTTGTCAAACTTACAATAAGTAAAGGCTGATATTCCTCCCATGCCCAAACAGTTGGAAGTGTGCATCAGTGTTCTCCGCAGTTTGGGTTTGGAGGCTGAGTACCACACTTCAGTAAGAAATTACCACTGACCTTATTCCAGAAATACGTGTCCCTAAATCTTCAGGGTCTTTGACGTTATCACAAATATGCTGATGCCAGAAGGGGGAGCTCATAGCATAGGCAAGATTCTTGTTTTCAGGCTTTGGGAGTAAAACAATAACAATTGTAAGCAGTTCAAAGCTCTCCTGTATGAGCCATTTCTTTTTGAAGTACCAATCAGGACCGCTACTCCTTTACCTTTTATGTCGCTCTACAAAAGGTACTGCACTGGGCCACCACAACGCCGACGTTAAGCAGATTATACCATTTCTGATCATGTACCATTACAGTAGACACTTGAATGTCTTTCTGCATCAGGGAGCCTTTTCCTCCCCCTTTCATCAGCTTATCAAATGAAGCTTAAACAGTAACGCTTGCATCTAATGATACTAGGGACCTTGTAATGGGATTAGGAAAAACACCATCATTAGTTTTGAGGAGGAATGTGACCTTGAAGAGATTTCTTACTTCACATTTTACGCGAACACAGCAGGAACAGCAAAATAAATTCCTAAAGAGATATGAGGAATGGATACGGAGAAGGAAGGGACCTTCTTTTCCCAAGTAGATCCTGTATTGCTCATACTCTAATGGCAAGTATGGAAAGAAACTGATAATCACATCACATCCTGGATCACAGGAGGGAAAGACAGACCCTTTCCAAAGCCAAGCTGAGAGGCTATTTGCTTATCAAAAGCATTTTTTTAAAAATCAAACTTCAGACAAGCCAAGGCCAGCACATGCATCATGGCTTCTTCCCCGGCACCCTCAGCACACATTTATCCTTCCATACACAGCACTGAAGTTCCTGTGGGACTCAGCACACAGCACCAATGTTTCCTGAGCTCTCTTCTTCCACAGCCCCACCAGGAAGCATCCTTCAGCTGCTCCTAAAGGTTCTAGCGACAAGTGTACACAGGGACAACTCCCACCCGTGGCCTCCAGTGGTGAAGTGCTGACCCCTGAACTCCTTTCCAAAGCACTTTTCCACACTGAGGATGCTCTGCACCCTGTCAAAGCACATCTGATTTGGAAAGTGTTCATTGGAGAGAAATTATTCTAGATAAAATTTACCTAGCAAGACCTGCAACCATTGCTTTGTTTACTCAGAAAAGCCTAAGTGCTTCTGGAGTAACTGCGTGGCTTCCAATATCCAAACCAATCATGCATGTCTTTGTTTCCTTCAGTAAAAACATTTCTTTAGATTGCCAAAAGGAAGTGTAAATGCAATAGCAACAGGAATCCATTTTACAGCTAAAAGCCTGAGCAAAAAAAAAAAAAAAAAAAACCACAAAAAACACACAAAAACCCACCACCAATAAAAACAACACTTCCTATTTTTATCATTTTCACAGGCTCTAAAGCAAACGACACTACTGCTCGGAAAGGACCTCCTCCTAAATGCACCATGGCATCTGCATCCAGCTCCTCACTACTGCAAAACACTTTCTTTGCTCTTCGAGATGCAGGGCGTGAATCCAATCCATCTGTATTTTCCTCAGCAGGAAGCCACTTGAGCCTGGTCCCTCCCTGCGAAATTCCAGCTCGCAGGAACATCGTCAGGCTATGGCCATACAGTCAATCCTTAATGTTTGTCATTTGTGCTGCCACTGCACAGTTCAGGAAGAGAAAACTGGAAGAAAAACAGTGCAGTGTGTCAGGTCAGCAAGTACACTGCTCCAGAGGGCTGGATCTTTGCAAACAGGTTCCAGATTTGGCTGCACTCTCCCCAGATACACATTTTAGTGATGAATGATTCATTTTAGGGGTGAATTATTCATTTTGTTCTGAACAACATCAAGTACAGGGGCTAGAGCAACTGAAGTGCAACCACAAGCTCGGCTGTCCAGGACTGGCACATAAAGGCAGAGCTCATCTGGACAACACCTTAATTCTTACAGAAGTCAACACTCACCCATGTAACATCTCAGGTTGCAGTGTGTGTGAAACTGGCAGGCTCGTGCCACTGGGTGGAGCCAAGATAAAGCAGATGGCTGCAACATAAATTTCAGATCTGGACCAATACTGCTACTGTTTAAGTGCCAGCTTTCCCAAAAGAAAAGCTGCCACTGCCATGGCAAACTCTGTCCCCTGAGGAATAACCAAACCCCAAGCATCGGTTCACTCCTGCTCCTCGATTTTGGCAATTAAACATGAATTTATTCAATCAGCACATTGCACAGACAGACCATCGCTTTGTGCTACTGGAATAATGACAACAGCCTCCACGAATCCCCTGTTACCACCACAGAAAAAAGACATAGGACCATCAAATTCACCTCAGCTGCTGAAGGCACTGTTTACCATTCCCAGCTTCTGTGCAATCACTTTATAATGTATTATGTTGTAATCTGCAAAGCTCACCCTTCATGGCACACGACTGCAGTCAGACATCCAAACTTGACTCAGTAGTGTTATTACAGATAAGGATGTCTATGGGTCCGGTTATGCAATGGTACATTTAACATATATCCATGTAACTTTAAAAATCAAAGTACGGAATGGCTTCTAGCCATGAACAAGGGCTAGAAGAAATGAGTATACAAAACCTGCATTAACTTGTCTCAATTTCAGATAATTACTTCTGAGGTTTTTAAAGACATTGTGACTCACAAGGGAGTCTGCAAATTTACCATCTTTTGCAATCTAATAATGTTGGCAGCTCTGAGAATTGCCTATTTATTGATGTGTGACACCAATCTATCACCAGTGGATAAAAAAGCTGTTACTTAAGAGTTCTTCACCTCCCTTATAATGCACAATTTCTGGTGAACAGCATTTTTCACGTGGATTACAAACAAACCAACCAAACAAACAAACCAAGCTCACAGCAGCTGACACAAATGAGAGGAGATGGAAGAGGTTATGCTACTGAACCGGACAACACTGCAGGGAGATTTGTCACTTTTATTTACTGCTGATGCAACAGGAGGTCCCAGAAGAGATCACACACACGGAACAAAGCTACTGGACCAGGAATCAGAGAGATCCAGAGCATCTTTTCAGTGCATGTAGCAGTTTGCAGCACATCCTCAGTTTCTTTCACAACTGACAGGCTTTGTCTCAAGCAACATTCAGCAGAGGAAATTCACTGTCTGTTCAGCATCATGTATAGTAGGGGTCTGATCTGTGCTGTGGTCTTTTGATATTACACAGACGCAATTAACAGAAATTGCACTGAGAACAGATGCAACTCTGACATGGCCCCAAGGAAGGGCAAAAAATCCAGGACCACTACACACTCTAAATCTCTTTCAAGCCAGGTGAAAGCAGGCTGCAGTCAAACAAAGAAAAGGCAACAGGCTCGATTTTACAATACACTGTGCACTTCGATAACCTACAGACACACAAATCACTGTCAGGCGTGAGCCAGCAGCTCCCAAGTGCTTCCTTATTCCCTTCCATTAGTCTGTTGCTTTTCCCCGATCCTATCACTCATAAATGGAGCCCTAATATATACCTTTATTTTCCAAAAGTTTAAATGCATCACAGTTCAAGTGTAAATAATTTATAAATCGAGAGGCAAGTAAGATTCTAGTTTGTAGCTGAAGCAAAGATAAAGCTTTTAAGAAGAGGAAGATGGAGATGTATGCACATCCATATAAACAAACACACACAGTTTGCCACTGCCAATAAAGATTTCACAAGGAAACCACCACTCCCCCACCCTCCTCCTTCAGATTCCCTTGATTTTAATACTGGTCCTTCAGCCAAAAGCTCATTACTAATCCAATTGTAATGTCACTTGAATTCTTATAAATAAGGGGACCACACAGAGAGCTGATGATTTTAATTCTGGCACTTAAATCAGAAGTGTGAAGTTAAATGTAGCACATATCATCCCTCTTTTGTTAATTCTACATTTAATTGCAATGTCTTGTTCTTCCAAATCCCAAATTGCAAGGCGGTATTTAGAACTAAATCAAACAAGTGAAGTTTCAAAGCTTTGATAACCAGAAGAGCTGGTGGATTGGTTCTCTAGCGTTTCATCCATCACTGAGGATGGCAGGACTATAATCCCAGTGATTCTCCTGGAATCACAGAAAATTGGAAAAGACCTCAGGAGATCACCCAGTCCATCTTCACACCCTAAAGAACCCGTTAAGTTGTCATGCCTGACAGATGCTCCGAAATTTTTAAGGATGCTACACAACAATATAACACCCCTAAATCATTCACTGCTTACATACACTGGCCATTAGGTTAGACATAAAGACAAGAAATGTCTGTCTCCCTTGCCAGTCTTCAAGCTCAGTACTTCCTCTCCTATCATACTCTGGAAAACATACAAGCCCCCTCTTCTTTTCATCTCATGATATATTTGAAAGCAAGACTCCCTCCGCCCCTCAAGCTTTCTCATCTCTAAGTAGATTGTTCCTTTTTTAACTAAAGTCACTTTTTTCCAGACATCTGATCATTCTGGCTGATCTCCTTTGAACTCCCTCTGATCGTTTGGCTTCCCCCTTGAAAGACAAAAGCCAAAGGGAAGATAGGATAGAAACCTTTTCAACAGTGACTACAACAGGGTTATTTCCCAAAATCCTGCAGGCCATATTCCTCTGGTACTCAGCAGGGGTAAGTTTTTAGTTGTTTCTTTTAGTTGTTTGCTTGGCTTCACATTCAGATCCCATTTATGATTCTCCGTACCATACGAGTCCTTGTATGAATGAGAGAGGTACCCAACTACTCACCTCATAACTACACAGAAGCAACAACATGCATATTTCTCTTTTAAAATTCAGTATATTAAGACCCTCTAAATACTAATCATGTCCTTCAAAGCGCTTCTGGAGCCCTCCTTTCAGTATGGTATTTGCAAGCTTAATGATTCTCTACTGCATTATTCAAGCCATTAACAGAAATATTGGATAGCACCAAGCCCCAGACAAAGCACTCAAAAGAGCCATTAGATAAATCCCTTAATAGTGAACCCTTCATAACTTCTTATTTTCCAACCAGTTGTTTACCCCACCTCATTACAGTTTCATCAACATCACAGATCCCCAAGTCAGTTATAAGAATAAGTGCATGACATGCTCACAGACAGCTCACAGTCACCAAGACATGGGCCACCCACTGCTTCTCCATCCTCTACAATCCCTGCCACCATCTCCTGGAAGGAAACTACATCAAGTTCATGCTTGACATACAGCAATACCTCCTCTGATTTTATACATTTAGCTGGTTTATAGGTTTCTACGTTTTTCCTAGAAGTCAGAGTTAAAAATAAATGCTCCTGAAGTCTGGGTTCTGACCCTGCCTCTTTTTTGAAAGACTGCCTCTAGTTTCCTTTTTCTGACTTTCCAGATCTCCTGGGATTTTGGAAGTCTCCTTGCATGAAGGTGCTGCTCATGATTAGCCTGAAGCAGAAGGGACAATAATGACAATGACTGAGGGCTTATGAGAGGGGAAAAAGGAAAGAAAAATCAAAACATAAGTTTTCTAACCCCTACCACATAAACTCAACAGGATAATTAAAGAAATAGAGAGAGTGGGCTAGACCCAGCAATAGAACTCTTTTAGAAAAGCCTTCCTGTAACTCAACCATTGGATAGACCGTGCACAACTGGAGCCTGAGTGGAGTACCTAATAAAAAAGGTGTTAAAATTAATAAGGATGGATGCTGAAAAAAGCAGGTCCGTGAATTCTGGGGGCACTGTTTATTTTCACACTGTAGCATGTAATCCACCTTTAAGCTGCTGAACTGCAGAAAAAAAGTTATCCCGTAATCGCTATGCATTTTACCTTGGATTTTGCATTTTCTATCTGAGGCTCCTCCTATTTTTGTTCATTAACAACAGAACGAATTCTTATTTTTCTTTGTCAACACACAGTTGATTTCTTTTCCAGCTGCTCAGCAGGTGGCATGTGAGAAGCCTGGTTTTCTGTGGCACTGGTTCTCACAGTTGATTCATCTCATGTAGATCGCAAAGCATAATCTCTGGTGGAAGTCCTTCCCATTGCAAGGTCATTCACAGTATCACTCTCCTCTCAAGATTTCTATACATTTATTATCACACAGTCTTTCACCTAGAGGCAGCACTAACCAGGTCATATATCCACACCAAACCTGTAACAACATCCGAAGTTAATTTTTAATCTGTCAGTCAAGGAGTTCAAGGTGTTAGGAAAAGGAATTCTGGACAACACAAAAGCAGATCTCTCATTTGGGCTACCAGCCTAAAAAATGACACCACATCTCGATTACTACTTTTCCTATGCTCAGCTTTCAATGGAATTCATTGAATTTTTTTTTTTCTTTAAGTTGTGTTCATTGTTTTTGTCTCTGCATAGTCCAAGGTTTACTGTGACAACATCTCCAACACCTAATCCAGTATTAACCTTATAGAAGCACAGAATCAGATAATTGTTTGAGTTGGATGGGACCTTTAAAGGTCTTCTAATCCAACTCCTCTGCAACAAACAGCAACATTTACATTGATCAGGTTGCTCAGACTTCCAAGAAGAAGATTATAAAGAGGACAATATTCTCTTTGTTCCCATCAATCTGTCTTCATTCATTTTGGGCAAGTCGAGTAGCACTTAAGAAGTGCTAAACACAATGCAAAACACATTTAAAGTGTCACTAAATTACACGGCTCTTCCACTGCTGGATTTCACAGTATTTTCATCAGATTTGTCCCATTCTTCAATCCACTACTGACTCTGTCAGCCCAATTCTTGGAAAGAAGAAAGAGAGACAATAAGCCAACACAGACCCTGAAGGAATCCTCTGCAAATGGTATCCAGAAAACAGAATCCATGGAGAGACACGCCTAGAAATACAATTTGATTTCTCCATTTAAATTTCATCTTTGTCAAGTAAAGCAGACAAGAAGTTTATTTTTCTTCCTTTATGTGCAAATCTGCACATAACATGTCTGTGGGAAACATGGACTACTGTCATGTATGTTATGACCGAAGACCTATCCAAGTACTCACATTCTTTAGGCCTTCTCTTTTTAAACCTAAACCCCTAAAGAAACATTGAACAAAGGTGATTAAAACATGAGCAGAGTAAGTTTTAGATCAACTGCAGTCACATGAAAAAATCTACTACTCTGCATGTATTTTCTGACCCTGCTGAGATGGAAACCATTATTGCATGTTTCTGGAGTGGGAATAAAACAGGAACTGCCACCCACATTTCCTATCCTATCCATCATTTTATCACGTAAATTTATTTTCTTCTTAATGAAAACAAGTCCTACTTTCTTCTACCTTTCTTCAGATAGCAGTTTGCATGTACACTGCGTCTAGCCCAGCCCCTCCCTTAATCCCTTCTAGTTCCACAAAACATTTCAAGATGAGCACAAACTACTCAAGGCAGAGATTGAGTCGAAGCTTTTCAGTACTCCTTTCTATACAGCCAGTACCAAATTTAGTCTGAGCCCAATTCTTCATGCACTCAGCAACATCTTAGCTTAAGCCACAGCTTGCACATGCCACTGAGCTTTCTAAAAATGACACCCACTTTTCTGATAACATCATGCATGTTATCAGTTACACTTTCCTCTTTTCCTTCTGATCATTTTTTGATGGTTCTTGCTTTATGCTTCCAGATCAGGCTTTTTAATCAATTACAAGAAAAACAAAACATACAAGAATAAAAACCAACAAATCCAATGCGTATTTGGAGTTGTTGGAAAGTTCTTTATCCCTTACAAGTGCTCTGTGTAAGCTCTAGAAAACTCATAAGAGCAATTTTTTTTCTCCCAAAAAGAAATAATTTCTAGAGCCTTTTGTATATATAAATAAGACACTGCCACTTTTCCCCCTATCTTTACCTGTAGGCTTCAAGGGAAAATTACTTATCTTAAGGTATCTCGGTGACTTCATACTTTTTCTTCCTAAAAATCCCTTCTGATACACTGCTGTTGAGCTTAATTTAATTTCAAAGTTCCATTTACAGCCTTGAGCTCTGCCTATGCATCTTTACCATCAGAAGAGTTTTGGGATAGCTTCTTCATCTACAATTTCAAAACCACGACTGGTTTCAGATCAGTCGTTTAGCTTTCTCAATTTATGTTAACACAATCATGGACAATTCAACAAAATCATGTCTTCTGCAGGCATCTGGCTTTTAATAGCCTAAGGATATATCAAATATATTCATCCCCCAGACCCACAATGGTCATCTTCCTTTCCATTGCCTAATCTAAAATACATTTCAGAGTATTAGTTCTCCTAAGCTTTGATTTATAAACTCACCTGTGACAATCAAACCAATCTCCAGCTCTGGCTGACACTGTTCATCTATCTGCTGCTTTTCTTACTGTTTGAAGAGACATAATTCTGCAACTGTACAACTGAAAAACAGCAAACTACAAATTCTGCTTCCTTTCCTCATATAGGACTTAGCAGTTTAACCTTTATACACCTTCTTAGCCATCAATTTCATTTTTTGATACACAGCTTGCTTCTCTGGATGCTTCAAGTAATTACACTCTAGGAACAACTACCAGGTGTCTCAATTTACTCATTTCAAACCATTCAGCAACCCAAGACGCAGCCTTAAGGCCACTTCTCACCTATGTTTGGGCTCTTGAAGCAGCCATTATAACAACCATTCAAGAACTGCATCATCGGAGTCTGACTCTTCCACTTACTCAACTACAACATCAGTAACAGAGGATAGCAGCCACCATTATTTTGTGTTGGCCTCAGAACACTCTCAAAAAGTACACCCCGTTTCCATTCCTTGGATTAAAAAAAACCTGCTAACACACTTTAACTTTTACAGCATAATATTTTCATCCCTGTATGTGATCTCCTCCTCCCCCCTTGTACTCTGAATTTGTATGTCACTAGACAGAGGAATCCTTTAAATAAAGCCATGTTCCTCCACCTCCTACAAAAAGTCTGTCTTCCATGCACAGTCTGCAAACAGCTTTACAGATTTCCACTGACATTCGTCATCTCACCACCTTTGCATAATGAACTCTGCATCTTGGTTTTCTCCATCACTAGGGAATCCAACCACCTAATTTTTATTTCACTTGGTTTTTAGTTCTATCTGGTACCTGTTTTACATTCAGTTGCTTCATCTTTAATTTTTATGTAATTTCATGCATTCTCCTTCCCGCAATATGTCGCTGTTTGTAAGTGATTTGTTCACTGATGGGGATGCTTAGACAGCAAATATTTACCTTACTACTGAAGACAAATTTTTTTGACATCTATCATCACCCAACTTTCATACAGATAAGGAAACAGTCCCTACTGAATTATCATGACAACTAGATGCATCCAACATAGCATTCGTTTATCCACCTCTGACTGAAGAGCCATCATGTATTTCAGACATTTACATTTGTAAAGACTAAATAAAAACAAAAACAAAAAAAAACATGGAAAATGTTAGAATTCACTGTTTTCTTTGTCACTATTTTTAAGATCATACACTTATATTTGCTGTAAGGGATTGTTATTCACTTTTCCCTTTAATAAAAAACACTGTCTCTCTCTCTAAGAAACAAGCAAAAAATACTTTTTGTTCTGTGCCCTTTATGTCTGATCACCGAGTCGACTTGTCTTAGATATTACTAGACAGATTTCATACATTCCCTTTAATTGCTACTTACATTCCATCACAAGCTTTCTGCAAAATGTTCCGTTTCAATCTAATTGTCTCAACCCGTACTAAGCTCCAAGTCAGCTTTTACAGACAAGTACTTCTGAAGTGCATTTCAAATAATTGTCATCAGCCAAATAATCTTCGGGCTGAGAAAGTCTTCTCTTGTTGCGAGAAGAGCCCACAAGTTTGGAGAATCAGATTTAAAAAGAAAAGAAAGAAAAAAACAACCACTTCTCTACTTTTTTCCTCACAATATTCTTTAACTTGAGTTCTTGTTAAGTATCAGCTTAGCTGTTTCCTTTCCTAAGTCTTCTTTTTAGTCTTTGTTACAGGGGTAGATAGTGATAGGACAAGAAGGAACGATGCAAAATTAAAAGAGGAGATCTACATTAATGGTGGGGTGCTGGAACACGCTGTCCTGAGAAGCTGGAGATGCCCCATTCCTGGAAGCCATCACGGCCACTCGGTTGGGCCCTGGGCAAACTGATCTAGCACCTGATGTAGTGGTTGACAACCTTGTCCATGGAAGGGGTTTGGAACTGGATCATCTCTGAAGTCCCTTCCAATCTGCAATCAATTCTACGATTCTATGATATCAGGTAGATCTGTGGTCTCTGTCCAGCAGGGAAGGAATTTGGCCCATCTATGCAGACAGCCTGCATGAGGACATGAACATAGAGCACTCAAGTTCTTGAAGCAATTAAGATGCTCATGTCTTACCAACCAGTTCCCCCTATTTACTACATGCTAATAATGCTACAGCTGAAACTACAGGAGAAAAAGGTTTTATCCATTCATATATGGAAACAGTACCTCATTGACACAGCTGCCTGGTGTTGTTGGTATACCAAAGCCCTCACTTTTTGAGAAATAATGTTTTTAATCCACAGCACAACAGATTTTCTTAAGTGGATAATGAACTGGTAGCCACAGATCACTCCATCTGCATGCTGACAAACAGAGTGAAAATGACCACTTTGTTCTCATAACCCACACAAGTGACACTTCGGAAACGCAAAGAATTCCCCACAGCTGCTTTGAGCCTTGGGGATTCAAGCTGGGTTATTTCCCAGTAACAATACGGAAATAAGCTTCTATCACCTTCTGACAGAAGGTTCTACCTTAGCTTATTACAGAAATATCTTCATCCTGCCAGGTGCTGGGCAGCCTGGCCATTGGCCAGCAAAGCACTTAGGCACGCACACAACTTACACCACGTGAACGGTCCCAATCAAACCATACACCTAATTGCTTTTCTGGATGAGAGCCAACGCACTCAACACATTGTAGATCAAGACCTCACTGACAACACTGATATCCCCACACATGCAAATCTCAGACACACACACAAAAAAAAGATCCAGTAGAGTCCTTAAAACCTGCTCCCAACTGCTCCTCTATCCGTCTAAACACCAGATAATAACAGATAATTTCCATCCTGTTAGTTCAAGCATATGAATGAATCGTTTAACAAGAATGCATTCAAACTTTGACAGATTATGTGACAGATTAATCACTTATCTCTGCAATTCAGAACTTGCAGATCAATATTCGCTAATAAATATCCTTCCACCTCAAAGCGCTCAATTTTCCTGAAATTCTGCACAAGAAGGGTTTCACTGACAATGACGAAATTATAAACAATTTGTTCTGTGAAAGTGAATCTCCTGCTGTTCTGCTTTCTGCATATGGCTTGGAGATGAACCTCAAAGTGGAATATTACATTTATTTCATAGTTAAGAACTTTTCTAAGCAAAAACAAAAAACAAATAACAAAAAATAAACACCAGCTTTTCATGCTGTGCTGAAAACAAAGCTTTCCAAAGAGAAAGGAACGTACACAAGTGACCTCAATGAAATAACAACTCAATTAACAAGAATATCAAACCTCTTCAAATCAAGTTACAGGAAAGGTTTTAAATGGTCCTCTAGATCTTAGGAAGCACAAAACCTTTTCTGACCAAATTACTTTCAATTCTTCACAACTGTGCACAGATAGGAAATAGTCACCAACGCAGAAAATCAATAGGAAATGTTCCAGACAATAAGGCAGCAGTAAGATGGACCAAAACACTACATTCAGGTCAGATAGGAGTTTGGAGAATGAAGAAAACAAGTGAGCTAAACAACACAAAGGCTACTGAACAGCCCCGCATCCACCTCCGATTTAAAAACAACATGGTCATTTGTTTAATTAATCAGATCACAGGAAAATAAAGACATGAAAGGTTATTAGCAGAATAAATCCCCTAAACAAAGCAAAGGATATCTATGAATCATGCACTGGAGAATCCAAACATTAAACCACACAAGCCAATACATCACCCTTTACAGCCTTTGGTTCAGCACGCATTGTCATAAGGCAAACTTTACTTCAAATAAGCAACTTGTCCAAGGTTGTACAGAAAGCCAAATGCAGAAGCAGGACTGACTCATGCCCACTGTTCTCCAAGCTGATACTCTATCTCCTGCTGTTAAGACCCTCTTCAGACAGAGGGCTCTAAAAATTACTGCCATGGAAAAAGAGGCCATTTACAGATTTTACCGAGGCATATTATCTATTTGTCCAGCAGACGGCTAAAAAGATAATAAAGGGCGTGGAACACCTCCCTTATGAAGAAAGATTGAGAGACCTGGGTCTTTTTAGCCTTGAAAAAAGACAACTCATGGGGGATCTGATCCACATCTATAAATACCTAAGGAGCGGGAAGCAAAGGGATGAGGCCGGACTCTTCTCTGCAGTGTGTGGTGATAGGATGAGGGGAAATGGCCACAAACTGAAGCACAGTCCACACAAATGTGTATGTGAACTTCTTCTCAGTAAGAGTGACAGAGCACTGGCACAGGCTGCCCAGAGAGGTGGTGGAGTCTCCCTCCCTGGAGATATTCAAGACCCGCCTGGATGCCTACCCATACAACCTGGGCTAGGGAGCTGCTTTGGCAGGGGGGTTGGACTAGATGATCTCTGGAGGTCCCTTCCAACCCCTACAATTCTGTGATGTTATTTATCGTACATACATACAAGATCTTCTCCTTGTATATAAGAACGCAATGACAAAGTTGATTACTGTATAACCGTGTACACAGCATGCATGAATTCTTCAAGTAAAATACAATCAAGACTGGATAGCCATGAAGAGAAACTAGAATTTTGGGCGTAACTTCTTTTGTGCAAGACAATGGTCAGTCTTCCATCAGCTAATGAGCTGTTCTCAAGATTACAAAAATAAACTGAGGTTTAGCAAAGACCTCACAGAAATCTCCTCAGACTCATTATGAAGACCAAATCAGCTTTACTCTGCTAAGCCAGCACATATTTTAAGTGAAGTCTCACAAGCAGTTTTGCTGGCTGGATTACTTGTGCAAGCCCAATTTAGCAGGTGCATAAATGCCAACATCATCAGGATCTTCCTGAGAAGCTGGGACTGACATCATGGAATTATAAAGGTTGGAAAAGAACTCCAAGATCACCGAGTCCAACCATCATTTTAATATAACCATCAGAAGTTTAATACATCAAAGCACAACTATGAACTCAGTTACAGCCTAGAGCATCTAGAAAAAAAATCACACTCACCCCCAAATGATCATTTTTTCTCCTTGGACAGACTAGCCAGTGTGTTATCTTTTGGTGCTGTTGTTTTGTTATTGCTATGTGGTTGGGTTTTTGTTTGTTTGTTTGTTTTGTTTAACTTTTTACCTTCCTTTGCACTACACAGACACAATCCCCTCAACACCCCCCCCCCCCCCAAATACCAAAGTTTTGCACTGTGAAGCTCTGAAAGAGCAATAGCTTTTGCAACTGTTGTCAGAGCAACAGAAGCAATTTCACTGGGCCACTGCAGCTCCTTCAACAGCATGTAGAGTCTTTTCAAGCACATGATGACATAAAATAATAAGCCAAGTTCCAGAAGTTTCGATTCTGTACTCATAAAGCTATTTTAAGTACCCTAGACAAATATAAGAAATCTTGTCTTTCCATTATTTTAGCCTGGACTATTGAGAAGCAAAATTTTAGCAAGTGGAATGCACAGATGCAAGATAACAGGAGAGTTGGGGGAGTGAGAAGCCCTGTTAAACTCAGAAAAGAATGGGAACATGGAGAAAAAGAGCTCTTCAAAAGATCTTTCAACCACAAGACAGCAAAGATTTTACAACATTCTTCAAAAAGTTTGTTCCTCCATTCCCATTCCACTAGGGAGAGTTAAACTGAAGGAGGATTACAATTGTACTTCTACTAAATTACCTCTGCATTGAGTCGGAAGAGTTGCAAACTGCACCATACGTATGTCATCAAACCATTCAGCACTAGAAAGCTATTTTAAGAGTAAATGCATCAAAACCAATAAAAAAACAACCCAAACCAACAACAAAACCAACCAACCACCTCTTAAATACCACCCGCACCTTGGTTCTTCCTTTGCCCAGCACAGACATGGCTGCATGTAACTATCCAAAGTTCTGTCTGCATTGCAGACTGGTTTGCAGATAAGAGTTATTTGAGGCTGCAAAAGCTGCTTATTAATCTGTTTCTCAGCCCCCCTAAAAAAATCTAAATGAATTAAGAACCCTCAAGTTAACAGTATTTCTCCACCCTGACTGTATTTGCATGCTGCACTGCTTCATTTTTAGCACTTACCCCCTCAAGCAGACACCAACTTAAAATTCTGAGGGGACTGCTCCTGAGCAGAGTTAAAGGATTTTCACTCATTCTGTGTCACACTTCAGAACAAAGGAAAACTCTTTCATGATCATTAACACAGCACAATATTATGTATCCAGGTGATCACATCCCTAACAGATCATGTAATAATCTTACACAGACCATGAAGAACTATTACAGCTTGTGCAGGAGACTGTGTTTCTATACCACCAATTATTAAGTAAACCTTTAACTTGATCTTTAAAGAAACTGTTAATTATATAGCTCACAGCAAAACTAAATGCAAAAGAAAAGAATATTTAACAGAACCTTCAACCTGAACCCTTGGCATTAAACAAGTGCTAACAGAAAATACAAGGCTAGCACTTCTGGAGGTTGAACTGCTGGGAACATGTATCATCAGGTAGAGCACCAGGATGAACGATCCACTCAGCATTACAGTACACACTTCTCAGAAGCAGAACACATTTCTTTTGCGACCTTGGAGACAAATCTCATAATCTCATTCTCATCTGCACCTGCATTCCTTCATTTGGGTATTTGATGTTTGGATTTTCGTTCAGATGACTTTGCAGAGAATGTCAGTACATGTTTAGGTGGACTATAAGAAGTAGGAAATCATTTCGGTTCTGCTCATGTTTGACTACAGAATACATTTAAGCCATCAATGCAAAAATTCAGATTAATATCTAGCTATTTTTTCAGAAAATGCTATACACACACACACACACACACATATATATATATATAAACTATAAGGTACACAAAATACAAATGTAACAGTCAATGTAAAGAATAAGTAACAAAAAACATCTCTCAAACTCTATCTCAGAAGAATATTACGTCAGAGAACATTAGGAAGAATGATTCCTAAGAAAGAAAAAGCCACATTTGGGAATGTAAGGACCAAATTCTAACCCATTTTACACAAGTTGCAACCACAGAGGTTGCAATCAAGAGAAGCCTGATTTCTACACTGCAAATTTCTGCGAATCACATCTTCTAAACTACTTTCAAATGCATTAAAGTAACCTAAAGATGCAGAGGCTTTATTTCTGAACAACAAAGATATTAAGTTTTCAAAATCCCAGTGGCTATGAAAACCACAAAGAGGGTCACAGTTCTGCGAGCTGCTGGTATGACACATCCCTCGTGAAGTTACTGACAGAAACCTCTCTTCTTCAATACTACTTCCTCCCACAAAGCTGAATCAGAAGGATGCCCACATTTTTGACTGCAGCATGAAGTTTTCCACTTAGCAGCAGCAGAAACAAAGCCTTAATATTATTTTCACAATTTAACTGCAGCTACAAGTGCCTCGTCCCCCTGGAATATTTACTTCTTAGTACTTCTCCAAGCATGAAGGCAAAAGCAAAGATCTGAAGCGTATTTGTAACTGTATTTCCTAATTGCCTGAGCCATGGATGTTAAGCACTGAAGAACCATGAAATATGTTGGCTTTGTTGAGATGAATGCCTCAAAAAAAGACATGGCACCTGTCCTGCTGGAAATAAGTGTCCTTTACAACAGGTTACTCAACTACATTTGCCTTGGAAGACAGAAGGAAAATGAAGCTTTTAGAGTGAAAATATGGCAAATGCAAAAAGAAATATATAAACACACGTATGTGTGTACAACTGCTTGCCTTACACAACACTGAAGAGCTCCAAGCTTTAGTAACAGCACATCATTAGAAACATCCGCTCTCCTGCTCATCACAGATGGAATTGCAGTAGTTGCATGTTAGGTACCACACTGAAGGACACTGCAATCTGTAGATATTAGCAGGGAGATGAGCAGCATTTTCACCATTACATCACAAGAGTTTTAGGAACACTCTCCACCACAGTCACCACATCTGAAGATTTTTGGTGATATCTTAATATTTCCAACACTAGGATAAAGACAGGCTCTAAAGAAAAGACACCATCATGAATTAAAGCAAATTATCAAGAGAGGTTAGCATGTGAGAACAATTCAAAGGCACCATCAAAAGGCACCATCATTTATCACTCTGGCAGGTAACGTGGTTGGGAAATGCAGTTTTTCTAACAGGGCATCAGGCATGTGACATACTGATTAAGCTGCAAGGGAACATAGCACCAAATCACTGTAATAAAGTGAGATCATCCTTTTATTGCATCCTAGCTAATCATGAGCAAGTCTGCTTGTTTTATTTCATTGTCCTTTGTGAATCAAAAGGAACAATTTTTGATATGCTTAAGGAACCATTCTGATTCACTGACCTGCTGGGAGGTCTAACTGATTTGGGTTGTCCTCCTGGTCCTATGCAACAACTGCTGACTGCTTAAGGATGGGAGGGAAAACTAATGACACGATTAACCTTTCTACAGTTGAAATGAATCTGCCATGCAGGCACAAGTCCTGTTTCCTGCTTTCATCTGAAGTGTGCAAGGCCGTAGGTCAGCCCTTGGACAGGACAACAATCAGCTCCCCATTCTTTACCTCCTGTCATGAGCCTTTGGGATAGGAGGCTTAACACAAAAGACCTGGCCATCAGTGTGCCTTCTTTAAAAAAAAAAAAAGACCAAAGTTACACGAATCGTTATTTTGCTTAGTAGTTATTATAATGCAAAATTAGATGTGGGATTTTCAAAAGAATCTAAAGCAATTAGTTGCCCAAGTCCCACTGGATTGCCAAGGGAGCTAGATCCTAAATGCCTTTGGCTCTTTTGGAAAACCCCATCCATCAAAGAAATTCATAGGGTGGTTCAATAACAACTGTAGAAAAAAAACAAGTAATGAGCTGAGTATTATTTCAGAGCTATTTTTGAAGAATTTTACAGGGCTCCTCAGCCACTACATCACCAAATAATAGCACCACCACCAAGTGATCACTAAGTTGCACTGTGTTACTAAAACTAAAAGGTAATGCTCCAGTAAATAAAAGCATCAGACCCACATCACTCAGACCACAGCATCTAAGCTAAGCACACACCTTTTTCATTCTATTTTCTTAATACTGCTCTTTGATGTTTTTTCAAGACTATGCTATAAATATAAAGCAGAAGGAGTCCAGCTTTTATTACTGGAAAGACTGAATTAACAATGCAACACATTTTATTATTATTTTAATCAGTTTCCAGCTCACAGCTTCACTGAGAGTACACCAACAATCACACATTTCTTAGTTTCTTTCCAGCAAATGAGGACCCCAAAGAGCTATGCAAGGAATTTAATTACATTCTAGGTGTAGAACGACTGCATACGGGTCACATTTAATTAACTAGTTCCCTCATCTCCCCCTTTTCTCCAGTGAAAATAGGTTTCCATGGTTCCTAGCATGGACACAGTTACTGTCTCTTACATTTGTTTGCTTAAGATCAATTAACTCACAGGTTCTTGAATTAATAATCGTATTACTTTTGCATATATAGCCTATATTTTGATAGCTGTGGACCATAAGAAAGGGGAAGAAAAAAGTAGAGGGCTTTTCCACAAGCCACCAACAAGCCCTACAGAGGGCTATCACCACTTGCATTTGTTGCATGAAATAGGAGATTCAACATCCATTCTTAGCAAACGTGGTACCTGAATGATCAGTCATCGGGATAGCAGACTCATTTTGTTACATGGAATTGAAGAGCTGCCTCACCAAGCTTGGAAGTTCAAATTGGATGAGCACTGCAGCAGAAGAAATCTGTGTACGAAACTGAAGTGAGACTCAACCTCTCCCTGAAGTTTGCACAACAAAACAACAGGAATGCTGAGGAAGGAGGGAAGGGAAGGAGTACTAGTAAAAAATACAGATCTGGTACAAACATAACATTTTCAAACTGTTCCTCCTTGGAAGATGTAAAATATTTTCTGTGGACAGAAGACAGAGCGCCCACAAAAATAAGCATTGTCTAGAATTCTTTTACTTTTGGGGTAAGGTGGGTGGTCACATAAAATTCTCATCTTTCTTGGTTCCTGCTGGACAGTTTTTGAAGAAAATCTGTAAGATTAAGCCTTTAAACACAATAAATGTATAACCAGTATTGAAATTTTATTCCAACCCTGAAAAGACACTCATTCTTGCCCTAACAAACCTGCAGAGCACTGGTATCAGAAAACCATCAGGTTTACTTCTCCCTTTCGACATTCTCTGGTGTACCAGACAAACTGGCATGGAGCAAATGCAGAATTAAATAACCATGTACCTTGAAATGGAGCAGGACTGACTAAACTAATTCCCTTTTCCTGCTTCCACAAGTATAGGGTATGGGCTCTTCTGTTACCATTAAGCTCATTTTCTCCTCATCTCTGTAAATCCTGTATAGGTGGCTTTGTTTGCTGAAGGAATATGGGTTGGGAGTTGCACAGAGTACAGCCTGACAGGGAAGAGGGACTTCCAGAAACACTGTAGAGTTATTCAGAATTTATGTAAATCCCTGCATGAGCTTCCATTAGCTACTGTTGGCTCTTGGCCAATCAAAATACTGAGATTTGCACACTATACGGCTAGAGAAATACTCATTAAGCTATTATGCAAATGGGTATGCTGTTTTGTAAGGCAAAAAAAAGTGCACACTTCACCTATAAAACTTGATTTTTGGTGTCACCAATCACACGAGTCCAATCAGCGGGGACAACGGATCTTTAGTACCAAGAGCTAAACTTGGATCTACTGCTGCGAACTCATCACCTGCAAAGAATCTAAAAGCATGTAAAACCAACAACAACAACAAAAAAAGACTGTTAACTACATGAAGCAATGTTAAATTTTGATTTTACTTCATAGAATCATAGAATCATAGGGGTTGGAAGGGACCTCAAGAGATCATCAAGTCCAACCCCCCTGCCAAAGCTGGTTCCCTATACCAGGTCACACAGGTAGGCGCCCAGGTGGGTCTTGAATATCTCCAGAGAAGGAGATTCCACAACCCCTCTGGGCAGCCTGTGCCAGTGCTGCATCACCCTCACTGTAAGGAAAGACATGTTTTCAAAATAGCCTCTCTGTCCGATTCGCTTAAAAATAAGAAATGCTTCCAATGGAAAAACACACGTCAGCCCATTTCAGACCCTGTGTCACACGAGCACGTCCCACAAAGGAAACAAAGCAGAACAAAAGCATGAGAAGTAGTTCAGATTTTCCATTTCAGCTGTTGGGACAGACAGAGAAAGCAGCATCTCCCACGCTCATTTCTTCCAAGTCAATCTTGAGTTGTTTATTATTATTTTCTTTAAACTCATGGTTAGATGTCAGCAACTGCCATTATCAGAACACTGCGGAGCGCGACAGAAGGATTTGGAGGTGGAGGAGAGTTGTTTGTTCTCAACACAAGTTGGGAGTTCGTCATTCCCAGCAAAGCACACAGGCTTTGAAGCTCTTCAGATTCTCTGAGTCCCAAAATCGCTGGTGAATCATCAGCCACTTGCTGGTGGCTTGTACATACGCAGTTGCACAATATATATATAGAAGCAGAGACTACATTCTCTGAGTACTTGGGATAAAAGATGGTGAAAGCTTGCTTCAGCAGAAGTTGCTCAACCCAAAGAATGTATGTGAACTAATTACAAGCAAATATCAAGGTTGATTCTGTGTTTTAAAATTTTCTCACCATGGCTCCCACTCATACACATACCCTCACTAGCACTGCACTTTACCCACTTCAGACTCAAGTCTTCATTTTCTAAAACCAGAGTTCAACACTACCCACTGAAAAAATAATGCACATGTAAACCCAGTGACATATTACTCAAAATCACTGAGAACTATTTGCAGACTTCCTAAATAAAGCCTCTTGGAAAAGGAAGACCATAGAACCGTAGAATTGCTCAGGTTGGAAGAGACGTTCAAGATCATCAAGTGCAGCCTCAACCTAACCATACTACCCTAACTCTAACAACCCACCACTACATCATGTCCCAGAGCACCACATCCTGTTTTTAAACACTTTCAGGGAGGGTGACCCAACCACCTCCCTGGAGAGACTGTTCCAGTGCTGAACAACCCTTTCTGTAACGAAGTTTTTCCTTATATCGAACCTAAACCTTCCCTGGCACAACTTGAAGCCATTTCCTCTTGTCCTGTCACCAAAGAGAAGAGACCAACCCCGCTCTCACTGCAATCACCTTTCAGGCATTTGAAGACAGCAATAAGGTCTCCCCTCAGCCACTTCTTCCCCAAACTAAACAGCCCCAGCTCCTTCTGTTGCTCCTCTTAGGGCATATTCTCCAAGCCTTTCACCAGCTTTGTTGCCCTTAATGATCAGTCAGAGAGACCATGACAGAAAGCACAAAAATAAGCAGACTACTGAAGCTTGTGGGCTGCCACCAAAACATTAATTGAAACACCAAATTCTAAGCATTGGGTGTAATGCATATTCATCCATAGTGTCAAGAGGAACAAAAAGCTCAAAAACTTTTAACAAAAACAAGTAAAAAGCCCACGATAAGACTCCCTCCTCCTACAGTATCAAAATGCACATCAAAACTATTAAGTATTTCAAAACCTTTCCTTTTTTTTTTTCCCACTCATTCAGATATTGGCTTCCCCATGTGTAAAACACAGAATGGCATCACCCTGGCGAGATCAGATGACTGAGTCACTTTGATGATGAGAAGCATGCTGTGAAATCAATGTTCCTAAAACATTTTATGCATACTTCTAGTGATCAACAGCATGTTTCAGAGTGGTGCACGTGTGCCTGGAGCTGCAGCAGCAACACCTTCCCAAGTGTATGTGCACAGAATTGCAGCTGCCTTAACAAACGGAAAGGAACTGGCTTTTTTTTCCCAGCTATAGTGTTAAGTCTTGCAAATGTGTTCCCATAAATGCTGGACCTTATCTTCTGCCCAGAGAGGCTGTGAATGTTCCCTCCCTGCAAGCATTCAAGGCCAGGATGGATGGGGCTCTGAGCAACCTGGTCTAGAAGGAGGTGTCCCTGCCTATAGCAGGGGGCTTGGAGCCAGATGATCTGAAAGGTCCCTTTCAACCCAAACCACTCTATGATTCTATGATTCTGGCTTGACACCTGAAGCAAGGCTAAGAGAGTGCGGTATTGGTGAAAGGAGAAAAGATGGGAGGAGACGTAGAAGAAAGGAGTGCATGTGTGTGAACAGAAAACAGCAATGGGTTTGCAGAATGAAAGAGCTAGAAAATTCTCTGAGCCCCTTTCTGAATATGATGTATGTAAGCGTGTCAATTTCCATACTGAAGAGGACTGAGCATCTTCACTCGCTTTGCTCTGGGTCCTAGGAGTCAAATCCTAAGGGCTCACCTTTACCTAACACAATTCCACAGCTTCCTATGTCACCAAATTACTGAGGAAAATCAACCAGGCCTCCAGAAAAACAAAGTTGAGATTTCAAATCAGGAAAGAAACAGCAGGAGCTGGTAAACTTCAGGGGGAAAAAAATAGAAAAACAAGGGCTCTACCTTAGCATTTTGTAAATGTCATGCATGTTAAGCACAAGTGCACAGCGCACGAGTGGAAAGGCTTTTAAGCACAACAGTTTCCAAACATTTCCCTAGGATCTCAGCTAGTCTATAACATTAGCAGGAATTTGCCTGCATGAATCCCTCATGCACTGCTGTCAGATTAGACGCCGTGCAGAGAGGACATGATGAGCTCTTGGCCTTTTCCCGTTCACAGCATTTTTATGATGCTAGTAAGAGTATGTCTCACTGCCTTTAAAGCTAGTCACACAGGGACCGAGTGTGAATAACGTCAGCACATCAAAAGAAGCGTGGTTTTATAGTCCTATAAAACATGTCTACAAATGCTGATGAATTTCTTGTAGTCCTTCTAATTCCAGCTGACAGCAGGAATAAAATGCAGCGGACACTGATAGTAACTGGAAAAAAAAGCACATCAAATCTAACAAAACTGTCCAAGAATCTAAGGAAATAGCTCCAACCAAAGACACTGTGCATATCTGTAGCCACGTTACTATTTCTTCTATATCTTCTGTATCTTCTGTTTCTTCTATATCATCCCATTAGTTAACAGCTGTAGAAAATGAAGGAGCAATTTACAGGCAGGGAATTTTGTACATTTGTGTATAGAATACCCATACTGTTGTTGGCAATTTGAAACACAGTCTTCACATCAGGTGTGGTGGCCACTAAACAACCTTCACATTCATTTTCTGAGTCACAGAATCACCAGTCACAGAATCACCAAGATCACCAAGAAAACACCTCCAAGATAACCCAGTCCAACTGCCCACCCTTTCATAGGTTCATAGGTTCATAAGGTTGGAAAGGACCTACAAGATCATCTAGTCCAACCATCCTCCTATCACTATCCCTACCCAACTACTAAATCAAATCCCTATCAATTTGCTAAAGAAAGATTTTGTTGGAACAAAGCTGAAAATAAAATAAAAAGGCTTCTGTGCTCTCTATTTGTACACATTAGAGAGCATTTTGCAGTGGACAAGGATTTAAAATGTACACGTTCCACTCAAACAGCCAAAAGTCAAAGTAGGGAACACACCATTCCCTCATTCTGTATTCCTGACCTTTTCACACAAGCATTTGAGTTGGAAGTGACCACCAAAGGCCATCTAGTCCAACTCCCCTGCAGTTAACAGGGACACCTACAACCAGACCTGGTGCTCAGAGCCCCATCCAGCCTGACTCTGAGTGTGCCCAGGGACAGTGCATATATCACCTCTCTGGGTAACCAGTGCCAGTGCTTCACTATCCTTACTGTAAAACAACTTATTTCTTATATCCAGTCTAAACCTTGCTTCTTTTAGTATGAAACCACTTCCTCTTGCCCTCTGAGCATAGTTCATAGGTTCATAAGGTTGGAAAGGACCTACAAGATCATCTAGTCCAACCATCCTCCTATCACTATCCCTACCCACTAAACTACTAAATCAAATCCCTTAGCACCTCATCTAAACACTTCCTGAACAGCGCTAGGGATGGTGCCTCACCCACCTCCCTAGGCAGGCCATTCCAGTGCCTGACCACTCTTTCAGAGAAAAAATGTTTCCTCAGGTCTAATCTAAATCTTCCCCGGCACAACTTGTGGCCATTCCCTCTCGTCCTGTCGTTATTTATCAGGGAGAAGAGGCCCACCCCCTCCTCACCACAACCCCCCTTCAGGAAGTGGTAGAGTGCAATAAGGTCTCCTCTGAGCCTCCTCTTCTCCAGGCTAAACAATCCCAGCTCTCTCAGCCGCTCCTCATAAGACTTGTGCTCCAGACCCCTCACCAGTTTTGTTGCCCTTCTCTGAACACACTCCAGGGCCTCAATGTCCTTCTTGTAGTGAGGGGCCCAAAACTGAACACAGTACTCGAGGTGTGGCCGTACCAGAGCTGAGTACAGGGGGATGTTCACCTCCCTGCTCCTGCTGGCTACACTATTTCTAATACAGGCCAGGATGCCGTTGGCCTTCTTGGCCACCTGGGCACACTGCCGGCTCATGTTGAGCCGAGCATCAACCAACACCCCCAGGTCCTTTTCCTCTCTACATTCTTCAAGCCATTCTGCCCCAAGCCTATAGCGTTGCATGGGGTTATTGTGGCCAAAGTGCAGGACCCGGCACTTGGTCTTATTGAACCTCATCCCATTGAGCTCAGCCCAGCTGTTCAGCCTATCCAAATCCCTCTGAAGGGCCTCCCTACCCTCAGGCAGATTGACACATCCTCCCAACTTGGTGTCATCTGCAAACTTACTGAGGTGCATACTTCATCTGCATACTTCCTTACAACCTAGCAGAGCTGATTTCAGCTTTAACAACTACATAAAATAGTCTTCTGAAATCAGTTACTGATGGGGCTTCTAAGCAAGAAGTTTTGTACCTTTTTCCTCCTGTAAAATACAATCATTAAGGGGGAGGGGGGGAAATGCATATGTTTCTAATTCACATATATACATTTAGTTACTTAAATATTTAAGGATAAATTCCCTCCAAGACTTTATAATTTCACAGCCATGCTCAACAACTAGAAGGGAAATCCACTTGAACTGAAGAGCCCCTCAAGTTCATTGCAGCTAGAGGCATGACAGTGTGTCCAGAAGAGGCTTTTTTTTCCCCTTGCTCACGTACCAGCAAGCATTTCATTACATGAGCTAATCTTTTTAAATCTCCCAAACTGGAAGCACAGTGACCTCTTCTGCAATAAAATGCACAAGTGTTTGTACACTGTTCAAATACCTCATTCTTATGCAGGGCTTTATCCCTTTGAACTTTGAAGTAAACGTTAGTGTTTATCAAATAAATTGGATCAACAGCTCTGAGATACGTAGGACTCCAGAAATAAAAGCTGGAGCATAGAATTATTCACACCTATTTCTGCTGTGTCACCATGCTAATACAGTACAGTTCAATTAATGAAGACCATTCCTGGGAAAAACAATAATCCTGAGTTCATAGCTCAGCTCTGGACCTCTTCCAGGTATCTGTTACCAAAGCCATTCAGTCAGTTTTAAACACACCTCACTAGAGCAAGAATCATTCAGTTTAAAAAGGAAAACAGATCGATGTGGTGCACTTCTGCTTCACATTCTTTGTTTCTGAAAGCAAAGTATGCCACTGCTACCTCATTCTTTGCCCTTCCAATTGCATAATACTTCCTCTGCTATGACACTTCGCACCTGACAGCTTTTTCACCTTGACCTGAGTAATTTTAGCCACCCTGAATTCACAGCACTTCTCGGGAGCTTAAGAACCGGAATACTTTCTGTTTCAAAGCAGACAGAGATAACCTGGATCATTAAATAAGCTGGAAGAAGTCCATCCAATGCTTCTACTCTGAAGACATCACATATCCTCCTGAAGTACTCTCAGCAAGACCAAAGTTTAAGGAAACACATTCCTGCCACATTATTTTGTCCCTTCATGGATTCAAACAGATGACACTGGTCCTGGATCATATAGTTTCACTGGAAGTTCTTCATGCTCCTAGTAGCTATTAGCAGGGGGGAAAAAAAGTCACATAACACTCACTGTGCTGGATTTCTTACTAAATAATGCATGCTATGAGTTCACTTCCAATAAGAGATGGGGAAAAAACATGCCAAGTTGCCTGCTCTGTCATTATTTAAATTCCAATTTTCAATATCAGCATCGTGGAGAGTATAATGCTCTCTCTCCCTCCTTTGTGCACCCAAGATTGAAATGGTATTTTTCAAAAGCTGTACAAAAATCACTTCTGCAGCCATCATCCCCTGAGCTAAATGAGAGATGAGCATTAATGAGACAAACCAGGCAGGAGTCCGAGGGCATCAGTTCCACACATTTAAGACCATTTAAAGGGATCCAGAAAAAACTGTCAGGCACATTACTTTGAGGACAACCACAGAATGGTTTGTCTTTCCCACAAGACAACATTCTGAAAAAATAACACTACTGTAGGCTCAAGATATTATCTGGTGAACTTCCCAGATGTGACAGCTATTTCACATATTGCTCTGACATTTCAACTAGTATTTACGACATATTAACACTAACACTTCTCATACAAGAATCTTACTTTACTTTATTCGTATCAACCGTGCCATAAATAGTTAATTAATCCTTTAAATGAGAAGCTGCAGCAAAAAGAGTTTTGATTACCCATTCCAGAGCACACACTTCTTAACTGAGTGGAATCGTAACTGCAGAGATTCAGAGCTCTCAACTGGCTACCACTCCTAAACTTTTAGCACCGCCATTCATTTCAGTAAGCTTTTTACACTGCTGCCAGGACAGTGTTTGTCCATCTAGGTTGAGCAATAAACCAGCAGGTGTTTGCATGAGTGCTTTGAGGTGCTGCTCCACATAGCAGCTTTGGCTGAGGAAAGATGCAGGTGCCAGGACCAACCCTTTGCTTCCCTTCTTTGCTTCTCTGTCTTCCCCTGTGCCAACACTGACATAGCTCAGGGACCTGAGCAAGCAGAATATGCAGCCAGTAGAAAACATATGGCCAAACCTACTCTTTCAAATTAGATACCCGCTAGGAAAATGAGCAGAATGCCAGAGAAAGAGAAGCATCCTAGGATGTGGAGGAGGAAGAAATGGCACTGCAGCACAGCTGACAGATCTGCAAGGCCTGCCATAGAGTTGAACCCTCTCTGCATCTCTTCCAGGAGGATGCAGTGACTGCTGAACCCACTGCCTTTCCCTGCTAAAAGGAGCAATACCTTTTGTTGTTAATATAACCCCATGCAGCACTATTCCCTGAGAAGCACAGTGTGGCAACTGCAAATGAAGCCCAGCTTCTCAGCGAGACTTCACACTGGTAGAGGACAGGCTTCAGCTTCTCTTGTCACTGTTTTCTCATGGTTTCAGCAATGTTTAGGCTGCTGAATAACAATGTTTTTGGAAAACACCTGACAGCATTAAACACAAGACCACAAAACAGGGACAGCAGCAGCCTGAACATTCGTGCTTCCTCCCCCTGGTGCTGCTGAAGATGTAATGTGCGTCCAAGAGCACCAATGTGAATTTCCTTCTCTTCTGCAGCAGCAAGAAATCAGAGGTAGGCCACCTCCTTAAAAGGTTGAGAACTGTCAGCTACAAACAGCACTGCTACAAAATTAAAAATCTCTTCCTTGGAGGCAAACAGCACCAGCATAAGCTAATGACAGGATACTGAGGATGCAAGGAGATGTCACGTTTCTTGGGCATTTTCTCCAACGGCAGGGTACTGCACTCATCCAAAAGCTGACAGGATGATCACCCAGTCACCAGAAAGGTGACATTTCTGAAGAAGCCATATGAATGCTGGTATTATTCAGCAGGGACAGATGCCTCACTCTCATCCTGGTATCAAAAGACAGTGCTAAAAAAAACAAAACAAAGGGGTGAATGAGCTGTTAAGTGCTCTCTGCGACAGATAACAGCAAGAAAGAACCAGCAAATGGCATCTGACACAGAACCGTGCCTTCACTGTGCAGTCCTGAACAGTACAGCTCTGAGGGCCGTCCTAACACAGCTCACAGATCTGTCCAACCAAGTACTTGGTCCTACAACAATATGCTCCTCAGAAGGATATCCCAATAGCTCATTTCCACAGCAAGGAGTTAAATGAACTCCATATATAAAATAGCACATTAAAACTGAAACAACTTGCACACCTCTCTCCTGTTGGTGTGGCAATACCACTACAAGCGAGGCTGGCTCTGCTACAAATAACTTCAAACTGTGTTTTACCAAACAAGGCTGCTCTAATATTTTGACAAAGTGATTTTTTTTTTTGTTTGTTTGTTTCCTGGCACTCCAGCAGCCAGCTCTAAAAGGTCACTCTGTCTTTCTCCCGATGACTTCAGTATTATTCTTCTATTATTCACAGAGAAGGTCAAAAATGTATCTGCATGCTCAGTATCTGAATGCTGCATGACTTTGAACCACCTCGCTAACGCTATACTGCAGTGATTTGTGGTGTCATTAGGAAGTGTTCAGAAATCCAGCTTAACAAAAAAAAAAAAAAAAGACAAATTTCCAGCCCACGAGTGCACATTATGACTTTTGTACAGAGCTATAAAGAGATAAGCTTGCTGTAACATATTTCACATGCAGAGATGCACAATGTGTGCGTGGAAGAGATTATCTGTGTGAATTACAGAGTCACGTGGTGCTGCTCCAGCACGATTAGTAAGTTTCATTCATTATGATCTGCAGGAATTGCATCGTTTCCCTGATGCATCCCACCACTAACCTGCTTCCTCTGCACTTTGGCCTTCCCTCAACAGCAGGTGCATTGAAAATGAGGACTTTTACAATAAGAGTTTTCTGCTCCCCCTTGCCACAAACGTAAAGTCTCCCCTCACAAAATTACCCCTAATTGAAAACATAGGAAGGAAATAATTTTGTCGTGGGCTCAGAGATCTTTTTAAATTGGTAGGTAAAAATATTAATCCATTCCTATGAAACTAACATACCAAAAAAAATAAAACAAAAAAAACCTAAACCCTCAAGGTTTTGAAGAGAGAAATAGAAGACTTTCTCCTTTCCACATCAGTCAATGCTCATTTCTTACTCTAAAACTGCAAGAGATTATGGAGTTTTAAGTGCAGCTTTTGTGCATTGCCAAAGCTATCTATGGCACTCGTGGAAGCTTTTCAGACTCCTGACATTTGTGCTGTCCCACCAATAGCAACAAGATCTTTACAGGTGAGCTGCTACATTTTTCTTGGCTTTTTTCTTTTTTGTAGAAAGCTTTGTTACGTATTTTCTCCCTAATACAGAAAGCTCACTCTCTCTGTACCTGCACGCCTACATATGCTTCTGTATAAAAGTTTTATCACTGTTATTTTGTAATAGCCAGCGTAACTCACTCCTGACTTAACCACTCATGAGGAATGAAACCATCAGAAACCCTCACTGATAAGGGGTATTACCAGCCTTGTCATTCTGCTTCATTGAAGATTAAATCTTGGAGGATTTTTAGTCCCAGGACTTGTCCTGCTACAGCAAAGTTTGCAGAACTCGAAGCTCTTAAAGGATTTCATGACCTTGTGTATGACAGTAAGATGGCTAGAGATATCCTCTGCCAAACCCCTTCCTCACGTCCTGAAGGCTGATTCTTCGCTTTGATGAGGCCAGACAGCTTCAATTTTATGACACTCTTTTGCTTAGAAAATCCATCATTAACCTCTGCCTCGATATTCCCAATCAAATTTCGGAAAGAACAATACTGAAGGAAGGTGAAAATCTTTTACAAAAGCATCTAAGTAGATAAAAAGACAGTGTGTGTGATCAAAAACCCAATACGATGCATTTATCAAGTCCCAGAAGCGCCTCAATTCACAGCATGTATGCAGTTGGTACTATTTATGTATGCAAAAATCCTATGTGCATCGTTCCCTCATCAAACAAGCCTTTAGAGAAACAGGAATAGACCTGTGCCCTACAATGAAAACGTGTGTTAGTGTCGGAGATGGTATTTTTCAGGAGCAGGACGGAGGTGAAATGACCAACGTAAATCTTCTCATCTCCTGTAAACAACGCCAGGTTGATTTTTTTGATCTCCTCCAGCCAACAATGGGTGAGTTGTACACTACCATGCACGAAGGCAACTGAAAGTTTAAAAAGGGGAAGAAAAAAGAAAATAATTGTCACGGTGTAATCTGTGACAGCGACCCAAGGGAAAACCGAGAAGGGAGAGAGAAGAGAAAAGGAAAAAAACAAAAACTGCAGTGGCCACTTGGCCGCCCGAGCAGAGCCGCGCTGCGGGGGGAGGGGAAACTGCGGGAATAGACGGGTCTACAAAAAGAAAAACAAACAACGGCCCGATCTGAGAAGGAACGGTAACTTTACTAAATCCAATAAAATTGAACGATTGAGAGAGAAATGAAGTTTCCAAACCAAAAGCTGTGAGCTTATGTTAAGGAGGAAACTGCAGGGGAAGCACACGTGCTGCTGCTCCACCTCAGCCCAGAGGAGCGCGCCCAGGCAGAGCGCCGCCTGCATCCGGTGCGGAGCTCCGCCCCTCTGCTGCTCCCACAGCATTAACTCCTTCACTGCTGCGTGATGCTCTGATGTGGAATACCGGCATCAACACCACAAAACCACAACAATAATCTAATGAGCATGTGTTAACCTCATATCAAGAATGAGAGAAAAGTCATGTGACAGACAGCTCTGCTGCTCAGATGCTACGGTGATAGGCGTGGCACCAAAATAAAGTCTAACCAAGGTTCAGCTTTAGCACGCTGTGCTTTAGAATATGAATCAAATGAGGCTTCCCTGAAAAGATGCTGGCAGCTAGTGTCTCAGCTGACTACAACCAAGGCGTAATTCATAGGTTCATAGGTTCATAAGGTTGGAAAGGACCTACAAGATCATCTAGTCCAACCATCCTCCTATCACTATCCCTACCCACTAAACTACTAAATTAAGTCCTTTAGCACCTCATCTAAACGCTTCTTGAACAGCGCTAGGGATGGTGCCTCAACCACCTCCCTAGGCAGGCCATTCCAGTGCCTGACCACTCTTTCAGAAAAGAAATGCTTCCTCAGGTCTAATCTAAATCTTCCCCGGCGCAACTTGTGGCCATTCCCTCTCGTCCTGTCATTACTTATCAGGGAGAAGAGGCCTACCCCCTCCTCACCACAACCCCCCTTCAGGAAGTGGTAGAGTGCAATAAGGTCTCCTCTGAGCCTCCTCATCTCCAGACTAAACAATCCCAGCTCCCTCAGCCGCTCCTCATAAGACCTGTGCTCCAGGCCCCTCACCAGTTTTGCTGCCCTTCTCTGAACACGCTCCAGGGCCTCAATGTCCTTCTCGTAGTGAGGGGCCCAAAACTGAACACAGTACTCGAGGTGGGGCCGAATGACAAGGGAAGACAAGCGATTAGAGCAGCGACACTTCCTAAGACAGGCATGGCATGGGAACATGGAACAAAAGCTTTGCTATTTGAGAGCTTCAGTTAAATCACTCAGTAGACAAATGGAATCAACTTCTCCACACGCTGTAAGGGTGAATCCATCGTTTTTGTTTTTGTTGGTATTTAAGCTCTTTGGAATCTAGAAGGCTGCTATAAATGTGTCCTCACCGAAAGTTCAGACAACTTCCAGCACACCTGTCCTTTGAGCATAACAGAACTGTTTTCTGTGGTATTCTGGTTTTAAAAGCTGTTCCAACCTGAAACTGTGCCTATCTGAAGGATTCTTACCTGCAAGACATCTTGGATCTTCACCCACACATCAACCATGTCGTAGAGCTTGATATCACCATCGTACTGGCTGCAGGGAGAGGCCACTGTCTGCTGAAGATGTCCAAGGACTACAGAGTGTGCAGCAGCCACAGCATTGAATTTGTCAAAGAGAAGCTCCAGCAGCTCCAGCAGCAATCTGCAAAGGAGCAAGGCAACATCCGATCAGTTTCCAGAACACACTGTAACCACAGTCAGGCAGCACATCAGGGCAAGGGGCAGGAATCGGAAGATTTTGACTTCAGCCTCAGTTTTGTGACGACCAGGCAGTCCACGACAGAGCATCAATCCCTCTGTGGGCTCTAGGGGACCAGCTCAAGTTTTGTTACTTCCTACCGACCTCCCTTTTGCACTCTCCTCTTTATCCACACTGCTCATCTTTAATGTGCTGTGCTTGGGGTGTAGGAGAGATAAATACATTCCTAACTTCAGAACACTTCACTGATGTAATATAATAGATCATTTTAAGGTCTCAGACAGGCTACCTGCTTTTTCTCAGAAGACAGGAAGAGTGTCAATTCAGTGTTTACTTACCCATACAAACAGAATGTAAGATATTCATTTTAAATTACAAAATGAGCAGCATGGAATGTTTTAAACATGAAAGATCAAGAACAGATTAAACAACGTGAAACCTGAAACATGACAGCTCATCAGCTGCTTAAGTTAAAGATTTTATTACTATGTGTAAGGAGCTACAGCTACAACCTCAACACATTACCTGCTTCTATAGCTTCTTTACAGCTTAATTACTGTAATTAATGCACATCTGCAAAGTCCCAAATATTATGTGATAAACCATCACACCTTTGATCATATTATCTGGAAAAAGGAAACTGTGGCCAATTTCACTGCTTTTTAATGAGCAATTCAAGCCCACATGTAACCACAACAAAATGTGAGGTTAACACTTCCCAAATCTATATGTTAGGTGCATGTGAGCTCTGGCAGACAGGCTCCACCACATTTGACTAAAGCAGTAAGGAATTATCACACACTTGCTGTGTTTCTCCATCAGAGGAAGACAGAAGGGCTGCAGGAGAAGCAGAGCTGCCTCTGCTCATTAACCATCACATTGCAGCATTCTGTTAACAGCCACTAACAAGGTGTGCATTCATGCCTTGGCCACTTGAGTTCAAGAGCGTATACCTCCTGTATATATCAGCTGCTTTAAGCCAGGAGCTGGATAGTTAACTGGAGAAATGGAAAAGCTGTTGCACATTTCCAAGAACAGCCCAGCACGATGTTGTGGCTAAAACCACTCATCTCAGCTTGAACTTCTAGCTCGCAAAGAACAGAGGCTGGCTATTATTCAAAATAATAATAATAAAAAATATATAATTAAAACAATAACACAGAAAGCACACCAGCTCATTGTGCATCATGCACCCATGATCATTTGACATATATGTGTACAGCATTATACAGCAATCTACCAAGGGTCTCACGTGCACCATCCCCATCCACCTGCCCAGCCCAATGGTTAAGCAGAAAACACCTTGATCCAACTGCCAGAGCTGTTGGATGAGTCTAGGAGGGTGCAGTGAGGCACAGCAGAACATTTCAAGTGGTCAAGAGTGTGCATAACATTAAGAATAAAAAAGTTCACGTTAATTGTTAGTTATCATGGTATCTGTAAGACATACAGGGGGTTAATAGTGTCATACCCTAAGTTGCTGTAGAAATAAGACACATGTTGAAGCAATCCAAAAGAAACTGGCATGAATATTGATTTTCTTCTTTAAAAAAAAAAAGTAAGAAATGCCTGAAGGGAAAGTACTGAGAGAGAACACACTAATATTTTTATTTCTTATTTTCAATAAGCCCTTACACATTTAAATAATACTCCATCAGGGGATGTAGAGAGGCATACAAGATAAATACAAATGATAAATCTAGTGTGGAAATCATTCTCCTCCACTGTTTAAATCTCAATAACTGTCCTGTCAAAGCTATACAGAGATGTGGCTCCTGTGGAATTACAACACAGCTTCAGCCTTCTCTGACCACTGCTGTCCCATCACTGATATTATCAGTGAAGAAGATGGGGGAAATGTGCAGCCAGTGTTGCCTGAAAACCACCCTGCATCATTTCTGCAAGTACCTGGTCCTGTGTACTATGGGACATGGGAGAGGTGACTGTTGCTTCAGAAGCCCCTAGAAGATGTACACAAGTTCTCATAGCAAGTAATACAGAGAGCTAAAGAGACAGCTATGGAGGATGGCTGCTCAGCTAGAAGAACTGCAGGACAGTTTGAAAAGAAAAGGAATTTCCTTCTCAAGGAACTGACTGAAATGTCAAATAAGACTGCCTTATAGGATTGCATTAATTGTCACTAAGAAAATTTAGCAATGCAAGCTGAAGCTCTGCTAACACCCCATTGCTAATGAAAATTTAATTATCCACATACCTCACCACTGCCCCAGGAAAGCACAGTTTTGCAGAATGAAACTAGCTGGGTATTTTGACAACTTCATTTTTCTTGATTCTGTGTGAGCTTGATCTCACGTTATCAACTTGTTCATGAAGCCACTTCTAAAATGGGATTGCTCCAAAGAGTTATTTGGTCTTCCTATCTTCCTGTTCTCCTGTTACAGACGGGCAGAAATGAAAGCTCCCCCACCCATGTTATTCAGGGCCATTAACTACACTCTCCATTGTCAACCAAAAACATTTTTTCCACTTCTCCCTCTTTTGAAATTAGCCAGTACCTCTCATCTTATTTTTTTTTTTCTCTGAAAGACTTCTAAAACTGTCAGGTCATTTTTGCAACAAGGTGACCCAAAGGAGACAGACACAAGCTGTGTCAGCCAGCCAATAAGACAAAACAGCATAAAATGATATGGCCTAGATTTTATGCACGTGGGGTTGCAGCACCAAGTGACCTAAGCAGAACACATACAGTCAATGACAGAAGAGTGGCTTAGGCAATTTGTCAAAGCAATCTCATAACCCTTTCACAGAGAAATATGGTAAATATGTGGAGAGACAGTGACACAGACCCGGAAGCAACTCTTATTGCCTGGGCAATAACAGAGAACGAACTGATGTAAAGTGACTGCTGGAACCTGAGCGAGGTCGCTAATGACAATTCAGGCAATTTAGCAGCAACAATGTTCTCTGCCAGGTCAGAGTGTTGGCATGTATATAATTTCTATACTTATTTGAAAGCCTCAAAGACAAGAAATATTTAACAGAAATGTAGGTAAAAATACATTCATTAAGGCTGATTGTATTTAAGAAACAAATCATCAATACACTTCTTCCTTCTTTTAAACCAGAAAAGGGCAACAAAGCCAGTGAGGGGTCTGGAGCACAGGTCTTGTGAAGAAGAGCTAAGGGAGCTGAGATTGTTTAGTCTGTCAATAGGAGGGGTTTGGCCTCCTCTCCCAGAAAGAGCAGCTGTGAACGAAGCTTCCATCTGCCGTGCGCTGTGGCCGGTGAATGCATCACCCAGTTCTTTGGAGAGCACAGGTAAGGGCTGGCAGCAGCTGCCAAGGCAGGGAGGAACCTGGAGCACCACCCAGCAGCCTGCCAGAGCCTGGGCCGGGGCTTGAGGCTCCTCCCTGGTCCTCTGCCCTCCTCGTAGCACTCTCACCGTGCCCATCCCTTCCATCTTCCCCCAGGTCCTTTTGCTGGGAGCACTGCCCTGGACAGTTAGCAGTGACAGCTACAGCAGAAGACACCAACTGTGCCATCTACCTGAGGTCTGTAGGGGATTTATCATTTGTATTTATCTTGTATGCCTCTCTATATCCCCTGATGGAGTATTATTTAAATTTACTGCCTTCCACCAGTGCTGCATCCAGGTAGGAGCCCTCCCCTCACCCCGCAGGCACGCTTGGTGCTAAGCAGCACCACGCCGAACTCACACTCACACTGCTTGTGCTTCTCCTGCAGCAACAGGCTTTGAATGCTGGCACTACATCCTTCCAGTGCCCTGGATGTGGAAGCAACACTGTTCTGTAAAGAAATGTCCACCTTGGGGATCCAAATCTCAAACAGGTTGGTGTCCTGCGGACAAACCATGCAGATGACAAGGCGCGACCACTGGGCCTGTCCACAGACTGGCACGCCACGCCTGGCCCTTTGCTGTCACAGAAGCATGTGCCTCAGCTTCATGGTGAAGCAGGAGACATGGCTGAGGAGGAAGAGATGGGATAACCTTGGATCTTATGCTGGTGATGCTGGAAGCTCATCGCTTTCCCTCCCTTCTCTTGCAGAAGACCAGCATGGAAGGAAAATAACGTAGATGCATCGCATCTTCTACAGAGGCACGATCGCTGCGATGCCATCGAGTGCTTTCACCCTAAAGGCAGAGATCAGGCAGAAGAGGAGGGGTGAGTTATTGCAACACTCTCTGGAGCTCCGCAAGGGATTTCAGCCTCACCACAGGCTGAGGCAGCAAGGACTGAGCACCAGAGATGAGCTGGGCACTCCCTGGCTTGGCTCACTGGGTCCTCACAGCCGCCACCCCTATGCTTCCTTCCCCAGGTCCTGGCAGCTGATCCCATGCAGCTCCTGAGCTGCTCAGAGCACCCACCGATGGTGCTCCTGCACCTGCATCCAAATGGAAACGTGGGACTGCGACATCTGTGCTGGCCTGGGTACCTGTAAGTAGCAATCAGCCATGTGGCACCGGGCTGGGGCCACACAATGCCTGGCAGCAAGTGCTCAGGGCAGCTTTACCAAAGTCTCTCTGCTCCAACACGGTTGGCAGCCTGTCCCTACTCAAGGCTGCAGCCCCAAGAGCTGAGAGTTGTTCCCACACTCCCAGCAGGAGGGAGACATCGCGGTCCACCAGAGAGTCCCTGGCAATGAAACACAGAGGGCGTACCAGGCAGAGGGAATAAAGCTGCACACAAAGCTGCTCCCCACTGCAAGGTGGGGCCTCAAGTTCCCAGAGACAGAGCAGAAGTCCCTGTGCTACTATAGGAACATGAGCTCCTCCTGATCATAGCAGCACATGCCACTCATCCAGAATGGTGACACTGAGGTCATCAAGGGCTCCGCAGTCACACAAGTGAGCCCTGAAAAAACAGCTTGAGACAATCCATTCACGTTTTCCTGAGGAGCACAATACACCTGAGCAGCACCGAGGACACCATGGGAGCAGATGTACACCAGCCCCAAACACTGAAAGCAGCTCCCACCCATCCAACAGTTAGGGCACTTCAGGAAACAGTGGCTGCACACGAAAGGCAGCACAGGCAGAGTGGAAGAAGGTGCACTCGAACCCGCTCCCTGCTTGCAAGGTCAGGCCCTGCTTTCCCTGAGCCAGAACCAGAAGACCTCAAGGCAGCAAGCAAACACCAGCTCCAGCTGCTCAGAACAGCCCCAAAGCTCAGGCTGACCGCTGACACGGAGGTGCTTGGGTTCTCGGATGCCTTGCTTCTTCCTTCAGCGTTCTCTTGGGTTGTGTAACACCCTGACCACAGTCTGCACAATTGATCTTGAATAAAACCACATTCCACCTTACCCCACTTAATTTCCATTCTCTCAATTATCCTCTGTTTCAAATGCTCTACTTCCAAAATCACCCAGAACACCACATCTGACTAATAAGTTCAGAGGAACCTTCCATTAATTTCCTTTTTCCAGATGTCCTTCAGCCTCGGCATTCCTACATTAGGAGGAAAGGCTGTGAGATCAAGGTTTGTTCAGCCTAGAGAAAAGAAGACTCAGAGGGGATCTGATCCACATCTATAAACACCTAAGGAGCAGGAGGCACAGGGATGAGGCTGGACACTTCTCAGCAGTGTGTGGTGATAGGATGAGGGGTAATGGCCACAAACTGAAGCATAGCAAGTTCTGCACAAATGTGTGTGGGAACTTCTTCTCAGTGCAGTGATGGTGCACTGACACAGGCTGCACAGAAACGTGGTGGAGTCTCCTTCTCTGGAGACATTCACAACCTACCTGGACAACTACCTGTGCAAAACTGGTCTAGGGATCTGCTTTGGCAGGGGGTTGGACTGGATGTTAGGAAATACTTCTCCGAAAGATGGGTCAGGCACTGGAATGGCCTGCCCAGGGAGGTGGTGGAGACACCAATCCTGGAAGTATTCAAGGAACATTTAGATATTGGTTTAATGAGAACTTCTGGTGATAGGTGGACGGTTGGACTGGATGATCTTGTAGGTCTTTTCCAACCTTGGTTATTCTATCGTTCTATGATTCTTCCTGGGCTGGATCTTCAAGTATAAATAAAGCTAAAGGAATGTAACCCTACCAAAATTTTATTCCAGAAGTTTGGCCATGTGTGTCCAAATTATTTATCTTCTCAGGTCAGTAGCCTTCTGTAACTGAGGGGAGAACCACAAGGTCATTAAGACATAGCAGTACTGACACGGACTCCACTAAGATGGAGCATATAAAGAAGAGGGAGAACGACAGTTTACATGTGTTGACAGTGATAGGTCAAGAGGGAATAGTTTTAAACTAAGACAGGTGAGATTTAGGTTGGATGTTAGGAGGAAGTTTTTCACACAGAGGGTGGTGACACAGTGGAACAGGTTGCCCAGAGAGGTTGTGGATCTCCCATCCCTGGAAGCATTCAAGGCAAGGCTGAATGTGGCTCTGAGTAGCCTGCTCTAGTGACTGGTGACCCTGCCCATGGCAGGGGGATTGAAATTAGGTGATCTTTGAGGTCCTTTTCAACCCAGGCCATCCTATGATTCCTTCTATGATTCTACATGATGCCTCAGCCTCCGCAACCAATGTGCATTTTTAAGCACGTAGGTACTGTGCTCTTATGAGCAATTAAAGATAAATCAATTACAAATTTAAGCACTTCTTCATAAACTTGTTCCAAGTGCAGATACCTAAAAACTCCACAGAACCTACCTAGACAAAAAAGTATATAACTTTCGAATGTTCTTCCATCAGAGAAAAGAATCTACTAGGAATCCGCTCATGCCCTCTAACTGGTTTTAATATATTCACATCATTCGCATTTTTGGGATCAAATACACATGAGTAAAGATAATTAATGTTTATAGAAAGTAGAGCCAAATGCATTGTCTAGTTAGGCCCATTCTAAATCAGGCACATAGCAACACTACATGCAGAAAATCTGAACACCAGCTGTGTCATAGAGTCATGCAAGCCTTCCTTTTGTGAGCACATAGGTAAAATAAAAAAAATCCAGCTCCCATTGTATGAAGGTTCTTCCAATTTCACACCAACTCTCCATGCAGCTAGAGTACTTTACCAAGAAGAGAAGTGCTCAGTGCAAGAGATGAGGACAGGATATCCATGACAAAAAGGATCACGTGTCATAAACACCAGAACTGCTGCTTACACTTGTGTGTGTATTCATTAACAAGCCCGGTACCAGTATCTTCTATAGCATGGACAAGGCTTGCTCCTACAGAGGCAGACTGGACTTCCAAAGAGAAAACAGAACTCATACAACTCTGAAGATCTGAACCAAGAGCCCACTGCATGCTAGCTCCACGAAGAGAGCACCAAGAGATGTGTAAGAGACGGTACACTTTGGGCTCCAGTTGCTTTAACAAAAATAATATTCCTGATCTTAAAAATTTGGGTGCAGTTCATAATGCTTTTTGCATACAAATGTAAAAGGTGGCAACACAAAAGATAGTCAAAAAAGAAAGAAAAAGAAGAAAGAATGCAAGAACATTGTCTGATGTCTTCGGACTCTCATGGCCTTTATCAAAGGTTATTTCTCTCGTTATTTTCTTGGGGGTTTCCCTAAAGAATTACATCAGAATCTCAACAGGCACATTCAGCAAGTGGAGTCAAATGTCACCTTTTTCATATGGAAAAGAAATGAACCAACCTCAGAGAATCAGCACAAAGATGAAGAGATGCATATAGCTTGGTCTGTACATACCTAAAGAGCAGAAGGGAACTGCCCAGCAGAACGATCCACATACAGCCTCAGCCCCTGCTCTGCCACCTCATTAGTCATTTTATTTGCCAGAAGTGAGAATTTTGTATGGATATCATACAGAGTACAGTATCTGAATACAGGCACTGAGCTCTGAAAGGCATTCACATGTGACTTGCACTAAGGTGAACTGAAGAACATTTTATTCACCAAATCTTAAGGTCAAATAATCACTGTGGTTGACAGGCTAATGAACAGGTAAGCAGTTTCAGGCTCTGCATCATGCTTAAATTCGGGGTCTTACAGAGCTCTCTTGAAATAGGAGGACTTTGTTGTTCTGGCTTTATTTTTTCTTGACACCAGGAAAAAGTCACTTCGTTTTGATTTGAAATTGTAGCTAATTTAAGGGGCGGTATATCTTTCCATACTATAATTTATTCTTTTCAATATAAATGAATTTACCTGCTTGCTGTAAACTTCCCATGTAATTTTGGTTTAGAAACAGTTCTAATTATCTCCTTACTCAACATGAATTCAAGTCAGTTTCCACAGCTTTAGAATACAGGCGTCCTAAGGGATCATAAACTCCTATTAATAAAATGCCAAAGTCCATTAAAGTTTTTGGTACCTTACCCAGGCCTCTGGTCACATTACTGTCATTAAAGTAGGACCCAACCCACTTTTATCAACTTCAATGGGCAACCAATAGCCATGTAACCAATCAAGATCAATTCATACAAGCATCAAGAATATGTTAAGCTCCATCTTGGCATCAATTAGAAAAGTTCTGCCTTTCAAACCACCCAAAAAACTTGCTATTATTTAATCCAGATATCAATAACGTAACTCTAATTCTTCAAAGCATAACTGTTTCCACAGCAATGACATTTGGAACAGGCTGCCCAGGGAAGTGGTGGAGTCACCATTCACCATTAAAAAAAGGGCAGATGTGGCACTGAGGAACATGGTTTAGTGGTCATGGTGGTGATGGGTCAGTGGTTGGTAGATGATCTTGGTATTTTCCAACCTTAATGATTCTATGATTCTACTCTAAAATAAGAGGAATTGATAAAGAATTATTTACCAAAGTTGTTCCCAGGAGTGATTTCCACTATAAATATTACATGCAATGAAGACACAAATTTTTGTTATCAGTTGTCTTCTCCAATATTAATTTCCTCTGGTGGTGATCACTGCAATGAGCAGTATCACAAATTAAAAATTCAGCTAGAAGCGTTAGCTAGCCCTTAAGACATTCTGTTTTAGCAAATCATAAAGAACAGCAGAAACATATTTCTCGGTTGGCTTTCACTCTTTGCAACTAACAGAGCTACAAAACAAATAGATTTTTTGCCATGTATTTACTGATATGACTAGTTCCATATATGAAAACAAAGCTTTGCACCTGCATCACCTTAGTCTCTGCTGCACTTGAAGTAAATGAGTTGAATCTTCTCTTTCCAAGTACAACTCAAAAACATAATATTTGTTTCAGCACCAAGTGTTTTTCACACCACACATACCACCAATCTGAGACAGCATTACAATTCAATCTGTTGTAAAGCTCCTTAAAATGAAAGGTTTAGGTTAAAAAAAAAAAGTGCTTGACATCATTTACCTTTTACTAGTTAAGTAATGCTGGCTTTTACAGCTCTTCTGTCCTCAAATCTGCATTTCAAACATGTTTATAGAATCATAGAATAGCTTAGGTTGGAAAGGATCTGAAAGATGAGTGAGCTCCAGTTCCCTGTCATGGGCAGGACTGTCAACCACCAAACCAGGTTGCACAGGGCCCCATCCAACCTGGCCTTGAATGCTGTCAGGGACATGGCATCCACAACTTCTTCAGGCAGCTGTACCAGTGCCTCACCACTATCTGAGTAAGGAATTTCTTCCTAACATCTAACCTAAATTTCCTCTCTTTTAGTTTAAAGCCATTCCCCTTTGTCCTGTCAGTATTAGGCCGTGTAAAAAGTCACCCCCTTCCTGCTTACAAGCTCCCAGCAAGTACTGGATGTTTATCCAGAAGACTCCTCTATGACCAGTCACAGAAGGAAGTATCTCCCTTTCCCACAACTGTAGTTGAAAAGCAACAGTATTTCCTCTTTCTGAATACATTTCCTGAATTCCCAAGCCTTTCAGGTGCTCAAGGTAAATCAAGGTAAATCAGCCCATCAGAGATATACAAACGGTAATTTTTTGAGAAACGCCTAAGATCTCTGCAACTGCAAGGAAAAAGAAAAAACAACAACAAACATTGGCATTACTTTTCCAGACTTCTTTTTGCAGCAATCACATACCGGTGGTTGAAATATCCTTACCTAGGCTGATTTTCCTGGGAGATATTTTCCCCTCTCTGGTAATCACTGTCTGCCACTTGAGTCGTGGATCGCTTAACAATCTGCTTGAGTTCTTGTTCCAGGCGATCCTGGATAGCCTTCACTGTTTCAGGGATTTTTTTCAGCTTGGCCAGCCCTTTGATGAGTATGCCCATGAAGACAGTGCTGTTTTCCTCTGGATCCAGTTCCATATCTTCTCTGATTTCCAGGAGGCTTGTTTCTCGCACTGGAATATATTTAAAAACATATAATCAAGATTTAAACTATTGAAAACAACACTTGGCACTGTGCAGAAAAAAACATTTAAACTTCTGTGCCTTCATAGAACTCTCAAGGAATAAGCAAGCAAACATCAGCACTCAGATTTTGGTGGGGTGGGAGAGGGCAATGGAAGTTTTATTTTGCTTGGAGCAAACATTATGTATCTACACATAAACACACCATTGCACATTTGACTGATTTAGAAACAAAGCTTATGGTGTGTTATGTATTAGTTATGAAACAGAGGAAGCCTGGTGCAATTAACATATGCATAAATGAGGTGTTCTATGACTATGAATCCCTGGAATGAGTTCCAAGGAGCTAAAAACTACGTTTCTAACCCAGCTGTTTTTCTTCACAATATTTTTTCACAAGAGAGGAATTTTCATTATAAACACTATCAAGCTTAACAGACTTCTGATAAATTCGGCAAAGTTTACACTGTCGAAGTGAATTATTGTCTGATGTTATCCCATTCTCCTTTATTACATCTGTCAAGGGGTTGATGAAGTTACTCAAATCTTTTAGCAAGGCTTTCTGAAAGGAAAAACTAGAAGAATTAGAGAGGATATTATGGATACGGTCCTTCTGAAGTGACAGGGACAGCACTGGGAGAAATCCTGTTGCTAAGCAACACAAGGAGAAAAGCAAGAGGTATTGTGCTTGTTTTAAGTATGTTCATTAGTCAACGTTTCTTAATTTACAGATAATGTTCAGGAACAACAAAAGGATGTCTCTGCTGACGACTGAGTGAAGCACTTAATAAACATATTGAGACAATCCACGGCAAATAAGTGTCTTGAAGGCAAACTGTACTAACTCCTTGTTAACATGGAGTGCATGGAGAAATGCCACCTGCAGGAGTGCCATCCACCATACTGCCTCCTCATGTAGAAATCAAAGCCCAAATGGCTGTTTCACCTTACTGGTGCTGAACTCTGGTCAGAGAGCTGTTGGGTAACAAATGACTCTCACGGTATCTACTGCTCCACTCTTTTTTTCTTTACTTCAATGAAAACTTATCCAAGAACCTGAATAAATAGCAAAAGATCCACCAGTACGATTTAAATGACATGGCAGAAATCAAAAGTGGCATGTCACAAGCTGTGCACAGCCCCGTCGCTGTCCAAAGCTACAACACCCCCAGAAGAGCAGAAGCTCTGTCCAAGTTAGCACTGAAGCAAAAAATATATTAAAAAAAAAAGCCTCAAAGAGCCCACCTGGTGCTGCTTTATAAACAGCATCGTGATAAATGAATAATGCTTATTTCAGTGCCACCTCACACCAACCTCCACAGCAATCCCAACAACAGCACCCTGAACTCAAACCAGCCCTGTTGCTTACTCTTGTATTTCAGCTTGCACAGCAGCAATGCTGCCTGATAAAAGTGGGCTAAGAAGGGACTCAGTAAGATCATCATACACCATGATGGAGAATGATATCAGGTTTTGAGTAACCAACATTGGAGGCAGAAAGTCTGGGAGATCACACTGCGCTCTTCTCGTGCACATGCTTCGTTCAATTAAAATCTAATTAAACTTATAATTTTGCAAGTTAATGGGGTAGATTCAACAAACCCATAAGCACTCAGAATAAACTTATTAAATAAAAATGCAATGATAATGCAGGAGACGCTCTGAATGCACATAAACCATAATACTAATTATAAGGTATCACAGAAGCACTGAATGGATTAAGTTGGAGGGAACCTTGAAGATCAGCTAGTTTCAACCCCCCAGCCATGGGCAGGGTCAACAACCACTAGATCAGGCTACTCAGGATCCCATCCAACCCTGCCTTGAACACCTTCAGGGATGTGGCACCCACAACTTCCCTGGGCAGCCTGTTACAGTGCCTCACCACTCTCTGAGTAAAAAGTTTCCCCCTAATATCCAACCTAAATCTCCCCTCTTATAGTTTAATGCCATTCCCCCTTGTCCTGGTGCTATTAGGCCATGTAAAAACTTAGTCCCTCTCCTGCTTATAGGTTCCCTTCAGTTGTTGGGAGACCACAAAGAGGTCTCCCCAGAGCCTACTCTTCTCCAAGCAGAACAAGCCCAATTCCCTTAGCCTTTCTTCATAGGAGAGGTGCTTCAGCTATATGATCATCTTTGTGGCCATCCTCTGGACCTGCTCCAACAGTTCCACATCCCTCCTGTACTGGGGGCCACAGACCTGGTTGCAGAACTCCAGATGGGACATTGTAAGAGGCCAGAACAACTTCTGGCTCCTGGGAGATGTGGGACAAAGAATAAACATAGGGTGCCAGATGCAACAGCAACTGAGTTATATGCATCACAATACCCCTGCAATCTTCCCTATCAGCACTGGGAACCAACCAGAGACTCTTATCTAATGTATTATCTCAATGGAAAAGAGCAAATATAAAAGACCACCAGTTAATTGTAGATGCACTTGCCATAACTCGAAATAACATCTCCCTAGCTCTAGGTTGTAGAGGGTGAAGGAAGAACTTTACCCACTGAAATATGAAAGGTGACTTGGGACAATGCAAACCAATTTGCAAGAGAGTTTCAATCTTGGTGGTACCTAGTTAATTTTACTTATGATCCCGTTAATAACTACGCTACAGCTTCAGTCCTAACAATACCTTATACCCAAATCATTGATCTGGGACTGAATCACAATGGGGCTATACTCTACCCATTAGAACACAGAGTATGGGCCCAACAAAACGGAAACAAAGGGCAAACTGTTGATGTTAGCTCAGGTGCCGTACAAGAACAAGGACTTATTAGTGAGAGTAGCACCATCAAAGCTCTAGACATTTGTGTTGACACTGAGCAAAATATTTGCCATTTTGAGATTTATCCCAATGAGACCCCTGAAACAGTGCTTGTCTATATTGGAAAAGGATGTGCCTGTATGCGAATTTCTTGTAATTTCATAGATTATATTACTACAGATACAAGCAATTATTCAAACATTTGTGTTTGTAACTTTACTAACATTAAGGGATGTGACTTTAATTATTCAGTTCCAGCTACATCGTATCAGTTGTTACAATCCAATTACACATTAATCCAAGAACCATTATTTACCCCAACCAGAATGAATCTTGCTTTAGTAAAGAAATTACTGCAACACTTTCATCTGTACCGTTAGAATGCATCTGAGACAACAAACAAAAAGACTCTCATTACTATTAACCACGATACAAAAGAGACGTACCATGTCCTGCAGAAGGTAAAGAAGGATGAAGGACATTATTGGTAGGAAACACTTTTGGAGAGGAGTTTTTAATTCTGTGCTTCACTCTAATTGTGTTTCAATTCATCCAAACGTTGATAAGTTTATTGCTTGTAATCATATTATAGGTCAATTGTCTGGCAAATGCTGAGGTGACTGGCCCAACACGAATTACCCAAGGAATCTAGAAGTTGGTGTAGGTACCAGCCTGGCCTCTTCAGATTCATGGGTAAGGTGAGTTGTTATTTGCATTGGTGACACTTATATTTTGACTTTTTTTGATCCTATACTTTATGTGATTTATCTGAATGTTCTATCATTGGAAATCAAGTACATGCATCTTTCCCTTTTCCCCTCATTTGTCTCAATGCTTTTCTTTTTCTTACCACCACCTCGGGACAATGTTAACAAGCTTTGAGCCATGGGGTGGTTTAAGAAGCTAGAATGACTTCTGGCTCAAAGCTTTGTTCAGCAGCACCGATCCAAGATGCAACCTACTCAACAAGCTTCTGAATTTAATGGTTAAATATCATGAACACAGCGGTAAGAGGACAGATGTGCTGCTCCTCCTGAAGAAAATATGGGCACTCCAACAACTACTGTCACTGTGACAAGCAGTATATTGATGCCCCTAATAATTGGGGTAGGTAGGAGTGCCCCTAGCAACCAGCTGCTGATAGAGAGGATAAAAACCCAAAGAATTCCGAGGAAGAATGGGTATCCTTCCACTGAACTGCAGCTGTACAGGTTAACAAGATCTCACTGACTAACCTGTGGCCTCCCTTTGAACCAATGAGATGTCACTGGATCTCTGATGGGGACTATCCCTGCCTTGTAAACTGTTAGCTAGGATTTCTCTCTTTACTATCATTACCTTCCCCATCTTCCTTAGTAGCTTAGAATTTGTAATAAATCACTGGACAGCACTTGGCCTTGATTGCTGCCTTAATCTTCTCTGGACATATACATATGTTGAACCATTGCCTCCAATAAGGAGGCAACAAGGGCTGAGTAGAGGGGGACAGTCATCTCCCTCATTCTGCTGCCATCTCTCTGTTGATGTAGCCCAGGATACCATTGACCTTCTGGACTGGAAGAGAACTCTGCTGGATCATGTCCAGTTTTTCATCTCTCAGGACCCAAAAGTTCTGCTCTCAAGAAGCTCTTCTTCCAGTCTGTACTCATATCTGGGACTGTCCTAAGCCAAGTGCAACACTTCCCCTTTTTTCCCACTATCTGTGTCACTGATAAAAATGTTGAAGAGTATTGGTACCAAGACAGAACTGGGGGACACCAGTCATGACCAGCCTCCATCTGGACATTGAGCTGTTGACAACAACCCTCTGGCTACAACCATCCAACCAATTCTTTACTCACCTATTAAGTCCAGCCCTCAAAACCATATCTCTCTGATTTAGTGATGAGGATATGGTGCAGGATCACATCAAAGGCCTATCACGAGTCCAAGTAGAAGACATTAATTGCCCTCCTTTTGTCCACCAATGCTGTTACTCCATCAGAGAAGGCCATCAGGTTGATCAGGAATTATCTGCCCTTTGTGAAGCTGTGCTGGCTGTCTCAGATCACCTGCTCATCTCTCATATGCTTTAACAACTCTTCCAGGAGGATCTTCTCCACAATCCTCCCAGGGACAGAGGTGAGGCTCACCAGCCTGTCGTTCCCCAGGTCCTCCAATTGCAGCACAGCTTCCAATTCCTCCTGTTTATTTCCCGTGCTGTGTGCATTGGTATAGAGGCACTTCAGGTGGGCTCTTGGCTGTATTATCTTCTTGGAGGAGCCCTCTCAAAAACCTCTGTCTGGAAAAAACCTGAAGCACACATTTCTGCTCAAAACTCTCATCTCTCCTTTCACACACCTTTCAACCCACGAGGCTGCGAAGTCCTTTGTGCACTGTGTACAAGGTCCACCCGCTTTGTTAATGCTACTTGTTATTCTTTCAAAACCACAGCATGCCAGGCACAAACACAAAAAAATGAGCTCTTAGGAACAATAGCTGTGGAAAGACAACAGTGGAAATGCTAGAGGAAGAAAGGTTTTAACTTATAGTTTAAAAATAAAAATGAAAATCTTGTTGCTCCGAGTTCAATGCACAGCATTCAGAGCCTAAACAACCTTTCAGACAGGTCCCCATCATTACACCACAGCACCTTTGTAAGGGGGCTGTAGATTACTCTTAATATCACACAATGAAAACGAGAGAGGGAGGAAGCACTGCTGCATCCAAATGTGAAGACAGCATTTAAGAGGACCGAAGGCAGCAATCTTGCTGAGAACTCTGCCAGCACATGAAGATGAATACTCTTTCATTTTCAAAAGAGCAAACCAATTTTGAAACACCCCTAAGCAGCCAGGACAAGAATTTACATCTCTTACAAACAACACAGTTCAATATCTAGTAGTAACACACCAGTATATATGTTTTGTTAGATCTCATCTCTTGATAAAACAGTGGGAATTTTGTTTCCTGCACATTCTGCCTATTAAAGAGGTATCCTGGGTAGCCTTGGGGGCCCATTTATCTACAAGATCTGACAAAGATCCCAACCTTGGGATACTGAAGATATTTCTTTCTTGTGTCTTCCCTACTTCAAACACCCCCTTCTACTATTTAATGTCATCAAGGGGTTATTTGACCACAAAGCTCTGGCCCACAAATCATTCCTCGCCTCTTCAAAAAAGGCATCAAAGCAGACCAACATTTACAACATTCACCTTTAAAACTGCAAGCCCACATACTATTTTCTGTGGGCTGAGGAGCTCCACGGGTGAAAGACACTGTCCATACAGATCATCTCTGCAAGCTTCATCTATATTTATTCCTAAACTGTGATTATGAATAACTTTATCATTTACTGGGATCTGGTCAAAAGCATGAGACAGCCTTACTTTCAACATGCAACAGTTTCTACCCGAAATCTGCATCTGCAAAATGCATGCTCTCCCTTTACAGAGCTAATACTGTAGTTGATGCCTTAAGCACTTGCTCTATGCAGAGAACCCACTAAAGATTAAATTATACCTTTGATGCTTGATTTTATTAATTATTCTGGATTGTGGAGCTGGTGTTTTTATTTGCTTAGCATCTTTTTTTATTAAAAAGAAGGGAAAAACTGTAATCTTAAAGACACCTTTGAATCACATTATCATTATGGTTGGAAAAGAAGACTAAGATCATCTAGTCCAATCGTCCACCTACCACCACTACTGCACACTAAACTATGTCCCTAATTATTATACCCACCCTTTTCTTGAACACCTCCAGGGACAGTGACTCCCCCACCTCCCTGGGCAGCCTGTTCCAATGCATTACCACTCCTGAGAAGAAATTCTTCCAAATATCCAATGCAAATTCACAGTCTCCCAAATGCATGATATATCTGAAGAAATTTCTGCTGATTTCTGGTGCTGAATCCTTTTTTTGATCCATAAGTGGAGACAACAAGCAACAAATGGGCAGTTACTTCAGAAATGGTCCCTTAAAGATTTTAGTCATTTCCTGATCTGCCTTAGTACTAAGCCACAAAGAAAACAGATCTCAGAGATCAATAACCTCAAAGCCTCAGGGCAAATCTCCTCTTCTAAAACTGTGACTCATGCAGGTCCATCATCAGCTTCTAGGACATCAATCTTCCAAAAGCAGAGAGGCTGGAACTTGACGAGGCCACTCTCTCCAATCTACTGTAACAGCACTGAACTCTAAGAATAGTTTACCAAGCAACTCTGGAAACCACTTTGAAAACCCGTCTGATGCACGGTATCTCCAAGTTTTCAAGAAGTGTATAGCAGTCAAATAACTTCGTGACTGCGCATGGAAACAACTAATCAAACTGTACAAGAAGGGAGACAAAGCATTCCTTTTGGATTTCATCACATGGATCTGAAACTCTCTCCATTTTCCCTACTCTCCTCCAAACACATATGCATTGTGTGGGTCAGTGCTCAGCATCAAGCCAGAATGTGATAGAACGGAATCATAGGATGGCCTGGGTTAAAGAGGACCTCAAAGATCATTGAGTTCCAACCCCCTGCCATGGGCAGAGTCCAAACCACTAGAGCAGGCTGCCCAGAGCCACATCCAGCCTTGCCTTGAATGCCTCCAGGGATGGGGCATCCACAACCTCTCTGGGCAACCTCATTAGTGAGGATCAATGAGAAAGCACAGCCCCACTAAGCAGTACATAAGAAGTTACTTTCCTAGGTTTTCATGTTTACTGTGCAATTTCAAAACATTCTTAAACTGCAGGAACAGGTTTCTTCTTAAATAAGGCAGGCACAAAAATCTACCCCGAGACAATCAAGGCAAACTGTGCCTTTCACACAGCACTGTAATGACAGCAGGAAAAAAATTCAGATTCACTGCTGGATTCCCACCACCTTCTGATTAAGTCCTCAGTTGGACTTGTGCAAATGCAAAACAGCTAACAGGACAAGTCAGGTTCATCAAGAGGATTTAACTTTTCATCTGAACACTTGGGAAAAATCATCCTGCTGGTGTGAGATCTCCAGATGATGTTAATAAGAAAAAAAACATCTTTTATTTATTTGTGGAGCATGCTTAATGTGGAAGCAACTGTGACAACAAACGGAGTATGCCACAATGACATTTTCTGAGCACCTGTAAAATTGGAGCTTAAAGCTCCAGGATTCCTGAAGGCATTTCAGAGGGCCAGATTCACAGGTTTCCCCATGCTTCCACCTACACACAGGGACTTGGCATTCTTGAGCTGTAACTACACATTTAATCTTCGAGGCCACTATACTGCTTGGATCTAAAAGCTAATTTCCTCATTTACAGCTGAGGTATATCGATCATGGAATTGTATCACCTGCATAAGACCTATAAATCCCATCCACAAGAAAACATTGTCACCCCTTCAGGCTGTCCTCGAAGATGCAATTCCATGAGTTCTTCAGGAAAGAGAGCTCTTAGGCTTTCTGTGTACTGAGAGAATATTTTGTAGTTCCAGGCAGAGTCTGGCAAGGCTGAAACTGACATAAATACACTTCAGAATACAGAAGGTTCACGTAGAGAAATAAAATGTAGAAGTGAATTTACTTCTCTGAACCGGCATGAATGGAAAGGGTTAGCGGGGAAATGCTGTATCTACAGTCCTCAGGTGAACATTACCAAAGATTTTGTTTATTTTAAGTGCAGCAGGAACTGCTTTAATTTTCGTATAAAGATTCTACAGCACAAGGTAACATCTCCACCGGGAAGCAAATGCAGAAAGGACTCAATCTTGGCATCTTCGTTGCTTAGAGAGGTTGAATGAGTCAGTGCTTCATAGTGGTGTACATTAATATGCATGGCCACTTTGTTTCATCAATAAAAAGCTGAAGGACCTAAAGGCAGAAACAGCTTTCTTTATGCATACACATAAATTTTAAATCTCTAATAGAATTGCAGCCCTGGAAAAGGCTACTTTTAAATAAAATTATCTGAAAAAAATGTACGTAAGTACACTGAGCACTTGAAGCAGGACCATGTGCATAGTTCATATGCACAGATCAAATGTTTTTTATTATATCCTCCATCTTTCCCAGTCTGAAAGACATTCGCCCAGCACAGTGCTAAATAATAGACTGAAACACTATAGAAGCCACATGAAAGATTTTAAGGTGCAATGAACATGAACAGCAAGAAAAGACCTGAACAAACAAGAGGTTTGATGGCAGATCCTCAACTGACCTATACCAATTTACAACAGTTGAGAATGAAAACATCAGAGCCTCTATTTTTTCAGGCATTTGGAGTCAAGGAAGTAATGCCTTTTTTATGCCCACAACCAACCTAATTCTTAGAAACCTCTTCGTATTTTCACCTGTTGCTTGTACTCTTGCATCTTCATTCAAACACTGCGTGAAATAACTTTATCAGATAATCTTAGAACAAGAGATGTCATCAACACTGCATCAGGCAAATAAAACAAGAATTTATCTGAGATGTCTAAAATACATAAATCAAAAAACAATCTCTTCTCCTCCTTATTAACTCTTTTGTTCTTATTTTTGTCTGCTTAATTCCATTTTTTCTAGCTAGTTCTGGATATTAATGAACCCTTTCTCAGTCTCAGTGGGTGAGATGAGAATTGGCAAGGCTGTTGAAGTCTTCAAAGATGGAAGTGTCACAAAAATAATTTCAAAGCATATTTAAGGTTGTTGTTACACTAGCAATGCAAGAAAGCAAAAAAAACAAAGACACTACAGATGAGGAAAGACAGGGATTCCATTTTTCAACAGGCGCATCCTCCTGCTGTCTGTTCTCCATCAATAAAGCATGATGGGAGATTCCTATCAGCTCTGCAACTTCTGACTTCTTTTTTTTTTTTTCTTCTTTTATTATCATTATTTTGCTAGGAAGATTCATATTTTAGGTGGGAAACAATCAGCAATGTCTGATATTACTCAGTTCACTCGCTATAGAAGTATTCTAACACTTACAATGTTGAGAACAGCATCCAGTTCTGCATGGTTTATTCCCTTCCCTCCCCAGATCACAAGATTTTGGCAAGAACTGAGCTTTTCTGATTACATGGGATAAGTACAAGAATCCTGATGATGAAGCCCAGAATTTTTGCACAGTTTCTCTCCTGTTCTTTCCAGATCTGTAAATTTGTACTGGCACAAGGGATTCCTCACAAACCTCCACTAGGCAGAACTACAGCCTCAGACTGAGAGACAAGCCACCTCAACAGGAACATGGCTAGCTAACAAAAAGGAGCAGAAGAATCATCACACAAGAGAGGCTAGGAGGCAAGCATGGCAAAAAACAATAGATTCAAGCGGACAAAAATAAGGAAAAAAGAGTTAAGGGTAAGAAGACAAAAAAAATTATCTCAATTTGAGGAAGACTGACAAGAAGGCAAGAGGGAAAAACATGAAGTTCACTTCTGTATTCTTCATTTTATTTGTTGAACAAGGACAACCACACTTATTAATCCGTGGAAATAATACAAGGATTAATTCCCCATCTGTGCAGTACGTTCAAAGCTTCATATAAATGTACCAATAAAACAGAGTATTTTGCTTAGTATCTGCTGTAACAGGTATATAAAGATCACCAGATTAATCCTGTGTCTAGGGAGTCCTTCAGTCACAGTTACAAAGCTCCCACAAGAAAAAGCTCTAACCTTTTGGCTCCAACACAGCAAAATATTTCTGTGACATCTACACGTACTTGCTCACCTATACTAAATATAGAGGAGACCACTTTGGAAACTGAACTGATCGTATATCTCTTCTGTCCTAGATACCAAGAATATGATAAACACCAGGACAAAGAAAACAAAGTGCAATTAATTTAAGATATGAGCAAAGATTACTTGACAAAAAAAAACCTGAATTCTGCCCCTGGATTTACCACTCACTCATTTTGCAGTATTTTATAAATTTTCTTTGTATATCTTTGTCTCAGGACCCCCATTAGCAGGCATCCAAGAAGAGGGGATGATATACCCCCTACTGCTACTCTTGAAAAATCAGCTCAAGCACTACAAAATAAGCCAGGTAGGAAAACAAGCAACTCAAATACTCACTGCTGGAGCTTCCAGGAGTACTGAACTGGGAAGTTTCAAGGAACTTTCGAGGTGTAGACAAGTTAGTAACATCCATAAGGGGTACAGAAGAAGCATCTTTCACAAGCGAGCTGTATAAGGGGAGAGAATTAAAGCAAACAGTTCACTGTCATGAAAAATCTTTGTGAAAAAGAATCAATTTATTTCTTAAATGTGTAAGCAAAAGAGATGCACATAAGAGGTTCACAAAACCTAAATTCAAGCACAAGTCCATAGATGGGTACAAGAGTACATGCACTTGAATGGAGAAAAGCCAAAAAGCAATGATGAGGGAATGCTGCTGCACTGACGTCAGAAATTTGGTATCCCAAGGCCACTCTGAATTTATTATAGTTCTAGACTTCTCTGACTGGTGCCCACAACACCATTCACCTCCAGCACAACTAACTCCTGCTAGTATAATAAAAAATTGAGATAGAATTGTTAAGAACTTTCTAGAAAACCACATATGGAGCAGAGAAGCTTCCATTTCCGTGCTCTCTGTAAACTACTTCCTCCTTCAAGCTTTCCTAACACTCTCTAGAAATATTCACTTCCCCTTCCCCTCTGAATTCCTGTTCTGTGCACACCTACATGCACCCCTCTTATTCTGAAAGTAGAAGGACATGGTCATTTCCATAATAAATTCACATAGTATTATTTGCCAAGAATACATCGTATTGCTTCAGCTGCGTAATGAAAGCCATAAAGCTGCATATGGCAGGGGAGCAAATGTAAGAAATCATTTTTAAAAGAAGCAGAGAAGGCTCCTCAAACAAGTTTTGTATGCACTCTTAGAGGTCAAAACACTTGCAGAAACAAGAGCTAACCTTACTATCTTGCCTAAGAAGCATCTACACTCTAAATACCTACAATGCCAGACTTAATGGGATTGGCTATTGCATTCCAAATTAGCAGTTAGATATAACACACTTGCTATGTTGATTTTAAGTAACTATAAAAATAATTGCATCTCAGTTGACAGTAGTAAAGGGCAGATCACCAAAATGAAGGTACAAGATTGTTCTTGATCCAAGTGCTCGTATTAATAACTTATCAGTGATGTATAACAAGCAATGTGGAAAAAGACAAAGCAAGAAAAAGATAAGGGTCCCTGTAGCAGTCATACAAAATTGCAGTTAATTAGTAGTTGCATAGTCTGGGTACACCAAAGCTTTTTGTCTTTTTTTAATTAACAAGATGAGTAAGGAAGAGACTAAGGATTTGCTAACGAATTCCTTTCCTAGAAATTTCAACTTCAAACAATTCTTTGTTTCACAAATTCATTTAATGAAACTTACTATCTCTCCTCTTATTTTTGGTAAGCATTTTTTATTCCTCCTGTCTCATAATAAGATGGTAATTTATCTCTTCTCTGCGTCTTAATCATATGCTGACTCCTCTGTTGCTCTCCATCATTGTTTATTATCTCTCCTGCTCTACAGAAGTGACAGTCACTCACTTCCTTTTTTTCTAGCCAATATTTTTCTCTCTTCCCTCCCTACAATGCTACTGATATCAAATTTAGAATTCACAAAATTAGGAAGAAATACCAGTTGAATTCCCACTGATAGAAAGTACCAACCAAGTGAAGAGTTTCAACATCCTTAAAACACCTTTGAAACACTACAGAGCCAAGACAGTGCTTGGGCACTCCAATGTTGTGGCTCCTAGCAAGTAACCTTATGATCAGTTGGAAGTTTCTTAAACCCTGGCAGTGTGATAAAAAAAGATGAGCACTCCTCCTCTGTGATCTTCCCTTTGCCTGCCCTGAGAGCCTCACGATCACGGCGTTCATGGGAAGGGTATATTATCAGAGAAGGAAAAGAATGCTAAAAGGAACTGACCTCATCACAATTCTGTGTGAAGCAGCAAGAAACAACAGAATCGCTAAGCAAAAAAAGCAGACTACTCAAAGGCTCCAGAGAGCATCAATGTACACGGGGGTTTCAGGATCTTCACAATCACAAGCACAAGAAAGTTGCTTACAAATCTACTCTAAGAATGAAAATTCCAATTGATGTTACTCTCCGAAGAAAGTTTCTGCTGATAACAGAGAGGAGGCTGCCCTCTTCCCTCACAGATATATTGCCTGTAGTTAGGGTCACACCAAACTAACCTCATTCTCCCCTTCTCCTTGTTGCGTTGTCCCACTTTGTTAGTTGATTTGATGTAAAGATGACGGTGTAACTCATCAATCAGGACTAAGTGCATGTTCATCTTCTTGCTGTGGAGCTCCAGTCTCAGATCGCTCAATCCCTCCACCTGAAGAAGGGGACCCTCCAAGGAGTCCACTGCTGACACCTGGAATGAAAACACAAATGACAACTTTCAAAGGTCATCTCATGCACCTCTGAGAACCTTTCCCTTAGGTCAGAGGAGTATCTGAATACCAGGACAATTCTATCCACAAATCCTTTCCAAGTAAAAAAAGGCTGATGTTGTATTTTGTTATTTGTACTCTTAAGAGAAAATTCAACATATAGAGAGGATTCAGTATCCAAATAACTGAAATCGAATGAACATACATATAAGACAACCAATTTTAAAGATCATTTGTTAAATAAATAAAAGCAAAAGCTATCAAACTAAACAGCTAATCAAGCAGAAAAGTGTTAAGATACTGACTATGTTGTTTCAACATCTTTATTCTTTTCATTAAGCAAACACCAATGAAACATTACTGCAGTTTCTAGGCATGGGGAAAAAATGGCTTAACTTTTATTTACCTGAAGTAATGGTAAAGGTGAAAAAGCTTAGGAGATCTCACCTTGTAGCTTACTTAAGTATGTCACTTAACGTAGCCATCCAGTTAAAGAAAGATAGTGCTTGTTCAAAGGAGCTTTTCAGCTCAAAGGAATTTTGTCCTCTTTTGTTGCCACTTATTTATGGTGTGTTTTATTTTGTCCTGTTTTTCCTTTTCGATATTTGCCCCTAAGTCTCAAATTAAGGAGAGTAATTTTGCACAGCATCATGGGATGGTTTGGGTTGAAAGGGACTCCTCCCACTAGATCACATTGCTCAAAGCCCCATCCAAACTGGTCACGAACACTTCCAGGGATGAGAATGTAGACATGCAACAATGTGCACAGGCCATAAGCAACACTGCCCTGCTCATGCACTTCAACTGGGGCCAGATGTCATCCAGTGGGCAACAGAACGAGAAACATAACTGATCTTCATTTGTATCCCAAAAACAAACATGAACAAAAGGTACAAGGAAGGACAAATTAAGATATTGACCCATTTCAGATCTCTCCCAGCTTACTTCTAAATATCTCCCAGTTTACTACTACTGAATATTTCAGAATTTTTCTACAGTTGCTTACAAAGATACAGCACTCCTCTGCAGTATCCCTAACTTCAGGGCTGATGTAAGGAACTAGAAATAACTGCGAGCACAGCTTATTTTACTGTGCATTACCTTTTACAGAGAAAAGCAGATGCTTAGAAATTTAAAATAAAAATAAAATATGCTATAATTTAAGATATTATTGATGAAATAAGACATCTGCTTGCATTTCAGGATTCAAGTTTGTAGCGATCCTGTCAGCTAAACATTAAAAATGAAAACCAAGGAGATACAGTAAGCAGACAGCCAAGCTAAGGTCTGGTCCCTTAATACCAGTAAATATTAACCATACTGAAAGAACATAAACCAACAGTGTATTACTTTGCTTGCGTCTAAGTCAAGAATGACACTGAAATGATTTTGGGGCACTCCAACTTTTTAAATAAAGAGCAGTTTCCAAGATAAAACTGCATTTCTTCTTTCCTTCCTCCTGAAAAACATTGCCAACATTATGAACTTATCTTTTTGGCATGGAAGGAGTATGCCCATTTGCTGCTCTGCCATACACAACAGCATCTAGATTATGCAACATCAATTCATAAAAGCCACAGAATATAACGCTGACATATTGGCAGTACACAGGGGAGAACTTCATCGTGCTTTTGTTAAAGACCTTGTGAAAGCCTAGATTTTGTCAATGCTGAAAAACAATTTCTGTCTGTGGATCAGAGGACTGAACAGGACTCCTCCTAGTCCCAGCTATACGGCAAAGAGCGCTTACAGGGCTCCTATCATTTCACACAATGGACTATCCATCCTCTTCCCAGTATCTGTTTTTGAATAGTTATTTAAACATTATCATAAAACCATAAGGCAGATGAAGCAGAGAACAAATTCATGTCTTCCCCAAAGAACTAATGTGTCAGAGTACATACAAATAGAGAAGGGTTGAGAAGCAGTAGAGACACAGCTTAGAAACTTTGGATAGAAATGAACGTAAGCGCTAATTTTATCTCCTTCCTTTGGCAGGTGGGAACGTATCCCAAATTTCCCAATCACAAAGGTGCTTTAACTCCTAGTCACTTGGGGGGGGGGGGGGGGGGGGGTGCAGGCATTCATCACTGCCCTGCGAGCTGTCAGCAATTTCAACAAAGCAAGAACGAAATCAGGAACAACATTTGTCAAACTGAGAAGCTGAGAGATGAACATGCAGCAAGGAAAGCAAAGAGGAAAATGTCATTAAAAAGGCTACAAGACATCCAGTTGAAAGTATCATCTAAAACAAACACAACAAGTTCTAAAGCTTTGCACTCAAATCCTTCAGCACTATTGCTACCTTTCCAGTTAAGAAAAAGCTATTCTCAAAGCTAATCACTAAAACCAACATCCAGCTCTCAAACGTGCCTTTTGAGAAACAAATGGAACAAATTATCATTTACTGTACTTAAAAACCAAAAACCTCACACTGTCATGCACTGAACTTTCTTCAGGAAAAGTAGGATTTATTTTGTTTTTTTACAGGGTCTGCTTTTTAAGTTGATTCTTCTGACAGTCCATATTTGCAGGCAGACAAGCTTGAAGTTATGTCCTTGATAAATGTCACTTTCCCCCTGATTGAACTTAGGGATGTGTGGAATAGATGAGTGACAGTGAGGTGGGTTGAGAACTGGCTAACTATCAGAGCTCAGAGGGTTGTGATCAGTGGTGGAGGGTCCAGTTGGACGCCTGTACTTCGCTGTGTTCCTCAGGGGTCGGTGCTGGGTCCAGGCCTGTTCAACATCTTCATCAATGACCTTGATGAGGGGATAGAGTCCACCCTCAGCAAGTTTGGGAAAGCTGGGAGGAATGGCTGACACGCCTGAAGGCTGTGCTGCCATTCAGCAAGACCTGGACAGGCTGGAGAGCTGCACAGAAAGGAACCACATGAGGTTTAGCAAGAGCAAGTTTAGATTTTTGCACCAAGGGAGGAATAAGTACATGCACCAGTACGGGTTAGGGGATGATGCTAATGATGAGCTCTGAGGAGAGGGACCTGAGTGGATGACAGGCTGGCTGTGAGCCAGCAGTGTGCCCTGGTGGCCAAGAAGGGATCCTCTTTTCTGGCATTTAATTTCCAATTTATTACCAATTATCAAGACAGAGCTCAAGACAAAAGACTTCCTGTTCAGACTGGTTCAAGTCTGGAAAGTAACTACAGACTCCAACCAAGTTTGTGGAGGTCAAGGGAAAATCTCCAATCAGTTTAAGACTGTAGACACTATGTACAAAAAAAAATATATATATACTCTTATAAGGGATTTTTTTTTTCTATTTTAGTTTGGATGTTACTCCTCTGCTCTTTAATAAAGAGGAAATCAATATGGTGTACTCCAGAAAGAAACCTAAATGTTGGTTGAATGTACTGAATATATTGCTAGGACCACTCCTAAATATAAAAGTCACTTCTAAGATTTTAAAAGGCAACTGCCTCCCTCAATTATTTATAGTTGAATTGTACAATTTTTTCTCTATTCATTTATCACAAAGTTATCCAGAGTCCTCAGACAGACAGTAGCCACTCAACTATTTATATCACTTGTCGGGATTTTAATTTTATTATTTCAAACAATTAAGAATAGAAAATATCTCTACAACACTTTGGAATTTAGGATTTACAGCATATTATAAAAGTATATATACATATTTAGTAGTTTGCAGTGTTTTGTACGCTCACTTCAAAAGAAAGTGAAGAGGAACAACTCCCCATTTAGAGCACTAGTATAAACCATCCTAACATCCATTAAATACCATATTCATCTCTGCTTTACAAAGCTTGTTATAAATCAGAATTTAAAAGCATCTCAGCTATTTCATATGGCACCTGTTATTAAAGATAACAGTGAGGTCAATGGCTGTCCATACCTACCAAGGAGGGATCTTGGCTGCAGGACTGCATCATCTCCTAGATTCTCCTAGACAATCAATTGTGGTTGCTCAGGAGCACTCAGTAGTCCCTAGGTAAATGCTGATGTGTAACAGCAGCAAGTGCAGACTTCATGTTTTTCTATTAGAAAAAGCCAAAGAATTCTGCAAGTCAGGAATTAAGATTCATATCATTAATGGAATAACATACTGTCTTGGCTTGGAAGGGACCTCTGGAGTTTTTCAGTCCAAACCAGAGCTCAAAGCAGGGTTAACATCCAATGTTAGATTACGTTCACGAAAACCTCCAGCCAAGGTCTAAAAATGTGCACAGATAGAGACTTAGGGTCTCTCTGTTCTCTTCTTTCTAGCGTTTGACTGCTTTCATGGGGAAGAACTTCCTTCTTGTGTTCACTCAGTTTCCTTCACCAAGATTTGTGATGGTTCCTTCTTGTTTCACCGTGCATTCTGCAGAGAAGTCTGCCTACATACAGACTCGGCTTCTCCAGATGGTCACAGATGGCAAAATACACTCTTCTTCTCTGCAGGCTGAACAAATACAATTTTCACAGACTCTTCTCATAGTCCATGCACTTCTAACCTGGGTGTTCTCCACTGGACTTCTCTTGTAGATCCCTTCTGTCAGAGTGACAACATCTTTCTTGTATTGAAGACCTCAAAACTGGACCCAGACACAGCCTTACAAGTGTACAGTCACTTCCCTTGATATGAAAGTGTATCATATATATATCTTGAACGTGACACATGAATGAGATTCGGCAAAAGAAATGCACTACTCAACAAGTTGGTGAGGAGTTGCTTTCGCCATGTCACTGCCACCTTGGACACATACTGAACTGAGGGCAAAATTAATACACAGCCCTTCCTTATTTCCTCTTGTCCTTGGTGTGGTATGCGTGTTGGACAAACTATTTAAAAATCTCCTTCCATGTAGATGGAAGGAGTTCTTTAAATAGTTGAGCCACAAGTAAATGGTATCAAAAGAAATGAGAGGTAATCGCAATCACCACTTTTTCCATATTAAGATTTTTCTGAAATCTCAAGTCTGGCTCTCTCATTGAAAGTATACTTAAATACAAAATTAGTGTATTTATTGAAAGAATAATAAAAATATTGGCCAGTACAACAACAGCATTTGAGTTAGATAAACTGACAGTCATCTCCAGTGTTAAAATCTACTTATGTATAAAGTATGACAGTATGCAGTGACCCTTTATAAAACAAGGATCAATGAAATAAGGCTGAAAAAGAGCTCTGCTCTGCACAAACTAAAAATCTTAAGTTCATAAAAAATAACTGGCACCAGAGACATTATGCAGCTTGTTTAAAGGTCACAATCAGTTTATAGTAGAGCTTAATCGTTTGAAAAAGAAGATATAGTTAAACTCTTCCCTATCATAACAACCAATTTGGGAGGTTTTAATTTAGTACTTATAGTATAACCTAAGTATGAGAAGGAGGTCTTCTTAACTTTGTCCAAATTTTTCCAATCTGCTTCCAGTTACATTCCTGCAGAGCTTTTTACAACAGTATTTAAGTTTTCCAAGAAGTACTGCATAATAGGGGTGAAAAGAGGAAATTCTTATAATTCTAGACCTCCAATACTGTTGAAGTCTATAAGCAGAAATAAAATGAAAGCATTCAAGTCCTATTTCAGGGTGGAAAAACAGAATAATGGTCGTTCAGACCAGGAAACAAAATGCTTTCCATCTGGGATACCAGTCTATTCTCATTTCAGATGACAGATACAAAAAGACGAAGAGTAAACAACTGAGAAAGGTTAAGAGAAAACAATGTGGTAGGTCACAATTTGAAGGGAAAAAAAAAGTCACACAAACACAGTATGACAAATGGAGAAAAGCTGAACTCTTTGAATAAAACGGTAAACAAACAGCAGCAGCCTAGAAGATTTCAGCTGCCTTGTTGGATGAATAAAGACTGTGTTGTCATTCAAAAGGGAGAGAATTGATCTTACCACTTTCACAAGGAACTTGCTTTCAAAAGGTACAGGAAAGAAGACTGATTAAAAAAATGGTTTAAATGCATGTAGACAGATCTAAACAAGCAGTTTTGTAAATTCAGTCTACATCTGGCTTGCATGAGAATCACAGAATCACAGAACCACCAAGGTTGGAAAAGAACTCCAAGATCATCCAGTCCAACAGTCCACCTACCAACCATACTTCATAGAATCATAGAATGTCCTGGGTTGAAAAGGACCTCAAAGATCATCCAGCTTCAACCCCTCTGCTGTGTTGCCAACCACTAGAGCAGGCTGCCCAGAGCCACATCCAGCCTTGTCCTGAATGCTTCCAAGGATGAGGCATCCACAACCTTTCCGGGCAACCTGTCCCAGTGTGTCTCCATCCTCTGAAAAACTTCCTCCTAACATCCAACCTAAATCTCCCCTGTCTTAATTTCAAACCATTCCCCCCTGTCCTGTCACTATCAACTCATGAAAACAATCATTTCCCCTCCTGTTTATACACATATTCAAGTATTGGAAGGCTACAATGAGGTCTCCCTGGAGCCTTCTCCAAGCTAAACAAGCCCAGTTCCCTCAACCTTTCCTCATAGGAGAGGTGCTCCAGCCCTCTGATCATTTTAGCAACCCTCCTCTGGATCTGTTTCAAGAGCTCTGTCTTTCTTGTGCCGGGTGCCCCAGATCTGGACACAGTACTCTACATCGGGCCTCACAAGAGCTGAGTAGAGGGGGACAATCACTTCCCTCTCCCTGCTGGCCACCCTTTTTTTAATGCAGCTAAGGTTATAGTTGGCCTTCTAGGCTGCAGCACGCACTGCTGTCTCATGTGTAGCTGCTCATCCACCAGTACCCCCAAGTCCTTCTCCAGAGGTCTGCTCTCCAGGAGTTCTTCCCCTAGTCTGTATAAATACCTGGGATTGACCCGGCCCAAGTGCAATACTTGGCCTTGTTGAACCTCACTAGGTTCACATGGGCCCACTTCTCCAGCTTGTTCAGGTCCCTCTAAATAGATTCCTTTCCTTCCAGCGTATCAACTGCACTGCTCAGCCTGGTGTCATGTGCAAACTTGCTGAGGGTGCACTCAATTCCATCATCTACGTCACTGATGAAGATGTTGAAGAGCACTGTTCCCAAAACCAGCTCTTGGGAGACATCTCTCGTGACCGGCCTCCACTCAGACATAGAACCATTAATCACAACTCTTTGGCTTTGACCGGCCAACTGGTTCTCCATCCAACCAACTGTCCATCCTTCAAATCCATCTCTCTCCAATTTAGAGAGAAGGATGTGGTGAGGGACTATGCCAAAGACTTTACAGAAGTCCGGGTAGATGACATCCATCGCCCTTCCTCTGTCCACCGATGCAGTCACTCCATCATAGGTCACCAGATTGGTCAGGCAAAATCTGCCCTCGGTGAAGCTATGCTGGCTATCTCAGATCACCTCTAGGTCTCATATGTGCCATAACATGGTAACCAGGAAGATCTGTTCCATAATCTTCCCAGGTACAGAGGTGAGGCTCACTGGCTTGTAGTTCCCTGGGTCATTCTTTCTCCCTTTCTTAAAAATGGCAATAATGTTTCCCTTTTTCCAGTCACTAAAGATTTCACTCGACAGCCACAGTTTTTCAAATATGATGGAAAGTGGCTCAACAACCACATCAGCCATCTCTCTCAGAACTCTAGAATACATATCATCCAGCCCCATGGACTTACATTCAATCAGTATCATGAGGAGGTCTCGGACATGTTCCACTGTTACAGTGGGATGGAATCCTCTCACCCTCGTCTAGAGATTCAGGGTCCTGATAGACCATGGGAGCCTGGCCACCAATGAAGACTGGTCCAAAACACTTACTGAGCCCCTTAGATTTTTCCATGTCTGAGGAAGCCATTTCTCTGTTTGTATTGGAGCAGATGATCTTGAGGGAGATCACAAGACATGTGCTTGGCAACCAGGGGATCAGATCCAGCCAGCACGGGTTCACAAAGGGCAGGTCGTGCTTGTCCAACCTCATCTCCTTCTATGACTGGGTGAACAGACTGGTAGATGGGGGAAAGGCTGTTGATGTAGTTTACCTGGACTTCAGCAAGGCCTTTGACGCGGTCACCCACAGTATTCTCCTGAAGAAACTGGCAGCCCGTGATGTGGACAGGTTCACTCTTCTCTGGGTGGAGAACTGGCTGGAGGGCCGTGCCCAGCAGGTAGTGGTTAATGGAGTTAAGTCCAGCTGGCGTCCTGTTAAGAGTGGTGTCCCCCAAGGGTCAGTTTTGGGGCCCATCTTGTTTAATATCTCTACTGATGACCTAGACGAGGGGATTGAGTGTACCCTCAGTAAGTTTGCAGATGACACCTAGTTGGGAGGATGTGTCAATCTGCCTGAGGGTAGGGAGGCCCTTCAGAGGGATTTGGATAGGCTGAATAGCTGGGCTGAGCTCAATGGGATGAGGTTCAATAAGACCAAGTGCCGGGTCCTGCACTTTGGCCACAATAACCCCATGCAATGCTATAGGCTTGGGGCAGAATGGCTTGAAGAATGTAGAGAGAAGAAAAGGACCTGGTGGTGTTGGTTGATGCTCGGCTTAACATGAGCTGGCAGTGTGCCCAGGTGGCCAAGAAGGCCAATGGCATCCTGGCCTGTATTAGAAATAGTATAGCCAGCAGGAGCAGGGAGGTTGTCATGCTCCAATATAAAGGAGGGAGACAAGGTTCTTAGATTATGTATATACCCAGCGTGAGATTAAGAAACAACGGTTCAAATGTTGGTCCGACCAGTTTATTACCACTATAAACCAGGGAGATGGGGAAGGCAGACACTGTTAAGGGTGATGGGGAAGGGAAGGCAAGCGATAGGAAAGATAGGAAAGAAGCAAGGGTTTGTACAACGCAGGGAAAGTCACCAGCCAGGATCATAGGGGCGGTCCCGTTGCAAGCGGCTCCGACGGTCCGAGGCAGAAGAGCAGGGGCGGCAGAAGCGGGGGGAACAGCAGCAGTGACGGGCAGCCCTGAGCAGCAAGCAACTGTCCTGGAGAAGCGGCACAGGGTCAGCACAGGAGAAGCAGCATGGGGAAAGTCCAGGAACAGCATCAGTCAGCACCGGAGAAGCAGCAAACAGTGATCATCAGCTCGTGATGGTCCAGATGGTAGAACTCCTCGAAGGAGCGGCGAGGTCCAGGAGAAAGCAGCATGTCTCAGGCAGCAGGCCCAGGAGGGAGTTCAGCAGCAGGGATCAGCTCATGAGGTTTCCGATGGAAGAACACCAACACAGCAACAACAACACCAACAAAACCACAACCTCATGGTGGTCGATCCCTCTGTTATCCTTCATTTCTCTTGCCTACCTGACAAATCCCATGCTAGAGTGCCAGGCAAGCTTCTCCTGTGATGGCTATCTCCCCACGGAGATGAGTACTACACAAAAGAGTGTTAAGCGGCCACTGAGCTGCAGCTTGTCTCTCTTTCGTTGCCCCAGGACATGCCTATCTGCTTGTCCCTTAGACAAAGAAGGCTACTAAAAGAGGCTGACTGCCATCTCGCCACTACATCCTTTCAGGGAGCTATGGAGAGCAATAAGGCCCCCTCCTGAGTCTCCTTCAGACTAAACAATCCCAGTTCCCTCAGCTGCTCCTCATATGGACTGTGCTACAGATCCCTCACAACTTCACTGCCCTTCTCTGGCCTTGCTCTGGGGCCTCAATGTCTTTCTTGTAGTGAGGATATAATCTGGAAAGTTTGCCACAGTCTTTAAGAAACAGTACAGTATCACACTCTGTCTGCTGTGATTTTGCACTGGAAGAAAGGACAGAGTACTTAAGAATGATGATTTCTGCTCAAACAATTTCATGTGTTAACTGAAGAGCAGATAGAGGTTCTCCAACTTGGTAACACTAAGTTTAGTTGTCTAAAGGAATTTTGCTGTGGTTCGTTTTTCTTCAGGGTGGCAGCACTGCTCTAATGTATTTAAGAAAGAAACAGCATCTACCAGAAGCTGGAGACATGCTCTTGGAGGAGGCACTCCATGTCAAAGCAGGGACCGTGCTGAACAATTCCAGCATGGGAGTGACCCACGTTGGAATTAGCCCTTTCAGGAAAACCACAGCAGAGGAAAAAGCTGAAGAACCTGAGTGCTGCAGAAAACAGTAAGAAGTACAGTAGCTGAAATAAACCAATATGGAAAAGGGAGAGGGAGGAAAACCCTTACAAATGACAACAGGTTTCCATACCACCGAGCTCGTAAACAATGCAACTGAGAAGGACAGAACATACATCATGGAGAAAATGGGGTAATGTAAGGAAGTAAAGGTGTCTCACTTAAGATATACCTGGCAGAAGAGTGAGAAAACATGCATGTTTGTTTTTTCCTCCCCTCAACTATCATAGGTAGAGTCATTGAATTGTTAAGGTAGGAAAAGGCCTTTAAATCATCTAGTCTAACTGTTAAGCCATCACCACTATACACACTAATCCATGCCCCTGAGTGCCATATCTACATGCTTCTTGAATTCTAAGTTTGCATTAACTAGCAAAAAAAATTAAGTAAAAGTTCCCCAAGATTAATCTGTTTTGCCTGCAGTTTCTGTCTTGTCCATGGACAACGGAGAAAAGGGGTTGACATTCAGAAAGCAAGAGCTTTTTGAGCACTCTGAATCTTCATGTTAGAGAAACATAATGAATAACGGATTAAGGCTGCTCTTAAATTGCATTTATATTTTTTTAATTTAAAGCTTGACATAAGTCTTATCAAGTAAACTAGTATTCAAACTGTAAAATTTGTTCTGTATTTTGGTAGCAATGTGATTAAGGATGAAGTTATAGTGCTTCTGTCCTTAAAGATGTCACATCCAAATGAAGGAGCGTAAGGAAAACTTGCACTCAAGCTGCATTAAGAAATCTAAGGACTGGGATTCATTCACTACCATGTTACCCCAGGCCAGTGCACAGCATGGTGTGAAATGGTATCAGGACCAGGCAAGCTAAGATGACTGTGGACTTAAAGGAACACCCACATAGTCTCAAAGCAAGGAGTCTTTGGCTAAAAAGCAAGGAGAACATAAAAAGCACACAGATCAGAGAACTGTTCCTGACTGCCACTGCCTCTTTTTCTCTTAAAAAAAATAAAAAATAAAAAGGAAAAGGAGCAAAGGTACACAGGATTTGCGGATGAATGAACGGGTGTAAAGCACTCATAGCGAACAGTACTGAGTGTTGATTAGCATAGTGGATATTAAGGTGATGGAAAAAATTACAAGCAATTTTCTTTGCCTTTAAACCATCTTGAAAGAATTAACAAGGTAAAAGAGAAAGCTCCAAAAATTGTTCCAAAAGACAGAAAACTAAAGAAGGCAAAGCCTGCAGCAGTGTTGTGGAAATAGCTGAGGTCACTTCTCTTTTAGAAGTAAAAGTATTTGCTGAACATTAAGGAAGAAAAAGGGGAGAAAAGTAGGAGATCCTGACCTACACGCCAAAAACAATGCTCAGGTTGCAAGAGAATAGCTCACTCTGAGAGAAGCCAACAGGGTAAGGACGAGGAAAACGTGGATATAAAAGAGTAAGAAGGATTACTTTTCATTGTGGGGTTTTCTTCCTCTTAAACACAGTGCCTTGTACTAGATTTCCCGCTTGGGTGTTCATCTAACACAACTGAAATGCAGCTATTTCCACAAAAATAGGCAGCAAGCAGCCAGCACACAGTACAACACCAAACAGTAAGAAGGTACATGTGAGGACAAAGCAATAACACGCTTCTTTAATGCTTTAACAGAGCAGAAGAGTGTTTTCCACAAAAGTTCCAGCAAGCTGAATTCTACAATCCCATACTGTAAATCAACCATCCCACTTAGTCTTATTTTCTTTAAGGAAAAAAAATTATCAGTAATATCAGATACAAGCAGAGAGGTCAATCAGATGACAAAGACATTTCTCCACCACTATATTACTGCCTTAATTTTACCAAATTTGCCATCTTTTGCCAGCGAGAGTACAGCTTCTGTGAAAATATCAAAGCAAGCCTGCTATAAACATCTTAATACAAAGTGCAATCACCCATTATTTTTCTCAAATATTTATGCAAATGGTGGTGGCTCAACCTAACTTACTACTTTCCTCTACTTGTTTTAAAATACTTATGGGATTATGTCCTTCACCTGCTGTCCTTTACTACACCCAAATAAATTTAATTCTTGCAATTTTTTCTTAGTCCTACCACCCATCAATCACTACTTCCTCCTCCACTCATTCTAATTCATCAATGTCTTTCTAGTAATAAAGTGCTGAAGCAGCGCTCAAGGAACAAACTAGTAAAAACCATGAGAGGATTAGCCAACTGCTCAGTTAGACTTCAACAGAAAAGGCTATGGCTAAGTGGCTTCCTCAGAGCAAGGAATTCTGTGCCTCTATCTGCATCTGTATTTTGGCTATTAGATAACAATGCACTGGAAATGGGACACACGTGGACTTGGTACCTGTGACAGCTGCACACCTTGAATCCTGGATAGCTCCTGGGCAATCAGATGAAATTAGCAAATCAAAGGTTTGGTATCATCTCTGAGAGACTCACAAAGCTCAGCCACACACCTCAAATGCCATAGGACACTGCTGAGGCCAAAAGCTTAAATTGGTTCCAAAAGTAAAAGGGACAGATTCAAGGATGAAATCTACTGAGTGCTATTCAACACAAAACACAGCAGCTTCTCAGTGAAAGGCTGCCTGCTGCTGGAAGCTCTCAGTGCTCTGGGAAAGGTCTGCTATTGCTTGCTTCACCTTCATCTTCTTTCTAAGCATCCCCTCTATCAGACACTACTGGCCTCAGCACACCTTTGGCCTGACCTCGTGCTGCCATCTACATTAAATCTCTCTGGATCACTGTCATGGAATAGAGCTACCACTGTAGGTATTGTGAAAGCAGTAGAAATAACTTGGAAGGCTTTTTCTTCTATTTTCCATTTCCACACTTGGTCTCTGATTTCATGCATCCTCATTCATCCTTAACTGACTTTAAGAAGTGTGGTTTTCCAGTATGACCCGTCCCAAATGTCTCCCACCAATATAAATGAGGTCTACAATAACGGGGGCCTAATGCACTACAGTAAAACACTGGGAGGTTTTTGGGTTTTTTGTAATGCAAACCTGCAGTTTCCAAAATTGATCTGCTGCCTTCAAGATGGCATCTCTAATCTTTCACACTCCCCCAGCCATCTCTCTGTTGTTAAAGGAATCCAATTCCTTCTAATTAGCTCTTTACCTACTAATTACTAATGTGGTTGTTAATACAGAATTCATAAAGATGTCACAATAGGTAACACCAAGCTGTATTCTTAGACAACCAACGCCGCCTCAGTGATGCTGCCTATAGATCTTCATTTATGAGCTAATCAGTGTAAGTCTTCCTCTGGGTCTACATGATGACATTTCATCCTTCATGCTTTTTTGAAGGCTAGTTGGTACCAGCCATCAATCAGCTTACTCCATTGGAAAATTTCTGGGATAAATTCACCCCTCTGTTTCAAACGCCTTAGTGAAAACTAAACGTACGACTCTTCTTCAACCATCATTCACTGGCTTTTAAGCTGCATTAAAAGATAAAATCCACTTTATCCATGTTATATTTTATAGCGTTCCATAACCCAATCCACTAGATCTTCCAACAAATTCTGCTGGCCTTTGTTTCAATGTTTCACTAAGGGCAAGATAACAGAAGTACAAATTAGAGTTTAAAAAATAAATGATGGAAAGACCAATCATCACTGAAGTGTTCAAAAGTCTCAAAGAATTAAGTACTTAAAATACATCAATAACAAAAATTACCTACAGTATCGATGGCAAAAGAAATACTAACCTCAAGGTACGTAATACTCCTAGGTTCATGAGTTTAAAACTCAACGAATATAAACTAAAACACAGATCTCTCAAGCTGTCATTCCAAAGAAAGGATAGGGTCAACTGCCTTCAGCAAAGAACTTCTCATCACTGCATCAACACTATGATCAGGAGAGATTAAGCTTAGAGTTGAGAATTGTCAGTTCCCAAAAGCAGAACTTGACAAACATCTCCCCTTTCATCACTGATGCGTAGTGAAACGCATTCAGTGCCTGATGCGTAGCTGAATCTTACCATAGTAAGATACTAGACACAAGCATTCTACCTTAATTACAACACATTTTCTTATTTAATACACTTTCATCAGCTTAAATGAATGGTTGTTATTAGTTGAGCTAACAGCCACACGATAATACTCTAGAGAGATATCAATGCTTGTTGGTGCATTAACCAAGAGCAGAGGGGCTGAGGTCAAGCACGTGTCAATGCAAATGAAGCAGTATTAGGCACTAACAGTTTAATGTACTAGACTGTCTCAGATAATGAAAATTACAGGATGAAAAGAATGAGATAAAGTTATCTGTAAGCGTACTAACAATAAAAACAATAAACGATGTTTTAAAGGGAAAGAAACCTTCCATCCTCTAATGTCTTCAACTGTATTCTAGCAAGGTGAGGGTTTTTTCTAAATTAGAAAAGAGTAGAAAAGAAGTGAAATACATTCTAACAATACCAATGCTTCTCATATAAACAACTTATAAGTACTCTTCCAAACTTAATTACTTAAGCTTTCCTTTGGGGAAAACAAATAACGTTAATAAGCTCTGTCATGTGCGTAAAGGTACAGCATTCAAAATGAATCTTCAGGAAAGACCAAAGAAAGCTGATAATTTCCTTGTTTATGTGCATATATACACTACACTACTACACTATAACATATCCCATCCATATAGCAGCTTAACAAAATCAAAACTGCCTTTGTCTTCCAAACCTCAATCATACAACTATCAGAAATAAGGTTTGCCAATCATTAAAAACTAGCACAACATAGCTCTTGTAAGTATAGATGCTTGCACACATCAAACTTAAAATGAGATACAGCCCTGGAGATGCCATCTTCTCAATTCTGCTTTCTAAAAGGCTTCTTTGTCTACAATGAGAAGACACTGTGCTAACTGGGGAAAGACTTCGTGGCAAGAAGTAATGGAAAGTATTACTATTTTCTTAACTCTATGTCTATAAATATCCAAGGAGTGCAAGGCAGAGGAACAAGGCCGGACTCTTCTCTGCAGTGTGTGGTGATAGGACGAGGGGAAATGGACACAAACTGATGCACAGTAAGTTCTGCACAAATGTGTGTGGGAACAACTTCTCAGTGCAGTGATGGAGCACTGGCACAGGCTGCCCAGAGAGGTGGTGGAGTCTCCTTCTCAGGAGACATTCAAAACCTACCTGGATGCCTACCTGTGCAACCTGGACTAGGGAGCTGCTTTGGTAGGGGGGTTGGACTAGATGACCTCTAGAGGTCCCTTCCAACCCCTACATTTCTGTGATTCTGTAATTCAAAAGAAAGAATTTGAGGCAGAGCCAAAACTTAAATTTTATAATAGAAAAATTTCCACAGAAATCTAAAGGAAAAAAAGACTCCTATTTTCACTGAAGGGATTAATTACAAAATTACAACACTCTTCCACTGCGGTGTTTGAATTCCAAAATTGAAGAAACAAAAGGAAAAACTTCCTTTATTAGTTTTCTTTGTTCCAGGTGAAAGAAATGCAGACAGTAAATAAAATGCATACCAAGAATTCTGTTGCTTTTCTTATATATGTATTTCTTAGATATAATATGAGAAGAGAGATCACCACACCTTACTCTTAACCAAAAGCCTCTCCTCATCTGACACTAAGGAAAGTAGTGAGACCTCTCTTCAATAACTGTACTCAGGGTTACAAACGTCCAACATTTTCTGAGAAGATGTAATGACCCCAAATGCCACATAAACTCCAGGGGAAACTGTTTTCAGAAAGGACACTTCCCATGGAAACAGTGGAGTCATTGACTCCAGAGGTGCTGGAGAAAAGGGCAGATGTAGTACTGGGCATGGTGACGATGGGCTGACTGTTGAGTTAGCTGATCTAAGAGGTCTCTTCCAACCTTAACGACTCTGTGATTTTTTTAGTATGAGATGGGGAAGGTCAAGTAGGTGAGCAACATCCCTTCTTTGCTCCTGAGAAAATATTACAATCATAGAATCACCAAGGTTGGAAAAGACCTCCAAGATCATCCAGTCCACTGTACTGGAAAATATTTCAACGTTTTAAGCTCCTTGCTTGACAACCCCTCTCCCAGAAGAAGCTAAATCCCTTGTCTTCATGCACTGTTCTCCAAATACCTTACTCACGGTTTGCCCATCCTCTCCCTTTTCACTGCCTCAGTACCTTTACAATTATTTCTGCTCAGCTTGTCCTCATATTGAAATGTCTTCTGACTGCATTCCCACCTACTAGAGACCAACTGAAAAAATAAGGAATATAAATTTTTGTAAAATGCTTTATTATTCAGACACTGGGGCTGATCAGCATTTCTAATTTAGATAAGAAAGTTCCTGATATAAGGATTAGATTTCATAACAAACTATGAAAAGAATGCACAGATTAACACTACAGATCTTAAAGAAAAGGAGTCTATAAAGCTGCATAAAAATTCATTTAACACATCATAAGGATGCAGTGCTAAACTCTATGCTCTGAGCGTGCTGCATCAACACAAGTGAAAATGACCACACTTACCTGCGAATAGATAACATCCAGATGCAAAGAAGAGGATATGTCAAGTAAATTTAATTGAATGCAACAACAAAATGGTCATTCAGGTCTACAAATGCAAACAATAGGCAACAATGCAAATTGGCACTAAGAAAGCAGCCAGTTCTGAGAAAAGCCCAATGCTGTTATTCAGTTCAGAAAGGAACAGGAGACGTTAATATTCCCTTGACACAAGAGAACTGAAATTGTCCTTAAAACTGAAAAAGAAAGAAAATTTGCTGTTGGAGTGTTCCCTGGCCTACTTCTCGAGGAACAAATTACTCTCTCTCTTCAACTTCCTACTAGTTTAGACAATAACAGGCAGGCTCGATGTGAAGGATGTGCTCCTGAGTAAAACACAGACACACATCAGTTCCTAGCTCTGTAACATAACTAGGTGTGTGTTCTGGTTTTGTGGTGTTGATGCCGGTATTCCACATCAGAGCATCATGCAGCAGTGAAGGAGTTAATGCTGTGGGAGCAGCAGAGGGGCGGAGCTCCGCACCGGATGTCAGGCGGCACTCTGCCTGGGCGCGCTCCTCTGGGCTGAGGCGGAGCAGCAGCACGTGTGCTTCCCCTGCAATTCCTCCTTAACGTAAGCTCACAGCTTTTGGTTTGGAAACTTCATTTCTCTCTCAATTGTTCAATTTTATTAGATTTAGTAGTTACCGTTCCTTCTCAAATCGTGCCGTTGTTTCTTTTTGTAGACCCATCTATTCCCGCTGTTTCCCCTCCCCCCGGAGCGCGGCTCTGCTCGGGCGGCCAAGTGGTCACTGACGCAGTTTTTTTTTCTTTCCCTTTCTCTCTCCCTTCTCGATTTTCCCTTGGGTCACTGTCACGGATAACACCGTGACAGTATGATATCAAACCAAAGTGAACAACAGTCAGAGGGTGCCTTACTTCCTCTTTCTCACCTATTCTTTGCTTTCTCTCATCCTCCTAATAAAAAATGAATTCAGCTGGTACGGCAGTAATCCTCTCTTATCCCATGGATCTATTTGTGCAGCTTCTCAGTGTTCTGCTACCTGCTACAATCCTGCACTCAAAGGAACTGCACTCTTACAATAAGAAATCAAGTTCAGACTAAGTATGTCATGGTCTATTGGATTTTAAAATTGTTTGTCAAAGTGTATAGACTTTAAAAAAGTGATATTAGCTCATTAAAATTGCAAAGCTAGACAGTTAAAAGCTAGGCAATGCAAAGAAAGTAGCCTAAGCAATTTTCATTTAACTGTGTTATGATATGACCTTTAATTACTTGATTCAATAACATTTTTTCCTTCAACTGTTTTTAGCATTTCATCTCTTAGATTATTTAAACAAATGGAAAATATAAATTCCTCCCTACGGGTACCTCATGGGTCAACAGTAGAGCCAGAACAATTAGATCAACACCACAGACCTCTACACTACTTGAGTTAAGAAACCGTAATCGCAGCATAGTGTCCTTCAATACATCACCCACTGCTGAAGGAAACAAGACATGGATTGCTTCCTCTAAGCAAGAGCCCTTCTGTCCTTACACAATGACCAACCTGCTGTGCCCCCTTCCTCAAGACCTGGCTTGACTATAGTCTTCTACAGCTCATGCAGATCTTCTATAGCTCATGCAGATCTTCTATAGCTCATGCAGATCTTCTATAGCTCATGCAGATCTTCTCTTCCAGCCTCAAATGAGAATAATTCAGATTCCTGTCTTCCAGCAATCACAGTAATGCCTCCAGGCCAAGTGCTAGCTATAAGCCAGCCCCATCTTGCCTCCATCACCAGTTCTGCTGCTCTTGCATTGAGACTGTGCACCGCCTTCTCACAGAGCTCCTTCCATGTTAGAATTCCTCTCTCAGCACCCGATTGTGCTTTACAGTAAAGAGAAAATACATGAACATGTGTGCACCTGCACTCAATTGCCACATCAAAGTGAATCGAAGTGAATTTCACTTTTAGCAGTGATGTGTATCACGAACCAGATCCTTTACAGATAGATGCACTCATACTTCAAAAAAGCAAATACAAAAGTTGAAGGTAACAAATGATCTGTCTCAATCAGGAGTTTTGTGTTTTCTGGACCCTCCTCATTACTCCAGAGCTTTACAGTACCACAGAAGTTGGAACTGGAACTTTAAGACAAAGTGTGTAACCCACAGTTATAGAACAGCAAACCCTGGCCCTACTCCCAGGAGTGCGTATTATAAAGACACCACAACACACAACATGAACAAATGATAATCAAAGCTCATCTGCACTACTTTAGACGAATATAGAACAAGAAACACAACACCAGCCTCTTAAAATTGTTAACTTCATACTGACAAAAGATACTCTGCATCTTGTTCATGCTACTGGGAAAAGCTGCCATTCTTATATTAATAATTCTTCCCAGCATTACTCAGTCATTGCACATTAGAACCAGCAGCTGGAGAGTTTTGACTGATAATGAAACCTGTAACAAGCCATTTTCAGCCGTCTTTTCCAAACAATAAGGGAATTAAAATTTCAATTTAAATGCAGAGGTTTGAAACACGCTTCAGTGGCAAAATTACTTCAATTAATGTGAGTGGAATACAAAGAACAGACTGCAGAAATGCGTTGCAGCAGGCAGAAATTATGCCATTAGCGTGCTTGCATCAGCCTAACACAGCGACTGCAAAGGTCTAATTTAGACTGTACATATCACAAAGCTACAGGCAACAATATTAATCGTTGCTCCAATTTCAATGCGAGGGATACAAGCTCCTTGTCAGATCACTCTGGGCTTTTCGTAAGCCAGGAGCATCTGTTTACCTTGAGGAACAATACAGAAGACAAAGAGATCTATAAATATTCTGCATTTCTGACAGTTTAGTCATTATTTTACATAATATTCTTATCATAAAAAAGGAGAAAGGAATTATCCTGCAGCCAGAGAGCAATTACAACATCACAGTCTTGCAGAGGAACTATTAACACAAGATGGCAAAAGCCAATGAGCCCAGAGCAATTTTTGTATATGAAAAGGCTCCAAATGCAGGTTGGTTACTTTTTCTCTGTTTCAGGTGAAATTTGTCTTCAAATGAAAATTCGAAGAGTAAATGAGTAAATGAACAGCTGAAAGCATTTAATTTTCACTCAAGTTTCCAATGCATTCCTTAATTTAATAAAAATCTGAACAGTAGCTTCTTCTGTCATTCTCATTTGACTTCTTTAGAATGGATTCTCCACTGTGGGGCAAAAGTACTTTGGTAGACTATAGTAGTTTGTACTTCTAATATTGGCTCTATCTTACAGCCTTGGGCAAGCTTACCTATACATGCAATCCACATTGACAGACGTACACGTACGTATATATACACAGACCAAAGAAATTGCACACAATGTATTGCAAACCAGTAATACAACACAAATATGTACTTCAAAACACTTCTTACTTTTTATTTCAGATAGAAAATGAACTGTTTTTTCTGGAAATTCCCTCTGAAAATAATTCTTTAAAAAACCCACAAGCAAACTAGAACTTAATCAGCACAAAGAGTATGTCTATCAGCAAAAGAAATCATCCACATTGGTTGAAATTTCAACCAATAACAATCTTAACACTTAATTCTACGTTTTGCCCTGAACTTTGCTCCATTAATTTACATCACCTTCATCTCATAATTAAAAATATCAGGCTGACACCTCATTCCAATTTCTTACACCAGAAACTTTTGATCAAGTGTGACTGCATCCCTACATGCTGCCTCAGTCCTTACATTGCTGATCCCTTTCGAGCAATTCAAACATGTTTTATATAACATTTTACAAAACTTCACCTCATGTTACAGAATAGAAATACATTACCCAACCCAGATGACTTACAGAATGGTAGGAAAGACAGAAGATGATCATTCATGTTTGAAGTAAAGCAACAATCTAAGGAGAATAAGATTGAGCATGTCCCTGGAAGATGGTTTTGAAAAAGACAAAAGGGAAGATTGTGACCAGATTACAGAAAGATGATTACACCAGATGTGGCATAAAAACAGAACACACACAACAGAAAAGACCAGGAAGGTGAAGGAAGAATGAAATCAAGCAAGAAAATGTGACAGGAACAACAAAAATCCAGATACACTTACACAAGCCATCAGAGAAAATGAGGAAACAGACATCAAACCACCTTATACAGTTTAGAGGTTCAGAATCACAGAATTGTAAGGGTTGGAAGGGATCTCTAGAGATCGAGTACAACCTCCTGCCAAAGCAGCTCCCTAGACCACGTTGCACAGGTAGGCATCCAGGAGGGTCTTGAACATTTTAAAAGTCATATTTCAGGTAAAATGAGAGAAAACAGAAAAGAAATTGAAGCTCTAGTTTGGACTTTAGGAGTACAGGATGACAACGCTATGATTTTCAGCTCTTCATCCTGCTGAATAATGAATGGCTTAGTTAAAAAAAAAAGTGAAGAGGGATAGCTAAGATTGAACTTGTGAGAAATGCAAGGGACAGTGAAGTTAATAAAGGAAATAACAGAGAAGGCATTGAAAAGACTTCCTTAAAGCATTATTAGGAAAATATATATTTGCCTTCACTTCTGAATCACAGAATAGCTGAGGTTGCAAGAACCTTCAGAGATCTTCTAATCCAACGCTTGCTGATGCAAGGTCAGCTACAGCAGGCTGCCCAGGCCCGTGCCCAGTCTGGATCTGAAAATTATCCATGGAGACTCCACAACAATCTCTCTGGGCAACCTGTCACAGTGTTCAACCATCCTTGCAGTAAAGCATTCCCTCACATTCAGATAGAATTTCTTATATTTCAGTCTGTGCCCTGTGCCTCTTGTCCTGGCATTGGGCACCACTGAGAGAAATTTGGCTGTGTTTTCTCTCAGCCTCCTACCAGATATTTACAAAGGTTGATAGGTCTCCCTCAGACTTCTTTTCCCAAAGCTAAGCAGTCCTAGTACTCTCAGCTTCTCCTCACAGGAGAGATGTTCCTACTCCTTAACTATCCTTACAGCCTTTCACTAGCCTTGCTCCACTAAGTTTCTCTCTCCTGTAGTGAGGATTCCAGAACTGGACACGTATCAGGAATGCATATAACCTCTCTCAAACTTTCTTGGTTACTGTAGAAGTAAGTTCCAAGAAATAAAGGATTGGAGTCTGGTTAGGAAAATTTGCTTGTTAAGTTTAGAAACAAAAAAGATTTATTTTAAAGAAGTTCAGAAAGAATGTCTCCACCACAGGACTGGAATTGCAAGGTATGCTTGTAGAAGAGGTGGAAACATAGATAAAAATACTTGAAGGAAGGGAGAAAAGATGAAAAACGAGCTGGAGATAAGGAATAAGGATCAAGAGTCCCAGTAAAAGACCCAGAGGAAGACAAAAGAACTCATCACACCTAAATAGTGAAAGATGTTTGCCTGACTAATAACTGATGTAGTGAGTGCCTTCTGAGAGATGAACATGGAGAGAAAAAAGGTATCTCTTCCACAACAAAAATTGTGGTGAAATAATTTATAAAATGTAAAGAATGATGACAACACAGGCATCTGGGAAATTCATTTGAATAATATTTAAAATATAAGAAAGCAAGAAGAGATTGTCAGCAAACAGAACAGTTCAGGAGAAGGCCTAAGAACATTTTGGGAGCTATATTAGAAAGCTGAGAGAAAAAAATTGCATAGAGAAGTAAGTTCTAAAAGCAGCAGGAAATCCTATGTGCGGATCAAATGAGCAAAGAAAGAACTGGTTATAAAAAGGATTATGACAAGTAAACAGGTGAAGGCAGCTCTGAAAGTACAAAATAAAAACAAGAGACAACCAAACAAGAACAGAGACTGTGACCCAAAGTCTAGCCAGGGAGGATCAAAATGAAAACAAACAGAAGCTTCACTTAAAGAAAGCAGCAACTGACAAAACAAGTAGGAAAATTAAAAAGCAAATAATGTAACACAAATGGCAGACCTGTCTACAGGTGATCAGACAGCTGACAAGGATATCTTCACTGAGTGTTTGCCCAGGACAAGGTCTGACATCTTACCAGCATGTCTGTTGCATTGAGGTAGTGCTTGCTGGCCATGCACTGCTCCAGCTTCTGGGGGACCTGTTTGATGTTCTCTATCTCATCCAGCAAATTCAGGACATGTTTGTGTTCAATCCCTTCAATCCACAACTTGCGTAACTCGTCCCTCTTGCAGTGCAGCAGCATCTTGCATGAGAGCAGGTTCTCCTTCACCTACAAGCAATGTGTCAGAAGATTAAATTAAATCTGCCCCCGTAACTTGCACTTCTAACACAAACCAGCCCATTCCCACTCCTACCTACTTTAATAGGAATTTCAAAAATATCTTAAGACAGTGATAGAATTCAATTTCTTTGGTTATTCCTCTAGCTAAAAGAAATGGGAATTGTTTTCAAAGTGAAATGCTTTTAGTACCAGTTTTGTACTATTAGTGAGAACTTAACTGGAGTATGATCACATGAACAAATGTAGGATCCTATTAGCCACGACCAAGGACTTATTTGCAGTTTTCCAAAAAACATTTCAGTATTTTGGCATACAACAACAATCTAATTTGCAGTGAAAGCAAATAAACCACTACTAATTTTTCTGATGCAAACATTCTCCATCTGTCTATTGAATCTTCTGGCACATCTCCTCCTTTCTCCAAGCTGCATGTTCATTTCTTGAAGCCTAATTGTCTGACAGTACAATCACTTTCCCAATAGCTTGAGCAATAACAGGTTTGTTTTTATGAGATCTGGTATCAGTGTAACAAATAGGTGTTAGGATAGAATTCAACTCAGCATTTTTATATATTTACATCTATAAATATCTAAGGAACAGGAGGCAAAGGAAGGAGGCTGGACTTGCAGTGTGTAGCGATACAAGGGGAAATGGCCACAAACTGATGCACAGTAAGTTCTGCACAAATGTGTGTGGGAACTTCTTCACAGTACAGGTGATTCAGCACTGGCACAGGCTGCCCAGAGAGGTGGTGGAGTCTCCTTTTCCGGAGACATTAAAGACCCACCTGGACGTCTACCTGTGCAACCTGGACTAGGGAGCTGCTTTGGAAGGGGGGGTTGGACTAGATGATCTCTAGAGGTCCCTTCCAACCCCTACAATTCTGTGATTCTGTGATCGTATGTCAGATGCTCATCCAACTGGCAAAGTCTCTTCTTATTCTATCCCACTGCTAACAAAGAGGCAGCAAGAGCTATACTTATCCATTCTCCCTGGTTATGCCCATAGCCTACATTCTGTGCTGTAAGGTTCTCCCAGTATCCTCTGATAAGGTCAGTAAAATCTAACTTTTCATGCATAATGTAAATCAATAATCACATATTAAAATATGGGAGCAATTAACAACACAGCTTCACACATTGCTTTCTCACTACTCCGGCTTTTGAGTTAAGTTTTGAGTACTCAGGCTCCAATCTTTTCTCACGAACTCTCACTGAATTACACATGAGGAGAGACTGAGAAGTAGGCCCTTACATTTATTTTTAAATAAGAAGACTTCAGAGTACTCCAGAAATCCCACTTCAGTGTACCTTGTCCACGTAAAGGCAGTTAGCCAAATGCACAGCCAGAGCAAAATACAGACATCTGGTAATTAACTTTGGTATAGAGCAGCCTCCAGACAGTCAGAAGAGACTAAGACTTCAACAGAGTAACATCATTCTTTTCAGAAAGACATTTCGAAGTTTAATGCTGAAAAACCCACAGACAACAGAAAATCTGTAAGTGTTATAACTTGCCACAAAAGCAAAGGGAAACTAAAATGCACAGAGATTTCATTTTGGACATAATCCCTGTTCAATACCTTAATTTAAAATGTTGGACTGACCTAGCATACCATCATCAGTGGGCTGCTCTTACACAGAGCAAAACTGGGTCAACTACAACAGTTGTGGGGCTAGAAGGAATCTCACAAGACATTTCTAAACCAGTCCTTGCATGAAAGATGATGAATTATATCTACATTTGGGAGCACAGAAAAGAATGAACAGTAAGCCTTTAAGAACCAACTTCCTTGTGGCAGGTCTAAGTGCTTCTCCTCTAACCCAATTTTACAGTGGTAACACCTCTAAAGCTAGATCCCAAATTGAGACAAAAGCAAGCTGTTCCAACAGGTATTCATACAAGAATTAACTACAAAAGGTATACATACAGAGGAATCTGGACTGCCTATCATTTCCACAGTTCCTAACATAAACAAATGCCTGTGCAATCAAAATCATAAGGATTTACTGATACAGAATGATGACAAATCAGATCTGGGGCCTCCCATGAGAGTAAGACAAAGCTACCACAATACATGTTGACCAAAACTAATAGGAAACCTTAAATATCAAAAGGTCCTTCACCTTTAGAGTCTTTCTTCCACACAGGACCAAAAGGTCTCCTCCCAGTATGTTTGTTTTGACCTCTGTAAAGCTTAGTACACTGTGTGAAAACACGCCACCAGCAATAGCTTACTTCAAATTTAGTGCAATTGATCTCTGCTTTCAAAGCGCTGAGCTTTGCACATATATCCTAGAATGAACTCTTACCCTTGGAAAGCATCAAGATGGTCTCATTCTCTTTGAAAATGCTAAATGAATTTTAAAAGGCAGAAGGGTCAGTACGTAGCCCCCAGAAGGGTCACAGCCTACTGCTCCTAAAGCAATACTGTGAAAGGTTCTGAGACCTCTCCAGAGACAGGAAAAAAAAAAAAAAAAGGAACAATTCTGGTGCCTAGATTGCAAAGTTTAGGTGAGGCAAACCACACGGGAAGTAAAAGACAGGACAAGAGACCAAAGAATTTATCTATTGCTATAGTAATCAGAGATGGAAGGAGAGAGCAGACGGAACAAGTCCACAACAAAGAGTGCCTGAGTTATTTATTGACCCAGTACTGAAGTGTGAGCACTCAAAACACAGAAATACATGGGGGCACAGAGTTCATGTGCATTCACACAACAGAACTGAGTTTGGAAATAGCACCAAAATTCATATTCTCTGAGGAAAAAACAAGCTGATGAATCACCCAGACTACTCTGGAGGTTGTCGGAGGCCAACATACAAAGACATGAACAGATCAGATGGAAAGGTGTTAGCTTAGCAGCCCTTAGACTTCAAAACCTGACAGCAACTTGCCCAGACAGTAAATGAACAGAGGGCACTGCAAAGCTTTGCTCTTCTTACCCTTCTCTTATTTTTCTCTTTAATTACCTGTGTTCTGAGACCTTATGGAAAACACACTGGCAGTAAGACATCACCTGGGACCACTGCATTAAGAGTGGATGCTCTGCTCCCAGTTACCAGAGTCTGGTTAGCACCCAGCAGTGCCTTCTCAATTCAATTTTTAGTTCACTTAAAGATGACAACAAGTAGCTGGAAAAAGGTGAGAAATAAGAGGTTAAAACGTGAGCTTACATTCCACCGCCAATAACGGAACAGAACTCAGGAGAAGTTGCAAACATTTGTACAAAGACTACAGGCTATCCAGGGAGTGCAAGCAGAGCAACATCCGTGAAGTCAGCCCTCACCTGTTTGATTTTGTTCCGTGAGTTGGTGATGCGCTCTGTGATGCTCTGGTAGGTGCGAATCGCAGTGGTGAGCTCAGTGTAGTGCTGCACAATGAGCTCATCCAAATCCCGGTCACACTTCTCATACGCTTCTTCCAGGCGGCCCTTCTCATTCTCTCGATCCTCAACGTCATCACTGGTAGACAGAGTTCTAAGGACAAAAAGGTGTTAAAAATAAGGATATTTTGACATTACTTCTCAGGACAAGAAGCCTCTTCTTAAAATGTTCGCTGTGGACCAGACACTGCTTTCAGTCTCACATCGCCTCTTTTTTTGTTTGTTTGTTTTTCTGTTCATTACCTGATTTTCAGATGCTTGGAAGCCCTTTTTAATTGACAGTATTACTGGATTTATGAAAAAGGGGAAGTGATGTCAGTTACTGTATTGCCCGACTGCTGTGACCGTGGGGACAGTATAACATCTGAAATATATCCCCCATTTATTACTTACAAAGAGCTATCCAGAAGAAATTCTATTTTAGCAGATAGAGAATCCCACCAAAAGCCTACCCAAGCCTTGACTGACATAAATAGCCAGAACTCAAACATCGTTTCCTTGTTTCCTTTTATCTGGGACATAACGCCATGAACAAATGCTCCCTTTCTCTGAAAGTCAAAGGAAGCATACCCAGAGCTTCCAGTTCACTGCTTGTGCTTCCCTACAAAGAAAAACAACAGGCTGTGCCACCCACTCAAGGGCTCCATCTTTAAAAGTAGAGGGACAAAAAAGAAAAAATAAAACAAGCCATTTCACAAGAGATCACGATTCCAGAAAGAGCAGCTAAGAAAACTCAAGTGAGCAAGCAAATCTGTACTACCAGATGGAACATGGCACGACGGGAGGATGAGTATACTTGTCCGACTCGACAAACAAGGAAGAAAGGAGAATTAAAGCCACAATGCCTCCTACAGCTCCATGAACAACAACACACCCAAGCGGTGTATTTTATTTGACACAATTCTACTGCTTTTACCCTTTGGCAGTGGCAGAAGGCCTGAACATATGGAAGTGAGGATGGAAGGTGAGGATCAAAGTCTCCTTCGTTATGGCTCAGAACTACCAGTGTAGGTTCTTTACACTCTCGTCCTCCTCCCAAACATGAAGAGCTGCCATATATTACAGGTGACAAGGGTGCACCTCTGCTTTTGCCCAAGGAACACCTAGAAATGAGGCTACCCCCAGTTTATCCTCCTCACTCCATGAAGGTTACTTAACATCTTCCAGTGCATAAGATTGTGGTATTTAGAGTATGGTGTTTCATAGTAGCTATAGAAATGGAAATGCTTTCTAGTGTTACTACACCAAGATTCTATTCTTAGTTATGCCTTAAATTGTGTTTTCCCAAAGAAGTTATTTCAATTAGCTTCTATTGCATGCGAAGCATTTTAATATCATGCAAAAAAGAACCTGGAAAGAAAGGAACAACAGTGGTAGAGTGGCTAGAAAACAAAGCAGGAATTAAGCAAATTGGATTACAGCTCTGACATCAGGCATAGCACACAGAGCACTCCCATTGCAGCTTTATGCAGCTCTCCAATGCTACAGAATCCACATGGAAATGGGAAATCCCTGCCTTGCAATGGGCTAAGCACACAGACCTGTGTCTCCGTGGCTCATTTTTTCCTCCCTACCTGATGAATACACAGCTCTTGTCCCTCAAACAATTAAGCTGTGACTACATGCACCCAGTACTACTGAAACACTGCAACACTGTTAGCAGAAGTCATGTAATCACTTCTGATAAATTGATGTGGGAAGATGTGCTAGAAAACAAAGGTAAGCATACAGCTAATGCAACAGAATCAAATACACAGAACCTGTGCACCACAGTGAAGTTTGGGTTCAGGCTGTAACAGATGAAAAGAAAGCAAGTGAAAGAATGTGCCTGGCAGTACATCTCACTCCATTAAGAGCTCTAGCACATGGACACTCTTTATTTTTGAAGAACTGCTTGCTTTTGCTGGAAGACTGTTATTCAGCATGGTTATACCAGGCACAAAGGTTGCTCCTCATTAGACATTGATGTTTTGTTTGAGTTTGAAGCTGAACAATATTACCTGCATCCAATAGTTGATGGAAGCATTGATTCTCTCTCACCTGTGCTATAGACTGCACAAGAATTGTGGATTATTGCAGAAACAAAAAGCTGAACCCAACTGGCCTATTCCATTGACTAGGAAAGATTCCAGCTTTAATTAAACAAAATTAAAGTTCTAAATTCTTGACGTACCTCATCTTTGCACAACTACAGACCAAGTTTCAAAAACATCATCATTTAAACCACAATGCAGCCAGCAGTAGTATGTAATATTAGAACTAAGGAAAACATTACTAAAGTAGGGTAACGGGAACACTGAGGTCTCAGTGCCTCCGTTCATCCATTCTGACTTCAGGAACCTCAGCAGCCTGCACTGGGAATATAGTTGCCAAGGTTTTTTTCTACACTTCTTGTTCTCTGGAAACACAAGCTTCATACACAGAAGTCACCCAGAATTCAGCAAGATGAGAGCAAGAAAAGGACCCGCACTGCTGCTGCTGTGCAAAACCTATCTCTGCTGGCAGGTGGAGCACTGGGTGCAGTTCTGGTCTGTTTTCTCTTCAGCTGGCCTTGAAAACAGAAGTGAAATAGTGGGAAGTGATGAAGCAGTTATTCTCTCTGCTAAGGCGAAGACACTTCAGATTGGAAAAGGTTGAAAGGAGATACACATCTGACAGCTGCAGAAGTCAGAAATCAGGTTTGTTTAGATCGAGGAAGGCCTCATGGTGGCCTACAGCCTCCCTAACCCAACAACCTGGACAACAGAAATGTATAAGGCACCAGGTACCTCTAAGTGAACAAAGATGAATATCCCAATATCATGTATTGCTAGTGTTTGAGACCAGCTGCTGAGCTACAATAGAGCATTTGTTCTTATTTTCTGGAAGATTCTCAGAATTTAGATCACCTAAAGCTGGGTGACATTTTGGAGGAGCTGGAGTTGAAGGTCACACACAAGAGAATCACACAGAATTGCAGGGGTTGGAAGGGATCATCAAGTCCAATCCCCCTGTCAAAAGTAGGCTCCTTAGACCAGGTTGGACTTCACTCCTGTGCACATACACACACAAACACACACACACCATAGGCCAACACAGGGCCTGTCCTCCTTACCAGGATATTTCAGCTCCCAGACCTGCAAAAAGATGAGACAGCAGTGATCCATTCTTACAGAGTTATAGTTTAAACCTTTAAAAAGGTGCTATTTTATGGCAGGACAGGGACTCCGTCCACATGAATTTGCCTTAAGTACTTGCAAATGATTTCCTTACAGATAACCCAGAAGTTTAAATCACAACCAAAGATCCAAGTGGAAAAAAGCAACAGCAGAGACTCCTTCTTCATTTACTTCACCAAAAGACCACGACGTTTCAGAAGTATAAGGTTTTGATTTTAGAAACTGTCACTACAGACATCTGGATAGACAGCTGGGGAAACAGAAAGTGTATGCACGATGCATCCCACGATCGTGTACTGAACAACCATCAAAGAGCACTTAGAGAAAAGCAAACCCAATGTAAGAATATGAACTGCAATATATAAATAAGCTGAAACGAAGCTATCTCAAGTCACGTCAGAAACTACTGTGCTGTAAAACTGAGAACACTTCCTCTCAATTTCTCAAAAATCCATATTAAGTTTTTTCCCCACAAAATAACTCACTTCTCTGCACACCCTGCTTTTAAGGGACAATTTTCTGCAACGTGTTTGATTGAGTATGAGTGTTTTCAACTGCTCACAGCCAGCAGCAAGACCTTTCTTTTCTTCTTCTCCAGTTACAGCACCAATAAGCTGAACCTTAATTTTACCTACTTCAACCAAAGCTAACCACTTTCTCTCTATTCTACTAATTTACCATTTATTTTTCCCCTAAGAAAAAAAAAAATCCAGGACATTAAATCCTTGAAGTCTAGTGGTACCTGTAAGTACAAAAAGGAGCCCTGTCAGTCTGAACCACACCTGAATTTCCTAAGCCTCTCTTGTTCAGCACAGCAGAGAGCAAAGCAAGGAATACTTAATATTCTTGAGATTATACGTATTCCTGCTAACACTGCAGAAAAGTAAGCCAAGGGCATCTTTGCTTGTTTCAGTTCTATTAAAATGTGTGGCAAGGAAGAAGAAAAGTCAACATGCTGTTTGCCAAATAGAAAGGATCAGAATTGTCTGGTAAGGGAACTTCGCAGCAAGAACTTTGAAGGGGAGAATTACAATACAGGACAGGATTATAAAATGATAAATACACATCAACCTTCCAGAATTCCCTGAAAAGCAGAAGCATCCAAAACACATGACCAACAGAAGAAATGTCAATCTGCATAGCTAGTGTATATATGATAAGACTCGGTGGGGATTTCCAGAAGGGTTCCCTGATCAGTTCATTTGTTGTTTTTTTTTGTTTTCATTTTACTAAATGAGAATCCGCCTCTCCTGTAAAATACCTGCAATTTGTACTTGGCAGCTGGATGGCTGCATATGCCTGTCTCATTAGCAAGAGCTCAATAGGATTAGAATCATTCCAACTGGATGTTAGTCTGTTAAGGGACGTTTTTAATGCTATAGTAAAGCAGAAATCAGTTCAGCCAAATCTCATTGCCCCTTCTGATTTTACATAGTTAAAAACACAGACTGTACAAACATTTAATTCAGTGGAGCTGCTTTCACTGAAGACACGAGGGAAAAGATGATTAAACAAAATCCCTGAAATGTTTTTAATCATGAGATGCACAACATATTTCCTACAAGAATGAAACAAACCTTGCTACTTCCCCAGTGTCAGTAAATACACAAAGGTGTTAGGTTAATTTTAAAAGTCCATTGGGACTACTCATTCCAGTAAAAATTCATCTTCAGGTCAGAAACATTTTTCTCCTCTGTTTTCCAGTTCCCAATTCAAACAACCAACACAGGGAGCAAGTGGAAAGACTTCTACAGGAGTCCTGAAGTACTGCTATCCAGCAAGACGCCTTCACTGTGCCAAATGAGACAGGAATTGCTCATTTCCAAAGGTAAACACAAAGAAAACTTTGACAAAATGCAATTGCCATCTCAACCTTTTCTGCAAGAGACAGGACTGCATCATTCTAAAAAACAGAATGACCCCCACATCTCTGGCCCTTCTTCCTCAGTGTTGAGGATGAAGGAACCGGGGAGCCCTCACTGTGGCCTTCCAGGACCTAAAGGGAGCACATAAACAGGAGGGGGAATGACTGTTTACATGGGCTGATGGTGATAGGACAAGGGGGAATGGTTTGAAAATAAAACAGAGATCTAGATTAGATGTTAGGAGGAAGCTTTTCACTCAGAGGGTGGTGATGCACTGGAACATGTTGCCCAGAGTGGTTGTGGATGCCCCATACCCAGAGGCATACAAGACAAGGCTGGATGTGGCTCTGGGCAGCCTGCTCTAGTGGTTGGCAACTCTGCCCACAGCAGTGGGGTTGAAGCTGGATGATCTTTGAGGTCCTTTTCAACCCAGGCCATCCTATGATTCCATGAACAAAGCATGCTGGGACAAACAAGGACCTCAAGTATGTTTGAACTCACCTTCATCTGTTGCTTTCCAGCAGTTCAACAGATTGTAGTCATCACAAGCTAAACAGAAATTATGAACACTCACCATCTCATCCGTAAATTCACCCCTAGAGTGCAATGGGTTAAGTGGAGGAGGAAGGTAAAGAAAACAGGAGCTGCAAACTCTCTTCAAACCAGCCCAGAACTCAATGCAGACTTCTGATGTAAAAGCACAGAAAACAATCCGTCCTTAGTTCACGAGCTAATAAACTTCTTCCATTGTGTTCTTTCAGTTCACAACAATGTTTACTAAGCTATTCAACAGCAGAAGAAAACAAACACTATTGTAGGACACATCATATGGCACAACAGATAACTACAGGAGCACAGAAATGCTACACAAAGCTGAGCAGCTGCAAATCTATGGAAAGATTCCCCTCCCTTCATAACAACATACTTTCGAGCTCCAAATGTACTCCAGCCCCAAAGCAAGGTTTCACATCATAGCTACCAGCACCACAGAAAGCACGCTGCACACAAATTAGCATTTAGTTTATGGAACACCAATGTTCCTCATCTGCACCAAACAACTCCAAAATAAACTTTGATGTGAATGAAATGCACAACAGATGACTTTACTCTGTCACTCTGCGACCAGGATGAGTGCCAACTGAAAACACCCACCAGGGCAGTTACAAAGTGCTTATTCTGGGGCACCCCACTTCACTTAGTGAAAAAAAAAGCCCTCTGCAAAGCCAGCAGCACTGCAGGTCTTTACGTGCTGCTGCTTCAGCTGTGATGCTTGCTACCAGCCACAAAGCTTTACAGGCTCTGTTTGCTTTGTACACAGAAATACATACAGGAATGGCTGAAATACTGGGATGATTTAAGAAAACTGCCTGTCTTCCTTCCAAAGGGATCCATGAACAGCTAGGATGCTCCCTCAGCATTTTCAATCCTGTTTGACACTGAAGATTTGGTCTTAGTATCCATCACCACAATACTGAACCTCATTCTGAAGCATCAGAAAAGCAGCTGCGCTTTGTTACACCCTCCATTTTATTCTACACAGGCCAATAACCAGGACAGCTCCTGGACAGAGAAATCCCTGAATTCCTCACCTCTGAATGCCCAGGCCAACCTCCTCATTTTGCAAAGCTCTGCATGCCCTTACTGCACACACAAGCTCTTGTGCTTCTGAACCCAAATTCAAGGTGTGCTCCACACTGCTCTCGCTTCATCTCAAAACCCTGCTGCTTCCTTCACAACAGCATACGTTTCCTTTAATTCCTGTATTTAGCCCTCCCCTCCCCCCCAACCCTGTGTCCGGCATCTTTGCAAAAAAGGAAGTTAGCATTAACCTTTAAGACCATTCATTTACAGGCACAGGCAGCAATCTCAAAGTTACAGGGCCAGCAGCAATCAGATTTCAGACTCAACAAGAATTTCTATTTGCACCAATCAGCCTTGTATCCCCCCACATGACCTGTGTTACCATGGGCTGTATTCCGTTCTATAGGTGCAGATGGGTAATTTCTTTTGCTCGCCCACATTAGTGCCAATTTTAAGAGGAAACTGGTAATAAATAATAAACATTTCATTTCTGCAGGTTTGCTTTCTCTGATGCCTCCAGCAAGGCTGGGTAGATAAACTGCCTATTTTACCTACCCTAAAGCCAGCCCTGTTTAAGGATGATTACTGCTACGCTACAGATTTTAAACAGGGTTTTAAATACCAGTTTCTTGACTCATGGACTTCTTTTGCAGAAAGAATGTTGTAGTAACACTACGTAGGCTTTATGATACTGTAGATAGTATCACAATAGAAGGACAGACACTCTGTGCCCAAACACGCACCACAGAAAATTAACGTTAAGTGAGCACCTGCAGAATGCAGTCCTTGTGGAGAAGTACAAAGCTTATTTGGCTGGAAAGGACTGTTCAGTCCTCTTGCAAACACTGCTGTGCGTTTTCAGCATCTGGGCATCCCTGTGGAGTCCCCTCTTCCTCTGCACCCTCACATCATATCAGGTACATGCAAATATCTGGGTTTAAGGAGGAAAAGAGTAACGTGATGCACAGGTGATGTTTGGAAATCCATGAGGAAGGCTCCATCACGTCTGGATCAAGTTTCTTTACAAGTGCAATTCACTTGCCTTCAGTCAGCATCGCTTATTCACATGAAAACACTCATTAAAGACAGTGGGAAACACCAACAAAAAAGGCACACTGATCAAATTGAAATATTTCTCACTTGATTGAGAAAATGAACATTTGAGCGAAGCATAATTGCAAGTGCTACATCACCAGGGGAGCAAATAAAGCTCAATTTTTAACAGCAACCCCCAGCAAAACTTCCTGCCACCTGTTCCGGTGTCGCTCGGTACTGCATCCTGTGAAGCCTACCAGTTCCTCACTTCCACCTCTGAAGCCACAATACAGACAGCTTGTGGTATCAACAGCACACAACGCAGCTTGGCCTAAAGCTTGTCACGGTGAAAGCTGAGACTGTGCTTAAACTGTGTCCAACTTACGTGACTCCCTTATGTTATCACCTTCTTCTCCAGCAAAAAGAATGCCAGGAATCACTCAACAGAAGAAACCAGAGGAAGTGCCCATTGCAGTCTGGGGGAAAATCCAACCTTTTGGAGGGATGTCTCTTCTACATCATGCCAAGTACTTAAACAGAACACAATAAATCTATACAAGACACAGGAATATAATATATATTAAACATATCAAAGCATGGCCTTGGCCTACAGAGACTATTTTTGACGGAATTGGTTGCAGTGTGCCAAGGAAATTTTGCTGTGAAAGAAGAAAACATAACAAGGATAAAAAGGAACCCATTACAATCCCGTTACTCCTCATAAGGTGTCTCTTGCTGATGACTGTGGCCACACATCCATTGCAGCATTTGCTTTGCTACTGTGGTTTGAACCCGTGTGACTGTTGCCAGACTGGCTGTAGTAACAGCTGGAGGCAGCAGGAGGAAATCCAACAGACAAGAAACAACAGAAGGTGAACAAGAGAGAATGGGTCAGGATACATGGGAAAGAGAGGCAACAAAATAACAAGCTGAGACCCTCTGCCCACATCTCATCTGCCCAGCAGAAGTAACCCTAATTAGCCACTTCCTCAAAGGCTGTCAAGTTGCAAACAATCCAAGAGCAAGTTGTTGGGAAGATAAAGCACTGGCCTCACAGATGCATGGAAGATGCATCCAAGTGCTATGCAAGATACTTTACAGGAAAATGCACTCATTCATTAACGCTCTTTACTCCTCCGAAAGAGAACTAGCTGTAGCAGAACATCACACAGGGCTCGGAGCCTGCTCATTTCAAAGATCACATCTCATCCTGACAACACTGAGCGACATTTATGATCAAACACATTATGAGGATGCTACCAGAGGCATGACATGATTACAGGACTTTGAGCAACCTGGTCTAGAGAGAGGAATGCCTATAGCAGGGTGGTTGGAACTAGATGATCTGAAAGGTCCCTTCCAACTCAAACTATTCTATGATTCTGTGATTTCATCAGAATAAAACACAACTTGAATCGTGTACAGAAAAAAAAAAAAAAGTGTTTTCAAGGGCACCTGCTGAGAAGGCAGAGATACTGAACGCCTTCTTTGCTTCTGTCTTCAGTGAAAAAGTTCTCACTCAGGAAACCCAGACCCTGGAGATCAGTGAGAGGGTAGGGGGAATGGAAGACTTTCCTTTAGTCAGGGAAGAGGTGGTCCGTGAGCGCCGAGGCAATGCTAGTGTTCATAAATACATGGGACCCGATGGGGAGCATCCACGGGTGCTAAGGGAGCTGGCGGAGGTGATTGCTGAACTGCTCTCTATCATCTTTGAGAGGTCTTGGGAGAATGGTGGATGTGCCTGATGACTGGAGGATAGCCAATGTCACTCCGGTCTTCAGAAAGGGCAAGAAGGAAGATCCGGGTAATTATAGGCCAGCCAGCCTCACCTCTGTCCCTGGAAAGGTGATGGAACAGATTGTGCTGGAGGCCATCTCCAGACAACTGGAAGAAAAGGAGGTTATCAGGAGTAGCCAGCATGGGTTCACCAAGTAGAGGTTATGCTTGACCAACCTGGTGGCCTTCTATGATGTTGTCACTGGCTGGGTGGATGGGGGGAGGGCGGTTAGTCTACCTTCATTTCAACAAGGCATTTGATACTGTCTCCCATGACATCCTTATAACAAAGCTAAGGAAGTGTGGGATAGATGAGTGGACAGTGAAGTGGCTTGAGAACTGGCTGACTGGCAGAGCGCAGAGGGTTGTCATTGGCGGTGTAGAGTCCGGTTGGAGACCTATAACCAGCAGTGTCCCCCAGGGGTCCGTGCAGGGTCCAGTCTTGTTCAACATCTTCATCAATGACCTTGATGAGGGGATAGTAGCCACGCGCAGCAAGTTTGCTGATGATAGGAAGTTGGGAGGATTGGCTGACACGCCTGAAGGCTGTGCTGCCATTCAGTGAGACCTGGACAGGCTGGAGAGCTGGGCAGTAAGAAACCGGATTAAGTTTAACAAAAGCAAGTGTAGAGTCTTGCACCTAGGGAGGAATAATTGCATGCACCAGTACAGGCTGGGGGATGACCTGCTGGAGAGGAGCTCTGTAGAGAGGGACCTGGGTGTCCTGGTGGACGACAGGTTGACCATGAGCCAGCAATGTGCTCTCGTGGCCAAGAAGGCCAATGGCATTCTGGGGACTTGATCCAGGTTGATAAACATCTGAGGTGTTGGGGACAATGTGGCAAGGCCAGACTCTTTTCAGAAGCGTATGGAGACAGGACAAGGGGAAAAGGACAGAAACTGCAGCACAGGAGGTTCCGCACGAATGTGTGCAAGAACTTCTTTACGGTGAGGGTGATGGAGCACTGGCACAGGCTGCCCAGGGAGGGTTGTGGAATCTCCTTCTCTGGAGATATTCAAGACCTTCCTGGTCGCCGACCTGTGTGACCTGGTGTAGGGAACCTGCTTTGGCAGGGCGGTTGGACTCAATGATCTCTTGAGGTCCCTTCCAACCCCTATGATTCTATGACTCTATGAACTCACCAGGTTTTCCCCACTCTGCTGAGTGGGCCTGGGACCTCAGGAGGCTGCATTTCAGCACAGCACATTGAGAACAAAGTTGTCGAGCACCCTGGGACAAGAACAACCACACAGCAGACCACTGTCTACACCACTTGATACATTTCCAGAGGTTCATTAAACCAAACAGACTTATTTGAATTTTATAATTGAAAATTGCAGTCCTAAAGACAAGTCCCAAATGGGGTGATCTACAGCTTCCAGCACTATTTAACCTCAAAACGTAGAATTTGAGAATACACATTTTCAAACCGATGCAGAGTCCCATTGAAACCACCATACAGAGTTGCTTCATTAAGAAATAAAAAGCCAGCTTGAAACAGCCTGGAAAGAAGAAAAGAATCAAAAAGGTATTTAACACACTGAATGCCTCCTCATCATTTGCACAGGTTGCCCAATTGTTTCTCATGAATTCTGGATTTGAAGACATGAGTTGAAACGCTGAGAGAAAGAAAGCTGTCGAAAGCTGCACTGTACAAGTCAATAAGTGTGGAAAGCAGGTTATCACTGCAAAATGGCTTTAAAATAAGGGATTTTTCCCACTAAAAAAATAAAAATAGTGAAACGTGGGACCAGCACTCTCCTTTCTCAAGCGGAACACAGGGTATCCAGCCTGCAGACTGACACATCTCTGTTGTGCAAACAGAGAAATTACTTGCTCCTTTGCTATGGGAAACAGCAGATCTGAGTCTCTTCAAAATGCTGTTAAGCACAGAAAGTAAACAGAGCATTATAAAACATTTTCCTCGTCTACTTACATTCTATTAATCTTTCATGCTGCTTACACAGTTGGTTAGAGCACTTTCAACAGAAATTAATGATCTTTTATCATTGAGGACTTGCACATTTATGCATGGCAGTCATAGTGAAAAGGCTGAGCCTACAGCCTTCTAAATAAATATCATCACAACTTTCTTCATTCTGCTAAATTAACCACACTTTAATCAAATTTCTTCAGGCCAGTACAAACTACACAGGTATGGTTAGCGATAAGCCCAGGAGAAAAATGAAGTCCTCAGCATCAGTGCTTTCAAATCTGCAAGAGTACAAGGTGTGCAGCACTACCTGGACCTGCTGGCTGTATGATTAAAGGAGGAGTGCTTAGGGGATGTTGCTCACCCTGCCTGTGAATCCATCCCTGCTGCAAGGTTCTGTGCCTTGAGCTTTAACAAAGCATGGTCACACACACCATGCTCCTGCATACTGTTGTGTACTCACACATGTACCTTATCCTCCTATCTGTTGCTCTTTAAGTATCAGTGCCAAGCTACAATTCAACGCATACCATGCATTTTATACAAGTGTCCCAAGATCACTTCAGGAAAATTTACAGTTTAGAACCATATTCTGCCATATACAATTTCTTCTCAATGGATTTCCAAGCAACTTAATAGTTCAGAACTGCTGCTTCTGTAACACTGGAAAACACCATCTGCAATAAAAGTGGTTTTAAGAGACCATTACAGTACATACAGATCAGAGTAACTGAGCTTTATTTCTCGTAGCAGCTATTTCCCAAATGCAACAGCCATGCATCCATCTCTCTCACTCCACATTACAAACTGGGATCTCACTTATATTGCTTCAGACAGAAAGAGACGATCAAATGCCAGGTCATTAGTAAGAAACCATTTAACCTAGTTCACTGTAAATGTAATGAAAATAATGGTCAGAACCTATTAAAAGGGAAAAGGAGAATTTCACTTGTGAAAAAATAAAATATGTTCAAGGTTTTTGCCCATAATTTCAACTCCTGCAGACATAAAAGTAGGAAATGTACTGTATCTTGCCTCACTTTTAGTTCTCCTTGACATCTGTCTCCGTTTGCCTGTGTGAAAACTTAGCAAAAAGATTTCAGTGAGGTCTTATGGAGTCAGTGCTAAAGTTTGTTTTCTCCCAATTAAAGCAGCTATTAAAGGCCAGTTTTAAAAAACAGAAACCTTTAATTGGAAAGAAAAAACGCCTAACAATAAACAAAAGGCAGACATTCACCAATTAAAATCTGACAAGATCTTTCCAAAAAAATAGCATTTGCTAAATGCCAGCTTGCTTATTTCAGACTACAAAAGCTGCTTCAACCAGCTACCAACAAAACAAAAGGTTAAGAAAATCAATATACATACACATTTGTCCTCCCAAAGACTAATATAAATTTATACTCCTTCAGTGGTTCCCCAGCAAATGATCAGAACATCCTCTGTATTGCTTTTAAAAAGAGTGTGACAGCCCACGTGATGAGTATTGGACTTCTCTAATGAAAGCTCTTGGTCTCCATTGGTCACCTGGTGCAATTCCCCTGCAAGGGACACGGGCATCCACAGCTGTCATCCACATCCTATTCCAGAAGCCACAACCCCAAGAGCTGTGTCTTACCAAAATTGTCACCATACCTCAGCAATTTAAAGATAAAGGCAAACTGAAGATACTCTCATATCCCCCAAAGGCTCAGGATAAAGGGAAATGGCACCCCATTCTGCAACAAAGTTGGGGATTTCATTAGTGCACTTTGCAAACAGCCATATTCCCAAATATTCCAGACTTCTAGAAGAGTTATTACTGTGAATAAACTTACATTGTACCCAAGAACACATCACTCACTCCTGGCAGCTCTCCTACAGAAGGACAGGCATGGCAGCATCCAGCTAACACATTCTGCTAACATCCTGATGCTACTATAGCCTTAGGGCTTGAAACACAGCCACAACATAACACCATAAAACAATTCACTCCTGGGCTGTGATATGTTTTACCATGGTTAAGTGATTTGAACTGCAGTTGATGGGCACATACAATCAGGTTTTGAAGCCAACAAGGATCACAGAGGAGATCGGAGCAAGGTGGCTTGATATGTTGACTCAGCCAGACTGCTTGAGCAAAGGCACCAGGCATGTGTGCCCTGGGACTTGGGAGCCAGAAATCACCCCTCCAGAATGTCCTTTGCAGGGTTATCATCACCCCACAGGACTTCTTCTTCAGCTCTGTGCTACAGCTATGTCAACGGTTTATGGGCAGGTTCAGCCCGGTTCCATGACGATTGAGGCCAGGGACCCACAGACCCCCGCCCCAGGAAAGGGGAAAGGGAAAAGGGAGATGGGCCTAGAAACAAAACAGCGGCAATGATCTGAGGAGGAAAGCTAATTTAATAAATAAGATATCGGAAAGCAAAATAACGCAATATAATACAATATAATTGGAATTAAAGCTAATAAATCAAATACAATGAGCAAGAGAGAGTGTCCGATAAACCGAAGGCCTTACGCTAACGCTGAAGGCGGATGGCAGCAAGCACCTACTGCTGAGTTGATCCCAAAGGGAAGAGTGCATGTCCCGTGACCGCAGACGGTTTTTATCTTTCCCTCTGAGCGTAAACACATAAGAACGCAAAGCATCGCAAAGTCCTCTGGGGAATGTAGTTCTTCTTCTCTTCTGAGACAGGCATACCTGGAACTATCGATGATCCACGGAGCTGGAGCATTAACTCTTTAAATGCACTACATGATGTTATGATGTGTAATACCAGTACCAAAAATCATAAAGCCATGACAAGCTACCAAGCAGCATTAACTCCTTGTGCTCAGGAAACAGCTTCTTCCCAGTCCATACTAGAGCCTGGCAACAGCCAGAGAACCAAGGAGAACTCACTCAGCACATGGCTCCTCCTGCAGGAAACAACTCCCAGACAAAGCTGCATTCCTCAATGCAACAGAAGCTGACACTTCACAGGGAGTGAAAGCGAGATGCTCACACCTGCTGCTCCTTCCTTCAGCTCAATTATCTGCACACAAAGTAGCTGGAAAGCAACACTGCAGAGACAAGCAATGGCTCCACATCTCTAAACTGTGGAGAGATGCAGTTTAGGAGTATTATTGTGGGTTAAGAGTATCTCAGAAACTCTGACAGCCCTTTTTAAAACTGAATAGCCAACTGGTGTGACAGCAAACTCTAACACTGAGGTGGAACATGTACACTGACTTCTATGTAGTTAAGTGTCCCTGCAGCAACAGCACTTTTTTTTTCAGCTAACAAAGAAATGACATTTCTCAATTTCTCTGTGGTCATAATACATTAAATCTTCATCAGGGATTTGGCCCCAAATACTGTCACTGAAAGCAAGACTAGTTCTGCTCCTTCCAAGTCTGGTGGTGTAAGTACTGAGCCCCAAAATCTACACCAGAGGAAAGTAAATTAGCTTCCTGCAGTAGAGCTACATGGCTTGAGTAAATATAAAAAAAAAAACCTTCATTAATAAAATCATTTATATTTATAAAACACTTATCTCCATATTTCAAAGTGTTTTACACACTAAACTCGTTTGCTGATCTAAACAGTGTCCCCTTTCACCATCTTTGCCGTTATGCAGTAAAATGTCATAAAGCATGAAGAACCACAGGGGTTGGGAGGGACCTCTGGACATCATTAAGTACAATTCCCCCTCCCCTCTGGTTTTGCTTATTTACAGCAGAGGAATGCAAAGTTGTCCCACTTTCCATACATCGTTTCCTTTCATGGGCTTTTTGCAGAGCAACAACAGCCTTCTAAATAAAGAGGGAAACAAAAGTGTTAAAACCAAGAGGACCAGCAGGAGAAACTCTACATAAACGTTCTGGAAATAAAGCCATCAAGAAAAGAAAACTTTGCTGTATTTCAAATCAAGCTGTTTTGATTTTTTATGTCTCTCTGAAGCTCAATGAAGTCGTAAGAAAGATAGATATAACTCACACAGGACTGAAGTTGTTTGCCAGTGGTATATTATGAACACACATAACGGCAAGTAATGTCACCTGCTGCTTAGGAGGTCCACAGTCACCCAAGCTGCCACACAAAAACAACACAGAGCAAAGTGATTGAAATTCCTTCACATGTCGTTTGCTTTTTTATACTTGGCTAACTGTAAGAAATGTGAATATTGACACAACACTTGTTCCCCCCTTTGCAATCAGTTCTACTTACAGGTTTTCATGGCCTGACTCCATGCTACCCACCAAGCACTGCAAAGAACCTCTACACCTGCACCAAGTTGTAATTACATTTTGGAGGTTCAGTTATTAGGCTGTTCGACTGAATAATTCTAATTTCATAAAGTCGATGTTACATCTAAATGCTGGACATAAGCTGACTACGCTATCAGTGCATGTAAACCAAAGATTATTAGGCAAGTACGATTTCTTACTCAGCGTTCTTACTCACCCATCCTCACTTTATATCCTAAATGAAAAGACAGATTTAAATGTAGAAATCTGGAAATTCTTCTTCAAATTCAGTTGGAAATTATAGAAAATATACAAAAAAGTTATTAGAGGAAATGCTGCAGCAATTAATTTATGCTATTCCTTCTTCCACTGTTTGCAAATTACTGTATTTTCTGTAAGTTACCCAGCTACGACTTACCGAGCTGCCTCTCCCACTTACTCAAACTTGAGGCTGACAAATAAATCATAAGCACAACACACTTGAAATCCACACTATGTACCTTTGGCCAAATATAAGGTACAAGTGTACAGTAAAAAAAAAAAAAAAAATCCAGGTAAAATGTCTGATTTTCTGGGTGGTTTTTTTTTTTCATGCTTTTCACAACTACCCATATCATATATTATACGAATGTTCAATGCAAACTCAAACAGCTGCAGCCATGAGAGTACGCAGGCCTGGATATAAAATGCTCAGTCACATACTTGGGTATTCACCTGTTATGTACAAAATAAAAAGTTTTCAAAGTGCACTTCACTACTGCCATGAAATTATCGTCACATGATATCTATGTACACACTTCCTTATTTGCAATGTGGTTGGCATTACATATACATTCAACTCCAATTTAAAATACATATTTACAGCTGTTTTTCTTATGAAACTAGAAGCTAGACATATGTAAGTCTGTGTTATCATCACCCTTCACTCATTTTTCAGCACGATGCTTTGTTACCTATTAGCACACACTTCTGAGACCGCAGTCACAAACCTGGGAAGGCCAAGCAGTGCTGTGAAGCAGCTGCTTTGGTTGGTTGCTGTCTACTTCAAGTTTGCAACCTCTGAAAGACCAGCTTCCAGAAATAATGAAAAGGAATACAATTTAGCTCTAAATGCTACGATTCATCCAGTACTTCAAAATTAGATCATTACATGTGCTGGATACTGAATCGTTTCTAACATAACTTTTCTGTAGAATAACTACAGTTTCTAGCGAAGTACTTTCTTGCAAAGTAGGAACTGAAGTTTCTAAGTTCATTACAAGGCACAATATCACAGTAGTAGGGCTACTTGCTGCCTACACCCTCTTTAGAAAGGGTGTATAAGATCAGTATTTCAAAGCACAAGTATGGGAAATCAGCTGCCAACTCACTGAGTGTAAGCAGACCAAAAAAGACCTACGAGCATTTAGAAAAGGCACAGAGGGAAACAGGAAAATGCCAGATCTTGCCTGGCTCCAAGATTATCACAGAATCAAATTCCAGGAGAGGGGAGTGCAGAAACAAGGGCAGACAAAAATCAATAGTCAGAACATGACTAGACACAACCGCTCTCTTGTCATCCCCTGCGAGGCAGTGAGACTAGCTGAGGTGGCACCTTTTCCACTCCCATTCTCTAAAATAGGATGGAGTCATAGAACCACAGAACCATTAAGGCTGAGAAAGACCACTAAGATCATTTAGTTCAACTATCAATCCATACCCACCATGCCCACTAAACCATGTCCCTCAAGGCCAAATCTCCACGTTTCATGAACACTTCCAGGGGCAGTGACTCCACCACCTCCCTGTGCAGTCTGTTCCAATGCCTCACCACTCTTTCTGAGTTTTTCCTAACACCCAACCTGTAAACACAGTGAACTTCCTGGTGAAGCTTTATTTCCAACCAGCCTTATTTTAGTGCTGCTGTTGTGTTGGAAAATGAGGGGAAAATAGAGATGCAATAGCAGTAGAGAAACGGTGCCTCAACTCTCCCAGTATGGCACAAGACTGGAGCTCACTCCTCTGACCTCTGGATGCTGAAAAGCAGTGAAAAGGGGAGCAGAATCATAGAACGGCTTGGGCTGGAAAACACTTAAAAGATTTCCTACTTCCAACCCCCTGCCATGGGCAAGGTGAATTAGAAAAGGATCAGGATGCTCGGGGTACCACCCAAATTGTCCCTGAATGTTTTCAGGGATGGGGCACCCACAGCTTTTCCAGGCAGCTGTGCCACAGCCTTGCTACCTTCATAGCAAAGATCTGCTTCCAGATCCCTCATCTATATCCACCTCTTTTCTGTCTAAAACCATTACACCTTGTCCTGTCACTACACTCCCTGATAGAAAGAGTATTCCCATCTTTCCTGCAGGCCACTTTTAGGTGCTGTTAAGGACAATATTAAGTCTCCCTGGAGCCTTCTCTCCCCCAGGCTGAACAGCCCCATCTCTCTCAGCCTTTATTAATAGAAAAAGGCGCTTCATCCTCAGAGCACCTTCGTGGCTTCCTCTGTATCCCCTCCAACAGCCCCAATCCTTACAGCGGGGCTGAGCTGAAGGCAGCACTGCAGCTGGGGGCTCATGAGGACACAGCAGAGGAGGCTCCACTCCAGCCAGGAGCCCTCCTCACAGCTGTCCGGGCCCTGCGATGACCCCGAGCTCTGCGGGCTGCCACGGTACCGCAAGACCCACGTACAACCCTATGTCGGTGCTGAGGGCGGGCCTGGAGGCCCCTACCTGATCACAGAGATGAGCAGCCCCGAGGGGTCCTTGCTCCTGCTCATGCTGCTCCGGTAGCGCCCCACTGCCTCGCTCGCCGCCATCTTGCGCCCCCTTCAAACACAGGGCAACCACTCCTGCTGGAGCGGCGCAGCCAATCAGAATAAAGGAACGTGGGCTGACATCCAATAGCAGGCCGGGGAAGGCGGGGCGGGAGGGATAAGCGTTCAATGCGTGGCGCGCGGGCGCCGTGCGGCCCTCTGGGAGCTGTAGTTTCTGTGGCGCTGCTTCAGCCCCGGGCTGAACGGGTGCGATTTTGACCACACAAAATGTGTCAGTCACTAAGAGAACCGTGTTAAGCAAAAAAAGAGAGTACTAAACCATCATCTAGTCCAGTCCTCTGCCAAAGCAGCTCCAGCACTCCATCACTGCCCTGTGAAGAAGTTCCCACGCACATTTGTGCAGAACTTGCTATGCTTCAGTTTGTGGCCATTTCCCCTCATCCTATCACCACACACTGCTCAGAAGAGTCCAGCCTCATCCCCTTTGCCTCTCTCTCTCTTTGGAGGGATGTTGTCTTCTGGTAAAAGAGGGCTGACAGAAGTCTGGTACAGATTTATCATCGGTTAACTGTCTGATTGCAACTCTATACAGCACAGCAAGGCCTTTTACTGACAGACTGCAATAAAGGAGTTACCAGAGCACCAGTGCCTCTATATTTGAATTTCATGTCCACCCATTTGCACAGTTGGAACTAAATGTTCTTTGATGACCTTTCTACCTCAATCCATACCATGAAAACTAGAGTCAGCTGGGAGCTTCTTTCTGGATCCTTCATGCTTGCTGAAGGCCAACGTCCTTGTCAAGTCTGCTTCTTTTACTATCCATAAGCTCCATTTCTCGCCACAGTACCATCTACCTGTAAAAAAAGAAGTGTATACTGCTGTATTCCAAGCTTAGAAAATAAAAGATTATTTTTCTGAGCAGCATCAAAAAAGTTATCTTACAACTGTTACCTGCCTTTCCCCATTTGTGAATGAAGAGAAATGATATCTCCCAATGAAGTGCTCTGAGAGCTGGTGTTAAAAGGACCTTCTAGACTGAAGTTTATTACTACCAAGTGTAGTAATAAATATCTAATTACTAATAGCCACTAGAAGTTTTCTAATCCAAGCTCACTCTATCATAGAATCATAGGATAGCCTGGGTTGAAGAAGACCTCAAAGGTCATCGAGTTTCAACACCCCTGCCATGGGCAGCATCACCAATCACTAGAGCAGGCTGCCCAGAGCCACATCCAGCCCTGCCTTGAATGTCTCCGGGGATGGGGCATCCACAACCTCTCTGGGCAACCTGTTCCAGTGCATCAACACCCTCTGAGTGAAAAACTTCCTCCTAATATCTAACCTAAATCTCCCCTATCTTAGTTTCAAACCATTCCCCCTTGTCCTTTCACTATCCACCTGTGTAAACAATCGTTCCCCCTCCTGTCCATATGCTTCCTTCAAGTATTGGAAGGCCACAATGAGGTCTCTCTGGAGCCTTCTCCAAGCTAAACAAGCCCAGTTCCCTCAACCTTTGCTCACAGGAAAAAGATCCTCATGCTGAAGATGCTATTCTTGGCTTCTATTCGGGAGCTATTTCTTCAGCCCAAAGCCACGCATCAATTATTTTTAATTGAAGGAAAATTGCTGAAATTTGCAAGTAATTTAAATGTACTCATTTATGCATGCTGTATTTGAAGTATAAGGTAATTGAAAACATGGTATTTCTAGGTCTTATTTACAAGAGGACGATTTCCACAGTAGCTATTGTGGAAGTATCTTTATATTATCAATGGCTGTATCTATTTTCATTAGAAAAATAGCAGAATATGTTCAAGTGTAGGCATTTTGATTCTGAAATAAAAGGCATTCCTGAATAACTGGTGTGTTTTCAGAGCAGAAAAAATTATTCCAAAGTAAAACGATTTTTGTCTTGAGATAGGTTGTGCACATGAAGTGTATTCCTTTATAGCAGTTCTGCTCCATTTCCCTTGTGCAGACAGGCTCTCAGTGCTACAATTTGCTATCTAGCTTTGCCAAAAGAAAGCTTCTCTTTGTCATTTTTTCTGGGCAGGTTTGCTAATGCTTTTGCTTGAGGATGGTGATTTGAATGGCATGAGTTTTATGCACTGGCTGGAGGGAGTTTTTTTTCCTCAAAATTGCCAATACTGTTTTATTGTTAATTGGCAATTCACATTGACTGCTCTGTACCAGCACGTCCTGGAGATTGCACTGGGGATGAAATCAATGTGTCCTACCTTTTAATTCCTGACAGCTACAATAATCACCTCGTTTAGGAGGAACTTCATCAGGACAAACAATGGCAAATCTCCCCCAGAACTGTAACCTTACTGACTTTCAGTCCTGAGCCCTAATTGCTAAACCACAGCTTTGTTCCTTTTACAATCCATTCACTCCCGAATGAAACAGAGGCATAGATGTGAATTTGTTTTCTTGAAATGAAAGAAGAAAAAAAATCAACACAGCAGAGGCTGATGCAGCATGTGAACATCAGGGTCTTTCTTCATTAATAATATATGATACAATAAGGATAAGGGGCTAAAAGAATAGCACTTTGTGCAAAATATTTCAGAATGAAAAACAAATGGATTGGAGGTAGGGAAACAGAAATGTGCATTTTCTTCTCACTTTTTTGCTTAGCATTTTAAGACTTTGATGTATATCTGGGAAAATGCATGCTTCTTTGAATACTCAAACAGAATATAACCCAAAGTGGCCAAACATAGGTTCATAGGTTCATAACGTTGGAAAGGACCTACAAGATCATCTAGTCCAACCATCCTCCTATCACTATCCCTACGCAACTACTAAATCAAATCCTTTAGCACCTCATATAAACGCTTCTTGAACAGCGCTAGGGATGGTGCCTCAACCACCTCTCTAGGCAGGCCATTCCAGTGCCTGACCACTCTTTCAGAGAAAAAAAATGTTTCCTCAGGTCTAATCTAAATCTTCTCCAGCGCAACTTGTGGCCATCCCCTCTCATCCTGTCGTTATTTATCAGGGAGAAGAGGCCCACCCCCTCCTCACCACAACCCCCCTTCAGGAAGTGGTAGAGTGCAATAAGGTCTCCTCTGAGCCTGCTCTTCTCCAGACTAAACAATCCCAGCTCCCTCAGCCGCTCCTCATAAGACTTGTGCTCCAGACCCCTCACCAGTTTTGTTGCCCTTCTCTGAACACGCTCCAGGGCCTCAATGTCCTTCTTGTAGTGAGGGGCCCAAAACTGAACACAGTACTCGAGGTGCGGCCGTACCAGAGCTGAGTACAGGGGGATGATCACCTCCCTGCTCCTGCTGGCTACACTATTTCTAATACAGGCCAGGATGCTGTTGGCCTTCTTGGCCACCTGGGCACACTGCTGGCTCATGTTGAGCCGAGCATCAACCAACACCCCCAGGTCCTTTTCCTCTCTACATTCTTCAAGCCATTCTGCCCCAAGCCTATAGCATTGCATGGGGTTATTATGGCCAAAGTGCAGGACCCGGCACTTGGTCTTATTGAACCTCATCCCATTGAGCTCAGCCCAGCTGTTCAGCCTATCCAAATCCCTCTGAAGGGCCTCCCTACCCTCAGGCAGTTTGACACATCCTCCCAACTTCGTGTCATCTGCAGACTTACTGAGGGTACACTCAATTCCCTCATCTAGGTCATCAATAAAGATATTAAACAAGATGGGCCCCAAAACTGACCCTTGGGGGACACCACTCGTAACAGGACGCCAGCTAGACTTAACTCCATTAACCACTAACCTCTGGGCACGGCCCTCTAGCCAGTTCTCCACCCAGAGAAGAGTGAACCTGTCCACACCACGGGCTGCCAGTTTCCTCAGGAGAATACTGTGGGAGACTGTCAGCGGTTTGCGGGACAGTTCGACCCGATACCATGACAATTGAGGCAGGGGACCCACGGGCCCACACCCCGGGGAAGGGGAAGGGGGAAAAGGGAAAAAGGAGAAGGGAGATGGGCCCAGGAACAAAACAGCGGCAACGATCTGAGGAGGAAAGCTAATTTACTAAATAAGATATCAGAAAGGAAAATAACAAAATATAATATAATTGGAATTGAGGCAAATGAATCAAATAAAATGAGCAAGAGAGAGAGTGTCCGATAAACCGAAGGCCTTACGCTAACGCTGAAGGCGGACGGCTGCAACAAACACCCACTGCCGAGCTCAGACCCGAAGGGAAGAGAGAGTCTCGTGACTGCAGACAGTTTTTATCTTTCCCTCTGAGCGTAAACACGTAAGAACGCAAAGCATCACAAAGTCCTCTGGGGAATGTAGTTCTTCTTCTCTTCTGAGACAGGCATACCTGGAACTATCGATGGTTCACGGAGCTGGAACATTAACTCTTTATCTCTAAATGCACTACATGATGTTATGATGTGGAATACCAGTACCAAAAATCATAAAACCATGACAGAGACTGTGTCAAAGGCCTTGCTGAAGTCCAGGTAGACTACATCAACAGCCTTTCCCTCATCTACCAGTCTGGTCACCCAGTCATAGAAGGAGATGAGGTTGGACAAGCACGACCTGCCCTTGGTGAACCCGTGCTGGCTGGGTCTGATCCCTTTATTGCCATGCCATGTCGTGTAATTTCCCTCAAGATCATCTGCTCCATAACTTTCCCTGGTACTGAGGTCAGGCTGACAGGCCTGTAGTTCTCCAGGTCTTCCTTACGGCCTTTCTTGTAGATGGGAGTCACATCGGCAAGCCTTCAATCTCGTGGGACCTCTCCAGATAACCAGGAATTCTGATAGATGGCAGAAAGTGGCTCGGCAGTCACCTCTGCCAGCTCCCTCAGCACCCTTGGGTGGATCCTATCTGGCCCCATGGACTTGTGGCAGTTCAGATGGAGGAGTAGATCTCTGACCATCTCTGCTTGGATCACAGAGGGTGCATTATGCGCCCCATCCCGGACTTCCAGGTCAGGGCAAGTACCCTGTGGACAACTGTTCTGTCTATTAAAGACAGATGTGGAGAAGGCATTGAGAACCTCAGCCTTTTCCTTATCATCTGTGGTTACATTCCCTGCCTCATCGAGTAAAGGAGAGAAATTTTCCTTAGTTTTTCTCTTGCTGTTAATATATTTGTAAAAGGGTTTCCTGTTCTCCTTTACAGCAGTAGCCAGTCTAAGTTCAAGCTGGGCTTTAGCATTTCTAACTTTCTGCCTGCAAATCTTGGCCAGTTCTCTGTAGTCACCCCAAGTAGCCTGTCCCATCTTCCAGAGGACATAGACTCTCTTTTTCTCTCGGAGTCTCAACAAAAGTTCCTGGTTCATCCACACTGGTCTTTTTCTCCTCCGGCTCGACATACGGGACTCCGGGACAGCCTGCTCCTGTGCCTTTAAGATTTCCAACTTGAGGAGCATCCAGGCTTCCTGGACCCCTTAACCCCTCAGGAGCGAGTCCCAAGGGACCCTTGCAACAAGTGTCCTGAACAGGTCAAAATCTGCCCTCCGGAAGTCCAAGGTAGCAGTTTTGCTAGTCACACTCTTGACATCACCAAGAATAGCAAACTCCACCATTTCATGGTCACTCTGGCCAAGACAATCTCCAACCTTCACATCTCCTACTAGTCCTTCCCTGTTAGTGAAAAGTAGGTCTAGCAAGGGTAGGTCCCTAGAATGTGTCTTCCACACATTCTAGAAATCTCATGGACTGCTTCCTCTGCGCAGTATTATATTCCCAGCATATGTCAGGGAAGTTGAAGTCCCCCATGAGAACGAGTGCTGGCCATCATGCAACATCTACGAGTTGTTTATAGAACACCTCGTCTATTTCTTCATCCTGACTAGGTGGTCTATAACAGACCCCCACCACGATGTCACTCCTAAAGACCATCCCTCTGATCCTTATCCATAGGGACTCTACTTTATCATTTCCAACCTCAAGCTCTTCAACATCAAAACACTCTTTGATATAGAGAGCTATGCCACCACCCTTTCTTCCCTGTCTATCCCTTCTGAAGAGCTTGTAGCCATCAATACCAGTATTCCACTCATGGGAGAGGTCCCACCATGTTTCTGTAATAGCCACAAGGTCATAGTTAGCCTGCCTCACAATGGCTTCAAGCTCTTCTTGTTTATTGCCCATGCTGCGTGCATTGCTATAGATGCACTTCAGCTGAGATATCAGCCTCACCCCTTTCTCCAGCATGGCTCCTTAGGCTCTTTACTGGTGAGCCCTGTTTTATCCCCTTCCCCTGTCATAGCTAGTTTAAAGCTCTCTCAATGAGTCCAGCTAGCTCCTGTGCTAGGATTCGTTTCCCCCTTTGAGATAGGTGCATCCCATCAACAGATAACAGGCCAGGAGCCGAGTAAACTGCCCCGTGGTCAAAAAACCCAAAGTGTCTATCTCTACACCAACCTCTCAGCCAGTTATTCATCACCTGTGTTTTCCTAGCCCATTCTGTGTCCTTCACCGCCCCAGAAGGTATGGAAGCAAACACCACTTGTGCTCCCACCCCTTGAACTAATCGCCCTAATCCCCTGAAATCTCTTTTCATAGTTTGCAGACTTCCCTGAGATATTTCATTGCAGTCTGCCTGAACTACGAGTAATGGGTAGTAGTCAGTGGGGCGTATCAAATCCGGGAGTCTTCTAGCAATGTCCCTGATCTGAACCCTAGGGAGACAGCACACTTCCCTGCGGTTTGGGTCTGGTCTGCAAATGGGGCCCTCAGTTCCCTTTAGAAGGGAGCCACCCACTACGATCACCTTCCTTTCTTTCTTAGTAGCAGCAGTCTCAATGCACGGAGTTGACTGCCTTGCCATTGGTGACCTCCTGCGGGAATCTTCCTGCACTTCATCCCTTATCACCTCTTCAACATCCAATGCTGCAAATCTATTGCTTAGGGGTATCTGGGGACACTGGGGAGGCAGAGGGGGAGATTGCCCACGGTACCAAGCAGGGTACCGAGCAGGGACTCTATGCCAGCCCTCCCTATCCCTCAGATATCCCCCTTCTGCCCTACGGGGACCGGTCAGGGAGTCCACCACCAACTGCGGGGGATCTCCCCAGTGCCTTTCTCTCTGGCACTCTAGAGAGCTACTCCACCAGTCAATCTCCCGCTCACAGTCCCTGATGGCCCTCAGTCTCTCAACCTCCTCTTTCAGTTCAACCACCATGCTAAGCAGATCTTCCACCTGCTCACACCTTGCACAGGAGAACTGCTTAGCACTCTCATCCAGCAGTAGTAGGCTCTGGCACTCCTTGCAACCAGAGACCTGTGTAGCCACGCTTCTAGGCAGACCTTCTGTCTGGGTCGCCACAGCCTTTTTAAGGCAAGCCCTCTGTCTAGTAGAGACCATGGCACAAAAAAGAATAAAAAAAAAATGAAAAATTGAAAGTAAATAAACAAATAAATAATAGTTTATAATAATATATATATAGATATGAATTGTAATAACTTAAAAATAAATAAATAAGAATAATAATTAAAATATGTATATTAAAAAAAAAACAAACCCACAAACAAACAAACAGTGGGTAGTGACACTTCGCTGCCCTCCCTGAGCCCTATTCAGCTGAGGGGTGAGGGCGAGGGCGCTGAAACCCTGGCAACGCCTACGCCTCGTTAACGCCTCGTTAACCTCTCGCGAGAACAGCCTACGGGACTGCCCGCTCTCACTCGGTTCCCCAGAGACTGGAACCTCCCGAAAACCCGCCCTGTACCTCAATCAGCCACTGCAGCTCGGGCTGTGCCGATTTCAAAGCAGTTGATCACGAGGACTGAGACAAACCATTTTCTCAATGATGTAATCAATCAATGTAATCAATCAGTGTAAAAATGTACCTCTGATTTCAGAGGGGCTTGGTAAAGTATTCCTCCAAACCTGAAAGAACAGGGAAGCACAGATGGGCTCACTCTTCCTCCCTATCCTCCCACTGTAAGGAAAGGAAACGCGAAGTTGCAGAGGTAAAACATATACTCTGCTGCTTCTCACACACAGTGCAGGTCATCTTACAGGACCACTGCAGTGACAGAGAGCTATGCCAAAAGAAAATCTAAATGGATACAGACAGGCCAATTCTTTTGCAAATGTAATTTCTTTCCTTTAAGAAGCTTTTAAAATCTTCTCTCTGGGAAAAAAAAAAAAAAACAAACCTTACTTTTACGCACATGACATGTATGACATTAGGGTATTTCTGCACTCCTTTGTCAAGCTGATTTTACCTCGAATCCCTTTCCTCAATTTATCCATTGATGTTTTTGAGGCGTTATGACTGAATTCCTGAGTCTAACAGATTTACCAACATTGTGCACATAGCCTCTCATCTCCAGGTATAAGATTTTAAAAATATCACATTTTGCATCATTATTTAATTTCAGACATTAGCAGAAATGTCAGTGAAAGGGTTTCACCTCACACCAATATCTTACAGGTGTAATTGCCTTGTCTGTAATGCGTTTATTTTAGTTATAATGAAATTACCTTTGACTTGCATCAGTGTAAATCGGAACAGAGTGAAGGCCAGAGTTTTCATCTAAGAATGCAGGAACAATTTTACTTGTATAAAGTGAGCGTAATTCAGTTGGCATACATCAGTTGTTTTAATAAAATATATTACCTCTTCTCACAGAGTTTGTCACCTTCAGTTGCTTGTCACCATCAGTTGCTTTACATTGAAATTGGTTCCTGGTCAAAGAATTTGGTCCCAGGCACCCACTTCTTGCTTTAATTCTGTTCTTCTGAAGCTTTAGCAATCTTTACTAATGAGCCTGAATAAGAACTGGAAAAAATGTTCGGAAACAGTACAATTTGATCTTATAGTTAGTATTTTGTCTGAATGACCTTGTTATTCCTATATACCATTATATAAATCAGAGCTAAACGTGTTTGGGGTTAGGGTTATGTTGTGCTTTTTGTTGTCGTCATCACTTTTGGATTTTATTTTTTTGGTATGACAACAATCAGTATCTTTTCTTAGCAAGTAGCTACCATTAGTTGCTTCTGTTTCAGCTTGTGAATAAGAAGTAAGCAACCCATGGGGCAGGAAAGGAAGTTGCTTGCCTTAATGCTGGCAATCAAGACAGAGATAATTCAGATGCTTTTTATTGTTTTGTTGTTGGTTGGGTTTTTTTGGGTTTTTTTTGTTTGTTTGTTTGTTTTTTTGTTTTTTGGGTTTTTTTTTTTGCCTCCTGACATTTGCAAAGTTGAACTGTGTACAGCTGCTGCAGAAAAAAATAGTAAGTAAGATGAAACAAAGTGGAAGAGTACTGCTTCATTTTCAGCATCAAAACCACAGAACCTGTAGAAACACAATCCCTGGAGGAAATCAGACCAGAAGTGTGAGGTATTTCTCTTCATGTGCAGGTAATAGACTGTGAAAGAAGACAATGTTCTCCATCTGTAAACTTCAAAGAAAAAAGACATATTGGGGTTTATTTTTATACCCTTTAATTATTTTGCTTTTTTTCTAAAGGAATGCTCTTTTGGAAATTATATAATCTCTAACAGTACAGAAAGACTGAACCTGTTTGCTCACGCAGTTTCAGACATGGACAGAATGATGTGTGTAAGAAGGAATGGAAACCCTGAAACGAATTTTTTTTTGCTTTGCTGGATTTTTGGATTGCTGAGGTTTGCTGCTTCCGAGCTGCCCCAGCCACAGTTGAGGCGGCTGATCGCAGGGTACACAGGGGATTCACTCAGTTTCCCTCATCCAGGGATTCCCGTGGCATCAGAGCAGTGTGTCAGCTCTCGCAAGAGCAGCTGACGTGGTAGGGGTGTTGACTGCGCAACGGCTCTCCATCCACGCCCACTGCCCAGAAGGAGCCTCTGGGAGGGCAGTGCCCACCAAAATGAAGAGTATTGTCACTGTCATTGTCACTGAAATGAGTGACAGGTACGGGAGCACTGAACAATAACGTGGTAATGGGGTGAGGGCAGAGCCAGCACTACCAGTAGCAGGGTGGGGCTGTTCATTTGCACCCTTGTTAAGGCTATTCTAATTTGTGCTAGTGTTAGTGGGTCTACTGGTTTGCCATGGCTGCCCCCGGTGGAAGGCTACTGCCAGGAAAGATGTGGAGACTCAGAGAGAGGTCCCCTGCACACTTATGAGGAAGGCTGCAGATGAGTGTGGAGACCCAGACTGAGGTCCCAAAACAGCACGTTAGTGTACAGTGTGATGAGTGCCAGAGCCTGGCCTTTACAGTGCCAGGCAATGAAGGCAGCGCTTGTGTAAGGTGTGACCAAGTAAATGACTTACTCAGTCTTGTGGTCTGCCTGAAGGAGGAGATGGAGAGGCTGAGGACCATAAAGGACTGTGAGAGGGAGATTGATTGGTGGTGCCAGTCACTATCGGCCCCGAGATCCTGGCACGCAGCTGAGGCTCAACACAGAGCATGTCGCCCCGTCGCCTTGCAAACAAGTGATAGAGGGGAATCGACAATCGGGGGGGGGAGGGGGAGGGAGCTGTGGCAAAAGCACTGTAACCCTCTCCCAGAAGGGCAAGGTGATATCCACCACACAGTGGTGGAGCCCCTGCCCTGTCATTACTGAGCAGAACAAGGGAATTTGAGAGAGAAGGATGAGTGGAAACGGATACCGACTCAGCAAAGTGGGCATCCCCTGTCCCAACCATCCTCAGCTCCCCAGGTGCCTCTGCGGAATAGGTTTAAGGCCCTGGAAGTTGAGGGAGAGGTGAGCTCGGGTGTGGAGGGAGGCCCACCAGTGAGGGTGCCTCAGGTGAAGCAGTTGCCCCCATGCCTCAAGACTTCCTCCATCCGGAATGACAGAAGGGTGGTTGTCATAGGTGACTCCCTGCTGAGAGGAACGGAGGGTCCTATATGTTGGCCTGACCCTACCCACAGGGAGGTGTGATGCCCCCCTTGGGCACAGGTCAGGGACATTTCTAGGAGACTTCCCAGACTGATCCGCCCTTCTGATTATTACCCACTATTGATAGTTCAGGCTGGCAGTGACGAAGTTGCTGAGAAAAGCCTGAAGACTATCAAGGATGACTTCAGGGGACTGGGGCAGATAGTTGAAGGAACAGGTGTGCAGGTGATTTTTTCTTCTATACCTTCAGTGGCAGGGAAGGATACTGGGAGGATCCAAAAAGCCCACCTCTCAAATAAATGGCTTAAGAGTTGGTGCAAACATAGGAATTCTGTTGTTTTTTTTTTTTACCACGGGGCAATTTACTTGGCACCTGGCGTGATGGCTGCAGGTGGAAGCAGCCTGAGTCTGAGGGGTAGGAGGATTCTAGCCAAGGAACTGGCGGGACTTATTGACAGGTCTTTAAACTAGGTATGAAGGGGGAAGGGGACAAAATGAGGGCCGCTGGGGCCGAGGGGGTAGTTCAAGGCTCAAAACAGAGCTTGCTGGGTGAAGAGAGTGGAATTCCTAGGCATGGTGACAGGCGGGGGAATGCTGCTTCCCTTAAGTGTCTGTACACTAATGCACGCAGCATGGGAAATAAACAGGAAGAGTTGGAGATCTGTGTGTGGTTGCAAGGCCATGATCTCATTGTGATCACAGAGATGTGGTGGGACAGCTCTCCTGACTGGAATGCTGCCATGGAGGGCTATGTGCTTTTTAGGAAAGATCGGCTGGCAAGACGAGGTGGTGGAATTGCTCTTTATGTGAGAGAGCAGTTAGAATGTATTGAACTCCATGTGGGGGAGAGTAACGTAGCAGTGAGCTTGTGGGTAAGAATCAAGGGGCAGGTTGGTAAGGGTGACATTATTGTGGGTGTGTACTACAAGCCCCCTGATCAGGAACAGGAGGTTGATGAGGACTTCCATAAGCAATTAGAAGTAGCATCACGTTCCCAGGTGCTGGTGCTTATGAGGGACTTCAATATCCAGATATTTGCAGGATGAGCAACTTGGCCAAGCACGCATGATCCAGACGGTTCTTGCAATGTGCTGACGGCAACTTTCTGATGCAGGTGGTGGAGGAACCGACACGGGGAGGGATATTACTGGACCTTATTCTCATTAACAAGGAAGGACTTATTAAGGAAGTAAAGATTGGGGGCAGCTTGGGTTGTAGAGATCAAGAGATGCTGGAGTTTAAGATCCTGACTGGAAGGAGCAAAGCAAAAAGTAGAATTGCTACCCTGGACTTCAGGAGAGCCATCTTTGATCTCTTCCGGGACCTACTTGGAGCTATCCTGTGGGCCAGGGTGTTAGAAGGTAAGGGGGCCTGTGAGAGCAGGTCAGCATTTAAACAGCTCTTCTTCCAAACTCAGGTTCAGTGCATCCCTGTGAGCAAGAAACCGGGAAAGGGGTGGCAAGAAACCTGTGTGGATGAGCAAGGAGCTCATGCGAAAACTCGAAGGGAAGAAGAAGGTCCATGAAATGTGGAAGAAGGGTCCAGCCACTTGGGAAGAATATAGAAAGGCTGTCAGGGCCTGAAGGGATGCAATGAGGAAGGCTAAAGCAGATCTAGAATTGAATCTGGCAAAAGTGATAAAGGATAATAAAAAAGGCTTTTTAAAGTATGTTAAAAGTAAAAGGAAGTCTAGGGAGAATGTGGGCCCCCTACTAAGTGAGGGGGGTGTTCTGGTAATGGGGGATGCTGAGAAGGCAGAGATATTGAACACTTTCTTTGCTTCTTTCTTCAGTGAAAAAGTTCTCGCTCAGGAATGTCAGTGGAGGTCAGTGAGAGGGTAGGGGGAATGGGAAACTTTTCTTTAGCCAGGGAAGGGGTGGTCCGTGAGCGCCGAGGCAATGCTAGTGTTCATAAATACATGGGACCCGATGGGGTGCATCCACAGGTACTAAGGGAGCTGGCAGAGGTGACTGCTGAACTGCTCTCTATCATCTTTGAGAGGTCTTGGGAGAATGGTGGATGTGCCTGATGACTGGAGGATAGCCAGTGTCACTCCAGTCTTCAGAAAGGGCAAGAAGGAAGATCTGGGTAATTATAGGCCAGCCAGCCTCACCTCTGTCCCTGGAAAGGTGATGGAACAGATTGTGCTGGATGCCATCTCCAGACAACTGGAAGAAAAAGAGGTTGTCAGGAGTAGCCAGCATGGGTTCACCAAGTAGAGGTTATGCTTGACCAATCTGGTGTGTTTTGATGTTGAAGAGCTTGAGGTTGGAAATGATAAAGTAGAGCCCCTATGGATAAGGATCAGAGGGATGGTCTTTAGGAGTGACATCGTGGTGGGGGTCTGTTATAGACCACCTAGTCAGGATGAAGAAATAGACGAGGTGTTCTATAAACAACTCGTAGATGTTGCACGATGGCCAGCACTCATTCTCATGGGGGACTTCAACTTCCCTGACATATGCTGGGAATATAATACTGCGCAGAGGAAGCAGTCCATGAGATTTCTAGAATGTGTGGATGATTGCTTCCTGACACAGCTGGTGCAAGAGCCTACCAGGGGAGATGCCTTGCTAGACCTACTTTTCACTAACAGGGAAGGACTAGTAGGAGATGTGAAGGTTGGAGATTGTCTTGACCAGAGTGACCATGAAATGGTGGAGTTTGCTATTCTTGGTGATGTCAAGAGGGTAACTAGCCAAACTGCTACCTTGGACTTCCTGAGGGCAGATTTTGACCTGTTCAGGACACTTGTTGCAAGGGTCCCTTGGGACTTGCTCCTGAGGGGTAAAGGGGTCCAGGAAGCCTGGATGCTCCTCAAGATGGAAATCTTAAAGGCACAGGAGCAGGCTGTCCCGGAGTCCCGTATGTCGAGCCGGAGGAGAAAAAGACCAGTTTGGATGAACCGGGAACTTTTGTTGAGACTCCGAGAGAAAAAGAGAGTCTATGTCCTCTGGAAGATGGGACAGGCTACTTGGGGTGACTACAGAGAACTGGCCAAGATTTGCAGGCAGAAAGTTAGAAATGCTAAAGCCCAGCTTGAATTTAGACTGGCTACTGCTGTAAAGGAGAACAGGAAACCCTTTTACAAATATATTAACAGCAAGAGAAAAACTAAGGAAAATTTCTCTCCTTTACTCGATGAGGCAGGGAATGTAACCACAGATGATAAGGAAAAGGCTGAGGTTCTCAATGCCTTCTTCACATCTGTCTTTAATAGACAGAACAGTTGTCCACAGGGTACTTGCCCTGACCTGGAAGTCCGGGACGGGGCGCATAATGCACCCCCTGTGATCCAAGCAGAGACGGTCAGAGATCTTCTCCTCCATCTGAACTGCCACAAGTCCATGGGACCAGATGGGATCCACCCAAGGGTGCTGAGGGAGCTAGCAGAGGTGACTGCCGAGCCACTTTCTGCCATCTATCAGAATTCCTGGTTATCTGGAGAGGTCCCACAAGATTGGAGGCTTGCCGATTGACTCCCATCTACAAGAAAGGCCGTAAGGAAGACCCGGGGAACTACAGGCCTGTCAGCCTGACCTCGGTACCAGGGGAAGTTATGGAACAGATGATCTTGAGGGAAATCACACGACATGGCATGGCAATAAAGGGATCAGACCCAGCCAGCACGGGTTCACCAGGGGCAGGTCGTGCTTGTCCAACCTCATCTCCTTCTATGACTGGGTGACCAGACAGGTAGATGAGGGAAAGGCTGTTGATGTAGTCTACCTGGACTTCAGCAAGGCATTCGACACAGTCTCCCACAGTATTTTCCTGAGGAAACTGGCAGCCCGTGGTGTGGACAGGTTCACTCTTCTCTGGGTGGAGAACTGGCTGGAGGGCTGTGCCCAGAGGGTATTGGTTAACGGAGTTAAGTCCAGCTGGCGTCCTGTTACGAGTGGTGTCCCCCAAGGGTCAGTTTTGGGGCCCATCTTGTTTAATATCTCTACTGATGACCTAGACGATTTGATTTAGTAGTTGGGTAGGGATAGTGAGAGGAGGATAGTTGGACTAGATGATCTTGTAGGTCCTTTCCAACCTAATGAACCTATGAACCTATGGTGGCCTTCTATGATCTTGTCACTGACTGGCTGGATGGGGGGAGGGCGGTTAGTCTACCTTCATTTCAACAAGGCATTTGATACTGTCTCCTATGACATCCTTATAACAAAGCTAAGGAAGTGTGGGATAGATGAGTGGACAGTGAAGTGGCTTGAGAACTGGCTAACTGGCAGAGCACAGAGGGTTGTCGTTGGCGGTGTAGAGTCCGGTTGGAGACCTATATCCAGCATTGTCCCCCAGGGGTCTGTGCAGGGTCCAGTCTTGTTCAACATCTTCATCAATGATGATAGTTTGCTGATGATACGAGGTTGGGAGGATTGGCTGACACGCCAGAAGGCTGTGCTGCCATTCAGTGAGACCTGGACAGGCTGGAGAGCTGGGCAGTAAGAAATCGGATTAAATTTAACAAAAGCAAGTGTAGAGTCTTGCACCTAGGGAGGAATAATTGCATGCACCAGTACAGGCTGGGGGATGACCTGCTGGAGAGGAGCTCTGTAGAGAGGGACCTGGGTGTCCTGGTGGACGACAGGTTGACCATGAGCCAGCAATGTGCTCTCGTGGCCAAGAGGGCCAATGGCATTCTGGGGTGCATTAAAAAGAGCGTGTCCAGCAGGTCAAGGGAGGTGATCCTCCCCCCTCTACTCTGCCCTGGTGAGGCCTCACCTGGAGTACTGTGTCCAGGTCTGGGCTCGTCAGTATAAAAAAGTCAGGGATCTCTTGGAAACATTCCAGCAGAGGGCCACAAAGATGGTGAAGGGCCTGGAAGATCTCCTCTGTGAAGAAAGGCTAAGTGAACTGAGTCTCTTCAGCCTTGAGAAAAGAAGACTGAGAGGGGACCTGATCCAGGTTGATAAACATCTGAGGTGTGGGGACAATGTGGCAAGACCAGACTCTTTTCAGAAGTGTGTGGAGACAGGACAAGGGGAAAAGGACAGAAACTGCAGCACAGGAGGTTCTGCACGAATGTGTGCAAGAACTTCTTTACGGTGAGGGTGATGGAGCACTGGCACAGGCTGCCCAGGGGGGTTGTGGAATCTCCTTCTCTGGAGATATTCAAGACCTTCCTGGTCGCCTACCTGTGTGCCCTGGTGTAGGGAACCTGCTTTGGCAGGGGGGTTGGACTCAATGATCTCTTGAGGTCCCTTCCAACCCCTTTTGAGTCTATGATTTTATCCCATGGAATAATCTTCTTTTGTGATTCATTTTATTAATTGATATAATACCCTGAGAAGCAGTAAACTGCAAGGTGGAGGAGCAGCTTTCCTACCTAGTTATGTCTTAACTCAGTTGAAGATTTGTGTGAAGCTTGAGCCTCAACACCTGCATTCACCTTCACCTTGAAGTTAAGACAAACCTACAATTTGATGTCCAGCGTATGGTGGTCAACAGCCACCTTCCAAATTAGAAACCTTCAACCTGCCATTCTTCATCTTGTAAACAACTTCAAGCTTCAAGGCAGCTGGTTGAAATTCAAATCTTTATGAGTTATCTTCATTGTGAACCATGGAAAACATTAGGTGTATATGAAATACAAAAAACAACACATTTGTATCCTCTCACTCGCTCACAATCTTCATTTGTTTTATTTATTTTCCTTTTTCTCCCAGCTCTTCTTTAAGGAGTTCTTAGAGCCTACCCATCAGCTCCTTGTTTTTGATCAAGCTCCATGGGTTCACCATTTCTTTCTGACCCTCTCTCTCCTCATAATAAATTTGTGGATCTATTGTGTTTCAGCATTTGTCCCAACTGATACCTGAGTTGCTAAATTTCTATGGTTTGGGTGCAAATATGGGGCCAGATAGAAAAGAAATTCCCAAATTGCTATCTGCATTGATCCAGAACTACAGGCTTGGCCATTCTATTCCAGAAAATTCATGTGTGAGAGAGAGATAAGACTTCCCTTAACCCCAGAAAAAAGAAGTATCTGTACACAGACAAGCATACAAACCCATTGGAAATAAGATTTCATAAACTGCACTACTCACAGAACTATTTCATTCTACTGAATGCAGCTTTGGAAATGTTCTGTTTTGTGTACTAAAAGCTTCAGGCAAGAGAAACAACAAAAAATTGAACTGAAGTAAAAGTCCCAGTACCAGCAGCACGCTCATGTATTTTCAAGAAAAACAGCAGTGGTACCAAAACATCCAAAATGAGACATCAGACAATGAATTTCAAGTCTTCCCTTGCAGAAAATTGGCATAACTTTCAGCAGCTGAATAGTCCTTTTGGCCTCAAATTTAATTAACTATGAAGTGATATAAGAGAAGGATAATATGACAGCTGTTGTATTTCTATAGCACTTTTGACTAACTAAATATATCACTTACAAACATCATTATCCCCATTCTACAGAAAAAATCTGACCCAGTGGTACTAAAATCAAGCAAACAAGAGGCCCCATTTACCATACAGTTTTAGAGTTTTGCTATCAAGGAGAAATTCTGCAGCAACCCAGACACAGTATACAGCTCAACACAGTTGGAGGACTGCTATGTTGAAGAAAATTTCATGGAGTCAGTATCTCTGGAAGGGCTTTCCACAGTACTGTGCACAGTCAATGAGTGTTTGGTACCTTCTTATCCTGAGACAAAATATCAGCAAAGAGTTTGATTTTGGGATGCTTCTTCCAAGGAAAAAACTTGCCAGCTTTTTGCAATGTAATGCCACAGTACCAAAGTACAAAAAGTTCCGAATGTGTTGCTGTGGTTTGTGGTCATGTACACTCTATGCTGCCTTCAGTGGAGGCAACCAGCTCCTTATGGTATTGCCACTCTGACCCATAATGCCTGTGCTTCAGGCCTAGCACAGTGTGATGTGGTCAGGCTCAGCACCACAGCTGTGGTGATGGAGAAGGTCTGATATTCCCCTTACCCAGGAAAGATACCACTCACCCCCTATGAGGTATTCCAGCTTGGTGGACAATATGAGCCCAGAAGAAGTGGTCATCAAGCTAAATCTCACGCTGGACAAATACAAAATCTTTACATATAGCTTTCAAGCCACCACAAAATTCATATTGGAAACTGTTAAATAGTAATGAGTTTCTAAGATGGCAGTGGTTAATACTCCAGGATATGTATTGTTGTGAGGTGTTCCTGGGTAGTCAAAGAGTGAGGACACTCAGAGAGCTATAGCCACTGTAGCTTTAAAAGCACTGTGTTAAAAAGCCAAATGAAGAACTAGATCTATAGGAAAAGACTTAAATCAGTTTTATTGTACAGCAGTGTAATAAAGGCACTGAATAAGGCTGAAGATAGATTTTTTGCTCCTGTTGTCAGTAAAGACAAAATCACCAAGAGAGAATCTTGCACATGAACTCCATAATACCATCACCAATAGTGCAGGGATCGAAACGGGTAGCGTGGGATGAAAGATCACTCCTTTTTTAGCATTTCACGCAATCGGTCACCAGAAGATATGTGGTCCTAGGAGCACACGCAGACTTCCAGTTCTGTTTATTTCATAGAATCGTAGAATCATAGGGGTTGGAAGGGACCTCAAGAGATCTAGTCCAACTCCCATTTCACATACATGTGGATGTGGATGTGGATGTGTCATGGTCTTATGATTTTTGGTATTGGTATTCCACATCATAACATCATGTAGTGCATTAAGAATTGAACAGTTAAGGCTCCAGCTCTATGGATCATCGGTAGTTCTGGGTGTACCTGTCTCAGAAGAGAAGAACTACTACATTCCCCAGAGGAATGTGCAATACTTTGCATTTTTACATGTTTCCGCTCAGAGGGAAAGATAAAAACTGTCTGCAGTCACAGGACTGTCTCTCTCCTTCCTTTGGGATCAACTCAGCAGTGGGTGTTTGCTGCTGTCTCACCTTCAGCATTAAGCATAAGGCCTTCAGTTTATCGGACACTCTCTCTTGCTCATTGTATTTGATTTATTAGCTTCAATTCCAATTATATTATATTGTGTTATTTTGCTTTCTGATATCTTATTTAGTAAATTAGCTTTCCTCCTCAGATCATAGCCACTGTTTTGTTTTCAGGCCCATCATCATTTTCCCTTTCCCGCTTCCTCTTTCCTGGGGCATGGGTCTGCGGGTCCCCTGCACCAATTGTCATGGAACCGGGCTGAGCCAGCCCGTAAAACTTTGACAGTATGTTAACCAATAAGCAGTACACAGTTGCTCAGCACCTGCCCATCGGTGTTGAGCTTGTCCTCCAGCACTGCCTGTCACCCCAGCCAGCTTGCTGCAGCTTCATTGTTTTTCAACACAAGTTAAATTTTGTGGAATAACCCTTTGGCCAGCTTGGGACAGCCATGCTGGTTCTGTCCTCACCCAGCTCCAGCTCCTTTAGCCCAGCTCATCTGTCTTAGTCGAAGGACAGAAGGAGTGTTGTGGTTTTGATGCCGGTATTCCAAATCAGAACATCATGCAGTCAGTTAAGTAGTTAATGCTGTATTGGGGAGCGGCAGAGGGGCGGAGCTCTGGACCAGACTGCTGGCCTGCTCTCTCTTGGCTGCCCTAGCGATTCAGCATGGGTGCTTCCCCTGTAGTTCTTCCCTAATGTAAGCTCTCGGTTTTGGTTTTGAAACTTTGTCTCTCTCAATTGTTCAATTTTATTAGATTTAGTAAAGTTACCATTCCTTCTCAAATAGTGCAATTGTTCTTTTTAAAGACCCCGCTCCCAGCGCGCACAACTCTGTTCGGGCGGTCATGTGGCCACCGACAGTGCAGCTTTTTGTTTTGTTCGTTTTTCTCTCTCTCTCCCTTCTCTGTTTTCCTTGTGTCACTGTCACAGATAACACCATGACAAGGAGAAATGTCCTTGGCATTGTTCTTCTCTTCCGAGAGCTCTGAGAGCATTAACTCTTTCATTCCCAGTGACTCACATGATGTTATGATGTGGAATGCCGATATTGATGCCGAGAAATCCGACATAGTAACTTGACACACCAATGAAATGTGTCAAGCAGGTATTCCCTTTTATTACAGCACTAGGTGCATGGGGGATGTCTCCACAAAACATGCAACCGAAGAGAGAAACAACTACACATTTAAAGGCATAACACATTAATATTCATCACATTCCAAACACGGGCAGAAATTCCAAACTAAGTGACATCTCCGGTGGTCAGAGGATTAAAGCTAAAAGTAAATTTCCAGATGTTAAGATTACATTATGTCACCAGCAAATCTGCCTCCTTATCTCCACAGACTTCCCCACTGAGTTGCAAACAGCAATTCCACTTATCTTCTCTGGACCATCCATTGTGTTGTAAATAACCACTCTACACACCATTGTGTTGTCCTTATCTTCATGGGACCACCCTTGTATTGAGTTGCAAACAGCAACTCTCTTCAGCAATACCTTTATTTCTATCATCCCTGAGTTTCTTTCTAAAGAAGACTTCGGTGGGGGCTCTGAGCATCACAGGAGCTGCGCAGGATCAGCTGCCAGGGCCTGGGGAAGGAAGCAAAGGGGTGGCGGCTGTGAGGACCCAGTGAGCCAAGCCGGGGAGTGCCCAGCCCATCTCTGGTGCTCAGTTCTTGCTCCCACAGCCTGTGGTGAGGCTGAAATCCCCTGCGGAGCCCCAGAGAGCTGTTGCAATAACTCACCCCTCCTCTTCTGCCTGATCTCTGCCTTCAGGGTGATACCACTGGATGGCATGCCATCGCAGCGATCATGCCTCTAGGAGTTGCCATGGGTTTTACAGAACATGGGTTTTACAGAACACAACGGATCACGAAAAAAAGAAGCAAGGAAACCAAGCACAGAAGGACCTCTGCCTGTGTTGCCGGTCTGTCTGAGTTTTGGGTGCTGTTCTGAGCAGCTGGGGCTGGTGTTTGCCTGCTGCCTTGAGATCTTCTGGTCTGGCTCTGGGAACTTGGGTACCAAACTCGCAATGGGGAGCGGCTTCGTGTGCGGCTTCGTGTGCCTCTTTCTTTCCTCTGCCTGGGACGCCCTCTGTGTTCCGTCGTCAGGGACTCTCTGGTGGACGGCCATGTCACCGTCCTTCTGGGAGTGTGGGAGCCACTCTCATCTCTTGGGGCTGCTGTTCCTCTGCTCCCACAGCATTCTCTACGTGGCTCAGAGGTATCCTCATGTGAACATGAGGGGAGTGTCCCGTGTGCTCCGGTACGGCCGGTGATCTTCAGCAGCTGGGAACTGTGATGTGGCCCCGATGCTGCCTGTCTGGTGAGACCATACCTGGAGTCAGTTCTGTGGCCATCATGTTCTGAGTTGTCTCTGGAGGCTGTAAGGTGAGACCAGCATGTCAGCAGGATGAAGCCATGAGTAGGCTCAGGCTGCCAACCATGCTGGAGCAGAGAGACTTTGGTAAAGCTGCCCTGAACCCTTGCTGCCAGTCATTGCGTGGCCCCAGCCCGGTGCCACATAGCTGATTGCTACTTACAGGTACCCAGGCCAGCACAGATGTCGCAGTCCCAGGTTTCCATTTGGATGCAAGTGCCGGAGCACCATCGGTGGGTGCTCTGAGCAGCACAGGAGCTGCACGGGATCAGCTGCCAGGGCCTGGGGAAGGAAGCATAGGGGTGGCGGCTGTGAGGACCCGGTGAGCCAAGCCAGGGAGTGCTCAGCTCATCTCTGGTGCTCAGTCCTTGCTCCCACAGCCAGTGGTGAGGCTGAAATCCCCTGCGGAGACCCAGAGAGTGTTGCAATAACTCACCCCTCCTCTTCTGCCTGATCTCTGCCTTCAGGGTGAAAGCACTCGATGGCATCGCAGCGATCGTGCCTCTGTAGAAGATGCGATGCATCTACACCATTTTCCTCCCGTGCTGGTCTTCTGCAAGAGAAGGGAGAGAAAGCGATGAGCTTCCAGCATTGCCAGCATAAGATCCAAGGTTATCCCATCTCTTCCTTATCAACCATGTCTCCTGCTTCACCATGAAGCTGAGGCACATGTTTCTGTGACAGCAATGGGCCAGGCGTGGCACACCAGTCTGTGGACAAGCCTAGTGGTCGCGCCTTGTCATCTGCATGGTTTGTCCACAGGACACCAACCTGTTTGGGATTTGGATCCCCAAGGCGGACATTTCTTTACAGAACAGAGTGTTGTTTCCACAGCCGGGGCACTGGAAGAATGCAGCGCCAGCACACAAGGCCTCATACTGCAGGAGAAGCACAAGCAGTGTGAGTGTGAGTTGGGCGTGGTGCTGCTTAGCACCAAGCATGCCTGCGGAGTGAGGGGAGGGCTCCTACCTGGATGCAGCACCGGTGGAACCAGGTGAGTGTGCATGCTGGGCACACCAGAGTAGAGAAGGATGCTCTATCCCCTACAGACTGCAGGCAGATGGCACAGTTGGTGTCTTCTGCTGTAGCTGTCACTGCTAACTGTCGAGGGCGGTGCTCCCAGCAAAAGGACCTGGGGGAAGATGAAAGGGGTGGGCATGGTGAGAGTGCTGCAAGGAGGGTAGAGGACCAGGGAGGAGCCCCTGGCACCGGCACCGGCTCTGGCAGGCTGCTGGGAGATGTTGCTCTGGGTTCCTCCCTGCCTTGGCAGCTGCTGCCAGCCCTTACCTGTGCTCTCCAAAGAACTGGGTGATGCATTCACCGGCCACAGCGCACGGCAGATGGAAGCTTCGTTTACAGCCGCTCTCTGCACATGTGATGGTGGCTCCCCTCTTGCCACAAACAAAGCATTTCTGAAAAGAGCAGAACAGCCTCATCAGCATCAAGCTCAAGGCCTCCGTAGCCAGGCCCACAGCTGTGGTCAGTGCTCAGGTGCTCGCACTGCTGGCTCACACTCTACTAAACCGTCCGACAGACAGGGCTCATCTGCTATGGCGGGGCTTTCTCCTGCAGGCTGTTGGAAGGGCTGCCATGGCTTTTGTTGGGTCCAGACTAAGCTAAGAGGTGTGAGACTCTCCTGGCACAAATGTGCCCGCTCCGTTCAGATCCTCACCTTCCTGTTGGCCTGCTTGAGCTTGCGTGTGAGGTCATCATGGGCTGTGTGCAAAGCTTCCCTTCCTGAGGTTGTTTCTGCCAAGCGGATGTTGGCAAAATTCTGTAGGAGAGAAAAGAGCGGGATCTCATGAAGACAGAAAGGAACGGTGCGTCCCAAGCAGGAATCTGGAAGTAGCCCTTGATGGAACTCACCAAGCAGAACTCGTGGGCGAGCATTGAACAAATGCCCAGTATGCGCCCGCAGTTGATCGGGTCAACACATTCCTGGCGACACAGCACACATGCTGGAGAGGAGAGAGCAAATGTGAGCAGCAGTGAGCATCTTGCAGAGCCAGGTGTCCCTGAGGGCTGTCGCCAGGGTCCTGCTCTGAGCCTGCCATGCTGGCTGAGGTCAGGGCTGGTGGTGGCGGAAGAAAAGTCCCGATTGCAGGCCCAGTGGTGCCAGCGAGCAGCCGCAGCCCAAGCTGGGCCCCGCTGCCAGGGAGCAGTAGTGGGAGTCTGCCCCGTGGTGGCTGGAGATCCCTTGCCTGCCCCTTCCCCCCTCTCAGCTCGCAGCCTCAGGTAGACGCCTAGCATCACTCTATCTCTTGGCAGGATTTGTGCTCAGGGATACTTTGCACTCACCTCTCTCCAGCAAGTTGGAGGTGTTCTGCTTCGTCTTGGGCATGATTTGCTTCCACACTGAGCACTGAGAGAGTCCAATTCTCTCTCCACGCCTCACCAGGCTGCACTGATCCTCGGCCTGAGCCCTGCAGCCTTGACTCCGCTCCGAGCCTCGTGGGTCACAATGGCCGCACCCTGCCACCCATTGTGACATCAAGGCCACTGCCTCACCGGGAGTGTGGGCACAGGCAGACCCTCAACTTTGGGATCCTTAAAGTGCCCCCTTCTGAGATGGTCTATACCGAGTATGCATGGAGCCCCCGGTCTAGTCACTATAGGATGCTTCTGCCAGTCTTTACCAGTGAGGCTTATTTCTGCCTCCAACACAGACAATTCCTGAGAGCCCCCAGTCACTCCAGAGATATAGATCAGTTCCGTCCCTTTATAACTCGAAGGCATTAGAGTACACTGTGCACCAGTATCCACCAGTGCCTCATAGTATTGTGGTTCTGATGTGCCAGGCCAGTGAATCCACACAGTCCAATACGCTCAGTCCTCGTGATCAACTGCCTTGAAGTCAGCACAGCCGGAGCTGCAGTGGCTGATTGAGGTACAGGGTGGGTTTTCGGGAGGTTCCAGTCTCAACGGCTGTTCTCGCGAGAGGTTAACGAAGCGTTAACGAGGCACAGGTGTTAACGAGGTAGGTGTTAACGAGGCATAGGCGTTGCCAGGGTTTCAGCGCCCTCGCCCACACCCCTCAGCTGATTAGGGCTGAAGGGGTATATCCCTGAAGGGCTCAGGGAGGGCAGCGAATTATCACATTACAATTCATATATATATATATTATTATAAACTATTATTTATTTATTTATTTTCATTTTTTTTTCCATTTCTTTGTTTTTATTTTTTTGTGCCATGGTCTCTACAAGACAGAGGGCTTGCCTTAAGAAGGCTGTGGCGACCCAGACAGAAGGTCTGCCTAGAAGTGTGGCTACGCAGGTCTCTGGTTGCAAGGAGTGCCAGAGCCTGCTACTACTAGATGAGGGTGCTAAGCAGTTCTCCTGTGCAAGGTGTGAGCAGGTGGAAGATCTGCTTAACATGGTGGTTGAATTGAAGGAGGAGGTTGAGAGACTGAGGGCCATCAGGGACTGTGAGCGGGAGATTGACTGGTGGAGTAACTTCCTAGAGTGCCAGAGAGAAAGGTACCAGGGAGATCCCCCACAGTTGGTGGTGGACTCCCTGACCTGTCCCCGTAGGGCAGAAGGGGGATATCTGAGGGATAGGGAGGGCTGGCAGAGAGTCCCTGCTCGGTACCGTGGGTGATCTCCCCCTCTGCCTCCCCAGTGTCCCCAGATACCCCTAAGCAATAGATTTGCAGCATTGGAAGTTGAAGAGGTGATAAGGGGTGAAGTGCAGGAAGATTCCCGCAGGAGGTCACCAATGGCAAGGCAGTCACCTCCGTGCATTGAGACTGCTGCTACTAAGAAAGAAAGGAAGGTGATCGTAGTGGGTGGCTCCCTTCTAAAGGGAACTGAGGGCCCCATTTGCAGACCAGATCCAAACCGCAGGGAAGTGTGCTGTCTCCCTAGGGTTCAGATCAGGGACATTACTAGAAGACTCCCGGACTTGATACGCCCCACCGACTACTACCCATTACTCGTAGTTCAGGCAGACTGCAATGAAATATCTCAGGGAAGTCTGCAAACTATGAAAAGAGATTTCAGGGGATTAGGGCGATTAGTTCAAGGGGTGGGAGCACAAGTGGTGTTTGCTTCCATACCTTCTGGGGCGGTGAAGGACACAGAATGGGCTAGGAAAACACAGGTGATGAATAACTGGCTGAGAGGTTGGTGTAGAGATAGACACTTTGGGTTTTTTGACCATGGGGCAGTTTACTCGGCTCCTGGCCTGTTATCTGTTGATGGGACGCACCTATCCCAAAGGTGGAAACGAATCCTAGCACAGGAGCTAGCTGGACTCATTGAGAGAGCTTTAAACTAGCTGTGACGGGGGAAGGGGATAAAACAGGGCTCACCAGTAAAGAGCCTAAGGAGGCTGTGCTGGAGAAAGGGGTGAGGCAGATATCTCAGCTGAAGTGCATCTATACCAATGCACGCAGCATGGGCAATAAACAAGAAGAGCTTGAAGCCATTGTGAGGCAGGCTAACTATGACCTTGTGGCTATTACAAAAACATGGTGGGACCTCTCCCATGAGTGGAATACTGGTATTGATGGCTACAAGCTCTTCAGAAGGGATAGACAGGGAAGAAAGGGTGGTGGCATAGCTCTCTATATCAGAGAGTGTTTTGATGTTGAAGAGCTAGTGGTTGGAAATGACAAAGTAGAGTGTCTATGGATAAGGATCAGGGGGATAGTCTCTAGGAGTGACATCGTGGTGGGGGTCTGTTATAGACAACCTAGTCAGGATGAAGAAATAGATGAGTTGTTCTATAAACAACTCGTAGATGTTGCACGATGGCCAGCACTCGTTCTCATGGGGGACTTCAACTTCCCTGATATATGCTGGAAATACAATACTGCGCAGAGGAAGCAGTCCTTGAGATTTCTAGAATTTGTGGATGATTGCTTCCTGACACAGCTGGTGCAAGAGCCTACCAGGGGAGATGCCTTGCTTGACCTACTTTTCACTAACAGGGAAGGACTAGTAGGGGATGTGAAGGCTGGAGATTGTCTTGGCCAGAGTGACCATGAAATGGTGGAGTTTGCTATTCTGGGTGACGTCAAGAGGGTGACTAGCAAAACTATTACCTTGGACTTCCGGAGGGCAGACTTTGACCTGTTCAGGACACTTGTTGCAAGGGTCCCTTGGGACTTGCTCCTGAGGGGTTAAGGGGTCCAGGAAGCCTGGATGCTCCTCAAGATGGAAATCTTAAAGGCACAGGAGCAGGCAGTCCCGGAGTCCTGTAAGTCAAGCCGGAGGAGAAAAAGACCAGTGTTGATGAACCGGGATCTTTTGTTGAGACTCCGAGAGAAAAAGAGAGTCTATGTCCTCTGGAAGATGGGTCGGGCTACTTGGGGTGACTACAGAGAACTGGCCAAGATCTGCAGGCAGAAAATTAGAAATGCTAAAGCCCAGCTTGAAATTAGGCTGGCTACTGCTGTAAAGGAGAACAGGAAACCCTTTTACAAATATATTAACAGCAGGAAAAAAACTAAGGAAAATTTCCCTCCTTTACTCAACAAGGCAGGCAATATAACCACAGATGATAAGGAAAAGGCTGAGGTTCTCAATGCCTTCTTCACATCTGTCTTTAATAGACAGGACAGTTGTCCACAGGGTACTTGCCCTGACCTGGAAGTCTGGGACGGGGTGCATAATGCACCCCCTGTGATCCAAGCAGAGATGGTCAGAGATCTACTCCTCCATCTGAACTGCCACAAGTCCATGGGGCCAGATGGGATCCACCCAAGGGTGCTGAGGGAGCTAGCAGAGGTGATTGCCGAGCCACTTTCTGCCATCTATCAGCATTCCTGGTTATCTGGAGAGGTCCCACAAGATTGGAGGCTTGCCGATGTGACTCCCATCTACAAGAAAGGCCGTAAGGAAGACCCGGGGAACTACAGGCCTGTCAGCCTGACCTTGTTACCAGGGAAAGTTATGGAACAGATGATCTTGAGGGAAATCACACGACATGGCATGGCAATAAAGGGATCAGACCCAGCCAGCACGGGTTCACCAGGGGCAGGTCGTGCTTGTCCAACCTCATGTCCTTCTATGACTGGGTGACCAGACAGGTAGATGAGGGAAAGGCTGTTGATGTAGTCTACCTGGACTTCAGCAAGGCCTTTGACACGGTCTCCCACAGTATTCTCCTGAGGAAACTGGCAGCCCGTGGTGTGGACAGGTTCACTCTTCTCTGGGTGGAGAACTGGCTGGAGGGCCGTGCCCAGAGGGTAGTGGTTAATGGAGTTAAGTCCAGCTGGCGTCCTGTTACGAGTGGTGTCCCCCAAGGGTCAGTTTTGGGGCCCATCTTGTTTAATATCTTTATTGATGACCTAGACGAGGGAATTGAGTGTACCCTCAGTAAGTTTGCAGATGACACAAAGCTGGGAGGATGTGTCAAACTGCCTGAGGGTAGGGAGGCCCTTCAGAGGGATTTGGATAGGCTGAATAGCTGGGCTGAGCAAAATGGGATGAGGTTCAATAAGACCAAGTGCCGGGTCCTGCACTTTGGCCACAATAACCCCATGCAATGCTATAGGCTTGGGGCAGAACGGCTTGAAGACTGTAGAGAGGAAAAGGACCTGGGGGTGTTGGTTGATGCTTGGCTCAACATGAGCCGGCAGTGTGCCCAGGTGGCCAAGAAGGCCAACAGCATCCTGGCCTGTATTAGAAATAGTGTAGCCAGCAGGAGCAGGGAGGTGATCATCCCCCTGTACTCAGCTCTGGTACGACCGCACCTCGAGTACTGTGTTCAGTTTTGGGCCCCTCACTACAAGAAGGACATTGAGGCCCTGGAGCGTGTTCAGAGAAGGGCAACAAAACTGGTGAGGGGTCTGGAGCACAAGTCTTATGAGGAGCGGCTGAGGGAGCTGGGATTGTTTAGCCTGGAGATGAGGAGGCTCAGAGGAGACCTTATTGCACTCTACCACTTCCTGAAGGGGGGTTGTGGTGAGGAGGGGGTGGGCCTCTTCTCCCTGATAAATAATGACAGGACGAGAGGGAATGGCCACAAGTTGCGCCGGGGAAGATTTAGATTAGACCTGAAGAAACATTTCTTTTCTGAAAGAGTGGTCAGGCACTGGAATGGCCTGCCTAGGGAGGTGGTTGAGGCACCATCCCTAGCACTGCTCAAGAAGCGTTTAGATGAGGTGCTAAGGGATTTGATTTAGTAGTTGGGTAGGGACAGTGATAGGAGGATGGTTGGACTAGATGATCTTATAGGTCCTTTCCAACCTTATGAACTTATGAACTTATGAACTCTGTTATCCCTCTCCCTCCTCTGGCTGAGGGCAGTGCCCCTCTATTGGTTACCTGTAGTGACAGGAACAACTTCACTGGTAGTTGGTCTGTGTAGTAATTCTCTCACCCGTGCTCGCAGTGCAGGGGTGGGTTTTTGATGCCATTCCTTCATATCTTCTCCATTTGCATGTAAGTAACTTCACAGAGCCGCGCGCGATGTGAAGTTAGTGAAGTGAGTGCTGTCACTTGCTCGAGCAGGACCACGTTTGCTTCTGATAGCTGCAATCATTTCAACCCTATCAATCAGTCAGGATACTTTTTCTAACATCTCAGGCATTTTCATGGGTCGACGAAACGTGGTAACTTTGACTCTCTCATCATCCTCATCATCACTATGTCCATGCCTCTCACTTTTCTTTGTTGCCTTTCTTGGTGGTGGTGGTGTTGAGGCCTCCCCCCTCGCCTGTATCTTCCTCTTCTTTGGCCACCTCTTCTTTGCGTTCTAGGCGTGAGGACACACGTTTCCATTTCTGGCCTTCCACAGGGGCAACCAACTTTGATACCGGTGCTTCCTTTGGCTGGTCAGGTGTGACTGGGAGGTTTTCCTCTTTGGTCTGAGCCTCAGTTTGGACACTCTCTCTCTCCAGAACAGTATAAATACCTCGGTAAGCATAAGCCAAGCCCCAAATAAGCTGTTCCACCTCAGATCTTTCTGAGCTGCAACACCCCTTACTCAGATACAGGCCTAGCTCCTCAGGATCCTGCAAGTGTACAGAAGTAAAATCTTATGGCACCGGGGGTCCCCATGCTTCTAATTTCTTTCCTAAAACTCTCCACTTTCCCTGCCATTCAACATTCTCTGTTTCTGGGAAAAGCTTCCCCCACATGTTATAAACCACAAAGGATACATTCAGGAGGACTGATATTATCCCAATCGTTAACATAGTCCCTAAGCCATAATCTTGAAAATTCATAAGGAACTGAGAGGAGAACCTGGACACCCATTCAAATATTGTTTGGTTTGTTAGCATCGTATCGTTTGGTAACATGGTATTGTTTGTTACATCAGCAGGGGTGCCTAGGTATGTGGCAGGTTCCTCCATCACTGCTTTTAGTTTATCATATAGCTACCAGACTCCATTAATCAGAATGGCAAGCTTAACCAAGTTCCAGTACGTTTTGAGCATTAAAAGGGAAAAAGCAATAAAGTACAGTCCCCGTAAGGGTAGTTTTAACAGAAACAGTAAAAACTTTTTTTTTCTTTTACTCAAACAAGCTGGCGGCGCCAAAAAAGTTTACAAATATCCCAGAAGAACTGGCAGTACACCTGGACATCAAGGTTGTGTTTTGCCATACAGGACCTGCAGTACAGATAAGCTTCCTAACAAAAGACAGAGATTCACTCTAAAAGTATGTCTCTGTCCGGCTAAGGCAGCTAGTTTTGCCCCACGTTGGGCGCCAAAAATGTCAGCGGTTTGTGGGACAGTTTGACCCGGTACCGTGACATTTGAAGCTGGGGACCCACGGGCCCACACCCTGGGAAAGGGGAAGGGGAAAAGGGAAAAAGGAGAGTGGAGATGGGCCTAGGAACAAAACAGCGGCAACGATCTGAGTAGGAAAGCTAATTTACTAAATAAGATATCAGAACGGAAAAAAATAACACAATATAATATAATATAATTGGAATTGAGGCAAATGAATCAAATAAAATGAGCAAGAGAGAGAGTGTTTGATAAACCGATGCCCTTACGCTAACGTTGAAGGTGGACAGCTGCAATAAACACCCACTGCTGAGCTTGATCCCGAAGGGAAGAGAGACGGTCCCGTGACCGCAGACAGTTTTTATCTTTCCCTCTGAGCGTAAATACGTAAAATGCAAAGCATTGCAAAGTCCTCTGGGGAACGTAGTTCTTCTTCTCTTCTGAGACAGGGACACCCAGAACTACCGATGATCCATAGAGCTGGAGCATTAACTCTTTAACTCCCAATGCACCACATGATGTTATGATGTGGAATATCAATAATACAACAAAAATCATAAAACCATAACAACAGGTTATCTGTGACTGTGGCACATGTGCCATAAATAAACAAGCCAAGAGGATGAAACCTCTCTGGGAGGAAGGGTGATGGCAAAAGTATAAATCTGGGAAGGCGTGGCAGGTTGATTATGTCACGTTGCTGTGAACTTACAACGGTAAGGGCTATGTGCTTACCATGGTGGAAGCTACCAGTAGGTGGCCTGAAACATATGCAGTACCCCATGCAACTGCCCCATACACCATCTTAGGCTTGGAGAAGCAAGTCCTGTGGCGACATGGAACCCCAGAAAAAGTTGAGTCTGGTAATGGGATTCATTTCAAAAATTCACTTGTGAATATTTGGGCCAAAGTACACGGCGTTAAATGGATGTAGCATATCTCCTACCATGCACCAGCTGCTGTTAAGATCAAGCGCTACAACGGGTTGTTAAAAACCATGTTGAAAGCAATGGGTGGCGGAGCATTCAAGTGCTGGCAGAAAAGTCTGGCAGAAGCCTCCTGGGTGGTCAACACCCAAGGGTCGGTCAATCAAGGTGGTCCTACACAGTCCAGCTGCCTATGTACCGTAGATGGAGATAAGGTCCCTGTGGTACACGTAAGGAGCATGTTGGGGAAAGCAGTGTGGGTCCTTCGTGCTTCTGGAAAGGGCAAACCCCCCCGTGGAACCATTTTTGCCCAGGGACCTGGGTCCACTTGGTGTGTGATGGAGAAAAATGGGGATGTCCAGTGTGTACCACAAGGGAATTTGATGCTGGGGGAGTGCAGTCTGACATACTATGCATATATATGTACATATTTTGTGTGTGTGTGTGCGTGCGTATGTGTATTTAATGTTTTAATCTATGCTCTGTATATATATATATATATATATATATATCCAACATCAGTAGTGCTGTGGAAAAAGGGATGGAATGTCATGGCTGGATGGAATTTCATGGCTTTATGATGTTTGTTATTGGTGTTCCACATCATAACACCATGTAGTGCACTGAGAGTTAAAGAGTTAATGCTTCAGGACCGTGGATCGTCGATAGATATGGGTATACCTGTCTCAGAGAGAAGAACTACGTATCCCAGGGGACATTGCGTTGCTTTGTATTTTTACGTTCTGCTCAGAGGGAAAGATAAAACCAGATTGCGTGTCATGAGACACTCTCTTTCCTCTGGGGATTGACTCAGCAGCAGGTCCTCGCTGCCATCTCACTTTCACAGTTTAGGGTAAGGCCTTTGGATTATCAGACACACTCTCTTGGTCATTTCATTTGATTTATTAGCTTTAATTCCAATTATGTTGTATTAAATTGTGTTATTTTGCATCCAGATAACTTATTTATTAAATTAGCTATCCTCCTCAAATCGTTGCTGCTGTTTTGTTTTTAGGCCCATCTCACTTTTCCCTTTTCTTCCTTTCCCTTCTGTGGGGAGTGGGCCCGTGGGTCCCCTGCACCCACCCGTCACGGAACCAGGCCGAACCAGCCCAAAAACCACTGACAGCTGTTTCCTCTTTCCCTTTATGTGGAAATGGGGATTGCAAAGTCCTCTGGGGTATGTAGTTGTTTTTCTCTTCAGAGAGCCACGTACACAGATATTTGGCAGTCCACAGACTGAGAGCATTAGCTCTTTGACTCCCAGTGCCTCACATGATGTTACGATGTGGAATATCGGTAACAAAAAATCATAAAACCGTGCAGCACCTCAAGGCTTGCGGCCTAGCGTCTTTGATCTCTTAATCAAGGACTGGCACATAAAAGAACACGGTCATTAGCAAAGATATTCAATTGACAGTTATCAGAGAATCACAGAATTGTAGGGGTTGGACAGGACCTCTAGAGATCACCGAGTCTAGCCACCTGCCAAAGCAGCTTCGTAGCTCAGGTTGCACAGGTACGCGTCCAAGCGGGCCTTGAACGTCTGTCTCCAGAGAAGGAGACTCTACTACCGCAGATCCCTCAGGCTGAAGTACATCTGGAAAAAGGAAATTAATGGAAAGTTCCTCTGAACTTAGTAGTCAGACGTGGTGTTCTGATTGACTTTGGAAGTAGAGCATTTGAAACAGAGGATAACTGAGAGAATGGAAATTAAGTGGGTTAAGGTGGAATGTGGTTTTATTCAAGATCAATTGTGCAGACTGTGGTCAGGTTGTTACACAACCCAAGAGAACGCTGAAGGAAGAAGCAAGGCATCCGAGAACCCAAGCACCTCCGTGTCAGCGGTCAGCCTGAGCTTTGGGGGCTGTTCTGAGCAGCTGAAGCTGGAGTTTGCTTGCTGCCTTGAGGTCTTCTGGTTCTGGCTCAGGGAAAGCAGGGCCTGACCTTGCAAGCAGGGAGCGGATTCGAGTGTAGCTTCTTCCCCTCTGCCTGTGCTGCTTTTCGTGTGCAGCCACTGTTTCCTGAAGTGCACTAACTGTTGGATGGGTGGGAGCTGCTTTCAGTGTTTGGGGCTGGTGTACATCTGCTCGGTGCTGCTCAGGTGTATCGTGCTCCTCAGGAAAACGTGAGTGGATTGTCCCAAGCTGTTTTTTTCAGGGCTCACTTGTGTGACTGCGGAGCCCTTGATGACCTCAGTGTCACCATTCTGGATGAGTGGCATGTGCTGCTATGATCAAGAGGAGCTCATGTTCCTATAGTAGCACAAGGACTTCTGCTCTGTCTCTGGGAACTTGGGGCCAGACATTGCAGCGGGAAGCGGCTTCATGTGTAGCTTCCTCCCCACTGCCTGCAACGCAAGTGCAAGAGCAGGAGCATGATCAGTGGAGGCTCTGAGCATCACAGGAGCTGCGCAGGATCAGCTGCCAGGGCCTGGGGAAGGAAGCAAAGGGGTGGCGGCTGTGAGGACCCAGTGAGCCAAGCCGGGGATTGCCCAGCCTATCTCTGGTGCTCAGTTCTTGCTCCCACAGCCTGTGGTGAGGCTGAAATCCCCTGCGGAGCCCCAGAGAGCTGTTGCAATAACTCACCCCTCCTCTTCTGCCTGATCTCTGCCTTCAGGGTGATACCACTGGATGGCATGCCATCGCAGCGATCATGCCTCTAGGAGTTGCCATGGGCTTTAAGAACACGAAGGATCACTATAACAAAGAGCAAGGAAACCAATCATCCATGGACCTCTGCCTGTGTTGCTGGTCTTCCTGAGCTTTGGGTGCTTTTCTGAGCAGCTGGGGCTGGTGTTTGCCTGCTGCCTTGAGATCTTCTGGTCTGGCTCTGGGAACTTGGGTGCCCAAATCCAACGAAGAGCGGCTTTGTGTGCGGCTTCGTGTGCCTCTTTCTTTCCTCTGCCTGGGACGCCTTCTGTGTTCCGTCGCCAGGGTCTCCATCCTGGACGGCCATGTCACCGTCCTTCTGGGAGTGTGGGAGCCACTCTCAGCTCTTGGGGCTGCTGTTCCTCTGCTCCCACAGCATTCTATATGCCGCTCAGAGGTATCCTCATGTGAACATGAGGGGAGTGTCCCGTGTGCTCCGGTACGGCCGGTGATCTTCAGCAGCTGGGAACTGTGATGTGGCCCCGATGCTGCCTGTCTGGTGAGGCCGTACTGGGTGTCAATTCCGTGGCCAGCATGTTCTGAGATGCCTCTGGAGGCTGTAAGGCGAGACCGGAATGTCAGCAGGATGAAGCCTTGAGTAGGGACAGGCTGCCATCCATGCTGGAGCAGAGAGACTTTAGTAAAGCTGCCCTGAGCACTTGCTGCCAGGCATTGTGTGGCCCCAGCCCGGTACCTCATAGCTGATTGCTACTTACAGGTACCCAGCCCAGCACAGATGTCGCAGTCCCAGGTTTCCATTCGGATGCAAGTGCAGGAGCACCATCGGTGGGTGCTCTGAGCAGCACAGGAGCTGCATGGGATCAGCTGCCAGGGCCTGGGGAAGGAAGCATAGGGGTGGCGGCTGTGAGGACCCAGTGAGCCAAGCCGGGGAGTGCTCAGCTCATCTCTGTTGCTCAGTCCTTGCTCCTGCAGCCAGTGGTGAGGCTGAAATCCCCTGTGGAGACCCAGAGAGCTGTTGCAATAACTCACCCCTCCTTTTCTGCCTGATCTCTGCCTTCAGGGTGAAAGCACTCGATGGCATCGCAGCGATCGTGCCTCTGTAGAAGATGCAATGCATCTACACCATTTTCCTCCCCTGCTAGTTTTCTGAAAGAGAAGGGAGGGAAAGCGATGAGATTCAAGCATCACCAGCATAAGATCCAAGGTTATCCCATCTCTTCCTTATCAACCATGTCTCCTGCTTCACCATGAAGCTGAGGCACATGCTTCTGTGACAGTTACGAGTTACGAGTGGTGTCCCCCAAGGGTCAGTTTTGGGGCCCATCTTGTTTAATATCTTTATTGATGACCTAGATGAGGGAATTGAGTGTACCCTCAGTAAGTTTGCAGATGACACCAAGTTGGGAAGATGTGTCAAACTGCCTGAGGGTAGGGAGGCCCTTCAGAGGGATTTGGATAGGCTGAACAGCTGGGCTGAGCTCAATGGGATGAGGTTCAATAAGACCAAGTGCCGGGTCCTGCACTTTGGCCACAATAACCCCATGCAATGCTATAGGCTTGGGGCAGAATGGCTTGAAGAATGTAGAGAGGAAAAGGACCTGGGGGTGTTGGTTGATGCTTGGCTCAACATGAGCCAGCAGTGTGCCCAGGTGGCCAAGAAGGCCAACAGCATCCTGGCCTGTATTAGAAATAGTGTAGCCAGCAGGAGCAGGGAGGTGATCATCCCCCTGTACTCAGCTCTGGTACGACCGCACCTCGAGTACTGTGTTCAGTTTTGGGCCCCTCACTACAAGAAGGACATTGAGGCCCTGGAGCGTGTTCAGAGAAGGGCAACAAAACTGGTGAGGGGTCTGGAGCACAAGTCTTATGAGGAGCGGCTGAGGGAGCTGGGATTGTTTAGTCTGGAGAAGAGGAGGCTCAGAGGAGACCTTATTGCACTCTACCACTTCCTGAAGGGGGGTTGTGGTGAGGAGGGGGTGGGCCTCTTCTCCCTGATAAATAATGACAGGATGAGAGGGAATGGCCACAAGTTGCGCCGGGGAAGATTTAGATTAGACCTGAAGAAACATTTCTTTTCTGAAAGAGTGGTCAGGCACTGGAATGGCCTGCCTAGGGAGGTGGTTGAGGCACCATCCCTAGCGCTGTTCAAGAAGCGTTTAGATGAGGTGCTAAAGGATTTAATTTAGTAGTTGGGTAGAGATAGTGATAGGAGGATGGTTGGACTAGATGATCTTGTAGGTCCTTTCCAACCTTATGAACTTATGAACTTATGACAGCAAAGGGCCAGGCATGGCACACCAGTCTGTGGACTGGCCCAGTGGTCGCGCCTTGTCATCTGCATGGTTTGTTCACAGGACACCAACCTGTTTGGGATTTGGATCCCCATGGCAGACATTTCTTCACAGAACAGAGTGTTGTTTCCACAGCCGGGGCACTGGAAGGATGCAGCGCCAGCACACAAGGCCTCATACTGCAGGAGAAGCACAAGCAGTGTGAGTGTGAGTTGGGCGTGGTGCTGCTTAGCACCAAGCATGCCTGCGGAGTGAGGGGAGGGCTCCTACCTGGATGCAGCACCGGTGGAACCAGGTGAGTGTGCATGCTGGGCACACCAGAGTAGAGAAGGATGCTCTATCCCCCACAGACCGCAGGCAGATGGCACAGTTGGTGTCTTCTGCTGTAGCTGTCACTGCTAACTGTTGAGGGCGGTGCTCCCAGCAAAAGGACCTGGGGGAAGATGAAAGGGTTGGGCATGGTGAGAGTGCTGCAAGGAGGGTAGAGGACCAGGGAGGAGCCCCTGGCACCGGCACCGGCTCTGGCAGGCTGCTGGGAGGTGTTGCTCTGGGTTCCTCCCTGCCTTGGCAGCTGCTGACAGCCCTTACCTGTGCTCTCCAAAGAACTGGGTGATGCATTCACCAGCCACAGCGCACGGCAGATGGAAGCTTCGTTTACAGCCGCTCTCTGCACATGTGATGGCGGCTCCCCTCTCGCCACAAACAAAGCATTGCTTAAAAGAGCAGAACAGCCTCATCAGCATCAAGCTCAAGGCCTCCGTAGCCGGGCCCACAGCTCTGGTCAGAGCCCAGGTGCTCGCAGTGCTGGCTCACACTCTACTAAACCGCCCGACAGACAAGGCTCATCTGCTATGGCGGGGCTTTCTCCTGCAGGCTGTTGGAAGGGCTGCCATGGCTTTTGTTGAGTCCAGACTAAGCTAAGAGGTGTGAGACTCTCCTGGCACAAATGTGCCCGCTCCGTTCACATCCTCACCTTCTTGTTGGCCTGCTTGAGCTTGCGTGTGAGGTCATCATGGGTTGTGTGCAAAGCTTCCCTTCCTGAGGTTGTTTCTGCCAAGCGGATGTTGGCAAAATACTGTAGGAGAGAAAAGAGCGGGATCTCATGAAGACAGAAAGGAACGGTGCGTCCCAAGCAGGAATCTGGAAGTAGCCCTTGATGGAACTCACCAAGCAGAACTCGTGGGCGAGCATTGAACAAATGTCAAATATACGCCCGCAGATGTTCGGGTCAACACATTCCTGGCGACACAGCACACATGCTGGAGAGGAGAGAGCAAATGTGAGCAGCAGTGAGCATCTTGCAGAGCCAGGTGTCCCTGAGGGCTGTCGCCAGGGTCCTGCTCTGAGCCTGCCATGCTGGCTGAGGTCAGGGCTGGTGGTGGCGGAAGAAAAGTTCCGATTGCAGGCCCAGTGGTGCCAGCGAGCAGCCGCAGCCCAAGCTGGGCCCCGCTGCCAGGGAGCAGTAGTGGCAGTCTGCCCCATGGTGGCTGGAGATCCCTTGCCCACCCCTTCCCCCCTCTCAGCTCGCAGCCTCAGGTAGACGCCTAGCATCACTCTATCTCTTGGCGGGATCTCTGCTCAGGGATACTTTGCACTCACCTCTCTCCAGCAAGTTGGAGGTGTTCCACTTCCTCTTGGGCATGATTTGCTTCGACACTGAGCACTGCGAGAGTCCAATTCTCTCTCCATGCCTTACCAGGCCGCACTGATCCTCGGCCTGAGCCCTGCAGCCTTGACTCCGCTCCGAGCCTCGTGGGTCACAATGGCCGCACCCTGCCACCCATTGTGACATCACGGCCACTGCCTCACAGGGAGTGTGGGCACAGGCAGACCCTTAACTCCCTCGCAGAGGTTGGCAGCTCTACAGATTCTCTGGGCAACCTTTTCCAGTGTGTCACTACCCTACAGTTAATGAATTTCCTCACAACATCCTATCGGTATCTCTAATCTCTCTTCCTTTCTTCCTCACTGTTCTTCACTTCCAGTGCAGCAAATTTGCTCAGGTACTCGACACGTTTCTCCGTGTTGGTTCACTTGCCTGGTTAACACAGCAGATCTTCCTCGAAGGGACCCCTGCCCCTCATGGCTGACAAGGTCACCACCTTTTGAAAGGTCAGGGCTCGTGTCCTTCCACTTGCTTTATCAGTGCCCCGTTTCCTAGGAGGGCATCCCAGATTGTTGTGATTTTATGATTGTTGCTGTCGGTATTCCACATCAGAACATCATGTAAAACAATGTGAGTTAAAGAGTTAATGTTGTGATGCGCAGAGGAAGAGGGGTGGAGGTCCTGGCCGGACACCAGCTGCTCTCTCTGGTGCGCTTCCTGTCGGATTTTTGCCGTGGAGAAAAGCACTGTGAGCTTCCCCTGCTATCTACCAGCATAAGATCTCGGCCGTTTTTTGGATCCTATTCTGTCTCTCTCCCATTTTGTTTTGATTTTGTTGGATTTAGTAAATTACCGTTCCTTCTCAGATTTTTGTCGTCATTTTGTTTCTTAGACCCATCTGCTACCTCTGTTTCCTTTCCCCTCTCCCCCTCCCCCTCCCCCGGAGCACATGGCTCTGCTCAGGCCAGCCCTACTGTGAAAGGTGGGGCAGTTGTTTTTTCTTTCTCTCTCTCTCTCTCCTGTATTTACTTGTGTCCCTGTCACAGACTCAGAACTAACGGTAACTGCATGACACAGATGCCATGCTTCGCTGCCCACTAAGTTCAAGGCCACTGGCCCCATTCTCTCATTATCAGAGTAGCCAGGTGTTGTTGTCCTCACCCAGCTGATGGCTGATGTCTTTTCACTTTTGTCTCAGCTCACCCATGGTCAGGAGTTATTGTCTCCTCTATGTGTTCTGTTTCTTCCTCCTCCCATTCTCATGATGGCTTGGCTTCATTCCCATCCCCTTGTTCCATCTCCCTCTTAGTAGGAGTTTCTTTCCTTACTAAAAGGAAAGTGCTGACTTTCGCTGCCATCCTTTTTATCTTCTGTAGATAGGCGGTGGCTACTGGCACGGGTATGTTCTCTGCCTGAACTACAGTGTAGGCTTGTCACAGGGAATGGAGCAAGTTCAGCATCTGCTGCGGGGGTTGCAGAGGTCGCAAGCTTGGCCTGCAGAATTTTCATCAGATCCAGAGATCTCTTCCCATTGCGGGTCACAGAGGGAATCGGGGAATTACAGAGATCGTATCTTTATAGGGGCTGGAAGGGTCCTTTAGAGATCTTTGAGCCCAAGGCCCTGCCAAAGCAGGTTTCCCATAGCTTATCGCACAGAAAGCTATCCAGATGGGTCTTGAGTATCTCCGAAGAAGGAGACTCCACAGCTTCTTTGGCAAGCCTGTGCTCCATCACTCTGACCATAAAGTTCCCCCTTGCATCAGTACGGAACTTGCTGCATTCCAGATGCTGCCCGTGGCCCCTTGTTCTATTGCTGCACGCCCCAGAAGAGAGTCATGGAGTCATAGAATCACAAGGTTGGAAAAGACCTAAATGATCACCTAGTCCAACTGTCCACCCATTCCTATTGCTACCAGAATCTACTAAACTGTGTCTCGCAGATGCCTCTTGAACACTGGCAGGGACGGTGACCCTACCCCCTCCCTGGGCAGGCAATTAATTCCAGTGCCTGACAGCTCTCTGAGAGAAAAAGCTTTTCCTTATGTTCAATCTAAACCTCCTCCGGTACAACTTGTGGCCATTTCCTTGGGTCCTGTTTGTTGCCTGGGAGAAGAGGCCAAACTCCTCCTTGTCACAACCTCCCTCCAGGAAGTTGAAGAGTGCAATGAGGTCTGCCCTGAGCCTCCTCTTCTCCAGACTAAACAATCCCAGCTCCCTCAGCCGCTCCCCATAAGACTAGTGCTCCAGACCCCTCAGCAGTTTTGTTGCCCTTCTGTGGACTCATTCCAGGGCCTTAATGCCTTTCTTGTAGTGAGGGGCCCAAAACTGAACACAGTACTGGAGGTGCGGCCTCACCAGTGTTGAGTACAGGGGGATGATCACCTCCCTGCTCCTTCTGCCACACTGTTTCTAATGCACGCCAGGATGCAGTTGGCTCTCTTGGCCACGTGCGTGCACTGTCGGCTCGTGTTTCGCTGAGCATCAACCAACACCCCCAGGTCCCTTTCCTCTTCACAGTCATCCAGACACTCATTGCCAAGACTACAGCACTTGACCGTGTTGAACCTCATCCCATTGACCTCAGCCCAGCGGTCCAGCTTATCTAGATCCCTTTGAAGGACCTCCCTACCCTCAGGGAGGTGGACACCACCTTGCAACTTGGTGTCATCTGGAAACTTGCTTAGGGTACGCTCAATCCCCTCATTTAGCCCATCAGTGAAGATATCGAAGAACAAGGGCCCCAGTACCGGCCCCTGGGAGGCACCACTTGTATGGGGTCACCAGCTGGACTTAACTGCATTAAGCACGTTGGGCTCGGCCCTCTGGCCAGTTCCTTACCCAAAGAAGGGTCTACCCATCCAGGCCATGGGTAGCCAGTTTCCCCAGGAGAATGCTGTGAGAGACCATGGGAAAGGCTTTGCTCTAGCCTAGGTAGGTTGCATCAACAGCCTTTCCCTTGTCTAGCAGGCTGGTGACCCAGTCGTAGAAGGAGATGAGGTTGGTCAAGCATCAGCTGCCTTTCAGGAACCCATGCTGGCTAGGCCTGATCCCCCGGATGCCACATACGTGCCATCTGACCTCACCCAAGATGATTTGTTCCATAACTTTCCCTGGATCCAAGGTCAGACTGATTGGCCTGTAGCTCCCTGGATCCTCCTGACGGCCCTTCTTGTATATGGGATTCACAATGGCAAGTGTCAAGTCCTCCAGGAGTTCTCCAGGTAGCCAGGAGCTCTGATAGATGGCTGAGAGCAGCTCAGCAATCATCCCTGCCAGCCCGTCCAGATGGAGGAAGAGCTGTCTAACAGTCTGCACCGGAATGACCGGGGGTGTATGCTGCATAGCATCCCAGACTTCCAGATCAGGGCGTAAAGTGCCCCGAGGAAAATTGATCTGCCTATTAACGGCAATTGTAGAGGCATTGAGGACCTCAGCCTTCTCCTTATGTTCACTGGTCACATTCCCTTAGTTTGATCTTTCCCTTTGTGAAGAAATTGGGAATGCAAGTCCTCTGGGGTATGTAGTTGTTCTTGTCTTCTGAGAGCCAGGTTGTTGTGGTTTTGATGCCGGTATTCCACATCAGCAAATCATGCTGGGTGTTAAAGACTTAATGCTCTTGGCAGGAACGGAAGAGGGTTAGAGCTTCGGACCAGACACACATCAATCTCTCTCAGCGCGCACTCTCTCGACTGCTGTGGAGATACAGCACGTGTGCTTCCCTGGAACTATTTCTAATGTAAGGTATCAGATTTGGCTTGGAAGCTTTGTCTCTCCCATTTTTCTTTTTATTTCATTGGATTTAATAAAGTTACCGTTCCTCCTCAAATTGTGCCGCTGATTTTTGGTAGACCCAGCTCTTATCTCCATACCCTTCATCTAATAACATTGAAGGTGAAGGTAGACCAGGCTGCAGTGCCCCCATGGGCTCAATTACTGCATTGACAACACGCAGGTCCTCTAGAAGCCTCCATTTTCCACTCTTCTTGAGGATAACAAACACTGGAGTATTCCAAGGGCTGGTGGTAGGCACTATGTGACCAGCAGCCAGTTGTTCTTGAACTAGTTCATGTAAATGCAGCAACTTTTCCTTTGTTAAGGGCCATTGATCTACCCAGATTGGTTGATCTGTTTTCCAAACTAGGGGTATAGGTTGCTGCCAATCAATGGCCCTTATTGAAAATTTGTTTGCAAAATCATGCCCCATTGACTTAAAAGATCACAACCCCACAGAGTATAGGGAACTGGCAAGATGCCTTACATCAGCAGTGTGAGCAATGCGACCATCAGGCCCTTTAAAAGATAAAATTCGGGCACTTTGTTTGGGCTGCTGTAAGCCCCCAACTCCTACAATAGCAGAACGAGGGTATTTTAGTAGCCATTCAGAGGGCCAGTCGCTTGACTTAATGATGGTAACATCAGCTCCAGTATCCACTAGGCCTAATAACTGCCTGCCATTTACTAGACATGATAATAATGGTTTCTCTTCTGATACTTGTGTAGTTCATAGCACGGCAGGCTTGTCCGTGCTTCCAAATCCCCCAATTCTATCCTCAATACCAGGTTTAGTCATTTCATAGAATGAAAAGGGATTAATTGTGCTATTTTTTGACCTTTGGGGAAAAAGCGGGGGGCGGGGGGGGAGGGTGTCCATGCCATTATCTTAATTTCCCCAGTGTGGTCAGCATCTATAACTACTGGTAAAACAAAAAGTTCCATCCGTGTAACAGAAGAACGTCCTATCAGGAGGGCACTGCGCCCGTCCCCAAGGGGGCCCATTACTCCTGTTGGAATAAGAGTTACATCGTTATCAGTCAGCGTCACTGACTGGCGGTGGCCAAATCCACTCCTGCACTGCCAGCAGTGGCTGGTCTGAGTGAGCTGGCCAGGCAACGGCTGGCCGATTCGGGACTGTATTTACTGTCATAGTGCGCGGTCTCGCGCTCTTCTTCCCATTTCCCAGCAGATAGCAGGGCCGTGCAGCAACAGGGAGCTTAGATTGGCAGTCTCTCGCCCAGTGTAGCCCCTTCCCGCACCGGGGACAGGGTCAAGTAGGAAGAGCAGAAGCATTTTTATCTGCTTTTTTAGGCTTTTTACAGTCCCTTTGTACATGACTAGGTTCCCCACAGTTGTAGCACTTTATTTTTTGAGCTGTCCCTGCACCAAGTAGGGTTGCCGGGTTGTCTGCTAGCGAGGCCATTTTATGGCTTTCTGTCCCTACATCTTGACAGGCCTTAATCATGTCAGTAATGGATGGATCTGCATTCTTTAAGGATTGTAGGACCTTTCTACAGTCTGCATTTGCATCTTCTATTGCTAATTGCTTAAGCAAAGCCTCCCAGGCAGCTTGATTTTCTACTTGTCTCTCTAGCGTATTTTGTAAACGGTCAAGAAATTTAATGTAGGGCTCAGCAGCTTCCTGCCTAATTGATGTAAATGAAGTGTTAGATGAATTAGTGTCGGGTATCCGACAGATAGCACGCTACACCAAAGTCTTAACTTGTTCAAAGCATTGCCTGTCCATCTGTGCCTGAGCCTGAGGTATTGCCCGGACCCCCTCCCTCATGAGTTCCTCTGTGCCAATGTGGTAGCCAGTTCCCGATACTCTGTCATAAACACGGTGTATTGCATGGGAGACAGAATTGTTCGTTAACAAAATTTTCCAATCGTGAGGGGTCATAATGTAACTGTCACCAATTGCAGCCAAAAGATATGTAAAGGGAGACTGAATTCCATAATCTCTCACTGACTTCCTTAGTTCCTTCACTGTCTCGTAAGGCAGGGATTCCCACTGGGGGGGGGGGGGGGGGGGGGGGGCTGATTTGCATGATACAACACAGGAAAGGCTTGCAATGTACCAGCATCACCCCGTAAAATTGCTTCTTTTCTGCACTGCTCTAAAGCACCATAGTATGCTGTAGAAAAAAATTTCTTTCCCGCTCCCTTCAAGTTATCATCAGGGGGGAAAATGTTCAATTTGTCGTCCGTATCTACTGAACCAGGATCTGAAAGATCCTCTGGTTCTGGTTCGTCCTCATTTTTTACCAAGTTACAGGCAGGCTGCGGAGCAGCAGCAGTAAGCGACGCAACAGGGGCGGAAGGCGGCAGGGGAGCGGCGACTACCGGCGGCAGAGCAGAGGGCGGGAACGGCGCGACGAGTGACGGGGGCGGAACGTAGGGCGGAAGCGCGGGGAGCGTCGGAGGCGGAGCGGAGGGCGGAGCGGAGGGCGGAGCGGAGATGAACGACGGACTCGGAGGGGAGGGCGGGAGCGCGGGGGGTGGTTGCGATTTCTCTTCTCCCCGGTCGCGGGGGAGGTCGGATCCGCGGATCGGGTCCGGGCAGGGGCTGCTTCCCGAGTCGGAAGGCAGAGGCGGGGGTGGGAAGGAGGGCGATACAGAATAGCCGGAAGGACTTCTTCCTTGTCGAATTTGTTTAAGCCCTTCCATGATTTGGTGCCAAGCAGGTAGAAGTTTGGCAGCCGTTCTGTCTTTAGTAATAGAAGCCTCCCAAAGTTTTGTGCCAGTTTTGTCCCAGAGTTCTCCATCAAGAGAGAACCCAGTTTTCGGAAATTCGGGGACATTTTTGCTTATCCATTTAAGAAAATTAGATAGTTCCGAATTAGATACAGGCTGATCCTGGAAGTTTAAAACTAACCGTAGTACTTTGAGATTTACTTGCTTCTCCTTCGTTAGCGAACTCCCCATGGTTCCTGGCTGCTCACCTTCTGTCCTGCAGAACGGTGCGGGCGCGCGAAACAGTCTCTGAAGTTCAGTGGGGTGACGCTGACGGACCGGGCTCGCTCAGCCGCGGCTTGATTTGCACCACGCAGTGGGCACCATTTGCAGTGTCTCGGGCACGGACTCAGATGTGAACGATCCAAATCGTTTATTACAGGTTTTAACATCCCTTATATACTTTCACAATTTCTCTCTTGTAACTTTCCCTCCCGCCTTTACATATCAACCATGTAACTTCCCAAAACAGTCCTTAACCGTGCATACAGGCGATTATCCAATCAGGGCTGTGAATCTTCCCAAGCCATGCACTCTTCCTCCAGTTAGGACCTGCCATCACGCAGCTTACTTGAACTTGTTTTCTTCTGGAAGTGTCTTTGGTTCTCAGCCTTCCTTTCTCATGCTGTTTATCCTGTTCCACAGCTGCAGCTCTAAATATACTTTTTGTATTCCCACACTCCATTACCCAGTAAAAACACAGCTTATCGATTATCACCTTGAGACTGGCTGAGTAAGAAAAAAAAAGGGATCCCTCTGTGTTATACTTTGGCTCACTGAAAAAGGCACCACTGGTGAGCCAGGTGAAACGCTGAATAAGAAATGGGGAACATAAATGAAGTAACAGGACCAGTTTTTATAACTGAGTATTCTAATCATGAGACTAAGTATTTGGTGTTTGTGAAAGCTTAAGAATTTTATTGTTTGACTCATGGGTTTTGAAAAAGGTGGGAAAAACTGTTCTGATGGTGTGTAGAAGTGTAATTGCTGGTGGTATATGGAAGTATAATTGTTGGAAGTGTAATTGAGGATACAAATTGTGGAACTGTGGTAACGCAAGAGTGTTAAGGAAAACTTTTAGTCTGAGATGTTAGAACTTGTGACCTGCGTCAGCTGAGACAGATGCGCGCTGGCACTGGAAAAAAATAAAAATAAAAAATAAACCCCACAGGGCCTTCCCCCCATGGCATCTCGAACTGAGACAGAGCCGGAGACCGCTGCAGAAACAGCGCGTTACTGCGAGCCGGGCGGGGAGGGGACAGGACAGGTGAGAATAGCCATCATCTGCAGAGATTAAAGCAAATTGGAGCTAAGAGCCCAGGGAGGATTCCACCCCCCACTGGAGCAAAAGCAGTGTGCAAACTGCAGGGAAATGGGACGTTGGTGTAGAAGCTGTCCCAGGTTGAAGGGGGAGGGAACTGTCTCTGATCGCAAAAGCTGAATGACAGGAAACTGGCAAGTTTATCCTAGCAGAGTCACTGGTTAAACTGCAGCTAGGGGAGCAGGGCAAAGAGGTTAATTTTCTGGTGGATACGGGTGCCTCTTACCCTGTGCTAAGTCAAGAGTTATTACCCGTAGATGCTGATTTTATAGCAGTAGTAGGAGCTACTGGCCAACAAGAAAAAGCTTACTTTTGAGACAATTAAACATAGGCGGGGAAAACAAGTAGAAATACATAAATTTTCTGTATATGTGTTTGCAGAGTTAGAGGCTATCCAGCTGGCCTTAGATGTGACTGAACGGGAGAGGCGGACAATGCTTTACCTTTATATGGACTCATGGGTGGTGGCAAATGCTTTATGGCGGTGGTTGCAGCAGTGGGAACAAAAGGATTGGCAGTGGAGGGGTAAACCTTTTTGGGCTGCTGAACAGTGGAAAGACATTGCTGCCTGAACAAAAAAATTAGTTGTAAAGGTGCGCCACCTCTCACGTTCAGCAATATCTAAGGCCAGCTGGACAGCCTTTACCTCTGCAAATTGACTTGATTCTCCTTCTCCATATGCAGTGCTTACCCACAATGTGACACGATCCATCTGTGAACAGGGCATACCTCGTTTCATTGTCTGGTAGTTCATTATATGTTGGGGCTTCTTTGGCACGTGATACCTCCTCTGCTGCTGTTGTTCCAAACTTTTTACCTTCAGGCCAGTCCATGATCACCTCCAGGATTCCAGGGGATTGAGGTTCCCCATCCGAGCTCGCTGTGTAATCAGTGCAGTCCATTTACTCCAAGTGGCATCAGTAGCATGATGGGTAGAGGGAGCTGTCCCTTTGAACATCCAGCTCAGCACTGGCAATCAAGGTGCCAGAAGGAGCTGCGATTCAGTACTGATTACTTCGGAAGCAGCTCGAACCCCCTCGTACGCGGCTAAGATCTCCTTCTCAATTGGAGTGTAGCGCTCCTCAGACCTCCTGTACGCCCAACTCCAGAATCCAAGGGGTCGACCTCGGGTCTCTCCAGGAGCTCTTTGCCACAAACTCCAAGTGGGACCTTCCTTTCCAGCAGCAGTGTAGAGGATGTTCTTTACATCCCGTCCCGTCCGCACTGGCCCCAGGGCCATGGAACAGGCTACCTCCTGCTTAATTTGCTCAAAAGCCTGCTGCTACTCAGGGCCCCATACAAAATCATTCTTCTTCCGTGTCACCCGAAAGAGAGGGCTCACAATGAGACTGTAGTTTGAAACGTGCATTCTCCAAAAGCCCACTACACCCAGAAAAGCTTGGGTTTCTGTCTTACTGGTGGGTGGAGACATGGCAGTAATTTTGTCAATCATATCTGTTGGGATGTGACGACGTCCATCTTGCCACTTTATACCTAGGAACTGAATTTCCTGTGCAGGCCCTTTCACTTTGCTTCGCTTGATAGCAGAGCCAGCTTGTAGGAGAATTTGAATAATCCACTCTCCTTTCTCAAAGAATTCCTCTGCTGTATTGCTCCATACAACAATGTCATCAACATACTGCAGATGCTCGGGAGCACCACCCTGTTCCAATGCAGTTTGGATCAAACCATGACAAATGTTTGGGCTGTGTTTCCACCGCTGGGGCAAATGGTTCCAGTTGTATTGAACGTCCCCCCAGGTGAAGGCAAACTGTGGCCTGCGTTCTGTGGCCAGAGGAATTGAAAAGAAGGCATTAGCAATGTCAATGGTGGCATACAACTTGGCTGCTTTTGACTCCAGTTCATACTGGAGTTGAAGCATGTCCGGCACAGCAGCACTCAGTGGGGGCGTGACTTCATTCAGGCCACGGTAATCTACCGTCAGCCTCCGTTCTCCACTGGTTTACGCACTGGCCATATGGGGCTGTTAAAAGGAGAATGGGTTTTGCTGATCACTCCCTGGCTCTCTAGCTGACGGATCAAGTTATGAATGGGGAGCAAGGAATCCCTATTGGTGCGGTACTGCCATCTGTGCACTGTTTTTGTAGCAGTTGGTACCTGTTGCTCCTCCACTTGTAGCAACCCCACAACAGACGGATCTTCTGACAGGCCTGGTGAAACAGATAACTGCTTAATGTTGTCTGTGTCCACAGCAGCTATTCCAAAAGCCCATCGATACCCTTTGGGATCCTTAAAGTGCCCCCTTCTGAGATGGTCTATACCGAGTATGCATGGAGCCCCCGGTCTAGTCACTATAGGATGCTTCTGCCAGTCTTTACCAGTGAGGCTTATTTCTGCCTCCAACACAGACAATTCCTGAGAGCCCCCAGTCACTCCAGAGATATAGATCAGTTCCGTCCCTTTATAACTCGAAGGCATTAGAGTACACTGTGCACCAGTATCCACCAGTGCCTCATAGTATTGTGGCTCTGATGTGCCAGGCCAGCAAATCCACACAGTCCAATACACTCTGTTATCCCTCTCCCTCCTCTGGCTGAGGGCAGTGCCCCTCTATTGGTTACCTCTTGTGACAGGAACAACTTCACTGGTCGTTGGTCTGTGTAGTAATTCTCTCACCCGTGCTCGCAGTGCAGGGGTGGGTTTTTGATGCCATTCCTTCATATCTTCTCTATTTGCATGTAAGTAACTTCACAGAGCCGTGCACGACATGAAGTTAGTGAAGTGAGTGCTGTCATTTGGTGTTTGCTTCCAATAGCTGCAGTCATTTCAACCCTATCAATCAGTCAGGATACTTTCTCTAACACATCCCCATCTGTCCTTCTATGGCCTTTGATATGGCTGAAATGGAAGCGTGTTGCCAACAAACTAGTTGGCAACGGAGGGGTAAACGTATTTGGGCTGCTGAACTGTGGAAAAACATTGCTGCCCGAATAAAGAATAGGGTTGTAAAGGTGCACCATGTAGATGCTCATGTTCCTAAGAGCCGGGCAACTGAAGAACAACAAAATAACCATCAGGTAGATCGAGCTGCCAAAGTTAAGGTGCCTCAAGTAGACTTTGTCTGGCAACACAAGAGTGAATTATTTCTAGCTCGGTGGGCCTATGAGACATCGGGCCATCAAGGAAGAGATGCAACATATAAGTGGGCTAGAGACCGAGGGATGGGCTTAACTATGGATGCCATTGCACAGGTTATCCGTGACTGTGATACATGCGCCACAATTAAAGAAGCCAAGAGGATGAAACCTCTTTGGGAGGAACGGCGATGGCAAAAGTATAAATACAGGGAGGCGTGGCAGGTTGATTATATCACGTTGCTACGATCTCGCAATGGTAAGCGTTATGTGCTCACCATGGTAGAGGCAACTACTGGGTGGCTTGAAACATATGCAGTACCCCATGCTACCACCCAAAACACTATCTTAGGGCTTGAGAAACAAGTTCTATGGTGACATGGCACTCCAGAAAGAATTGAGTCCGATAATGGAACTCATTTCAAAAATTCTCTTGTAGATACTTGGGCCAAAGATCATGGATGGCATCGAGTGGATTTATTATATCCCCTCTCACGCACCAGCTTCTGGTAAAATTGAAAGGTACAATGGGTTGTTAAAAACAACGTTGAAAGCAATAGGTGGCAGGACATTTAAGCACTGGGAGAAGAATTTGTCAGAAGCCACCTGGTTGGTCAACACCAGAGGATCCATCAATTGCGATTGTCCTGCCCAATCCAGCTCTCTATCTACTGTAGAGGGAGATAAGGTCCCTGTAGTACATGTGAAGAACATGTTGGGAAAAGCAGTTTGGGTTCTTCCAGCTTCTGGAGAGGACAAACCTCTCCGTGGAACTGTTTTTGCTCATGGACCTGGGTCTACCTGGTGGGTGATACAGAAGAATGGGGATGTTCAATGTGTACCACAAGGGAATTTGATGTGGGGAGAGCGCCCTCAGTAATTCTATTACTGTGTATATATGTATATATGTATGTTGTACGTGTTTGTATTTAATGCTTGTTAATCATTGTTTCTTTATGTATATATATATTAAGCATGATGTAATGATGTTGAATAAGGGGTGGAATGTTATGGTTTTATGATTTTTGTTGTGTTGCTGATATTCCACATCATGACATCGTGTGGTGTATTGGGAGTTAAGGAGTTAATGCTCCAGCTCCGTGGATCATCGATAGTTCTGGGTGTACCTGTCACAGAAGAGAAGAACTGCATTCCCCAGAGGACTTTGCAGTGCTATGCATTTTTACATATTTCCGCCCAGAGGGAAAGATAAAAACTGTCTGCGGTCACGGGACTCTCTTCTTCCCTTCAGGACCAAGCTCAGCAGTGGGTGTTTGTTGCAGCCATCTGCCTTCTGCGTTAGCGTAAGGCCTTCGGTTTATCGGACACTATCTCTCTCTCTTGCTCATTTTATTTGATTCATTAGCCTCAGTTACAATTATATTATATTATATTGTGTTATTTTTTTCCGTTCTGATATCTTATTTAGTAAATTAGCTTTCCTACTCAGATCGTTGCCGCTGTTTTGTTCTTAGGCCCATCTCCCTTCTTCTTTTTCCCTTTTCCCCTTCCCCGGGGTGCGGGCCTGTGGGTCCCCTGCCTCGATCGTCACGGTACCGGGTCAAACTGTCCCGCAAACCGGTGGCAAGATGCCACCCTGCCTACGTTTCCATGGGAGAGCAGAAAGATGGTAGAGTGCATCACTGCAAGGCTCCTCTGTTGAAACAAGCAAAACAAATTAACCAGAAAATATATGATCTGTAATGTAAAATTGCAGTGCTCCAAACTCATGCAGGTATCAAAGGAAAAGAGAGGAGATTCAGGCCAAGAATAAGGGATGAGGGAAAGCTTTGATTAGGAAAGTTCCAATGGAGTATAATGGAAGAATGAGAACATTGCAATGCACCAGAGAGTTGAACACCAGGAAATGACTATCAAAATACAAACAAGTGAAATTATAAAATAATGAAACCCAAGCACTGAATAATATTCTGTTGGAGACTATTACACTGTGCTGCCAGCAGCAAATTTCAACTTGTCTCTGCTTGAAAATGCTGTATACAAAGACGACCTTTAGCAACTCATACCTGAATTTGGCATTACAAAGTAACTTTTATCCTCAGTGACTGCAGAGCACTTTCTAGACACCTCATTCTGCATGGGAACAGGCAGGAGGAGGGGACAAATTTTGGAATTTGTCTCCAAGGACTGAGTTAAAATGGAAATATCTACGCAGCAATCAGAGAGTGGCTGCACACCATGCATATATGCCAGTGAGAACTTAAAATAGCTTAATAGCCATCTTGGTGACAGAGCAGGGCAGCATCCACAATGTGAACACTCATTGCTAGTTTCAAACCCTGCCTGAGGCACAGGTTATCCAGGAGCTGGGCATTCTTCTTTTGCTTGTTGTAGGTTTTGACCCAGATGCCTCCAAAAATCAGCTGATAGAAAACAGTGCAGTCCTTAGCTGGAAGCATTGGTGCACTCTGGAGGACAAAGTAGCCCAGGTGGAACTCTGGAGCTGTAGCGAGTTGCCAGCAAAGTGAAAGACTGGAGAAGAGATGTTTCCCCCCAAAAACAGCCTCAGTCAGGAGGAAAGGGTAATTACCTGGATGATTTTACAAGGAAGAAGATTGCACTTTGTGGGATAAAGCCTGAACTAGATTCTGGAGGTGGTCCATGAATCACACCTATGGTGTTGAGGGAAGGAGACAGCAGCCCACCAAGACTTTACTACTTTAGGCATTTGACTCAGCATTCCTCCCAGTGAGTGGCCAAGTACAAATGGGAATGGGAAAGGGACTCCCTGGGGCAGAAAGCAATATTGCAGAGTGAGATTTTGCAGGATAGATTGAGCCATTTGGGAGAATCCCCTGATACTGGTGGAGTGGCCATGGTCCTCTTCCACCTTTCTCCCACTCCTTTCAAGGCTGTTCTCCAGCAATTAAAAAAAAACCTATCTCCCTCATTGAATCAGCATTACACTGCTGAAGCAGTAGATCAGAAGTTGATGAAGTTCCTTAAGAACGTTTTGACCATTTTTTTTTCTCAGCATGTGATTCCCAAAATGAAGGGTAGCCAGAAGATGGAGTCTAAGATTATAAAGACATACCAGACCCTGAGTCATAAGAGGCTGTGAACAACTTAACCAGCTGCAAATCATACATTCCATGGGGCAGGGCGGGGGATGAAAACTCAGTACAGACGCACTGCTCTTTTCTGCTGTAGAAGTATTTTCCTGCTAAGAATAATGAATGGGCAGAGACAAATTGTTGCCAGATGATCCCAATCAGTTGTTGCTTATATCAAGACCTGGGAGGCAGCTCAGTCAAGCTGCCCTGACCTTAATATTGTCTGTTGAAAAATAATTTACAAGGCTAGGATGAGTGACCTATTAGCCCTGTTTGTTGATCCAAGACATAATGGCTCAATAGCTTTAATTATTAAAGCCAGGAAGATACAACCATTGATTCTCCCATTTAGTACCATCTCTCTAGCTTGGATCTCAGGGGTTTATATCAAGGGCATCTGCAAGGATAGAGAGAGAAATAAAACACCTTGAATGGTTTTATCCACCAGCATCACCTCAATTTTGGACCCAGATGTTGAAAGTATATCTCCTTCAGCCTGTGCATTACATCTTCTTAGAGCAATCAAGGGATGACACTTCCCTGAGAACACAAGTCCTGACTTTCAGCTAATAAGACATTGAAAATAAGTTTATGAGTTGACCCAGATCATCTTTTCACTCCAACAGTTCAAAAAGCAATCGGTGTAAAGGACATTAATTGAGTCGGCACCAAGAGGTAATTGAAGATAGTAATTACTCGGTTTTTATAAAACTGGAAATGTAATAAGGCTTTTAAGAAAGTAATAACTGAAGCTTTCTGCAGAGAGGTCCCCTGATGCATACAGTTTAGCTAAGGGCCAATCTTTCTGGAAATACATTTTTTTTTGTAGTTATTACATCACTGTCTTGCTGGGACATCTCTCCTGAGCCTTTCTAGCTGTAATGGGCTTTGCTAAATCTGAATATACTTTCTCTCTGTATTCTGACTTACTGTGTTGGATTGTCACATCTAATGCAGCTGTAATTCAGAAAACAGAAAACATCCCCATTTATACGCTTTACCTTCTCTGAGCTCTTGGCTTCCCTTTTCAAAGCTGGCAGATTTCTGTCAGTCTCCCAGTTTTTTCTTCCTCCTTTGTAAGTCATGAGAGAAAAGGATTGGATTCAATATCTCAGAGGCACATGTGCCTCACATGACAGTTCCTAGACTTTGTGGTCAAAAGCTGATGCAGATTTTCCCTGTAGGCTCAGAGGACATTTCATCTTGCTGTGTGTTTAGCTGTTTAAATAAGACTGCAACTGAAAGAAGAACAGCAAATGAAATGGCAGATTCAGCTTCACTGAAACTTGGTGAAATTGGCAGAAGATCCCCCTCTGTTAACTTCTGTCTAAATTATCTACTCATTTCTTGGGAACTGGACTTCACTCTTGCTGGGAACCTGTACTGCCTGTGCCATCCCAGAATTTGAACTGAGAACTGTTCTTCTATTTCATTGTTAAAAGAACAAAGAAAGCAATCTGGCTCCCCTCACAGCAAGCCAGACGGTGACTCTGTATGACAGAATCTTCCCTTCCACTGCTGAGGACAGGCCACATAGACAAACTTCACCTAGCATACACTATGCTTTGAATTCCCATCGTCTGCTACACAATGGCCTCATCTTCCTTCTGCTCTTCTTGTGTCATAAACTGAATATTTACTCTCTTTTTTCCTTCCCTCTATGCAGCACCACATACAAGTTGAGTATCACATATAAATACCTTTAAGTAGTCCAGAGCTGTCTCTTAAGCTACTGATAGAGACAGTCAATTATTCAAGGCAAGTAGCAAACATGTTCTGAATTTGTACTGTGCAGCATTGCTGGCAGAATCAGGTATCGCTGTACCAAGAAGAAACTTGATCTTGGATGAACTGTCTGCAGCTCATGTGTATAAGTACAGTGAGGTGGAGAAAAGCTGGTCCATGTGCTGAAATTCATTGTTTGTAATATCCTGGTTTTATGCTCAGTTGCAGTGAACGTTCTGTGGAAGAGCGGATATCTGCACAAATGACAACCACAACATCCACCTTTCGTGAACCCTTACAGTGTGTGAACTGTTGCACTCGCAGTTTTAACACGTATCTCAGCTTGCTTAGATGTGAGGGATGTGAATTGTACCAGGCTCCTAGCACTGCTGTGTAGGATTTTGGTGCCTAGACAGAAGGACAGAAAATAGAAGAGTACTGGGCAAGCACTGAGCAGAGCTCCCTTGCCTGAGTCCTGAGGATGCAATAGAAGATACTCCCACTTGTTATCTTCACTCATCTCTGTACTTGTACACAGGATCCAATTTTTCCTTCACGTTAAGGTGTCATAAGTTTTTCTACATTTGATATTGTGTTCATTTTTACAGACATTTTAATACACATTCCAGCTACATCTGCAATCAGTTCTCTTCTGGGCAGGGAGGACACATTCATAGTGGGAGGTGTGAAGGTTGAAGAGGAAGCTGAAGCCTGAAAATCATTTGGGTTGTCTTGTGTTGGCTCTCACCCAAGTGCAGACAGCTCATTAGTAGCAGGGGGCTTCTGTCCTGCAGAGTGTAGTATCTTCCTGGCTCAAAGCTCAGGGTCTCCTCAGTTCCTTCTGCTTAACTAGGCCCATTACCTCCAGAGAAAAAAAAAAAACAAAAAAACAAAACACCTTTCTTGCTCTTTGCTGGGATGTGTCCATCTGGACTGCTTCTTAAATGGCTCTGCTTCCATCTCTTCCCTGCTACACAACCAAGTGAAGATTTCTGGAGCTCTAGGAAGATGTCAACGGTTTGCGGGACAGTTCGACCCGGTACCATGACAATTGAGGCAGGGGGCCCACGGGCCCACACCCTGGGGAAGGGGAAGGGGGAAAAGGGAAAAAGGAGAAGGGAGATGGGCATAGGAACAAAACAGCGGCAACTATCTGAGTAGGAAAGCTAATTTACTAAATAAGATATCAGAACGGAAAAAAATAACACAATATAATATAATATAATTGGAATTGAGGCAAACGAATCAAATAAAATGAGCAAGAGAAAGAGTGTCCGATAAACCGAAGGCCTTACGCTAATGCTGAAGGCAGATGGCTGCAACAAACACCCACTGCCGAGCTTGGTCCCAAAGGGAAGAGAGAGTCCCGTGACTGCAGACAGTTTTTATCTTTCCCTCTGAGCGTAAACACGTAAGAACGCAAAGCATCGCAAAGTCCTCTGGGGAATGGAGTTCTTCTTCTCTTCTGAGACAGGCATACCTGGAACTATCGATGATCCACGGAGCTGGAACATTAACTCTTTAACTCTAAATGCACTACATGATGTTATGATGTGGAATACCAGTACCAAAAATCATAAAACCATGACAGAAGAGAAAATTTTATTTAAATTAATTTCATGTGGTTCTAGATGCAGAGCTGCTCTGCATTTTCTTTGTCATATAACTCATCTCTGCATTCACTTGTTCATCCCATTAATTTTGATTAAAATTTGGTGGGGGATTCTAAGGCCTTCTACTGACCCAATCTGATATAGGCTGGCAATGTATTCGAGTCAATTAGACATCTGCCAGTTTCATATTCAAAGGCTATGACATATGTTTGCTCAACAAGGTATGGCAACAAGGAGAACCTGCATCCTGAGCAAGGTGGCACAATGGTGTATCAATATCATTTTTTAATGAGTTTTGCTGGCTTTTGCATACTTGAGAAAGTGCAAATTTATGCTGAAATGTCAACAAATGCCAGTCAAACAAAGTTCTGTTATCATTCCTGAATGAAAAAGACACAGAAGGATACGGTGAATCATTTTCGTCAACATGTTAACTCCAGGAATCACATCGATTTGCATTTTTCTACACTTGCCTAATCCAAAAGCCCTATTCTGCTGCTCTGTAAGTACTTTTTGCCTTTTTAGGAGACCTATTTTGCTCATATACATCATATTCATAGAATCGTAGAATAGGTTGTCTTGGAAGGGATTTCTATTATCATCTAGTTCCAACCCCCAGCCCATGTTTTTGGAAACTGTGAGGTTAAAGTGGACAACCCAAAATTTACAAGACATCAACACAAATATGAGAGCATGCAGAATATACCTTGCTGCATTTTTGTTTGTTTTGTTCTGATTTTTATTTTTTTTTGTAATAGGAGTGCATTTGGTCAAGGTGAAGATATCCATGCTGTTTGGTGAGATGCAGGTAGGGCAGGCAAGTATCACTAAGTTCCAACTGACCTTTCTCTGCAGAGCTAATTATGTTTAGCATTGTCCCTGTTGAACTGATGCATCACCATGATGACTTTCCCAAGGCAGGGACACAGAATGGTTGCAAAGTTATAAATAGAATCCAGATGTCTCAAATGGAGGTGATCTAACAGGGACTCTGCCTTTTACTTACATGTACAAATCGCTGCTTCAAAAGTAATGCCTCCTATTTTATTATGTTGGCCCACAATGTCTGAGGCAGATGTTGGTGGTATGGCAGTAGAGGTTGAATCTTCCCACCAAAATTTCAATACATCTTTCACCGTGTGATAGATGCCAGAAGAGAAGCAGTCTGACAAAATGTCATCTGACATGGATATCTGCATGTAGCAAAGTAGTGTAATGAAATTCATGTGGAAAAAAATGGCATTCACTGACATTCATTGATGCTTGCTGGGTTAGGGTTAGGGTTAGGGTTAGGGTTAGGGTTAGGGTTAGGGTTATGGTTAGGGTTAGGGTTAGGGTTAGGGTTAGGGTTAGGGTTAGGGTTAGGGTTAGGGTAGGGTTAGGGTTAGGGTTAGGGTTAGGGTTAGGGTTTGGAGATCTAACAGTTGATGTGAGCACAGTGAGGTGGTAGGTGGTGCCTTTTAGCAGTGGCAACAGTGACAGTAGGTCACGTGACCTCTGTTGGTACAGATTTTCATGAGTGTGGTACTTAGACTCCTGTTCACTGCTTACAAAAATGCATAGCTAATGGTGGTGGCTATGTTGAAACACAGTGTTTTGTAGTTGAGAATTTGCTCTATTGAATACTGTTATTGTTGTCTTCTTATCTGTTGCAGTTTTCATTGAACTAAATAGGAGGCGTGACTTTTGGAGTGACCTACATATACACACGATCTGTTTGTATATGTAATAAAAATGAAGGAATACAAGGAACATTAGTACAGCTCCCTCAAAACCACAAAACATTGGCCTTTTCATTCACCAGAATGTTAGACAGAGGACACAGTCTGAGTAATCTGAACACTTCTAGTATTTCTAATGCATTTCCTCCAAGAAGTAGTTCTTCACCAGTTTAGATGATTAGCCCTTCTTTGCTAGTGGTCCCAAATGGAGAGCATTGCGCATATTTTACATAATTAGCTAATTTCACTAGCTAATTTAACATGAATAGTAAAACCATGAATTGAACACCAGCAAAAAAAAATTAGTTTGGGAAGAATATAGGAATGTTGTCTGCATGTGTTGAGATAAGATCAGGAAAATCAAAGCACAGATGGAGCCAAACTTGGCAAAGGATGTGAAAAATAACAAGAAGGGATTCTACAGGTACATAGGCGGGAAGAGACAGATCAAGGACAGTGTTCCCTCTCTGATAAATGCGAATGGACAATTGGCTTCCTCAGACATGGAAAAAGTTAAGGTGCTCAGTAAATGTTTTGGACCAGTCTTCACTGGTGGCCAGGCTCCCATGGTCTACCAGGACCCTGAATCTCTAGATGAGGGTAAGAGGAGAGGATTCCATCCCACTGTAACAGTGGAACATGTCCAAGACCTCCTCATGAAACTGAATGTATGTAAGTCCATGGGGCTGGATAATATGTATCCTAGAGTTCTGAGAGAGATGGCTGATTCAGTTGCTGAGCCACTCTCATCATATTTGAAAAATCGTGACTATCGAGTGAAATCCCTGGTGACTGGAAAAGGAAATATTATTGCCATTTTTAAGAAAGGGAGAAAGGATGATCCAGGGAACACCAGGCCAGTGAGCCTCACCTCTGTGCTTGGGAAGATTATGGACCAGATCTTCCTGGTTACCATGTTACGGCACATATGAGACCTAGAGGTGATCTGAGATAGCCAGCATGGCTTCACCGAGGGCAGGTCTTGCCTGACCAATCTAGTGACTTTCTATGATGGAGTGACTGCATCAGTGGACAGAGGAAGAGCGATGGATGTCATCTACCCCGACTTCTGCAAAGCCTTTGGCATGGTCCCTCACCACATCCTGCTCTCTAAATTGGAGAGATATGGATTTGAAGGATAGACGGTTGGATGAAGAACTGGTTGGCTGGTCACAGCCAAAGGGTTGTGATCAATTGTTGTGGTTTTGTGGTTTTGATGCCGGTATTCCACATCACAGCATCATGCAGCAGTTAAGGAGTTAATGCTGTGGGGGAGCAGCAGGGGGGCGGAGCTCTGCACGGGATGCCAGGCTGCACTCTGCCTGGGTGCATTCCTCTCTCAGCTGCGTGGAGCTTCAGCACGTGTGCTTCCCCTGCAATTCCTCCTTAATGTAAGCTCACAGCTTTTGTTTTGGAAACTTCATTTCTCTCTCAATTGTTCAATTTTATTAGATTTAGTAAAGTTATCGTTCCTTCTCAGATCGTGCCATTGTTTTTTTGTAGACCTATCTCTTCCTGCTGTTTCCCCTCCCCCCGGAGTGCGTGGCTCTGCTCATCACGAATAACACCGTGACATCAATGGTTCTATGTCTGGGTGGAGGCTGGTCACGAGTAGTGTCCCCAAAAGATTGGCCTTGCGACTGGTGCTCTTCAACATCTTCATCAGTGACATAGATGATGGAATCAAGTGCACCCTCAGCAAGTGTGCAGACAACATCAAGCTGAGCACTGCAGTTGATACATAGGGGGGAAAGTAATCTATCTAGAGGGATCTGAACAAGTGGTTAGAGGTTCAACAAGGCCAAGTGCAAAGTGTTGCACTTGGGCCAGGTCAATCCCAGGTATTTATACAGACTGGGGGAAGAACTCCTGGAGAGAAGCCCTGTGGAGAAGGACTTGAGGGTCCCAGTGGATGAGAAGCCGGACATGAGGCAGCAGTGTGTGCTTACAGCCTGGAGAGCCAACTATATCTTGGGCTACATTAAAAAAGGGGTGGCTAGCAGGGAGAGAGAGGTGATTGGCATTCCTTAATCTGATTACCAACTGAGTAAAATTCTTCAGCTGATTTTTAAAAACAGTGTGGTCATTCAGATGAGAAAACAGAAAATTCTTATTCCTGATAAGGAATATATTCTTATTCCTGGAACCCTTGATCCGCTGCATCTCGTGCCCGAACAGGGACATGAGACCTGGGGGACTGGACAACTAGACGATTGACTCAGGAAGCGAGCGGCTGGATCAAAAAGCCACAGCGTCATAGTATCTGTGCGTTGGGAGGAACCCGTCTAGACTGAGAGGAGTTTGCTCGAATAAAAAGCCCCAGCATCATATCTGCAAGTTGGGAGACCGCTGCCTGGACCCGCCAAAGAGGGGTCTGCTCGGATCTGGAGGGCTGATAAGTGGAGCGCTCCAAGGAAATTCTTTCGTGGGTGCTGTGGTGGTGGGACGCGGATTGCAGTGCACCATGGAAAGAGAGGTAGTCCTGAATCTTTTTCTTCTTAGAGAAGCGGGGGGTAGATTCTAGCACCATTAAGCAGGTGCCGGGGATGATAGCCTTCGGTAAAACAGAGTGATTATTTACTTGTTCAGAGGGGTTTTTTGAGGAGAAAGAGTGGCATAAATTAGGGGATACTCTCTGGTGTAAGGTTATTGATGATGATAAAGGGGCAAAGACATTAATGAACCAGTGGAACTGGACAGCGATAGAGCTGTACCTCAAAACTTCAGTGGATCACACCGGATGGGATCTCAGGAGATGGAGGCATCGGGGACAGGGGACAAGTGGCACTGTGGCTGAAGGAATCAGCAGCAAAGATCTCCAGAGGGCTGGAGGAGCAGCGAGTTTCAGAGGAATAGCTGGTGCCTCCTCCACCTTCTGTATTGGAAAGCCCAGGGGACACTATGATGTGGCCGGTGGCGCCACTGCATGGGACAGCATGCCCACTTAGCCCAAGCTCACCCAGAGTCGCTTTGCCAGAGGGGTGAGCGGCTTCTCCACTGGGGAGTCGTCTGCCAGTGGATCAAACGTTCCAGGAGGTGTTCAAAAAGTTAGAGACTTTAAAAGCCCAGAAAACTGTCACAGACTATGGGTTCACTCCAGAACCAGTGCACCAGATAATAAATTGGATTTTCCAGACTAACTTAGTGAGTCCTCTTGATTGTCAAAATTTGGGACAGTTATTATTAACTCCATCACAGATGTTACTGTGTGAAGGGAGATCCTTTGTATGGGGTGACAGCAGAAATGCTGACAGGAACAGGTCCATATGCTGCTACCCAGGTTTAATTATTTTGATGGTATGTGTTGTATGAATCTCTCAAATAATGTTTTTTGCTTATTGAGTTATTGATAGTTATTGCATGTTGTGTTACTGCAACCATTGTTAAGAAATTGATTGCAAGATTAGTCAAGCGGCTTGGATTGCTCAAAAATAAAAAGGGAGAACTGTTGAACAGCAAGGTGGACATGAGCTATTTAGCTGAGCCATCCAAGCTGCCAAGACATATATGGGAAACTTCTGTGATTGTGTCATTCAGTCTGCTGATAACTGTAACTACAGGTATTTTTAGAGTAAGCTGTCCTTGATAGTCTATTTTGTTTAGCGATCAGGTGTTCCCTTTGGGCTCTGTGTTATGCACTGGCCACGCTGATACGGTGCTCAAAGGAGACTACACTGTGTGAACCTAGAGAAAAGTAAGAGCAGGAGGTGGTCTATGATGAGTGGGAGAAGAAAAGTGTACTTTGAAGCAGGGGACGCCCTGCCAGTGCTGCCTTTCACATCCGTTGCCCACACATTCCTGCCTGTTTTTCTTTTTTCAGTTTTTTAGGACTAGGATGATATCAAAAGTTACCTCCTCCAGGATGTGTTTCTCACTGCTTATTTTGCTTTGTATGGTATATGGCTGTATTATCAGGGATATTCACAGGGCTATACAGAAAGATATGCTCTTACAAAAAGAAAAAGGGGGAATTGTTGGGGAATGGCTGCAGAACCAGGGTGGACATGGTCATATGTATGAGCATAGCCTGAGTGGCAGCACGTACTGCATAGTTTTGGAAAAGGTACTGATACTGGCAGAAGGTCACAGTGTCCTTGGGCTAGGCAGTAAACAGCCTAAGCCCAAGGTGAAACTGACCTGAACAATGACTATGGCCAAATGACTGCTCAAGAGTAACAGGACTGCTTTGTTACCTGCTATACCTAGAAACTACTTAGTGTTTGTTGTATACATCGCTTAGCATTTGCCTAGCAATCATTAGTGTTGCTGATACCTTGCCTAGCAATGATCAATGCTGTATGTATACCATGCTTAGCAGCTATTCAGTGTTGTAGTAACACGCCTAGCAACTTTCACTGGCAACCAATGATAAGCCAGCACGCTCGCCAGAGAGAAAGAGAAACTATATAATGTGTGTTACTAACAATAAAGTTGAAGCTGATCACACATATTGTGTCAGTCGTGCTTCCCCACTCGAGAACAATCGATTCATAACCCTTGATCCGCGGCAGAAGAGGAGCTGTTTAAATGCTGACCAGCTCTCACAGGCCCCCGTACCTTCTAACACTTTAGCCCACGGGATAGCTCCAAGTAGGTCCTGGAAGAGATCAAAGTTGGCTCTCCTAAAGTCCAGGGTAGCAATCCTACTTTTTGCTTTGCTCCTTCCACTCAAGATTTTGAACTCCACCATCTCTTGATCACTACAATCCAAGCTGCTCCCAACCTTTACTTCTTTAGCAAGTCCTTCCTTGTTAGTGAGAATAAGGTCCAGTAACACCCCTCCCTGTGTCGGTTCCTCCACCACCAGCATCAAAAAGTTGTCTTCAGCACACTGAAAGAACTGTCTGGACCGTGCGTTCTTGGCCAAGTTGCTCATCCAGCAAATATCTGGATAACTGAAGTCCCCCATAAGCACCAGTGCCTGGGAACATTATGCTAATTCTAATTGCTTATGGAAGTTCTCATCAATCTCCTCTTCCTGATCAAGGGGCTTGTAGTACACACTCACAACAGTGTCACCCTTACTACCCTGCCCCTTGATTCTCACCCACAAGCTCACTGCTAGGTCACTCTCCCCCACATGGAGTTCAATACATTCTAACTGCTCTCTCACATGAAGAGCAACTCCACCACCTCGCCTTGCCAGCCGATCTTTCCTAAAAAGCACATAGCCCTCCATGGCAACATTCCAGTCAGGAGAGCTGTCCCAGATCTCCAACTCTTCCTGCTTATTTCCCATGCTGCGCACATTAGTGTACAGACACTTAAGAGAAGCAGCATTCCCCTGCCTGTCACCATGCCTAGGAACTCCACTCTCTTCACCCAGCAAGCTCTGTTTTGAGCCTTGAACTACCCCCTCGGCCCCAGTGGCCCTCATTTTGTCCCCTTCCCCCTTCATACCTAGTTTAAAGACCTGTCAGTAAGTCCCGCCAGTTCCTTGGCTAGAATCCTCCTACCCCTCAGACTCAGGCTGCTTCCACCTGCAGCCATCACGCCAGGTGCCAAGTAAATTGCCCCGTGGTAAAAAAAAAAACAACACAATTCCTATGTTTGCACCAACTCTTAAGCCATTTATTTGAGAGGTGGGCTTTTTGGATCCTCCCAGTATCCTTCCCTGCCACTGAAGGTATAGAAGAAAAAATCACCTGCACACCTGTTCCTTCAACTATCTGCCCCAGTCCCCTGAAGTCATCCTTGATAGTCTTCAGGCTTTTCTCAGCGACTTCGTCACTGCCAGCCTGAACTATCAATAGTGGGTAATAATCAGAAGGGCGGATCAGTCCGGGAAGTCTCCTAGAAATGTCCCTGACCTGTGCCCCAGGGGGGCATCACACCTCCCTGTGGGTAGGGTCAGGCCAACATATAGGACCCTCCGTTCCTCTCAGCAGGGAGTCACCTATGACAACCACCCTTCTGTCATTCCGGATGGGGGAAGTCTTGAGGCATGGGGACTACTTCACCCAAGGCATCCTCATGGGTGGACCTCCCTCCACACCCGAGCTCACCTCTCCCTCAACTTCCAGGGCCTTAAACCTATTCCACAGAGGCACCTGGGGAGCTGAGGATGGTTGGAACAGGGGATGCCCACTTCGCTGAGTCAGTATCCGTTTCCACTCATCCTTCTCTCTCAAATTGCCTTGCTCTGCTTGGTAATGACAGGGCAGGGGCTCCACCACTGTGTGGTGGATATCACCTTGCCCTTTTGGGAGAGGGTTACAGTGCTTTTGCCATAGCCCCCCCCCCCCCCCCCCCCCTTTCCTTCTAGTACTTCACTGGTATTGCTAGGGGTAGGAGAGGACAGGGGGCTCACTGCAGGAGGAACAGTCTGCTTGCCGATTCCCCTCTATCACCTGTTTGCAAGGCGACAGGGGGCGACATGCACTGTGTGGAGCCTCAGCTGCGTGCCAGGATCTTGGGGCCGATAGTGACTGGCACCACCAATCAATCTCCCTCTCACAGTCCCTTATGGTCCTCAGCCTCTCCATCTCCTCCTTCAGGCAGACCACAAGACTGAGTAAGTCATTTACTTGGTCACACCTTACACAAGCGCTGCCTTCATTGCCTGGCACTGTAAAGGCCAGGCTCTGGCACTCATCACAGCCAGTGACCTGTACACTAACGTGCTGTTTTGGGACCTCAGTCTGGGTCTCCACACTCTTCTTATCTGCAGCCTTCCTCATACGTGTGCAGGGGACCTCTCTCTGAGTCTCCACATCTTTCCTGGCAGTAGCCTTCCGCCGGGGGCAGCCATGGCAAACCAGTAGACCCACTAACACTAGCACAAATTAGAATAGCCTTAACAAGGGTGCAAATGAACAGCCCCACCCTGCTACTGGTAGTGCTGGCTCTGCCCTCACCCCATTACCACGTTATTGTTCGGTGCTCCCGTACCTGTCACTCATTTCAGTGACAATGACAGTGACAATACTCTTCATTTTGGTGGGCACTGCCCTCCCAGAGGCTCTTTCTGGGCAGTGGGCGCGGATGAAGCAGCAAACCTCAGCAATCAAGGGTCTCTTCTGGGTTTGCGCCCATTTAAATCTTCCGCCATTGCAAAGGGTTGAAGCTGGATGATCTCTGAGGTACTTTTCAACCCAGGCCATGCTATGATTCTATTATTAGATGAAATGATCTCATTAAAGAGAAAAGAAAAGCCATTCTTTCTCCCCTTTATCCTTTAGTTTTTCACTCTTAGCAAGATGCTCTGGGGAAATCAGAATTTCAGGGAAATTCAGATGATTAAATAAATATGTTTTTATTGATTAATTAAAAGGAATGCATCAGAATTTCAAAAAGCTTTTACAGAAATATAGCACTCTCTTCTGACCTGTTTAGGAATGACTCCAGGCTCTGGTTCAATTGTTCCTGCTCAATTTTTCCCATCTCTATGTGCCATATTTTCCACTGTTCAGACAGGGTAAGGCAACAAGGGGCATATGCAAAGCTGTATGATGGGAGAGCTATTTAGGAGTATTGCAGAAAGAAAAAGGATGGAGAGCTAGAGTTTTGAGATATAAGAAAACAGGGACAATCCTTGAAGAGACACAGAACAGGATGATGGGAACTACCTCCATTTTCATCTCTTAATTCTTTGTGAGGAAGTCATGTTATATGAGGAAATGTGGAACTCTTTAAAGACCCTCATGTCAGTGTGGCTAAAGACACAGGGATGTAGACATCTGCTCAACCAAAGACTTCCAACAACACTTCATTACTTCAGATACTAGGGACAGGGCAGATGACCTCCAAAGATTCATTTCATGCTCAGCCATTCTGTGATTCTCTAATTTGTTCTATTTCATAGGAGTCTGATTGTAAAATTGATGCATTAATAAAAGGAACAGCAACAAAAAGATAGTTTAATCTTGGAGATACTCAAGTATACCAGCCAGAGATTGCAAAATAGTCTATCTAGATACAAGTTCTGCACCAAAACTTTCAATTGAATGGTTGTTGATGTGAAGATGTATTTCTTCTAAGGGACTAAGGTACTCCTGAAGGTACCTTGGGTGAGAAAACACACAGAAAGGTTGGGGATCTTAAGAGGAGAAGTAAACATGGAGGACTGGAAGGAGAGAGCAGCTCTTCAGCTCTTTCTGATGCAGCACTAACAAAGAGCAGTGAGCATGCTTGCATTCAGGTTGCTTACTGGGAAAAAATTATTTCCGGAAGGAGTGGTGAGGCACTGGAACAGGCTGCCCAGGGAGCTGGAGTCACTGGAGTCACCGCATCACTGAGAGATGCGGCTTAGTAGGCATGGTGGGGATGGGTTGATGGTGGAACTAGATGATCTTGGTGGTGCTTTCCAACCTTAATTATTCTATGATTCTGTGATTAACAACTTCTTGGAAAGATAGTAATCCAGTGGGAAATGTCAAATTGCAGGATCTGGTGGACAACAAGCTTTGCCTGTCTCAAAAGCTGACCCTGAGCATTTCCTGTTATTTAAGATGATGATTCCACTGCTGTTTAGAATAGTATGAGAATATCCTTGTATAACTTCGAAGATAAATGAATCCTTGGTTCTGTGTGTGTGTGTGTGTGGGTACGTGTGTGTGTGTGTGAATAATAGATTTTCTGTGCTAAAACTATCAAAGACTCTGGCAGGCAGCTGCTCAGCTCCCTCATGCAAATATAAGGAGCTGCAGCAACTGCCCAGATTTGCATGTTTGATGCTTTGCTGTGTCTCAGTTTAAAAGGAGGCAATCTGCATGGCCTTAGTTCATTGCATGCCTGTTGAAGCCTAGGCAATGGACTGAAGTACAGTAGAAAGGGTGGAGTTGTTCCAAGACACAGATGTATTTTTCTCTCCCAGGAATATAATTTATATCTTGATTAATCTAAAAATTTTGGGGTTGTATGCTAGGGGATGCAGGGGAGATTTTTTAGTAGCAGGAAAGAGGAAAGCATCTGCTGAAATTGTTTTCATATTGGAAAATCAGCTATGCTGTAGGCAAATGCTGTGCCTCAGCGAAGCAGAGACAATTTCAGGTAATTAATGTTCTTCCTTCACCAGCACTGGGAAAATCATGGACTTTAGCAAGAGATTTACACAACTTTGTGTCAAAGCTTGAAGCTGTGGAAAGAGGGTGATTCATAAGAGAGAAGGTTCAGAATCTGAATGCAGGAACTAAGTCCTGAGTCAAGGATGCTGAGTTGTAGCTGATGAGGTTTTAAGCCACTTTCTTCCACAGGTAGTGAGTTGCTCAAGCCATTTTTTCTTATTCTGAGTCCTAACAAACCCATGTTTGGCAAATAGATGCAGTAAATCCCTTGTTTACACAAACAGCAGAGAACTGACCCATGCTTTACAGCTCCAAAAATAATGCCTGCCCTGGTTGACAGCAGTGAAAGCAGTAAGGCTTTTTTTTTTTTTTTTTTTGTCATCTCGATGGATACTTTGATCAGCCTAGAAAATTTCATCTTAGAGGTCAGAAATTAAGAAGTACCAAAACCCAATCCAAGATAGATCACTCATGGAATGAAACCAAATATGAAAAAGTCCCTATGAATTGGGTTTGCAGTTGAGGATTCAGGTGCTGGAGATTCCCACACCTGCAGTAACCACTGACAGACATCTTTCTTTTACCAGTATTCCAAGGCAGACAAGCAACTATTTATTTCTTAGTCTTGAAGATGGGAAAGCAGAGCAACATAGTATGAATACAGCTAAGAATAGATATGGTCAGCTTTAATGGAAGTAAGTCTAATTCTATTCCTTTTTCTTTTTTAGCCAACTTGTCCCAAGAATACAGTATTTACTCCATCTCACTTGCCACCACACCCTGCCCTGGCACACTGTTGCCAAACTACTGTGATGAGTTGGCTTCTTGCAAGCAGGTGGTAGGCTTATGGCTTTGCTGTTTGTCCTTCAAAGTAAAGTCCTTGCTCTTACATAGTTGATGGTTGTTCAAAGGGTGCTTGAGGGGTGTGGAAAAAGTAGCAAAAATTAACGTTGTGATTTCTACAGCCTTCCAGATTCTAATAGCAAGAATTTCATTTGCATCCTCTACCCTTTAATGTGTCGTCTGTCCTACATTTGATCACATGGGATTAGAAGAGTTTTTAGGCCCTTTGAAGACATAAAGCTCATAGGATGTGTTAAATACATGTATTAGCATTTGTCTACAAATTGTTCTGTTTGGTAATTACTTGATGAAATAACTGAGGAGGCTTTGTCAACATCATTCCATGTGGCCATTGTTGACTATTTTCCTATAACAACTTATCGCTATTTCCAAACTCAGCAAGTATTGTGGTCTCAGACGTGAAGCAACTTCAACCTCAGACAGGTAGAGAGGACATGACATGTACTAAACCTACAAATAAATTGCTCAGGTCTAAAATTTGGTACGCTTAATGAAAGATTCCCTCTTTTCTCTCGCTTCCTGTTTCTAGCTGGTTTTGTAAATCAGTGTCTTTGTAAATCAGATCTCTCAGTTTCCTTGTCCTCAGACAAACTATGTTTCCTCTTGTAACAGCTCCATACAGTTGCTTGTGGAAATTATTCTGGGGCTTGTGGCAGCAGTTTGCTGTATACTAAGCTGACACTGCTTAGTAATGCAGAAGATATCTAGGTGCTAAACGCTCCCAGCCGCTCCTTCAGTATGGTGTGGTTTTTTCATCATTGCCTCAAGGAAGAGAGGACAGAGGACTTCTGCCTGCCAGAAAGATAGGACAGTACAGGGATAAGAGCAATGGAGACAAGGCTGATATAGGAGGCAAGGACTGGTTTTATTTTAAGGACTTTTACTTAGCAGAAGCATCCACAAAAGTTGCATGAGCAAAGCCAGGAGAAAGATGAACCTGCACAGAATCATAGAATTGTTAAGGCTGGAAAGACCAATAAGATCATATAGTCCAACTGCCAACCCATGCCTGTGACCACTCTAGACTCACTCAGTATGACATCTTCACTTTTCTTGTAAACCTCCATGTTTGGTGACTCTACCATCTCCCTGAGCACAAGTAGAGATGGAAAACTGAATTTTGTTCTCATGTCTATTTTTATAAATCTATTGCTCTTGACAAGGAGAAGTTCTGGATCAAGTCTCCTGGAATTTGATTCAAAAGTAGAAATAATCCTTTTACAATTTTTTTTCTACTGGGACAAGAGATCTGTCTAGGGAAGATGTAAATAGATCCTGGACCTGTCCTAGAACTAACCTGACAGTGCCCTTGATTACAACTGATGCTCTCTTCACGTTTACAGATAAAAAGTTTACAACAAACTTTTCAAAAATACATCTACACTTATCCTTAATGGGAGATGAACATGAAAATACTTCTGAAGCTCTTAGGACATCAGTAGGTGAAAGATCTGTGTAGGTGCCTATTGAAATTCACAGGTCATCTGCTGTTAAAAGCATCACAGCTCTGTTGGTTAGAAACCTCTTCCTCTAGACTGAAGTTCCGTTTCCAAATTGTCTGACCTTTATCTCTACATTTGATGAGTTAAATCGGTGTCACAGCCCGTGGAGCTGTGAGGTTCCTTTGACAGAAGCGCAGAGCCACTGTCAGTTCTGTTTTTCATGCTTGAGGAGCTCACCGCTCCTGTAAGGTGCAACTTGCACTCCCTTCACTTGCAACACCTCAGAGCAGAGGGGAGAGCACAGGGGGAGGATTTGGCTCTCTGAGATGAACAGAGAATTGGGTTGTGTGAGGTGTGATCTTATGGGTGGCAGAGGGGTGAACCAGAAGACAGGGTTTATTTTCACCTCCACCACCTGCGATGTACAGAGCCATTGCTGGGGGCAGCCATCAAACCCCAAGCAAATCCAAAGTGCCCTCTGAACAAAAGGCTAATTCAATTTAAAATGGATTTGCACTCTTGCTACAAGACACTTGATTTTGTAACAATCATTAGCAGCATAAAAATAAAAAGAGCATCTAACACTGATTAACATCTGAGTCATGGATGTCTGGGCTGTATTACACCAGCTGAGTTTAGCTATTCAAATGGCACCATGACTCCTCTGTAATATTAAACTTCTTTGGCATCATTTACCGTCCCTCATTCATTTGTGCATATGCTCAGCGCATGGTCCCAAAGCTTGCACAGTGATTTTCTCATACATAAAAGACACACTGACCTTTCATCAATAAGATTTGTATTGTTATTTGACAAGAACAATGTGCTCAAAGAACAGGCTCACAATAGCTTCTAATCAATCGAGCACTCTGTGGAAATAAAAAATGACAATGGAACCTTCAGCATTAAATAACCCATGGTGCTGGAAATTAATCAGGAATCTGGTGTACTTGAAAACTAATGTGTTTTTAATAAATTGGATTTGAGTATCACTTAGAAGCCATAGATTACCAGCTGAGTGGAGGCTGTTTTGATTTGCACTGATAAAGTCCAGAGGAGCTTGCCTTTATATATATTCAAACCTTTGAGGCCACTACAAAACTGCTGTGCTTAGGGGCATTTAAGCTGTGTGGATACTGTTCTTTTAATACAAGCAGAACACATGCTTATAAATAAACCTAAGTCTCTTATCTTGCTCCCAACTATGCCCGAACAACCCAAGGGTTAATAAAAACCCTCTGAAAACCAAATACTTCCCAACACACAACAGCTCACCCTTGGAGGAAGAGATGAAAGAGAATGAAGAGCGCGTGACATAACTTAGCGGTGTTATGGTTTTATGATTTTTGTTGTATTATTGATATTCCACATCATAACATCATGTGGTGTATTGGGAGTTAAAGAGTTAATGCTCCAGCTCTGTGGATCCACGATAGTTCTGGGTGTACCTGTCTCAGAAGAGAAGAAGAACTGCATTCCCCAGAGGACTTTGCAGTGCTATGCATTTTTACATATTTCCACCCAGAGGGAAAGATAAAAACTGTCTGCGGTCACGGGACACTCTCTTCCCTTCGGGACCGAGCTCGGCAGTGGGTGTTTGTTGCAGCCGTCCGCCTTCAGCGTTAGCGTAAGGCCTTCGGTTTATCGGACGCTCTCTCTCTTGCTCATTTTATTTGATTCATTTGCCTCAATTCCAATTATATTATATTGCGTTATTTTCCTTTCTGATATCTTATTTAGTAAATTAGCTTTCCTCCTCAGATCGTTGCCGCTGTTTTGTTCCTATGCCCATCTCCCTTCTCCTTTTTCCCTTTCCCCCTTCCCCTTTCCCAGGGTGTGGGCCCGTGGGTCCCCTGCCTCAATTGTCACGGTACCGGGTCAAACTGTCCCGCAAACCGGTGACAGGTGTCACCGGTTGTCTGAGCGGAAGGATCGTGGGTGTGACACGAGAAGAGAGGGACAAGACCTCACCAGAAATAGCTCAGATGGTAGAGGACTCCCATATTTTCAAGTGCTTGCTACAATGCTAATGTTAACTCACTCCTTTGAGCAGCTGGGAATGATTAGCCCCTCTTCTCATAGCTTTTTTTTTTCTTGATTCAAAACGTCCAATGCTCGAAATGAGGGGAAGTTAGAATCACAAAATCGTTAAGGTTGGAGGATGCCATTAAGGTCATCCAGGTCCAACTATCAGCCCATCAAAGTTCTTCTCTTTCCGTTTGCTTTCAGCACTTGCTATCTACCTCCCAGCAGACCCTCTTCCCCTTTTCCTCTATCCTTTTGTTCCAATAAAAATAGAATATTTCCGAGAGTTGTCTTGTTATCAGATTAAGGTTTGAACCCCCTTTCACCAATCTGCTGCTTTAGTGAGATGGTCATTGAGGTCAGGAAAAAACAAACAAACAACTTAATACTGTTACTGGGATTTGGCTTATAAGGTTAGCACATGTAATGATAATTTCAGCTAATGAAGTCTGCAGTTTTAACAGCACAAACATAGACCATATTTGGGGGAGTCCTGAGATTTTATCTGTTCTACTGCATGGAACAAATAGTCTTAAGTGACTGAAAATGCAAGAGACTGTACCTCAGAATTACATAATAAATCTCCTTAATGATGAGAAAAATTTGTAGAAAACCAAAGTCTGTGGAGTGCAGAGTAAGCTTTCTAGTCCCTTCCCACCACAGGAGAGCAAAGCAGACAAAAGGGAGATGCAACGAATTCAAAGCTGAGGAAAATAAATATTTTTGTTTGTCAAAATTCTTTGCCTTTTTATGCAACAATGCCCCATCCCTGGAGCCATTCAAGGCCATGCTGGATGGGCCGCTGGGAAACCTGATCCAGTGGGGGACAACCAGCATATGGCTGGGCTTAAAACTGGATGACTTTAAGGTCCTTTTCAACCCAAGCCAATGTATGATTCTGTTATTCTATGATTCTATGATTCTATTTTATCAAGGATTTCTTAGTTAATCTGCACTCCAACACAAAAGGGGATACACACAAAATTTCAAGAAGAACTCAGAATATTTATATTTAAGCTTCAGAGCATAACCGATGTCCTCAGTCTGAGAGGATGAGAACAAACTCTTTCCAAGACGGATTAGAGGTCAGAGCTGAGCCTCTTGGGAACCAGCCATCACTGGCTGCCCTCACAGACAGCATCAAGAGTTACATGACCTGATATCATCTACAAGAGTCCCCGTGTAGCTATGACAGACTTCTGATTTGAATAGGAAACTCATTCTTTTTCAGGACAATTGCCTCCAGCATCATTAGATGCAGAACTGGGAACATTACATATGTTGTTCTCATCTGAACCAACCTCTCATTGACTTCAGTGGGAACTACCACTCTAGCTTACGGAGGATTAGCAAACTTCAAAACAAAACTCCAAGCCAGTGTGATTAATTCCTGTTGATCTCAGACAGAACTGTGAGCTCAGAAGGGAATGAGCCCCAGCTTCTGTGGTTTCTTGTCCAGCCCAGCCATGCATCCAGACCTCTCCTCTACAATTAGACTGATAATTAAGAAATAACAGCAAAATATAAATGGATAGTTTATGGCTAGCATCATTAATATCAGGGATAAATTGAGCAGTAATCTGCAAAGAATGTTATTACTATTATAAAAATAAAGATCTGTCTCCCCAGCCAATCAATTCAGCAGATATATACCAACAATCAAATTGTTAAAAATGACTTCTATAAATTACTCAGTCTTCCATCTAATGGAGCTAGAAACAGCTGTGAGACAATTTAGAGCTGATATAACCATACGTCGGGAGCGCTTTTTCATCCTGATGCCTTTCCGTTCTCTTCAAAGCTGTTGTATTGTAGCAGGCATCTTTGTTTAATGCACCCATGTGAAAACAGACTGTATTTCACACCATGGGTTAGCAGAGTAATTTTGGCAGAAACACTCAAGAATATATGCATTTTATATGGGTGGAATAATTCAATTTCTTGCCTATTATTTCAGCTATGCAGTTACAATCTCCTTAATTCTTCAATAAACCCTCTGGGTTTGGGGGATGTTGCTGTGTTTTATATTCTGCCGTACTTCTTTCAAATGAACATGGAAAGACACACAAAGGAGCAGTTATAATCATGTATTTTTTAGTCAAGTATACCAGTGATTTCAGCTAAAGCAGAGCAATTTAGCACCCTGCTTTGGTCATGGAAGCACAAGCCATGCGGCACGTTCATGCTGCTGATGGTTGGCACTTGGGGCTGATCACAGGCCTTATAATGGGATTTACAAGTGGCACATTTTCCCGCATGCATCTTCATCCTGGCTGTGCTCCAGAGCAGTGTGCTCCAGCTGGAAGCCACCAAGTGGCACTTTGATGCCTTTAAGTTACTATCCGTGTGTTAATGTTTGGAAGGAGTAAGGTCAAATTGGTATTTTCCGTGTTGGCGGCTGCATGGATTTCTTAATGGAATAAATCACGGAAATCCTGGCTGGGGAGAGCAGGGACCTTGCTGTTGTCCATTGAAAGCTGTTGTAACATCTCTGTCAATCCAGTCCTGGGAGTTGCATCTGATGGCCACTCCAATGGCTTTCCCAGTCCCTGAGAAGCACTTTACCTGTTGCTTTTCAGAAAGCTCTCCATGAATTCTGCTCTTCACTATGCAATAAGTTCTTACCTCTCTGCATAAGGGCCTGGGTGTATTGTTTCTCCTTGAAGACAAACCACTGCCCAGATTTTAGATGCCCGCAGAAGAGGAGAGCTATTTTTTCTGTCTGAACTCTATGTATATGTACTATAGGTTCTCTAAGTGAAATTTGGACTGTAATTTGAGCACTGAGGGACTCAGAAAGATCCTTAGCTGTCAGTAAGAAGATGCTGCCAAGGTCAGCTTAATGCAGAATGGACATCAGATGGGAATGAACCTGAAAACATTCTGGCTGAAGAACTCACCTACATGCCAATGCAGATCTTCCTATTTTTTTCAGCTCTTTCTAAATCTGTGCAACTCTAATGTTGGTTTGAATTAACTTTTCATGCTCCTCATTTCAGACCTTAAAACTAGCTCCAACTTCTTCAGCTTTCTCTAGTCTGATCCACAAACCTCTTCCTCCTCGTCTGTTTTAATTCCAGTTTCAGTAACACTCATCTTCATGAAATACACACTCCAAGGTTCATCTATTGTCACGGTGTTACCTGTGACAGTGACCCAAGGGAAACCGAGAAGGGAGAGAGGAGAGAAAAAGAAAAAAACTGCGTCAGTGGCCACGCGGCTGCCCGAGCAGAACCGTGCACGCCGGGGGGAGGGGGAAACAGCGGGAAGAGATGGGTCTACAAAAAAACAACAGCACGATCTGAGAAGGAACGGTAACTTTATTAAATCTAATAAAATATAACAATTGAGAGAGAAATGAAGCTTCCAAAACAAAAGCTGTGAGCTTACGTGTCACCGGTTTGCGGGACAGTTTGACCCGGTACCGTGACAATTGAGGCAGGGGACCCACGGGCCCACACCCCGGGAAAGGGGAAGGGGGAAAGGGAAAAAGAAGGGAGATGGGCCCAGGAACAAAACAGCGGCAACGATCTGAGGAGGAAAGCTAATTTACTAAATAAGATATCAGAAAGGAAAATAACGCAATATAATAATATAATTGGAATTGAGGCAAATGAATCAAATAAAATGAGCAAGAGAGAGAGCGTCCGATAAACCGAAGGCCTTACGCTAATGCTGAAGGCGGACGGCTGCAACAAACACCCACTGCCGAGCTCGGTCCCGAAGGGAAGAGAGAGTCCCGTGACCGCAGACAGTTTTTATCTTTCCCTCTGGGCGGAAATATGTAAAAATGAATAGCACTGCAAAGTCCTCTGGGGAATGTAGTTCTCTTCTGAGACAGGTACACCCAGAACTATCGTGGATCCACAGAGCTGGAGCATTAACTCTTTAACTCCCAATACACCACATGATGTTATGATGTGGAATATCAATAATACAACAAAAATCATAAAATCATAACATTACGTTAAGGAGGATTTGCAGGGGAAGCACACGTGCTGAAGCTCCATGCAGCTGAGAGAGGAAAGCGCCCAGGCAGAGTGCAGCCTGGCATCCGGTGCTCCGTCCCTCTGCTGCTCCACCACAGCATTAACTCCTTAACTGTGTGCATGATGCTCTGATGTGGAATACCGGCATCAAAACCACAAAACCACAACATCTATCTGCCTTTCCAGTTATAGCTCCACATCTTTTCACTCCCTCCTGTCTATGCACATCTCCTGCATTAATTTTTCCCTCCCCACTTACATCCATCCAGTGTCCTTTGACTCTGTGGAAACTACTTTGGAATTATTTCCACCTGAATGAATGTACAAAAATTTACTTCTTTTTAATCTCCTATCATGATATTTCCCTTTGTGTTCTCATTTTCTTTCTACAACTTTTCACCTCTCTGGTTTCTCTGCTGAGTGATTTCCTCTCTGAAAGTACCTCCTTCTTCCTCTCAGTTGTTCCAGTGTTTTGGAATCCTTCTCCAGGTTTTATTTTTCCTATCAACTGATGTTTTTTGTCTGAGGCAGGATTGAAGCTGTCCTGCATATCTTGCTAGCATCTGTATTCTTCCACCTTCACCACCTTCTTGAGGTCTCAATTTGAACACTATCTCTTTTGAAGAGCACAAACTATGTGCACTATTTATCCACATTGTCAGACCTCAGTTCGTATAAGGGGCGTATTTATTTCATCATTCATTTTTGTCTTTCATCTATTTTCTGTGGTTTACTGCAGTGTTATTTGAATTTCCACTCGGACACTTCAGAAACTGTACTTTTCAGATGGAACTTCCCAGAGGAGTCACTTTCTTCTAAACTCTTGCTGTTACCTCCGTTAACCAATACACCTAACAACACAATTTTTTCTCCTTCCTTCTGGCTGATTAAACTGAAGATCATGTTTGACTTCCCTTTTCTCTCCTATTCCACTTAATGCTATAGACTCCCCCCCACCTTATTTGTCCTGACAGCTAAATTACCTTCCCACCTTTCCTAAAGCAATATGCCACTGTCAATCTCCTCTTCATCAGTCCCTAAAAATTTGCTATTGCAGCACTGATGACAAGGCAGTTTCTTCTATTGGAACAAGGTATGTTGGGATGTGCAATTGCTGCTGAGAGACTGATAGCCATGAGATTCCCGATCTGTATCCTGTACTGTGTGGACCCTCTGGACATGCTGAAATGCTTCACTTGCTTTTAATGACTTCTGAGGAAGTCAGATGCTTTAGAGCAGATTACAATGCACTTAACTCTAGTGCAGGTTCTGGTTGGTATTCCCAGCTAGGAAAAGGCAATCATGTAATAGATTGCTGACTTCATTGTAAGCATCCCGAGCACATCTATTTGGGGAAAGGTACATCTCTTTCCTGCAAAACATCCAACAACTTGTTTTATGACTGAAAGTGTGACAAATAGTAGTCGTAATTTCACACGTCAGCTGGCAGAAAGCAGTAGCTCCCACATGTGTTCCATCCAGACAGAGTCAGGTATCTTGCACTGTAGGAGGTGTTTAACCCTTAATTCCACCCAGACCACATTGCTCCCAGAACTGTATTTACTGCTTCCACAAGTGGGTAATTTAAGTAATAATGCTATAACCTAAACAATTCTGAAGTGACAGTTGGAACAAGCATGTCACATTTTGATAAGAAGATGCCAGTGCCTTTCCTTTCGTTCAGCTTCTCTAACATGCCTCCCCATTAGAGATGCCTGTCTTGGAGTAATGCCAAGAGCTGCCGGAGTGAATCAGAAGTGTCAGTGGTACCCTACTGCCATTAGGCCAGCACAGTAGGGGTAGTCTTCATGGACATGCTTGACATACTCATCAAAGCAGCAGGTGCAGTGTATGTGGACATTGCTTAAACTTTCAGTAGTAACCAAGCAGTAGAGAAACCCAGGATAACAGCTGTACAAATAAAATGAGGAGGAGGGGGAAGAACAGCATTCCTGTTTGCTGCACTGATACTGAGTCAGAGTAGTATTGTTTAGTAGTTATTTTGTATAATACCATTCTTATACATGTATCTATGTACCAAACAGCCCAGTGAGGTGGGTATTTACCTTGACTAACTTGTCTGCCTATTTCTACAGGCTGTGGAGACAGACTGGTTGCCCAAGGGCAGTGTTAAGGAACTAAATGCTTTGAGCTATGTGCTGGAGAATCCTCTCTATACAGAAAAGAAAAAAAGAAAAAAAAAAAAAAGGAAAGGAAAAGGAAAAATTAGTTTCCCAGCTTGTATGACTTACTGTGGAAATACAGATAAGGAGTATATGTTGATAGTACAACCACTGTAATAGTGCTATGGTCTAAATAGAGATGTGTTTGTGTGCAAAGTTAAACACACCAGTGCATAATAAAGTGCTTCTTGTCATAACATGTCATGTTTGATATCATTAGGGCCCAAGCTGATGTGATCCAATCTACCAGACTGTAGTACCCTAACGTTACATGCAGGGAACATGCAGCAGTATGTCAGTGCACTTAGTCAGATGTAGAACAAAAGGGAACTCTTCTCTTAGCATCAGAGTGTTTTTTGTTATGATTTGGGAACTACACAGTGTTTTTTTGTTATGATTTGGTTTGGTTTCAGTTTTGTTGCTTTTTATTTTTATTTTCATATTTGCAGTTAGAAGTGGGGAATAATTAATTTAGTCAGAACAAAGTAGACAACCCCAGAATGGATGCTCTAACGCTAGATTTTGTGTTGTGCCACCACCTTTTGCTTTCAAAACCCAGAATGAAAACACAACGTAAAATCACATTTGGGAGGAAAAGACAAATGGAGCATTTCCTATAAGGTAATGCATTACATTAGGAACCTGATGTCAGCATCAAATGTGCTATAATAATCTCAATTCAGAAGGCATCAGTGGTTCTGTTACTCCAATTTATGCTGTGAACTGGGAGTCTGCAGTTGATATAAAATGCATCTCTATTATCAGTTGCTAAGGGACTTGGCAGAGGATATTGATGAAATGCTATCATCTTTTAAAAGTCTTAGAGAATGGGAGGGGTGCCTGAAGACTGGAGGATAGCCAGTGTCACTCCAGTCTTCAAAAAGGGCAACAAGAAGGATCGAGGGAACTACAAGCCAGTCACCCTCACCTCTGTCCCTGGAAAGGTGATGGAACAACTTGTTCTGGATGCTGTCTCTAGGCAACTGGAAGATAAGAAGGTTTTCAGGAGTAGTCAGCATGGGTTCACCAAGGGGAGGTCATGCTTGATCAACCTGGTAGTCATTTATGATGCCATTACAGGCTGCGTGAATGGGGGGAGAGCAGTGGATGTAGTCTACCTTGATTTCAGCAAGGCATTTGACACTGTCTCCCACAGCATCCTTATAACAAATCTGAGGAAGTGTGGAATAGGTGAGTGGATGGTGAGGTGGGTTGAGAACTGGCTGACTGGCAGAGCGCAGAGGGCTGTGCTCAGTGGTGCAGTGCCCAGTTGGAGGGCTGTACATAGCAGTGTTCCTCAGGGGTCAGTGCTGAGTCTGGTCCTCCTGTTCAACATCTTCATCAATGACCTTGATGAGGGGATAGAGTCCACCCTCAGCAAGTTAGCCGATGATACAAAGCTGGGAGGATTGGCCGACATGCCAGAAGGCTGTGCTGCCATTCAGCAAGACCTGGACAGGCTGGAGAGTTGGGCAGAAAGGAACCGGATGACGTTTAACAAGAGCAAGTGTAGAGACTTGCACCTAGGGAGGAATAATTGCATGCACTGGTACAGGTTATGGGATGACCTGCTAGAGAGGAGTTCTGAGGAGAGGAACCTGGATGTCCTGATGAATCATAGGCTGGCCATGAGCCAGCAGTGTGCCCTGGTGGGCAAGAAGGCCAATGGGATCCTGAGATGCACTAAAAAAATCATGGCCAGCAGGTCAAGGCAGGTGAACCTCCCCCTCTACTCTGCCCTAGTGAGGCCTCACCTGGAATACTGAGTCCAATTCTGGGCTCCCTGGTACAAGGAAGACCGGGAACTCCTCCAAAGAGTCCAGCAGAGGGCTACAAAGATGGTAGAGGACCTCAAACACCTCCCTGCGATGCACCTTTGGCTGAGAGACCTGGGTGACAGTGCAAGTGATGGAGCACTGGCACAGGCTGCCCAGAGAGGTGGTGGAGTCTTCTTCTCCGGAGACATTCAAGACCCGCCTGGATGCCTACCTGTGCAACCTAGTCTAGGGAGCTGCTTTGGCAAGGGGGTTGGGCTACATGATCTCTAGAGGTCCTTTCCAACCCCTACAATTCTGTGATCCTGTGATTCCATGTCCGTTATAAAGAGACACAGAGAAACAGGGAAAATTGGGTTGTTATGATGGAAATATATATATGTATGTAAAGAGGTGCAGTTTCTCCTACTTATGCAAAGATCTGAATTTTGGAAGTGCACAGAAAGGATCTTCAGAACAAATACCTCAACTCAAAGTAAAGGTGCTTCTAAAGGACTGAGTCCCCTCTTCAGCAGGGATTGTTATGACAAGATAAAGGGAAATGGTTTCAATATAAAAAAGGGGAGATTTAGGCTGGATATAAGGAAAAAAATTATTATGATAAGCGTAGTGAAGCACTGGCACAGGTCTCCTAGAGAAGTGTAGTGTGGCCTGTCCCTGGAGACATTCATGATCAGCTTGGACAGGACTCTGAGCACCTGACTGGGCTATAGATGTCCCTATTCATTGCAGGAGAATTTGACTAGATGATCTTGGAAGATCTCTTCCAACTCAAACCATTCTGTGATTCCATTAAACAACCAGTGAACAAGAGCCCCCTCTTCATGTGCTCCATACCCTTCTTTTTACAGATCTCTATTGTATCTTTCCCTCACCCTTTTCCCCATTTCCCCCATACAGACAGGCTGTATTCCTGCCATGAAAACCATTCCACTGCTTGCCCCCTTTCCCTCAACCCTCTCTAGCTCCACATTATCCCTTCCCATAATGGAAACCATTGGTGCCATGCCACGGTCATTGAACACTGGGGATATCTTCAGAAACACTGTGAAGCTCTGCTGCACATGCCTAAGGGATAGTATGCATTGGCAATGTGCAAGTGGATAAGAAGAACACAGCAAGAGCAAGGAACTACAAAAAATCCTGCAAGCTGAATTGTAGCAGGGCCTTGTTTACGTTGAGATTTGGGGCAGTAGTATGATAGAAGAAGTTGAGTTTATGGCCAGTAGCACATATTAACAGCTAGGACGTATTGGCAACTGGTAAGAGAACTTAAGGATATGAACAGCAAATCCATAGCTGGGGGGGGAAGTACAGACTATGAGACGTCTTAATAACAAGGCTAGTGTAAAAATATAAGAAACAAATGGAACCTTTAGGATATACATGATGATACCAAATAAGGCTAAAAAAATTGGTGATTGTGGTTCAGGAAAATATGAGAAGTTTCTTAAATATTCAATTTTAATGGAAAGAAGTCAGATTTTATATTCATGTCTTAGTGTAATGAGGAAATACTTTTGATTTTAAGAGTGACTAGGAGGCATATTAAACAGTAACTATTAAACATACTTATATTAGAAGGCCATATAACTAGCTCCTAAGAGTATTAAAGAAATAACTGAAAGGCTCTCTAAGCCATTAAATGTGGATTTTTCATAAATCTAATGCCATTAGGAAAGCTCTAAAGGACTGGCAGAAGTTCATGCCGCCCTACTATCCTACAGGATAAGTGCAACGGCCTCAGAAGTTTTTTCTCTACAAGGTGGGGGGCAAGGTGGGGGGGATAGGCCTCTTATCCTGGGTACCAGTGATAGGATGAGAGGTGATGGCCTTACTTTGTGTTAGGGCAGGTTCAGGTTGGATATTAGGAAACACTTCTTCTCCAAAAGGGTGGTTAGGTATTGGAACAGGCTGCCCAGGGAGGTGGTGAAGTCACCGTCCCTGAAGGTGTTCATAAAACATGGAGTTGTGGCAATGAAGGACATGTTTCAGTGGGCAACAGTGGTGATAGGTGGATGGTTGGGCTTGATGAACTTAGAGATCTTTTCCAGCCTTAATAAATTCTATGATTCTATGCTCAGCCTGGGATAAAATTATAGTAAGGCTGCTATGGATTGCAATCAATACAAGCTTTTAAGGAGGTGGGATAACAATGGCAATAGGTTGGCCTTTTGAGGTCACTCTCAACCTAAGACATTCTATGATTCTACAGTTCTATCCTCTAATGACTTCCCTTGGCATCAAATAATTATGCATATAACTGCTAGGACTTCACCGTGAAATGACTCTGCAAATCACATTTGCAGATGACTCATGGAGACTGTAAATACTTCCTGAGCTAGAGTGACCTGGCCAGGTGGGCTTGTCTGAGCTTGCTTGTTAATGGAGTTACTGCAAGGTTGCAACTTGGGATGCATTTAGGAGCTTCATGCTTTAGAATTCTTAGCATATCTCCATGGCTCAGTGAAGAGTTCACAATAGAATCCAAGTGGGGTTCCTTTTCCTAACCTTTTCCTAACACCAACCTAGCCATCCTCTGACACAGCTCCTTGGCTGCCAGGGCACTCTGCTGGCTTGTATTCCACTTGCCATCAGCCAGAACCTCCAGATCCCCAGACACTATGAGAGGTTGCCTCTGTAAAGCTTCTGTGTTTTGTAGAAGGCTGAGTACATCTGAGTAAGCATGTTTGAGTAGGTTTGAATTATGGCTGACTAAGAAACTACATTGTTACAGATGATTTTTGTTTCTTTATTCACCTGTTGCTCATGATGAGTGAAATCAAAAAAACAAAGGTGTTCAGGCAAGTTCAGAGAATGAGGTGAGAATGTGTCAAAACAGCCAGGCAGCACAGCACAAGAAGGGCACCAGGGAGAAGTTCAGCGCCAGAGCTCTTTGCAAACCCAATGGAGAACAGTGTCAAGTCTTGATTGAGAAATGAAAGACTGTAAAATCACAGAATCGCAGAATGGCATAGGTTGGAAGGGACTTTGAAGACCATCTAGTTCCAACCCCCTGCTGTGGGCTGGTTGACTCCTACCAGATTAGTCTGCCCAGGGCCCCAACCAATACAGCCCTGAGCTGTATATGTCCAGGGATGGGACATCTGCAGCTTCTCTGGGAAAAAAGATACTAAACTTATCAGGTTCAATAGCTTCACTCAAAATTGTGGTGAGACAGATTATAAGGTGAAGAAGACTTGATTGCAACTTACAGGTGGCTTACCTTTTCTCCAGCAGGAAAACAGACAGTGAAAAGCAGGAGTGGGAAGGTAAGACCAATTTATGGGTAGGATTCATGAAGGAGCTTCACAAAACTGAAGGTTGTTTAAGCCCTTTCACAACCTCTGTCACAGAAGGTTAGAGTTGGTTTTGTATCAATACTGGAAAAAGGATTCTGATGTTTTATAGGTTCATAGGTTCATAAGGTTGGAAAGGACCTACAAGATCATCTAGTCCAACCATCCTCCTATCACTATCCCTACCCAACTACTAAATCAAATCCCTTAGCACCTCATCTAAACGCTTCTTGAACAGCGCTAGGGATGGTGCCTCAACCACCTCCCTAGGCAGGCCATTCCAGTGCCTGACCACTCTTTCAGAAAAAAAAATGTTTCCTCAGGTCTAATCTAAATCTTCCCCGCCGCAACTTGTGGCCATTCCCTCTCGTCCTGTCATTATTTATCAGGGAGAAGAGGCCCACCCCCTCCTCACCACAACCTCCCTTCAGGAAGTGGTAGAGTGCAATAAGGTCTCCTCTGAGCCTCCTCTTCTCCAGACTAAACAATCCCAGCTCCCTCAGCCGCTCCTCATAAGACTTGTGCTTAAAGGAATAGATTTTGTTGATTTCTTCATTTATTTTACCTATGAAAACAGTATTTTAGGATCATAGAATCATTAAGGTTGGAAAAGACCACTAAGATCATCTAGTCCAACCATCAGTCCCTCCCTATCAAGCCCACTAACCATGTCCTTCAGTGTCACATCTGCCCTTTAGGACCATCCCTCCATGCATGGTGACACCACTACCTCCCTGGCCAGCCCATTATACCTCACCTCTCATTCAGAAAAAAATTTTCCTAATATCCAACCTAAACCTTCCCTGGCACAACTTAAGGCCATTACTTCTTGTCCCATCGCTGTTACCTTGGAGAAGAGGCCAACCCTCAGCTTGCCACAGCATTCTTTCAGGCAGTTGTAAAACTTCTTTTCAGGTATTTCAGGATTTTACTAAAAACAAACAAACAGAACACTGGAGTTGGTTTAATAAACCTTGAAAGAGATAGAATTGGAAGCAAAACTTGAAGGAGATTCTGAAAGGTGGGAGATTTCTTCATGAGACTGTCTCACTTTTACTCCACTCAAGCCCTGGCAGTGCTGCTCATTAAAACTGTTCAAAATCTCCCCCCATGATCATTTATTGTGGAAGATTATGTGAAAAGTTATATAAAGGAAGGTGAAGGGACCTCGAGCTAGAAAACAAGATCTGAAGAAGGTCGAGAGACTTGTTTTGCAGTTGTCCAGACAATCAGCAAGACAGCAGATGGGATTATGGAGGACTGAAGAAGAACAGGACCAATGAGAAGGAAGAAGGAAGAGTGAAGCAGTGAATCAGAAATTGCCACTTGGCTGATGTGGCTCAATCTGAAGTTGTTTATCACAAAAGTTGCCCATAAATATTGTTCATGTTTGGAATAAATTGTTTTCATATAATGACTTCATATTATGAGTCGTTCTGAAGTCCGTGTTTTTCCTTCCGCAATTTATCTCCTCATTCACACCTTGTATTTCACACATTGTTGTAGTTCTTTTGGCAATTATACCCCCAAGTCCTTTTCAGCAATGCTGTTCACTGTCAGTCTGGGCTTTTTTAGATCTTTCAATAGATCTCGCAGAAGTACTTCAAGTGCTTTGGCTTTGACATATGAATGCCAGTCCTTGGAAATCTTCCACTGTGTGTTTAAAAACAGAACTAAAAGATCCATAATAGTTTCTGCCATGCAAACTGAGTTCACTGGTGTCATTTCACAAAAGAACATTTGTTTTTTAATTATTTTATTTTATTTCATTTCATGTTTTATCAATTTTCAGTAAAAACATAATTCTAGGGAGAAATAGAAAAGCAAGTTTTACGAAATTTTCTGGCAGAACTGGGCTATTCTAAACATTTCTGAATGCTCTGCAGTATTTTTATTTCATTGGAATTATAAGATCTGGGTCAGAACCACAAACCCATTGAGGCAGTTAGCCTGTGTGACATCACAAAGATGCAATTTCATTGGTGCGGAGGGCATGAAGTTGAAACTGAACAATGAACAGAGAAGTAACATGCATCTGACTTTCCTCTCCTTCTTCCACTGGATTCCAATGGTAAGTGACGTGTCTCCTAGAGTTGAGAAGACAAGAAAGGACTCATATCTCCCAATCCTTCTCTAACCATCAGATCACTTTAATAAAAATATATTAATTCATACAGATGGTTCAGTATATTCTTCCAAAACTGCCAAAAAACAGTCAATTTTTTTCCAGTTGTTTCCAAAAACTGAATATCTATGGGAAATAAAAAGTGCATATGAATTTACAGCAGGGTTTTTATTTCCCCTATTAGATTGCAGTACGGATTAAGCAGGTCAGTGCTGTGCTGTTCAAAAGTTTATTTACCTCACACTGTGATTTCTCCTTGAAAGAGTAAGGGCAGAGTAACCTTTGCATCTTCAAAAGCTCTGGCACAGCTGAGATTTCTCCAAGAGAAATTTGTGTATTGTTAGGTTGGCAGTGAGCCGCTCAATCCCGCAAGAGATTCAACTAATAGCTCAGGTGAGCTGAGAAGAGCTACGGTTACTCGGATGTTTCTATACTACATATCGTTAATTAATCTACTACAGCTTGCTCTTTTTGAACTATTGTAGATTCCCTGCTTATACAGTCTTATCAACCTAACCCTAGGGAAAATCAATTCCTGTAATGTACCTTATTATATTTAAATATATGTACAGAACCTGATATAGTACAACAGCAGTGGGGATGGAAAGAGACAAGGAAAAATGTGCAGAAAGGAGAAGAAAAAGAAAGGAAAAAACACAGAACTTTAATACATGAAGATAAGCCCTTCAGATCTGTCCTACTTCACTTTTTCCAAATCTACACCATTATAACCCAAGAACTTGGTCTGATGCTCCACAGGAAGACATTGCAAGCACCTCTTGTGCAATTTGGTGCAAACACAACCTGGGGACGCGTGTGCAAGTGTGAAATCCATGGCACATCTGTTACAGCCTTATCTAAGGATCCTGAAGTCTTACAGAAGTCCTTACGGTCCATACGTATAATACTTAATCCCCACTGTGTTGGCTGGAATACAGTATTTTAAAAGCAAACCCCAATTTCCTTATCAGTCCTGTAAAAACTGCATTGTTATGCTTTTGTGGTTATAAAGGCTGCTTCTTAAATAGCAATGGAACTTGATAGATTATCTGATTTGATTTTCATAGAATCACAGAACTGTTAAGTTTGGAAAAGACCATTGAGATCATCAAGTTCAATCCAGACTCATCCCCATCATATCCACTGACCGTGGCCCTCAGTGTCACAGCTACACGTTTACACGTTCCTTGAAAACTTCCAGGGACAGTGACAATAGGGACAATTTCCTTAGAGATTAGGATGACAAAAACAAACAAACAAAAAAAAAAAAAATGAGGCCAGAAGGATGATCAGTGAGAGCAGAGAACAGTCAGACTCCCTTTGGTCCTTGGGAAAATCATGGAGTGTTTCTTTTTGACTGTGTTTCTGGGCATGGGAAGGAGTATAAAGAAAATGGGAATGGTTAGCCTGGACTAGCCAAGCACAAATCATGGCTGAACAACTTAACCAAACTCTTCCTGCTGCTACACTGTATGAGGACAAAAGACAGTGAATATGAAAACAGGAGTGGGTTGAACTAGAAATAACTACAGTTTTGTCAAGAGCAGTCAAGTGGTGGAGGTTTTCCATTAAGGCTGTGCAGTTTCCATACTCAGAAGTTTTCAAGATGCATGTGTTAACCCCTGGGCAGCCTGATCTGATCTGAAGGATGACATTGCTTTGTGAAAGTTGAAGTAGAATTCTCCAACAGTTTCCTTCCAGCCTGAATGATTCTGTGATTTGTGATTTAGAGACTCTACATATCATAGCAGCAGCTAAGACATAGTGGCTACCATTGAGAGAATGGCAAATGCTCCGTTTCCATTTGGTAAGCACAACACTCAGAACATCACTCTTGAGGAATGAGGATGGAGATTCACATAATGAGAACCAAAATTTACTGATGTGTGGGCAGGCATTACATGGGATAATACTATACTGCAAAAAGACCTTAATCTGCCCATTGTTGGTAAATCTGCTCCTTTACAAAAGGATCATGTGTAGATTACCAAAAATAGGAATTGCATTAAATTCTAAGGGAGAAAATTGATTCTGTAGTCATGATTTTTACTTTCACTGAGCATGATGAGCAATGAACAGACCTATCAAGGAGATTAGAGGTGCAGGCACCATAAAAAATTTGTAAAGACAAAGGGTAGATATGGTGAGGGTGATTTTGCAGAGCAGATGGAATGGTTGGTATGAGATGATGGGTTGTTGTTGGTCTTTTTTGTTGTTGTTGTTTAAAATCAGTGAATTATTTAAAAGTGGACAATAAAACCCATGGAGGTTTTAATAGTTGGAGCTTTTGTCAGCTAAGTAAAGTCAATAAAGAGCACTTGTGTCTCATGTTGTCTCATTTTCAGCTATGCCTTCATATGAGATGGGAAATGCGTGAAGTTACCATAGCCAGATGAATTCATGAGACCTTTCCTGTGGTTCAAAACCATACTGGAGTAGATCAGCATGGTTGCAAGTGCTAGAGATTGGGGTAATGGATGTGAAAATGCAAGTTTATAATGAGAATTTGAGCACATGATGAAGACGTATCACACAGGTGCCTTTCAACCCTCTATCACAGCTTTGCCCCTCTGTTTTTCTCTTCATAAGCCAACTTTAGAGAAAAGGGATAGCAAGATCTAAAAGCCTTGCTTTGGCTTCTTTCCCTCCAATAACGGTGGCAATAACAAACCTGAGGTGCTCCCAGCCCTCCTTGAAGGGCTGGATTGATGTCCCTGCCTGGTTAGACCCAGCTGGGAGATGGGGAATTAGGCCTTGTCTTTCAATTACTGCTGTTCTGCTCAGGGCCGCACACTGAAGCCTCCCAGCGGACAAGTCCTTCTTACAGCTTATAATCTCTGAATTGTATTTGAAAATAAAGCTTTTAATTAAAACTGGCATTTCTCAGCTTCCCACTGGCAGCCGACATCTGCCTGCAAAGAAATATCCTTTGTGACACTTGCAGTACAGAAGCCCAGTGTTAAAAAGAGTAAACTAATTCTCCACTCTCCTGCCATCAGATGAGATGTGAAAGACAAGCTCCTCAATGCTCACAGCCATTAAAAATCCCACGGCATTTCACAGCAGCAAGAGGGTTAACCTCAGTGACCTGGCCAGATTCCAGCTCCAGTACTCTCTATTTCAAATCCCCTCCTCCAGTTTCTTCTGTGACTCGATCCCCTTCCCTCCTTGTGCTCAATCATTATGGGATGCTGTTGGTGCAAAGAGTTCAACAGCTGCTTGGGTGGCTCTGAGGCAATGGTGTTTTGTAGGTGGGCCATTCCCCATGCGCCCAGAAATAATACAGTGCTATCTTTTTGCAACCCTTCGACCCAAAAACAAACGTTACAAAAAACTGTGTGCCCAGGGCAAGATTTGGCAGAGTCTTCTGCAGCTGTCATGGATCATTTCAAGCCAACGTTCTGGTATAAGCTAAGAATTTCCGTAATGCCTTCTGCATTATCTTTCTTAATTAACATTCAAAGATGTAGAGAGTCTTAACAATACTGGCAAGGTTCTCTAAAGAATCAAATTCACAATGAAACAATCAAATCCTCTTAAAACATCTTTTGAGTCAGATGGGAGTCTTTTTGTGTTTTAAGTGAGGATCTTGATATATAAATTTATTTTATTGCGTCTCTTTCTCCAGGGGTCCTGAGGGCAAGGTTTTTCTTCTGTCTGCTCACAGTCCTGTAGTCTGATGAGGGATAATTGTCTCTTCTCCTCCCTACAGCAGACAGCACTTCAGGCATTTTCTGTACCAAATCTGTCATATGCAGCGTAATCCAGGTGAGGGAGAAGTTGGAGATGGCAGATTGGAATGCCTTGTTGGTAATATCTCTGATAGGCACTTTGGAGGTCTGCGTTGTGAGTTTCACAACTTTCATGGGGTCCTGGAATTCCATCCACCAGCAAAACCTGGCATGAAATAGTATGGATTCAACACCAGAAGATAAAAATCAAAATCTCTCCTCCTCCAGCACTGACAATCCAAAGTGACATGTAAGTCAAGGAAAAAAACAATAGACAGAAAACAAATGTGGCCTAGGGAGTTTGCTCATAAATTTATATGGCAGTAACACTGTATTGGATAGCCTCAGACAAGATATAAAGATCCAGAATTGTCTCTGCTAATGTATTATTTCCACCTGATACAGTGGAGATTACCTTGTAGTTATTTTATGTTTTTAACATTTTTTTTCTCCCATCATTAAGTATTCAATAGTTCTAATTTATCACTTTAATATTGAGTTGTTTTGGCATAGATGCTCGGACTATGAACTGAATTGCATCAACAAAATAGGAACGTCTGTGCATGTTTATTAGAGATCCACACCAAAGAGATACACACCCCATACTTATATCTACAATGCTTTGTGCTACAGTAATTACTTCTATCAAGAGAAAATTCAGTACCCCTTTTGTGAACTAGTGCTATGTGGCACCAGCTCAGCCTAAAATTGTTATTTTTAGTCCCCAAACTTTAAAAGCTACTATAAGAGATCAAGACTTCAACATTCCAGGTACAATTAACAACAAAAGGAAGGGACAGAGCAACTCAAAAACAGCCGAGAGGAACTCACCCAGGCAGAGCGCCGCCTGGCCCCCTCTGCTGCTCCACCACAGCATTAACTCCTTAACTGCCTGCATGATGTTCTGTTGTGGAATACCGGCATCAAAACCACAAAACCACAACATTCCACCCCTTATTTCACATCATCACATCATGCTTAACACATATCTATACATAACCAAAACAGTAATAACATAAGTTACATACAAACAAATATATATACATACATATACATGGAATTACAAACTGCACTCCCCCAGCATCAAATTCCCTTGTGGTACACACTGGACGTCCACATTCTTATCCATTACCCACCAGGTGCACCCAGGTCCCTGCGCAAAAACGGTTCCACGGAGGGGTTTGCCCTTCCCAGAGGCTGGAAGGACCCACACCGCTTTTCCCAACATGCTCCTCACATGTACCACAGGGACCTTATCTCCCTCTATGGTCTGTAGGGAGCTGGACTGTGTAGGACCCTCTCGGTTGACTGATCCCCTAGTGTTGACCAACCAGGTGGCTTCTGCCAGATGCTTCTGCCAGTGCTTGAATGTCCCACCACCCATTGCTTTCAACATTGTTTTTAACAACCTGTTGTAGCGCTCGATCTTACCAGCAGCTGGTGCATGGTAGGGGATATGGTAGATCCATTCAATGCCGTGTTCTTTGGCCCAGATATCCACAAGAGAATTTTTGAAATGAGTCCCATTATTGGACTCAATTCTTTCTGGAGTGCCATGTCGCCATAGGACTTGTTTCTCGAGCCCTAAGACGGTGTTTCGAGCGGTAGCATGGGGAACTGCGTATGTTTCAAGCCACCCAGTGGTCGCCTCTACCATGGTCAGCACATAACAGTTACCATTGCACGTTCATGGTCAGCACATAACGGTTACCTGTGCACCTGTGTCCACCAGTGCCTTATATCTTTGTGGCTCTAATGTGCCAGGCCATTTAATCCACACAGTCCAATACACTCTATTATCCCTTTCCCTCCCCTGGCTGAGGGCAGGGCCCCTCTATTGGTTACCTGCGATGACGGGAGCAATTTTGTTGATGGCTGATCTCTGCTGTAGTTCTCTCACCCGTGCTCGCAGTGCAGGAGTGGGTTTTTTATGCCACTTCCTCATGTCCTCTCCGTTTTCTCATAAGAAGCTCCACATGGCCCCACGTGACATGATGTTACTGCTGTCATTTGCTCGAGCAGAGAGGCGGTTGCCTTTGGTGGCTAAGACTTTTATCAGTTTAATCAATTGCTTCATCAGATTCTTTGGGTCATGCTCGTCTTCATCAGGTGTTTCCAATACTGACACAGGTTCATCCCTATTCATCAGTAATGATAGTTCCTCCAGTAGAGTTTTCTGTGTCTTCTTTATCTCATCTACTTCTTCTGCTACTGCTGACACAGCTGCAATGGAAGCACGTGATGGCGGAAACTGTTGTTCAAAGTTTTGAAGTGTAATAATCAATTAATAAACTGGGAGTCTTCTGTCTTGACCCTCGTATCTACGGAATGTTGCTACCAGTGTACTTGCGTACCTCTCTGGTGCTGTTTTTGAGAGCTTATGATATACATCGGGTGTACACCTTACCCTCTCAGGATCACGGTCCTGGTGTGGATTGTTAGGGACGAAATTGGGATCATATAGCATATCTACTACGGCTGTTTCTCTCAAAAATTGGATGCCTTTCTCCACGGTGTTCCATCTTTCCACCTTAGGCTCCAGATCATCTTTGTAAGGATATCTCTCCTTTACAGCCACTAGTACTCATTCCCAGAGGGTAGTGACTCCACTCAGACATCTACTAATTCCTCTGTCGATAGCTGGGTCTCGGGCAATGCTTCCCAGTTGGCGGGCTTCGCTGCCATCTAGGGACATGCTGCTGGCACCGTTGTCCCAACACCGCAGCAACCAGGTGACAATAGATTCACCCGAGCGCCGTACAAACTCCTTTCTTGAACCTTGTATTTCAGTCATCTTTAGGGGCCCGATGAATAGTGGTAACGGTGACTTCATCATCATCGTTGTCTTCTCCATGTCTCTCACTTTTCTTAGTGGTGTTTCTAGGTGGTGGTGGTGGTGCTGAGGAGGCCCCCTCACCTGGATCTTCCTCTTCTTTCTCTGCTTCTTCTTCTTTCCGTTCTAGGCACGAGGACACCCATGTCCATTTCTAGCCTTCCACAGGGGCAACCGACACTGATGCCAGTGCTTCCTGTGATTGGTCAGGTCTAACATGGAGGTTTTCATTTTTGCTTTGGACCTTGGTTTGGAAACCATTTCTCTCCAGAATATCAATTATGGCTCGATAAGCACAAGCCAAACCCCAAACAGTCTGTTCCTTCTCAGATCGTCCTGAGTCACATGGCTCCTTACCTAAACACTCAATGAATTTCTCAGGATCCCACAGGTGCTCAAGATCAAAACTGCATAACACCGGGGGTCCCCACGCTTCTAATTTCTTTCCTAATTTTTCCCACCTTCCCTGCCATTCAACACTCTCTGGTTTTGGGGAAAGCTTCCTCCAAAGGATGTAAATTACTGTTGCCAAGAGTGCATTCAGAAAAACAGATAACACAGTTGCCAGGGTGGCATCCTGAATATAGGTAAAGACCTGAAAAGAGTACCTGGAAACCAATCCAAATGCCGTATAGTCTGTCACATTAGCCAGGATGTTTAGGCAGGAGGCACGTAACCCCATCAGCACACTGAAGTAGCTGTACGCAGATATGACTCCGGTGCTGAACATGAGGAGCTTAAAAAGACGCCAGCATGCTCTAAGGTACACGAAAACCCTTAGTCCACTTAGCACCAGATTTACAATGGAGTAGAAATACTGCATTGCCCGCATTCTCCACCAAAAATTGTCGAAGTGTTATCTGTGACAGTGACCCAAGGGAAACCGAGAAGGGAGAGAGGAGGGAAAAAAGAAAAAAAAACCTGTGTCATTGGCCACGTGGCCGCCCAAGCAGAGCCGCGTGCTCCGGGGGAAGGGGGGGAACAGCGGGAAGAGAGGGGTCTACAAAAAACAACAGCACGATCTGAGAAGGAATGGTAACTTTACTAAATCTAATAAAACTGAACAATTGAGAGAGAGATAAAATTTCCAAACCAAAAGTTGTGAGCTTATGGTAAAGAGGAAACTGCAGGGGAAGCACACGTGCTGAAGCTCCCCAGCAGCCGAGAGAAACGGCGCCCAGGCAGAGTGCCGCCTGCATCCGGTGCGGAGCTCCGCCCCTCTGCTGCTCCCACAGCATTAACTCCTTCACTGCTGCATGATGCTCTGATGTGGAATACCGGCATCAAAACCACAGAACCACAACAGGTGATGACAACTGCTTTAAGCCAGCCAACCTCAGTAGCTAGAAAGAAAGGTCCTAGTGCAGCAGATCCATTCTGGACCTCACAGAAAAGCAAGAGGCAACACCAGAACAAGAGAAATTGTGTACACTAGAAGCTGACAATGTTAACTCATAATCCGAACGGTGTTGTACTAACAGTGCCAAGGAGAAATTAAAAGAATACCATCAGGATCTCAGGAATACCTAAACCTCTGAAATCATGGCAGGGAAATTGTAAAGCATGAAAATGAACCACTTTGTGTTGCTGCTTAGCAAACTGAGACCAAACTATTTTCGCTTTCATTCTCAGAGCCAGGTCGTTATGAGAAGGTTGGGACTTCAGCTGGCTGCGAACACAGTGCAAAAAATTGTCACAGCTTCAGTCCTATTAGCTGTAGGTGATTCAGACATGAATTCAGATATGAATCACTGATTGTGAGGTGAGCTCTGAGAGTCCAGCTACAGGACCAATGTGCCAAACCTGCACTTCAATGTTGACTAAGGCATGAGAGTGAGAAAGAACATCTCAAGGGCAAAGCAATTTTGGGCCCCACACTACAAGAAAGACATTGAGGCCCTGAAACATGTCCAGAGAAGAGCAATAAAGCTGTGAAGGCTCTGGAGCACAAATATTATGGGGAGCAGCTGAGGGAACTGGGATTGTCCTGTCTGGAGAAGAAGAGGCTCAGGGGAGACTTTATCACTCTCTACAACTGCCTGAAAGGAGGCTGTGGCGAGATGGCAGTCAGCCACTTCTCCCAAGTAATAGTAATAGGATGGGAGGCAGTGGGCTCAAGTCGCTCCAGGGGAGGTTCAGGTTGGATATAAGGAAAACTTTCTTCTCAGAAAGACTGGCCGGGCACTAGAACAGGCTGCCCATGGTGATGGTGGAGTTACCATCCCTGGAGGTGCTCAAAGAAATGTGGAGATGTGCCGCTGAGGGACATGGTTAATGGGCATGGTGGGGACAGACTGATGGTTGGTCTAGGTGATCTTAGTGGTCTTTTCCCACCTTAATGATTCTATGACTCTTTGATAAGCAGTGTTACATCATTCTGGTGTACACCGTGGGTCTCTTCACTTCCACAAGCTGCACACAGGTAAAAGATATGTGAATTGATAGTATCCCAGTAGAAGATCCAATATAGAAAACATACGAAATCTTGGAGGAAGAGAGTTAGCCATCTCTCATACCTGCCTACTGAGTGGACACATCTGCAGTAACAGCATGTTCCTCCATATTCAACAAAATGTGGCCTATGGCCTGTTCCATAATAATCTTGGTAAAAATGTTCTAGTATTTGTCTGACTTATGCATTTCTCAAAAGGACTTCAGTGAGAGAAGGAAGATTTATATTCTCTGGAGGCTATTCTGAAAAATAATACCCTTAAAATGTTTGGAGGTCCCTGAACAGAAAATTTGATACAAGTGGGCATTTCCCCACGGGATGTGATGCTTCAGGCCAGAGCTGTCTTTCAGAGAGGGTCATTTCATTAATTTAACCTCACTCTGCTACACTCAGGATTTTCTGCATTCAGAATAGGGCTCTGTGCTTATTCTAGACTGCTATTAAGAGATAAGAAGAGTAATCCAAATTTGTGTAAAGATCGGAATAGACAAGACCCGAGTTGCATTTAAAAAATAAACGTACAATCAGCATTTCTACTACAAATCAAAACATAACTCATAAAGTCTAAATCTTTCCACACGCTCAGCTGCCTGTGGAAGTAGTACCATTCACTTCTGCAAGTTCCCTTTGATTGACTGGCAGTGAAAATCAGAAAGGAGAACCGTCCTTAGACTGATCTGTGAGATAGAAAATGAATGATTGAGTGAAAGTTGTCAAATGCCTTGCTTGCAAGTGAGTATGAACAAACAAGTCTCATATTTCTTCCCATCTTAAGTGTAGAGTGTCACATCTCACCAGAGATTTTCTGGGGTGATGATTTTCTGGGGGTACAGTGTAGGAAAGCTTTTTTATTGTATAATCATTTGAGCTGCGTTACTGATGAGTCAATAATTAGGAATTTTGGAATACTAGGCTTTCAAAATATTAATTGTACTAACAGATTCCTGGCTTTCAGGTTCTGCTAGCAAAATATGAATCTGCTAACAAATTATTGGCTCAATCCTTACAGTATATATATATATATATTTCTCTATATATCCTTCCCCCCTTTTTTTTCTCTTTTTCCATAACAATAGTTCCAAACTCCAACAGGAGATTAGCCTGTTCTGGGTTTCATTCCCTTAGGGCTGAGATCTCATGAAGATGATTTTAATTTTGCCCTGCAGCATAATTTCCAACCCTGAGCTGGCTTTGAGCTCAGCCAGGTACAGCTCCGAGGGTATCTTAAAGCATCTGTCTTTGACTTGGCTTCACTGGTAATATCGACCCTTTTTGAAGAAATTTTCTTCTACAAACAACATTATTAAGAAAATATTCACTGCCTGATCTTACAAAGGGAATCAAACACTCCTCTCTCCCCTCTTCCACCTCAGCAGCACCCAGGACTGCTCCTGCAACACTGTTCCTGAGAACAAAACCTCACAAATGCTAAGTTGGCTTCCAGTGTCATCTCCAACATAATCAACTATTAAGTCAATTAAAAAATCCTTTGAAGTGATGCACAAGGATATATTTTTTTTAAGTATTCCTCATTTATAATTATTATTTCACTTGTGAATCTTCCACACTCCATTGAAAATGCCATATGGAAAACAAATTAGTTTGCTACTATGACTAATGTTTACTGCCACTTCTGCTCAGAAGTTTTGGGCCAAGTTTTGAAATCATCAGACCTTTCTCTGGCAAAACTGCTGGTGAGATCGGTCTGTACAATTAAAGTCAGAATTTAAGTAGAAGCAGTGCTATGGGAAATGGCATTATGCCTAACCTGGTCACCAACAGCAATTCAGGAATGTAATAGCAGGGAGTTCTTTATTCAAGCAGTGGCCAGAAGTATTTTATATGCTAAATATGATAGAATTTAAATTGCACTGCTTTGCTTGGAGGGGGATGATACATCTTGGTTGCATCATGTTGCTGATGATGGGGAGCTTCACGTTCTCTTAGGACCTTCACTGCCTTGCAAGTCATTTGTACTTTTCCTTAGCTCAGCCTCTCTATTTGCAATAGTATCATACTCTGGCCCTGAAATATGATTTCCTTAATTATACTCTCGTATTGCACCTGTCACTACTGTCTCATATATTTCCTCTTCACTTTGCTGTTCCCTGATCCTCCAGAGAAACACTGAGCACATTTTTGTCCTTGCAGTATTGCCCTTAATTTCACTGAGTGTAGAAGTTACTCACACAGAATAGTGACTCTCAGAGTTATGCTCTTCTCTTTTTTGAAGTCTGGCCTTAAATTGGATTTTCTCTCACCTTCTGCTGTGTTTTCAGTGTACTCTGTACTTTTTCCCAACAGTCAGTAGTACAAGAAAATCATTTATTGTCAAGGATTGGCCCTATACTGCACATATTTGCTCAGGTAGAAGTCATTGGCTCACCTTCCAGCCATATACAAAAGGTTATCAAAATAACTGTAAAGAATGGGATTTTCTTTCAAATGAACACTTGACTTCTGTGCAATTGGAAGGGGCCGACTAGATATGAATGTGTGAAGCATGCCAGAGTTTTTGGCTACTCTGCTCTGGGTATTTAATGAAAGCTTTGATTGAAGTTTCTATGGCTAAGTCCTGCATGAGCAAATTCTGTTCTAACCACCATATGGAATTCCCATTGGTGAGAGCTTATGTGGAGGATGTCATGAGAATCTGTATTAAAAAAACAACTTTGATTGCTAACAGAGATCAGAAAAGAGGACTTGGCTCTGTTCATTAAAACACTTAGTCATTCAAAGATATGCATACAAAGTATTGAAGAGTGTAGGAGTTTCTTAGGACTAAGGACTTCAGGGTTTTGGACTGTTTGTATCATTATTTCATATTATTTATTAATAATAGTAAGTCTAATCACTACTTGGAGGACAGGACAGTTGGCAACAATAACTGTTAGCCAAAATCATGACTGTTTCAAAACACCATCTGTTGATGGTTACCTCTAAGCAATGAAAATACAAATCAAACTTACATAGTGGTTGACGATGGAGCAACCTAGGACTTCAGTACTCTGTATGAGGACAAATGGCTAGGCATAGACTTAATTATTTAAAGGACAACTACTTTTTAGTGTTTCCATTTATTTCTGTGAGGATGTCTTGGCTTCTTTTCCCCCGCAGTCTTGTAAATTACCACATTTTTGTCCTATACAATCATTTACTATTAATCCTAAATAGAAGTATGGGACAGAAATGTCCCTTTTGCATCTCCAAATGCATCTTCCAATTATCACAGGCAACCACATAATATGGATTGGAAAGTATCCTGCTAATACTACCTGTGGAATCTTTGAAATCAAAGAAGACATATACATTTAAGGTTTCCACCCCAGAGCAAAGCCTAGTATTAAAAATAGGGCACAACATGTCAGTTTAACAGAAAACACAGTTAATGTTGCAAAGTAAAGCTCTTGAAAATTAGGGAATGACAGATTGATTGTTGCCATGGAGAAGTCCTTGAGAGCATTAATCACTGCCTTGAGAGCTGATTGAATAGTGTGTAGAAAAGAAAGCACGTGGCCACACGTGGAACCACAATGTGAAAGCAAAATATCACATAGCTGCTCATTAAAGGAGTACCATTATCCTGTACACTGAAGGTAGGTGTCCTGTGGAAAGAAACAGTATGGGATCATGTAATTAACATTCTACATCATGCATATGCACAGTGAATGTTCTGAGAGCTTGCTGGCATCTCTGAACATTTGAGCGCTTGACTATGAAAGGTTGTTCTTTTATGCAGTTGTGACTGAATGAAAAATCTGCATCCATTTCTCCTAGAAAAGATGTGCATTGACAGAAGATTTGTTATAGTTCATACTGCTTCATTTTAGCCCACAGGTCCTCATTTATAGTGGAAGGAGGGCAATGTTCAGACTACAGAAAGCACACTTAAGAACCTGAAGATTTGGGTCACGTCTTCACTGTATGGCAGGTGAACAACTTGTGGGTCTCTGGTTCTGGTGCCCTTGGTGTTTCAGGTGGGAGACCTCGTGGAGCACACAATGGAGCTGGAGATAAAAGTGGACCAGGGCTGGGATGATGATGTGCACGAGACTGGATGTACAGGATACTCCACAGAGCATCTTCCCACAGTGAAACACCGAGGACCTCTCTGCTCTGATACAAGCATACTGTATGATCTTGAGCAAGACACTTTTCTGTTCTGCATCTCAGCTTTTCTATCTGTAAAACAGGGGCAACAATGCTTAAATTTCCAAATGTCTTTGTGAGCAATGAGTAAGAAGATATTTAAGCTCAGTATGTTACATGGTTGCATTTATAATTTAATTAAGGATTTTTGAAAATAGCAATCTACATTTTACATGGCTGTTTTTGTTTTCCTCTCCCTGCTTTGTTCTTTATTTACTGTTTTAATTGATTTTGGAAAAAATCTTACTCTTTCACTGCTCTTTAATGTGAGCATTGGCTGCCCTTTACTCACCAGTCATGTTTAATATTCCCAAAATTTATTAACCTGTTATTTACAAACTGCCTAATCAAACAGCTTAACAAACAAGACTCAGAACAAGACAAAAGATCCTGTGTTAGTCCATTATTGAGTAAATAATCTGCTTGGGTCATGTATAATTAATCAGTCTGCAGTTTTACAAAGGGTTCAACCATTCCTGTCCATCCTGGCAAACAGTACAGTGCTCCGTGTTGTGGTTGTCTCTGCTGCAAATGCAAGCAGTCAGCTGCGTGCTTTCTTCAAGAAAGGAAACCAAAAAGCTTAAGAGTGGCTCTCTGGAGAAGGTAGAGAACTGTCAGCACAAACTGGAGACCACTGGGGTGTGTGAGTGGAAGGGCCAATGTGTGACCCTCTGTTCCCTCTGCTAGACTGAGTCAAACTCAGTGATGGACCAGACTTACTGTACTGGTAGCTGCCCATACTCGATACCCTGGCATCTGTCAGAAGGAATAATACTTGACTGAATTGGTGTGACACACTGCTTTGAGGCATATAAGCCTCAGCCAGCTTGCATTTCCGTAAGTCACACTTTTGGCATGGGCTGAGGGGTTTAACACTGGCAATATTGTAGCATGGTTTCCTGAGTTGCACTCTCTTGTATGCTCACACAGATCCAAGTAGACACCTGACTTTCTAAAGTGTGAGTTTGTTCCTTGTCTTCATCTTCCATGTGCCCACGATAGGCAGGTTAGTTGATGACAGAGAAGTCCTAGCAGTCACAGACAGTTTTTTAATACCAAGTCATTAAATCACCTGCTTTGACCTATGCCATTCATGGATCCCATTCCTTCAGTTTCAACCACTTACAAATAACTTCTGCCTTTCTGAGAAGGAACTTATGGCGGACACTCAGGTAGGAGCAAGAGGATTCACCACCTCCTGTGGGCTTGTCTCAGTCCCTTGTCGATCTGCAAATCACGTGACTCTTCTTTTAGCACCCATCTGCTGTCTACTTTATTCTCTTAGATTGAAAAGCTCCAATATTTTCTCTTTGTGAAAGTGCTTAAACGCTACAGTCAAATTACCCATCAATCTTATTTGTGTCAAGACAGAAACATCAAACTCTCTGTTTCATTTGCAGGCTTTGTTTTAACATTTAATGGTTTCCTGGACTCTTATTTGTACCACATCTACTTCTAGGTTACTGTTGCAGTGACCCCAGGAGGATGAACCACGGCCGCATCAGAATGACCTTAAGATGCCGATGCAAGGACTCAGAGAGACATCAATATGATTATGCAGCCAACTTTATTGCGCAGGTTACATACTTTTATACCCCTGAACACATGCTATTTTTAGAATAATTGTTAAGCAGTGGTTCTTGCTCTATCCTTGCAAGATAAGCAGTGTCCAATTAGTTGCTCTTCTCCCACACATACCAGGGCCATCAGGTTCCACCGCAGACTTACTCCCTCATCGTTGTCCTGTCAATCCAGTGATCCGAACGTGCTGTTTTGTTCGCAGTGCTCCAAAGATAAGCACACATAACCTCCTTCTCTAAGCCAGTCCTCCACAGATTACTTCTAAATTTTGGGTGCAGAATACTATTACTTGTGCTACTCATGCTATATGCAGAGGTAAATTCACTTCCTTACATTACACTATTCATGAATTGTCAAATCTCCTGTTTAATTATTATGGCACTTGACTAACTTAGCTGACAGCCCCTTTGAAGATTTTCTACTGGAAAAATAAACAGTGTAAATGGAACACCCTGGATGGCAAATAGAAGACTTTTCCCCATTGATTCCCACAGACTATGTCTTGTTTAAAGCTATTATAATGAGATAAAGGGAATGCAAGTACTTTTCAATTAAGTAAAAATGATCTCCCTTTGGGGGAAATTCTTCAAGAATATTGTGTAAAGAAACAATCCAATGCTACTCCATTTTCTTTTTGGATACATGAAATTAAGATCACTTGATGAACAAAATACTTCTAGCTTTGTGCAATTTCTAGCAAAATGATCATAGAATGAATCATAGAATCATAGAATGGCCTGGGTTGAAGAGAAACTCAAAAATCATCCAGTTTCAACCCCCCTGTCATGGGCAGAGTCACCAACCACTAGAGCAGGCTGCCCAGAGCCACATCCAGCCTTGCCTTGAACTCCTCCAGGGACAGGGTATCCACAACTTCTCTGGGCAACTTGTTCCAGTGCTCACCTTTCCACTCTCTTGTGTCTTTTTTGTGGTGCCTGGATCATCTCTGAGCTGAGTTTATATATCATTTGGGATGCTTGGGAGAAGCAGACTCCAGGTCCTCATGGAGAGCCTGTCCCTCCAGTCTGTATTGTTGTATGTTTCTGTGAAGCTCACCACAATCATCCTGTTTTTGCTACTTGGCCACCTTTCCCACTGCACAGGCCTGTTCCATGACTAAGGTGTCTTTCTAAGTGCTGAAGAAGCATAAATTATAAGCAGAAGTATCAGAGGGGAATTGTACATTTCAGCCTCAAACAGTTAAAGCAGTAAAGGAGGCATCTAATGATACGATGGAAGAAGCAGCGAATATTAACTGAGATTACTTCAAATCTTTCTCTCTTCAGGCAGAGCAGAAAGAATAGATAATGATCAAAAAACTTCTGAAAATGCAGCTCCCAGCCGTTGTGACTCAAGCCCCAGTGGAGCGAGGCCACAGAGACTATCAGTGCTGAGTCCTCGAGCCCTTGATGCTCTCTGCAGGAGGCCCTTGAATGTGCCTAAGATGATGCTACAGCCCAGCCAAGTTTTCTGATGAATAACTCCATAGGGGGCAGAGGCCTGTTGAAGGTCATGAAACGTTTCTGCTGACACTGATGTTAAATACTAAATCCTTCTGCTTTTGTACCAAAGCAGCTTGAACCCAGCTCTGTGCTGCAGTCCCAGACACTTGTCTATTTATGAAGGCAGGTGCAATGAAGCTGGCACAGAAGACCACCTCTGATAGGTAAACTCTGTCTTCAACAATCACCTGAATCCATGAATGCTTTTGTAGCATCCAGTACAACCCAGTTATAAACTTCCTCTACTAAGAAATTAATTTTTCTAGCCCCTTAGACCTTTCTGTATATTGAAGAGACAACTTCAGGAAAAACAACAATCCAAAAGATGAAAACAAAAAGCTTTGCTCTTTGCCCTGCATTGCCAGAAGCATTTTAATTTATTAAAAAAAAAAAAAAACACATAAAACTGAACTTTCATTCTTCGTTTTCTATAGGCTTTTAGAAATTGAAGTGAGGCTTCAGTTTCTGTGCCTGACTTGAAGACCGTTCTGTATGTCCAAATACGTTTGTTACTTCCAAGTATTTTCACTGCTCTAATTCTCTGTCCTTCAGACCTTGTCACATTTATAGTGTAGACTATACATGTGTAGTAAATGTGATTTCTACCATCAGTCAAAGCCCATGGGCTTTGTGCTGACCCAGTACTGCACCATCTCAGAATAGCTCTAAGCTTGCTGTGGGCTGAGCTTCCTCATGATCACAAATGTCCCATGGCCAAGGGACACAAGGATGAGCTCAGTGGCCAAGGGCTGGGAACTGGGGCAGCTCTAGCGCTGCATAGCTCTACCACTGGCACTGGAGGCCAGGGGAAAGGGTCAGAAGGTGGGAGAGGAGGATGAAGATGGCTGTGGGGGACCCAAGAATGAGGAGGATGAAACCTCACCACTGGCATCACACTCCTTCTGAGGAAGGCGTCAGAGTGGAGATGACTTGTAACCCTGACACTGACTTGGCTCAACCCTGATGCAGAAGGACATTGGCAGGATGAGCACCACACCAGAGATAAGGGGAACAGAGTAAAAAGGCTTTTCTGTGTAACAGTTCAAACTGCATTACTGATGAGACTATTTACAAGTTTGGACTCCTGAAATGTTACAGTATTACCTGGTTTAACAATTTCTTAGCTCTACTCAATAATACAAATTTCAGGGCAACAACGTTCTGAGCCTCTCATACCACAGACAGGTGATTAGGTTTTTCCTTGTAGGTGCCTTCATGGATAGCATCATGAACACAGGGCATTGTTTCAATAACCTGAACTGTCTGAAGGAATGGAGCCTGATTTCTTCAGTGCAGACATTTGCTTGTCTGTTAGACACTTGTATTAGGCATGAATTTCTTCCTCAGGAATACAGTTGCACCGGGTTGTTGAGTTATCTCTAAATATAGTTCAAGTATGGGTGCTTCACATAATTGTGAAGCTCATTTGAGTTTAAGGGGACCAACGTCTGGTGGGAGATATGAGCTGTGAAAGGGCCTTGAACTGTGCTTTTTGTGATCATACACTCAACCTGCAGAGCTCGTGCACCAGCACTGTTCTGGGCAGTACTGCAGACACCTCACGCTTGGCCAGCCAAGTAATTCTGTTGCCTGAAAGCAGCAGGAGATTGTTGTCATAAACTGGATGAACCACCCTAGGAGATAGACCACAAGCTTTGTTCTGTGCTCCTCATTTGAAGCAATCTGAGAAACCTATTTGTACAAGACATACTGGACGCTTTGAAATGTTTTCAGATGCTCTCCAATTGGAAAATAGGCTCTATAAAACTCAGAATATAACCTAGAATAGAAGTGATTTCATCTGATTCATCTGACCAGACACAGAGGAATGCATGAATGCACAGAGAAACCTGAAAGCAAACCATAGCCTAAGAAATGTATTGTCAAGAGTATGAATTCAGCTCCCTGCACAACGTACTTGCCTATGCCTGGACTGCAGATGTTTCCTCGTAACAGAAGTTCTAATAATCAGTTCTGCAAATGATAAATTGATATTTTTTTTTCCTCCGAGTGTTAGTTTTCTTTTAGAAGTATACCTGTGGTATGCTAATGAGGGAAGAAAGGGAAATACTTTTAGCTTATCCCTTGTGCCTGCCCCTGCTCTTGCCCTTGAGGAAACTACAACTCAGAAAACCCTGAAGTGGTGAAGGGAGGATGTGGGCACCACATATATACCTCAGGCACCTTTGAAAACCAATCTATTGACCTAACATCATGCTTTTGTGCCTTGTAGGAAGCAGTGCTTGGGAATTTCAGATTGACTCATTGCTTGGAATTGATCAAATCATACTTCTTTTTCATTCAGCCAGTCAGAAAGGAAGGCTGAGTTCATCAGCTGAACAGGCAAACTAGATAAGACAGGTTTGGGAAAGCATTTTTATTGTTCCAAAGACTTTGTATTCAGACATTATAGACTTGAGTAAATTCTAATTGTGTTCCTAACTCTACATTTAATAAATGGACCATGGAGAAGGAAAAAAAGGGCTGTGAGCAGTGGGAGGAAAAACAGGAAATGAGACCATGAATCAAACCTGGTCTTGAAAATGACAGGCTGGCTACAAATCCTGCAGCTCACTTGCTACTGATGTGAACCACACTAGTCAGACAAAAGTATATCAACATAAATAATCACATATTAATATGACATAATATTAATATATTAAGCTTGGAAGCCTACAGGCAAATCTGAGGGTCCTGAACTGCACAATATGCATTAACTAAATAAGTTTTGCATCAGCTTCCTGCAGATAGTGCTGCAAGGCATGGAACCCAGGCTGCCCTCTGTGGAAAGTACAGAGATCTCTGGGGTGATTTGTGTATAATCATAATCCAATATACAGTGTGTAGTAGCCAACAGGGAAATAAAGAATAATAAAATAGCCCAGGTACCCTAGAAATGATCTCGAGGAAGCAGTGGTGGTCTGCAGATGGGACTCATCACGTGGAGGTCTCAGACACCAACTAGAACTGAAGAACTTGCAGACTTTTCTATTCAGGTCATTGACGACAGGAGGAATGTAGGTACTATCAAAATCCTTCCATGCTGAACATTTCTAAGGACTAGATTACCAACAAGGGACAACCATCTGAAGTCATATGGTACAACACGCTCATGCACTGAGTGAACAGGATGCTCCTCTGAAGAATGAAAACTCACAGCAGGTGTGCAATGAGCCTTTATATGTCAACTCACCTATCAAGTATTGTCATGGCATTTTATAAGTCCTGAGACAACAATCTGAAATTTAATACTATCACGTTCCTGGGTTCATTGGGATTTATCTGTTAGTGAATGTCTGGCAACACTGTCCTTCACTACTCTATGACTTCACACTATAGCTAACATTTTGAGTATTAAGTGGTACGAGAACTATTTTGACTACAAAGGAATATGTTCAGGCAAGAACAAATCCAGACTGGACAAGAGCATTGCTTTTCAATGAAATCTCAGTTATTACCTGTCCATAGAAATGTCTGGAGTATGTGGAAAAGAGCACAGCAACATGAACTAAATGTTTTTAATCTAGTAAAATACTGTTTGTTTTTCAGATACACAATGAAATATTTGAAGTCCATCAGTTTGAGGTGGATTTTCAGCTTACACAATTCATAAATACTTTCAGGTTGAACAAGAATCAGAAGCAGTTAATAAGCTGGTACTGATTGCTATACTTTTATGTGTCACTTTGCTCTTGCATTATCTTTTTTTCTTAGTAGAAATGTATTCTCTAGTAAGCACTGAAGAGAACTGATATGAAAGACCAATGTTCTGCTTTGGCACTGACTTACTGAGTGACCTTGGTCATGTCACTTTATCATATGCACCTCAGAAAAGCTTTACTATGACTGAAGATTAGGATACAGGCATTTGAGGTAACATATCAAAACAAGCTTGACTTAGCTGCACAGAACTCCTGTAGATGGATTAACACTGCTGAGTAGTAACATAAATTATTCTGTGCTGAGCTCTTTTTTGGTTCTTTACTTACGTCTGCTGCTAGTTAGTTAGTTAGTCTAAACTAGGTTGTTGCTTTTTCTCTGCCACGGCACAGCCAAATCTGTGTACCACATTGATAAACACTCGTCTTAAAATAAGCATATTACTTTATGAGCACATATAAACCGTTTGAAGTTATACTTCTTTTTCTATTTCTATTCACAGATCACTTCTGAGAGTTGCAAAATAAAGATGATTTGTCAGTTGTTAATGACTTTTTTTTTTTGTCTGCAAATGCAAAGTAGCTTTTTCTAACATCAATTTGTAATAGTTTCCATCCAGCAATGTCCTTGAAAGAGCTCTCAGATATGTTTGACAGTCCACCAGAAAAGCTTCTGACATATAGATAGCTCTGGCCTGCAGCAAACAGTCTTTCATTTCCACCTATTATAGGGGAGCCATAAATTCTGGGGTACCTCAGCCATGCTTTTTCTGAAGTGAGTGAATGGACGCATTAAAATGACCCAAAGCAATTTGGGGTTGTAATTCTGACCATTTGTTCTTTAAGAATGATCTCTCCCCTTGCCCACAACTTATGCATATATTATAAGGTTCTGTAATTCCAAGTCATACAAAGCAAACATAAAAACCCACAGTAGGAAATAGGTGTTGCTAAAAACTTAATTCCTAAATATAAATCTTTCGACTCAGTGAGACATGAGCATTTTCTCAGAACTCTCCAAGCAGAGAACAAGACAAATATATTAGAAGAGATATATTCAGGATTGGAGAAGGCATTCCCACAACAGTTCCATAGATAACTGAATAAATACAATTTGACCCTGGTGCAGAAAAAAACCCACAATACCCTCAGCTGGTTGGTTGGTGCTCACAAAGAGTCAAGCCAAATAGATACACAGTCCATTTATTCCCTTAGAAGTTCACTGCTACATGAGTGTTGAATTTCTAATATTGACCCCTCATGAAAAGTCGTTTAACATTTATAAAGACAGGCATCAGCATTACATCACATACTTCAAGAGAACAGCTCACCTGTCCTTGATATATTTTCAAGCAATTTTTATTTGGTAGTAAAGTGGCTAACAGCCAATGCTTCAGCAGTATCTTAAGCCCCAAGGAAGGCAGATACTGCTGAAATGCTGGCTGACAAACACTTTAAATCCAAATAAAAATTGCTTGAAAATATATTGAGAACATGTGAGCAGGGCTGTTGATACAGCCAACATGATGTTTATATCTACTCAAGAGAAATGAAATGAGTCAGTTGACACAGGTTGCAGTAATCCATTGTGATCAGCAGTAAACACATTGGGACAGATGTCTTACAAGAGAGTGGAAGGGATCAGTGTTTGCAACCTACTGTAGCAAACCTGCTTTAGCAGGGGCTGGACTTGATGATCCCCACTGGTCCTTTCCAACCCCTACAAATCTGTGATTCTGTGAAGAAAAGACTTTGCAAATGATTACGGTTATTATTATTCTTCTCCAGTGCAACAAGTCCCAGAAGATAAGAGAGGCTTCACTGCACATTATATCTTGGCTAATAACAAGATGCAGTGAGCAGGTAAAATAAATGAAGAGGCCAGATGGTAGAAGAGGAAAAACAGTGTATATTCATATATGCCAAAAAAGACTTGGGGGTACTGGTGGATGCCAAGCTGGACATGAGTCAGCAATGTCCATATCCTGGGCTGCACCAAAAGCAGCTTGGTCAGCAGGTTGAGGGAGCTGCTTGCACTCCTCTGCTCTGTGCTGGTGAGAACTCATCTGGAGTACTGTGTCCAGATGTGGAGTCCTCAGTACAGCAAAGATGTGGATGTGTCAGAGGAGGGCCACAAAAATGATCCAAGGGATGGAACACCTTCCTTATGAGGACAGGCTGAGTGAGCTGGTGGTGTTTGACTTGGAGAAGAGAAGGCTCTGGGGAGACCTGAGAGTGGCCTTTCAGGATTTAAAGGAAGGGTATGAGAAAGAAGGGGACAGACTCTTCAGCAGGGTCTATTATGATAGGATAAGGGGAAAAGGTTTCAATCTAAAAGAGAGGAGATTTTACAATAACAGTGGTGAGGCACTGAATCAGGATGCCCAGAGATACAGTGGATGCCCTACCATGAGAGAAACTCAAGGTCTGGCTGGACAGAGCTCTGAGCAACATGATCAAGCTGCAGCTATCCCTTTTCACTGCAGGGAGTTGGACCACATGATCTGAAAGGGTCCCTTCCAACTCAAATGATTCAGTGATTCTGTGATATATACTTCCTGTGATATATACTTTTCGTGCCTCCCATTTAGGGAAGATAAATTCATAGATATTTCTGGTATTATTGACATCCAAAATGCAGTATGTTTTCTGAGGTTATGCACTAGAGAACGCCTTGTTCTCTTCTCAGGCCTCTCCCTAGCACAAATCTTTGCAGTTTTGGCAATCCAGGCAGGCCACCAGTCCCATCCAACCTACAGAACAGATGTTATCTGCAGGAGCAGCCAGATCTGAGTGAACTTTTTATTTTAGTCTGAAAACGTATTATGTGTTACTAACATTATTCATCTCTTGGAAAAAAGACTACACATCCAAAGGGGCAATGATAATTACCCAAGGGAGTTAATGGTCCAAGGGAGTTAATGGTAATTTTATAACGTTACAAAAACGGGTTGAGGTGCTAATTTGGACTAGATGTCCTTCAAAGGTCTCTTCCAACACAAACAATTCTATGTTTCAGGCCCAGGTTTCCAGCACAGCCCTGAGGAGCGCTCCCCACAGGGGCCTGCCCTGACCCACTGTTACATCATTGCTTTGGAGACGCACACACTCACGCGAAATCCAGAAGGCACCCTCACAGAAGGAACGTGCCACAGCGGGCCACGACGAACGGCACTTCCCCACATGCAGCCCAGCCCCACTCATATTCCTCAGCCTGGGGCCGGAACTACACTACCCAGCGGGCCCTGCGCGGGAGACCCGCACTCCGCCCCCTCATCTCCACGCTAAGGATCCTGGGAGTAGTAGTCTTCCCTCCCCCGCCCACATCGGGAATTTCGAGCTGGGAAAGTTTCTGCACCCTTTCCGGGTACCTCGGCGCTCTTCGGCGGATGTGCGAGGTTTCCATGGCTACGTCCCCGTAGCCAATAAAGAGACGGTTTCTAGGCGCGGAAGGCGGGGCGAAGCGAGGAATGGTCCAATGAGAGGCAGCGTTGTTGAGGGGCGCTCTGGCAGCGGGTACAGAGAGTCTCCTTGGGGCCGTCCCCGGCTGCGGCCTTGTAGCGCCGGGTGAAGATGGGCGCCAGCGGCAGTACTCGGCGTGTCACCTTCGAGGCGGATGAGAATGAGAACATCACAGTGGTGAAGGGCGTGCGGGTGAGAGCGGGGCTCCCCCGGGCCTGGGTGTCTTCTCCGGGACTGATTCTCCTCCGTTCTCTGAGGGGCACGTGGGGCCCCTGCGCTGCTCCTTGCGTCTTCCTCATCTTTCTTCCCGTTTTGCACCGCTACGCTGCTGGCATCAGTCTCCTGTTCCCTTCTCTCTTTGGGTTTTGCCCGTTTTCTGTCCCTCTGTTGTCCTCAGAAGCTTACTGTGACAGGGCAGCTGGCCCTTAGGCCTGCTTTTCAAGGGCAGGCAGCAGCACGGTTGTAGAGGGATGTATGACGGGGAGAACTTGTTCTGTTTCTTTCCTGACCTCCACGCTTCAGAGCTGTTGGTGTTCCTATGTTCCCTTACAAACTACGTGAGCCAGCAGTGTGCTCTTGCAGTCCAGAAAGCCAACAGTATCCTGAGCCACAGCAGCAGAGACCCCTCAGGGGTCACCATCCTGGGTGCCAGAAGGGAGGGAGGTGATTGTCCCTCTCTCCTTGTGAGCCCTCATCTGGAATACTGTGTCCAGGTCTGGGTCCCCCAGTACAGGAAAGATGTGGAACTGTTGGAGTGGGTCCAGAGGAGAACATGGGGTCCAGAGGATGATGAGAGGGTTGGAGCACCTCTCCTATGAAGACAAGCTGAAGGACCTGGGCTTGTTCAGCCTGGAGAAGAGAAGGCTCTGGGGAGAGCCTTCTAGTATTTAAAAGGGGATTATCAACAGCAGGAGAATCAATTTTTTACAAGGGTTGACAGTGCTAGGTCAAGGGGGAATGGTTTTAAACTAGAAGAGGGGAGATTCAGAGTAAGTGTTGGGGAGTTTTTCCACTCAGAGGGAGGTGAGGTGCTGGCACAGGCTGCCTGGAGAAGTTGTAAATGCCCCATTTCTGGAGGTGTTTAAGGCCAGGATGGATGGGACCCTGGGCTGCCTAATCACATGGGTGTTAACCAGTCCGTGGCAGGGGGCTGGAGCCTGTTGAGCTTTGAGGTCCCTTCTAACCCAAGCCATTCTGTGATTCCATGATTCTGTATATCCAGTTTTTAGTTCATTCTACAGATGCATTCATGTTCTTTACCAGTTTGTGGCATGCTGTTGCCTGTAACATAGCAGAGGATAGCTTGTGGCATAAGACACTGCAAAATCTTGCAGCATAGAAATCTATCAACAGAAGACACTCCAGCTCATAGCAGGGAATGATAAGGTGTCTTTTGTCCCTACTGATGAGGGGGAGTGTTGCACAGTGAATGATGATAGTAACTCCTGCTTTTATTTTTATTTTTGTTTGTCATACTAATATTTCCCTGTTCTGGATGTATAATGGTCTTGGTCAAATAGGTGACTGCTAAATTACTGTCACTGTTAATTTACAACAAAGCTCATCCTCTTGGTAACATTTGTGGTGAGCATTTGTAACTTTATTGTTGCCTTCAGCTGCTTCAATACTGGGAAGTAGTATTGAATTTTCTGTGAAGTATCCTAGTGAAACTTATGTAAAGTATCCTGTATCTTGAAATATTGGCAGTAAAAGCTGAATAGTATCACTGGTAATAGGGAGATTATAGATTCATTAAATAATGTTAATCAGCAGAGCATCTGTAAGCGGGTCTGTTTATATGTGTAAGACTAACTGTCAGGTTTAGTTGAGGGATTTGATATTAAGGCAAGAAATTCTATTGGATTATGGAGGAATTTCACCTTTTCAGTTGCCTGTTAGAGTTCAAATTTTAGCAAAGCCTCACTATCACAGACTTCTGCCAGTCAGAGACATCATGGTGTGAGGAACTCTCTAATGAAAAATAGTTTTTATGGGTAGTTAAAACATGTTCATGGAGTTGGTGTACAAGAAAGTTCTAAGTTGAAAAACAAGAACTTTCATGATACTATCTTTTCTGTTGGTTTTAGATTGCTCCAAAAATAATGCCTTCTTTTTATTTCCCTGGAGACTGCAACAGACACGAAGAGCACAATAACACTATTGAACAGAGCAGTATCTTAGCTGCAAATTGCAATTTTTCAACCTGGTTATGCTGTTGTCTAAAAAATCTAAACTAGCGGAAGTTATCTGTTGTTGCCAGTGCTGAAAGACACCACCCACCACCTTACTTTTCTTGTATCTACTGTTTGGTCTCCATGACGTTCAACAAGTATTGATGGATGTCAGTGGGTGCAGTTTTTTCCACATGGAGGAGTTCGGTTCCACCTCTGCTTCATACATGGTTCTGTGTGAGATGCCACTTTGTCAGGCTGCCTCTTTTCTGCCATCTATTGCACGGCAGCAAAATGTAGTGGAATATTGGTGGGAAAGTTCAACCTCTAGTGCCATGCCACCAGCATCCACCTCTGACATTGTGGACCCAATGGGCATTGCTTCCATGGCAGCTCTTGTGTTTGGGATGGAGTAGATGGGATGGAGTAGATCTGATATTGGGTACTACTGTTACTCTCAGTTTGATTCCATATAATGTGTAACAGTACTTTTGAGTGTGCACGTGTCAGCAGTAGAATGAAATGATTTGTTCTTCAGTCTGATTCTTTATACTCACAGATAAGTGCTCTCCCTCCAAAGGAGGGGAAAGATATTTGAAGTCGTTTATTTTGTGTTCTTATTTTGAAGCTGTATTTATTATTATTATTTTTTTTAAAGACAGTTTTACTTTGTTTTTGTGGTGGGTGGGGGTAATGGAAATGAAGAAAGAGTCTGACTGATGGGTTTGGGGGTTGTATTTTTCAGCTATCTGACAGTGTCATTGATCGTATGAAGGAACCTTCCTTGCCCGGCGGTAGATCGCAGTCTCAGCGCCGATCACCTGGTGCAGGTATGCTTTCATTGTCTGTATTTTAGTGGAGGGAAAAAAATGGAATGTGTGGTTCAGATTACTGTAACAAACTCATTGCCATTTCATTTTTTTTTCTGACATTAACTTCTTTGCTTTTGAAGGAAGAAGCAGTTGATAGGCTTTTAGATGCATTAGATTACTTTTTTTTCTGACTAACAGTAAAACTTAAAATACAACTGTTCTGTAGACTTGGTTTTCTAAGTTATCTGTTGTTAAAGGCTCTTGCTGTTTTTTTTTTTTTTTAATGGAAGAAAGCACGTACTAAACATTGAGTTCTGAAGTGAAAACTCTTTTGTATTTAATCAGCGCTGAATCTTCCTTATAGTGAGTTGTGGTTGAAATATGCTTAAGCAGATAATAACAGAATATGTTATTTTCCTATCATGGAAGGGCGAAAATGAGTCGTGTGCAGTTGGTGCAGACTGATGTCTGAAAATGATGGCTTTATTGACATTTCATACTTTGTTACTGAGGTCTGTTCAGCTCCACATATTCTAATTTAAAGTAGTTCAGCACAGTGAACATGATGTAACCACTGAAGGAGTGAAAATGAATGGCAGAGATTGGAGCTTGTGATTCTGTTTTTTGATTATGTGGAACCTTTAAGGTTCAGGGAAGGCTTAATAGCAGTTCTCTAGAAGTATTAATGATATCAGTATTCCTTAGGGCCTTCTGCCTTGCTCTTTATGAAACAAAACCCCAGAATCATACCTCCTGAGAAGTGCGTTAGAGGTGCACTGTGCAGCAAGACTTGAATGAATATCATCTTTCTTCCATCTGAAGCATAGAAAGTAGGTTTCCTATTGCTTAAATGAAGATATTTATGGGGTAGGTGGCTTTATCATAGCTAGTTTCCCTCTGTAGTCAACAGAAAGATATTTTGGGAGACAATTCATGTATTTTATTTGAAAAGTCCACTGTAGGATGAGACAAACTGCCCTCTAGGAGTACCAGAGTGAAGAGTTCAGTTGTCAGGGTCTATGGGCTTTGGGTGAACCCATCTCACAGTGTTTTCTAAGTAATGGCGTTCCCAAATGTTGCTGCTCTAGAAGTTGCTTTTCAGCTTTCTAAGAGATAGAAAGGCTGGTAGAATATCAGTGCTGAAAAAAAGCTTGTCACCTGGCTTGTGAAGTGTGGATTGCCCAATAAAATTGCTTAGAATTTGGTGCTTGTGTAAATGAGGTTTAGGTGGAATAGGACTGTAGTTTCGTGCCCAGACTGCCAGGTGGTCCATCTTCTCTTGTTTAAATAGTGTCCATCTGATGATTTAAATGTGTTTTACTGCAGTGGAGATGTTAAGAGAACAATTTATATGAAATAATATTTGTGCATTCTAGCTGTTTTCATTGTAGTACTTGTTGCTTTTCATCCTTAAACATGAGTTATGGAAATAGCCTTGTGAATAAGAAACTGGGTTTTTTGAGTTGTGATTGCAGAGATAAAGGCTGGAATGCCTCAGAAATTCTTTACTAATTCACAGTTTGCACCTAGCTCGATCTTCTGTTTCTCTTTGTGTGCTGAAAATAATGCTTTTTTTTTCTTTCTTTATTGGAAGGCTTAATGAATTGCTCAACCCTTTGCATGATTGGAAGATGTCACTTGTATTTTTGCTTTAAGAGCTAGTAATTTAGGTGAAGTGCTTATATTTATGCAGAATAATCAAGGTCATACCTCTGTTCCTACAATGATTTTTATTTAAGAAGATCAAATTATACTTAAGTACATGTTTCCATACCATTTATTCCTCTGTCACTGAATGATTTTTGATGAAGAATTACAAACTATTGTATTTCTTTGATGCTGTCAAGCTATTTATTTTGTAGCTATGTCTTAACTTGTCAGGGTCTGCACTTGTTTGATAAGGTGTTGTTATAAGAAGGACACTTGTATCAAAGCTTAGTGTTCTCATGACTTAATGTTTAACTAATCCGATGGTTTTTTGGTCTGGTTCCCAAATCTGGAGATCTTCCTTCTGCTGTGATGTGGTTGTGCTTGGTATTGGTTTCTTCATTAAGCCTCTTGCACTGGTAAGAGCTGTGTCTCCCATACCACTCCTGCATATAAATCTGGTTATAGTGACTTGTTTTTCCATCTGGGTGGATCACTCGCAGCTTCTGAATGGAGATTTTAAAGAATGGTGTTGTTTCAAGGCTGCTTCTGGATTCCTAGCTGGCTGACTTCAGAACTTGGCAATTTCTTAGCCTACATTTATATCATAATATATTCTACGTAAATAACATTTGTTTCTCCCTATAGGATTTTTTAATTTATGTAGACAATAGAAACAATCCTTAACTCAAATCTTAGATAGCTTTTGGTTGAGGAATAATTGATTGGGTTATGTGTAAAAGTGTGTATCTTGTTGCTTGCTGGTATATGATGTATTTATTGACTTGACTTTTGGGTGGGGAAATGAAATTGTATACATTTACAATGAAACCTGACAGCTAAATACGGCGTCTTAAAACATCCTAGCTTGCTCAGATCATTTTATGACTGTTGAGTAATATTGAATGCACTAAAATATTTAACAAGAGTAAAGTCTTTTCAAGTGTGTCTGTAATTCCTAAAGTAATATTGATGAAAAGTAATTTGGTCAGATGAGAGCTTATTATTTTTTTTTTAAGGATTCATTATACCTAAAGCTTCAGTTGGAACAGACAAAGGGAATGGTTTAATTCATTTTAGTATAGTGGATATCTGGAAAGCTAATAGTCTGTTATGAGCGAGTAAAAAAAGTAAGGTGATTAAATTAGCAAGTTTCTGCATCTCAGCTCTTTTTTTTGTTTGTTTTTACAGAAGCAAATTACACTGAGGATATAGCGGGTTGTTTTATTTATAAGTGTATTATTTGCTGTTGTTGCCATACTGTCTTTTCACGAGAAGACAGTAAAGGATCTGTGTCACACAGTGGTGTGTGGTAAGGTTGGTAGTGCTGGCGCCTCCTCAGAAGTTGGATTACATCTGGAATGGTTCAGTGGTGAAAGATGTATTCCACAGCTTTGTTCATTTGCGTGGAATGACGTTTTTCGTTGTGTACTCTGTTGTCTGGGTGTCTGTATCTTTTGGTGGAGTTTCAGGACCCCTTGGCGTATCAGTTCAGTTGGAAACACACACAGATGTATTGCTGAGATGGACAGGAATGTGTGTTTGAGGAATTAGATCCTAGGTAAAGATAAGATGCAGCTGGTATTTAACTATACTTCAGTAGAGCAAGCTTAAGCTTCCTCCAGCTTGTTAGTAGGATCCCATGGGAGGCAGCTCTGAGGAGTAGGCTCAGAAAAGCTGTCAGATCCTTAAGGATAAAACTCTTCCTAGTGCAAGAGCAGTCCATTCTAGTACTCAAGGGAATGAACAGATTTACCCTGAGAGCGGTCTTGTTAAACAGGGAACTCATGGCAGAACTCCAGTGTAAAAATGTGTTCAGCAGGAGATAGTAGCAGAGACTGACTACAAAAAGATGGGATCTGTCTATGAGGTAAGGATAGGAAGCGTCACTTACTTCAACCTTGGCAAGGCTTTCAGTGCTCTTACAATATTACTGTATCCTTAATAGGACATTAGGGTATGGATGGCCAAAAGACAAGCTGGATTAAAAAACTTTGATGACTGGGGTCAGCAAGTTGTGGTTAATGGGTCTTCTCTGCCTGGAGGCTGGTAACAAATGATCTACTGCTGGAGTTTGTCTCATTTAACAGATCTTATCTTCCAGAACATGTGTAAAGGTGGAGTGTGTATTCCTCAGTGCACATGACACCAGGTAGAGCCATACCATCAATATGCTCAAGGGCAGGACTGCCATCCAGGGGAACCTAGTCAGGCTGGAGGAGTAAGCCAGTGGGAGCCTCATGGAATATAACAAGGATAAATGCAAAATCCTGCACCAGGTAAAAAGCAATCACTTGTTACAGTGCAGGATGCCCTCTAGGGAACTAGATGCTGGAAGGCAATGTGGTGCATGTGAGTTAGCTCTGCATCCAGGGAGGTAAAGTTAGCTAACAGCATCCTGGGCTGTACAAACTGCAGCAAATCTGGAACAGCAAGGAAAGAAGGGGTTATCTTTTTCTGTTCAGTGCATTTCTGATTACATCTAGATTATTGCATCCAGTTTTAGACCCATCAGTGCTATGTATTGATCAGCTGGCTTGAGGTCTGCAATGGTCAGCTGCTGGAGTGTCAGGCTGAGGGAGCTGGGCTTGTTCAGCCTGGAGCAGAGAAGGCTGTGAGAACACCTTGTTGCAGCCTTCCACTGTTGAAAAGAGGATTATGAACAGGAGGGGAATAAACTTTTTACAAGGGAAGACAGTGCTAGGCCGAGGGGGGGATGATTCCAAGCTCAAGGAGGGAAGGTTTAGATTGTAAAGAACATCGTGTGACATGATGCATATATTCTCATTACTTCTGCTGCTGGTGCTGGTGTTTGTGGAGAGTCAGATGCTGGAGTTTCTTAGGACAAATATTTTAGGAGGCTGTGCTGTGTTGCTTGTGACTTTGAGCTGTTTTGTATTTACATGTTTTGTGTGTATCTGGAGGCTTACAGAATTTTGCTGAATTTATACTAGTTAAGCAAGAATCCTCTGCAAATAAATCCTTAGTTCTGTGCCCTTCAACATATTTGCTATTTTCATCTAGCTTTTTGTTGCAATAACACTTCTTTTCCACATAAAGCAGAAGATTAAGTAAATTGACATTTCTGTGATGGTATTGTATAACATTACTCTTATTTTTGGAAAAGAGAAAAAAAAAAGACTTAGAATTTAGAACAAAACAATATATTTTGGTGCCTTGCTGTTTGTCTTGCTGTGAGATACCTCTACATCTGTGACTGTTTCTTTCAGAGCCTGGCATAAATTCTTCCTTTGACAGTAGCCAAGAGAGCCTGGTCTCTCTATTTGGTAATATTTATTTTGTCCCTCTCTGTGTACAGCTTTGGGTACTTTTTAAGTAGTTTTTAAATGCAAAATCAATTTGGTAGGGATCCCCAGTCGAGCCTCTAATCATACTATTGTGACAAGGGTATATAATAAGAATTCACAGTTCTGTGATATTTCAGAAAACATTCTGCAGTCTTAAGGCAAATCCTGCTGCCCCTCATGAGGAAGTGGTATAAAACACATAGCTTCACCAGATCATCATTGCTTCTGACTCCCAGGCTATTGTCTGCTCAGGGTATGTGGTTTTTTGATGCTTAATTTGAAGCTGAGCAAACTGTCCTGGGCATTCTTGGCTGTGATGCTGTAGTGCTTACTGATGCTCTCACATGTCTTGGTATATTGCCATTTAGTTGTCACTGAGTTTCTTGGAGATAACATTGTTTTCAGTGATGTATATTGATATTCTTTGGGTTAAAGGTTCACTATTGATGGAAGTATTTTATTATCAAAAGGTGAAACGTCTTGTAATTCACTCGACTGCTAAAGATGCCTAACTTTTAGTGCTGTCACTCTAACAGCAAATCTTTAGCTGAGCCTGACATTCATGTCACTGGATTGCAGGAATATAGGGAATGTAGAATTATGCATGGGAGATGAAGTAAGTATTGCATAAATTTAAGATCTCACTGTCTGTGTGACATACAGGGTGTTCTGTGAATGCTTTCAGATGGTTGGGTATGTCCTTGTAAAATAGTACTAAAATTAGAAGGATAAACAGCTAACTAATGCAACCTGTACTTCTGGTTTTGCTTTCACGTGTAGTAATTGGGAGATGAAAGCTATGGGAAGGCTTAGTTCACTTAGAGTCCTGAAAATATGGTATTAGCTGCGTCAGAAATGGTGCATGGAGTTGGGTAGACCTGATGAGAGTATTGGAGAGTAGGGGAAAAGCCCTCGTGTAATTGTTTATAAGACTGGGATTGTTGAATGTGGAAAGCTTACTCAGTTGTACAGGAGCAATGCTTAGAACCTTGCAGATGTTTGTCATGGTTACAAACACATCTTTTTATGGTGAGAATGCGAGAGTTTCTGTGTCCAGACATGCCAATGTGATGCCCATCTGTGTTGGAAGGGTCACAATGAAGATCCAGGGAACTGTGGGGGAAGTAAGAAATGTTTCTTCTCAGGAGAAGTGATCAGGTGTTGGAACAGGCTGCCCAGGGAACTGATGGGTCAGAATGCCAATGTGGCACTGAGGGACATGGTTTAGTGAGTAGTGTTGGTGGCAGGTGGATGGTTGGACTTGGATCATCTTAGAGGTCTTTTCCAACCTTAAATGTTCTGTGTTTCTATGGTACTGGGAGTACGCTGTTGTCCCATGTGCTCAGTGTTTGTCAAATTGAAATGTATTCTGATTCTTTGCTGAAATACTGTCTTTGAGATCTCACCATGACTGTGCCTTTGGGCTGCCCACTTGAACTGAATTTTGAATGCTGCTACATCCTGGACTGCAACAGTCTTCTTAAGAGATCAGAAGCAGGAATTGTTGGGACTTCTCAAGCAAGTATAGTGTTTTTTAAGGTTTGTTCTAGCTTTTGAAGCAGCTTTGCAAATCATGTCCAACTTCGAGGTTTCTTTCTCTGAAACAGCTCCTTAAACAACTTCACCACTGGTGTTAGAGGTGCAAATGGCAGTGCCCCCACTGTCATTTCAGTGACATGAATGAGCACGAAGATGGTGTTGCTGGAGCTTGAGCAGTCTGGGCGGGGGGGAGAGCACCAAGTCTTCTGCATTTCAACTCTGGGGATTATACCATCAGTTAAGGGAAAAGCTGAACCAGGGTGATGAGTAGCACAGGTTAGTATATGAAAATACTATGTGGAAATTCTTGGCATGTTATCATTGAGTGCCAGAAATGTTATCCTTGTTACATTCAGTACAACAGTCCTTACCTTTCCAGGTATTAACTCTGTCAGTGTTTTCTCAGAAGTACACGTAGTGCACCATGTAGCAGTCCAAAAATTGGTTTGGATTGTTTTCTACAAGGTAATTTGTGTTGCTGCTCATAATAATTATCTTGAAATAATCCTTAAGTTTTCATAGACTAGATTTTTGTAGTATCCCTAGTAAAGAAATAGTATGCTGTTCAAGGAAGGATTCACATTTTTTTGTTCAAGAACACACCACTTACTGTCATAACATATAATAACAAAACCCAGAACATCTGGTAAGCCCCTGAAAAACCTTATTCACCTCTGAAGTGGACTGTGTGATATACACACACTTAAATATGCTCCAAGAATGGCATTTGTGTTATCATTATTCCAGAGTTTGGCATGATGCTAACTGAATTGAATGTTTTTGCAGTCCGAGGTGCTAAATGCAAAAGATGTCTCTCTATCTCTCTCTCTTTTTCTTTGTCTCATTGTAATGTTGTGTTGAACTTTGTATGAAAAAGAGGTTCATGTGTGGGAGGCATTTAAGGCTGGAATTGAAGTTATCACTCCCCCTGCTTTTCTCCTTCTGCTCCTGCTTTTGCTTTATTTGTTGTTTTTCTGTGTTGTAAAAGGAGCTAAAAAAGCCAATTCTGAAGCTTTTGGCTGTTCTGCAAATGTAGGAGTTGAATTCTTGAGAGCTTATGGAAATGAGTTGTTATGGTTTTTGGTTTTTTCCTCTACGTGCAGGTCAGAGTGAGAATGCAGATTTGCCACATGGATATTGTCAAGTATTAGGTGGGCATCTGATCTAATGAGAGGATCTCATTTTACAACTGATAAAGAACTTTGGATATTCCAAATGAAATTTAAGGAGCGAGTAGTCTGTATCAGGTGCTGTCCTACTTGTAAGCATATGTACATAGCTCTCAGGCCAAGGCAGATGCATTTGACAGCTAACTTCTTTTGTAGCTTTTTCTGTTACAAATGGCTTTCTGTGTTTGTGGCTTTTAGTGGATAGACAAAATTCTGCACTCATTTAGAAGTGTCAGTTTTTTTGCTTCCGTATATTCTTGGAAACAGGTAATTCTCGTGTGCTGCATACTGTGTGCTTTTTTGGTCTCAAGTGGATTTGTGAAAATTAAATTTCATGCTATTCTGCTTAAGGCTGTGTGTGCTCTGTTAGAGTTTACAGAGTGCAGGCGTTGGCTCCAAAAAAATCTTTGAGTAGTTGTGCAGTGCGCACATAAAGCAATTTTGTCATAGCTAGTGTGAAAAGCATAGCCAAAGAATTTGCTTAGAAATCGCTTCTAGGTTGAAGCTGTCTGCTTTTTAATGTTAAAAGCACAAGATTTGTGCATGCTATGACTCAATCTTCCAGTACGTAGGGAAAAAATCACGTGTAAAATCAACTGTTTGTTGTGGGGTGCGTGAATCTCATGTTAATTTCTAGTGCTGCAACAAGCTGGATTAAGAAAGCTGGTAAAATTATCTCAAAAATATAGGAAAAGAAACTAACCTGGGAAAAAGAGATTGCAAAGGGCTCCATGAAATGTGTACAAAATGGCATGCAATAATGAGTTTTAGGGCCTAAATGGTTATACGTTTATGCATGGAGGTGGTGCATTGCCACTTTTCTGGTGCTGAGCACTGAATTGTTTTGGAGTTGCCTCTTGACAAAGTTTGAGATCTTTGAGCAGAGCCTGGAGGAGCTCAGCCTTGGGCTGAACTTGGGGAAAATGCAGCCAGAATCTATCTTATATTTATCAAGGAATCTTGGGAAGAGACAGAAATCACAGTTCACATGTGCAGAAATTCTTGGTCCGTACTGAGAGTTAAATGTACTGAAGATTACCTGTGGTAGATGTGCTCTGAACAATTTAGTATTTCCTGTGAAATTTCAGCCTTTGACTTCTGCAGTCCGTGCTGTGTCGAGGCACCAGAAGAAAACCCAGCTATTTCTCCTTTGTCCTTCAGAGACCTTTCCTGGAATTAGGGGTCGAAAAGACCAGATAGCTGGCTGAGATAAAAGGGTATGTAATTTAAAGGATTGTTAGAGTAAAAGTCATTTGGAACAGCTTGAATAGTTTTGCTATCTTCAAGAATAAAATCAAAAATATTGATAGTCTTAATGGAGTAAAACAGAGAAGCAAATTAGAATGCTCTGCCTTTACCAGTGTTTGTCCTGATAGCTTTGTGCAAAGAAATTGTCCTTCTGCCATGTAGCATCCTCTCCAGTTTTATAGTAAAATATATTCCTGTCCAAATCTCCACTGACTACAACTGTCAATAAAATGAGAGTAAGCGGGGAACTGTTATAAGGGAAGAATGCTTCAAAATATTTGTAACTCAAGTCTTGGATGCATTGGTAAGAAATCATTTTAAATCACAGGAAGGGGGAGTGTGTTCTGAGTGCATTTTTTCTCCTCTTATTTAAAAATGCCACTTATAAGGTGTAATGTTACTCAGAGGTCTCCTTATCCTGTGTAAATAAGACTTGGTGGTTTTAATAGATTATGCTACTTTTCTTTCCATCATGCTTTATATACAGGGGATCTTCAGTGTGATATTAAAGAATACTTTAGAGGTACGGTTTATCACATTAAGATGAAAAGAGAAGCTTTGTTTTATTCTTTCATCTTCCAGCTGCAACCAAGTGTTACTAAACCTCTTCATCACTTGTCAGATCAGACAAGTTAAGTATATTGTATAGTGCTTTTTTTTTCCCCTGAAAGCTTTCTACTACTTGTTTTTTTTTTTTTTTTAGTTAAACAGGAGGTAACCACTTAGAGACATTTCTTCTACCCTGGGGGAGCTGTCTGCAGTTTCGTTTACTGCTACAATTTTATTTTTTCCTGAGATTTTTGCATGTTTGCATGTATACTGAATTCCTTGAGCTCACGTTCAGATATATCACTGAAGTTCTGAGGAGCACTGGACTGGAAATTTCAGATTTCAGGTATTGCTACCTGTTGTTTAAACTAAAAAAAAAAAAATTCATTCTTCCGTTCACCTTCAAGGTTTGTTGTGTATCTGTTATAATATCTTTGTATTTGTTCTGTCATCTGGCGGTGTTTAATGAAGCCAATTAGTTGGATTCTCATTTTTTTAGCTTCCTAACAGTTTGACTTCACCTGAAAAGTAGGCAGTGAGTCTAAGGTATTCACGTTTAGTATGGGTGAGGCATTGGGGTTCATCCTATCCTGTGAAAGCCTTCTATTTCTCCTTGTTCTCAAGAGCTCTGTACAGAAAGAACACAGATGAATAGTTCATCTGTGGTGAGTTTTTAATTAATTTCTTTTGCCTGTGTGAGAAAGGATAGCTTTATTTAAGGGAAGGGACTCAATGATTGCTGATGATGCTAAGTGACACTTCTCAACAGGTAGAGATGGCACTGAGTGTTATGCAGTTGTCACGGTGTTATCTGTGACAGTGACCCAAGGGAAACCGAGAAGGGAGAGAGGAGATAAAAAGAAAACAAAAACTGCGTCAGTCAGTGGCCGTGCGGCCGCCCGAGCAGAACCGCGCGCTCCGGAGGGAGGGGGAAACAGCAGGAAGAGATGGGTCTACAAAAAAATCTGAGAAGGAACGGTAACTTTACTAAATCTGATAAAACTGAACAATTGAGAGAGAAATGAAGCTTCCAAACCAAAAGCTGTGAGCTTACGTTAAGGAGGAATTGCAGGGGAAGCACACGTGCTGCTGCTCCACCTCAGCCCAGAGGAGCGCGCCCAGGCAGAGCGCCGCCTGCATCCGGTGCGGAGCTCCGCCCCTCTGCTGCTCCCACAGCATTAACTCCTTCACTGCTGCATGATGCTCTGATGTGGAATACCGGCATCAACACCACAAAACCACAACAGCAGTTTAAGTAGAAGAAGCAATATGTGCAGAATGTTGGCAGAAAGAATTAGAAAGGCGATGATTCCTACTTTAATCAGACACCGGAGGAAACTGATTTTTGGAGAAGAAGTACTGGATGATGCCTTGTGTCTTTGTCAACTAAGTTTTGACCAAGGACTGAGCTGTTTCTACTCCATTATGGCTGCACTCAGTTTACTTTTAATCTGCACTGACATTTGCAGAAGAGGGGGCAGAACATTGTAATGGAATAAAAAGTGAACCTCATACATTCCTAAGTTAATGGGAAACATCTTCGCTGACAGTCAGACTACTCATTTTCCTTAGGACAAACAACTCCATTAAAAAGCTGTCAATGGGAAGGGGTGGTACAGGAATTTAAACATCAGTCATTTTGAAAAGTTTCTGTTTGTGTATCTCTTTAATGTGTATATTTTTAATAAGTTGATTATGGTTGCAACAATTTAAAACATTTCAGTATGGCCTTCCAGTACCTGAAAGGGTCTTACAGGAAAGCTGGGGAGGGAAGAAGGGGGGGAAGGTAGCAACAGGATGAGGGGAAATGGTTTTAAACTGGAAGAGGTTAGGTTTAGACTAGGTATTAGGAAGAAATTCTTTAGTATGAGGGTGGTGAGACACTAAAACAGGTTGCCCAGAGAGGTTGTGGATCCCCCTTCTCTGGGAGCATTTAAGGCCAGGTTGGACGGGGCTGTGAGCAACCTGGTCTGGTGGGAGGTGTCCCTGCCTATACCTTGGGGATGGAGCCAGATGATCTGAAAGGTCCCTTCCAACCCAAACCAGTATATGATTTTTTTCCTTTATGACCATTTTCATTGTTGAGAAATGATCACAAGTGTCATAGTTTTGTTATTTAGTTTTCGTTTATTATTACAAGCAGTAATATGGGGCTCAATGCTGGATTGGAAATACTTGTGCTCCCATGTTTCAAGATGAACAATTCTGTAGCTGTTGATGATAAATGTAAAGCCAGTTTTGCTGAAGCTAGAAGAAGACACATAAGTGTTTTGTGGTTCTCCTCATTTTCCCAAATAGAAGCAAGTCCTCGCTCCTGTGTACAACCTTAGCACCCCTCATGTAGTGCTTTGACATTCTTCTGCAATTCCCTCTAAGTCCGTGATTCCGATTGACAATTCCTGCTAACAAATGCTGATTAATGTTCTTACACTTTGGGTATGGGTTTAGATTCTTTGAAAATTCTAGTGGTGGTCATCTGATTCTAGTCTCACCATCCTGATGATGAGACTGAGAGTGCTGTAGTTTGCCTCTGAGCAGAATAAACAAGCTCTGGAATTACTCTTTCCTCTGTGCTGATATAAAACATCCATGTTATCAGTCTGTTATTGTAACTTGGATGAATCAATTGGAGAGTAGGTGTGAGGGCACCACAACAGCTGTTAAAGATCCACTTATTTATCACCGCAGGCTTCCCTTCACATCTAATTTTAAGTGATTTCTTTCGGACTTCATACACAGATTCTATGCCCATCTCATTGATTGAAATCATGATTCAGTGTGGTTATAGTTATTCTTTTCCTGAATACTTAGCTTCTACTGGACTTTTATTTTATACTCTTTAAAACTTAGTGATAAGTTGTTGAATTAAACGTGCAAGATAGAAGTTTGTCATCTTGATTTATATTTGTATACAACTCCAAGCACTGAGAAATCACGTTAACAAGATCAGCAGGTGTATTGATGAGTGTTATCTTTGGGTAAAACACTTTCTTTCCTCTTTATCCTTTCATTAACCTTTATAGGTAACGACCTACTTTCTCTGTATGTTCCCCCCCTCCCTTCTGCGCTGTGAATGCCTTAAGGCCTTTCATATAACTTGGTTTTATCTCCTCTCTTTCCCACAATTATTTTCAAAGTCATTAACCAGTTTTATCCAAACTTCTCAGATTTTTCTGAAGAATAATGAATTCACTTACGCACTTTGTAAAAATTTAAAAACTGTTTGGAGACAAATGGTTCGACCACAATGTTTCCTGATAAGATCATTGATCACTATTATGTATTATAGGCTGCATTCATACTGCTGAACAGATTTGCAAGGTGAAAATAGCTACTGCTGTTCCTATAGACAGCACTTTCTCCCTTACTGTGTTTTGACCATTAAGGCTTTTTGTTGTGCTCCTAGGAATTTCCTCAAAAGGATGTGTCCACAGAGGATGAACAAAGCTCTTCACTGAGTGATGCTGATCTGCAGTTCAGTACTTACAGTGAATATTCTTCACCACAAACGCTCATACCTCACAAATAGTCTTTTTCCATCATAGTAGTTGTTGCTTGTTTAATTGTAGATCTCCCTCCCTGAATCTTGTACGTCTTCCCTTTCACCTTATCAGTGCTTAAATTGCTTTTTCTTAGCATCCTTTATCATTCATATTGCTGGATTTCTTCTCTGTCCCTTTCCTTGAAAAGAGCGTATCTCCTTGACTGGGAACAGTAGGATAACTTTGCAGTGTTCTCGAATGTGTACCCCCTGTCTGGAAAAACTTGGAGTGCTCCAAGGTATGGAGGCTTCCTGATGTCTATAGAAGGGCAGAGCTGGGAGTGTTGGAGGGGTTGCACATGCGTCACTGAGCTGGGGGATTTGGAAAAGCTTGGGTGAATAGAAAGAGGGGAGATTCTTTAGGGCAGTCATTGTGCCACGTGAGGTTTTGGAAGGCTGTGGGATCTGATGCTGCTCTTTGTGCTTCCTGATGCCTGGCTGTCACACATCTGAAATTTGGTATCTGGAAGGAGCTAGAAATGATGCCATTCTTCTAAAACAGCAGTGGGATGGGACAAATAAACAGTTGCTCTTCTCTTTAATAAAACAGAAAATGGATTTCTTAAATTTGCTGTGTCTGATGTTAACTTTCAAGTAACAGAGTAGTTACTAATTAGTAATGGGCACAGGTATCAACAAGTGATGGTGTTGGTATTGGGACAGTCACTTGGAATCAGTTTTATGGCATTACTTACTATGGAAGTAGTACTTATGTACATCAGGACACTGGGAGACCTGCAGTTTGTGCCCTGCTACAGGACAGGTAGGCAGAATGCTTCTGTAATGTACTGTGCAGCTGATGAGTTGATGCAGAGATACTGCGTGTAGAGCTTTGGGCCAGCTATAGAATTCACCTTCCTGGTTCAAACAATACAATACCCTGAAAGAAAGCAGGGTTACTGTGTTTATGAGAGAAATATGGCCCAAATCCACAAAAAGCCAGGTTATCATTGATTTTAGTCTAAAGGAAAATACTGCTGGTTGTTAGTTTTGCAAACCAGCGAGAATTTTCTTTGGCATTCGGAGCTGTGAATATGCAGCCAGCTTTGGAAATCGTGAAAGGGTTGAATGTCAGAAGGCTGAAGCATCTTCATCATGAAGTTGTATCCACTACCAAATATCAATCTGTGGTTATTTTTCGTTGTGTTTGTTTGCCTTGCCCTCTTTCTCCTGATTGATTGTTCCCTTTGGTTTGGTTTTGAATCTCTTTGTGGCTGTTAGAGAAGGACTGACTATTACAGGGCATGCTAAGGTCATTTGAAATTATCAATACTTGAGTGCGAGTGGAAAACACACACACACACACACATATCAGTTCAGATTGGAAAGTTAATTGAATATAGATACATATATTGAAAGACATTTATTTGAAGAGGGGAGGAAAAGGTTCCTTATAGATAGGTACAGTCATTTGTGTTATCTATGAGATGCACAGCAACAAAAACCAACTTAGTCTTTATCCCATTACATACTAATGATCATCCCGTTACATATTCATGATTATCCCATTCAGTCACCTTATTAGCCTTTACTTACCTTGTTTTGGAAGCAGTACCAATTTCTTGGGTACTGTGATCCACATAAATATAAAAGCAGGTTCTCCTCTGCCACTCAGGCAGTTGGCACATAGACATCTGACAATAAAATCCGATGCCTAGAGATACTGTGAGCTGATGTTTCCACTGACTGGAAGATATATGAAATTATTCTCAACAGAAGGCTTTTTTTGTCTGAGCAATGAGCAACTTTGTGAGTCTTATTCCTGTTGAAAGCTACTGCAATCTAGAGCTGTAATTGGCTAAAATTGACTTATCAGTGCCACTGATAGTGTGCAATTGCAGCTGGAGAACCTTTAAAGATGATGGAACATGAAAATGTGCTATTTATGTAGCCTTGATAGTACAGACGGTCCTACTCTGGAATGCTGGCATGGGCAATAGTAGTTCCTAATTCTTTGCAGTTGGTGGTGGCTTCTAAATCCCAGAACTGTAGGGGTTGGAAGGGACCTCTAGAGATCATCTAGTCCAACCCCTGAATGTAAAACTAGTGAGATGTTTTAGTGTATGCCCTTTTAACTTTTACACAGTTATACCTGACAGAGCACTGTTCCGAGTAGTGGTAGAGGATGTTAATTGAAATACACCTGATAAAATAACATAATTCTAGGTGTTTTATTTCCCCAACCTGCCCAAGTAAGAATTCAGATGAGGCTGACCATCACAACTTCTGTATCATTCAGTTCATTCCATCTTATTACTTTTGTGAAACAGTGTTGTTTTTTTTAGTAAGTTTCTTTAATATTGCCTAGCTTTGAGCCATAACCTTCAAGTTTATTATTTGTTAACAGAAACTATGGGTTCCATTGCAAATTGAAGTGGTATTGCAGTACGTAAAGGGGACCTACAGGAAAGCTGAGGAGGGACTTGTTAAAAGGGCAGGTAGTGACAGGATGAGGGGAAATAACTTCGTCCAGTTTAAAGCCAGATTTAGCCTTGATATCTAGGAAGAAGAAAGAAATTCTTAACTGTGAGGGTGGTGAGACACTGGTACAGGTTGCCCAGAGAGGTTGTGGATGCCCCCGCCCTGGAAGCATTGAAGGCCAGGTTGGATGGGGCTGTGAGCAAACTGGTCTGGTGGGAGGTGTCCTGCCTATGCCTTGGGGTTGGAGCTAGGTGATCTGTAAGGTCCCTTCCAACCCGAACCATTCTACGATTCAATTAAAGATCTATTTGGAAAACATTGTAGTTTATTAAAAATGAACCAGGTCTTTTCTGATTTCACATTGTTCTTTGTACACAGAAATTTGTGTACAAAATTCTGTGTACATTGTTGTTTTTCTCCAAGAAAATAAAAGGAGTGGCAGTAAATTCCCAGTGTGGTCAGTTAAAATACCTTCACTGTGATCTTATCAGCTATGAAGTTCTGAAACTAGGCAGCTTAAATTGTCTTGGAAGAACACTGCATCTTCAATCCTACTGAAGACAGTCTGATAAAATCCTTCCCATCCTTGTTTATTTTTTAAATGGTGAGTTATGGGACTCTGATGCTTTTATCTATTGTATTCAGCAACAAAACTCTTGCAGCTGATGCATAGTAGGAAGTACCAGCACAGACAGCTGAAATAACAAGTCTCTCACCTGTTGCTTTAAGTCTAAGGATGTGCTGCTAGTGATAGCTTCTTAAAGGTATTTGATTCTTCTATTTTTAATACATACAGAAATATATATGTTAAATGTTGAAGGCAACAAACTGGCTGACGGCAAAGTAGCTGATGAAATCAGTTATTTTGTGTGTGTATATATTAAGAAAACTTGGTTGAAAGGATTCACAACTTTGTAAAGATAATGACTTCAATTTATGTCGCTATATGAAGATTTATTGTAACTGACAGAGCATGAGTTCTTAGAGAAATGAGCATACGCTTGTACCTTACATTTAAATACCATTTTATTTAAATCAGTCCTGCTGGTGGTAAGTAATTTATTTTATTAGCGCTTGGGTGTTTCTAGATATTTACCCCATATTTAAAATTTCTTTTCTTGCTGTACTTCCCTATCTCTGTCCACCTGTTATGTGGAATTTAAGTTCTCTAGGACAAAAGATTTATTTTGTCATATCTTTTTTATTTCTATTTCTTTGCATATAATTCCAAGTTTGAAGAAAAATTCTAAGCAGAAACATTATTCAAGGCCAGGATGGATGGGGCTTTAAGCATCGTGGTCTGGTGGGAGGTGTTCCTGCCAAAAGCAGTGGGGTTGGAGCCAGATGATTTGAAAGGTCCCTTCCAACCCAAACCGTTCTGTGATTCAATGAGACATTTCCTTACAGATTTTTCGAGGGTTTGATATACTGCATTGAAATAGTGTAGTAGAAGAGCTTAGCCAATGGGAATGAATCTCAGGAATGAGTTAGTGATAGATAGATCTGGTAAGCACAAACAGATAGAAACCAATTGAAAGAAATGTAAGGCAAAGCCTTGCAGTCCAGCCTCTCTACTGTTTTTTCCAGACCACCCTTCATAAGTCCTCATTGATTCACTACTGGGATTTACTGCTGAAGTTACAATAATGGAATACTGAAAAGAAGATGTTCCAAATATATTATAACTAACTTTGCTTCGTTGTTTCTAGATCATGTACCAACTTACTACTATTTTAAATGAGTATAATTTGATTGATATCTGCATTTACATTGTAAAATAGATACTGTAATATATGCAAGAGCGCCTTTGGAAACTAAAATATTAAATAATTTTAAATTATGCACACTTAATTGCATTGTTTTTTGTATTTAATTATCCTATGAGCTTGCTTAGGTATTGCTGCACATTACCAATATTTAACAGTTAATACAAAATCCTGTCCTTGGAGGCACATGCTGTGTTTGTACTGAATCCCTGATTGCTGGAAGTGGCTGTAATTCTGAATTTGAATGGAAGAGCTGCTGTATATATTGGGAGCTAAATTTATATGAATCTGAAAACAGAATTTATGCTTAAGTATATTGTTCTTTAAAATGATATTAAAAATATTGTATAATAGGAAGACCAGTGCACTGTTTACAGCGCTTACTTGTTACCTTTTGTATACTGCTACAAGCAAACCCAGGCTCTTACAAAAAAATATATATTTTTTCCTTTGAATGTTATCATTGTTCCTCCACCAGAGTTTAGCACACAAAATATATTTTTTGCTGCCTTCGTTGCTATAGAAATCATATATAGTGGTTTTAAAACCAAAAATATTTCTGTTTTCTAGAGTATGCAATGAATAACTATATGACTCGATGATCCTTATGGGTCCTTTCCAACTCAAGATATTCTATGACTTAAGTTTTTAGGAATCCAGGATAAAGTTTCCTTGGCAGTGTTACTGATAGCCAAAGAGAACCAAAATACGTCATTCCACTGTTGAACTTTATGTTCCTAAGAGATTGGTGGCTCTGAGATGAAGTTTTTGTGTGTGCACAGCTGCACAGGGAGGTGTGAATGAAGCCGCCTTGCATCGCATTCACCATTGCTCTTTAACCTGGACCTCAAGTAGCCTATTTTGGGAAAGAGATGAATTTTGTTTCCATGGTTAGTCAGTCACTTGAGATAACTTCGAGAATGCCAGTAAAGGAAACAATTTTTTGATTAAACGAATAAGAAGTAAAATAAACACTTATTTCAGTCTGGTCTAGTGGAAGATACTGTATGCTGCTCGAGTGCATGTTCTGTATTTAGATGTCTCCTCGTTAGAAATGGATTCACAGATTAAATATTTTGTCTTTGCTGTCCTACTTAGCTGCTGTTGATATTGATGGGTTTTTTTGTGTGTATGATGTATGGAATTTAGATATAGTTCAAACTGCAGTGCTTATTAAGTGGAAAGATATTAGGTGTGTATGCATTTATAATCTTTGCATGTTGTGGATTTGATTGGACTGTGAGTGAGGAAACGTTTTAATTGCAAAAGACTCATAACTTATTTATAAGCCCATAGCCTGATGTCATGAATCCATCAGATTGCCACTGTGCTTTCTGTTTCAATATTTATGGCTGTTAGTGTGCTGTTAGGAATCTTCCTTGTGACATCTTCATTAACTTTAATGTCTACAAAGCTGTAGTTGTCTTTCCAGCTCCTGAGGCAGATGATGGGGTTGAAGCCAGCCCTAGGGTGGCTGTCCCAGGTGAGGTGGTTAATGCTCATCCTTAATGTGAACAGGGAATTGCTTTGTTGGAGCAGATCAATCAGTGGTTTGAATGGCCTAATGCACCGTTTGTCAATACCAGGTGCTACAGAGGTGAACACAAAAAAAATCTGTACTGATTAGGGAATATGTCCTACAAGGGGGGGGGGGAAAATAATTGCTACTGGTATTGAAGCCAGTCTTCCAACTCTACTTTATCTATTTTATAGTCTGTTTATATTCTTTGTTTTTTCTCACCTTTGATTTTACGTGATTTTAGTTCGGCTTCAACAATTTGAAGACACCCACTATTCATTTCAAGTAATACAAAACTGTCTTTTAAATACTGCCCTGTCAACATTGCTGAGAGTTTTTCAACAGTGTGTTACAGGAAAATGAATAGAAGCCATGAGCTGCCTGTTTTGCATTAGTTTTGGCCTTCTGTCTTCGCTGTGTTGAGACATCTCAGGTTTTCTTTCCATTATTTCACAGAATCAGAATATCAGTAATTGGAAGGGACCTTGAAGGACCATCTAGTCCAATCTCCCTGGTGGAGCAGGAACTTCTAATGCTTTTCCAGTAGGAAAGGGTTGTGTGGAAGTGCCATGTTTGCATGTAACTTCTGAATTTATTATTATTATTTCAGCTAAACCTAAAGGGAGCTCAAGGTCCTGGTGTTTCTGTAGATTTTGATAAGTCAAGGGCTGTGTTGAAAAGAGGCGTTACGACATATGTCTTGTTCACTGACCATCTTCGTTCAGCAAAGCTGAATGAAAAGGATCTAGTTATTTTCCTCCTTTATTTTGTAAATTCAGTCTCAGGATATTGTTTTCTTAAGTGTATTCTCTAAAGTATGTTTGATTGTATCAAACCTAAGTGTCTCTTAATAACTTAATGCACCTGCCCTTTCAAGAGGATTTAGTTAAGGTGCCTGATAGTAAATGCTGTTTCCATTAATTATTATTTTTTTAAAATCCCAAGACAAATGGGCAGACTCCTAGCTCTGCAATCTAGAGGTTATTTGATTAATTTCTCTGTATCGTATTTGTTGTTTCTCCGTCTGACCTTTTCTAAGCTGCAAGTATCTGCTTTAACTAATGCACGTTTGCAACTTTGGGTGCTGCCTTCTTGCTATGTTTTACTATCTTGTTGAATATTTGTTTTTCTATAAAGCGGCTTTAAACGAGAAGATATGAATCTAGGTCTCTTGATTAGAATGGACAGCAAGGGAAAAGCAAATGGAGGAAAATGTTGTCTAAATGTTATGAGTTGCATATATTCTAACACAGCAGTGTATGGTAGACCTAGAGTTACAGTTGCTGTTGTCTTCTCAAGAATTTTGCTTGTTGCAGAGTTCTTGGCTTTGGGCCCATGGTGCTGGTGGAAGGCTTCTGAGTGCTCCAAGATGGGAGTGAATTTTGTGTCTCTAAAGCCTCTGTAAGCTCTTCAGTACCCCTAGGAGCAATCCCTGAGGATTAAGGAAATATAATTATTCATAGTCTTTTGGACCCTGGGAAACATACAGGATGTATGCTTTATTTTTTTTGTCTGATTTTGAAGAACATGTGGAGAATGTTAAGTGACTTTGTACATTCCTGTAGTTCTAAGTTTTTCTATTTATTTTTTTCTTAAAGCAATTATATTACACTTTATGTAGATTATAGAGAACAATGTCTCTCTGTAAAAGTGGGACATTTTGGTCATTTTATTAAAACAAAAATAATTAGCATCAATGTGGAAATGCTGTTGCATTTGTAGAACTGTTGGTCTGCTTGTTTATTTCTCAAATTAAAACCCTACTGCAGTATGAAAGTGCTCTTATTTTGGAAGTTTTCTCTCCTTTCTGTTGGACGTGGCCGTAGATTTTAGCCACTAGATAGACAATGGCCATAGTTTATAGTTTCTTCTACTCTCTTAAGTCTTCCTTTTCAATGTTAAAGAAGCTGAATATACGAATACATGTATTGGCATGTCACTGAAGTACATAAAAATGGTTTGTTTTAAAATTGGTTAACTTACTTTTGCGCATTTTTAAGTTAAATTGTGTGTGTGAAGGGGAAGAAATGCATCATGTGTTTGCGATATACAGATGTTTATATCTAATAGAATATCAACACCTTTCAGAGGAGGAGGTGGCCAGATGTGAAAGCTCAGGTTCCTTCATCCTGGAGGCATCCAAATGGCAGAGTGCTCTCTGACAATCATTTCTTGGTCAGTGAAGCTTTGTTTTTACTTTCATTGTACACTTTTGTCGTTCGTGTCTGTGGTGATGTTACACAGAGCAGGCTGGTCAGTCTTTTAAGCACTGTGCAATCTGCTGCTAGAGCTGAGCAGGGTAATGAGCCTACTGGCAGTGCGGCTGGTGGCACTTGATTTCCATTATCCCGGAGAGAATACAGCTTATCAGACACCTATCAGCATCCACAACTCACATGCTAAGAGGACAGAGTTATTTCTGGGTACAGCACTATGGCTTTCTGAGTATAGTTCCCATTACTGACCATCTATCTAAATTATCTGGTGATGTGAACTGTGCATTAGCACATTCAGACTTGGTGAAAGGTAGAGCTGCATTTTACGCTCTTGTAGGAGCGTAAGGAAGCACTAGGGTGTAAGTGTGACTTCCTAAAAATAGTTGTCTGAAAATCTTCCAAGTTTCTCTTCTCTGGGATGCACTTCAAAATGAGTTTGACACTGATTACATTGTCCTGAAGAGCTTGAAAAGCTAGAGGTGAAGGAATAGCTAAGTAATTTTTTTTTGGCAGCTGTTATATGCTTAGTGTGTCCTGAATATGCTTATTTTTGCAGACTTACTTGTACTAGATCATAATATTATCTATTAGCTTGTTAGCAGTCTGGTTTTAACACACTGTAGTCTGAGCAGAGATTCACACTGTGGGGAAATTGTACCGTTTTTACCTAGAACAGTTCCATTTTTTTTTTCCTTATCCCCATTGTAATAAATTAATTTTTCTTTCTAAAAGCTTATTCCCCTAGAACATACCTCTCCTACTTATAAAACTGCAATTTTTTAACTGAAACGTCATAAACTTCCCATTGGGGAGCTACCTAATTATATCTTACAGTAATTCTATTGAGTGATCTATAGCTCCACTTTTATTCCCTATTAGTATTTGGCAGATCGATGGGCAACCTAATTGATTGTTAGGGTCAAATGTCTTTATTGGCTGATGCCTGAATCTCTTCTTATTATGACTTTAAAGACTGTTTTATGGTCTGTTAAAGTTCTTGTATTTGCTTTTGTACACCAGAGCAAGGAAACTCATGATATAGCTGCTGATGAACAACATTCTCATGCAACATTTCCTCTATTCTCAGGTGAAGTATTAAGGGTGTTAAATATTGAGGTATCTGAGTTGAACAAAACTGCAGTAAGAAACACCTGATTGTGGGTTTTCAGATTGTTCTGTGAATAAGGTGGCTGTGATGTGAAATAAATTCTTTGCTTTTATGACAGCTTAATCATTTCTAAGTGTGCAATTGCAGAACCTTAACAGCTCTTATTTTGGCTTGTGATGCTTACTGAGGTGCAGGGGAGATTAATGTGTGCTGCAGTACAAAACCAGGATCTTTGTGGTTGCCTGATATTTTGCTAAACTCTTTAGGTGAGTATTCTATCTGATCCTCGTTTGGGAATGTACAGGTGTGGTACTACGGGTTGATGTCTCCTCAAACAGAGGTTGTGAGCATATGCTTCTCTAGCCTCAGATCAGAAAATAGGGGAACAGTGATGGCAGTCAGGAGAGACAGTCCCAGTAAAAAGGGCATTTGCTTTTCTTTCAAGGTTTGTTGTAGTAATCTGTTAAAAAAAAACAAAACAAAAAAACAAAAAAAAACTATTTACCTCTGGGTTTTCATATATAACAGTATAATTTCAGAGTGAATTTTGCAGAAACTCACTTTACAGAATCACACAGAATCACGCTCACAAGTGTCCCCTTGTCCTTTCCTTCTGAAACTCCATCATCTGATAAAGTATTTGCTGTGTGGCAGAATGGCTGTTGATTCCTACTGCTTTACTTAGGGTACTTCTAACTGAATTAGTTACCCAAGGTTCCCATAGAGTCAATGAAGCTGCTTCATTCATTCATAAAACTCATTACTATAAATATCTACTTTGGATGAGAGAATTGCACATTGGGCTCTTTTAACTGTAAAGGGAACGTGGGCTAATGATGTTGGATAGATAATGTTTGTGGACCAGACTTCACTAAGAAAGTCTAAAGTGAAACTGTTCCACTTCTGAGCAAACTTATTTATTTATTTATTTATTTATTTATTTATTTATTTATACTTTTAAGCATTACCTGATAGTGTGCAGTGAAAGAGGCAGATTGCAGAATCACAGAACTGTAGGGGTTGGAAGGGACCTCTAGAGATCATAGAGTTCTCCAACCCCCTGCCAGTTAGAACCCCCCCCCAGACCAGGTTGCACAGGTAGGCATCCAGGTGGGTCTTGGATGTCTCCAGAGAAAAAGACTCCACCACCTCTCTGTGCCGGCTTTCCATTGCTCCATCACCCTTACTGTGAAGAAGTTCCCATCTTATTCTCTTTTGCCCTGGTATCTCCACGAATTTCTGACTGCTGACAGTTGTTGAATGCAGTCTCTATGCATAAGTACTTAATACAAACACATACTCTAAGGGGACTGCTTTATAAACATTATATTCCAATTGATTCCTGCCTTAAAATGCAGCTGTTGTTTTATAGTTACCTAAGCAAGCGTTTTTGTTTCTGCTTCTGAGGAGTTTGTGCCACCTTGAATTGAACATCTATAACATACGTTCTGAGGGTCTCTGTGTTTTGTTGCTGTGTGGGTCCAGAGAATGGAACCAGGTGCTTCATATGAGTAAGGAAACCTTCCTGTTGCCTGTAGTGCAATATAAAAGTACTGTAGAGTTGCTTTATGTATCTTTATGCGCAGGAAAATCACTCTTATTTACTGCTACAAATCCATACTGTCTGCAGAGTTAACAGCTGTTCTATCAAAGTTGCTGAAACTTTTGGTTACAAAGCTAATACGCTTTCTGAAAATGGAGAAAATAGCTCATTCTTACAAGTGAACTGTATTTGATTTGTTTTATTCCTACTATGCTTGTGTCAATTTGCCTTTGTGTGGAGAAAAATGTACAAAACTATCTCAAAAATGAGCGCGTGTGATTGGTTTGTTTTGACAGAGACAACCTTTCCTCTGGAAGTCTACTGAAACGTGTTTAATTGCTACAGCTTCAGATAAAGGAAGTAAATGCAATATTTCTGGTCTCTACAGTTGCCTATGGATGCACAGATCGTTCGTATTGAATAGCATTAATGTAGTAGCTTGCACGACTGAGCACTTGAATATCAATTCAGATTGGATATGAGGAAAAAAATCTTTTCAGAAAGAGTAGTGAATCAGTGTTGGAACAGGCTGCCCATGGCGGTGGTGGAATCACTGTCCCTGGAGGTGTTTAAAAATGTGAAAATGTGGCTCTGAGGGATGGACATAATTCAGTGGGCATGGTGGAGATGGGTTGGGAGTTCGACTGCTTGATCTTAGTGGTCTTATCCAACCTTTATGATTCTATGCTCAAAGAGTGGTGGAGGGAGCTGTTTTGTAAACCAAAGCCTCATTGAATGGCATTTGGTAGTCTTAGGTATCTTTCAGGCTTGTAGAATTAGTGGATCTTGTACTTATCTGTCTTTGTGTGGAAAAGTTAATTCATAGACTTGAAGAACTCGGTGCCCCGCTCTGTTGGTTCTTACCCAAACTTCGGACTAATGTGTCTGACTGAGGCAAAATAAATGAAATGCTTTTTTCCATGCCCACCTGATTAAGTGAAGTGAGAAGAATTTAAGGTGAAATCTTTTTTCCAGCAAGAGAGACTGAAAATATTGGTGTGTAAGATGTGATAAATGCTCTGTTGTTGGGGAAAAATATGTGTATAAAAATTCTTGATTAATTTCATAGGAAGTTATTTCCCCTCTGTTTCATGTGAATAAAAAGCATGTTTGTCTTTCCTACTTAGAGCTCAGATGTTTGCCCTGATTTTACTTTAGAACAGTGTATTTATTTTAAGAAAAATGTTCTTAATTTAACTATATCATCTTTAATTTAGCTGTACAGTACTGTGTATTTTCTTTGTAATTTTCAGAAGATACTGTTAATTGAAAAGTTGTTTAATCAGTATAATTTTTAATGGCTCTCTAGCACTGTACATTAAAATTTGAGAGGTAGTTAAATCGCAAGGAAACACTCCACTTTGTAAGAAAAAATAAATAAAATAATGTATTATGCAGTTGTTTCTGTAATTAGGAATATATTGTGTTCTGTTAACACTTCATTTAATTTTCTTTTAATTGTAGTTAATGATGAAGAGCTAAAGAAAAGAATAGCAGAAGAATTGGCATTAGAACGAGCCAGGAGAGACTCTGAAGCTCAAAAGAGAAGGTCTGTTTGTTAATAACAGTATTTAAAACAAACGTGATTAATGCTTTTATTACTGCTATTTATCTATTTATTCTGAACAGATAAATTATGTGCCTTCAAGACAGAATGGTAGGGAAAACTCTTGGGCTATATAACCAATTTTGACATTAAATATATGTTAAAAACAGCAAATCGACTGACATTGCCTTGTCAACATTCTGTATCAAATTTTTATATCAATTTTTATCTGACTTTTTTTTTTCCTACCTTTTAAAGTTAATCTTCATTCATTTCTCGATTCCCAAAAATCACTATGTAGAGATAGGGAGAATTATACAGGTGGGTTACTTATAACCCTCTCTGTTTTAAGTCCTGTTTGATCAGACAGTACATTTTTAACAGCAATAGAAATGGCACTTGTTATTTCTGTGAATTCTAGGTTTGTCTGTGCTGCAGAATGTTTCTAACTGCTTTAATACTTAATGTCTTAGCACTCTGAAGATGCAAAGTATGGTAGTTAGACAGTTCATCTGCAAAAAACCTTTTTGCTTTTCATTTTGTATATAAAACCATTACTTTGTAAGGTGTATTTTTCCAGAGACTGTAGAGGTTGTAATTACTGTGAAAGATTTGATAGAACCACACAGCGTAGCTGCGGAGTTTAGATGTAGAATTTTAAGAGTATGTTCCCTCTGTTGAGTATGATGCTGGGTAATTATTAGCAATTAAAAACTTCCAGTTTGAATTGCACACCGGTTTGGCTGTATAGTGATCTTGGTGGACTTGTGCGGTAATTCTTTGAGTTTCTTTCAGTGACTTTGGTAAAAAGATAATACAACACACAGATTACAGATATTAACCTATTCATTGTCTTTCCCTCTGAGAATGGCAAGAAAGGCTCATTATGATGGATTTTAAGAATTAGAATGCAATTAGTGCTGCTTAAACTGTCTGCTTATATATCAGTTGTTTCCTACACATCATTATGTTGTTATTTAATTGTGTTAGGCTGATGGAGTATGTAATTAGATAGGACTATATAAATGCCCAAGAAAATGAATCGGGCTTTTTTTTTTTTAATCAGCTGTAAAGGAAATCAATATGTAATAGTAAAATCTCTCCTCTTTGAACTGGACTTCGATGGGAAAGCCTGTGTTACATTTGAGCGTGGAGTTCATCTCAATATGTTTACAGTTACAGAAATGTTTGGGTTTTTTTTTAACTTTTTTTGTCCCTTGAGGCTTCTCAGTGATTTTCATCAAGTATGCCGTAACTCAGTTTCTGTTGGTGCTGCATTGATCTGTGAAAGGTAGGAAGCGGGCTGACTTTTCTCATAGCTGATATTAGATCTTACAGGGACTGTTGCTGGCAGCCTTCTTTACAGTGGCCAAGGATGGTGTAAAATCCATATGTTTCCTTAAAATTAGTTTCAAGAATCTGTGCTTTTGAAATACAAACTATCAAACTAAGTTTAAAACAAAAATACCAAGATGAAAATAACCTGTTAAAAGTTTCATTAAGTAGCTTTTAGATCTTTTCCAGGGTGTTTTTTTTTATTTTTTAGAAATAATAAAGAGTTTCTTATTTTATTTTCTACATACCATGTATAATCGAAAATACATTTTTGGCTGGAGCATAAAGGCTCTTGTCATGTCTCATGAAAGGTGGAAATGTTTACTTAGCAGTTTCTTGAGGTGTTCTATAGACCAAATTCTGGTTGAAGTCCGTGCTTTAAAAAAGCATTGGAGAAGCACTGTAGCAAATGTGGAGCTGTTTCCTTTCAGAACATGTTCTTCTGGGAGTGAAGTGACTGCCGCTATGTTGACCACTTGAAGAACAGATTTATGTTGTTCAGGTTCAGCATACCTACCTGTTCTATTCCAGTTGAGAAAGCAATGTCTCCCAGATTCAGGGGCATGAGGAAAGTTGTGTAGTGTTCTTTTTTGAAGCCAAGATCCATACTTTCAGGCAAAAAAAGCCTGCAATTTTCTGTACAACATCAGTATCATTCTTCTGGGCTCTCATGTACTTTTAGAGTCGGTATAATTTTTCATCATTACTTGACTTCAATTTTGAAGCAAAAACTCAAGAGCTTGGTGCACACTGTTCAGATGGAATGTTTTATACCTTGCATGTTGGTGCAATGCAGAGACTTCTAGGCAATATAGACGAGAAAGCCTAAGACTTCTTTTGCATTTAGTTTATATATAGTTAACGTGGAAGCACATTGATGGAGTGTTGGAAGATGGAACAAAACCTGAGATCACAGCTGTGCTGTGCTTAAAACATAAACTGGATTAAAACTGTTATAGAAAAAACAATTGATAGCATTCATATATTAATACTTGGAAATGTGAGAAAAAGAAGTGAAATGTAGGCTTACCTATATGGGGGATGCAGAGTACAAATACACTGGTGCTGTTTAAGGCTGTTTGGATTGAGGAGAGATGGTGTCTGATGTTTGTGCTGATAGTATCATGTAGAATGGCAATTCAGTAGCTCTTTCAGCTTGTAGTTCAGGCTCTTTGGTAAGGGCAGTTGAGCAGAATGAAACCAGACCTCTGCATTTTGATGAAAGATTTTGCTACTTTTGTCTGGTGAGGAACAACTTGGAATGCTCTACTTCTAGTGATTAATTTTTTTGGAAGGGTTATGGTAGGGACATAAGCCCATCATTAGTGAATTTAATGGATACCATAGTATTAAAAACTACTTGGCTTTGCACTTTCAAAACAAAAAAAAAAAATCAATTTGATAACCTACTACTTTTATTTCCTGAGTGTCTTTAAATCAGGTATTGATGGTATGTGATGTTGATATCTATAATTAGTTTTTGTTTTTGCATTTATTTCATAAAATGTTTTCCAAAGATGATGTATTTTATAAGTACATATATTCATTCAATTGTATATATTCATTTAAGACTGTGAAAAAAGATGTTTATTAACTTGCTCTATATAGTTTATTTATTCATACATACGTATTCAGTACAAATGGTTTAAATTTCCCCCAAACTATGATCAATCTCTCCAGGATTTTCTTCTCTCAGAATTTGGAAGTATGAAGTGGTTGTGGAAGCATCATAAATTAATGCAAAAGTTAATAACTACCATCATGAGAACATGTGTGGCTTGTAATCTGTTGATGGAAATTGAAGCACTGCCAGTGGCTGAATTCCCTCATGTTTAACCATTCTGGGCCAGAACACCACCTCATCTCGCATATTGTTTTCACAGCCCAACTAATGGACAAACATTCCTGGAAGTGCTTTAATAAAGCTGCCTTCTGGCTGAATTTCCCCTGGGACTTTATCTACTTATTCTGATATAGACTGGGTGAATACAGTTGCTGCCTATAGAATTATTAGTATTTTTTTATTATTTCCATCTTCTTAAGTGAAAGCAATATTTATCCTCTTAGAAATGGTCAGAGTTGTATGTGAAAGGATCTTCCTTGTGTTGGAGATGGAGTCTTCAGAACCTCCAGTAGGTACTCCTATGCCCTCCAGCTTGTTATGGAGAAGAAGTGTGTGTTAGCAGTGCAGAGTTTTGCAATAATGCTGTTGTTCATAGTCTGTTTTCCATTTCATGTTTTCATTTAATGAAAACAGAGACTTAGCCAGTACCTTAATGATGTATTTGTGGCTTATTGAGCAATTACGTGGGCATGTTTGAAGACTTTCTGGATGAGTTTTGTTACTGCCTCTGGTATATATGGACTCCTCAGAGCAACTGAAAAAGCAAGCTTTTGTCCCCTGTTAAATGCCTGCCACAGCCTCCGCTACACATCTCTAGAAGAGAAGCTTCCTAAAAAAAGAAAAAATAAGTGTGAGAACCTGAGTTTGAGTGTCAACCAGGAATAGATAATTGTTGGCACTGTTTCTTTTTCCACAAAGTTCTTAACTTTATTCTCCAGTGTCATAATATAAAGAGATGCCAGATTTGTGAAGCTAGATATTTGCCGTGACATGAAATTATACAAAGTATGACACAGAAATTTCTGAAGTCTTGGAGCTGTTTGGATTTCTTCCTGAAGTATAGTTTTACAGACATAGATCAATACACTATAACTTGTCACAGCTGTTGAACTTGTTTATTGGAATAAATTTGGTTATGAGGGAAGTCTGAAATAACTTTGCTGTGTCAGAAGACTTTGAAATAATTAGAAGCATTTAGAATATCATAGAATAGCTCAGTTGGAAGGGACCTGGCAGGATTATTAGTCTAACAAAACATTAGTGCATCACTGAGAGTGTTACCAAATGCCTCTTGAGCATCTTCACAAGCATGGAGCGTCAACCACCTTGAATGGAAGCCTGTTCCAGTGTTTTATAGTACAAAAAGTACTGACATATCTCCTCAACTTCAGCCATGAGAAGCTGCTTCTGGTCAGCAAGATACATCTGTTCCATCAGGATTTGCAGAGATGTCTGTGCAGCTCAGTGAACCAGTGGCTGTGTTCTGGGTCAAGATAACAGTAATAAGCTAGCACTAGGGATAACGAATTGCACTTCTGGAAGGAATAAGACATGACAGTTAATAGCAAGAAATAAATGCTATCAGTCATGAAGGTTCTCCAGTTTTCCTTATTGTTGTTTCTCAATGTCACCCTGCCTTGCTTTAGTGTGTGTCTCACTGGTACTTTCCTTATTAACCTGAGTGGCGGAATCTAAATATATAAGTTTCTTTTTGCATTTTCTCTGCTTATTCTGAACAAGCTCAGCAAGTATTCATTGTGCTTTCTTAATTTCTCAAGAAGCTGATATGTAAAAAACTCAAAACACTGTGACTCTGCAGGACAAGCTTGGGGGAAGAATGTGGCTTTTTCTCTTCTGACTGTTGATGTGTGAACTGAACAGATCTTTATCCACCATATATACTAACTTTGTTCTTGAATATAGATTCATAGAATCATTAAGGTTGGAAAAGACCTCTAAGATCATCTAGTCCTACTGTCCTACTCTTACCAATCTTGTCCACTAAACCATGCCCCTAACTTCTGTGTGAGTATTATGTCCAATTCTGGAGTCCCCAACACAAAAGGACATAGATTTATTTGTAGCAGGGCCAGGGGAGGGCCATCAAGATGATCAGAAGGCTGGAGCATCTCCCTTATGGGGACAGGCTGAGAGAGCTTGGGGCTTTTCAGCCTGGAGAAGAGAAGGCTCCAAGGAAACCTTACAGCGGCCCTCCAGCACTTGAAAGGGGCCTACAGGAAAGCTGAGGAGGGACTTTTTATACAGGCATGTAGAGTCATAGAATAGCTCAAGTTGGAAAAGACCATCAAGATCATCACGTCCAAACAATGTTGTAACAGAAAGAAAGGAAATCCTCTTTAAACCAGAAAAGTGTAGATTTAGACTAGGTACTAGGATGGAATGCTGTGAGGGTGGTGAGACACTGGAACAGGTTGCCCAGAAAGCCTGTAATTCCCCCTCCCTGGAAATGTTCAAGGCCAGGCTGGATGGGACATTGAGCAACCTGGTCTGGTGGGAGGTGTCCCTGACTATGGAAGGGGTTTGGAACTGGATGATCTGAAGGGCACCTTCCATCCCAAACCATTCTGTGATTCTAATTCCGAGGGATCTCCTTGAAAGAGTCCAACAAAGGGCTACAAAGATGATAAAGGGCATCCTCTTAATAGCACCTCCCTTTTGAGGAAAGGCTGAGAGAACTGGGTCTGTTCAGCCTTGAGAGAAGGAAACTCGGAGGGGATCTGATCCACATTTATAAATATTTAAGGAGTGGGAGGCAAAGGAACAAGGCTGGACTCTTCTCTGCAGTGTACCTCAATAGGATGAGGTGAAACGTCCACACACTGAAGCATAGCAAGTTCCTCACAAATGTGCATGGGAATTTCTTCACAGTGAGGGTGATGGAGCACTGGCACAGGATGTACAGAGGGGTGGTGGAGTCTCCTTCTCTGGAGACGTTCAAGACCCACCTGGACACCTACCTGTGCAACCTGGGCTAGGGAGCTGCTTTGGCAGGGGGGTTGGACTCAGTGACTTCTGGAGGTCCCTTCCAGCCCCTACAATTCTGTGATTCTGTGAAAGTTTGCTTATATTTAAATAAGGAGCATGGCCATGTGTGTTCTACAGACAAACATTTCTGGTATAGAAGGGTTATTGTGATCCCTTGTGAAGGGATTTGGGTGGGTGGTGACTATCACTGTTTGAGAAGTGGTGGTTATCTGGACATCAACTATTTTGACGTGGAGATCAGAAGAGAACTACCAGCTGCAGGAGGAAGATTATTTTTGTGTCTCTGAACTACCTTGTAATGCAACTATGGGTACAATCCCTGTTGTCCCTCCCCTGGATTGGCTACTGCTTATTTTGTGGGAGGTCAAGCAAAAAATGAATTAGCTGTTAATGGCTTTTGATAACTCTTAAAGCTTTGCTCTGCTTTGACTGGCTGGTCTACTATGAATTCTTTGGTAAACTTTTGCTTTGAAAAGCTACAAGAAAAATGCTTTCCTTGAATTAGACAGACCATAGATTTTCAAACATTCCTTGCTAATGACTTGCTGAAGTCTGCTGGGCTCCATATGGTGTGGTATTTTATCTGTCATTAGCAGGATGAATTATTACAGCCTCTGTATTTCTAAACATACTCATCTGTTTAAGGGAAAATTTTTCTAAACTGTAAATCAGCTTTTAAAAATATGTACATAGCAGTGCACAAAGGTGGCTCTCAGTGGTAGGTTGTTTGATTGCAGTCATTCATTTTGTACTCCTTTTTATTCTTCTTACGTTTTGGAAGGGTCTCCATATAACTGTGGTTCACTTTACGATTTAATTGATACTCTCATGTGTCTGAGTGCCTCCTCCCGAATTTGTTTTGTCATGTCTCAGCAGCACATTGCATACGTGCTCATAGTAAACTTCATGGTGTGGACAGCTTTTGCAGAAAAGAACAACAAATTCACCTGTGCAAATGTAAAGTGAAGGAAGAATGAGGAACAATATTGGAGATCCCTTTGGGAAACTACATACCAAAAACGTTATATTAAAATCAATACTGGAGCTTGACCTTTTTGTGGTACAGTGTATTTTAAAGCTTACTATTGATTTCTGTTTTAATAACATGTTTATTTTAGTTTACTGGCATTGGTCTGGAGAATGTAAGAAAAAATAAAATGATTGATTTATTTAGAATATTCACTTCATGATTTACTGAAGAACATTTTAACTTATTTCATATAGGTTGTGCATTAAATATGGTGAAAAATCTTTTAAATAGATTTTTTTTTCCTTCCTAACTGATTCTATTTTCTGAAGCAATTAGATACCCAATTTGACATATAGCTGGCTTTTTCTCCCAGTATATTTTTATGTAAGGGACAAAAAGCTTTTTTAGTAAGGTAGTAATCATAGAATCATAGAATAGTCTGGGTTGAAAAGGACCTGAAAGATCATCCAGCTTCAGCCCCACTACTGTGGGCAGAGTTGCCAACCACTAGAGCAGGCTGCCCAGAGCCACATCCAGCCTTGTCTTGAATGCTTCCAGGGATGAGGCATCCACAACCACTCTGGGCAACCTGTTCCAGTACATCACCACCCTCTGAGTGAAAGCCTTCCTCCTAACATATAACTGAAGTTTTCCCTGCTTAGTTTCAAACCATTCCCCCATGTCACTATCCACCCATGTACAGTCGTTACCCTTCATATTGATACGCTCCCTTCAAGTACTGGAAGGCCACAATGAGGTCGTTCTGGAACCTTCTCGAAGTTAAACAAGCCCAGTTCCTTCAACTTTTTTTCATAGGAGAGGTGCTCCAGCCCTCCAGTTGTAATCTAGTGTTCTACCAGGGGGACCTCCTGATAGTTTGAAAGCAGTCAGAAAAATTGCATCGTCTCTAATGCTGATGTCAGGATAGAATCCTTCCATGGTAAAACTTCCATGGTACTGCAAAATTGGATGCATTTATTTCAACTTCTGTTAGACCAGGAATAAGAATTTTCTGTTTTCTCACCTGAATGACCCTACTGTTTTTAAAAAGCAGCTGAAGAATTTCACTCAGCTAGTAATCGGATTTGGGAATGCAAGAATTGTTGCACCAGACTCACACCAGAGACTTGCCTCCTCTGGTTGCTCTCCTTCTGACAAGCTTTCTTTGAAGTGCTGCAGAGATTTGAGCAATGTTTGAATGCAATTGGGAGAAATTGCTTTTAGAGGAAGTTTCCTTGTCCACTGTTGCTATTCCTGGGAGAAAAAATGGTGTTGCACGCTGGTGTGAGAAGCTGTGCATGTCACGTAGAGCTCTGCTGTCAGTGCTGCCGCAGCGCTGTTGCTGATGGAAACTTATTCTGTGTTGATACACTTTCATACAGTATAACTTGTTTTCCATGAATGCTGGGAAGATTAACCTTTTTCTAACGTAATATTCAGTATATTGGGAGAAAATAACTGACAACTCAGTTGAGAGAAGCAAAAATTCAATATTTATAGCGATGAATGGGACTTTGGAAAAAAGAAGACTTAAATTGCATATGAACTGGAGAGAAAGGCTCATGTGACATCTAATAAGGGCTTCCTATCTCTGAACGTGGCATGTAAGTTTGTGGGACTCTTGTTCCATATTTGAAGGCGCTCAGCTGGTGAAACAGCAGAGAGAAAACTTTAAATAGCAGAATGTTGACTAAGCTTTTCTGAAGTGCAGAAAGAGATGCATAGTGGTCGGGTGACAACTATTTGTCTACCGGAACAAAATATTCAAGTTTGATGTGAGACTGATATCATAAAAATAATGGCAATAGAGTAAAACCTACTTGCTTTGACTGCAGAAAAGGCCAGTTCAGCCTTGGGACAGGGGAGCACTCATGGAAAAAGGAGCACATTTTTCACTGATTCCACTAACTGAATTTATCTTATTCTCCTTTTGTAGTTACACCTTTTTCTTCCTTTCACAGCAGAAGTACCTCTGTCCTATCTCACATCCAGCGCAAGGTTTAGATATGTACTTATTATTCTGTAGTATTGGATGGTCTGAGATAACTGCTCTGTCAGAGGAAGGGAAGGGATGAGCAAGGTCAGGCTGGGTCGAAACTTTGCAGGTGAGAGAAGACACCAAGATTACATGTGAAGATGTGAGATTTGTGCACAGATTTGTCTGTAAAACAAGTTCTGTGGTCTGCTGAGGTATTGTAACTGATCCCACTGTCAGCAGCCAACTGTTGAAAAGGATTGTTTTATGGTGGTGGCTAAGTCAATTTCTGAATGGGGTTGCATCACACCTTATGCTCTTTATTACCTTAAAAGCACAGCAGAATGTAGAGGAAATAAAAAACTTATGAGAATGAGAGTTTGGAAATACCTTTCTTTGTTATTTTCTTCGAAGAAAAAAATAGTATTTGGTTATGGTAAAGTTACTCTCTGTGATTTTGTTGTTGGTCTTATTCTCCGCTAATACCATTATGTCTAGTTCTCAGTATGTGAAGAGATGAATTTTGGAGACAGGGATGGAAATAGGAGAAAGTAGTGCTATAATTCACTCCAGCCTTTATACACCCCCATTTTCAAGGGTTTATTTTTCACTCTGATTTTAAAACTTGGCATCTCAACTGACAACTTGTAGACTAAGCTTCATCTTGATCAGTTTAGTTCTCAGGGAGACTGGAAAATGACTTGAAGCCAGTGAGTTTATTTGGAGAGAGCATCAACAAAAATAACACTGCTTCATAGGTTCACATTCAAGAAGGGAGGAGGGCAAATATTCCCCCCTGGCAATTCAAAACAAATCTTTGCTTTCAAACTGCTGAGCTATTTGATTTTTGAGGAGTAGCAAATGAGTAGACAAAGCATAGAAACACACACAAAAAAAACCCCACAATAATAAAATGTGATATCTGTCCCTTCTCTTTAAGAATTAATGTTGTCATAATTTCATGACTGCCTTTGCAGATCCCATGAGGGCTGATTTTAAATTCGAAAGTAATTTCAGCCGGAGTTACGAGAATATCAGGAAAAGTCTCAACTAAATACTTATACAAATTATGCAAAACAGTTTTACTATTCTGACTTATGTTCCTTGTGTGCCTCTGGCATAAAGGTAGAAATCCATTCATGTCTTTATATAACAGTGATTTATATGCACATATTTTAAAAATGGTAGACTTAAGTAGTATGATTACGCTTCACACACACACTTGAACAATCTCCTCTCTGTCCTACTCACTCTCCCTCTACTCAGTCACCACCCTTCCCTCTGCCCGAGTAAAAAAAAGAAAAAAACCCATAAAACTCTTCAGAACCTCAATAAGGAAATTCAACCCAGCCCACTTCTGTAAGGGATCAGATGACTGAGAGGAGCTGGTGTCTGTACTGCACCAGGTAATGCCAAGCTGTGCATGGAAGTCTTGTTCCTAAGTTGAAGAGCTGTATATAATGACAGGTTTTGAAATTAGTGCCTTTGATCTCTTAATCAATGTCTGGCATATAAAAGAACACGACCATTAGGAAAGATTTTCAATGGACAGTTATGTTGAGGCTGAAGGACATCTGGAAAAAGGAAATTAATGGAAGGTTCCTCTGAACTTATTAGTCAGACGTGGTGTTCTGGGTGATTTTGGAAGCAGAGCATTTGAAACAGGATAATATTCAAGATCAATTGTGCAGACTGTGGTCAGGGTGTTACACAACCCAAGAGGACGCTGAAGGAAGAAGCAAGGCATCCGAGAACCCAAGCACCTCCGTGTCAGCGGTCAGCCTGAGCTTTGGGGCTGTTCTGAGCAGCTGGAGCTGGAGTTTGCTTGCTGCCTTGAGGTCTTCTGTTCTGGCTCAGGGAAAGCAGGGCCTGACCTTGCAAGCAGGGAGCGGGTTCGAGTGCACCTTCTTCCCCTCTGCCTGTGCTGTCTTTCGTGTGCAGCCACTGTTTCCTGAAGTGCCCTAACTGTTGGATGGGTGGGAGCTGCTTTCAGTGTTTGAGGCTGGTGTACATCTGCTCCCACGGTGTCCTCGGTGCTGCTCATGTGTATCGTGCTCCTCAGGAAAACGTGAGTGGATTATCCCAAGCTGTTTTTTCAGGGCTCACTTGTGCGACTGCTGAGCCCTTGACGACCTCAGTGTTGCCAGTCTGGATATATGGCGTGTGCTGCTATGATCACGAGGAGATCAAGTTCCTATTCTAACACAGGGGCTCCTGCTCTGTCTCTGGGAAATTGGGGCCTCACCTTGCAGAGGGGAGCGGCTTCGTGTGTGGCTTTCTCCCTGCTGCCTGGGATGACTTCTGTAGAGGTGGTTGAGGCACCATCCCTAGTGCTGTTCAAGAAGCGTTTAGGTGAGGTGCTAAGGGATTTGATTTAGTAGTAGTTGGGTAGGGATAGTGATAGGAGGATGGTTGGACTAGATGATCTTGTAGGTCCTTTCCAACTTTATGAACCTATGAACCTGTATTCAGTCGCTGGGGACTCCCTGGTGGACCTCGATGTCTTCCTCCTGCTGGGAGTGTGGGAGCAACTCTCAGCTCTTGGGGCTGCTGTTTCTCTGCTCCCACAGCGTCCTCTATGCCTCTCAGAGGTATCCTCAGGTGAATATGAGGGGAGTGTCCCACGTTGTGTCCTCCATGCTCTGATATGGCTGCTGATCTTTGTCAGCTGGGAACTGTGCAATGGATCTGATGCTGCCTGGCTGGCAGGGCCGTACCTCGTGTCCTCAGGATCTTGGAAGCTGTGTGATGGGACCAGACCCTCCTGGGTCGCAGTTCTTTGGCCAGCGAATTCTAAAATGGTGATGGAGGCTGTAAGTGGAGACCAGCATGTCAGCAGGATGAAGCCTTGAGTAGGGACAGGCTGCCATCCCTGCTGGGGCAGAGATACTCTGGCAAAGCTACCCTGAGCACTTGCTGCCAGGCATTGTGTGGCCCCAGCCCAGTGCCATGCACCTGATTGCCACTTACAGGTACCCAGGCCAGCACAGATGTCACAGTCCCAGTTTTCCATTTGGATGCAGGTACAGGAGCACCACCGGTGGGTGCTCTGAGCAGCACAGGAGCTGCACAGGATCAGCTGCCAGGACCTGGGGAAGGAAGCAAAGGGGTGGCGGCTGTGAGGACCCAGTGAGCCAAGCCAGGGAGTGCCCAGCACTTCTCTGGTGCACAGGCCCTGATCCCACAGGCTGTGGTGAGACTGAAATCCCCTGTGGAGCTCCAGAGAGCTGTTGGGATAACTCACTCCTCTTCTTCTGCCTGATCTCTGCCTTTAGGGTGAAAGCACTCCATGGCATTGCAGAGATCGTGTCTCTGTAGAAGATGCAATGCATCTACACCATTTTCCTCCCGTGCTGGTTTTCTGCAAGAGAGTGGAGGGAAAGTGATGAGCTTCCAGCATCACCAGCATAAGATCCAAGATTTTCCCATCTCTCCTTCTCAACCAAATTTCTCGCTTCACCATGAAGCTGGGGCACATGCTCATGTGACAGCAAAGGGTCAGGTGTGCCGAGACAGTCTGTGGACAGGCCCAGTGGTCGCGCCTTGTCATCTGCATGGTTTGTCCACAGGACACCAACCTGTTTGGGATTTGGATCCCCAAGTTGGATATTTCTTTACAGAGCAGAGTGTTGTTTCCGCAGCTGGGGCACTGGAAGGACATAGTGCCAGCACACAAGCCCTCTTGCTGCAGGAGAAGCACAAGCAGTGTGTGTGAGTTGGGCGTGATGCCGCTTAGCACCAAGCATGCCTGCGGGGTGAGAGGAGGGCTCCTACCTGGATGCAGCACCGGTGGAACCAGGTGTGTGTGCATGCTGGGCACACCAGAGTGTAGAAGGATGCCCTATCCCCCACAGACTGCAGGCAGATGGCACAGTTGGTGTCTTCTACTGTAGCTGTCACTGCTAACTGTCGAGGGCGGTGCTCCCAGCAAAAGGACCTGGGGGAAGAGGTAAGGGATGGGCACGGTGAGGACCAGGGAGGAGCCTCAGACCCCAGCCCCGGCTCTGGCAGGCTGCTGGGAGGTGTCGCTCCGGGTTCCTCCCTGCCTTGGCTGCTGCTGACAGCCCTTACCTGTGCTCTCCAAAGAACTGGGTGTTGCATTCACCTTTCAGATTATCTGCCTCCAATGCCCTGCTATTGGCAGGAACACCTCTCACCAGACCACGTTGCTCAAAGCTTTATCCAGCCTGGTTTTGAGTGCTTCCAGGGAGGAGGCATTTGCAACCTCTCTGGACAACCTGTTCCAATACAGAAATTCCTTACAGGGAAGTATTTCTTCTTTTTATCTAGTCTAAATCTAGTCTCTTTCAGTTTAAAACCATTTCAAAAGCCACTTGGGTGGAACACAATTCTAGGCAATTTGTATTCCAGTCTTAAATTTAGAAGAGGTTTCTGCTCTGCTGCGGATTATATTTTGCGTTAACTTTTCCACAATTTGAAATACTGAATTTATAAATCAATCTTCAGGATGTATTTTTAAAGAAAGAAGGTGCCTTTTCTTTCTTTCTTTCTTTCTTTTTCTTTTTCACAAAGCTCTGTGTGAATAGAAATTTAATTTTTCAGTTGTAAATAGTGGTAGGAAATCTCTTCATTTTTTTAATTTTTTTGTTTTGTTTACGCTTTGTATTTCTATTCTAAGAGTTTTGTAATGAAAGAGTCATTGCCTGTTATTTTAGGATTTGAGGAATTTTGTTTGAAATCTCTGTCCTTTGCCACATTTTGCAGAAGCAGTTAAGCATTAGGTAGATAATTATAGAATATACTGACTTGGAAGGGACCCCTAAGTATCAGATATTACAGCAAACTTGGCAGACAGTTGAATACTAGAGTTTGAGTAATGGAGATATGCATTTCACGCTTCTCAGGCAGCAGTTTAAGTTTTAGTTAAAGGTTTTCCTGGTGTTTCTAGCATCTTTTCAAGTCCCTTGTTAGCTCCAGTGATTTTCATCCACATCTTTCTATGGCATATTCTGTATGCATTTATTAAATATTGAAACTCCATGCTCGGAAACATTATTCATTCATTAATATTGCATCATAGCCTAAGCTGCATTGTTCAAAACATTTTTGGACGTTATGCAGGTCTGTCAGAATGCATTAACAAACTTCGTTGCATCAAACTAGGCAAAAAATCATGATGAGCAGTTTCTACTGTAAACATGTTGTACTCTTATTTTTAATTACTGTAAGTATTCTGGGTGAAGAGGTGTCATAAAGAAGGGGAAATGTTCAGAGATCATGAAAGATGAATGGTGTTGGGTAAAATTAATAATAATTAAAAAAAATGAGTAAGTGTGCAGATATACTTTTTCTATGCTGAAATGTTTACGTCTTCTTACATGGGCACCATCCTTCACGATCATTTCCAGTATTTGAGCCCAAAATATGTTTAGATTTTTCTGCATTTCATAGATAAGAAGATTGTTTTTGTGATCATGGGCTCTGAAACAGGAAGTATTTTGGTTTTGGTTGTTGCAGGTAGCCAAAACTGACACAGTACATGCTCTAAACTTGAATGAATTTATCTCGGATCACTAGAAATCCATCAGATTGTGTAACTTGGAGACTGTAATAAAGATGCAACAACTGGCAAGTAATCATTTCCCTGAAAAATAACAGAAGGGATATGTTTAAGCTTTGATAGTGTAATTTTCAATTTCTGGACATAAGAAGGGCTGAAAATGATACATCACTATATTTGCTTTTAATACTGTATTGCTTACCACTTTTAGGTTTCCTGTGGATTATAGAATAGTTTAGAATAAAGGGTATTGTGACTGTCGAAGCTCAAAGCTCCTAAGACTGTTGGTGTCATTTTATTTGTCATTTTGATTTTTAGCATTTCCTCTGTGTTGCTGTTTTTCATGAATTAAAGGGTGTGTTTTTGTTAATGACAACCCTTAACATCTGCAGGTGTTTTTCAAGAATGACAGAAATTGATATTTTGGAGTAAACAATAGAGTGAATTCTTCTGGATTGAGAATTTAATTATTCATCTTGTTAGTGTTGCTTACATGGTTCATGCTGTGTAAGATTACAGTACCATGTCGTAATTTCATGTGGTTTCATTAACACTTTCCTTTTCTTGAACTCTTCCTAAAAAATGGTTCTGAACCATAGAGAGTTTTCTTCAGAGTGTAGAGAAGTTTTTGTGTTTCTTTGTTGTTTGATTTTTTTCTTTCCTGGAAAGCATGTTAATTTTCCTTAAAAAGAGATCATAGAAAATGTACTTGTCACATTAGAGAGGCTTTGCTGTTTTTCTCTTTAACCTTCTAATTCTGCTTCACAGTGGTTGGGGAGTGGAACTAGTTGGGTATTTCAACTTTTTTTCCAATCTCTTTAATGGTCATATGTTACTATATTTGGAATATATGTGTTTAGGAGGCAGTTTAGCTTTTTACTTATCATAGAATCACACAATCATTTGAGTTGGAAGGGACCTTGAGAGGTCCTCCAGTCCAACTCCACTTGTAAATTATTGTTACTTAAAATATACTTATAGATTCATAGATTAATAGATACATTAAGTTGGAAAGGACCTACAAGATCATCTAGTCTAGCCATCCTCCTATCACCATCTCTACCCACTGAATTACTAAATCAAATCCCTTAGCACCTCTTCTAAACGCTTCTTGAATCACAAAGGTTTATAGGTATTCACTGCCACACGCTTTTCTATTCAATGTTCACAAGTTTGGATTGACGAGAAGCGTATTTCCAGAAGAATGGGAGCTGATAGGAATTTGTTATTTTGAAGTATCACAGTTATGTCTGCCCAGTAGATTAATGGTGTCAGTCATTGGCTGCACTGTTGTGCTCCATGATAAAAATAAGGTTGAATTAACACTGAGCTGGCTAAAAATTGAACTTTGTACTTGGGCAACCTGTTCCAGTGCATCTCCACCCTCTGAGTGAAAAACTTCCTCCTAACATCCAACCTAAATCTCTCCTGTCTTAGTTTAAAACCATTCCCCCTTATCCTATCGCTATCAACCCATGTAAATAGTCATTCCCTCCTGTTTATACGCTCCCTTCAAGAAGCCACAGTGAGGTCTTCCCTGGAAAGCAGATGTCGCTCCCATTTTCAAGAAGGGCAAGCGAGGAGATCCAGGACAAGAGGCAATGGAAACAAAGTGGAAAACATGAAAATCCATCTGAATACTGGAAATTACAGGGCTAGTGTGGTCAGAGCAGGATGCCCAGAGTCAGTGTGAAGGTTCCAACTGAGGAGATATTTGAAACCCAAGTGGACGTTTTCCTGAGTAGCCTGCCTTATCTGCAGGCCTATGGTGGTGTGGACAGGTTCACTCTTCTCTGGGTGGAGAACTGGCTGGAGGGCCGTGCCCAGAGGGTAGTGGTTAATGGAGTTAAGTCCAGCTGGCGTCCTGTAACGAGTGGTGTCCCCCAAGGGTCAGTTTTGGGGCCCATCTTGTTTAATATCTTTATTGATGACCTAGATGAGGGAATTGAGTGTACCCTCAGTAAGTTTGCAGATGACACAAAGCTGGGAGGATGTGTCAAACTGCCTGAGGGTAGGGAGGCCCTTCAGAGGGATTTGGATAGGCTGAACAGCTGGGCTGAGCAAAATGGGATGAGGTTCAATAAGACCAAGTGCCGGGTCCTGCACTTTGGCCACAATAACCCCATGCAATGCTATAGGCTTGGGGCAGAATGGCTTGAAGAATGTAGAGAGGAAAAGGACCTGGGGGTGTTGGTTGATGCTCGGCTCAACATGAGCCGGCAGTGTGCACAGGTGGCTAAGAAGGCCAACAGCATCCTGGCCTGTATTAGAAATAGTGTAGCCAGCAGGAGCAGGGAGGTGATCATCCCCCTGTACTCAGCTCTGGTGCGGCCGCACCTCGAGTACTGTGTTCAGTTTTGGGCCCCTCACTACAAGAAGGACATTGAGGCCCTGGAGCGTGTTCAGAGAAGGGCAACAAAACTGGTGAGGGGCCTGGAGCACAAGTCTTATGAGGAGCGGCTGAGGGAGCTGGGATTGTTTAGTCTGGAGAAGAGGAGGCTCAGAGGAGACCTTATAGCACTCTACCACTTCCTGAAGGGGGGTTGTGGTGAGGAGGGGGTGGGCCTCTTCTCCCTGATAAGTAATGACAGGACGAGAGGGAATGGCCACAAGTTGTGCCAGGGAAGATTTAGATTAGACCTCAGGAAGCATTTCTTTTCTGAAAGAGTGGTCAGGCACTGGAATGGCCTGCCTAGGGAGGTGGTTGAGGCACCATCCCTAGCGCTGTTCAAGAAGCGTTTAGATGAGGTGCTTAAGGACTTAATTTAGTAGTTGGGTAGAGATAGTGATAGGACGATGGTTGGACTAGATGATCTTATAGGTCCTTTCCAACCTTATGAACTTATGAACTTATGAAAATCCCTTCCAGCCCAAATGATGGTGCGATTCTTTGTGAGCTTTGGACTGCACTTTCCTTAATAGAGCAAGAGACACTTACCAGGTGTTTTAGAAGATGTGTGAAAGAAGTTACCATGTAGAATGTATGAGTGTTGAATACCCAGGGGTAATATCAATATAAATGACTTAATCTTTGAGTGACTTAATCTATGGGTTTAATCTGTTTTCTACTAAAGTGTAGTGCAAGAGGAAACGCTCTTCATGACATTAACTCAGAGCTTTGATGTTCTTAAAGACAATAGAAAGGCAGAAGTTTTTGGTTTCTGTATATATATGCTTGTGTGCTATAGAACAGTTGAGAGTATGTGAAGTATTAATCCAGACTTCAGTATGAGTAGGGTTTTGGATGTACTTTCAAACAGCACTATGGAAAAGTGATAGGTTTGCATCCTTTATTTCATTAAATCAACTACCTTAACTAGATGGCTGTGTGCTTCTTGAAACAGTATTTCATAATGATTTAGAAGTATTTTGTTCCAGTTACGAACTCAAGGAAAATGTACAGCAAGCAGCCCTCTCTGCTGTTTCAGCAGCTTTTTTAAAGCACTTTCTGTATAAATGATCAGTGTAATGCATAATGTCTTTTGTCTGTTAACTAAAGCTTTCGGCTTTAACATGAGAGCTGTTATACCGAGCCTTCAAATTTGTTGTAATTAAAAATGCCATTTTAAGTGGTCTACTTCTGTGGAATTCTTGGAGCAGTGGACTTTACTGTCAAATTGTGCTACTTAATTGCTCATCAACTGCAGATACTGACTTATTTATTTATTTTAGTTTTGGCTAGGTAATAACATAATTTATTATTATAGATTTAGCTGGTGTTTGCTTTCATTCAGCAGCACTACATGCTGAACGCCAGTAAAATGAATTTGTAATGTCAAGGAAGGAAACTACTGTAAGTTGATGCAAGCAAATGTTTGAGATCAGAATGTAGCTGCCTTCTGTTTGTTTCATTAAGCTCCTACAAGCTACCCAATTATGTAACTCAAATAAATGCAAATTACTTCAAAATCCTGCTTCTTATTTTCAAACTCTAGTGAATTTAAATCAGTTGTGATGGGCATTTAGGACATTTTGTGGATAAAAGTTGCCCAAAGTAAAAAAGACTAGTGGATGCTTTAGGAAGTTTAGTTGTGTTTTCTTCTGCCAATATGACATACATTTCTGATCATATGAAAGAGGATTAGGGTAGGATCACAGAATCTCAGAATGGATTTGGTTGGAAGGAACCTCTAAGGTCATTTATTTGCAACCCCTTTGCCATGGGCAGGGTTGCCAGCCACTAAATTGGATAGGTAGGTAGGAAAGACTTTTTTCTTTAGGGTGCTGTTATGTGCAAACCATTACGTAATTGAATAGTATACTTTTTTATATCTATATTAGAGTGCCACACCAAAAAAAGAGCAAAATTTTTGTTGTGCTCCTTTCTTTGCCTGAGATGATCTAAGTGTCTTGTTCTACAACTGAGGCATCTAAATTCAAATTATCTACTTTCTAGTGCTTTTTCCCTGTAGTAAACTTGTATTTTGGCTCGCTTGTTGGCCACTAAATGAAGATGTTTGAACGGGCCAAGTATCAATCTCATGTCATTCATGGTATTATGATAGTAATGAGCTAGCTAATATATAACATTCTTCTAATCATCAGATAGTTGGAAAAAAACACATCACTTATGTATTTAGTAATATCTAATTGATTTTACATCTGCTATGGTGAAAAAGAGGTGAGAGAGTATGGAACATCCCTTTGGCCAGTTTAGGTCAGCTGTCCTAATTCTGTTCCCGTCAGCTCCTTGGGCTCTTCTCTGAGAATGGCCTTGGCCCTCTAGCAGCATTTTCAGATATTGTCTGACTTCATATGCTGTGGTGCTAGGTATAATATTTATAAAGAAGTGAGAGAAAAGCATGTATGGGAAGTGAAATCTATCAAGGGCGAGGAAGGAGTTTACTTCAATCTCAGGAAATGCTAAGTGCTTTCTCTGTTGTTTCTCTGAAGAAAAAGCTGCTGAGACTTCTATTTTGACACTTTATAGACAAAACATCATTTCTCCAATGGAAAAAAACGACCAGAATGTTTTGACTGAAGCATTGATTGTGTGAATGATTTGATATAGCAATGCTTCTGGAATAATTTGGGGGACCTTGGGAAATCACTTAATGGAATTTGGTCCATGTCTGCATAATCTGACTTTTGCTAGAGTAATTGAAGATGCCGCTTAATAAACTTTTTATAAAGACTCCCAGTTGGTTGCTGCATTTCAGAGGGTTGTCTGAGCGCCGAAGTAATACATCTTGTAATTGTCTTTTTCCTCCCCACCCCAATTGGATATTTTCCCCTGGGAAGAATCTAATGCACTGTAATGCTCGTACCTTTTACAAAGTGACCCTACTCATTACGATTTGTTCTCTGAAGCTCCCTTGACAACATATAAATGCACTGAGAATCCTTAAGCTTTGTTTCCTCCACTCTTGGAAAAATCTATTTGAAAACTTGTGTTTAATGCTGCCATTACAGCTTGAGTTCCCGACTGTTGGCACTGTGCTCCATGTCACAACGCATGCTCAACAGATGTATTTTAAAAGCTATCCCATGTATACCTACACATTATCACAAAAAATAGGTGCACTGTGCTTACATAGACCGTTACTTACTTTAACGTAGTAAAGGTTTTGAGTAAAGTTCTATTTTGTGATATGTAAATGTGGAGAATTTTCTGGGACTGGTGAGAACTGTGTGAACTCTGTTGCAATAGGTTCAGTGGCTGTTTTCACCTCTTTCGCTCAAGTTGCTGGGAAAGGTTTATTCTGATGTTTTGCCTATTTTCCATCTCTGTAAGCATATATTGTGTTTGGGTGTGTCCAGAGATAAAAAACATTATCCCACTGCAGAGAAGAATGGTGATTTTAGGTGGAAGTTGGATGGTGGGGCAGGGAAGAATACCCTTGAAAAATGATTTCTTCAAAATGGCAAACTGAGTACTCTTCAACAAACAGAGCTCCATGCATATGCATAGCACTCAAAGATGCATTTTCATGAACTCTTGAATGATCTCTGCTTGGTGTAATTTATTAAGTAGTGCTATTAAGACTTGTTGAACTTGTGTATTTTGTTTTTGACCCTTGAATCTTAAGTAATCTGGAATTTGTGGCGAATTCATGTTCTGCCGTTTTAAGAAGCCTACAATAATTTGTTACCGTGGCTACTCTTAAAGCGATTGTGTTTATAATAAACTTTCGATCTACATTTTCCTCTGTCTTCTGTAGATTGAAGCAAGAACAAGCATATGTACATGATGAGTTTGGCAAAATCCTGGAACGAGAAAGGATTTCTTCCAATGAGCATTTGACTCGAGCCATTCTTCGCGAGAGAGCTGCGACAGAAGAGGAGCGTCAGAAAGCACAGCGCTTTGTAAGTCCAGGATCTTGTAGAGAGCTTGGATTTCTAAACTATCATCTCTTTAGACTTGTTTCAAACTATTACTACAAGCAGAAAGTGTATATCCTCTTGCAATTTATTTCTTTTACCAGTAAATATTGTTATTTTACTTTATTGTTTTAAAACTTCCCCGTCTTCAGGAAAAAAAGAGCCAAACCTTTCTGAGGGTTACAAGTATAGTCTGTCTCCTTGTGCCTGGGGTTAATATGAATGTCCTTCTGTTTTCAGAGAGAGAAGAATCTGATAATAGTCTAGGTTTGTTTACTGAATTGGGTTGTCAAAGAGTTACAGCATACAAGACGCTCTTCCATAAGTTAATTACTTTCATATTTCAAGGAAATCAATAATATTCCTTGCTTGAAAACTGGCTGTCCATAGGGAATCAAAAAGTGTAATTTTGAAGTCTCCTTCATGCTAGAAAACAAAAAGAATTGTCTGACTCTTGTTGATTGTCTCAAACCTTGGAACTGGCTTAGTGAGAAACAAAGAATCCCATTTTAATAGAGCTGGTGTATAAAAACTTCTGGACAAAGGAGTTATAAAATGCAGCTGGCTGTTTTCTTTTGAAAACTGACAGCTGTATATTTCAGCCCATTTCAGATGTCTGTCAGATTCATAGCTTCCTAAGTAGCACTTCCTTGATATATTGAGTCTGTATTGAGCTTTCCTAGTAATGATAATCATTATTCTCTGAGGTACAGATATCTCTTAGGATTTTTTTTTTTGAGGTTTATAGGATTTTTTTTTTGAGGTTTTTCCCGGAGTATAAAGGAGAAACAGGTAGGTGTTTTCAAGAGGAAAAGTTTCAAATCTCTTATATGCGCATTCATTTTAAAATAAAGAGGATTACTTATGCCAACATCTATATGAATATTTGCATCCAAAAAGAATTAAAAGTTTTCTAAGAGCTACAGGTTGGTCAGAGAGGAAATCAGTCGCTTCACTAATCAATTGCTTTATCTATGCTGTGTAAATTAAAATCTGTTGCCTGTACTGTCTTTCCAAATCAGTTGTGGTTTAAAAATCAAATTAACAAAAACCAAACAGCAAAAAAATCACATATGCTTAAGTAGAGGTATCTTTTGCAGACATTTCTCAGAACTTTGTGGAATGTCACTGTTGAAGAATAGCTATAGTGTTTTAGATAAATGGTTCATATTTTGTTATATCTGATGGAAAATAGGAAAATGGAGGGGAATTGAGACTAAGATACCGCTTTAATCTTATGCTTTAAACCCTTGAGCTGTTAATGTGAAGAATGGATAAGAATTTTGTGATCTCAGCCTAATGGAGAGCTGAAGAGTTACACTGGGGTTTAATATTTGCATGACTTACGTTGAGCTTTGCATCTTTCACTTAGTGCTGTGCTTTTGAGAAGTATGTGTTGACTTTCTCATCACACAAATGAATGAGAGATATCATGAGTACGAAACTTGTGTATTTAGCTATTATGTCGATTGTATTTTTAGTTTTCACTTACTCTAGAATTTTTAAGGTAGAACTGCCTACATGAAGCAATCACCTGAAGCGTTAAAAAATCTCAAGGTTCTTAGGTGAAGTTCCCTCTGTAATTTTGCTTAAAATGCCGTGATATTTTTGTTTGTTTTTTTTTTCCACAGTAGTTTATTATTAGCTGTTTATTCGTCTCATGTATACAAGTTGAATTTATCACATTTGCAACATGAGAATATGTCTATGTGCTCCATTTGTCAGGTGGGGTGAATGATCCCACATGCTAGTTAACTGCTAAAGCAGGTTGATATTTTATTTAGCCCACATTTGATAACATCTGTCAGATTCTTTATTGGAGAAAGAACTAGTGTTCTGGAAATGTCAACAGCAGTATCTTCAGTGTTAATGCCTTTGCTGCTAAATTGTTTAAATAGTGTGCAGGAAAAGATACGGTAAGACAGAAAGAATATTTTTGTATAAAGGTTGCTAATTCAGCTTTAACAAACAGACATTAAATTGTTAGATTGAATTAATATTTCCCAGTCTTAAACCATTTAAAACCAGCTGCTGCTTACAGGTTCAGACAAGAAACTTTTAAGTATTAGAACACCAGAAGTTGGCATTGGATCTTCGTACAGATGAAGAAAATTTGTAAGGTGAAGCAGAAGCTGGCAGCTAAAAGAGCAGAAGCTTTGCAGGTGATAAAAAGTAGAGAAATATTTAATTTGTCTTTTTAAGCAAAAGTATTCCACTTTTCAACAAAGATATATAAAGGAATCCAGCAAAGCTTGAACAGCAAGGTAAGGCAAAGGATTGCACCCGTTTAAAACTGGAAATAATTTAAAGTGAGCAGAATGAGGAAGATCACGACACTTGTTAGGCTGAATGTTAAAAAAACAAACAAGCCTCCCAAAATGTAAAGTATGATTAGAAGGATTCAGTCACAGAATCGCTGACCATCTCCAGTTGGAATGGACGCATGAAGATCATGGAGTCCTACTCCTGGCTCCACACAGGACAACCTAAAGCCCAAACCCTGTGTCTGAGTGCACTGTCCAAATGCTTCTTGAGCTCTCGCAACTCAGGGCTGTGCTCAGTGCCTTGGGGAGACTGTTCCATGCCCACCCCACTTTGGTGCAAAGCCTTTCCTTAACCCCTCCTGCCCTGTCACTGTCACCAGAGAGCAGAACTTGTGTGTGCAAGCCCACAGACTCCATGGAACTGAAATCCCAGCAAGGACTGTAGCGTCAGAATATGACCAGGGAATATGATCTGTGATCAGAATAGATGAAGCCATAGCAGCAAAACAGTTCTGAATTAATTCTGTCACGTGTCTTCAAAGTGGAGGAACTTCTGCAAGCTTCCATGCCAGAAGTTTTCTTTGCAGAGCTCTCCTCAGACAAAGCCATTGATCTGAAGATTCAGTAAGAAAACATTAAGGAAAATTGATGGTTTTACCAATAACAGCTTTTCAGGCCTGGGTGGTATTCATAGAGGCTTTGAAAGAGACTTGATGATAGATGAGCTAATGATAGCTGAGCTACTTACATGCTGTCTAAGCTCTTAGGGGAAACTCCCTCAGTAAAAGGTTGGGAATATCAGTTATCTTAAAATATGATTCTGTGGGAGATCCAGACACATAAAACTCAGGAGTTCTGTTGTTTGTACCGACCAAGATAGGAATGATAAAATTTAAAGTCAAATTTCCAGATCCTTTTGTGCAGAGTGTGCTTGAAGTCATAACTGAGAACTATCTGTAGCTGTGTATCGAGCCAAAAATATTTCTTTCTTCCATACCCTTAGTACATACAGTGTGATGTTTCTTCTGTCCATCCTTCCTGACAGAGCACTTCATAATGGATGAAGGCTTTTATTTCAGTCTGACCGCAGAAGAATTTTGATCTTGGTTTTGTCCACTATGATTCAGTCTAGTGTTCTGTACTTCTGACTACTCCAAGAACACTTACATTACGTTATGCAGGCAGCAGACATATCTTCCTTTTCACTATTTCTGATTGGAGACCTCTACTACACATCTAGGCATTGTGGATAGCTGAGCTGGGCGCTGTATTGTTGAATGCCTTTAAATGTGGTGGTTTTGCCATAAACAGGGTATTGATGTTCCATCACTGCAGTCATTACGAGAGCCAGGGTAAGACACAGAGAGCATGAAGGAAAAAATCAATAGTTATCCAAAGTACAGAGGACCTGTTGTATTTCCATCTCCTTATAATGACCTGGAGCTTACTGTTAACATGTTTGCTTCGCTGTCTGGACTGAAACAAGCTGTCATTAAGACCCTATATGTTAGAAAATGGTTTTATTGAGCTGCCAATGACATTAAAGTCTCATTTCCCTTTGAAGAGGCACAGAAATATTGTTCTGTTCATTTGCTGTAACCATAACATTAAAATTTGATTACTGCTATCATTAGAAATCTGTATCCATACTAATATAATTATATATATTTCCCCATGTATTGTTCCAGGCTTTCAAAGAAGTACCTGTTAGAGAATGAAGTCTGTTGTTGCTGAAGTATTTTCTTGACTTGTAAATTATTTGCTGTACAGGAGAGTCTATTAATAAGCTCTGTGTGCAAAAAATCAAATTGGCAAAAGTATCCTTATATTAAAAAGCAGTTTCTGCACTTCAGGTGTATGTGGTAATAGAACTATTGGATTTTTGAGGTGTAGAATTCTTTTTTTGAATCTCTTCTGAGCACTGAAATCCATAGACAAAATATATTCCTTGGTATGTTAGAACTGAAGCATGTTGAGTTACATTAGGAGTGGATTTGACCTATTGTCATAATTGAAAAACATACTGTAAAAATGGAGTGTTTCCCTCTTCTCTGTCTCAACTGTTATGATGTTTTCCATATCATCCTTGGGTGGCATGTCCAAATCACTATGTACGTGTGCTATTCAGCAGCCTTTCCTATAGTGCTGCATTTATTTTTCCTGTCCCCAATTCATTAGCTTTTTCAGGAGGAGATCCTCTATTTTCTATAAGCAGATTATGTACTGAGTCTTCCTGCTCTTTCCAAACAGTCCTGTGCTAACTGTATTTTAAGGATGACTTCACTAGAAAATACCAGGGGGAAGAATTACTAAACGAGTTAAAGCATTAGTTCTCAAGAGAAAAAGAAGTCTGTTTACAAACCTGCAGTATTTATTACATACCTCATTTAGCTCATTCATCATTTTAATAGAAAAATGAATCTTTTTAGATGATTCTGAAATAATTCGAGGTAAACTACATAGCCTGAGGCAAAACATGATTGCTTACTGCAGAGAGGACGAAGCTGTTTCTGGGAAGTATGGTATGATTGGTGACTATAATTTACAATTTATGATAGTGAAAATACTAAAGGCTCATATCTGAAAATTAGACTGAAGGTTTGAAAACATTATGGTACAAAGCTAAATCTAGTGACTTTTATTTTTTATTTTTTGATCTCTTGTTCTTCAGTTTTATAATGTAGAAGTATTTTTACTCTTTGAATGCATATATATTTTTTAAGATATACTGGTAAGATTTAATTCAGTTTTATGTACGTGGTACTTTGTTGCCAAGTGCTTTTCTCCTTGCCATTTAGAAGTAGCTGTTTTGTTGCAGCAGATGATCCCTTTTCCTCCATGCTCTTGTGATGTGGGAGACAGCGTAAAATTAAAATGAGGAGGAAGAAGTTGCTTTTGAATGCTGAGGATGAGATCTGCTGGTTTTTTATTGATTTTGTTCTGGGGGAGAGGGATTTGGTCTCTTTTTTACAGAAGCAGAATACACTGAAAAAATCATTTACACTTTGAAAATATTAAACTCCATTGCACTTTACATGCTTATCTTCATTTGAATAAACATGATGTTATGGATATGGCTTATGTCTCTCCTGGCACACATTTATTTTCTCACCAACTCTCCTTTTTGGCATTTCTGATGCAGCTGTAAGGTGTGTATGATAGAAATCTGGCTTTCAGTCTGTTCTGGGATGCAAAATAGATGCTGTGAAGCTGCTGTACGAACAAGGTGCTACTATGCAAATAGAGATCAGTAATGTTGGTTTCCAGCAATGCAAAGAAATGGGACTTCCTACCAAATATTTGCAAACCATGAGTGGTTTTCTTATCTGACTGGATGTCTGTGCCTTAAGGAAATGGTAAAGGCCCATTTGCATGTCTAAAATTACTTTATTAATGAGTGAACAATCTTTTCCCCCTTGATGTAGTTAAACAGTAAAAATAATTTAAAATAGCTTGTGGGTGATAGTACTGTTGTTGCTGTAGGTTGCAATCCCAGTATGACCTCTGTCATGTCAACAGTAAAGCAATGTTTTATTTAATCTCTGAAACTGCCATTAAATACCCGTGAACTAGAATAAGAAATTGCTTACCTGTGTCTCTTTTCTGCTCCTTTATAACATCCATTCTGACATTTAAAATATTTGTTTCAATGGAACAATGCAAATAATTTTCTCTTTCCTCAAGTTTTTGACTTGACAATATTGTAGACCTATAATTTTTTATTCTTTTATCTAGCAATCATTTTTTTCCATGTATGTTAGACATACAAGAAAAAAAATACCGTAAAAATAGAAAATTTTGAAGGCAGAGAAAGTGCACAAAGTGAGTATTTATTCTCCTCAAAGGTTCTGTTTGAACGGTGAGAGAAATGTGTTTTGTTAAAGTCAAACAGCATTTAAGAGCTTGCTTTTTTTTTGTTTTTAAATTCATATATAGCAAAGCCCAAGATACTCGACAGAAGCAAAATTAATCACTGTGTTATCTCAGCATCCAGATGAAGATCTAGTGCTTTACAAAGCCTGCTGCTCCATCAATTTGTTCTTTTGGTTGAATTCAAATTGAGTTCATTTTTATAGATTCACTGCATAATACTCTCCCCTCTCCTCCCTCATTCATTAACCAATTTGTTCTTGCTACTCCCTTTTTATTGAACAGCTAACAAAATTGCTATGCTATCTTTTCAAATGAATGTCATCATTCCTTGTCATGCATGGGCAAAAAGTAAGCATATTCATCCTTCTTACATATACATTTGCTTCTTCCAGAGAGAATACCCATTTCTGCCCTCAAGATATCATGAAAGGGATGTTTTAAATAACACTCTCATGAAGGTTTTATCACAAAGCCTCAATATAAGCATTCTTATCCGAACTCCATTTGAGGGCATGGCTGCATTTCTGGTTGTATGGCACAACAAAAGCCACAGAAGTCTTGAAACACAGCATATATATGTGTTCTGGTTTTTTGGTTTTTTTTTCATTTCTTCAAAAGGATTCGCCAGCTCTTAAGACTCTCATTCTGACTTTTATTTAATATTTATTTATTCTCAAGTTAGGCTAATTTTGGCTAGGCAGATATTCCTGTTGTATCTTCTTCAGTTGCCTTCATTTCTTTGGGTTGTATTAGAAGACAAAGAGAAGTAAGGGAGGAGAAATGAAGTAGAATTTGTTTCACTAATGGCCTACCTTTAACTAATCTCAGGACTCTTTGCATTGCACAACATGGATGTTCTGTTTGGGAACACCATGTTAGAGAAGGGAACCAAAACATTGAAAGTATATTTTTGAAGATACCCAGCCATCTTTATCTTAAAAATAGTAATAAGAAAAATTAATCATTTCATTAGTGGTGTTGATGTTGCTATTCTGTGGTGGTCAGTCTGTAGTCTTATAGTTTTCCCAATAACCAGGATGCTACATATACTGTTATAAGCAAGATCTGAGACGAGAGCCATTCTTTTTTAAGTAGAGGATACTAGAATGAGGAAAGATGTTTTAAATAGTAAAAAAAAAAAAAAAAAAAGAGATGGAACACCTCACCTGTAAGGACAGGCTGGGAAAGCTGGGGCTGGTCAGCCTGGAGAAGAGAAGGCTCCAAGGAGATCTTTTAATATCTAAAGGGGAGCTATGAGAAAGCAAAGGGCAGACTCTTTGGCAGGGTTTGTTGAGATAAGATGGGGAAATGGTTTCAAACTTGAAGAGGAAATTTAGACTGGATATAAGAAAGAAGCTTTTTACAATAAGGATGATGAGGCATTGGAACAGGTTGCCTGGAGAGGTGGTGGAAGCACCTTGGAAGACACCCTGGAGACATTCGAAGTTATTGCTGGATGGGGCTCTGAGCACCTGATGGAGCTATAGATGTCCATGTTCACTGTGGAAGAGTTGAACCAGATGGCCTTTAACGGTCCCTTCCAACTCAAAAGATTCTGTGATTCTTTAACATCTTGAATTGGGTGGCATCTGAAGAGATCGATAGCATATGTCCTACCAATATTTGTATTTACAAGTGTGCGCAAGATTAGATTTCAAATGTGAGCATAATTAAGGGTTCAAGTCTCATAGGTTAATAGTTAATTAAGTTACGTCATCGGTTTAGGAGAAGCTGAGTGTCCACTTCCATATTTGGTCTACGCAGGAAGTTGTTTTTGCATCCAGGAACCCCATTGCTGTATTATTTTACATCAGTTTCCCATTTAGAAAATTAATATTTTTTTATAAGGGTAAAAGTGGTTTGTTTTTATTCTGTTTTGTTTTGCTTTCCCACTGAATGCTTATTCTGCAATACTCTTAATTAGGGAATGGACCATTATGCATGCTGAAAGGCATGGAAATGACCTTCCAACCCTAGTATCAACATGGCAGTGTTAATGAAGTATCTTCCCTTTATGCATTTCTGAACGCCTAAGTCTGGTACTGTGTTTATATGAGGGAAAGAAAGAAAGTATATTTTAGGAAAACTGCTAAATATCTTCAGACAAACAAACAAACCTTTAAACTTTAATGTTAGAAAGGCTGGAGTGAATGGATGTCCACGTATCAACATTTTCAGAGATGTCATACTCTGCTCATACCAAAACACAAACAGAAAGCGGTGCTGGAAAAGGTTTGTTTTTTATTTTTATTTTTTGAACTTCCTCTAATCTTTATGCACTATGACATTTCTTTATTTATTAGTACAAAATTGGATGACTTGTATGTCCGCTCTGAGTTATTGAAATAGTTCAACTGCAGTGTTTCCATAGGAGAAGTAAATGTTGACTGTGAAGTACTGCTGTATGCCCTGTTTATTTTATTTTTGAGGTTCAAAAGAAGTTTTTAAGATTGAAGACAGAAGTTCTGTTGCATCTCCTTATTCATTGGTTCGTGGTCTTAGTTACCACCTTTGGTTAAAAGCAAGTTTGCCATAGTTAATGAGTAGTCTTCAGGAGGGAAAGATTTAACCTCTCACCAAAGATGACATTTTTTTTTATGTCAGAAAGATACAATTAAATATATTAGATGGCACTTTTTGTTTACAATTGCTATTAGTACTATCTTTGCTGTGCTTTAAGGTACTTTAAGTGAATCAATAATTATCCTGGTAGAGTTGATGATAGCATGAATTCTAGAAAACACACAGTGACAGTAGTGATACTTGGGGAAAAAAAAAAGAAGTTACAAATAGAAAACTTTCTCACTTTCTGATGGAATTTCATCAATTCTGATTTCTAATTTTGATGTAATTTGTCCTTTACTTTAAGCAGAATATGTCATGTCGGAATTACTGATATGTAGACAGTCCTTCCAATCTGGCTTTTCTAAGAGTCCTACTGGCTGTCTAGCATATGTTGAGATATTAAAGTACTCTAGCAATAGGTGCTAATGTATCCAAAGGAAATGTATGGTAATTCAATTTAAAAGGATCTATTAGATAGAGAGTGAGGAAAGAGAATGACATCATGGTTAAGTCTATAGCTTTTTATTACGATTTTAAAATAATTTTTTTCCTATCAAATATTACTTGTATGATGTATTCTACAGTAGGTTTGCTAGCATGTGCATAGAAGAAAATAGTTTGTCTTGTGTTTTTTTTTAAAGGAGGGAAGAGTTTAAAGTGGAAGGGTTGATAAATTGGGGATGTTAATATACCGTTTTATTTAAGTAATAAAAATTAATCTCTTGACAGTCCTATCCTCTGAAGACTGAAACTGAACAGGAAACTGTTTAATTTCACGGTTCCCAGTAGCATAGTATGTCATTTCTGTCCAGCAAAGTGGAGTGGAGTTTTTAGCTGGAAATTCAGTCTTCTTGTGAAAAATGTATGGACAGTAGTCTCCATATGGACATTTACATGCATGTGTGCATGTAAAGTAGCGAGTTGAAGCCAAACTGTTCTCTTTTCATGAAGTAGCTGCTGCTGTAAAGTATACTGACTTCAACACATGGCCCACAGAGCATTTTTCTTATTTTACGTGAGTTTTGACAACAAAAACTGGTTTTCAGTTTTTAAGTCTGCTGTTCAAGCAACTTCATAAGAATGATGCAGTAGAAAAGCAATAACACTTATTTCTGGAAAGCCATGGTAGAAGGCAATAGTATGTACTTGTTGCATTACTTCTTGGTTAATAGGGGTGATACTTCTTAGTTTTGATTCTGGCAGATCCTGCACCCTGTTCAAGTAGGGAGATACAGCATTGTCTTTCTCTTAGATGTTTGAATTCAAATCATGTTGGTAAATAAATAAATAATTTTTCCTTCCTTCTCATTTCCTTAATTATCATGCAGATAAACAGTAGGGTTCACGACATTAGGATAAGTATGTGTCTTATGATTTTGCCTTGGAGAAAGAAGACTGTGCGGTTCTCCCTTTCCCCCCCTAGGGCTATGCAGCAGTAATAAATGAGCAAGTCCAGAGTACTTTATGATAGATAGTTAATGGTGCTACGCCTGAGCCAACAGGCTTGTTTCTGCAGCAGCTGTCACAATTCATAGTCATTAGCATACCTTTAATGGTTACATTTCAAAATAATTTCTGCTAGAGCATTTAGCGTACATAAATGGAAAGAGCCATGATACTGAGAAAGGAGTTCTAGGTGTAGGTGAATTTTTTAGGCTGAGTATAATATTGGAGTGCATACACCCAGAGGTTGTAAGAGCGAATTGAAAATTATTAAAGTAATTTTGGAGGTAAAATACTGATTGACCTTCAAGGCCTATTTATGACCAGGAGTCTTATCTTTAATCGAGAGCCTTCTGTGCTGTTTTATTGGGTGCTTCTTGCATTTAGGTCTGCAGAAGGACTATTCTGAAATCTTTTCAGTGGGAAGGGAATAGTGGTGTGTGACAATGATACCAAGTCATTCCTACTGTGTAAGGCAAAACTGAAGGACTAAATTTTCAAAACCAAGTCATGATGGCAGACATCACAGCACCAGCTTGGTGTATCTGCTGTTTTGATGTAACAGAGGAAATATGTGCGTGTAATATTTATTAAATCTTTTGAATACTTTTGAAGATAGGCAAGAAGGATGATGGGAGGAGGGGTAATAAGTGGGTGCCACATCTACCTCATCAACGGGATCTTCTAAGTACTCTGATAAGCAGGTCAGTTGGAATTTTGTTTTACAATGTAGTAACTCATGTAATATTTTAATTTTCCTTCTCACTTTTATCTGTCTGTTTAAAGCATGAAAAGAAAATTCATAGTTATTTCTTTTGAAAGTAATGATGTTGGAAGATACTGAACTTGAGAAAATCTTTATTTGAACATGCTACCTCCAAGCAAGCAGAAGGAGTGCCTATCGTTTTCCCTTCTAGTTTGCTGTCTGAAAAATCATTTAAAATTTGTATGCGAGCAGATTTGATCTTAACAAAAATAGGAGTAATGAAGGCAAACCTTCATTCTCCCAAAGTGAATTTTCTTACTTTTCAACACTTTCCCAGTGCTGCCAGTTTTCTTTCCATGTTCTTATTTGTTTTGGAGGTTCATGGAAAAATTCATTTGTCTTACTGCTCTAAACCATTAGCAGACAGTTCATTGAGACTCATCAAGTATGAATGCAGTGAATTAGTTGTAGCAGGAGGATGACTGCATAATTATTGTTAGCCATTGTGGTAGGGGTGTGCATTTGCCTTAGAGTAAGATCACAAACTCTTGATAGATCTTTCAAAATACCTGCTTGGGGGTAGTGAGGCCCTACAGAGGGATCTGGGCAGGCTGGACTGCTGGGATGAAGCCAATGGGATGAGGTTCAACAAGACTACATGCCAGGTCCTGCACTTTGGCCACAGTAACCCTAGGCAACACTACAGGCTTGAGACAGAGTGACTGGAAGACTGTGTAGAGGAAATGGACCTGGGAATGGCTTCAAGTTGTGCCAGTGGGAATTGAGACTGGATGCTAGGAAAAACTTCTCTGAAAGAGTGGTCAGGTGCTGGAACGTGCTGCCCAGGGAGGTGGTGGACTCATCAACCCTGGAGGTATTTAAAGAACATTTAGATACTGTGTTAAGGGACCTGGTTTAGAGAGAACTATTGGTGATAGGTGGACGGTTGGACTGGGTGATCCTGTAGGTCTTTTCCAACCTTGGTGATTCTATGATTCTAAAGGCTTTGCTCTCTTAGTAATGCTTACTATTAATGTAAAAAATAAAATAAAATAAAATAAAATAAAATAAAATAAAATAAAATAAAATAAAATAAAATAAAATAAAATAAAATAAAATAAAATAAAATAGTACAAGTAAAAAAAAACAGAAAAGAAGTATTGTGAAAGTTAAGGCACTTTGTGTCTTTCAGTCAGATATGCAGAACTAGTGGACTTGTTTGATCATATTGGTCTTCATTTCTGCACTCTAATCTCACTTTCAAGGCATGTAATCTGAAGCATTAACTTAGCTGAAAGCACTGTGAGCTATTTTTTTAATTCCTTATGCCATTTGGGTTGATATGTCTCATTATAGAGGCCTGTAGGACTGAGAAAAACCTGGGTATGATTATTAACCAGTAAATACTGACAGTACCACAGGAAAGGGTAAAGGTGGTAAATATCTCAGATTTAAAGATTACATAAACACAGTGTTCGGAGCTGAAGTTCAACAGATAAGGAATGCTGGATAGAATAGCTTTTGAAGCCATGATTTTGTTGTTACTATTGTTTTGATGTAGCTTATTCGACTGTAATTTTCTCTATTAAGAAAACAAAGAAACAAACCCAAAAATAGAATAAATATTTTAATATTTTCCTCTATTTTTTCAAAGTCACAATTAAGACTTTTAAATTCACCTACGATTTAGGTACTGGCGAGAGGTAAGTAATTGTATTACAAGCTTAAAAAGTGGGTCCCTGTGAACCAAATGAGGTTTCACAACGCCAAATTGTAGCCATCCTGGGTACGAGTATAGACTGAGAGAAAAACTTGGAGGTTCTGGTGAGCAAAAAGGTGGACATGAGCCAGCAGTGTGCAAACTTACTTTCAGTCTGCAAAGTAAGCAGTATCCTAGGCTGCATCTGAAGAGAGGTGGGCAACAGGACTGGGAGGTGATTGTCCACCTCTGTTCAGCCCTTGTGAAGCCGCATCTGGAATACTGCATCCAGGCCTCTCTTACTACAGAGGGATGTGGAGCAGTTGGAGCAGATCCAGAAGAAGGCCACAAAGATGATAAAAGTGCTGAAACACCTCTACTACAGAGAAAGGTTGAGGGAGTTGGACTTCTTTAGTCCAACTTTTGGGCTCCAAGGAGACCTTACTGTGGCCTTCCAGTACTTAAAGGAAACGTATAAGCAGGAGGGGTACTGACTTTATTTATGCACAGTCTGATAGTAGTAGGACAAGGGGAAATGGGTTTAAAACAAGGGAAAGATTTAGATTAGATATAAGGAGAAAATTTTTTACTCGGTGTGGTGAGGCCCTGGAACAGGTCTCCCAGAGAAGTTGTGCAAGCCCCATCCTTGGAGGTGTTATAGGCCAGGTGGGAAGGGGCCTGATCTAACCTGGTCTGGTGGTTGGCAACCCTGTCCATGGCAGAGGGGTTGCAGCTCTATGAACTTTGAGGTCCCTCCCAACTCAAGCCATTCCATGATTCTATTATTCCATGTAAATTACAGGAGATACTCAAGACATTAATTTTACTAAGGCTTCTATAAGCTTGACAGCCTGTGCTGAAAACAAGTAGTAGTCTTGACAGTTGGGAATTCTGAGTTCATCTTTACTTTTGTAGGATTATCTTTCATTTTAATTTTTTTTATTTTTTAATTCTAATTGTACTCTTCACTTCTGTTGCCTGATGTTACAATATTTTGTACCTAGTAGAAAGAAGAATTGCAGGAGAAATCTGCTATAACACCTGCAGTCCTTTCATGCAGGTGGCTGGGCTATACATACTGGCTTGTGGGAGCGTGCACATGATGGATGAAATTATACAGAACCATATTGCCATGCTTTGACAAAAATTATTGAACCCGAGCTGCACTTTTTTTAATTTGCTTTTTCCTCCAGAGGCTTATGGACATGGTGAAGTTTAATTTTGTTTTATTACAAGGTGGAAGAAGAAAATGCCCTGCTGTAATTCGGACTGCTTTCCTGGCAAATGGTAGATTCCTTTGGAAGCTTTGTGAACGCTGGAACCTAAAGAAATTTCATTTATTGTTAGTAGAGAGTGTTCTTTCTAAGTGAATTGAATGCATTTGGCCTAGGCCTTCAGAAAAGTTGGAGGTGATGTGTAACATCTTTAACTCTTATTCTCTTGCTTCAGAAAGTCTGTAGCTTGAGGCTCTAACGGAGCTAGAAATGAATGGAAAGTAATCTTATTTTGTGGAGTGGATGACACAGGTGGTAGAACAGTGAGGAGAAAACTTTTTCCCAGTTATTCACAGAAGCTGTACAGAGAGTTCAGGTTTACTTTTGAGAGTGTACAGGGTGAACAAATTGAAGCAGGAACGTCTCCAATCTATGCTGCCTTAGATGCTAACTATTTAGATTTTCCAGTCTTACTGTTGGCTGTCCTCCCAAGTATTGCTGCACAGCCCATTTGCAAGCAGAGGTAGGTTTTCTCTGCCTACATTTTCATCTAGGCGTGGGTCTGATCAGCTGTGCCAGAACTTTGCACCCTGGGATCTCTTTGTAACTGAGGAGAAGTGGGTATTTTTGGGGTGTGATTCTGACATGTTTCAGATGTCAACTTTATGATGATGTTGATTGCCTTGTAGAAGCACATATTTCTCTGCATATGACCTTTGGGGGCTCTAGCCCAGAAGTATGTTCTTAAATGTGTATATCTATTGTATTGACAACTTAGGCAAGTAAGGTTATTTGGACCTGAAACATGTAAATACTGTAACAGTCCCTGCATCCACATCACACAAAATACAGGAAATCAGAAAATGAGTCGTAAGGAAAATTATTCCCATGAGCCTTGTTTTGTTATGACCTCTTTGTCATCCTTAACTTTTTTTGGAAAACTTTGTCTAATGCACACACACAAAAATAATTCAGTTATTCATAATCACTCATGAAGAATTGAAGGGAGCTACTGGTTTTGTACTGGCTTCCTTTTTCCCTTATGATGTACGGTATGTTCTGTAGTAGCATCGTTTGAAGGTTTTAGCTGTTAAGTGTTTAAATCCCTTTTGGTTTTGCCAGTGGGTAAGCACAAATTCCTACTCTTTCACACGATCCAGGAGATTGGAGCACATTCCTCATACCTCAGTGACTGCAGTCGCAGAGGGAAATGAAAATTGATCTTAATGCACCTTCCCATCGCAGTGCTTTTGATGCTACAACGTTGAGCCACATCTAGGATATAATACAAGGCTTTTCCTGTATTTTTGAAGGAACTGAGAACATTCTTGAGATGTATTTGAAGTTCATGCAGTTCAACAATGTGTTCTCTGTAGGGAACTATGATAACACGTTAAGATAATAATATACAAGTTACATAAGTAATTCCTCAAAGTTAGAGTTTGTACAGAACAATTTTTAAAGTGATTGCATCTGTCATAATTGTAAATGGGTAGGGTGTGTTGCTGAGTGCAGAGCTGACAACAACAACAAAAATCAGAACTTGTACTACTAGTGAGGAGAAAAAAACCTATTTTATACTCCATTAAACTGTTACACATCATAAATAATTTATGCTCAGGTTGCTCTGTTCTGCAGCAGAGATGATAAACTAGTCGTTTTAGGGGCATTTTAATGAATATAGTAGTTTTCTTTACTTACTCTGAAACAGAAACCCTGGTCATTATATATATGTAAGTGGGTTAAATTATGAGAATACATTTTAAAATGAGTAGTTCAGTCTCACTCTGAATTCCACGGGTATCTAGGAATGGATCCACAGTTTGTAGCTTTCTTCATGTTACTTACATGTTTCTACATGTTACTTACAGGTAAAATTTATATTAGTTTTTTCTGTCATTCTCAAAAGTGTGTAAGCATGTCCCTGAAACACTGTGAGATTGCCTGTATTCTAGATTGAAATATTAATAATTTGTCTGGTTTGTACTAAACTCTTAGATCCTACATATATTTTCCTGTAGTTGTTCATTTTTTATGTGTTCCTTTACAGTCAAACTTAGGAGGTTTTAAAACTAGTCAGTGTTTTGTGTTTTTAAATATACCCTTTCATCACGGAAAATGTCTTGCTTTTTCATTAACTGAAAGAACATCAAGGTGGCATTGAAAAAATAGAATTGCTATTAGTTTGTGGACATTAACAAAATCTTTTAGACTATGCATCGTTGCATAGAATTTTATGATCAGGTTCAGATGAAACTTTGAGAAGTATAGGTGGTTAGCTTTACATTCAGACATTTATGTTCATCTTTTATATGGTGTTTGGTGCTTCAGAGTATGCTGCTTGTATGTTCCAGTGAAATGTGCTCGATGTTCTGAAAATTTAAATAGCTGAAATTGTACTTCACTTAGCATTGCCTCATTTGCTTTTGATAATGAAAATATAAAATGGGGTATTCCTAGCAGGTAGCAATCTGGTCAGGTGAGTGATTCAGTAGAGGAAATGGAGACTCGTACTTGGCTTTCAGCATCACTGCTGAATCCAGAGAATGCTGTTAGTAGAAATTGCTATTCAGGTTCACATTTTGATAGTGTGTATTCCTCCTTAAACTTTCTATTGAAATGCCATCAACTTTTCCTTCATTTTTGTATCATGTGCAGTGCCTTCAAATCTATTTTCCAATACTCTTGAATGTAATAACAGAAATATCTTTGGAAATAATATTCTTTCTGACAATTAACTTTTATTGTTGTTTGCACATCTAGAGAAATTACTGTGTCTGATACATCACCAGTACTCCTGACAGAACACTGATACATGTGTGTAATGCTGTTCTGGTGTATTTGTTGTTGAGTATGAAACAATGCTCCTCAAACTATTTTTGAATGGGGATCAGTTGGTTTTAGTCATATAAGCGTCACCTTGAACTGATTTAGCTTTAAAAAACTAATCAAGCAGTTCTGTTTCTTTGGGAAAGAATAGGTACACAATTGCCTTTTAATATATATATTATTTGCTTGTTATTTCCTGCTTTTCAGATTGGATTAACTATTGCAGAAAATACTTCAGAGAGGATTAAATCTGTTGTACTCTGCCAATAGATTACTTTGACTAAAGACTGTCCTCTGACAAATTAGTGATCGTTCTCTTTATGTAGTACATTGCAGAAACAGCAACAGCCATATTAAATCTTAATCAATAACAATGTTTCACTAATTACAGGAGCGAGTTTATATATTGGATAAATTGCTGTTTGCAAATGTTGTATTATATTAACTAAAACAGCTAATTACCAGCAGCAGAATAAACATAAGGTTTGCTAAAAGCTTCCATCCGTAGCTTGGAGCAGTTGTTGCTGCCTGGTATTTCAGTCAATGTGGAAAATAAGGTAATGACATTATAAATACATTTATAATGCAGGACAATTTCTTCTAAAATGCATGTAAGTATTATTGCCTTACTACGAAATATGATTTATTTAATGCATTTCAGCCCCCATAATATTAAGATATAATTGAGATGGGGGGGGGGGGAAATTGCATGCAGTCAGAGCCTGCATGAAAGTGAATCACGGTCTAAATTGCTTGTAATTTTGAAGGCACTTAGGGGAATCGTGAAATTTATATAAAGCCGTCTTTGGTTTAAAAAATGTGAAGGAAACAGTCGTCCAGTCTTTCAAGTTTTCTGTGATTTTAAATATTTTTTGTATGCAAATGGAAGTCTGGATCAGAATGAATAAACAGAGATTCTGAAGTCTTACACCCGTATAAAGAAACAAGTTCAGCTCCGTTGATAGACCTTTATTATGATTGTTCAGTAAAACAGACAAGAGTGCAGTGTACTTTGGATAAAACTGCTAATATGGGCAGAGGAAGGAAATGAATGATAATACAAATGGTGCCAGTGTTCTTAGCTGGAAATCATTTAAATGTGGCTGGGAATTCTGGTGATTGTTCCTTTTGAAAGACGGAAAATCACGGGTCTTGCCTTCATTGTTTAATTACCTGCTGAACAATTGCACCTGAGCAATTCCAGTTTCCTTGGTAATAGCCACCAGCCTGTGTTTGGCCCAACGTACATTGCCAGTTTGAAAGAAATCAGTAGCATGTCTCATCTTCCAGCATGTATTTTGGTCTTTAATACAGAATCCTTAGTAACCCATGCATCTATGGCAAGATTCACTATATTTCAGTAGATGATAAAACTAGTGTTTGTAAAAATTAACCTTTTTTTTTTATAATTTATGATGTGTAGAATAATTAAACCTGTTTTGGATCAATGACTTCATCCTTTAAAAACGTGTAATTTCTTCTTGTGTCAAATAATTTAATAAGCCTGTGGAATATAAATCACATATCATTGCCCATAATTCTGCTTGGCAGCTAGGACATCAAAGGGCTGAAACTGAAACCAGGAGCTATGAGTACATCTCATCCCTGTCCTTGCTTACCTTCACAGACTCTGCTCTCTTTGACAAACACTCTTCTAGGCCCAGTAATATTATGGAGAATGCTACAGGTTTTACCAGCCCCTCATCATTTCCCCTGGCTAGAGGCGAGTGTCCCTTACCAGCTGGCCTGGTAGCAATTGAGGCGAGCTCTTCTCTAATTTGCTTTGGGTAAAATCTATATGGGGAAATAGTTTAAATCAATGGACTGCACTAAAATGTTTCCTCACTGGCAGATTCACATGCACAACTCTGCAGGCACATCGGCGGGATCAGTAGCCTTTTCAGGAGGAGCAGCTGCACCTGGAAGATGATGTTGAGTCTCATTTGACCCAAATTAATTTAAATCTCTTTGAATGATTAGTGACTTTGTTAGTAACATAGGCTGGAAAATTCTATGAGGCTTTCTGATATTAACTCCAGATTACTGGATGTAATCACTTTTTTAATAAATGAGAACTTTGAGGCTGGCAAAGCACATTTGGTTTTACTTTGTTTCATTAATTAAAAAGCATGGTGAGGATGAATGATAAACAAAAAGAACTGGTAGCTTGACTGAAACGCTGCAACTCCCCTGTCTCTGTATACTTCTGTATACACGCTGTTGCCAAGAGATTTGGTAAGGATTGATTAAAATGGTTTGAAATAAGGCACTGTCTCCGGAAGTTTAAAGTAATTGCTATAAGTACTTTTATTAATAAAGAGAACTTGTATAGAATGAATTCTATCTTGGGGGCTCTCTAAGGGCTTTTACAAGTTAAATATATAATTAACTGTATTATCTCACGCTATTCATAGATATATTTTTTGGTGTGTGATAGAGCATAGTAGCAATTTACTGTGTGTAGACATACTATGATAAGTTTCCTTTAAATACGAAGATTATAATACTAGAATTGTTGAAAATCAATGATACTAAGTTGACTTAGTATTAGAGAGACAGAAGGAGGCAGACAGCTCAAGCTAAAACCAATCATCAGCTTCAGTTCAGGTAGGCAAGTCAAATATTGGACAGGACATTGCTTTAATGTCCATTATGGTCTGCAAGTTTGCATGGATTCTTAATGCCATCTAGCTGGGCCCTTAACTTTACTTCAAAGCATTAATTGCAAGCCTATTGCTTTTTAACAAAATGCCATATTTTTTTGTTAAATCTGATCTGGCTTAACAGGTGGTGGTTGGACTTGATTATCTTGAAGGTCTGTTCCAACCTAAATGATTCCATTATTCTATGTCTCTACGGTGATAACTGTGTTTATTGATTTGTTTTGGAGCAGCTTTGTGTTGAGGGATGAGCTGCTGGAGAGGAGCTCTGTGGAGAGGGACCTGGGTGTCTTGATGGATGGCAGGTTGGCCATGAGCCAGCAGCGTGTCCTGGTGGCCAAGAAGACCAACAGGATCCAGGGGTGCATTAAAAAAAGCGTGGCCAGCAGGTCAAAGGAGGTGATCCTCCTCCTCTACTCTGCCCTGGTGAGGCCTCACCTGGAGTACTGTGTCCAGTTCTGGGCTCCCTGGTACAAAAAATACAGGGATCTCCTGGAAAGAGTCCAGCAGAGAGTTATAAAGATGCTAAAGGGCGTGGATCACCTCTTATGAGGAAAGGCTTAGAGACCTGGGTCTGTTCAGCCTTGAGAAAAGAAGACATAGAGGAACAGATCCACGTCTGTAAGTACCTAAGGAGCTGGAGGCAGAGGGACGAGGCTGAACTCTTCTCTGCAGTGTGTGGTGATAGGATGAGGGGAAATGGCCACAAACTGAAGCATAGCAAGTTCTGCACAAACGTGCATGGGAACTTCTTCACAGTGAGGGTGACAGAGCACTGGCACAGGCTGCACAGAGCGGTGGTGGAGTCTCCTTCTCTGGAGATGTTCAAGACCCACCTGGACGCCTACCTGTGCAACCTGGGCTAGGGAGCTGCTTTGGCAGGGGGTTGGACTCAATGATCTCTAGAGGTCCCTTCCAACCCCTACAATTCTGTAATTCTGTGATTGTGTAGAAACCACAACATTTGTCACTTTAAGTTACTGGAAACCACAGGAGCAGCACATGATGATGGATGAAACAGAAAGCAGGTCTGCTTCTAGCAGTGAGCCAAGGTTTCTTCAGAACTGTAGAGTTAAATGTCCCTCTGGCTTCAAGTATTCAAACCTAATGTTGAAGGCTGGTATAAGAATGGGTAATGTAGTACAGTCCATGTAGAAATTGTAGTAGTAGTGTAGTACCACTGTTCATGGAATAAATAAGAGTATGGATCATCTTTAGTACCCCTGCACTTGCATCACCTTATAGAAGGTAATAATAGGATTTGTAAATGGACTGATTTCTTTTTCTATATTGTCTTTGTTCTACGAGTGGCTTCCCCTCTTTTGTTTGTCGTGAGGACACCACATTCTTCAATAAAGAGCCACAGTGATCACCTCTGGCTGCTCCTCTCCCAGTCCTCCTAGGTCCTGTCTCTCCTGCCTGATTATACCTTGGGCTTTCCAATAAACTTGTTGACCACATGATGCCTACCTGCCAAGTGGCCAGTCATGATGTGAGCTCAGCACTGACATTGGTTGTGTTACCTTTATCTGCTCCCTGTTCTTTCTCTTCCCCGTGAGTTGCTGTAACACTTCAAATCATGCAACCATTAAGGTTGAAAAAGCCCACTAAGTTCATCTTGTCAGCCCATTGTGGGGTTGCTGGGGACAGTCCAGATACGGCAGCAGGAGGTTTGCTCCTGTTTCTTATTGAGCAGCACAGACTACAGGAGAAGTGCTGTTGGTTGATGCCAAGAATCACAGAATTGTAGTAGTTGGAAGGGACCTCTTGAAATCATCAAATCCAACCCCCCTGCAAATCACATTCCCTGAGCGTTTTCTTGGAAACACCTAACCAAGCAAAGGTAGAGCTTATTGAAAAAATACTGAAAACATTGTGTGTATTTCTGCAGTGAAACAATTTTATTGGAAACTTATTTCTAATGTGAAAAATAAAGCTTTTTTTTTTCCTGAAGCCCAAAGATTTTTGTGCTCTTTAAGCCTTCAGCTAGTTGTTTTCATGACTCCTTACAGAGTGGGAAATTGGCTTCGTTTCTCGCAACACCTACTTGCTCAGTAGGAATTCTGCTTTGAAACATGCTAAAGTGGTTTAACGTGGATGCCTTACTGTATAGGTGTCTGCATCTGAGCTTCTCACTTTGTCATCATTAATGCAGTATCTTAGTGACTGTGAGAAAAGAGGTTTCTTTTTACTGAATTATGCTGTGCAGGGTGAAATCGCTTTCTAAAAACAGGAGGTAGTTCTTATGCTCCATATCTAATTGCTAGGTTGTTACTACAGATAATTTGTGTTATTGTGCCGAGGCTTGGAACTAAAATGCTCTTTCAAATAACATATAGAAGTGTATGCTTGATCAGACTATGGCCTTCATGAAGTCTGACTTCCTAATTGGTAAAATAATGAAATAAATGGCCATTGATACATAAAGTTGGAAATAAATGGTGGTTTTATCAGTGTCTTCTATCAGTTTGTTCAGCAAATGGTTTGAAATGTTGCTGTCTTTGTGAGAAGCTGACACCTAAAACAGTTGAAGCTAAAGGAATTGGGACTGTGAAGTGTACAAACAACCAAATTATCGGTGCTAATTGTAATTTTTCTGTGCCAGTCCGTAGCAGCAGTTAGAATCGTAGAATGGCTTGTGTTGGAAGAGACCTCAAAGACCATCCAGTTCCAAGCACTCTGCCACGGGCAAGGTTGCTGACCAGTAAATCAGGCACCAGATCACAGTGCCCAGGGCCCCATCCAAGGGCAGCCTGATCTAGTGAAACAAATTTTCTTTTACTTAAAGGATGAAGTTTGTCACACGCATCGTTTTATTCATACCTCAGACTTAACAGCTAGATGTGATAAGTTCTTGGATTAATGTCGGAAGTACTAAGTAGGGGGCATGTATCTGTAATATATGCTAAAATGCATATAAATGTGTGTGGGGGGGTGTACTTACACTTATAGAATTATGGCTTTTTGGGGGGTGCATTTTGTAAAATAGAAAAGTTTCAAATTCTGAAAACAGATGAAATTACAACTTAATGGTTTCAGCCTTCCTCAAGCAATATGGAAATATAGATCTAGTTTCAGGGGAAATAAAAGTCTAGTTTTCTAGAGCAGAAGGTTAGCGAGAAATACACAGGACATCTCTGTAAGCGTGTATTGTTTGAACTGTCATTCTAAAGAGTAACAGCTGTATTTTCTAGTTTTTCTATGTCATGTTCTCTTTTTATTTTTTTCTGACATCGCTGTGTAGCCGCTGTCAGCCTGGAATCCCCCATGTGGCAATTCCCTGCAGTGCAGCAGCCGTACTGCTTTCATTTTCAGAATTCATCACTAATGTCTTTTGTCAGAAATGGCAATGAGAAGGGGTTGAGGAAATGTAAACTGACAGGCTTTTGAGAGAAAAACGGTATGGAAGCAAATGCAGAATGTTTTGTCCTTTGCCTATTAGTTGTGTTTTATTCCTTTTTCTACTTGAGAGGGAGAAATTATTTTAAAGCTGGAGGGTGTGACAATATGTAAAATGCCAAAACTTGTATATTTAATTATAATAAGGATTTACAAATTGAAACATTTTAAACATTCACTGTAGTTCAAAATATGTTTTTTTCCTTGTGAAATTCAACTTGGTTTCTATAAAAACAGAGCGAAAGTGACTTAGGCAAACAATAGCTTGTACTTACGAGGAAATGGAAGTTTTTAACAGCAGAAGTCATTTTGTCTGGCACTGTGGAGAGCTAAAGCATGTGCAAGACAGTGAGTTTATTAATCTCGGTCCTATGATAATAGCTCTGTAGAATCACTTTTCTCCTGCACAGGTATTTTATTTTCCACTGACTCTAATATCCCCACGAAGAACAGTACGTGCATGCACGTTTATTTGGTGAGTCTGGAGATATTCTTTCTCACATAACTTCACTTCTAGTACTTCTCAGAATTGCTTATAATTGGCTTTTTTCAGGCTTGTTGACTCAGTGGTTGAGGACAGCATTGTGTACACAGAACTTCTATCATTTCCTTTATTATTCAGTATTATGTGTAATGACAATTCCATTTTAAGAGTTTTTTTCAGCTTCTTTCAAATCTTGTTTATTAGCTCAACTAAATTAATATTAAGGGCTGTATTTGATATTAAAGATTTCTTTGAGAAACTACTCTGTGACCTTAAACTGGTGAGTGCAAATGATAGCTCAGATACCAAGTAATTTTCAAAGACTAAGCTTCAGCAAACTGAGCCTTCCTTCCGTAATCACGTCTCTTGTATTTAATTTCCGTTTACATGACCTTCCATTATCATTTAGGTATAATCCATATAACAGTTGTCTGTGTGATAGATAATCATCTAACACCAACTTCAGTGTTTTGGAATAAAAAGAGATAAATTACTATTTTCTGTACATATTGGACTTCTTACAGCCTATTGCTTTGCGCTGAATTCTGCAATACTTTTCTGTACAGAAGTAGCAAATGCAGTCGCGAGCTTGGGAAATTTCATCAATAGTTCTTTTCATTTGGAGAAGAATAAAATAAACATGAGGAATCTCCATGTTATCCTGAAGCCAAAATTTGTGTGGACTCAGCTTAAAATTTTCTATAGATTTTGAACTTCGTTGAATTCAGTGGTGGAAAGAGAGAAGGAAAATTCAGATTTTTAGCTGTAACTTTTGTGTCAGAGATTTCTTAAGTGCCAAAATTCTATTGTAGGGAAAGATAGTCTTGCCCTCCCAAGCACTGTTTTACTGATTGGCAAAAACTCCTAATCAAATTTAATTGCTAAAGCTGCTTGTTAAGTTCCTCCATGCAGATGGAGCCCTGAACTTCTCCTGGTGCCTCCAAACCATTGGTGTGATGAGTTAAGAGAAGCTTGCAAGATAATAGAAGTGTTTTACTGTTCTAGAGGTGCACCTAAAGGACGAATCACAAAATCAAAGGGGTTGGAAAGGACTTTGAGAGATCATCGAGTCCAGCCCCCCTATTAAAACAGGTACCCTACAATAGGTCAGCGTCCACACAGGTGTTGGATATCTCTGTAGAAGGAGACTACACAACCTCTCCAGTCAGCCTGTTCCAGTGCTCTGTCACCCGTACTGTAAAGAAATTCTTCCATATGTTAGTATGGAACTCCTATGTTCAAGTTTTAGGCCATTTCTCCTTGTTCTATGCCTACGCACCACCGTGAAGAGCCTGGCTTCATCCATTGGCCTCCAACTTCCCTTCAGATATTTATAAACATTTATCTGATCCCTTCTCAGTCTTCTCTTCCCCAGGGTGAACAGACCCAGACTGAATATATATTAGAAACCTACCAAACTGATAATCTGGGAGAAAATGCTAATATTCTGGTATCAGTTATGTGATTTTTTTTTTCACTAAGATTTATGTTAAACTGTTTTTTTCAGCTTCTTGCAGTTTTAAACCAGGTTTTCTTCTACTAAAGGAAAAGGTTCCAAAATTTGGAAATAATGATGGGTACCAGACAAAGATAGAACTTTCTGAAATATTTATAGTAAAAACTTGATAATCCTATAAAAGCAAGGAATTCCTGAGTGCCTGTGGAAGCTTTTGTTTTCATCAGACCTGAGTACAGGTCATATTTCTCATAGTGTTTGGGTTGCATTTGTGATTTTGGGGCTGTTCTGCCATACATTACTTTGTTTTGCAGTAAATGAGCCATGAACTTGAGGTTCAGAGCATTTAGTGCAGCTTGATGTGTGCATCCTCCTCCTAAATGTTACTGCAGCAAACTGAGGAATGGAGGATTCTGTGAAGATTGCTGTGACATCCTTTAAGCAGGTAAAGTCTGTGCAAATATTAGGAAGGAAATCATTATGTGGAGTGTGACTGTAGCACATTCTCTTCTATAATAGAAGCAGCTGATAAACTGTTTTTCTGCAGAAACCCGTAGTTTGGCAGCTGCCACTCTCTGTACCCAGGGCTGCCCGAAGGGTCTGTGGTTAACAAAGCAATATATACAGCACAGAGCTGACAACTTGTAATCTGCCAGGAGTGAATAAAAATATCACTGGTAGGGCTGCCAACTTTTTAGCAGCTAGTAGTTATTCAGGAAGAAAACCAGGAATACTGCTGTGCTGTGCAGTCATGAAACAGCTGGGAATGGATGGGACCTCTGGAGGTGATGTAGTCCAACTACCCTGCTACAAACCAACTGTGCTAGGGCAGGCTACTTTCTCTCCTCAAAATCTCTCTTTAGCGAGAATATTTTTAAGATGATTAGAACAGTCAAAAACTTAATAAAAAAAAAAGCCATATTTTTACTTACAGTTCTTTGGAGATGGAGATCTTAACATAATCATCACTGAGATATTTCTTGAAGCACACATAACTGAACAAAAATATAAACTGTGCAAGGTACCCTTAGGTCAAATTTTCAATACTGTTTCATTTTAATGCACACCACGTGATCTTGCTTGTTGTATACGAGTGAGCATTGCTTTGCATTCATAGCATCCCTTTGTAGCAGCCTGTCAAATACTCCATTAAAATATTTTTGTTTTTCTAGAAAAAGAGATTGAAATATGGAGAAATGAAGTCCATGCTGCAGCACTAATACAGGGTTGGAAAGATGAAACTCTTGTCTTTTTCAATTTAGCAACATAAAAAATCACACTTCTCATTCTAGTTTGATTTACTTTTTTAATCACAGGTGCATTTGAGTCAGTGGAGAATGACATATTAGGTACAATCAATATTTTAATTCGCATTCTTCTTTTACTGTGATTTTCATATGTGTAATAATTAGAAGTAATTTTTGGAAGCAGGAGCTGAACTTGAATTGTGAAAAGCATCTGAGCCGGGGAGAGAGCACTGGAGGAAATAGTAATTTTTATTTATTTTTCACCTTCTGACTCTCCTAAGCACATTTAATCCATGCATTGCTCAGCCCTGCTTTCATCTGTTATAAATGATTTTCATTTGAGCGTGTCATTTTGCTTTTTCTGTTACAATGAAGATCAAAGTGACACAGGTTCACCACAAGTGTTCAGCAGCTCTTTCAGTCCAGGACCTTAAAGTAATGGGATTAAGTTAATTTGTTCCTGTCTTAGATCTCTCTCAAGGCATGTGGCACTGGGATGGTTGGTTATTGTTGCATGCTGAGTGTGTTGCAGTTTCTTCTTAGTTGTAAATAAGGATATTACTTCTTCTAAGAAAAAAAATATTTAACGAGTAAAATACTGTGATGACGAGAATTAAATCAATAATATTTGAACCTCAATTCCTTTTCTTTCTGTGGTCTTATGGGAGAAGGTTATACCAACCCTCCACGTTGTGCTGCAGGAACTCTCTGTTTTTCTGTTTTGCCCTTAATAAATATTTCCATTTTTCTGGCCTTTTTGCATCTTCATAATTTATCACAGTCTTGAGCGTGCTCAGCTTGGGTAGCCCGGAGCTGGAGATGAGCTGTGACTGCACTTTTTACCCAAGTCTTCCATGGTGCTCAGCCTCAGATGTGAATGGCTTTTTGCTTGTTAAGCCTGTATGTGCCTTAGAGCAGACAGAGGAATAAAACATTTGTCAGAATTATTCCTCCTATAAATTTCAGACAGAAAATCTGAAGTTATGTGAAGGGAAATGCAATGATAAAAGCTATTGCTCTTCTTTCACTCAAAAGACCCTCGATGTACCTGTGCTTATGCTCCCTGTTCTGTAGATTTGTACTATTTCTCAGTGCCTTATCCTTTTGAACTTGTAACTACCGGCATAGATCTTTGTCTGTATGATTTCTTACTTTGGGTTTCTTTTTGTTGTTGCTGTTTGTACAAAATTACGTCTCACAAAGATACCATTGGCACTCCCTTAGCAGTTTGGGAACGCTTGCATTAAGGCTTTGAACATTTTTTGGGAGCTGAGCAAAGAAGCGATTAGTCAAATATTCTCTGTTTTTCGTTCCCTGTTATATTAAAAACAAACAAAAAAATCACTGCCAAAGAATCTAGGTCTAGTCCTGGTCCCACTAAATTTGCTTCAAGATGTTTTGTTTTCTCCCCCAAAAACCAAAACAAAACCAACCAACCAAACAAAAAAAAACCCCACAACACTGATCCTTTTTAAAATTTCATCCTGTTATTTATGTACACCGTTACTGCTCTTCCTTTATTTTTATTCAGTTTCGATTCTGGTAACACTTAGAAACCTTGTGCAGGGATAAGACTGAAAACAGTTTCAGGCCTCAAAAAGGAGCTGTTCTGTTTTTGTTTTTGAAAGTGCTAGTTAACATTTTCATGTTCTATTTTGTAGAAACCGTTTACTTTTCTACTCATCTTTTACTTTTTGCAAATGTGTAGGCATGGCAAATAATATTTGTATTATGTAATGTGCAGACCATACAGGTCTCCATTGTGCATTGTAATTTTTGATACCACCATATGAAAGAGAAACATTTTTATGTATACACAGGAAAGCTGTACTTATGCATGCATACACACACAGATATGTCTGAAGTAATCTATTTGTGGTGGGGAGAAAAAGCTTGTTGGCCCAGTGCAGGTATATTTGTAAGATTTAATGCAATTAAGAAGTCCAAATCCCTGCCTTGATTTCTTATGTAATTTTGCTACAGCTACAACACTAGCTCTTTTTTAACTTGAGCACTCGGAATGTTAAGTAATTCCTACATTCCCTGAAAATATACCTGCTTGCCAGTAGAATATTTATTTCAGAGTAAAAATATGTTCTCTTTCTTATTCTTATAGTAAGAAAGCCTTCAGTGTCTGTGCCATTCCTCAAGGGTGAGACCAGTACACATAGGAAACCCATGGATTCTGAGGGAGCAGCCACTTAAAAGGATTTTTTCGTGGTACTATATCCAGGACCAAAGTTCTTGTTCAGGAGGCAGCACTTCTTTTATGGAGCACTGGAGGGGTGGGATCTCACCTGTTCTTCCTCCAATGAGTTGATGCTCAGGGGAGGCACTGGTTGCTGTTCTGCTTCTGTCACTCCATGGCAGACCAGGATAGTTTACATGCTATTCCCATTCCTGTCCCACACGCACAGCTAGGAGGAGGGGGTATGTGACCAGAAATGCACAGGGACAAGTTTGTTTTGAATTCCAATCTGATAATTGCTGCCTTTATTGTATGAATTTTTTGTTTGTTTCTTTTTAGTCTTAGTATATGAAGCAGCCCAATTTGCATGGGCCACTGATGAGGTGTGTATGAATCACTGTGTTACAGAACTGCCTGCAGGTTGCTCTTAATATTAGTGGGAGCCTTTCTGCTGTGGTAAAACCTTGCAGTTTAATTTTCCAGGAAAGCTACTTAGGCCTTTTTGTTTTTGTTTTTTTTTGACTGACTCAGTTAAGTAAGAGGAGCTATGAAGCTGTTTCCTCATCATTAAAAAAATACTGCTGGCTGTGTGTTACATATTAAGATTTCATAAAAGCAAATAAGACTCTCTTTAATTTTAGTTTATAGGAGCAGAATTTATGCATCTGTGCTGATACTTGGCATAATGGAGATTCATGCTCATCTGTTCATCTCTCCTTTGGAGTGTGCCTGTGCTGAGCTGGGACTGTATGTCACCGGTGGCAATAACATTTGTGCTTCTTCAACAGTTACCTTGTCAGTTTTTCAGTGCCCGAATACATTTTAACTTCTTCCTGTAAATATATTGCTCCCTCCACCTATAAATTCAGGCTGTGAACGTGGCAGACGTCTAATAGTGCTCAGTAGCATAAGGAAAGAAGTGAAAAACAGTCACTGTGGAGACTGCCTATTGCATTTTGGTAGGTCGATTACAGTTAATGAAGCTGCCGTTCAGTTATGGCAATGGGGGAACCCAATTTTAATGGAAAACCTTTATATGTTTTACTGGCAGGTGGTTAAGGCACTGATGTTTTGTCGCATTTCAAAATAGCCTTGCATTTCCTTAGCACCTTTTGAGACACAGGTTCAGTAATAGCTTAAATGAAACTGGACTGGTTTCTATAGTAGTCAAAGTGGACTTGGCTGTGTTGTCTCTGTCAGTAACTAACTCGACACCTCAAGTCTTTAAAATTTAGCAGGATCACACTACTACATAGTGATAAGTGTACCAGAGAGAGCCTGCAAGTATTTTATTGCATACAAATAATTTTTACAAGAAGATTCCAGGAGGATTTTCTAGAAAACTCAATTATATGTTTCCTTTCTATTGTTGTTTTTTTTTTTTTCTCTGAAATCTGGCTCACATTGCAATTCACAAGACGACATGTGGGCAGAAAGAAGTGGATAAAATAAGTTCAGCTCTTTCCTGATGTTTTCAGTCTTCTAGTTACTCTGCCCTGGTCATGTCACCATAATTTCTGCATTTATTTGACATCAGACCAAGACACTTGGGAAACAGAGGAAGGTCTTTATGTTCCTGTTCACATTTTCTTTTTGTTTCATTGCAGAACCGTACCCTGTTTAATAACCTGAATCAGGTTGTATTGTACTCTGTACTCACGAGGGATAAATCTTTTATCTATTTATGATCAGTCATGTTTTGTTCTGGAGAATCTTTTTTCCTCCTCTTTAAGGACAGAGAAAAGTTGTTACTTTTCTCCCATTTCTGAATTAATCCAATTTTAACAATTCTTTGCTCTTCTCTGTTTGATGCAAATGCCAGAGATGTTCCTTCTGTGAGTATTTGGTATGTTTCTTCACGTTCAGAAAATTAAGCACTAATTCTCACTGTGGCCTGGAACAGTTTGTATTGCAGGACAAATAAGGTTTAAGCACGCAGTAGAGAAACCCTTCACAAATTCAGATAAGAGCTTTGCTTTCTAGCACTCTAAATGCTGGGCAGTACACAAAAGATTGTGTAAAATTGACATGTTTTAGCAACTCCCAAAATGCAGGAGAGTTTTTTGTTTTGTTTTGTTTTGTTTTTTGTTTTCTTTTTTGGCTGTTATTATAGAAGTACTTGACAGCTTATATTTTTCTGAAGCAGTCTATTGACTGGGATGAAAATGCTTTTCTGTAAAGCTCTTGTAAGTGCTTGCTTTCACTCACAAACTTTCTCACCCACAACATGTAATGGAAGTGTTAAAAGAATAGTATTCTTCTATTAAAAACGTGGAGATTGTGTATCCTCTGAGTGCTTTACGTACAGCCTCGGGGTCCTTGCAAGCATCACCAATATTCAGGAGGAAGGAAACCTTTCCTGATGTTGCACAGTGAGTTGTGATTAGGATGCAGCTCACTACTGCACCCCATATCCATGCTTACTCCATTTGAGGGATGCGATGCTTGGCAGGCAATAAGGGCCCCATGTTGGATGTCATTTATATGGAAAACCCTTGAGCCAGAAGCTGTTTGCATTGGAGTCCTAGTTGTCTTCTGCTTAAAACTACAGTCAAACAAGAAGTAGTCAATGTCAGAATAGTTGTGATGGCTAGAAACTTCCACAGCTTTGGAAGTTACAGCAAAATAAGTTCGCTTACTTATTACTATTCCTTTTAGCATTCATGTTCTCTAAGAATGGAAAAGTTCCAGGTACAGCTCAAGGAATGGCTTATTGGATGTTAATTATTGCCTGCAGTTTTTTTTAACCCTCTTGTCTCTCAGACATCTATTACATTAAGTTTTGCAGGTGTTCTTCCTTCCACTAATTGTCCTTATTGCATTTGTGTAGTGCTGAATGCAGCAGAATCCTAATCGATGTCTAAGGTTGAGCTGCTCTATTTGTGGTACAGCAATAAGCAACAGGAAAAACCAACATAGTAATTAATAGTTTCTCTAGTGGTGGATCATCCTCATCCATTTCTACCCATCCTTTACAGTGATAATGTTTGATTTTCAAGTGATTGACTCATTACTATTTCTCTTGAAATTGCCGGCCCAATTTATACTCAGCACAGATAGCTATTTGAGCAACTGAAGTGACAAAGCAGAGTAGCAATGACAATTTTACCTTTTTCTTATGAGGGAAGAGAAGAAAAGGAGAGAGCAGAGAGAGGAAGAAGGGGACTAGAGGAGCTGTCAGCGATGCTTTGCTTCAGTAAACTCAGAACATGGACGCACTGCCCTTGTCTTCATTGTATATCTCAGCACTTTTGTGCTTCCTTCTTCAGTCTGAAAAACTGTGCTTTTTGCTGCGTGGATTTCTCTGTCATAAGAACAATAAGCTTAATGGTAGGAAATTTGCTGAGCTGAGAACTCAGCAGTCTTTTTTTTTTCCTGCAAAAGTCATTTGAACCAGCTTAGTATTCTGGTTTCAACCCTATTTCAATTTACTTGTTAGCTTTTTTTTGTTTTGTTTTGTTTTGTTTCCTGCTGAAGAAGTGCTTTGTTTTGCTTTACACCCTGAGTTTCATTTAACAGTAGAGTAGTTCCTTATACCATTTTAGCCATTTCCAACATAAATGAGAGGCAGCTCTGCAAGAAGACTTCCTGGAACTTTCTGGATAGATCTGTGGAATCCCTGTATGGATAGGCATCCTGAATGAAGAGTTGTCAGGCTGTATTTTTTATTTTTATTTTTATTTTTATTTTTGTAAATACAGTGTTACAACAGCTTTCTGAAGTGGCTGTGCTTGACTCAAGCAAGGAAAGGAGTAGTTGTCCGGAGACTCTCTGTAACATTCAGGAAGCATGAGAAGGGGAGAGAGTTTGTAGAATCATAGGATCACAAGGTTGGAAAGGACCTACAAGACCATCTAGTCCAACCATCCACCCATTGCCATTGCTAACACAGGCTACTAAACCATATCTCATAGCTCCTCATCCAGATGCCAGAGTTTCATCCTGATCTCTAATAATTCAAGCTTTACAAATTTTTCTACAAATGATGAGGCTTACAACCCTCAAAGGAATCCACTCTCAGTTATACCTGGTAGGTGTAACTGTGATTGTTTTCGGAGTTAATACAAACATCTCAACTTTTTTGGGGATTTTGCTAAGTGATTGACTTCACTGATAACTTGTGGCAATGAGTTCTGCGGGTTAATTATGCATTTAATTGGTTTCAAATTTGTTGCTTTTCAATTTCACTGTTCACTGAGAATCTCTTCAGTCTTGTATGATGAGAAGGAGTAAATAAGAGAGCCCAGCTTACCTTCTCTGAACGTATACCTTTATCTTTTACCCTTCTGTGCACATAAAGCACTGCTAGTGGCTTTGATCATTGGGCATCTGCAGCTTCTTATTTTCTGAAGCTTTTGAGTGTAGTGACCAGAGCTTGGGGAAGATCTGCTTTTAGTCTACACTGAGTATTGTGATCACAGCATGGTGCTGTCTTCTCTTTCCTTGTTCATAAATCTCTCTCTGTCCTTACTCCTCTATTGTTATGCATTGGACAAGTTTTTATTGGCTTGCCTGCAGGAATATAAAGTCTTTCTCTTGGGCTTTACAATCACATTAAAATGCTTCATGTCATTGGTCCAGGCTTTTGCTTCCAAGCTGGCTTGTTTTACATTCGTCCTCATTGGATCCTGCCTTTCTTCAGGCTGCCTGCTCATTGTCACATATACAGCTTTGCTTTTGTTCTACATGGACTTCCCTGATCTCTAATAACACGAGGTGAATTAAGATTAAGTCTTGAGTTTCAGTTGCCTCAGTGTTTCCCTTTTTCTAGATGATTGGAATTGCAGACTGCCTGAAACATGGGACAGTGACCACACAAGCTGCTCTGGTTTGGTCTTTTTGGCCATTTCAATCCAGTAATTTTCACTGAGCCTTTGAGAATTTCATTGGATCTTATGATTGTTTGCTTTTCTTTCTTTTTTTTTTCGTCCAAGATATTGCTGAATATCTTGAATAACACATTCATCAGCTGTTTAACAGATTCTTATTGCCAGAAAGAATTAAAGGGTAGCACCATGTTTCTGAAACAGCCATTCTCTGCCCTTTTGTGTTTCTCTCTCTAAATGTTCTGTCAACAAATTGACATGACAAGGAAGTCAAAATAAGATAAGGAATACAAATGTTAGCATCAGGCCATTTTTAACATGTATTTTCTGTCTCCAGTTAGTAATTGATATCTGTTAGTTTTTCAGTTGCTCAGTTCCGAATTACTAACATACTTAGACGTGCACCAACTGAACTTAGCTGGATTTTAAATAAAAAGAAAAATTAAATTATTTTGTTACATTTGTCCAGCATGTTCTTTACAAAAATCAAATCTTTGTCTTCCTTACTGTCTTGTGTTCAATCTGCCTTTGTAAATCAAATTTTTAAAATATTTTTGTAATTTTTCTGTGCTTAGTATATTGTTCATTTCTGATAGAACAATGCTGCCAGTAGAGCTTGAAGTATAATTATGTTAAACATTGCACAGATGTATAGTGAGTTCCAGGCTCTTCCCTAGAGACTTCAAAATCAAATGAGTGGAGAAATAAAAGTGCAGTGAATGGAAGTTGGACACAGAAATTCAATGACATGTTATAGGATTTTACAAAAGGAAGATGCTCACCAATAATCAATATATAAATCAATCCTCCCTTGTTCTAGCAGTACTCTGCTCAAGGCAATAATTCTCTTGTGGGCTTATTTCAGAATAATTTGCTTTAACTTTAAGGAAAATTCTGAAAGATCAGGATTGTAATATGCTACTTGAAAGAATTCATGCTGTATATGTGCTTCCTGCATTCTCCCCTTTACTTCCCAAGACTTTGCTTGCTAGCTTTGCTAAATGTTCATTTCTGTTTAACATTTTAAACAGATACAGTAGCTTTTATTATGACACAGGATTTTCAAGCCTAGGTAAGTACTTCAGAGAGATGATGGAAAAAATTATGTTTAATTCCATATGTTCCTCACATTGAGGTTTTTGAAGTGCTAGAAAGTTGTCCATGGGTTAACTTTGTTGTATAGCCCTGATATGTATGGAATACCAAGTAAATATAAATATTTTCTTCACCGTGTCAGTTTTTCTTTGTCTAGACGGAAAATAATCTTTCCTGAAAGCTGTAGCTTTCACAAAACTTACCAAACTTATATTTCCTCAGCAGTGCTGATGGTAAGCACCAAAAGGTTTCACAGTTGTAGATTAATTAATTCATGTGCGCCATTTGAAAGATCAGCTTGTTGCTGAGTTTCAACTTCTATCTTAAATTATCTACAGTTTGCAGGGCTTTTTTATCAGACTGATCAGGAAAATCTGTTTCAAGATAATGGTAAACAGGATGGCTTAATTATTTGAGAGACAGCGTGTTTTGATTGTTTGCTTATTACTAAAAAGAAGGGTTCAATTTAACAAGATTTAATTTCCAAAAGATTATTTCCATTATCACAAAGATATTCTTCAGTCGCATTTTCTTGAATGTTTAAAACTGAAGGCCTGTTTGTATTGAGAAACACCTGATGCAGCTACAAGTGATTCACTTTTGTGTCTTAACCAGAAATCAATAACTTGAATAGCTGAGAATAAAATAAATTTTATTCTTTTATTCCTTATTATGTATTCAAAATGGCATTTACCTTCTTTGGCATCAGCATTGTTTGCTTTAGTGGAAAGTGGCTACTGGGATAACAGATCAGGCAGTCAGTTCCAACTGTGTAACCTCTGTTTGAAGGAGATTACATCAATTTAGGTATAGTTTTGATTATTTGATACAAGAATTAGGATATTTGCGGATGGAAAATTATTCTGGGGAGTGAGTGGTTGGTCACCGATTCTGCTAGATCTCTGAAAAATAAAACCATATTATAGAAGATAGAGCAAGTTTTCAGAGAAATTTTAGATGAGACTGACTTTGAAGGGGGCTTCAGTGAGATCTAGTGCAGTACCTACACTGATTACTTCACTGTTGAGCTTCAGTCTACTGAATCTTCAGTTTACCAAGCGAATAATTAAATTATGGTTTAAAAATTTAATATTGTAGTATGAAAATATTAACAAAAGATGTTGCTTTCCTGGAACAATTAAATTGTTTCTTGGTAGGCAGCATAAAAAGCTACAAAATCATCTTTAGTCCAAATAGGTGGTTATTAGGTAGCTGAGATATTTAATTTAATTTTATTTATTTACTTACTTACTTATTTATTTTGTGGTTTTTGGACTGTGATGCATCATGAGAAGCTCTTCTGGAAGAGGATTGGGTCTTTGTGCTTTCCTTTGTGTTACATGACTCATTAGTTTACAGTACATCAAATATTGGCTCCTAGTGCTTCCTTAGAGCTCTTCTTTGTCTTTCTGCTCTTTATTTCATCTGGGAATTTCCAAGTGCTTCTATGAAGTTATGATTAGATCAATTTTAAACAGTAAAAATTAAGGAAAAAAATGACACAAATGTTAGGAATAAGTAGAATACTGACACGATAACATAGCTGGCAGTAGAACACGGTTCTAAATCTGTTTACTGACAGTTGTTCTTTCTGAATTTTACAGCCTAATAATTCTCTTACTCTGTTTTTGTATGGAGAAACCCAGTTTGGCACATGCAGAACAGTCTATGGCTGCTTCTTTAAGATTACTGGAAAACTGTAAATGTTTGACATATGACTGAAACATCAGAAGCTGTCAGAAAAGGTTGTACACATTACTTGAATTAGTACAAATACCTGGCAGCAGTACAGATAATCTTTAATATGTTTGATCCTTTAAGAATACATTAGTTAAATGAAAAGAATGTATATAGTTTCAGAAAGAAGTCATGCTTTTCCTTTATTCCCATTGGCATGCATATATATAATACACATTTGGTTAGTGTCTGTTGTTTCTTTGAACCCTAACTGGATGGAAACATGAGGCTTTTCTGTAAACTGCTAATTAATATAATACTCCTTTATGTATTTTAATTTTCTTTTTCGAGGAATTAAAATCTTCAGGAAATTAAAACCTTCAAATCCTTATTTTGCACTGAATAATCCAGGCGGTTCATCCAGCAAGGAGCAAAGCCTAATGATTACTGCAGCTTTTCTGTAGCACTTGCATTCTTCTTGTGGTAGCTCGGTACAATTGTATGACCACTCTGCCCCTTGTTTTGGGGGCAGAAACATAAAATAATTCAGGCTGGAAGGAATCTAGAGTCTCTTAAGTGATGCCAACTCAAACCCTGTACGTTGCTATTGATTTTTCTCATCCATGAGTTTATCTGTACACAGAGACCTTGCAAAGGAAGAAGACATGGCATAGGTTGAGTTATGCAGTCTCCATGCTTAGAGATTTTCTGAACCCAACTGGATGCAGCCCTAAGAAACTCAGTCTGGCCTCTTCATTGGTCCTGCTTTGTTAGGGAGCTTGTACTATGTGTCTTCCTGAGGTCTCTTCCAACTGAGGCTATCTTCTGGTCCCGTTGAGTACCTAAGCTGCGTGCTTACACTCCTGAAGTCATACACCTCATTCGCCAGTTGTCCTGTATGCTCCTTGTTCAGCCTCTCTGAAGTGGAGATTGATGCTTTTTTCACTGAGACAAAAATGTCCGTGAATGTCTTTCTTCCTGGATAACAACTTGCCAGTGAATTTCAGGCACATATTCCCAAGGCTTACGTAGGAAATTAGAATCTGAAGCTTTTTTTATTTAATGCAATGTGCAGGGTTTTTTTTTTTGTGTGTGGTTTTTTATGTTTGGTTGTTTTTTTGTTTTTGTTTTTTGTTTTTTTTGTCCTGTTTTGTCTCTTTTTTTTTTTTTTTTCTCTTTTGTTCTGTAATTAAATTTAGTGAATGAAGCTTAATGTCATGTGTTCTGGATAAAATAGATCCTAACTTGTTCATAAATTCAATTTTTTAATTTTCTCCATTAGCCTACTCTTAATGTGATCTGTTCTACTATTCATTCTTCTAGGACTTCATTATTTTTGGAAAATGTACTGTAGCACATTTACTGGTAATTACAAAAGCTTGTTTTAATTACAGTTGTCAAAGAATATGTTTTATGATGCATTATTGTTGCTGCTGTTTCTAATTCATAACTATTTTCCACCTTTACAAGTGGAAATTAGCAGAGCTTTTTTGTAAGTAGTGTGTTTGGATCATTTTTTCTGGTTAGGATTGATTTTATGAATAGTGATATCTTCAAAAGAAATCATGTTGTGGGGTAAGGGAAAACCATATTTTCCTAATAGTGTCTGTAAGTTACTTCTAGTACTCATTCAGCATGGTGTGTGTGTTTCTGTGTATATATACACAGAAACACAATTATGTGTTCGTATGTATAGGTTATATATGTAGAAAGAGTTTGAGGGTTAAAATTCAAATGTCTTGTAATCCATTGTGGGTTAATGGTGGAAACTGGGAACTTGAAATTGGGATGCCACACACTGTTAATGAAGAACTGAGTTTTGGTGACCATAATAATGTATATGAGAAACCAGTTTTTTTCATCTTAGAGTTTGTCAACATGCAAGTGTGAATGCATCACACTATTCATGGTAGGTGAGTGTAGTCTGCTGTGAAAGTGTTTCCATGCAAACCACCTTGGTGGACGTCAAAAGCTAAATACCCCTTTTGCCATGTCACCATCACAGTCTGTACATGAGTGACATTACTGTCAACAAGCTTGTGAAGTCACACCCTGTTTTAACACACAGCAAAACACTATTGTAAGACAAACAGAACATCTTTAGCTACTTAAATGTAAAAGATGATTTTTGCAATGGCATTTCTCTCCTGCAGTTCTGGTATATCACACATACCCTGCCCTGTCAGCAGTTCTGTCACATCCTCCTCTTCTGGAGCTACTGAAGGCCAGCCCTTTACTGCTGCTTTCTTTGCCTATTAGTCTGTTAACCTTTTTTCTCAAATGACACAGGCTTTCCTTAAGGCCTGTAGATATTTTCTGTGACCTTTCCTTCTACTCTGTGGCTAAAACATGACACATTTCTGTAGTTAGGATTTTATTGGACAAATCCCTGTAGTCTTGTAAACTCTCTCTGACAGAGCACTCTTTCAGCCCCTGGAGCTGATGCCACTTGCAGTCTTGAATATGATGTAGGAAGCTTGCTTCCTAGGTTGTCTTTTTGCTTCTTCCTCCACCATTTTTGAGCTCTGGTCCCCTGATTATCCTCTTGTCCTTTCCTCCACCATTTTTGAGCCCTGGTCCCCTGATTGTCCTCTTGTCCTTTCCGCTACCATTTTTGAGCCCTGGTCCCTTGGTTATTCTCTTGCCCCTTCTTCCACTATTTTTGAGCCCTTGTCCCTTGATTGTCTTCTTGCTCCTTCCTCTACCATATTTGAGGCCTTGTCTCCTGGTTGCTCTCTTGCCTTTCTTCCACCATCTTTGAGCCCTGGTCCCTTGACTGTCCTCTTGTTCCTTCCTCCACCATATCTGAGGCCTTGTCTCCTGGTTGCTTTCTTGCCTTTCCTCCACCATCTTTGAGCCCTGGTCCTTTGACTGTCCTCTTGTTCCTTCCTCCACCACATTTGAGGTCTTGTCCCATTCTTGTTCTCTTGCCCTTTTCTCCAGCATTTTTGAGCCCTGGACCTTTGGTTGTCCTCATGCCCCTTCCTTCACCATTTCTGTGGACTAGTCATTTTGTTGTCCACTTGCCCCTTTGCCATTTTGAGGTGGTGGTGAGAAAATTATCGCGAAGCATCTTGGAAAAGCCTAGGCAGAGCACTCCATCCCTTTCTGATGGCTGTCCATGCTTTCTAAATTCAGCATTGAACTCTTATTTTGAAACACGTTATTCTTTTACAGAAAAATGCAAGCTGAAGTGATCTCAGAGGCATACTTCTGTAAACTCCATGGATGTTAATGAATTTGGAGCTTGGAGTCCTCACTGAGGGGCAGCTGTAACCTGGGGACTTCGAGAGCTAATTTTGAAATCTGCATATAAACCTCGCCTCCTAAACTACCTGGTATTACTTTATCCACTGCAACTCTGTAAAGAACGGCAGTAATAGATTTCACACATCTCCAACCTTTCTGCATACAGCTGCCTGGATTCCTTTGTTCTTTGAATTTAAGGATAATTATTAGTCATTTGTTTTCTACAAGATGAGTCTGTATGTGTTGTACCCACAGAGTGGTTGAGGCTGGAGGCACCTCAGATCCATCTGGTCCCCCCCTACCCAACAGAGTCACCATGACTGTGCCCTGCCCCACATCCAGGTGGATTTGAAGATCCCCAAGGGGAGATCCCACAGTCTCTGAGTCTCTGGGCAGACAGAATTTCCCTGCATCCACATCTAGGGTGATGTGCAGGAGTTTTTTGTAGGCATCCATTTATCCGGTGTTGCAATCTCATGCCAGTGCTGTTTCAGATCCAGATACTACTTCTGAAAATGAAACTCAAGTTGGCCTTTAAATCTTGGTCCAACTTTCTAGTGATTCTGAAAAATCATTAATAATAGAGAGATGGTTTTCACTTCTAATTTTGGGTTGCCTTGGCAAACTGGGCTGCTTCTCAAAGGTGACCTTCTGGAGCTCTTTGCTAAATAACACCCAAGATACTGCTTTGTTTATTAGAGCTACTTTATGAAGAAGCAATGAACCTGTTACAATATCTCATTTACAACTAAAGTGCAGCATTCAGCTAATTGAATACACGGCTACTGTTAATTATTTTGTTACGGCTAATTGTTATTCACTGGGATCATGTTGCTGCAGTCACATAAATATAATATTACCTTAAAGTTTTTATTTCTTCAGTGAAATTTCCTCTTTTGGAGTATTTACATAGTCTTCTGTGTAAATGTGTGTGTATATATGCATATATACATATACATATATATGTATATGTATATATATATATATATATACATATCTCATTTTGCTGTGTCTGTATTATTGTACTATTACCAGGGGTGTTAGCTAGATGGAAGACTTTTATACTGAGTTTTTTTTACAGGCCTGCCAAATCTTCCAATGACTTTCACTATAGAGGGACCTAAACCTTTGGTTTAATGTATTGTTTAGTGTTCTTATAAACCAATATTTCTACTTTATCTGTGACACAAAAGCTTGGATGTATTCAAAGCAAAAAATACTGTGAATATAATCTGCTGCTTGACCCCATGTCTTTAGAGCAATAAAATCCAGCTGTTTTGATCACTAATTGTCTTGTGGAAAAAGGAAAGTAAACAAATAAACTTAACAGGGCAAAAACTCTCATTCAAATGGATGTCTCCTGAATAAGTGTCATTTGCATTCCCTTGGTTGTGCTGTCTTTTGTATATACGTTTAGTGATCAAGTGCCATTTAACAAATCAGTTTCTCTATTTTAATGGTTTTTGGTCAGCAAGCCCAACAGAAATTGAAAGAATTTGTGTTAAGGCTAGGGTCCCATGGAAATCTTCTGAAAGGTTTTTCAGTTCAGACTTGTTTTAGAATTAACTCTATCTGTATAAGACAAAATTACACCTCAGTAAATATGAGCCTCAAAAGCAGTTTTTCAAACAGAATTTTAGTTTTTACCTATACATGCTCAAATTCTTGTTTAAATAAGAATGGTCAATGGTAGTCTAATTCTGTCAAATCCATTTTTCATCATTCTCTTACTTTCTTTCTGCTGACCCATGTAATAGGATAAAACGAGCATATGAATTGCAGGTGCAGTATCTTAAATGATCCATCTTAAACATGCTTGTCTGTGGTTTGAGAGCTGAAGCATACTTTACTATCAAGAGTGTCTCATGGTAATTTAATCAAAATCAACACTAGAGTTTTTGAAGTAATTTTTTATATTAATGCTTTCTATTTGGATTCTTCCATTATAAAGATATCCAGAGCAATAGACTGTGATCTGGAAGCTTTTTATTCATTCTTTTCCTTCAGCTTTCGTGTCCTCCGTGCTATATATTTCTGTTTTATGAAGAAAAAAAATAAAAATGGACAACCTATGTTGTTCTGTAAAAGTTTTTTTGGTCTTTTTCTCAGAACACGCTTTTTTCCTGGACATTGGTAACAGAGAGATTTTCTTGATCCAGAACTTTTAAGATGAGTGGGTCTTAAATCCCTCAGCACTGTAAGGAATAACCTGCAAAATATTGGGAAGTCAGTTAAAAATAGTAGATAACGTAGGTAAATCATAATTTTGCATTTACGAAAGATGCAGAAACTATGCAGAAATGCTACAGGCGTTTCTACAGGTTAGAAATGCAGCTGTATCATGGTGCAGCCTTCAGCTACGCTTTGATGACGTGTTAAAATGTAGTCGATGGCTTTAGCATTGCTGTACAAGATGTCTGGATTTTTTGATTGAACCTACTAGGATTTGTCTGCTTCATAAAAGTGGTCTGCAACAGTTGTGAATATTGCCTCTCATTCTTTCACTCCTCATCTTTATCAATGAGAGGAAGGGCCCGTTAATCTCCTGCTATTGTTTTTTTTCTGTGATGTGAAAAGAATTGATTCTGATAGATCAGCTGGACCCGGAGGAGAGGATGGGTTTCTGATATGGGGCCTTTTTCATTTCCTCCATCGTTGCAGTGTGTACCCTTCACCTGTTGTTGCCAGAACGGTGGCAAGTGCAGTAAATCATGCCAATCCTACACTTTTTAAAATATATCATATTGGCTTTCCAGTGATTTTAGTCCTTAGTTTCAGGATATTGGTAGAATCATGTGAAACACATTTGAATTCTAAGAAGTAAAGCTTTATTAAGTTCTTGTGAGAGTAATGGAACATTAATTTTACCATTTCTTTGTCACCAGCCTGTTTAACTGCACTTGAACAAAAGGCATGAGTTTGCAAATATTTGAGGGATCATGAGGTGGTTATGCATAAAATGCTTGCATATGGGAATCTATGATAATGCATTGAAGTGTAGTATTAAATGCTGGGAAGGGGGTGGTTCAGGGAGGCACAATCTGCAATGAATTTTGATTTCCTATGACCAGGACAAAAGGCAGGTTTGAGAGTTAATACGGGGATTATCTGGGAAAAGCAAAATCATGATCAACACGAAGCATGGTAGTTAGGTTGTAGAAAATTTAGTCTAATCAGCTTTGGAAAAGCCTGTAATCAGTTTTCTGTAGCGTACAAAGGCTGATTTAGATGGCAGTGAACAAAGCTGCAGCATGCACACCGTGATCTTTTACTGAATGTAGGGTGATGGAGGAAGAGAAAGATTTGTTTTAACCAAATGGAGTTTAAACCTGGCTGTGTGCTTTCTGTATGAGCAGGAATGTTTTTGGTGAAGTTGCATAACAACACATCTTGTGTGTGGCTTTCAGCATTGTTCTGGATTACAGATGTCCCTGACAAGCATATGTTTTTACGCGTTCCTTCTTTTCACCATTATATAATCAATTTAACTTGAACTTTTTGGTTATTTTTTTTGCATGCTTCAGGAGATAGAAAAAAAGGTAAGTACTTAAGGGAAGTCTAACCAAAACCTTGAAGTTTTTGTTTTATACATTGTCTAACCTCAAAGACAAACCTTGAGGGAGAGAATTAAGCCCTGTATCTATACAAGAAGTACAACACAATGTGTGGTATAAGGAAGTTTTCTGACGTGCTTCTGTGAGTGTGACCTGTAAACTCCTGGTAGGAAGAGTTTACATTTCTTATTTTTCATGATGCTGCTAGAAAGGGGAACTGCTTGCAGTTAACTCTGTATTTGCACCTGAACAAAAATGTTAGTGGAGGATGACTAATTTTGAGTAGACAGTTGTGGTAATGGCCACTGATAGATAATTACTGTTTACTAAAGAAGCTTTATCATTTAAAGATTATCTACCTGGATTGAATTTGCTTTCATTGTTGAGGTATACATACATATATATATGATGTGCATATGTGTACTTTTAATCATAGAGTCACAGAGTACCTTAGGTTGGAAAGGACCTTAAAGATGATGTAGTTCTGACCCCCTGCTGCAGGCAGGGATTCCAATCACTAAATCAGGCACTAAATCATGTTGCCATATGAGAATGTATTCTCTAATTCTTCATAAGTCCCTATAATAGTGCATGGTGGAGCATACTACAGATGAAAAGAAATAAGTATATATTTGCTTAGTAGTGCTGAAAACATCTTAACACGAATACTCTGCATTATTATAAGGTCCTGCATGTGCAAATGACCATAAATTAAAGGGTTTCAGTTTAGCTGAATACTTCAACTGAACTAGGAGTTTCCAGAAGAAAAACAATTACATAAGACATCAATGTTTTAAATATGCTTTTTAGATCTGCTTTTGAAAATGTATAAGCTTTTGATTCTTTTGAAACATTCACATGTTTGAAATGAAGTACGTGCTAAACACATTCCTCAACTAGGATTGTAGACAAAAAGCACTACAAAAAGTGTATATATTTTCACCGCAGCCTGCAAATATATGGATGCAAGTTTAGCTATTTTCATGTCAAAATATCCACTTAGTAACAATTTGCAAAGAAAAATTAAATAATGGCACTCTCAGTATACTCCACTCGGTAGCTTGAGTACATTTCTCTAAAGTTGAGAAGTGATCTGCAAAGTTAATAGCAAATTTTGTCTCAGCATGGAACGTTTGGTTCTGCCTTTGTGACGTGTCCAACTGCATTTGAACAAACCATGGCACAGCTGTTGAGGAGGCAAGGGAAGAACAGTACAATAGACAATCTCTTTCCGTTTTCAGTGCAGCAATCATCATCTTATTAATGTGCTGTTTGGCAAAAACTAATAGACTGCAGTTTTCAATCACTGTATATTCCTTACTGGTACAATTTATGGTAGATGTTTTGCTTTGTGAGTGATGCTCTTTCCTGATCCAGTTTTATCTTTCTGTCTTTTTTTAGGCCAGGCAGCTGGAAGAGAAAGAAAGAGAACTAAAGAAGCATGATGCCTACTACAAAGAGCAGCTGGCTCGACTGGAAGAAAGGGTAAGCCTTTCTTCCCACTTAATGAAGAGTTTTCTGTTTGTTTCTGCTACTGACTTTCTGGTTATGTTTTATTGTTAAACAAGATGACTTTTCTAAGGAGATAAAGATTAAAGCTGTGGCTAGAGAGGATTTTTTTGGTATTAACTGCTACTGTTTCTGGCTTAATATTGACAAGATGGAGGCTTTAAAGTTGAGGATGTTCTTTTGTTTATTAGCTAAGTTCTCACATTTCAGTGAGGTTTTATCTGTCATAGCAATTACATGTAGAGGAATTCTCCTAATCAGAATTATTAGCTTCCTACCAGTACAGATAAAGAACCAGTGCAGGTGAATCCGCAACACCAAGCAGTCTGAAAATCCTATGTAAAGTGGGAAGATACCTGCTGAATTTCTTTACTTGCACTGTGGTCCACAGTTACTTCCATTGGGCAGTTGTTGGTTCCACCAAACCCACCTGCAGTTTAATGGTGACTGCAGGTTGTTCAGGACATGTTTAAAAACGTCCTTCTGTGTGTCTTTTGCGATAGAATTGAGTCTAAACTGTATGGAACAGTTTGGTATTGTGTGAAGAGCTTAGAATGTATTTAATAGGAAGTGTTTTAATGTATTGCTGTTGTTTATGTATAAGGTACTACTTTATAGGATGCTATTTTCAAACTAATTGTTATTGCCATCACATTCTAGATCCCAGATTTGTTGTAACCTTCAGCCTGAATATGTTTTCTTCTTTCTCCTTCTGAGCCTATTTATTGTTAATTTGGATGTTTTTTTTTTTGTTAGTTTTGAAAACAGTGTTAACATGATGTATATTCATCCAGCAGGATAGAGAGAAGAAGAATGCTTGTTTTTATGGATTAAAAAGAAGAGCATGTTTTCTGAATTATCAGTCTGTATAATTGATCTTAATGAATATTTTAAATGGAGGGCATACCAGATTCCATCTCATTATTTTGATCAACCTTTTTGAATATTGCATTAATAAGGACATGTTCTTGGCAATGAGGAACAGTTTGAAAGGATGAGGTTAAATTATTTTAATGATTCTAAAATAGTGTTATTTGAACAGTCACAAATGAAGATCCCCCATGCAGAATCCCCACAGAATACCTTCCTTGTTCTCAAGTAGGTGACTGATGATAGGGGTAAAAACATCTCTAGTTGCTCATCCAAGCTAGGTCCAAGCATGGTTGTACCTGTTCACATAGTTATTGGTCTTGCATTCTGTAAGTACAAGTAGTGTAGGAGTAATTCATGGCAAAGGACACATGAAAAAAGCATGATGCTTCACTTGAAAACTTCTGTTTTACCTTTTAAGGTGCTATGCAGCAAATAAGGCTTTTAATTTTAGCTATTTTTAATCTTAAAGTAGGTCACTGATACAGTACCTTCACTTGCTGCTGTTAAGTGGCCACTTCCAGCATGGGATTTTATTTTAAGAAGCATGTGACTATATCATTGTTGCATAGAAATGATGTAGTGAACTGCAAACACCTGTGTTTTATACTGCTGAAGTGTTGCCCCCCAAGCCATGTGATATGGGTGATCTTTCCCTGCTGTTCTTCCACATCTTGAACTTAAACTCTCCAAGACTACAGCAGACAGTTCTGAATTGATTCTCTTGTTCTCTGGGTGACGTTTGCTCTGTCTTCAGAGTTGAGTTCCTGTCATACTGAGGCAAGTCTTTACTTTCTGACTTTCTATTTGTAAGGTAAAAAGAACCTTTACTTTGCTAAGCTGTCATCAGGTTTGTTTTCAAAGTACATGTGCATATCTTCTTCTACACACAAAAAAAACAAAACAAAACAAAACAAAACAAAAAACAGTTGTTAAAGCTTTGAGAGGAGGTGAACTCTGTGCTCCAAATCGGGCTTTGAACTTTTTCAGAGATGTGGAGATTACAGAATTAAAACCTACAAAAGTGAAGAGGTCGTGTATCTTGCAATCCAAGCTTCACTGGGGCTGCTGCCTGCAGCCGTTATTAAGGTCATTTGTGAGTTTCAGTATTGCTTATTTTTTGAGCTCTGAGATGGAAATAGAGCTTTAAGAAAAAAGGAAGGTCTGGAAAGGCCTAACATGTTGGAAATTACAGAGCACAATAATAGGCTGTTTATTTGTTCCCAAGCTTGTCCTGATTTCAGTGGAAGGTACACAGTATGTGCTGCTCAACAGAGAAAAGCTGAGAGTGGAAGGTAAAGATGGGAGTGGAGCAAGTGGAGCTCGGAGAGATAATGTCAGTATGAGGAAACGTGCAATATTGGGCTGTCATTTGTGACAAAGAATGCTAATTACATTCTCAGATCATTCTTACATCAAATAAACACACTTTAAAAATACTTCAGCTGCGCATATGTGGTATTTCTGTCTGTTGCATCACTGAATGTCAGAGCTCATCTGTATGATTAATTGGCTTTTTGATTACCTAGCTTTTTCAATTAGAAGCTTCATATTTGTGTTCTTCAGTGCTGCTGAAAAAACAACGCAGACGTTGATAATAAAGGGAGACGACAACAGAACAGATTAGTGTCAGCACAGTGTGCTCCTTATGGAGAAAATTATTATACATATTCAGTGCCAGATGAAGTCTGTCAATTATAAAATATTTCAGTGACTGAGTGAAGATGCTCAACCTTTTGAGGAGATTAATATGGGACAGAATAACTGTGCACCAGTGACAGCTGTGATACTAAAACATAAACAGTTCCATTCTCCGGGGCAATATCTGTTCATAAATTTAGTTTATGTGCTAAAAACCTTTTGATACTTCCCAAAAACCCGGCGATTCCCCTAACAGCTGCCAGTGTTTCTAGGTCAAAGATAGCACATGAGCGATGAGTTATTACATGCTCCTCAGCAGCAAAGCAAAATGAGGTCGTTTAACAAAGGAGTTAAAGAATAACCTTCTCGTACTGTATATCCAACTAAAGTGTAAGGCTGTTATTTAAGAGTTCACACGTCAAGCTTTGAGAAAAATTTGTCTGTGTTCTTTGTTGCCTGTTTACAGGCTAATGATACTTCTTGACTAGAGCAAACAAGCGGAGGGTCAGATAGCGGAATTCAGATGGTGACTGTGTATATCCTACGTTATCTCAATTGCTTAATATAATAAGCTGGCCTTAGTGGTATTTTTAGCCATTTGATTTTTCTTTTAGAATAGTAGTGCAGCAAGAAATAGGAAAATGAGCATCTCAGATTGTGCAGCTTGAAGATTGAAGACTGTGGCCTCTCTGTAACACTGACTCATGTGCATGTACACAGACACACACACACATTCTCACACACTTCTGTCCTCTTGTATTCGTTATTTTTCTGTTCAGCTTCTCCACGTTCACCATCCTTCCATTATGCCACTGCATTGCATGTAAATTCCAAGCCCCAGTGGCTATAGACTTCATAACTATTTTTACATCCCTATTGTTACTGTGACATATAGGCTACAGCCAGCATCAACAGTTGCATTAATTTTGTCTACAGAGAAGCTGAGATCCTGTCACTCCTTCACCCAGTTGCTTTTGCTTTAGAATATTTTTAATGCATGGGATCATGACTGCATGCTCTCCTACCTCGAGTTCTGGCATCAAACAGATGTTCACAACGAGGTGTGTCTGTGTGTGCTTCTGCAGCTTATAGTGTGATATTCAACTCTCTCTAGATCAACCTCTCTTCAGTAAATCCAGCTATTTTCATTTACGTTACACTGCTTCGTAACGCTGTTAAGCGTTGTTACAAGAATCATGCCCCTAGTCATGGGAGCGGAAGGAAATTAATTTTAATGGACTGTTGTATGACACAACTACTTAGTTTATCTATGTGAATGAGCAAGATGTGTATCCTAGTATTAATCAGGATATTTCTCTCTCAAGCTAAGCTTCTGCTCTTGCAAATTTCCTAGAAATACTTTCAGCGAGCTTTGTTTAGTATGCATGCAAGTATGCATGCAGTGTAAGGTCATAAAATAATTCTATTCTGTTAGCATTTGGAAGTTTCAACGTTATGTTGTACTGCCCAGCAGACAAAGTCAGTGCTCCCTATGGTTCTCAAGGGCTTTTTGATTTCTGTTCAATCCCTGCTGACTTCAGTGGTCTTTTTCCAGGGAGCTCCCTGCACTGTGCAAGGCTTACTGCCAGATCAGAGCCTGAGAATATAGACATAAGTTCTGCAAATGTGATCCTCTTATCTGCATCCATTTCTTTCATGACTTACATTTTTAGGAAGGATTTGCAAATCTGAGGTTCACCACTTAATTTGGGGATTCTGCTTACCATGTAGGCTGTCAAGGAGCATTAACCTTAAGGTAAGATGAGCACACAGAGCACGAAGCTGTGAGCTGATGGCACATACTATACCAGGTGTTAAATAGTATTATCCATCCTGCTTGCTACAGTAAATAGGATTTCACTATTATGATGTGTCAGGATTTTCAGAGAAATCAAATTTACTAGACACTAAACTGCCATTCTCACTGCTGAGCAGCTTTATTCTGGGATCTTGTGTTCATGCTAATCCTGTTGGTAGGAAATGCTTATACCAATTGTACAGGGAAATTATAATTTAATGATCTCTTCCTTTTTCCTATTCAAGTCTTAGAATGGACCAGTGTGCTTTGCAGTGATAGACCCATTGCTCAAAAAGGAGATAACATACAGCTCAGCTTCACAGCCAAGTATTGGTTTTTTGTATGTGATTATAATGAGTATAAGTGCTAGGATGCAAACAATGGGAATTCTGCATTTGTTCACATTCTTCAGTATCTTGTTTACCTTTTCAAAGTCTAAACAACTAAATAATCAGAATCTGTTTACTGTGTTGGTTTGTTTTGTTGTTTTTTTTTTTGTAAACTATGGTTTGCAAGATGCGTATAACAGAGGAACTATTATAAGGCAGCATAATAACTAGAATCATTTTAATTCCCTGTGATGTATTCTAGCAGTTTAGACACTTTTTGTCTCTGTTTGTTTCAAATTATCAGTCTGTTTACTGTCTTTGATCTCACATGACTCTATCGGAAGGAATTTCATAACCAGAAGATGATTGTGTTCTCACCTCTTGTGTTTAGAAGTTTGTATTCAGTAGAGCAAACATGTTTACACTCCACACATTTGTACTGCATTCTTTCATGTCTTTCAAAATCAAATAGCAGTGATGTAGGTACAGTGTTTCACGACGTGGAGCTCCATCTAGCAAAGCAGAAAACAGTTTTGGCTGATGATACTGTGTTCTGAACATGTGGGGAAGGCACAGAGAAAGCTCAGCAAACCTTTTGTCATTGTTCCCCTGAAGAAGTGGAATTGCCTCTAGCACATTGCTGACAGACTTACTTAGTTGTAGTTGTTGCTTGTGTGCAATACGTGCTTTCTTTGTTGGATGCACGTAACACTGGTAGGTCTTTCCAAATTGTCCACTGCAATTCAAAATACTGGCCATATACATTTTTTTCCTAAACATAATGCACTGTCTTTCACCTCTGCTTTATATTTGACATCTTTCTTACCCCGCAGGTCAGTGAAATAACCTCTCAGTAGTGGCCTTATTTAGGATGCCAGCATTTTTTATTCTCCGTAAAAGAATCTTTTATGATTTACCCAGCTTGTGGAGTTTCTCCAGTTTGCCCTTGTAAAAATACACCATAGCCTTCAGTCCAGAGAGATGACTTTGGTAAATGCAGTTGAGCTACAAATGCCTGGTCTTTTTTTTTACTTTTGCTCTGTTTAAATTGATGCTTCCAGTAATATCTGTCCTGGCTTTACTAACTGAACTCCTGTATTTCAGAAAAGTCTTGTTGAAAGGCATTTATTTTCCAGGCCTTTCTTATCTTCATACTTGAAGTGGGCATGCCAATGTTGTATTACTTAATAAATTTGAATTTTAACCAGTGCTTGGAGCAGTAGTTGGTAGTTTAAAAGAAAACAGTTCCATCTTTCTTACTCTCTTCCCATTTTTATGGAATGTTAGTGTTTTTCTTCTAACTATTGTTGTTACACTTCATATTTATATACGTAAGCAGATGAAATACATGTATTCCACCATGCATCTCTATAAATACGTAAAGAGAGTGATGTTATGTACAGAAGTATCAATACAGTGAGACAGATTGGGGGGGGGAGAGATTTGTAGGTGTTGAAGCTATGTTATTGTTTCTTCCTTGAACTACATTTGAACAGGATTAGATCATAGTTCTATCTGTGCATCAAACCAACCCAAGCATTACATTAATCTACCAGCATCAGGTTCAGTCTACTCAACTGAATTTAGCCATAATAAGGGGAAAAGAAAATGTCAAACAACACTCATTTTCAAACATTTTTCAGGTAGAAGCAGCAGAATGTGTTATGACTTCCACTGGAGCCATATGCCACACCATTCTTAATGAATTACATTATCTGTGTAAGGCTACTGGTGGATCAGTATTCATCCTCAACAGAGAATTCTTGCAGATTTGCCCAAATTAGTGCAGGAGGAGACCTGAATATAAAATCAAGACACATTAATTTCTCATTCTGTACTTGGACCAGGAGACTTTCCCATGTCAGAGCTCACGTGCTGCACCAGAGAGATAAAAGTAGAAGTTCATGATAGTTTCCCAATGCTTTGTATTTCCATACTGCTCATGAACCACCCACCCCCCTTCCTTTTTAGTACTGACCAGAGCATAATGTTTTGTCAGTTTAGCATAATAAAGCTGTCAGCCCAACCTGTGATCTTGCTTCATGTTGCCAATAGTAGAAAATTTCTCTCTTCAAATTTCATTATATTTTGGGGATAGAGCTTTTGTTGAGCTCTTCTTGCCTGGCAGGTTGAGATTAGGAAACTTGCTACCAATTACAGTATCTGAAACCTCAACCTGACTGACGAAGACAGACGGAGCTGCAGCCTTCTGACTGGAGTGCTGCATTAATGCACTACCTCCGTATCTTGCTGAGCCACAATCACTATTCCAAATAATTGTTTTTAAGCCTTGTTTTTTTTTCTTTTTTTTTTTTTTTGCTCATTATCTTTTATTAGCTATTTTCTAAATAAGTAGCTAACATGTATATTAGTTATTAAATAAACACCCACCCACATATTTTTCCATAAAACCACTGAAAATGTTTATTCTGAGACATTTTCTTACTAAAAATACCCCTTTTGCTATCACATATCCAATCAATAGCAGTGCTGAAACGCTGCTTAATAACAAAATAGCAAGTTGTTCCACACTGAGTAGTAGGTATTGATGTTTCTCTAAATGTTTGCTTATAGATTATTTTTCCATTTGGTGCGTATGTCTTTATATAAATAGAGACAAAAAACAAAGTGTGATAAGTAATATTCCAAGCTCTTCTCCCCCTGCAGTAAGACCCTTGATAACTGTTAACGTATAGCTGGTAGTTTCATATAGGTTGTTTGCAATCCTTTTTTTCCACTTACCCAATACATGTATAACTGTTTTCAGATAGTTGCTGTTTTGTTTATTTGCTTGTTTTGTACTTAAATGTGGAGCAGAAGAGGGATGATTTCATGTTTAAGTTTTGTGGTTGTTAGCAGAAGATCGTGGGTAAGGGCGTGCTGGATGCAAAATGACATCTCAGGCCCAGCAGCAGGGGTGTGTTTCTGTGAGCTTTCAAGACTTTGTCAAAACATGCAGTGCTTTTTGTTACCTAGTTGTGCTTTTTTTTCTTTATTTTTAGCTCCATTGGTGCATGTCTTTAACCCATCATCATTCTTGCAACTTTCTTTTCCTGACTTATTACCTTTTCATGCATCACTTGGCTTTGGTATTGTACCTCCAGACTCAGCTAGAGCTAACCACACAAGGGTTGCCAGCTTTTCCTCTGATGCTGTTTGTTTTTATAGGCATCCTCAAGTCTTCACTTTCTGCTTCATTTCATTTTGCTCTATTGGCCTAAAATGTTGCTTTAAAATCATCCTGAAGGCTCTTTCTCAACCTGTAGGATACTCCGGCATTATTTCCTAAAGAATGTATGCACTGACATTTCCTCAGGTGGGAGGATTGTGGTTTTTATTCCACTGTCTTGGTAAAACCAAACTCAGTGTGTGTTAAGCAGGTGAGTGCTCAGACAAGATGCACAGAGCTCTATGAGTGGCTGAGCTGGGTCTTCGAAATGAGGATGCTCAAAACCTCTGAAGTTCAAATTTCTGAAGATTTTGGCAGTTGATTCATTGACCCAAGAGACAGTGAAATACTGTTTTTCAAGAAATGGCTATTAAAGTAATATGGCTATTGATGAAGTGCCCTGTGTTGCTTTGTACAGGTGATTTCTTTCATAAACTCTTTCCTAGTCCTGCAGCTTGTAAATCCTCACTGCTTGAGTCACACGTCTTAACTATTCCTTGCTTATACAATTATCTGGGTGTCACCATTTGTTGACTTCCAACTGTATTTTAATAATAGGAATTTAATCATGTTCCCATGATAACTGGTCACTGCTAACTGCTGTTTTCCTCTGAATTGGTCTCAGTATCTGTTATAGCTTCTTCAGTCTTGGTGTTTGTGAAGTCTGAACACAATGTGCACATTCATCCCATGAATAAAAACTGCAGGTGGGGATAAACTTTGTGACAAGTGGGAACATACGGGGCAAAGCCAAATAAACAAAGCTGCGTGTTGGACAGCTCCTTCAGTCCCTCTCTGCTTTATTGTCACGTTATAAAATCATTGCTGGGTCCTTGTTAGGATGAATTGTTCATCCAGCACCGCTCGGTTTAATGAAAACAAATTAGTAGATGCGTACAGTTAAACATAAACATGTCAGCATTGCCTAAGTCAACCTTAGTGATTGTGTCTACATCTGTTTTCCTTGATAGTTTCAGCTCCACTATTTCCCTTCCCCTTCCTGAGAAGGAACAAAAAAGATCACAAGAAACATTTTTAGCAGGCAAAATGGAATAAACCAAAGAAATTTGTCATTTGAAAGGCGGTGTTTATCGCATTTTGTAGGAAATGGCAAAGAGTTTTAACATATGTGTGGTTAATGAATAAGCAGCTTTCCATTCTCCCATGTCTGTTCCCTCCTCCCACCCCTTTTCCTTTGCAGAAGTTTTGGTACAAAAGCTGTACGAAGTTAACACTGCCTTTAAAACAAACCTCAGTGAGATGGTTTGCTTGGAGTTCTTTGTCAAGGTATCACTTAGAAAATACTCCAGCTCTAAACAGAACCACGTGTTCTATTTAGATAATACCACCACTAATGTCAGGGTATCTGTTAGAGATTTTAGTGGCTATCCAATATGAGGAACAATTGAATTGCAATAATTCTTTATTCTCTTTCCCTTCCCTGTGAATCTGATGGACATTCCCTTAAAGGTATTTATTTTTCAAACATATATTGCATACTGTTTTTGAATGGCCATATTATTTTACTTTTGGACAAACTGAGCAACAGCTGAGAAGAAGCACCCTGCAGGCCCGTCTGTTTACACTTGTTTTCTTTTCCCCGTCTTTGGTGCACTTGCTTTGAAAACAAGAGGTTAAATTCACCTTCCATTTAAAGAGGTATCAATGGCAAGATGTGCATTAAAGTATTTTCTGAGCGCCTTTTCATTTTAGAAAGTTCCCTTTTCTTCTGAGGCAGTAGTTAGTGATTTTTCTCATTACAAAGCAATAATAATTATGTGAAACGCTGCCCTGCATTTTTGTAAATCATCTTGTAAACCTGAAGGCTGAAGCAGCCTTCCCAAGCACACACCAGCTTCATTTTCATTGCTGTCAGCCTGAGTGATATTTTAATTTTTCTGCCCTTAAAAATACTTCAGACCTGTAACAGATAGATAAATGAGAGAATCCCCAGGAAATGCTGCAGAATGTTTCTGTTTGCCAGCACAATAAATGCAGAAGCTAATAAATGTCCTCTTACATCAGAAGGAGGCGTATAATGAGTAAATGATGGGAAAAGGAATTTGGGAAATAAATGATCAATCCAATCTAAGTCGACAAACAATTTCTTAATAACTTGGCCTTCGGTTGGAGAGAGGGCTGTGCTTAGCACAGAGAAGGACCATTTCCATCTGGTGACTGATAGAGTTTGTGAGGCTGTTTCAGCTTCACCAAACAATAAACTGTGATTCACACACGGCCTTTCTCATGCAAAGTTGGGATGGTTCTCCATTTGTCTCCATGGACCTATAGGGAAAAGGGATTGGTAGCAGAATCTGATCCTCATTTTTAAGTCCTTACAGTAAGCACTGGGCTGTTCTTCAGGACGAATGGGAAAGGACACGATTCCACTATATGTGGGGAAAACAGTGCTCTGTCCTGTGTTCTGCCCCTACTATAGGTTTGTCATCTATCTCATCTGCGTTTATTGTGCTCTTTGTGTACAAGGTATTAAATCCTACCTAGATGTGCTTGTGGCAATATTCTTAACATCTGGGATTGTCCCCCCACAGAAAGAGCTGAACCAAAACCTTAGGATGTGACCACAGTTTAAGCCCAGTACAAATAGAGGGGGGAAGAGAAATGTACCAGATTTTCTGCAGTGTTGTGATATGGATCTCTGCTTTGTCCAGGCTCTGTTGCAGAAGTCAAAGGTTAAGTACAATTTTTCTCTGTTGCATTACCCATGAAGCTCCCTGAAACCGGTGCTCTAGATTTAAAGGTGGGGGAAGGAGTCGCAAGATGAGCAGGAGGGCTGTAGCAAGAAACTTTGGGAGGATAGACAAGAAGAAAATCACAGTAATGGACTTGGTGACAAGACTACTGACAACTTCTTTTCAGCTGAAGTTTTTGCTTTGAAGAGAGCAAAACCAATTTGTCTTGTGTGTTACCCAGGTTCCTTTAAAATCCCCGACTCCCCGTTCCTTGAAAAAAAGAAGGATCAGACAGCTGGCATTGCACTTCTGTAGCAGAGGCACTGCATTTGTGAGATCCTTCCTAGAAAAATGTGTGATCTTTACACTGATATTTCAAAGGTGAAGGTTTCTTCTTTCTTGTAATCTCTTTTACAGAGCTGTTTTTCAGCCTGTGGATGGGTTCTGTGGCTGGCAACCTGCTCAGTATGCAGTGGGTCCAGTTGGGCTGCATGTTGCTTGTGTTGTTTTTAATTGGAATTTCCAGACAGCTTAGAAGTGATGGTGAGCCATTGGTGGGGAGAGGGGACGGCAGCGATAATGCAAGGCTGGTGGCGTGTTCGATGCTCTTTAAGTGTGTCACTGAGAATTGAAAGTTCTTCCATCTTATGCTTTTCTAACTGAAAAGCATTATACCTGAAAGCTGAGACTTTTCAATATGTTTCTATTCACATGCATATTGCTGTGCCTCAAAAGGCCTTTCCTTTTGAAATATGGAAAGATAATCATGTGTTTGAAATGAGTAGATACTCTCCTGCCACTTTTGAAATCTTTATTTTTTTTTTCCCCTTGTCAGAGAGTTTAACTGTTTGCATTACTGCAAGCTGTAATCATCTAGGAATATGTATTTATGCACACTAAAATGCAAAAACATAGCTGCAGTAATTATGAAGTAAGTTCAAATGAACCATGGCATAAGAGTTGAATTCTCTTAATGTCTAATTCTCAGGGAAGAATTAACATCTTTTAAACATATTACCTTAACATGTCACTGCTTTCAGTATTCAGTGTAATCCAGTTGGAAATTCTTCTTGCAGCCAAATTTGTTCCCTTTTTGGCTATATATTTATTAAACATAAAGCACCTCCCCCCAAAAAAAATAAGCCTTATTCCCAAAAACAACTGTAGCAATAATATGGAGTGTGATTTTTTGCTGCTGATGCCATATGTCTTTTTAAAAGCATTGCAGATAATTGTCGCTTTGTGCCAGCCCACATGTTCGTGCCAAGAGTGCCCCTGATTTCAGTACTTAATCCTTACTGACCTATAGTTTTCAGAAGTAAAATCCTATCAGTGTTCTGTAGTGGTTAATGTCCCAAACCTTAACTGCTACTTTCAATGGGCGTGTTTCAACCTATGTTAGAGCAACTACCTCAGTTTTCTGGAAAAAAAAAAATTAAAAAAAAATTGAAATTTTGCCTGTAAATACAGAGTAACAATTTGAAAAGAGAGTGTGATAATCCCATTTGTACTTTACACTGTGGAAAATTCACCATTTTGTTTCTTTGCCTCAGTTTCTTTGATCAGCAGCAGCAGAACAATGCAGAGCAACCATCAAAATATCACATCAGGAGTGAGTACTCTGATAACTTGCTCACTTTCCTAGACAATAAATAAGAATATCTCATTTTATAGAATTTAAAATATGTAATGCTTTGAATTAACCATTTTAATCAGCAAAATATCTAGAAGTTTAAAGGCATGATTTATTTTACTGTTTACTCATTTCTTGCTCAGCTCATCTAGCACGCTTTTAAATCACGATTCAAAGTTGTTGTTTTTTAACAGATTTTGATTTTATTCAGCAGGTTATGCTGGTAGCAAACACAACACACCAAAATGTCCTTTCTTAGTATGTGGGTATTCTTGAGTGAAGCATGAAGAGAAAAAAAGGGTGTTTTGGAAGAAGAGCCCGTGTCTTAAACTAGGACTCCAGGCACTCCTTTTTCAGGGGGTGCTTAGGTACTGTGTGTAGGTACTCAGGTACTTAGGTACTCAGCAGCTCTATCCATACTTATGAGATTGTTTTCTGCTTCCTGTAGTTGAAGCTGTTCAATTTGATGAGTTGAAGCTTTCCCTGTCTTGTTCTCTTTACTACCAGAAACAGGTACACTGCTTGTTTTTGACTTAACCCTACCAGATAATGCATTGTTAGCATCTCAGCAGTGTGTGGCTATAGGATGAGGGGAAATGACCACAAACTGAAGCATAGGAAGTTTGCACAAGTGTGTATGGAAACTCCTTCACAGTGAGGGTGATGGAGCACTGGTACAGGCTGCCCAGAGAGGAGGTGGAGTCTCCTTCTCTGGAGACATTCAAGACCTGCCTGGATGCCAACCTATGCAACCTGGCCTAGGGAGCTGCTTTGGCAGGGGGTTGGACTCAGTGATCTCTAGAGGTCCTTTCTAACCTTTACAATTCTGTGATTCTGTGCATTGAGCATGAACCATATTGTGTTCATTACACATTTCAGACAACTTTTGTGAGCTTCCTTCCTTGTTAGGAATTTACTGCTGCTACTGTCAGTGTTAGGAAACTTCATTTAACTGCGTGTTTCAGGTAATGTGCAGAATGTTGGAGATTTGAGTATGTTTTGTGGCTAGACAGGCACAGGTGTTTCAGAAGGCTTTCAGCAGAGCAAAGCAATCATTTCTGGCATAGACAAGATGCAATATTGGATCGAACTTCACTTTATTAGGAAATGTGGATAAGTTTTTTTAAAAAGCATATTCAAAAGCAGACAATTGCTCCTTTAAATTGAGAAAACCTAGTGATTTTTTTTTTTTTCATATAATTGTTTCCACTAATTGACGAGGGGTTTCAGGTACTTTTCAAATTAAAAGGACTTCTTTAAAATAAACAAATAAATGAAATAATCCTTACAAGATTCCAGCATTTATATTGGAAAATCATGTGTAAAATGCTACATATGTCATACCACGCTGTGGTGGAACATTTTTGAAGTAGGAGTTTATCAATGGTTAAGAGAAAAAGGATTTATTGATAAGTGATGGAGTGACCATGGAGTTTTTCAAGAAAAAGGTAAATGTGACACTTGGGATGTGGCTTATGGTTATGGTGGGGATGGGTTGGTGGTTGGACTAGGTGATCTCAGTGTTTTTTTTTCCAACAGTAATGATTCTGTGATAATATTTGTGATGGTGAACGATACCTTTCTATTTGGGTAGTTGATACAGTTTAAAGAAGTTTTCAGGAATGTGGGCATCTTTCAGATATCTTCGATTTTACTGGCAATGTTTTACTTCTCTTCTTGGCCAGGCTTTAAGGAATAGTTTGAAAATAGAGCAAATAAGTAGAAAGCTTCGGAGTGCTTATAGCATAAATGCAATTCCTGGTGGCATGATCCATAAGACACAGATATAAGATAGATGTAATCATCCTTGGAAGTGTTCAAGACATGATTTTTCAGCCTGAGCAACCTGTTCTAGTTGATCCTAATTAGGGTTAGATGACCTCTGAAGTTTCATCCTAAACTTCCTGTGAGTTGTCACTGTAAAACGAGGCTTGCTGATTGAGAGAATTTAACTTGATGCTTCTTATTTCGGGAGAATGGAGGCCTTACATTACGCTAATACATTCAACAATGCAAAGAGTTACTGTAGTATGTGGTAAGGTTACAATGATGCTGATCCTACAAGGCACTGCCAGGTCTCATAATAACCATATTGATGTTTTATAGGTTCATAGGTTCATTGGTACATTAGGTTGGAAGGGACCTACAAGATCATCTAGTCCAACCATCCTCCTATCACTATCCCTACCCACTGAACTACTAAATCAAATCCCTTAGCACCTCATCTAAACGCTTCTTGAACAGCGCTAGGGATGGTGCCTCAACCACCTCCCTAGGCAGGCCATTCCAGTGCCTGACCACTCTTTCAGAGAAAAAATGTTTCCTCAAATCTAAAAGATCTCAACCTGTTAAGCTTCTAAAATGAAATCATCAACCTCTTAGATGGAGAGGGAGCAGTGGATATTGTCTTACTGGACTTTAGTGAGAACTTTGACACTTTCCCCCATAAGATTCTTATAGAGAAGCTGTTGAAATATGGGCTGTATGAGCAGTGAGGTGGATTGAAAATTGTCTGAATGGCTGGGCCCAGGAGGTGGTTGTCAGTGATGCAAAGTGCAGCTGGAGGCTGGTAATGAGCAAAGTACTCCACTGAGTCCAGTCCTCATTAACAATTTGGACAATTAAGTAGTTAGGACCCTTGGATTATGGGGTTTTTTTGGAGATCTCCAAACCTGTCCGGACATGGTGCTGGGCAGCCTACACTGTGTGTCCTACTTCAACAGGGTCGGACTACATGGACCCAGAAGTCCTTTCGCACCTTGTCCATTCTGTGTTTCTTTCATTTTGGGGATGGAGGTGAGTGGAAAGTCTGCTTTCAGTAGTGGAAAAATAATATCCAACGGATACCCTTAGGGAGAATGTAATTTATAATGTGTAATAGTGAAATGGGTGAGACTGAGAAGAAAAGTTGTAAATAAGAATGATTTAGATTAGGCATCTTGTCATCAGCAGGAAATGTAAATATAGTTGTGCATTTACACATGCATCTCTAAGATTGAGAACATTTGTATTAAAGACTGTACTACAATTACATGCAGATTAGATGCTTGGCTGAATAGCTGTAAGAATTTTGAATAGATTTGTCCTTTTCAGAAAGGTTTTCGTTTTCTTTGGCAGTTCTGAGTGTTAACAAATTAGAGATCAATGCTCTACTAGGGCAGAAACGAGAAGTGCAGCATATCTTGGAAAAAACTTCAGAGGCGTTAATAATTGCAGCTAAAGATATTAGTGGTGCCTGAAAAACAGGATTGGAAATTTGAAAGAAAAGGTTGAAGAACAGGCAATTTTGCCCATTTTCTGCTGATAAATAAGTGCCGTACACCACTTGAATACTCTTTGACAAACAGAATGTGTACTCTTTGACAAACACATGTAATGAAATAAAGGAAATTGTGTTGGGAAGTGAATTGTCTGCTGGCAGAACATTTGCCAGGATATCATGATTTCTTTCTTTTGTTTGGATAGGTTGCAGTACTTTCTGTGGTGTCTTCAGCACTGTTTTGGGTACCTGCTTGACTTTTCATACTTATGTAGAAACACTTACTTGATGGCATTGGTGTCTAAAATCCTTCCTACTGTCTCTTAATAGTTCAGACATACAATCCGTCAGTGGAGCACTGTGATCCAGAGCCAATTTCTTTCAAGTCATAAGAGGAAGATGACTGTAGTGGTTCTACAAAGGGCAAGCTCCACCAAACTCTTGAAAACAGGCCTTGGCTGTACTGTCTAGTTGTCCTCTATAAGCTAAGTTCAGAATCCCAGATCCTTACCTGAGCTTTTCTGAATTACAGGGCTTCTATTTCAGTTTGTCTTCTCTCTCCCTATCTCACATCTGCTTTTCCCCATTCTTGCAGTTGTTGTTTCTGCTTTGAAAGCATGTCCTCCAGTGAAGGCATGTCCTCTGATTTGTGCACATCTCTTTTGTTTATGTGAATGTCTCTAAATAATCCTGAACATCCTCATACGGTGGTTGTGGTATCCCATCAAGGAATCTCTTGGCTATTTCTCTGGAAATTATCTTTACGCTGGACCTCAGAAAACTGGTTTGCTTTGAAGAGCAGTAATTCTGTTACGTTCAATATGCATAGATTTCTGCATACGCTCTTGTTTTCAGCCCTGTAACCACAATACAGAGAACTTTCTTGGTCTATCCATTTAGGTCATATCTTCTGATGAAGGTAAAACAGCAGCAAACATGATCAACCCATTCATTCAAAGTGGGTTCATAATAGCACGTTAAAAAGCTCAACAAGAACAGAAAGCATAAGATGTGGTAGTTTCCCTAAGTGGGGAGTTGGACCTTGCTTATTACATTTCTGAAGCTGAAAAATGCATCAGTTGGCTGCGTTGTGCAGCTGGACCAAATGAGAGAAGTCATAACTTGTTTAAAAATCGGAGCAAAGGACTGGTTTGATGAGATTTCAGAAGAAATTACTTCATTCATGGATCACTTTAATAGCATTTGAGGTAGAATGAAGATGCAGTACTATTTGTGAATCTGTATGATGTTATATTCTTGTCTTTTCTTCGCTTATTAAAATAAATTCAGAGACAAATAGAGGTTTTTAATCCAAATAAAGATGCAATAAAAATGGCCATATATTTATAAAGCAGTAAGTTAATATAGTTTGGAACTTAGATATATGCACACTGTTTAGCACTGCATTAGGTAGTCTTATTGTCTTCTTGTCATTCCCTCTTCCCCATTTTTTCCTCTTTTTTTGCACATTCGTTGCTTTTATTGGCAGCTTCGGAGATTAAGCATGACTGTGTTTTAAGGGCATCTGTTGAAGTGGTATTTCTTGCCTTTTTCTTTATAATCCATATGGTCAACTTTATGTGCCTAACAGTGGGGCATCATCAGGCACTGGAATGGCCTGCCTAGGGAGGTGGTTGAGGCGCCGTCCCTAGCGCTGTTCAAGAAGCGTTTAGATGAGGTGCTAAGGGATTTGATTCAGTGGGTAGGGATGGTGATAGGAGGATGGTTGGACTAGATGATCTTGTAGGTCCCTTCCAACCTAATGTATCTATGTATCTATGAATCATCTAGTGATCATGCATCTTACACAGCGCTCCCTCCTACCCAAACTGCAGTTCTCCGTGGGTTTTCTCTCCTATAATGTCTTGCTTAGGGCAGATGTGTCTGTGCCTGGCTGCTGATCCCCACTTCATGACACCAAAAAAGAGTGCGGAGGCCTTGAACTTGGGTTGAAATCTGCAAACCGATTCTGAAGGCTTAAGAACATTTTCTTCCTAGTAGTTTTGGAAATCTTTTCTTTTAAGGCCATATAGATCTCAGGGTGTGTGTCAACAGAACGAATAAAACAAAATGCTTCATGTTATCCACAAATGAGTTCATAAAAGATACTGAGATGAAATGGCTAGAAGTTCAATTATGGGATAAAATAAAGCCCAGCTTCAGCAGCAATGGATTAAAAAGAAGCAAAGAAAACTTTCCAATTTGCCATTTAAGGAACATGATAATCTTTGCCTGCCGATGCTTTGAGTCCTTCCGTGGGGGAGGATGACAAGGAAAAAGAAGTCTTTAAATTAAAAAATTCTCCCCTGATTCTCAAAGGTGCCAAACAGCCCAAGCTCTTCATTCCCTTGGTGGGTGGAGCAGGTGCTGAGCTGCTCTGAAGTCAAGCTGTGCTCATTTTTGTCTTTTGCAGCACTAACTTGAAGCAAAGGCCAGATCTGTCTCCTTTGTGTGGAAGTCACACGACTTTTCCTTTGTCAAATAAACTGTTAACTACGAAACTATTAAATTAAAAAAAAATACCCACCTTAGATAGAATACATGAATGTAATGTTCATATTGAATTTCTTCAGGGCTTTAAGAGCCAAGAGACTTAAAAGAAAAAATCTCAGTGGCAAAAAAGAAGTCATGGTACGTCTGTGGTGAAAACACTTTCAACACGTTTGTTATAAAACAGTGCATATAGGTTATGTATCTTTAGTGAAATTAAATGAGGACTCTCAAGTTCCCTTGGTTCTTTTGGCAACCTTTTATCAGCTCGAATGACACGAGATCTTTCAGAACTTTATCATCCTGGAAATCTGAAGATTTTCAGCCGAGAGTAAAAGATGCACTTCTGCTTTGAGGTCCTGCATGCAGACAAAACAGCTGACCTCCTCGAGTTCTATGGGACTTTATTTCCTTACACAGACTTTTGAAATGAGAGCCGTCTAGCTAAATAATCATACTCCTATTCCTCCACAATATGTTCTTTAAGAAGTGTCTGCTGCTGCTTTTGTTCAGGGAAGTTTTTTTGAGTGCAAACACGACAAGAATACTTCTTTCTGTAGAGCATATCTTGTTCCACCTGAACTACACCTTGCCACATTCTTGCTTAGACTGTGTATTTATCAGGGGAAATTGGATAGATTTAAAGTTAAATTACAGACCTCTTTTCTTTAGCTTCTCTTCCATAATGCCATCCTGCATCTCCCTCTGTTCCCATACTTTGGAGGTAGTTTTTCTAAAGCTTTTACCAAAATCCTTTCTTTTCAAAGAAGGATATTAAATGAGATGGACAGCAAACGCTGATTATCAGTCTCTGAATTTTGTTGCATCCTATGTTATCTGTTTAGTCTTCGAGCCATTAACACTTCAGTAACTTAACATGTTGTGGTCCTATTCAGGCTAATTAGATTACAGCTGCATGTAAAATTAGTCACTGCTGCAAGTTTTTGCAGGCTTTTCAACAAAATTCCTGGAATTGCATACTGCCTGGGCAGTAAATAACACGAAGTTACAGCAAATAGTACAAAGTGGCAGTGTTTTGAAAAGTGCTGATCCATTAATTTTGGACCTAAAGGTTAAGCTAGAATTGTACCCATTTATGTTTTGGCCTTTTGTTGTTGTTGTTGGTTTTGTGCCTAAACTTTTCCTATTCCAGTTAAGCAGAACTGATATTCCTATTAAACTATCAATTTACGCATTAATTAAAGCAGTGTTGTCACTCCTCTGGCTCAGATTTTTGTTATCATAGCAGGAACCTTTTGCCATACTAATCTAGGTGGATAAGCAGAGAAAGAAAGCAGTGTTTCCTACATTGTGTTTGTCTGCTTGCAAGTTGGAAAACATCAGCATAAAAGTCAGTGGGCTTCTGCAGTTGATGCAGATCTGTAGTGTATATCCACACCTGCTCATGTAATTGCTGTGAATCCCCCCATATGATCCTACTTATTCAATATACACATCACTCGGTGTGCGTGGCATCCATTGTTTATTTCACAACATTCAAACTTCACAAAATGGAAGTAGGCCCTTCTGTGTTACCATTTCCACAATATTAAAGAACTGAAAGTACATTTCTTAATGGGGTATTTAAGGCTAAAGCATTCTTTTTAATACATAAAAAATGCACAGTGACTAAAAACAGAATAATCCCAGGTTCTATTTGTGCTTGTAAAAGGGAGGTAAGGCACTGACGACTTGGAATCCTTAGTTTGGGGGTTCATTTCCCCCTATTTCAGTAGTTTAAAACTTGATTGAGCTACTTACTGATCCACTCTTGTGTCAGCAGTGATAGTGAAACTCAAGCTATTCTCCGTATTCCATAAGGCATGAAATCTATTACCTGAATTCTCAGTGATTAGACTAGGTTATTTGAACAAGCTGAAGTTTAGTCATCAAGAACCACATTTGCCACTTTTTTTTTTTATATTAAAGTCAAGCTACACGCCCACATTGTGTAAGAACTCCATAACAGATGTAGAAATAGCATCTTCCACATAATCTGGGATGATGATTAATTGCCATAACCCTGGCATTTCTTGTTCCCTTCTGGAAGTTCCTTGCATCTTTCATAACGTAATTCCTGCACTATCATACTTCTTTCAACAAAGAAGACCATAATAATGGTCTACAAAAAGCCATAGGTTTATTATACAGCAATGGAGGAGAGTATAAATGAGAGGAAGATGCTGCATAACTCTGTAAGCAAAGATTGTTTGATGATGTGCATGGCCACGGGACCCAGATCAAAGGCACAGGTTGTATTATCTTGTCCCATTTTAGTAGGATGCTTGAATCCTACTAAATCCTAGAGAATCCCTGAAACATATGATAGGTAGATTCCACATTTCTAAGAAAGGCATGTTTATTACCATAAACATCTTACATGTTTTTAACATATTTATAGAGATATTTTTTTAGATATCTGTGTAAGCGTAATGCAGTAAACATAGCTGTGGTTTGTTTGTACATACACACAGAGCTCGATGTAGAATGGTAGTTGCTATTGCATTTCTATTCCCTTCTCTTTGCCTGCAAACACTCTGGGGCAAAAACAGCTGCATTTGGAACATCTGCTGCACCCCATGAAGATAATGTATCTAATCATAGAATCATAAAGAATGGCCTGGGTTGAAAAGGACCTCAAAGATCATCAAGTTTCAACCCCCCTGCCATGGGCACAGTCTCCAGCTACTAGACCAGGCTGCCCAGTGCCACATCCAGCCATGCCTTGAGTGCCTCCAGGGATGGGGCACCCACAACCTCTCTGGGCATCCGAATCCAGAGCTACTCTGATAATCTGACACTGCTGCTGATTTCTGAATTGGACCATAGCTTTTATCTTTCACTCAGAGTCGAACAGTCCATGCATATTCGGGCTACGTACACAACATAAATACAGAGACTGGGGAAGTTACCTATATTAGCAGTGCTGTGTTATACTGCCATGTTTTCTGTGTTTAGAGGAATGCCCACTGTGTTCTTATCAGGAGGATTACAGAGGACTTTTGAAATGATATTTCCTCTCTGGGTTACAGAGAATATCCTTCTGAAAGAGAGACTGAATGACTGTGAAAGGAAGACCTGATCCAAGAAACACAGCATACATCATCTAATAATACATCTAAAAAATCTATGATTTCTCGATAGCTTTAGTCTACTGTAGGATTAAAACTTCTTGGCATATGTAGCAGCTCTGCTGATCACTTGAACTGCAATTAAAAAGTAGAACAAGTACACTCAGAATATTGTTTTTGTGTCAAAAACGCTTCTTCATGCTTGAAAATGATAAAAAATTGCAATCGATCCTTACAACTGTTGTGTTCATCTTTATTGATCAGGCCAAAGAAAGATAAATCGAAACCCAAATAAGATTATAGTAAATGTTAGCGTCGTAGGGGACTGTAGGATGATAGAGGGCTATTCATCATCTCAAATGGTGACCTGTCCACACTCGCCCCACAGTCAGCCTGCTGTCTAATCACATCCCTATTGATTGCATCTATGTCCAAGGAACCTGGACGGGGCTGTCATTGGGCAGCTGGGATTGCTGAACGCGAGGGGGTCACTGGTGTGAGGAGGATTTCATTTTCATTTTCTTACTGGCCAACAGTGATTTATGAAAAAATAAATGACCCTGAGTCGAATGCGTGGAAGCCTTGATTTCAGTACAAATGAATTATTAGGTCTGAATCTCAGAAGCAGGACTGCAGCAGACCACCATGCTCTTTGTGATCTCTGCATGCCCTTTGACCGTGGGAGATGCTACACGATTTGTTATAATTTGTGGTAAAATATTGGACTGGCGATGCAATTTTAGCTGCGTTCAGAATTGGGTTTATTTTCAGTGATTTCTGTACGTACCAAGTTCATAATTCACATGGAAGGACCTTGGAAGGTGATTTCCTCAAACAAAAAGGAAAAATGTTTTTATAGGACTGCATGTTTTGGAGTTTCCCTAGTGGGAAACTTTGTTTTTACCCTAGTGTGCTTTCTCTCCTGCATTTCTCATAACCCAATTTGGCACAGGTACTTTCTGTTCAGGACATGTTTGCTAACTCACTGATCGAGGAGACTGTCATCTTCAGCACTTGCAAAAGAGTGATCTTTCCACTTAAAGGGGGTTTTTTTGCTTATTTTCTGGCAGTGTTTTAGGCACATTGCTTTTTCAGTGTCTTTGGTAAATAACTGAAAGCACTTGCTTTACCCGAAATAGAATTGGAATGACGCTTCCCTGGACTGCATTGTTCCATGCATGTATGCTAAATGCTCCAAAGAAGCAAAATGGTGTTAAGGAATGAATAACCTTAAACCGTGGCGTTAATAGGTAGGTTGTTAAAATAAGGATTCAAAAGGCTTTTTCAGTAATCACGCAGCGTGTAATTGTGAGAGATTTGTTGCCATGTTAACGTGCCTTCCTGGGATGCCAGATGACTCGAGAGTTGCAAGGCTAGGAAGGGGATCCTGCAAGTGCCAAAAAAACCTTCGTGCTTCTCCACAGCGTTGTTTCTCCTGTTGGCTCTTCTATTCATGGAAAAATAATGTTTCAGAGAACTTTTGAACTGCTTTAACTTTTCATTATTCCTCCAACTGAGAAGCCAGGTGCCTTAGCTATTATATCTTAAGTCCAACTGTGCTAGGACTATAAAAATCTCTTTAAAAATACCAGGTATATATTATCTAGACGTGAAGCATCACAACATTATAGTGATTTATCTTTGAATATTGTATGTCCCACTGAGAAATTTGGCCATTTTCGTGTACAGAAAAGTTTTACTGCTTGATGACTCAATCTTGTTTGACCTGCATTTTGGAAATGGATCATTTGGTGGAACTGAGTGAAAGGCATTTCCTTGGTTAAGGAGAGATGAAAGTATGTTCTGAAGCTGCATAAAAAAAGAATTAAAATTAGGAAGTGGTTAAAGCGACTTGGAAGTGTGGAAAATTAAACTGACTTTCTGCAAGAGGCATTGTCAAGGTACAGAGTAAGAGAAAAAGTCAAGCTGTGGTTCATCTATTATTCAGCCTTTAGCCTGACATCAATATCACCCACAAACTAGGTGGGGATGTAGGTGTAAGTAACACAAAGAGATGCACGTAAAGAAGTAAGGACTCAATATGTTGGTTTTTTTCCTGGTGGAGGAGCTTCACGGGTTGCAATATTTCCTAGTGCTTAACTGCATCATTTGTACCGTCTCTCTTTGCAGTTTACTTCCTGAGAGCTGTCTCTTTTGCAGAACCTTCCAGAACCTTAACACAAATGTCTGAAGCTTTGTAGTAGAGCAGAGATGAGGGCTCTTGGGTTGTTCTTGTTGTGTGTTTGTTTCCTTTTAGCTGTTGCTTTGCTTTTGAGCAACTGAGATGTGTGAAGTGCGTAAAATCAGTGTTACTTACCAGGTGTTCACATGTATATAACAGATGTTATTTGAAGACTGTATTATTAATTTCTTTCACTTTTTTTTTTTACTTTTTTAACTTCACAGAGTGCCCAGTTCTATAAAGTAACCACAGAGCAATACCAAAAAGCTGCCAACGAAGTGTCAGCTCGGTTCAAGTAAGTCTATCCTACCTTTGTTTCTGAGCCTGGCAAGTAGCTGAATCCTTATCCATGTTTAACATGCATAGAAATTCTCATTTCTGCTATCACAGATCTTATCAGTCTGTCTTGGAAAAAATGCTGCCTGTTCAGCTAGAGAGAATTCTGAAGAATTTGGAGGCCAGTGCATAGTAACCATAAGCTGTGTAGAAATTAGATGCACATTTGGTAATGTCCCAATTAATCTGTATTTGATAAGATGTGTGAAATATCCTCAGAATGTATTCTTTAACATTTTTTTCTCTACTGGAACAACAAAAATGTAATTCCAACTTTGCATTACAATAGTATTCATCCTGTGCTTGCATGACGTGAAAAGATTTAAATTAGCAACTTTTCTTTGCCCCTACCAGTGAAGGTCAGATTAAATAAATTTTATTAGTCCTGAGGATGGTTAAATGAAGATGCAGTAATTGATGTATCAAAGTGATTCTGACCCTTAGCCTTGCACTCTTCCCTTTTTGCTAGTTCATCCATTAGGTAGAAGGTTCCATTTATCATTTCAATAAGGATACAGAGGGAACTTTTTACAACCTTACAGTCTCAGCAGTAACCAACAAATGCTGTGCAAAGTGAGTTATTTTTATTCCTGTTCTTAGTTTTCTGGGGGGGGGTTGTTTTGTTTTCATTTTTGTTTTCTTTCACTCTTTGATGAGGAAGAGGAGAAAAGGTTTTTCTTGAGCTGCTGATAGTGATGGAAACTTCTTAACGGCAAGATACAATCATTTTAATATCAGGAGCTGCTAATATTCTCAAGTGTGTCTATGAAATCTTTGTGCTGGTTAATGATGCAGAGTTTATATAACTGAGGACTGAATTTGTATCTCCCTTAAACAAGAGGGACAGAATGGCCATTGGCATTGGTGTGATTTTAGCATAATTTGGAGATCTCCCTGTTACAGATGGGAAGGCTGATATGTTGTCATTCACTGTCATTATTTTCATTTATGTAAGATCCCCATCCCCATTGTTACTTGAAATGGTAGTTTATAGCTTTTTGTTGTTATGATGGACAGGGGTAGGAAACTTTTTTTTTAATCTGTCTATTTTTTCCCTGGTATATAATCAATTTACAGAAGAAATCAAATGCTTTTGGGTTATTTTTGCATCAAAAGAGCTGGCTAAGGGACCAGTCAGCACTGAACAATAGCTAACAATTCTAGGAAAGCCATTTTGAAGGATGTTTCAGTCTATCTGCGAAAATGGGAGAGTATTTAACAAAGAGGGCTTTGGTTAGGTAATTGGAGATTCCTAAGAGATGATTAGATGGGTCATTTCTTAATTTTCTAGATACTAAAGGTATAAACAGAGCCATAGAATCATAGAATCACCAAGGCTGGAAAAGACCTCTTAACATCATCTAGTCCAACTGTCTACCTATTGGCAGTAGCTCCCACTAAACCATGGCCCTCAGTACAACATCTAGATGTTTCCTGAACACAATAGATATCAGCTATTTCACCAGCCTTCATTGCTGCCCCAGTACTGAAACTGCAGTGCTTCCTTTGCACTTCAAGACAATTTTTCTTGAAAATTATTTGGAACTTTTCAATGAGTGGATTCAGTTTTGATCTATTGCATTAAATACAAAAGGAAAACATTATCAGAAAGAAAAGATATCTGAAATACAGACATAAATTGGAGTAGATACGATGAAGGTCATAAAATCTCTGTATTACTGTACCATTTTAAATTCTTGCTTATGTAAAATCCTTTTAAATGGCATGTCTTCTTTATTGAAGATTTAAATTTGGCAGATGTAATTTTAGAACTGCCTTTTGTGTGTAGCTTGATGGGTAAATTATGAATGATTTAGTGAAACCTAAAGATGATGCTCTTTTGGTGTCGCCAGACTCTTCTCATGTTCAGATAATTGCACGTGAGGATTGTGGACGGAGTTTCAAGCAGTGGTGTTTAAAGAGCTTGTTTAATTGGCTGTAAAAGGAGAATTAAATAAGGTCGAACTGCTAAATTTTGTTAATGCATAAACCAGTGTGCTGTGTGTCAGCGTGATTTCAGGTTCTAAGTGAGAGATTAATAGACCTAATTGTGGAATTATTGTACAAGTCTCCATTTTCAACATCTACAATGCAGTGAGTTACTAGCTGTTATAGAGATAACTTGTATTGCTACAACTTTTTAAACTGTATCTCTTTCGAGAGCAAATTATTGTGGCTAATTACTTAAATATTTCCTGGATTTTCCTTTCCTTCCTCTATTTAGTCCTTGAAATAACGTCAGTTGTAGCTTCATCAGTCTTTAGGGATAGTTTAGCCCATTGAAGGGGAATAACCAAATATCCCATATAGGTTTTGAATCCAAGAACTGACAGCTGTTCTGTACTTCGTCTGCCGACCTTATTGATGGCTGTTTATTACCTTCTGCAGCTCTGCCTGGATTAGACTGATATTCCAAATGTTCATGATAAATGTTTTATCTCTGTGAGGTCCTGATACACATTGATCAAATTCTGAATTATCAAATGGTTCATCTCTTTAAGACACTAATTCACATTGATCAAATTCTGAATGACCAGGTTCAGCCAGTTCCTGCAGTACACAAATTACATTAAAACAACATTACTAGGGCATGCTGCCTTTTCTAATGTAGGAGTTATGTTACCCGCAGTTACATTATAAGCAGAATTATTATATTATGAAGATGTCTCTGTTATAATGGGAAGTTTACACAAGAAGAAAAGAATGTGATGTTACAGGAAGAACCAGGCTTTGGGCAGAGATTTGGACTTTTCAGTAATCAAATTGTACATTCATATTTTTTTCCCCCTTAATTTGAAGGGCTGGTAAATTTGGCAGCTGCAGTTGTGACATTTTATTCCCCCGTGGTTTTTAGAGCCAAGTAACGTCTTGATTACTCATTTAGGAACAGAGTAAGCAGATAGCTCAAATCCTGCCTAAAATAAATATTTCTCCTTTATTTCCTGTGTTTTTTGATTCCTTGTGGTAGATAACACTTCATAACTATGCACTAGTGCTTGTTCAAAATATTTAGCTGTTCCCCTCCTGCACTCTCCTAGCCAACATGGAGTTGCATCTTGCTACTGGTTCCTTGGCAAAACCACATTCTTTGGCTGTTTGTTTGGATTTGCACTGCCCTGGTGGTGGCTGTGCGAAGCAAAGCATGAATCGCATAGAATTGTAGAATCTCTGAGGTTGGAAAAGACCACTAAGACCATGTAGTCCAACTATCAACCCATCTTCACAATGCCCTCTAGGTCATATCACTGAAATCACCGTCATAGAATTGCTCAGGTTGGAAGAGAGGTTCAAGATCATCAAGTCCAACCTCAGCCTAACCATACTACCCTAACTGCAACAACCCACTGCTAAATCATGTCTCTGAGCACCAGATGTACGTGCAGATGTAAGCACTTTCAGGGATGATGTCTCAGCCACCTCCCTGAGGAGCCTGTTCCAATGCTGAACAACCCCTTCTGCAATGAAGTTTTTTCTTACATCCAATAATTATTTGTTTCATGAGCCCCAAATGTTTGTTTATCCTAAATTTCAAGTTCTGATGGTTTTATTGCCTCACTGTGAGGCATCTGACCACGACCATGACATATGACCAGAGGGAATATCTCCAGGGAACTGTAGGAGTTTGGTAACACACAGCAAGGTTTGGGATTTGCTCAAGGTGCTTCACATGAGTGCAGTCTTTTGAGAATTCATTTCAAAGCAGTTCTACAAAGCAAATCATTCTATTTCAGATGGTGCTATCTCATTTCCATTGCTTTGATAAACTGATCTTTGATGGAGGTGGGGCTTTATGTCCAGCCAGCAGGCTTTAGTGGCCTTGAATATAGTTCAGTGTGAGGGTTGCTTTGAGACACAGGGAACGGGAGTATTAGGCAAAACATCAGTATCTTGCTTTCCTTTAGTTACATGCTTCTGTATCTTGACATTTAGTTTACTAATGATTGTTGAGAATAAAGAAATAAAGCTCTATTATATTGTATGGTCATATGTAGTTACAGAAGGTATTCCTTTAAGTTGTGTTCTGGCTAAAATTCGAAATGGAAACTGTAGCTGAGGAAGTTTGTGATGAAGCTATGTTAAATAAGGAACAATGACACAGTCTCACAAGGCAGTGATGGACACTAGAAATAAAAATAAAACAGTTCAGTGAGAAGAAGAGCTTTGTAATGATACCTTTGGACCGAGACCAGGGAATACTGGGTCATTTCAGGGCACATGTGGTGATTTATCATGGACTCTTCTGTGCGATCTGTAAATTAGGAATATTGATGGTTCCTTAATGCAGATGACTTTGGTAACTATCATGGGATACTCATGTTGCTGTAACATAGAAATCCATACTAGATACCCCTGTAAAAGGGTGGTGCTGCTCTCTCTGCTTGTACAGGTCTGATGGTGAGAAACAGCTTTTTCTTCTATCTTAATGAAAATTCATTGCTTTTAAAAACTGAAATTATAAGTACAGATTATAAATTATGAAATACTAAACAGTATGTTTCCTGTAATAGAAAATAAAACTGCATGTGGAAATCCTTGGACAGAGCCTTCCATCTTGCCTTCTAGTTCAGCTCCCTTTGCTTAACCAGAGACTGGACTCAGAGCAGAAACACCCTGATTTCATTTCTTCCCTCACAAATGTGGAATGCGTTGTAGTGCTTTGTTACAAAACAGTTTTTAGTGCTGGTGGTGATACGGTTGCTGGCTGTGTTCTCAAAGTCCTTTTCCTCAGCATGTAAAAGAAGTGGCAACAGAATTGTCTTATTTTTTTTGTGTTTGTATGTAACTGATTGTTTAATTCAGTATTTATATATAATGTAATGCAGTTATCCTTGTAACGTTAGCAATTGTCATGTCCTCTTCTCACAGTGAAGAAACAAGAATAAGCTGATAAAGACCCAAACTCAGCACAACACTGTTTTGGAAACAATTCCATGAGTCTCAGCTGGGGACAATGTCCTGAGTTACCCAAAATGTCCTGTAGATGAGCACAGGGCTAGTATGTGTGTAAGTTATGCTGAAAGTGTTAAATAACATTATAGTGGCAGAGATACTGAATGTGGTAGTGCATGTAGTAGTCACCCCTCCCAGTTTTATAGCAGTCTGGATTCAGAACGCATAGAGCTGCTTCAGGTGGGAAGAGAAGTTGATAGAGACTCCAAATCTTTTCTCTCTCTCTTATTTATTTAGCACATCCCAAATCCTGTTCCTTCTGAAAGCAAAAGGAATAAAACCAGGTTTGTTTTCTTGGCTCATCCCTTTCAGCCAGAACTCAGGCCTAATGGACATGTCTTAGGGCTGCCACAGCAGCACTTAAGCAAGCCATGCGCTTAACTTTCTTCCACTTCTTTATATATGTGATTTTGCTTCTTGGACAGACAGAACTCTCTTCTTGGCTGGGGAAACCCTTTACAGTGTGCACACCTTGGTATGCCTTTGAATTGGAGTGAGGAAGCGGGATATATTATGTATAAGTTATTATTTGATAAGTTGTGTCCTCCAGAGGTCTGTCTTGGGACCAGTGCACTTCTACGTCTTGATCAGTGGCACAGATGTTGGTATCAAGTATACTCTCAGTGTGTTTACAGACAACACCAGGCTAAGTAATATAGATGATATGATGGAAGGAAGAGATGCCATCCAAAGGGGCTTGGACAGGCTTGAAGGATGGGCCCATGTGAAACTAATGAGGTTCAACAAGATGATGTACAGCGTGTTTGGGTTGGGGCATTCCCAGATATGTGTACAGAATGGGAGAAAACTCTTTGCAAACAACACTGCAGAGGAGGACTTAGGGATCCTAGTAGACAAAAAGCGTATCATAAGCCAGTAGTGCCTTCTTGCAGCATGGAAGGCAAGATGTATCCTGGGCTGCATCAGCAGAGGGGTGGCAGCGGGGAGGGAGGTGATTGTCCTTCTCTACTCTGCCCTCGGGAGGTCCCATATGGAGTGCCATCTCCAGGCCTGGAGCCCCCAACTTTTTACGTGAGTAGATAGTGATAAGGCAAGGGGGAATGGTTTTAAACTGAAAGAGGGGAGACTTAAATTAGGTGACAGGGAGAAATTCTCAGGGAGGATGGTGAGGTGCTGGCACAGGCTGCCCAGAGAAGTTGTGGATACTCCATCCCTGAAGGAATTTAAGAGCGGGTTGGATGGGGCCCTGGCCATCCTGGTCTGGTGCCTGATTTAGTGGTTGGCAGCCCTGCCCATGGCAATAGGGTTAGAACTAGATGTTCTCTGAGGTGCCTTTCTATCATTATTATATAATACTATAATTGCAACTCTATGAGTAATGAATTTCTGACTTTGGATAGATTTGCCTGTTACGTAAGTGGCTTGGTGGAAGGACTTTGGTCAGCAGTTATGCCTTTCTCAGCTTTTGCCCAACCCGTGGAGATACATAGGAGAATTTCATTAGAACAGCTTCAGAATATCAAAAATCTATAAACCCTTTATCCAGTAAATTTACCTACGAAATGATCGCTTCATAAATGACAACTTCAGTTTTCCCTGCAGCAACACAGATATTTAACTTTCTTCCTTTGATCGATAGAGTCCATTAGGAATGAGAGTGCTCGACGGAGCTGGATGAAATATTAATTGTGTGCTTTTTAGCTAGATGCAGATCCATCCTGAGCGAGGAGGGAGCAGGGGATTCTGGTGTAATATCTGTGTGTTTCCGTGGTAAGCGCAGAACTGTGGGTCTGTTTGCACGGGTGCGTGTTTTCATTGCAGTGTTTTGAACTGGAATGTTGACTTTAAATGCACTTACTTATGCTGGAGATAGTTTTAAAGCATTGAGTGGGTTTTTTTTTGTGAGTTATTTTAACTTTTTTTTTCCAATCCGTTATTGAAAATGTAGGTAGGGCATTAGCTAAGAGGCTCAAGCCAATTCTGTCCATGTTTTGCCCTAATCCTTTTTCCCCCCAGTTTGGAAATCCTGGCTACATTCATTAAAGCTCTCCTCATTCCATCACCAATTTTTCACACAATTAGATACTTTACAGTCTGTAATAGAGAAAGCAATCGTAACATTAATTTCAGTAAAGCACAAAGTCATGACTAGGAATTTTATTTGATATGAATTAGTACTTACAATAACAAAAGACTTTCTCTAAAGCACTTACAGTAGGATAAGCTTTCTAACAGATGTGGGCAGACATGCCTGTTTATCCGAATGTCCCTTCCCTCTTCAGGTTGGTGTGTTAGGAGGAGAAACCACATGCCCGTGTTTCGGTACACCACGAGCTTTCTGTATTTGCTTACACAGCCGCGTTAAGTAATTTTATAGACTTCTCATGAAAGCGAGCAAGTGAAACTCTTCCTTCATGCATCAGTGGCCAACAGTTAAATTGGCACGCTCCCTAGTTTTGTGTGCTGGTAATCAAGCAAGTCCCCTGAAAATTGATGGATGCACTCATTAAGGGCAGTTCTTGCTGCTGGCTGCAGTATCCGGAGCCGCTCGGAGCCGGCGAGCGCTGACGGTTCGCGGCGCAGTTGGCACGTCGTGCTCCGCGGTGGTGCATCTGGCTCCCCGCTCCCTTTCAAGGACTAAAGCCTCTTGTTTTAATACGTTAAGCATCCTTTGTTGGGATTTTGTTTGCACACAAATAAATGATTTCCCACTTATGGTATTAAACCGGAGGAAGGTTAAAATCCACAGTCTCTTCCCTTTATTATTAATTTGTTCTCTGTTTTATAATCTTGTGTTGCTGAGATTTACCAGTACCTTTTTAAGGACGTTTTTATGAGTCTAAGCCATCTGTGGAACCAAAGCCTACAAATCTCACAGCCCCCATTTCCAGCACACAGCAGCGAGCCTCTCTTTCTGGAAAGGAGCAGGTTTTGCAGAGTTGATGGTATGGCTTTATTTTTTTTTTTGAGACTCATACACCTGTTTCCGCTTAGAGGGTGAAGAATGAATTGCCAATTACCTCTACATGTTCCAACATGACACTTCATATTGCAGGAGCTTGTGCTACCAGCTCAGTGAAGGCCCCCAGCTATGTAACCAGCCGTTCTGAAATCGTGGGGTAGAAGGATAGCAACCCTCCGTCGGTCGCTAATATTCGTGCATGTGCAAGCTGCAGGAAGCCAGGTCACTGCCACTGACCTTTGTTTTCCCAGCAGAGCTCTTGAACAAGATGAAGTGATCAAAGCAGGATGCCAGTACATCAGCACGATCTCATTACTTTGTAAGCTGCACGTACAGATGCTGCTGTTGCTGCATCAGGCGATGCTGATTTACATTCACAACACCTCCATTACCACTCATTTGCTACTACTTGTAATTAACCAGTTCTTCCCTTTTTTTTTTTTATCCCCTCCCTTTCTGTACTGTTGGGCAACAGAGAAAAAATCGACAACAGTCATTCTGTTTAGACTGCGAGTGAAATCAAAATTGTAAAGCAGAAGTATACATTAAACATTTTGGGAAATAATATCAAATCATATGCTTCGTGGCCAAGTGTGATTATACTCAGAAAATAACATTTGTAAGAATAGAATTAAGAGGTCTTATGATGTAGTTAAGCTGTCCTGTTGGCTTCAAGTTCACATGTGGTTAAGTTCAAACGTAAAACTTCCCTCTTCAGTTGCCTTGAGTAAAAATGATTACCTGGACTTGAAAATTGGACAGTTTCTTCAGCATATAGTAAATATATTCCAGTCACCTTACTCTGTAGTTATGGAAAGCTAAATGGCAGAAATGTGTTATTTATGTTTCCTTTATGGGAAGTTGACATTGGGCATGTGGAGAACAGGAACGCTTTAATAGCTCTTTCTCTGAGCAGAGCTGCACTTTTAATTGCATTGTGTCTTCCATTATTGCTCTTTGTCTTCCTGTTTGCTTAGGGCAATTCAAATCACAATGGATCTCAGAGCAGAGAGAGTACCATGAGGATTTTGACCTTAGTGAGCAGTCAGGGCTTTAGCATAAGGTGCCAGTCAGACCTGGAGCATTCAAAAAGTTTCTCCCTATCTTCCAACACTCACCCAGCAGCCTTGGAATCTTGCTGTGCCGTTTACATTTTCTTCTGGAGTCATCAGAACAGCAGAAATGCTGCTGATATCAGAACTAGGTTAGGTCTGTTTTATGCTGGTCCTCCTGTGTCTGCATAACAGTACATGGAATGCAGAACTGCAGCTCTCAGCATCTGGAGCAGGGGATGCTGCAGCTGTTGGCAGCTGGAAAGGCGGCACCGGATTGCCACGTCATGGCTGTCACCTTTCTGTTCTGCTGGAGGACGAAGTTTGTCTCTTTGCTGCTGTTCTGTGCTGCTGACAGGCTCAAACAATGAAATACAAGTTTGCCAGGCTGTGCTCAGTTTAATTTGTTGTGTAAGACGAGAAAACTGTGCAGTTGGCAACAAGTTTACTATGTGAATATCGCATCACAGAGAAGCCTTTATACCTCAGTGTAGGATTTATGCTTTTTGATGTACTAGAATGCCTAGCAAATTGCTTCCTAATGTAAATTTTACCTTAATTAGTCTATCTAGGCGCTGCAAAAAAAAAATTATGAAAAGAACTGTGTATATGTGACCTAAGTGCATCCAGTTATCCTTAACGTTTGGGGGCTGGACTGAGGTCAGAGAAGTATTATAAGCCGAAGCTGACTCTTAGAATTAAAAGGTCAGTGATTGCAATTTTTCACACAAACTTTATAAGCTATTCTTTATAATATAGTATATCTTTTTTCATTAACCTCATTGGTGTGGGCCTCATTTACAGGTAAGAGGTCAGAAGTCCCCAAACTTTTCCATCTATAACTAGCATCAAGTAGTGACATTTGTCTCTTTCTTTGTTGATCCTGACAGTAGCATAAAATAATTTTGTTTTTGAAAAATATAATCATAGAATCATCGAAACTTTACAGTTGTGAGGGATCTCTAAGGGCTGTCTGGTCCAACTCCACTGCAATGAAAAGGGACACTACAGCTATGTCAGGTTGCCCAGGGCCTGATCCACGCTTACCTTGAAAGTCTCCAGGGTTGAGGCATCATCCACATCCCTGGACAGTCTGTTCCCGTGTCTCACCACCCTCACTGTAATTTTTTTTCCCCTGTATCTATCCTAAATCTACCCTCTTTGAGCTTGAAACCATTTCCCCTTCTTCTGTCACCACAGACCCTGATGTTGGTTATTAAGCTCTTTCATTCTCCAGGAGTTGACCACAATGTCAACTTGTACATTTTTTAGTGGCTGTGAAGAGGAGAGCAGCATCAGTTATATCCTTATGAGCATTATTACTTTATCACAGCTCCAAATTCTTATATTTTAGCACTTTTTCAGACAGAGAAAATTTTACGTTCAGATAACCAAATTTTAGATAGTTGCTTTTTGTGAATATAGCCATTTAGTTTTTCCCCCAGGAGCTACAATCTCTTGTATTCTTCTTAGCCTGAAATTTTCAGCAAGTTTTCCCAATGGGCATTTCCTTAAAAGCAACCGTGCAAGTCAGTTGATTGATCAGAAACACAGCCATGTTAGCCACAGAGCCTTATTGGTTGGAAGCACTCTGATGCTTTTTGATTCTTTCAGTGGTTTTCACTGCATCTTAAAGCATGCAGTCTTGAGAAATGTGAAAAAAATACTTACATTGGTCATAGAATCATAGAATGGCTCAAGCTGGAAGGCACCTTAAAGACTGCCTAGTTCCAGGCATGAGATATCCTAACCAGTTGTTGGGAAGTTTTTACAACTGCTAACCACATATTCACACTTCCTTGAGTGTAGCCTTCGTTTTTAAGGAAATCAGAAGCCTTTTGTTGGTATTTATGAAGAGGGTATTTCCTAAATATTTTTTGTTTATTTTGGGAATTCAAAACCTGTACACTTGGATAGGTAAGACCTCATATTAATGTTCTACGGTGCATATTTGAAAGCTTGAAAAGCACGCCACCCTCTCACCCTAAATTAACATGAGAAAGCACAAAGGAGGAATTTTTCCCTCAATGCTCATGGAACAGTTAAGCATCAGTAGTTTTTGCCAGTTCAAGTACTGCATGTTTCTATGGAGGATCTAGAGCTGAAATTGGAAAACTTGTCAATAGTTAAAAAAGCAGTCATAATCATCATAGAAATGCACTCTCGCACTGTCCTCTGCCTCTCCATTGATATGCCTGCAATATAAAATCAAAGTTGAGTCCAAACACACACATTTAAGCCTCAGGGAAAGGGACTGAACAAAACAGATAAAGCTAATACATGTTCCCTTAAGAAGAACATTAGAGTGCCATGTCTGTGGCTATAAATATTATAAAGATACAGCCCTTTGTCAGGGGTGTGTTAAGTTGGATAATATTGCATAGCAAATGCTGCACTGTGCCATATGCATTACTGGAAGCACAAGAAGATCAGGATCAAAAGATTTTGCTAGACAGGCTTTATAGATCTGTGTGTAATAGACTACTTCTCTATCTACAGTGCTTTTCTGTTAATGAAATCCTGCTCTTCCTGGGCTGGTGAAATGCAGCCCCTTTTGTTCCATCACATACATTCTTTTCCCTTTGCCTTGACTAGATGCAGTATTTTGGCAAAAAAAAATTGTTAAAACCCTTTCAATAAAAATATGCAGTCAACACAGCCAACGTAGAATTTTAATTCTTTGCAGGTAATGCCACGGCTCAATACATGCAGCTCAGACTCTTCTCCACTCAATATTTGGCTCCTTTAGGTAGCGACATTGAAAATCTTCTGGGTAGTCTACCAAGGAAGTTTTGGTGGGTCTTAAAGAGAACTGATTAAGGATAGAGGGAATCTGTGTAATGGTGCTATGTCAGTTTGCCTTTATTTGAAACCTGGAGAGCATAATGTAATCTCTTTGCATAATGTAATTCTGTGTCGGACAGGAGCAGTCTTCAGATACCTGATAACTCTGATGTTCAGGCAAGTAAAGTTTTACTGCTTCTTTTTGGATACCTGCAGTATGGATATGTGAAGGTCAAACTCCACCATCAGCCTCTTGTTCTGGGTATGCATTACAAACTTGAGTTTTCCAGATAATATCCAAGTGCATCTTACATCGTGCGTTACCACTTTCTCTCCTTAACAGGGTGCGTGTACTACTGAAATAAGTTTGTGTGATTCTGTCAAACTTCGTGTTATGTGCTGGGGTGTAAAACACTCTGAGTCACTGAACAGGGCAATCATTTAATCGAATATTAAAGAAATAGAGAGAAACAGTTATATCTTCAAAACTTTCCTTGCCATTTAGCACGGGTTCCAGTTTCCAGCCATTTAAGAGATACATTGAGCCACTGGGTTGCTCCTCTGCATGCATTAGTAACGAACTCAGTGTAATATGGAACAGGCTTGCCGTATCATGGACACGTTTATGAAGATTGATAACAGCCAGGGTTCAGTGTTAACTTTTATTGTCAAACAGGCTGCAGGAGAAACTGCCTCGTATTGCTTTTCCTTTGATTTATGAAAAGGTTGCTACATGAAAAAGACATCACATAAAATAGCTCTGCTGGCAGTAGCATTATAAAATAGGGCCGTAAGTAGACCAAACAATAACTAACTATAATTATCTTCATTATTGTCTCTCTGAGCTCTCTTTACCTTTGCTAGGATGTTTTCACTCAGTACCGTGTTAAGGTGGACCAACCTTTGCCATCAAGTGTATAAGGATGATAAAATCCTACTGTTTCAGATAGGCAGTACCCCAAAGAAGACCTTTGTGCCATCTTTAATCTACAAAATGAAGGAGATGATTCCAGTTTTACCTCCTTGTGCATTCCAGAGGTGGTACTGGGCGGAAGACGAAAGGTGTTTAGAAAAATTTGCTGTTTGTTACAATTTCATCAAGTGAGATATGTAACTGGAAATTACCCATTCTCCAGAATGGGTTATTGCAGACTGTGATATATTTAAACCCCTTAAAATCAAAACATAACGATGGAGGCACCAGTTTGAAGCTGTAGGTGGCAAGGAGAAGTGCTTTATTTCCTTCTGTAAGAAGGTGTGCTGCAACAGGAGTGAGTGGAATCTTTTAGTAGCAATTAGCAGTAAGACTAGTTAAAATCCTAGAAAGGGTTACCCAGGGAAATACTGACTGTCATCCTCCAAGATCATGGAGCAGATGCTCATGGAAGCTATGGTAAGGCACATGGAAGACAGGGAGATGATACAGGAAAGGCAACATGGCTTGACCAAGGGCAAGTCCTGCCAGACCAATGTATTGGCTTTCCTTGATGGCGTAACTGCCTTACTAGACAAAGGGAGAGCCACTGATGTCATCTGTCTGGACTTCAGTAAGTCCTTTGACACATAACATCCTTCTCTCCAAATTGGAAAGATATGGATTTGATGGGTAGACTGTTCAGTGGATGAGGAACTGGTGGTGAGATCATACCTAGAGAGTGGTGGTCAATGGCTCAGTGTCTGGTTAGAGATCAGTGATTCGTGGTGATGTCCCTCAGGGCTCAGTGCTGGAGCTGATGGTCTTTAATATCTTCATCAATTACATCAACAGTGGGATCAAGTGAACCTTCAACCAGTCTGTGGATGACACCAAAGTCATAAAACATAAAAGTGTTGCACCACTCAACTATATGAGGCCTTGGTGAAAAATAGGGACTTAGAAATCATACACAATAAGATAATAAAACACAATGCATTAAAATTACTTCCTTGGATCAGATAAAAGTTCAGCCAGTGCCTAGTTAATGCTGCCCATGCACAGTGTTAGGAGAGACCTTACTAAGATTTGAGTTGATGTGAGATTTTTCTGCACTACCCTCCACCCTTCTGGTGTTGAACTGCTTTTCTGGTAGTGTCATGTCTTAAAACAGTCCCAGGGAACCATAGCAGGAAAAATAAAGTGAAGCATGAACGCTGTGCATCACAACTCTTCCCTCAAAGTGCAGCTCATGGTTTGTTCATGGTGAGAGCTGCATTTTCCCTACTGGGATGCTAAAAGGGATGTTGAGTTCATTATATTTTCTTTTATTTCGACAGCACACTGTACAAACACATTAAAGCTAAGATATATTACAGCAAGGTCCAGTGCCCACTTATTAGCAGTATGTTTGCAGGATGATTATTCCTCTTTGTTTGTTAACACATTTTTGTTTTTGCAGCGTGGCTGATGATATTTTCTAAAGAGATTGACTCACCACAGCCTGGTGCAAGACCCAGGGAAGCACATATAGTCTTTGTAGCTTATCCAAGCCTTCTTTTTGTTGAAAAACTTCATGCCCAAATGAGAAATTGGCATTTATTTTACTCTCTCTTAACTTTTAAGATTGCAACCTTCGGTTCCCTCCAGTAATCGTCGCCCACGGGAGCAGTGATGCTTGAAGTGTTTAACTGTTGATTGCTTTTTCTGCACACTGCTTTTCCTCATAAAATTGTCTTATGTTTGTGGTCAGTAGCAGGCTTTCAGGCCTCTTACAGCTGAATAAAATAGTTAAACATATATTGCTCAAGAGAGTAATATTTGGATAATAACATGCCACGAGTTGGTGTCTTGTGGTGCTTCATATTTAGTGCTGCAGTTGACCTTTGCTATAGATAAGAAATGTGTCTCCTTATTACAGCACATTTTATACCACCTATATAAGAGGAAAGCTGTTTTTTAGTGGAGTAGTGTAAGGTGCTGTGAAGATTTTATTATCACGAGTTTGGGATGATGATGTTACTCATGAGTTTACAAAGCCTAAAGTGAATTGTATAGCTCTCGGGAAATATGCAGCAGTAATAAATCTACAGTTGTGTATTTGGTTTATGCTGCTCATTTGGTTGGTTATTCCCTGCTCAGCTCTATGCTTTTCTCTTTGTGTGTATGTGCTTTCACACACACTGTGATGTAACATTACTATGAAAAATTGAACACAGGGACATGAATGAAGTTAAAATGATAACTTGATCTACTTTATTGGATACTTTATCACAGTGTTATTTTGCCACTTTTGTACAGAAACGGATTTCAAACTACTGCAAAATGTCCATTTTCTTTAGAAACAGATTAGATTTTAGATTTTGTTGTATTTTTACATAGTATGTAATGCTAGTCAATACACCCACATAACCCTGGAACAGCAGTGGCTGCAGACCACTGGCATCATGCATCTATCAGAAATGTCAGCCAAAGCATCAATTAAATTTCCCAAAGACTGAATCTGCCTTGTGATGAGCTCTGGCTGGATCCAAGGAGAGCAGTAATTCCCTGCTGCTTTCTGTAGCTTCTTTTGGAAGATGCACTGCCCATACCTGCACAGTGCCAGGAACTGCCCCAAAACTCATAATACTAAGAAATGGCACCACCTGGTGTTGTTGTCCATGGTGATCTTTGACTTGTCTGACCACAAACAGCTGAGCAAGTGAAATCTTGCCAGTCTTCATTAAATAACTTTTTGGGAGGAGTAATGAGGCAGATCTCAAGTGACGCTACATGCAAACTCTAAAAATAATTTGTGATCTGAATTTGCATTCTGAGGTTTGAAACACAGGCGTCACACTGCTGATCATGTGTGCGTGGATGGATGGGGTTGTGCTCAAATCATACTGAGCAGATTTATGGTTGGATTCGTTTGTTTTCCATTCTGCCTTGTTCTTGGACAGCCTTACATATATCCAAGATGATCATTCTTTTCTAATTTACCAAAATAGAAGCTGTTTTTGATTGGTGCATGATCAAGTTCTTTCTATTGTGTTTATCTCATGTATTCACGTTACATGGGTACAGTGTATTCCATCTAGATTAAACTGTGCCTTTCCAAGCTGATTTTTATTAAAGATTGTACTTACTATATTATTCTTACAGTATAAAGAGTCGTATGCCCATTTAGAAGTCTAAAATTTACACTGCTCTCATCCATGTGGTTGTTTGTTTTAGTATTTAAAGCTTATATCCTAGTATAAAATAAAAACTATTATGCAAGCTGTAGGGTTAAAAATCTGCATCCCAACATGGGTAATTCCTGCATGCAGTTCCCCTTGCAGCTGCAAGGACCAGCTGTGTGTAAGGTACATTTGTATAATAATTTGTTGCTGTATTGGTTGGTGTTTGTATTTTAAGGCTTTTTGTTCTTTTTTTTTTTTTCTTCAGAGAGGGGAATTTTATTAACAGTGGGTAATTTGGGATAATAAAATGCAAGGAATATCAATTTAAATAAAAGTGTTCCATGGAATTGTGTCTGTCATGGTGGATGGCAGTCTCATTTCTTTGATAACTTTGATGAAGGTGTTCAGAGCATTCACAGTCCTAGCAGGTCAGATAGAGGTCCTTCTAGCTTATCGGGCAACTTCTAGGAATAGATACTTCAGGAAAACTGAAAAATAGGGAAACTATACACAGGGAGGCCATGTCACCTTCAAACAAGTGGTGCAGTGGGCCTTTCCTGTGCTAAACGTTGTGGTTTTGCTCTTAATTCTTTGATGGACAGTACCTCGTAATTGGCTTCTGAACACAACTGTTCTTATTATGCCCCAGTATCCTCTTGCAATGACTTCCAGTTTTTCATTATTTGTTGTTTAGAAAAGGCTTGAATTGCTTTTTTGGTTGTAAACCTGCTGCTAGAAGACTTCATTGGCCACCACTGAGAACAACTGTTCCCTATGCCATTGATGATTTCATACATCTGCCTCATGTTCACTTGCAATTCTTTTTCTAGGCTGCAGAGTCTACTTAATGTAATGTCCTAAAATCTTTAAGATTTACCTTAGCAATTGTTCATCTGCCTAATTAGGATTCACAACCAGAAGATCTTTTCTGATCCCCATTCTGATTTAATCCTACTGGAAGTCCCAGCCCAACAAAGGGTTTAAGAATGTGCATAACTTTGTACATGCAAATGTGAAATTACTCTCTTCTTGAAACTGTGCTTGTATTTATGTGCTTTGCCAGTTTTGAGATCATAAATTCTCTCCATTAGTCTCTTTCCTCCCTATATGCATGTAATAAATTCTTGCATTACAAGGAACCATTTTCACTTTGCTTATGTTAAAAGCTGAACTGCTATCCTAGTGACATTCCAGGTGTTTTACCAGGTGGGGAACATTCACCAAGTGAAGAAAAAAGGGCCCAAAAAGGTCAAAAGTACTGTCTGCCAGCCCTCTTTGTTAAATCAGGTTTTCATCAACATATTAAACTTGACTTAGTGCACTCTAGGCATAATTAATCGTCTGTCTTTGAGCGGTGCGTGTGTATGAATATGCTGGGATGTGTCTTTCCTCCTCAACGCCATCCCTAAATTTCAGAGGTCAGACTGCTGAAAACAGATTTTTATTCGCTTTTTAAGAGAGGTGAAATAAATGAGAGGATGACAAACATTTGCCAAAGCTTTTGTCAGTGCTGGAATTTTAGGCTAAAGCATCTAAAAATAGCATGGGCAGTACTAACACTGAAACTGATCCCTGATAGCACAGAAGATATATATTGGGGGCAAAGTTTGTAGAATCATAGAATATCCCAAGTTGGAAAGGATCCACATAGAGTCCGAGTTTAAGTTGTATTCAGACTTCAGCTGAAGTCATTTATTTAGTAGTAGCATGCACGTTTATCATGATTGAGTGTAACCGAACAGGAATAACTGGTTCTCTTCCACCACTTATCAGAGATTTGTTTGGAAAATTCTTTCCTTTTCAGCTTTTGGAAAAGTCACACTATGTAGTCAAGCGTAAATAAAATCAAGAATCAACTCCACAGTACTTGATCTTTTGCTGGCAGCACTTCCCACACGGTAATTTGGAGGGCTTTGTGTGGGCACAGTTTGATTATGGACTGCTTCATAACATCAGTTATAGATACTCAGAAATCAGATCGTGGTATTCCTTCCAAGTGATCTTTAGAAGAACATAACCATTTGGTTTGTGCTTTACATGTTTCATAATGCACTTGCAAGTCATCACCCACTTAACGTGCAAAGACAATTTAAAAAAATTATTTAATATAAAGAGTAAATTAATTTAAGAACTAAAAATAATGGTGCAGCAGAAAGGACCTTCATTACCATACGCCCTTACATGTTTTTTTTTTTCCCTGCTTTCTGTTTTGCAACTGTTTTCTATGCTATTCAATGAGTCCTGCGAATTCACAGAGCAGTGGGTCTGTGGAATTCTCTCATTTTGGATGAGGTAATCTTAGAGAAGGATAATCCCCTCACCACCACCTTTTTGTGTCATGTTAGGAAATACCACTGTCTGGCTGCTGTTTCACCCTTCTTGCTTGCCGAGAGTCATTAAGGCTGGAAAAGACCATCAAGATCATCCAACCATCAACCCATTCCCACCATGCCCACTAAACCACATCCCTCAGTGCCACGTTTACCCTTTTCTTGAGCACCTCCAGGGGCAGTGACTCCACCACCTCCCCATGCAGTCTGTTCCAGTGCCTCACTACTCTGTCTGAGAAGAAATTTCTCCTAATATCCAACCTGAGCCTCCCTTGGTATAACTTAAGGCTGTTACCTCTCACGCTCTCGCTGTTTTACAGGAGAAGAGGCCAACTCCCACCTCACCACAACCTCCTTCCAGTGAACTGTAGAGAGAGTCATCTCTTTTGAGGCAACTCATGTTCCATTTCTGCTTCCCTGTTATTTCCAATTTGCTGTTGTCTCTCTGAACCACCCACAATGTTACCTTCCATCACTTCAGATCCCCTTTCCAAGCAAGCCCATAGTTTCCCTGCTTCTCATTCTCAGAGGAAAATGCTGATAGACATAGACAAAGATAATTGATTAACTTCCCACAAATTCCTTTAAAAATCCTCTTAGTGGCTCTTAGAGCACTTGAAAACAGCCAGACTGCTGTTATGCTCAGCTAGCTGCCTGTCACAGTGTTAAGGATTGCCTCAGTGTCCCTTCATTGCACCATCTGCATGCATCATTGTATTGCTTCTGTATGTGCATTGTAAGCAACTTAAGGCAAGAAACCTGCATGTAAAGCAGGTCAGGACGTTGGCTCCAGCTCTGTCCTGTGCTGCTGGATTGGGTCTACCAGGTAGCACAACCCTTTGCAAGGCTGTGTTTTGAAGCTCACACTTCCCTGGATGGCACCCAGCACAGTGCACATGCTGGAGTGTGTCCCTAGATTGTATTTTGGTTGCACACATGCTGCTTTGTAGGCAAAGAGTTTTCATGTAGTGTTGGGTTGTGCTGTGCTTTGCTGCCTGACCTCAGACCCAGGGTATCGTTTTATTAAGTAGTGCAGAACTAGCTCTGGATGCCAGGGGTTACACAAAGAAGAACAGATGCTTCTGATGAGTGTCAGCATTTTAATGAGGAATAAAATTAAGCCCTGGATACTTCTGGCCATCTAATGGCACAATTTTTTCGTAATCCATGCTGGTTTTTTATTGCTTTTTTTTTTTTTCTATATTTTATGACAATTGCCTGAAGTCCTGATCTGGTGGGATTATGCCAGATACCTGCACAGCTGGAAACTCATCAGCGATTCAGATTCCTTCAGTCAGAATGTCAGTTTTATCACAAAACTTACCAGGGTGATTTCACATTTCCTCTTTAGTAGACACTTTGTTTGAATGCCATGAAGGGTCTCCTTTCTCAGAGCCCCCGGGAATACGATAAGCTATGCTCTTTGAGAGAGGCTAGATGAGTACAAAGTTACACTCATTAAATTTTCTCTTCATGCCTTAGCATAGAATATTTCTTTTTAAAGCTCTCTCTTATTTTCTTTTGTGTCTTCATCCCATTACCTTTATGAGATTGTGGTGCATCAGCTTGATGGAAAAGGTGGGTGTGCGGCTCTCTCGGAGCACACAGAAATATTTTGCTGGCAGACAAGGTGCTTGAGGAGCAGCTGGGAAAGCGAAAGCAGATCAAGTAATTGTAAACTTAATAAAAACACGTTAATAAAAGCATGCCGTGTGGTGCAGGGCGCAGATCAGGCTGCTGTTCATATTGACTTTGGAGAAGAAAGGTATTTTAAATTTCACGTGTATTGACTCTGTAAAGTAGTTATTGAGTTACACTTGAATGAGGGTGGAGATCTGTCAGGGTGTCCTTCAGTCCTTGTTGACCACTACAGAATGTATTTTTCCTATTGTTTTCTCCAATTTAATTGTGAAATTCCTAGTGATTAAAAATATGGACAACCTCCCTCCTGCATACTCCAAAATACACATCTCAGGTAGTTCAAAGAAGAAACCTCTTGCTTCAACAGGGCCTGTCCTGGAACCAGACCACATTGCTTGATCCATCCAAGTCTTAAAAATCTTTATGCTCTCCCTGCAGATTCCTCATAACTACTGTTTTTGTACTGTTTACCTTTTCTTACAAGCTTCTTCTTTAGTCAAACCCCACTAGACTCTTACATTTGGTAAAATTACCACTCTTTACGGGAGCATTGGAGAAGTTATCAGCAAGGGAGATGTTTCATTTCCCTTTTGAGGAGTTTCCTTGCCATTGGCCGTTTCTGACTGTCCGAGAGTCCTGCCATCCATCACCCACCAGAAATCAATCACAGACCTTTTGCTTGCTTTACCGTAATGCACACTGCAGCCTTCTTTCCTGAAGGGGAGATCCTGCCCCACATGCTTTATGGCCATCTAATGTTAGATAGTAATCTCATTTAGTGTTTTCCCAAAAGTGCAAATAGTGCATTAGGGGAGCGTAACAAGCACAGCAGATCAATACAGAGCTGGTGCTCGCCTTGAACACATTAATCCAAGAAAATGGACTTCGTTGACTTCAAGAAAGTGGCCTTGTTTGCTGCACTGACCAGCACTGGGACTGCATTGCAGGATTGGGTTGAGAGCACAATTGGAAACATCACCATTGAGAAATGATGGTATGAAAACAAATCAACGTGTCTTACTGTGCTCCGGTACCGTCAGCACTGTGAAGTGTCCATTGGAGCATTCCAGTAAGGAATAACGTGTGGGCTTCCAGCGGGCACTGATGGCATGGCTTAGGGAAAAAAGCAATCAACAGACCATGAGAGCTGAGTCACACATCTGCAAAGAGCATACACAGTGCTTCCTCTTTTACTTCTATTCCACCCCAGTACAGCCACAGACCGCTGTAGTCAGGCAGTGTACAGCATTTTGTGGTCCTACATTCTGATGCCTGACACGCTTTTGAAATGCTTGCTGATATCAGTAGAGGGGGGGGATTAAGGGAAAATCCTCATCTGCAAGAGCCTACAGAAGTTTGAACTTCCAGATCAGAAAGTGTTGAAGCACTGGGGACTGCGTTTAAATTCTGTTTTAGGTTATTTCACAAATGTACGGTAATGAATGAAAGGAGTAAGAGAGAGCTATTTTATATCAGTATATACTGTAAAATCAAGGAGACCTAACGTTTCTTCTTTGGTTCTACATCTTGAGTGACTGCCAAGAAGTCAGTTCCCCCAAGGAACAACATTGTGTTTCACGTTTCATTTTCTCACTGTACTAAAGCAGAGATCTGCCCGGGCCAATCAGCAAAATAAGAAAGAACAGAATATTCATCTGAGGATGCAGCTGCTGATAAGTCCTGCTCTTTTTACAACCTCATTGAACTAAAAATAATGTGGGCTGCAATGGATGTTGGAACAGCCATAGTCAGGCTTTCTTGATAGGTTAAATGGGAAAGTGAATTAAGTTTGCAGTTCCCACACATAAAACAAATGGTGTTATATAAAACTTAACTGCTGTTTTTTCTGTGAAGTTTCATGAGTTGTTTTTTGTTGTTGTTGTTGTTTATTTATTTTTGTTTGGTTTTTTTCTGACCACTGAAATTCTTCATTTTTGGTGTAAAAGTGGTCTAACAGTGACTAGAGACATGGTTTAGTGAGGAAATGGTGATGGTGGGTGGGCTGTTGGACTAGATGATGATCTTGGAAGTCTTTTCCAGCCGTTGTCATTCTGTGATTCTAGATTATGAGTACCTTAAAAGTTGTTTATAAAGTAAATGTCTGATTAGTTTAAGATTATATTAGATGTTTGATGATTTTGCCAACCTCTTGCTTCTAAAATAGGAGTTGCGTTCTTGTTTAAATTCTGTGTCACTGTAAGGATAACATTGTAGAGATTAATACAAATGACAAGATTTTTGTCCAAAAAAGGTTTGGTTTTATAAGTCTGGAATAGTTTCCCTTCCTTTGTGTATTGCATCAGCCAGAAAGATGGCAAGAGTAATTAATTCATAGAATAAAGAAAACAGACAGAATTCCTAAATAACTTCCACATCTGGCATCAGGGTTACAATTGAGGTGATGGGTAGAAGAGAAGGGGAGGAGGATGTGCCAAAAATAGAGCCTATCATCAGATCAGCAAAAGCAGATTGTGTAATTTGCTGATGGCAGCAGGTTTTCTGTATTCTCTAGGTCAGCCCAGTGGGTGCTTTCTGTCTTACACAGCAGCAATATTTAATAAGAGGCAAGACTGTATGGCCATAGGACTCTACAGCAATGAAGCTTAATGAGTCCTGCAGTTCTCTGACTATTAACATAGATGAGATCAGACATGCTTAGTCTGATCTTCAGTTCAAAACGTGTCCTCGTATGAAGTTGGATGTTGATTTTCTCTGCCAGCTAAAACCAAGAACTAGATCGGGATGACACTTGTAGTCCTAACAGCTCACTTTCCCATTGGAGTCTGATGTTACCCAGCTTATAACCCAGATAGCTCTAAAAGCAGCCGTCCTTTGTGACTTTTAAAGTGTGCTCCTTCACTTCTCTTATTTAAAGTTGCATCTCTCCTGCAATGTTTTTGAGAAGGAAACCTAAGTCTTCTTTCTTCTTTCCCCAGGCGATATGAGACTCAACCAGTCTGTGCTGATCTGCAGGGCAAAATTCTGCAGTGCTACCAGCAACATGCTCAGGAGACCCTCAGCTGCTCTGCACTGGCGAGCCAATACCTGCATTGTGTCAATCATGCCAAACAGGTGGGTGTAGGAATATTGCTACTGAAGTAATTGTAGAAGGCAAAAAAAAAAAAAAAGAGGAAACAGATTATCCAATTAGTCCCTTGTACACTTTAAGCAGTACTGCTCCCTGTGTGTTTGTTCTCACAAGCTCAGTGGTGTCCACTTTCAGTTTACTTAAATGATAGGGTTTCCATCTCTTCCCTTGGGAAACCATTGTTTAGTGTAGGAGCTAATACTGTTGGCAGATGTTTCCTGGTATCTGCAGTTTTAGCAGTCAAACATGGGGATTAAACTAAGTGGTACTATTTGTCATAAGTACCACCACTTTCAGTAACAAATGAATGGATGTCTCAAACTAGATTGCTCACCAGCTGGAAGTCTTGATGTCTTTTAAGTTAACTACTCAAGGTCTAACACTGTTTTTTACCTGCTCTTTCCCCCTTCACATTCAGTTTGCTACTCTACAGGTTGCTAGGTTATATTATAAATGCTTATGCTTCATTAGGGCAGCAGAAGGGAAATGACAGTAGTATGTAAATGTTCCAGATAAAAGAAGCTAAAATTTCTGAAGATTATTCTTTTCCATCGCCTTAAGTCTTTCAGATATAGAGATGCATATGTTGACCTCAGTTGTGTTCTTAAAGAAACCATTTGGAAACATGCTTATAGGCCACATATATAATGTAGGTAAGAAGTGCTTAAAGAAGTCTCTTAATCTTTGTTTCTGCTAAAATCCGTGAGTTAATATTTCAACATGTGAAAATCATAGAATCATTAAGACTGGAAAAGACCAGTAAGATCATCCATTCCAACCATCAGCCCATCACGGCCATGTGTACTGACTACGCCCCTCAGTGCCACATCTCCACATTTCTTGAACACCTCTGGAGATGGTGACTCCACCACCTCCCTGAGAAGCCTGTTCCAATGCTTCACCACTCTTCCTGAGAAGAAGTGTTTCCTAATATCCATTGTTAACCACCCCAACACAGCTTAAGGCCATTACCTCCTATTTTACCACCGTTACATGGGTGAAGAGGCCAACCCCCATCACACTAGGAGTGATCATTCACACAGACCTTTTTGCAGTTAAACTGGTACAGTCTTGCTCCTGTACTGCTGAAGATATTCCTGGAGTTAATGCTTCTCTTGGTTTAAGTGCTCTGTAAATTTTTGTGGAAGACAACGATTGCAGTGCTAGCGCTGTTTCTGCAGTCCACAGCACTTAATTCATTTGTGGGGTGCTACTACTGTAATTCTTTGTTGATATAGTTAGTGTGCTCCTGTTTGAATGGGCATCCTGGCAGTGCTGGATGACAAATTCAGCAGCTGCAGCTTGTTCTGTGAATGTGCTGTGGTGCAGGACGAGGACAATTTGTGGGGCTGCCCAGGTAGCTCTGAAAGTCACCTCGTGATATTAAACCTTGTTATCGTCAGTAAAAACTTTGACCCAAGAGGATACCTGTGATGAAATATGGAAATCAGTGAGATCAACCTGTCCCTTTTAGATTTACCTCCTTGGTAAATTTCTCCTCACCTGGATGTTTCTCCTGCACACTTGTTAATGCACTTAGCTCCTGTGCTCCTTCACTGCCTTTAAAACTCTACAGCCTACCGCATCTCTCTGCTCATGAAAAATCTTTCCTGATGTGGTAGCCCGAGGCTTTCCTTCCTAAAGCTCTGTGCTCACACACCCAGGCATGAGAGGTGCAACAGGTTTTGCCCAGGAACTTATACTTGAGGCCATTTCCCCTTGTCCTATCACCACACACTGCAGAGAAGAGTTCAGCCTCGTCCCTTTGCCTCCTGCTCCTTAGATCCCCTCTGAGTCTTCTTTTGTCAAGGCTGAACAGAATGTTTTTGAGACATTCTGGAAAACGAAAATAAAAGAGTAGTAAATAATAGTAGGTCATTACATAGTATTGCTGTTGCTTGCATCATCTGGAAAAGTAATTTACAGTATTTATAATCCTGTGTTATTTTTAACAGTAACTGCAAATTTTATCGTAATTAATTACACGTATTTAAGCTATAACTGAAGTTTGTATCTGGTAGGAATGTTTTCAGAAGGCTGTGATGAGGGTGAATTAATTCATGTTCAGAAGGTGCAGGAAAAGGAAATTGCATAAATAGGAGCTTTAGGTTTCTAAGCCCTTTTAAACACCTTTTTTGTTGAAGATCTTCAACCGAGCCTGTCAAGTAGTTAAAAGTGTTTCCTAAATGCTTCTTATTCTCTTTCACAAATGCTTCAAGATGAGAATTCAGAGGTTTCTCTCTTATGATAACAGAGAAAGAGAAGCCTTTTATGATGGAAATATTTGCAAGTAGGAATGATTGTTTTTCATAATGAACATCAGTCCTCTAGAGCTCATCCTCCGTGTGTTGCAGCTGTAATTGTAATTATTTTGACTCGCTGATTGCCTGGAAGTCCAGACGAGCAGTTACTTTGAAATAATTGCCAAGCAGTGCTATAAAATACTGCAGAATTACCTCTTATATGTGCTTGGTTGGACGACAGAAGAGTGGGATAAATAGCAGATTCAGAAATGAAAAAGTTAACTGACATTGGCTACAAGAAACAAACAAAGAAGAAAATTTGCTAGAGGGAATAGACCAAGATATTGAAAACCAAATAAGTTAACTAATCCGATTTCCTGGCGGTGAGTCTGGGCACTTGTGCTCAGGCTGAGCACACTCTGTGCTTTTCATAAATTGAATTTATTGACTCCTCTTTCTTTCCTATCTTGCTTATAATTATCTCACCCTCTCTTCTGTATGCTCCTTATTTCTCATCCTGTCTGTAATCTCATGTCTCTATCTGTCCTTTTCTCCCCTTGTTAGAAAGTCCCAGAGAGCTGTTAATTCAGAGGAGTTTGACACATTGTTGTACCTCCAGTTTAAATCTCCCAAAGTCATGAGACGCTAGTGAGATAAATTAAGCCCCATCATTAATGTTTTTATTTTATTATAATAGAAGCAGGGAGAAAAACTGCTTAATGGAGCCGTTAAAGGGAAGACATTAGGATTGTCTGTGCCATGGATTTGTGTTCCCACTGCTGAAGGATCTCCAGCTATTGCAATAGCTGCAATAATACAGACCATCCACTGGCATTTGTGTTGCTTGTCCTAATCTACTGCTCGCTGATGTGGACAAGGTGGCTGTTGAAATACTCTATTTTATTTTTTCTTATGCTACAGGGAGTCCTAATTCCTACGTGGAAACAGAACCTCAGCATAGCTTAATGACATCCATGCAATGTTTTCCTATTAGACCTATTATTTCACAGGGGGTGCAAGTGTCTGCAGGCAGGTCTGAGAGTACTCGAAGGAATGATACCAGCAGCTGCTGCTGTCTGACAGCCTGGCTACAAAATGCTGTCCTTCAGCCTCTTCAGCCTTGTAGCCATTATTTTAAATTGTAGGACAGAGTGGTCCTCAACGATGCATCCTTGTCAGAGTAACCATTTTATTTAGCCTCATTCTCCAGCATTTTCACTAGGCACCGTCTCTGTCTAATGGAAGAATATGTAAAATTAGTGTGGCTGTGAAGTAAAATGCAATAATAAGACACTGTCTTTTATGGCCACCATTTAGCACTACCTTGATTAAAGAAGGTTAATTATCAGAGGTGTAGGCTGCATTCCCTTTGCACCTGCATTGATGTCATGAAAAAAAAAAAAAAAGAATTAATGTAAATATGTGAAGTAATTAAATTATGTGGGCAGAAATATGGACCTAGCGAACAAATACCTGTGATTTCTTTCCCTAGGACACCAAACAAAAGAAAAGTAACAGAATTTTTCTCTGCTCTTTTGGGAATTTCCTGTATTAGTTTATGCAGTGTTAAATTTACCCCAAGTTGATACTCAACCCAGCAATGGCTTTGAGCAAGTTTCTGCATTACCATTGCAAAAGGAAACTTCCAGTAGAAGTAGCCTTCATCAGTTCTACAGAAATCTCTGAGGGGGTCCTGTCAGTAGGCTGAGATCAGGGAATTATCTTAACTAATAGAAGATTCTCCTATCTTTGTTTATAAAAGCAGCAAGGGAGCATAAAACTGATTGTTTTATTCTGTTAGCCTCTAACTCTCTATCACGAGTTCGAGATATTGTTTGTGAGCATCGTTCCATGTGCTCACTGCCCTGCTCCTTGTATCTTAATCCTTCTTGCAGAAACACTGCATGATCTAGTTGAATGTTTCACCAGATGATTTTTGGAAAGGCTGTGAGGATTTAAACCATAGAATCACTAAGATTGCCAAAGGCCACTACAATCATCCAGTCCAACCATCAACCCATCCCCATCAGGCCCACCATGACCCCAAGCACCACATGCAGGGATGGTGACTCCACCACCTCCTGGGCAGCCTGTTCCAGTGCCTGACCAGTCTTTCTGAGAAGAAATGTTTCATAATATCCAACCTGAACCTCCCCTGGCACAACTTAAAGCCATTGCCTTTCATACTGAAAAGACAAGAGAAATTCATTCCCTTTATTGCTAATTTTCGTGAACCCTAACTTTTATGACTGTGCTTTCCAGTTATGAATGTTCCCAATGTTCCCAATCTGGACAGATAGTGTTCCAGTATTTCAGTTAGCTGTCTGTAGGTCTGCTGTGAGATTTCAAGGTTCACGTTTGGGCCTACTCCTGACAAAGCCAAAACTGTCAAACCCCTTCCTATCATTTTTTACAGGGAGATTCATAATTACCATCTTTCCTATTTTGTGGGTATTAAAGGCAAGAACAATGGATTGCTATGATCAAAATAAGAGCCCACCAGTGAGTGCAGATGGTCTGTAGCATGCTAGATCCTGCTTTCTATTCTGATCTAGACACGCAGTATCCATACATCTGCTTGTTTCCAAAGACCCTTCATTTATGGTTCATGACTGTAGGAAGCTCTTAGTAGTGCCCTGCTTGTTACCCCTGCAAGTCTGCATTTTCATTGTAGAGACCAAGACCTCTGAATAGGGTCAAGACCCTGTAGCAGACCTTGCTGGTGTGGCAGTAGGAATAATTCTTGGAGTGCTTGACAGATCTATCCTTTTAGCTCTGGGTGGCCCGACTGTGCACGGGAGGTGAATAATGAAGTGCAAATTCAGTGCGACATGTTCAGACTATCAAGATTATGATGATGACTTGGAATATAGGAAGGCAGTAGGTAAGAGACTTACTTAGTGCTGTGTGACTTGAGGATATATTTCCTCCAGTATGTAACTACTGGGAATGGGATTTATCTTATTGTAAGGTCAGACATTTTAATTTCCTTAATAGCCATAGCGTGACTGGAGCTATGATAGCATTAAGATGGATGAATAGGAATCGTTCCTGCAGCTCCTCAGTCCTCCAAATGTCTGGCTTGTTGAGTCTTCAGATAGCTTCGTTCTGCCCCTGTGACTTGTCCCAGCGATGATGAACATGTTGACAATGTTTCTTTTTCTGTATTTTAATAGAAAAAAAAATTGCAAATCCTAGGAAGGAAATGTGACCAAAATTCACTGTGTCTCTGGAATAACTTTGAGTTACTTAAACACATGTTTCTCCCTCTCTATTCCATCCCCTCTGACCATTTTCTTAGCAGAGCATGCTTGGGAGAGGAGGATAAAGGCATTGTCCAAATCAAGCACAAGACCATCAACTCTAATTTCAGCAGAAGAGCATTTTTTCCCAAGAATGATATGACAGCCCATTTACAGGGCAGACCAATAAAGAGAAGAACTGGAAGAGCCATTTCAAGAGCAGCAGCCATCACGGCTCAATCAGTGTGACCATTTGAAAAGCCAAGACCTATATCTTATTACATCAGAAATCATACATCCGAAGACACCGTTCAGTCTTAGTAAAATCCACTTATTGGTGATTGAAGAAAGGAAAAGAAAAGAACCTCTCACTGACCTTAGAAAGGGGAAATATCCTTCAAATGCTGCTATTTCATTGCAGAATCTCCTCAAAAACTTCTCACTGCCAAAGGCATGGGTATGTAACACTTGCTGTGCCAGGATGCGGCAGTACATTGTGAGTAAGTCAGCTGCTGCTCCTCACTGTATTTGTTGCTTATATAAAGCTTTTCTTTCGATGGATAATGACATAAATTTTACTTTAACTTATTTCACAAATTATGTAGTTTAATGAAGTCTCTCATCAGGCCTTCTGCTGGAATGATGTTAATGATCCAACACTTAACGATTTAACACAGCCTTCGTGAAATGATTCTGTTGTGCTCTTCTCTCTGATAAAGTACTGATGAATATGCCTCATTCTGTACCAACAATAAATATATTTTATGAACAAAATTAATGTTTCAGTCTGTCTCTCTTTCCAGTTCTCAGAGGCTGATGATGTTCCCTTTGCTGTGTTGTTCATGTTTTTCCAGCAGATGTTATTACAGAAGCTCTAAAGCATAGAATTTTATGCATAACAGGCCTTGGTTACAGGAACACTACTTACATATTACTGTTTTCCATCAAAGCAAAGTAAAACAATGCCATGTGATAGCGTGTTGTTATTCATGCACCACCAGAGTTTCCTTTCTTGGGAAGTACTTGGGAATGGAAGGGCATACAGCACCCAAAACTGCAAACCTTATTAATACGCGTAACATTTTGGGGGGCTAAATCATATAATCTATATGGTTTTAACATGGGGGTCAGTTTCATTTCATCATTTCTATTCAGATGCTGCAGCATTCATCTTATCAAGCAATCTTAGAAAAAGCTTTTTGACTGTAGTAATAGTTTCAAATGAGCAATGTGTCTTGAGCCTTCTGCTATTTACCTGTTCTCTTTCTCTAATCGGCTGTGTTTGAACTGCATCCTACTGTACAACTGCGAGTGCACCTGCAGATCTCATTTGTATTCAGAATACTGCTAGTGCTTCTCCTATCCTAATTATTGAGATGCTTGTTAAGTATGGTTTAATTAAGGGGTTCTTCTTTGTTTTTAATGTTACAAAAAAGCTAGGGTTTTTTTGTTTGTTTGTTTGTTTGTTTGTTTTTGGTTTTGGGTTTTTTTTTTTACTTCTGAAGGAACAGTAATAGCACAAGGAAAGGAAAATCCTGGCATTCAGTGTCAGGTGCCAGGTAAACTGCTTGAGAGAAATAATAGGGACACAAGCAACATGTTTACATGGTGACTTGCTGCAGTGTTTACAAATCAGCTAACTCACAAATTCTCCTTTATAATGTTCTCTTTTGTAACAGAGAGCCAAGAAGTTGGCAGATCCATCCTTGCCAGACTTAGAGTTGGCAGCAAAATACAGCATAGAGGAAAAGCAGACGTTTATAAGGCCAGATGATGCTGTAAAATCAGGAGAAGAGCTATGTCGGGAAGGAAGGTCTCTGTTACTGCCAAATGTTTATTGGTTTCCCACACTGACTGCCTTGAGCAATGGGAGTCAGTCTTGCTTGCTTGCTTTCTTCCAACTGTGTTTCAGGCTTCATTTGAGATGATGTGGTCTTTAAACATCTTCTGTATCGTCAGTAGTGTCATCTCTAAATTGTTTCACTTGAGCTTGGAGGATGCTGATTGCAGCAAACAGGGTGTAATCCTTAAAATAGTCTGCTTTGTGGACAGCTTTTGCCTTTAAAGTAGAGCAGTGTTACTGAGTGTTTCTGGAGTGAACTTCAGTTTGCCACCTCTTCTGCTGGTGCCATCACTCCTTCTGCATGTCTGCATTCTGATCCCTTCTTTAGTCTTTCGCTTCTTCCTCCCTCCCTTCTTGTTGCTTGCTGGTGCACAAGTCAGGTAGGACACACCTCTTTTGTAGACGCCCGAGATGTGGTGTAGGACATTTCAAGGAAACAGTAGGTCTGCCTTGGATGGAGACAACGATATGAGTGATATTCTGTAGGGAGGACAGGTCGTAGAATCATTAAGGTTGGAAGGCATCACTAAGGTCATCTAGTTCAACCATCAACCCATCCCCACTGTGCCTACTAAGCCATGTCTCTCAAAGCGACATCTGCTCATCTCTTGAACACCTTCATGGACAGTGTCTCCACCATCTCCCTGGGCAGCCTGTTGCGATGTCTCACCACTCCTGAGATTAAATTTTTCCTAATATCCAACGTTAACCTTTCCTTGTGCAACTTACATTGGCACAATGAAGGGATGAGGCACTGTACCCATGGTAGAGAATAAGTTCAGATATTCCTGTTGGTCATTTACAAGATCAGTTGTACCCAAAGGGTTTTAAGTGGAAAGCCAGCACTGAGCCAGTGCTGAGCTAAATCAAAGCTTTTAATTTTCTTTGCTCAGTTTCTGAAGAACAAGTCACAGCTCTTTCAATAGTGTCAAAATAATCACTGCTATCTCATCTAATTTGTCAGTGTTAAGACTCTTTTAGATACTAGACTTTCCTCAGGAGTCATGTGTGTCTGAGACTTCACATAGCTTTACAAAGTCGTCTTTTGTTTTGTTTTTAACTTCTTAAGATATCCCTGCATTACAGTTTTAAACAGATACTTGGAACTAGCTTTAATACACAAAGACTGGGGGATGGGATACATTCTACAGCACAGATTGCCACTGCTTTGTTCTTTTTTAGATCCTGTGCCGCATTTTGAGGGAGTTAAAGGAGGGGAGTGGAGTCTCAGGTGGACTCCATCTGATGGATCCATGGCATCTCTCAAGTTGAAGTCTCCTACTGGAGAAGCGACCCTTGCCTTTATTGATTTTCTTTTTCTTCTTGTCCTTCATACAAACATACCTTGTGCGTGAAATTCAGAAATTTGCCCCATCCACCTGGTGTCTTCTCTGTCAGATCTATAAAGCAGACAGCTCCTGGTGTTGAGAGCCACAGCTGAAGCTCTGAGTCTTTGTCACACTGTCAACCCATGGTGCTCAAGAAAACTGTATACCACTGTGAAGTTTGCTGGCTGGCACAATTCAGTCTCCGGCTGGCATTTTGTCACACACGCTAATGATCATTCACAGAACAGCTTCTGGGGGTTATTTCTCCCACCCCTTGGTTCAGTCTGAGTGATATGAATACCTCCTACATTGTCTGAATTCCTGATAGGAGAGAGAGTCCTTCCCTCTTCTATCATTATTGTTTCTCCTTTCCAAAATAACAGAAATTCTAGCCATTATTCTTCTCTGCAGACTGCTGCTCAGGTTTGGGCAATGCAAACTGATTATTTTTTGTGCTTTCTTTGTATGTATCTTTCTGTCCTATTAGCACCTGGAAATCCCTAACCCAAATCAGCTTTTCACCACAGTAGATGGGTAACACCAAGAGATGGAGACGTGTTAGCCTTGCATCCCAAGTAGCAGGAAGGAGAGAGGAGAAAAAGGCATTGCAGGTGCGTGTCCATCCTACAACACAAAAGTCATTTCTGTATTCAGGCTCTGATATCTCTTCATTTGAAACCATCTACTCAACGTGATTGGTATTAATGAAACCATTTATGTTCATGCTATGAGAACCATGATTCTTCCTTAAAAGAGCCAGGGGCTCTTTTCAAGGCTGAGCACCCTCTGTCACACTGAAGTTCAGCAGAGCAGTGAGTCCCTTCCAGACCCTGGTTCTTAAAAGCCCAAGGCAAGATTGGAGTGGAGGTCTGGAAAATGAGTAGGAAATTGGGGAGGTAAGGCAACTTGACAGCAGTGTTCATGTTGGATTTTGCTGAGTGAACACCCTGCTGTTTTCAACTCTGTGTTAGTGAGGAATGTCTGTCATCTCAAGTCACCTTCCTGTTTGCTCTCAGCTGCTGTTCTTATCTAATTATCGAATAGGGCCTGGAGGCAACTGCATCTCTGGTTTCATCATCATGGTGGTGGTAATCCCATAGCACCACACTCAGGGTATTCCCAACAGAGAAAATCCTGTGCAGCAAAGGTGCTGCGCCTTTCCTGAGGCTGCCTGGCAGCAAAACACTGCAAAGCAAACTTACCTACACCAGCAGAGGAGCATCATCAGCATTCATCCTTTTCTAAGGAATGGAGAGACATCCTGAATGTGGTGTGAGCAGGACCTGGTCCTCAGGTCACGGTGAAAAAGCCTGGCAGGTTCCTGAGAGCACAAGGTGCTGAGCCAGGGCTCCTCTGCAAGAATGTCTGCTCCCTGTGAACAAAGATGCTGGGTAATTAGAGAGGTAATTAGTTTAGTAATTACTGAGGTAATTAGTTCAATTCTTTCTCAAGCCAGTAGCTGCTGGAAAGAGGAGCACATTGAGCCTTGTACTGGAGGGAGCACCTTGAATTGCAGCCCTGCTCGGTTAACCCATCTCTGTCGGCTGTGGGAAGCAGTGTTTGGCGTTGCTAAAAATGGGATGGTTGGGAGGAAGAATCACCCTAAATGTTTGCTTCGTGTCCAAAAGTGAGATCTGAAAGTGTTTGTGCCATAGCCAGGAGACTGAGGCAGCAGATGTAACATTCAGGAGTGATGTATTTATGACCAGGATTTTACATATTGCTGGGTGCACCTTATGGGTAACCACTCCAAGTGTTCCCATAATACTGCTGTCATTGCTTTATCTCACCCTTTATATCAGATCCTACACACCCCTTCCCCCATGAGCTGTCTTGCTGCTTTAACACAGGGATTTCTACCAGGTTGGGGTGCACCTGGACGTGAGTGTTTTCTGTTCAGCTGTCATGTGAAACCTCAGTTATTTTCTAACTGCCCCACACAGGAAAACCTTCTTCCCTTGCAGGTCCTAAGGGCGGTCAGGGGCAGAGCAGCTGTCCCAAAGCAGAGGTGATGGCACTGATGGTGTTGAGGCTGCAAGAGGATCAAATTCCCTAATAAACTGCAAGCCAAGCAGGCTCCACTTGATGTTAAATCTATTGCTTATATAAAAATAGCAGAGCTGGAAAGGACTTAGAGCCCACTACTCTGCTATCCCATAAAACTCGATATCAAAGAGTTGTTCTCACATTTCTTAAAATCCATGTTGCCTTCTCCTTGCAGAACTGTTGGACAGTTTATTTCATTGTAGTGTAGGAGTTCAGCTCCGCGGAGGGATCAGTGGGAGAAGTGTCGTGAAAGGGTCAAGGAGATGAGCTACTGAAGACCCATTAATGGACAGGAACCTTTCTTACCAGTCAGCCCACAAGAATTCACTGCATCTCTCCCATTTCTCATGTCAAATAGAGGATTTTTTTTCCCCTCTCAGTTTTAATATTGTTAACACTTGGGCTGTTTTGAAAAGGTCAAAGTCAGCTTGAATGTCTTCAAATCTGACTCTCCTTAAAAGCAAGCAAACAAGAAATCTATATTCCACTTATAAAGGAGGTGTCTGCAGAGGTGAGGAGCTGGCGAGTGGGGTCCAGCAGGTAGTACTCTGAAATACTCTTAAAATACTCTGAGTGAGTGATTTTGGGTAGGAAAAGGTCTTGTCATCTCTTTAATTCACTGCCTTACTTAAGTTTCCCACGCCTGGAATCAGGTGAAGAAGTGAAAAACGAGATCAACATACACTTCCAAGAGCACAGAAGAGGCAAAATGAACAGAACATATATGTATTCTGTGGGTTTACAGCTTAGAAGCGAATCCCTTCTATTATCAGGACTATTGCAAGGGGCTGCAGAAGTGCTGGGAGTGGACCATGGGAGATGAGGTCAGTGGTAACACACCAGTTCAGTGGGCATTGTCCTTTGTTCTATAGCATGAAGTAGGAAGGAAATTTCCTGTCTCCTGTTCCTTGGTCCCAGTTTGCCATCTCAGGGGATTGCTGTAGCAAGCGTGCAGATGTTGTTTGTTCTTGCAGGTTTGGGGGAAAGCAGGAAAAGAGAAGAGGTGGGAGAGAGAGGCAAGGTGTCAACAGCGAGAGAATATTAAATAGCCTCCAGTAAAACAAGAGACAGCCATGAATCCACTCCAGGCTCTCAGAATGGGTAATGTGTGGCTGCTGATGATGTTACGGGAAGCAGAGTGCGTTCTGGGATCTGCCTATCGACCTGGGCGTGCTGCCTTTGTGGCACGGAGTCTAGCAAAATCATTCACTCAATGCAAGCTGCATTTTCCCTCAATGGAGAGTGCACCCATTAGGGAGCCTGGAAAACAGCGTCGTTATGAATCACTATCAAGTCTTGCCTTGTTGTTTTTTTTTCCTTTAAATGGAAGCTTTTTAATCTGACGTCGTGGCGCTTTTTGGGTGTTTAGAATGAAGCTGATTGCTGCTGTTGCAGCTTGGTCTGCTGTTACCAAGAAACCAAATATCATCATGAAACTGTGTGTTGCAAAGCGTAGTGACTCAGGGTTCCCTGGAGAGGCAGTGCCTTTTGCTGCATTGAACCTCCTGATACCTGGGGTCAGACTCTTGGGATTTGTGGCCTTTCATGTCCTCTTCCTTATGCTTTCTTGCTAGGCTTGAGGTACTGTCTGATCCAATGGGACCGAGTGCATAATATGAGACCACAGAATCGTAGAATCACACAGAATCACAGAATCTCAGGGGTTGGAAGGGACCTCAACAGATTATCCAGTCTAACCACCCTGCTAAAGCAGGTACCCTACAGAAGGTTGCACAGGGATTGGTCTTGAATATCCCCATAGAAGGAGACTCCACAATTTCTCTGAGCAACCTGTCACAGTGCATTGTCACCCTTACCATAAATAAGTTCTTCTGCATGTTAGTACAGAACTTCCTGTGTTCAAGTTTTAGGCCATTACTCCTTGTCCTATCGCTGCACACCACCAAGAAGAGCCTGGCCTCATCCATTTGCATCCCACCTCCGTTTATAAACATAAACATTATATACATTTATCAGATCCCCAGTCAATATGGTTGGAAATTCATGTCTGACAAGCAAAACCAAACTTTCATTAAATGTTTAATAAGGTGAGTTTTTAGTGTTTTATTTATTTACTTATTTTGGTAGATGATGTGCAACTGGGAAAGCTTTGATACCTGACAAATTCACAGAATCACAAAATCGAAGCAGTTGGAAGGGACCTCAGGGGATCACGTAGTTCAGACCTCCTGCTAAAGCAGGTTCCCTACAGGAGGTTTCCAAAATGCCAAAGATCCAAACATCCAGTTTCTGATGTTGTACCCTACCTTGGGTTATCCTCAGCTACTCCGTGCTCTTCCCCTAACGTTCACTCCTTAAGCAGTCCCTTCCCCCAGATGGGAGTTCTTCTCCATTTGATTTATGGGATAACAGAGATGTTCATTTCGCCCGGGTCCATCTCTGCTGTCTCTGGGGAGGGCTCATTTCCTCCCTGTTGCAGGAAAGGAGGGGGAAGGAGTGGGCTCTGAACTCCCAGGCAGCCTCTAAGTGGGCTCTTTCATTTTTAAATTGGGTTTGTGCTCAGAGGTTAATAATTCAGCTCTGTCCCTCCTTAAAAGTGGTGATTAATCCCCTGCACATATAGGAGGCACATGAACAGAAAATACCAACATGGTATCAGGCATTTTTTCCCCCAGTAATGAGAACTATTCATAACCCAGCTTCCTTTAAAGTTTCCAGTTACTGCGCAGAAGACAGCACTGTTCATAAAAACAATTCAGAAGTATTTTGTTCCCCAGTTCCTGGTGGGGAAAAAGTCTTCAGAGAAAAGTAATTGTTGGCTTAAAACTTCAGCCTGCATTCAGCAGCAATCCATCACCTCCATGTGTGATTTGAAGCTTGGATTACTCAATATTCAGTCTGGGAATGCTCAGTGGGAAAGAACGAGTGGGGCAGTATGAAATATCACCAGGAAAATACTTTCTAACCTGCTTTCATTTCATGCCTTTCTTTTTGCTGAGAGACTCAGAGGAGGGAAAAGGAGCAAGCTGAAATCCTTCTTTATTTTCCTGTCCTAAAAAGAGCACTAGGAATGTGGTGATGTGGGATCCTGCTGACCAAATGCTGAAGGACACCATCCCAGCAGAAAATGGCCTTCACATTACCATGGGAAATACAGAGGAGCAATTCTTGAGGGGAAAGGAGTTCTTCTTTCCCAGTCTTCATTGAGTTATAAGGAACACAGAATCATAGAATAATTTGAGTTGGAAGGGACCCTTCAAGGTCATCTTGTTCAACTACCCTGCAATGAACAGGGACCCTCTACAGCTCAGTCAGGTTGCTCAGAGCCCACTCCAGGCTGATTTTGAGCGTCTCCAATGGCAGAACATCCACCACCTCTCTTGGCAGCCACTGACAGTGCCTCACCACCCTTACTGTAAGGAACTTACTCATTATATCCAGTCTTAATCTCCCCTCTTTTAGTTTGAAACCATTTCTCCTCATCCTATCGCACAGATCCTGCTAAAGAGTCTGTTGCCTTCTTTCTTACAGTCCCCCATTAGATACTAAAGGGCAGCTCACTTTGATCAGCCCGGATCAGCTGAGTCCAACTCCTGGCTCCACACAGGACCACCCAAAAATTAGAACATACGATTGAGAGCATTGTCCAAATGTTCATTGACATCTGGCAAGCTTGGTGCCATGACCACTTAATTCCCTATTTCAGTGCCCGACCACTCTTAGTGATGAAATTTCTCCTGATATCCAACCTGAATTCCTCTGGGCTAATTCCATTGTTGTTGTGCTGCCGTTAGGGCCACTACTAAGGGGCAACTCCCATGCTTAGAAGGTGGGGTTCATCAGTTAACTACATAATTATATCCCAATCCATAGCCATCTGTGTGGTCAGCTGCTGGAAATCTGAGAATTACGGCAGCTAGGGATTGAGCAAGCCTAGGAAACCAGAATAGGAGTTCTTGTGCTTTCTCTGTCCCCCACGATGTGTCTCTGATGGATTTGTTGCTTTATCAAGGCACTAAAAAATGGCTGCTGAGTACCCCAGAAGCCCATCAGACCCCTTCTGGGTCATACTGCACACTTAACAATAGGAACCACAGTGTCCAACCTAGGAAGTCAGAGCAGAGATACGTCCAACCCAAGCCCTGAGCACATACACTTCTCTTAAATAGCCCTAGTCTATAGTTCAGCTGACCATCAATATCCTCAGAAAGCATAAATAGAAATATGACTGACAGCGACTTTGTCCCCATGTCTAGGAAATCTGCTTGAATAGACTCGGAAAGAAGCCAACTGAAAGTGAAATGCTAAAGAAGGAAGCACAAAAGATTGCTGGTACTTAATAGAAATTTACATCATAAAGGCCATTTCAGGCTCCAGTGTCTCAGAGACAAGCTTTCATTTGGGACCGACTTCAGTTTCATGTTAATTTGCTGTAGTTACAGCTACCTAAGTGGATGTGCGGTGCCAAGCCTTTCATTTCTTGATGATAATTTTTAAAAGCTATTATTGACCCGTTTGGTTTGAAGGCTTGCTGCAGCTCAAGGAAGCTGGGGAGATGTCTGCTCTGCAGCACAGGCAAGACAAACACTTTTGACCCTTCTTAGCCACGATGGGTGTGAGGATAACAAGGACGAATCTTCAAACTTCATACCTATTTGGGATTTGGAGCTTCATGTTATCCTAATGTTGAGTAAGGCTAGTTTGTTCCCAGAACTGCCACTATTTTTGTGGAGATTAATGGCTTGCTGGCTGAAAGAAAGGGAATATTCAAAGTCTTATGAAGTGTGAGATGGGATGGAGGGGAGGATTGGAGGAAGAAGCTGCATTGGCTCGAGGGCTCCTGGCTGTGGGTGTTAAGAGAGAGTGTTACACCCATAAAACAAAATGATCTCGATGTTTTCATTTCTGGAAGAGTCTCTTCATTTGTATCTGGGTCTCTGCTGCCTCTCAGTAGTCTGATGTGAGCACGGTAGCTGAAAGATGGGGTTACTGCACTCCCTCTAAACAAACTTATCTGCCTTCGCAAGCAGAAACACCAAGAAAGAGGTCTTCTCTTGGGTAAAGAAGTCCTTTGAATTGTCTGCCCTATATTAGCAACATCACAAGGAGCAAGCTCAATGGCTTGGGAAGCAAGAAGGTTTCCAGCCATGGTTTGATGGACTGCGAATGGGCAGCGGTTGGACAGTGACTTCTTTCATCTTTATCCAACTCACATTTTTGGGTGTACCAGCCACCAAAAACAGAAGGGAGAAAGGGAAAATCCAGTGGGCCTACATGTATTAACATCTCCAAATAAGCTCCTCTCTCCACTGCCAGGAAGGCATTGGTGAGCCAGCTCATTAGCTTGTTGAGCTTCTGTATCTCCCATGGTAAGGAGGTGCTCCCTGAGGCATCTGTGTGTGCAGTGCTGCCTGGATTGGTTTGGTAAAACCAAATCCCATCTCTCCATCCCATGCAGCAAGCAGAGTTCAAGAAGTTTTGTAGGAATTGTGACAAGGAGAAGAAGGAGATGCAGAAGCCATGTGAGCTGAAGGGCTGTGCTACCATGAGAGCTGGCCTGGGGTTCCTCAGCAACATGAGGACATCCCACTAATACCTTCTATGTGTGGCAATTTGAGCATCCCAGTGACCAAACCACAGCTTCCCCATGAGGATCGCCTCCAAAACATGGCTATGGGACAGGCGCTGCCCAGCAGAGATGCCCAGGCATAGCGACCCACCCTAGAAAAGCTGGATCTGCTCCCCTCCTCTCATTGTTTCATGTGCAGAAATGATGTTACACCTATTTAATAAGACCTCCAGAATAATAACCTTACTGAGAGTCCTTAGGAATGGCACACAAGCTTGTGTACATTTATGTGTCCTGGCTCCCAGCTCCTCTTTCCTTGCTGTCTGAGTAGAAGTGGGCATCACAGAGTGCTGCAGCCTGAGCTGGATAATTGATCAATCACCTGTGGCATGAAGCTGGCCTTTAAATCTGAGTTATGGGGTGGATCACAGCACAGAGTGATTGAACAGGTTGTCACTTGGGGCATTATAACACTTTATGTCTGGTAATATCCTGTAGAATAAAGATAAAATCCGACATAACATCCTAAATTATCATCTGATCGAGAACAGGAGTCTTGGCTGGATGCAGTCTGGTATGCAACAAAGTCCACATCGTTACTATTGGCCGTAATTAACTCCCTCGTTGGCAATCTCAGAAAAAAGGGTAGGCATTGAATTCACTGTGAATACTTGACTGCTCCAACACCATAAGCAACAGGAGCAAGGCATGCAGTAAATGACATTTCCAGGAGGGGCTGAGAATTACCTTTTGGTGTGTTAGCTCAGAACCTCTCACTGGGATTAAATAGCAACAACAAAAGTTTTGCTCAGCTCTTTGTTATAGAAAAGAAGGAGCAAAGAAGCATTTCTTACACCTCCACAAATTGTTTATTGGATTAGATTGATGCTTCTGGGAACAACCTGTTTGCATACGAGCTAAATTCTAGTCTTGCTGAACATCTTCATTAATTAACTCCATCTGGCTTGCCGGCTTTTAGATATAAAAGATATATTGCTTTGATCATTTGATGTTTACACATTTCTTGCAGTTTGGTAAAACACAGTGGCAAATACACAATAAATACTGTGCAGAATGAAACAAACAAACAAAAAAACAAAAAAACACCCTGAAATATGTTGAAAAGACTGCTGAACACCTACGAAATGTAAATCTTGATCAAATGTGGGTTCAGTTCCCCTTGAGGACCACTGAGTAATAATCTAAACACGTGTACATGGTTTCATGTGTTTTTTACTATCTCCAGTCATTTATAAAGTGCCTCCAGGAGACAGTGGTGTTGCCCCAAAGAACTCATTCTATGCCATTCCAGCCCTGCAAGGACTTATGTTAATGGGTTCAAGTGGAAGATGGGGAAAAAGTAAACATGGGGTTTGGACCCTGTGCCCACCCTTCCTTCACCACTTTCCTTGGAGAGAGAAAAGGGGATTGACACTGCTGTCTCTGACTTACCTTTAGGTTTTGGATCTTTTCTAAGACCAGGCTGGCACAAATTGACCAGCTGCCCTTGGATGGGCACCATGATGCTTAGATGACATGGGTTTACGTGATGCGATGCTAAGAAGGATATTTTATCTGGATATTTTAACAGTATGGTTTGCCTTGCCTTCACCCATGAACTGAGTGAAGGGGTGATGTTCCTTCTGATCTTCTTACCCAGTTGGCAGCGTCCCTTCCTGATGCCCCGTCACCTCCTGTCTCCCGAGATGGCCTTGCAGGCTTTTAGGTGGCTGTGCATCCTTCCTGACAAATGCCACAAATAATGCAGAGTTGGGGTTATAATCCCCATGACTGAGGTGTGCAAAGCTCGGTCCTATCCCTTTTTGCAGAGCTGTGAGTGCCAGGGTCACCCTGTCCCTGCTGCTCCTTTCTCGGGAGCCCTATAGACACCCCATGATGTGAGCTGTCCCTCGGGCAGCACAGGGATGATGGGGAATGGGTTTCCATGGTGACAGGCAGCACACTGAAAATTTCTCAGCGTGTTCTTTTCCCCAGACTGACCAGCTTGGATGACAGGAGGAGATGTGAGAGCCAGTATATAGACCCAGTCCCTTCCATACACACCCCATCATCCCATCTGCCCCATTGACCCCACTGTGGGCTGCCAGGCAGCTCTCCCACCTCACAGAGTCATAGAATGATAGAATCATAGAATGGCTTGGGTTGGAAGGGACCTCAAAGATCATCAAGTTTTAACCCCTCTGCCACAGGGACAGCCTTCTCTTCTCCAGACTGAACAAGCTCAGTTTCTTCAGCCTGTCTTCATAGGAGAGCTGTGCCAGCCCTCTGATCATCTTTGTGATCCTCCTCTGGATCCTTTCCAAGAGCTCCACATCTTTCCTATGTTGAGGGCCCAGAACTGGACACAGTACTCCAGTGGGACCTCACAAGGGCAGAGTAGGGAGGGACAATCACCTCCCTTGCCCAGCTAACCACCCCTCTTATGATATAGCCCAGGATACTGCTGGCCTTCCAGGCTGCAAGCACACACTGCTGGCTCATGTTAAGTTTTCCCATCGACCAGAACCTGTAAGTCCTTCTCAGCATGATGTTCTCAAGGGGTTCTTCTCCCAGTCTGTGTACACATCTGGGATTACCCCAACCCAAGAGCAAAACTTTGCAATTTGCTTTGTTGAATCTCATTAATTTCACAGGGGCTCACCTTTTGAGTCTATCAAGGTCCCTCTGAATGGCATCCCTTCCTTCTGCTGTATCAACAGCACCACTCGTCTTGGAGTCATAGAGGTCCTGTAATCCCCTGTCACTCTGCTTCCCTAGCAAGCACTGCACCCAAATCCCTTCTGTGCATGCCTACTGCTCCCTTACCTTTTTCAGGCTTCCTCTGTACCACTCTCAGTCCTTCTTGTCCCTCTTGGTTCACCATCTTCAACCTCTGTATATGGGCAGCATGCATATGGAATCTCTTGCTTTCCCTCCATCACTCTTTTCTCCATTGCTCCTTCTCATATCTGCATGTATTGTGCATGTCCTGCAGGCAAACACAGCTTACTCTTGAGTTTGGCAGTTGCCTAAGATTTAATAAAGATGATTGTCAGAAGCAGGGTTGGATCAAGCAGGACCTTTGAACCAGCAAGAAATTTGTTGGCCAACCACATACATGGAGTCACAGTGAACTCCTGTCTCTGCTTTCCCTTGCCCTTGCATATCCACATCTCACCTGAGCCATCCCAGCAGCAGTGATCTCTGCAACCTCGATCCACAAAGGGACCTCCCCTTCCCAAGGCTGCAAAGAGTCTAAATGCCTCAGGCTCTAAAGATGGGAATGTTGGTTTGATTTTCCATGCAGACATCCTTTGACCTTCTCTTGTCCCTTCTCCAGTCATTATAAATGCAGTTGGATGATTTCCACCCTTAGTGTTGCACTGGTGCACAGAGAGCTTCAGCAAGGTGGGATTTTCAAAGAGGTTGAAGAAGTGATCGATCCCTGCCTATGTCATTGCCATAAGTAACACAGGTAGAGGTCGTTCCCCATCCCTGAGACACAGCATAGCTGTGTCCACATACCTAATCTTTCCTTTCCTCTGAAACAGGGTGACCAAACCCAGTGTATATTCTGAGAAGGTTTCTTGGCCAATGAAGACCTCCAAATGTGGGAGGCTGCTAGCTGTGGTCTGAGCTGTGACGGATAGCCCACCGACAGCTTAAAAGTATGCGTAATTGTGTGCTGGAGCTTGATCCTGTGCCCTGACCTTGTCTAGTTTACTGTAATAGATGTAGGTTCATATATCTGCTCCTGTCAGGGCAGCAGCGGGTCGCGGTGCTGAATGACAATGGGGTTTGCATTGACCTAAGGACAAATCTGTTCTCAACTGCTGGGCTCTCCCCAGCGGTGAATCCTCACGTGTGTTCTTATGGAAAAGGCAAATATTTATTCTAGTTACTCTGGAGTGGAAATGATTTATGATTTTAATATATATGTAAAAGGTGGTAATGAGGATCTCCCACGATGAAGGTGCAGAGCAAGGGAAAGCTGAAGTTACAGATATCAGGGATCAGGTCCCAGATTTTGGGTGAGATTGGCAGCACAGGGCAAAAAACTCTGGGGGAGTTTTTAGGTGTCAGAGCCTGGTAACCTGTGTGCACTTTTTTCCTTATATTTCCTTATCAGCTCCAAGATAGTGGAAAGGGATTAATAAAAAATGAGTCTGGACATGGTGGAAAGAGATGCTGCTTTGGGTGCATGTGTACAAGAAAGAGAAGGCTTGAAAGCACAGAAAAAAAAGGGAAGCCGTATCCTTCCTCACCATAGGACAGAATGAAACCCTCCTCACACTTTCCTGACAGATGTTCAGCCTCTGCTCAGGCTCTGATTTTGTCAATTAAAGGTGAATTATTTGCTATTATCAAAGCATCTCAGAGCATGCCTCTGTGATTAGCAGCACATGGACTGATCCATGACCCTTCAGTTGCTCTTAGTGGAAGGCCAGTCAACAATGGGTCCCCGTCATTGGACCATCAGTGGAGATGAAGGAGATGAGCTTGAAATAACCTGGCCCTGGCATACACAAGCTGCAAACAGCAGCAGTAAGAATCATAGAGTCGTTAAGGTTAGAAATGACCACTAAGATTATCAAGTCCAACCATCAATACATCACCACCATGCCCACTAAACCACGTCAAAAGGAAACACATGCAAGGAACCAGTGCTCCTTGTTATGTATCTGTTTGTCCTTGTCGGGAGCACAGGAATGTCCAGTGATGTGAACATCAAGTTTTATCCTTTTACTGATTCTCACAGGCTTTTGAAAAGGTGCTGTTTCAGCTCCTCTTTGCTTCATGAGCTTGGGAAATGATATGAAGGAGCTGCAAAATTAGAAAGCTTGTGGCCTTAGATCCGAGTTTGATTCTGAGCTTCTCATCTGACACTGGAAAGCCTTGGGATGCTTGGGAGCTGGATTCTTACTGATTTTAGAGGATCTCTCCTTTTGTGGTTCTGGTCACGATTCAAATCAGCTAAATGGGGAGTGTGAGGCTGGCCCAGGTGCCCTTCTCTTCAGCATCATTGAACTCTGAATGCCTACTTCTGCACTATTCCAGGTGAAGATGGTTGAAATCATGATGAAGTGCAAATGATTTAAGAATATCCACTGGGGGCCTGAAACAAGTGCTCTGTGAATTGTTTTGCACTGTTAAGTACCTCCTCCTTATAGCTATTAATTTCTTTTTTGATATTTCTTCCTTTTATTTAGGTTTTTAGAAAAGCTTAGGGCTGTCTGATAGCCAAGGTCTTTAAGTTTATTATAAACTTAGTAAGCTGGTGCAACAGTTGCTTCTTAAGATGTATTATTTGTGAAATGTCCCTAAGAGAGGAATGGATAAGCTTGAACAAGATATAAGGGCATGAGTGTCCAACCTTTTGGCTTGCTTGTGCTGTATTGAGTAAAGAGGAATTGTCTTGGGATGCACATATGTAGGTCACTCCAAACGTAATACCTTCTGTTTATTTCCATGGAAACAACAACAGATACGAAGAGCACAGTAACACTGATTGAGCAAAATCTCGGCTACAAAACCCTATTTTTCAACAGCCACCACCATCAGCTACACATTTTCACCAGGGATTACCAAGAGCCTTCATAACATACTCATAAAAATCTGCACCCAGTGGAGGTGACCCACTGTCCTTGCCACCACTGCTGAAACACACCACCCACCACCTCACTGTGCTCACATTCACTGTTTGGTGTCTACAGATATATTCACTAAGCACTGATGAGTGTCAGTGGGTACATTTTTTTCTAGTACTTGATCTAGTGGCTGGCAACCCTGCTTGTGGTAGGGGGACTTGATGGTCCTTGATGTACCTTCCAACCCAAGCCATTCTATGATTCTGTTATTCTATGAGTATTGCAAAAGTCCCACAATCAGGTCAAACGGAACACCCAGCCTTGTTGATTCCAGGTCGTGCTTTATTTGTATGCAAATCTACTAGTCATAGAATGAAACAACTCAAAAGAGAATCACTGCTAAGCAGAGCCTAATAAACCCTTGACTGTTACCTCAATAGTCGCACAGTCTTCAGAACAGTCCATCTCATTAGTGGACAGGAGTTTCTTAAACATCTCCTCCTGCATCTCATCAGAGCTAGGAAGAAAGTGAGGATATATGATTACCTGTGGGCTTGTTACCTGTTCTCCATCCCCACTATATATTAGGAGACTTGAGGTGCTTGGTTGTTCACAGTTCCCAGAAAGGACCCATTTCTTTCTCCAACTGGATGCCAGGGAGCAGGCTGGGACATGATCCCACATAGCAGCCAAGCACTGAGCTCATCCCTGGCAGATTTTGATGTAATATTGTGCTGTTTTATCTATGTATCACTGCTTAATATATTTTTTCCCCTATCACGTACCTGATTGCTTCAATTTTCCAACCTTGACTTTGTTGTCCTCCTCAAACCATAGCCATGGGGGTGGTTATCTCTCTGTTTTCCCTTCTGCAAAGTGAGGCATTGTCCCAGACAGAGAGCTGCTCAGTGATGAAGCTGAAGGCATCTATTTGAGGCATTTATTTGCATCTTAGGGAACAGAGGGAGACCCCACATCTTGATGCATGTTCATCCTCGATTGTATTAATCCAGCTGTTGCCATTGATAAAAATTGCTGCCAGCTTTGGATTCAGGTGTGTGTCTGAATGTGACAGATGTGTTGATATTTTCTTTCTTTCTGCAGTTCAAATGCTTTGCATTGATTTGTGTCTTCTTTTGTATATTGTATGAGAAGCTCAGACTGGAGTCAGCACGGCCTGTCGTCCATCAAACCCCCTGAGTGCTTTGTCTTCATTTTTACTTGGCTGCTCCTTTGTGGGCTTGTGGCCGGGCTTCTGCCAGACAGTGGTGGGTCTAAATCTGCTGCTGGGAACACTTCAAGCTCTCAAAAATATGATGTTAAAACAAACCCTTTGCTCACCTGGGGATCTGGGACTACTTGTCTCCCATGCAGGCTGGTGGGTGAGTTCTATTGGGTGTGTGAATGGTAAAATGCATCTGCGTTTTGATCAGTTCTTTGTAGCCTGGATACAGAGAGATTCACCTCTTCCCTCATTGGTTTAGCTGTGTACTGCAGCTTGTGATCCCTGGTTGTCCCCATCCCCTCAAAACATGCAGTGAAAGCACAGCAAATGATGGTGCTCATCCTAAAGATACCTCTAATAACTGGCCTAGAAGGATGAGTTAGAGTTACTGGGGTGGGAATTTCATAGGATCAAATAATTGTTTGAGCTGGAACACACCTTTAACAGCCATCTAGGCCAACTCCCCTGCAACGAACAGGGACATCTACAGCTAAATCAGATGTTCAGAGCCCCAACCTGACCTTGAATGTCTCCAAGGATGGGGCATCCATCACATCTCTGCCAAGGTTCACATTCAGCCCTGACACATTCCTGAGCAACCCCTGCCAACTTTTGCATCAACAATACAGGAAGGAAAATGTCCAATAGGAAATACAGTGGACAGTATCAAGGACAGTGCAGTATTGAAGGCACCCACAGTTGCTCCCTGCTCAATCTGGCAAAATAAAGCCTTAAGACCACCTCAGGCCAGTGATGGTATATTGAAAAACTAAACTGAGAAACAAAGCTGGCTGCAGCCATGCTGCAGTGTGTGTGTGCATGTGTTTGGACCACCATCCAGCACCAATCCTCATCAAACACAGTGCTTATTCAAATACCATCACTTGTCCGTGTACAAAAACCAGCAGACCTCTCGCTGGTGTTATTCTGGATCCAAACAAGAGCAATTTGCACAGGGGCACTAATTGCTCCCTGTGTTGGGAGCTGTGGCAGAAGAGACAGGAGCTCCTGTCTCTTTCCTTCCCCTGTGGTGATGTGCTGAGGCTCTGTGTGATCTCTGCTAATGTGTCAGTGTTGCTCGGGAGACAGAAAACACTTTCTGAAAATGGTTGTAAGATAAAAAGGATCTCCAATGAGAAATAACCCCCAGGTCCCCTGTTTGGAAGCCCTAAGATAAACTTTCCCCTATTAAGCCAGTATGACATCTCTTGGTGTGGTTTTGGAAGTATCTGCCAAGCGACATTAAGGCTTTATGTAACATTAAGAACAGAATCACAGGATGGGTTGGGTTGAAAGGGAACTTAAAGTCCATCAAGTTCCAATCCCATCCCATGAGCAAGGTTGCCACCCACCAGATCAGGCTGCCCATGGCCCCATCCAACCTGGCCTCGAGTACCTCCAGGGTTGGGCCATCAGTTTCAGTGAAAATATGTGAGGAATCAGTGCGTTGGAGGACTTGCTCAGGTTGCAGCTGGCAACGTCTTGGGGCTGTCTGCCTCAGTTCATTCTCTGCTTGTGCCTGGATGGTGTCTGTATAATGAGGGATGTGAGCTGTGGGATATGTGTCCATGCTGGCAAAACCATAAGCAAATGGAGCTAAAGAAAAGGTCAGATCTGCATGCTGAAGACCACAGATCTCAGAGCTCAGTTACTGGAGGGAGAATCAATCCTCCCATTACAGTGATAATTTTGAGTTGCCTCTCTCCTTACTGCCCAGGAAGCTTTATTACAAGTATCGATTAAGCTTTATTTATTAAGTACCTGTGGTAGAAAAAGGAAAAGCCAAGGAACAGCTCCCACTTGGAGGAACTTGCAGACAGAGCCCTTGTGAGTCTGCCCCAGTGTTGGTGGGCTCTGTTCTGCTGCCTTTGGGATGGGTGAGGGGTCAGAGGTGCAGGGCCTCAGCTCTGCTGTAGTTAGTACACATCGCCTCCATTCAGGGTGTGTTTTGTGTCTGCTTTTCTTGAAATTCTGCTTTGTTCGTTGTTTTTATTTATTTATTTATTTATTTGTAATGTTTGTTTGTTTTAAGGTGAATTAATTTGATGGTTGAGGCATTCTCCAGATTAAAATCTTTTTCTTTTTTTTTTAATTTCAAGGGATAGGTTTGAAGCTTTAGAAGGGTTTGGTCTTATGTAATGACATTTCATTTGCTTTTTACAGCAAGAGGATAAGCTCTTTAAAGACCTTGCCCCCTTAAAAGACACATCTTCCAGCATTCTTGCTTGCTTTATCATGTCTGTCCCCAGGCAATTCTGGCTCTTTCACCCAGCAATGGGAGTAGTGTTCAGTGTTAGCTGAGAGCAGAGCATTTGGTGCTGTTCCTCTGACAGACAGCCACGGTATGGGACCCTATCTTGCACAAACCCATGTTCACCTTTGCACCGATCTGCAACATGTAGCTTAGCAACCATCAAATCCTCCACAAATCCTCCTTTGCCAACATTTACACACTGCAGAGGAGATGGGGATGGCTGAGCCTCCCGAGTACAGTGAGGATTCAGTATGTGCGTGGGCAAAGAGGTGCCCTGTCTGTGGACACTACCCTGGAAAGGATGGGCTCTGTCAGCACTATTGCAGCCAGCAGAGCGAATTCTAGCCTGTTCAAGGGATACAGCCAAATACCCCAGACTAAAAGCCTGGGAAAACTGGCAGGCACAGGAAAGTGTGCACAGGTAGATGCTCGACTTGCAGTACATGCAGGGAAACCCCAGCTTCAGCTTTCTGGGATACAACTGAGGGATTTTCCAGCATAAGGAGAACCTTCCCCCCAAGCCCTAGGGGAAAACAAGGTCTGACCTATTTTTATCTCAGAAACTGACTGCAGATGAATACTTGATTCCCCAGAGAAAAGCACATTTTCCAGGCCAAATGTGACATGTCACATGGGGAAGGATGTGGTTTTCTACCCTGAAGTATAAAACTTGTCTATCTCTGACTGCATGAAGCTGACTTGGTGGTTGCAAAAATGTAAATATATTTATCTTGAAATTCAGACCAAGCAGACAAGGACTGGCTTGGCCTCAGATCAGACTGTCCTATACTCCCTAATGGGACAAATATCTAGGTTGGTGAGCTCAGTGCATGTTGCCTGCAGTGAGCTAATGGTCACAGATGAATATAAAATGAGACTGGATAATTTTGCTAGGTGAGATGGTGCAGAATAAGGAAGGAGAAAGAGAGCAACTGCTAAAAAAACATAGCTCATTTGAAGTAATCTTTGCAATGATTAAAAGCTGGGGTAATCACAGAATCCTTAAGGTTGGAAAAGATCATCTTGTCCATCCATCAACCCATCAACACTTGCTACTGAAGCTGTACTTTCCGTCATCATGTCAATGTGCTCCATTACAGACTTCACTCATACAGCCATGATGGTGGCTGTCAGCATCTCCTGCAGCTCTGCTTGCAATCAGACCTTGCTTCTGCCTTGCAAAGGCTAATTTTGGCTTTGCAAAGACCCGACATGGTGCCAGCCTGGACATCCAGGTGCTGGTGGCCTTCTGCCACCAACAGAGTGTCTCCTAAAAGATTGCACCAATCTTGTTTCCATTGCATTGAAGGTATTTGTTCATCCTTCAGCTTCAAATCATCATGCCCAAGGACTTTCAATTACATTTCTCCGTGAGTTCATTTGCTTAGTTAGCTCAACCTCTCCTGTCCACTCTGATGTCTGCTGCAACCGCACACCTACAACACCAGTGATGCTCTCAGCAGAAGAGTTGAAGCAACTTACTATATCAGAGCTGTGCTTAGCCATGGGCTTACGATTTCCTGAGCTGTTTTATCCTCCCAAGTACTGTACTCTGACCTCTAATGTACCAAGAGAAGAGGAAGGACATCAAGCTGCCAACGCTTAGGCCACATTTGGAGGTTTTTTATGTATTCCTGGGAAGTAAAAGGGTGAGTGAAGGGGAATGTGGATTTCCTTTGTTTTCTTCTTTGTCTGTTTATTAAAACATTTCCCAGCCTTTTTTTTTCTATAGAAAGGAACAAACAAGTGAGATGTACTAGCATGCATCTCAGGTACTGAATTGCTCTGTGTCAGGAGATGACCAAGATACATTTCCTTGCCTGGGTACCCAAGGTTTCTAAGCACACTGAAGTTTCCTGGGCACATATCAAAGCACAATAACACAAAGGAGTAGTATGAAGAGCAAAGACAAAGAGGGAAGGAAGGTATGGATTTTTTCATCCTTTTCATCTGGGTCTCACAAGGGTTCTTTGGTCAACCAGAAGCTAACCCATGAGGCTTGAATGTGTGCCCTCCTTTAGAAACTGGTTACCCAAGTCAAGGTAAAGTGTCTTTTGGGAGTGTTTATTGACCCAGCATATCCTTGTGTCTTGCAACACACAGCAGTTCAGTTGGCCATCCACTTTGATGTGCCTCTTGCTACTTTTTTGTGGACATGACATAATCCAGCCTGCTTCAGACCTCTGCAGCTATGCTTTGATACTGGAGCTGGAGTTTGGAATCAAAGGGCACAGCCCAAACATGAATACAAACACAACTCCCCTATGGCTACTGGTTTAGTAACCATCACTTGGGGTGGTTTTAGTTCATGTGGTTGGTATATTGTATTGTACTTTATGTTGTTTCAAAAGACACAGCCAAAGATCCGAGAACATTTCTCTAATCACTTTATTCCATGGTGGGTAAGGTATTTACTATTCATTCTTTATTTCATTTGTTCCTCATTACCTTCATATTAACTCTTTGGTGGGTCATTAGAAGACCACACAGCAAAGCAGGCAATCTGGGAAAATGTTGGAGCTGCATGAAGTGGGAGTGTTCTAACTGTGAGCTTTTCCTGACTAAACTCTGGAGTCAGGAGATGAAGGGTTTGAATGCTCATTTATTGGCAGCACTTTTTAATGTGTATTGTGGTTTGGCAGATATAAACACTAGGATTTGAAATCACTGGATATATAAAAACTGTGTCATATTTCATCTATATTTTTTTCTCACACCTCCATTCCCAAACTGTGGCCTGGGATTCCCATGAATGGAGAAGAAGGCTGCATACTGGGTTGGCAAAATGAATGGGCTTGTCATTTAACTGTTTTCATTTAATTATTAACTAAGAAAAACTAGATCTGAGTATCTTGGTACATGCAGCAAACATTTGCATGTTCTTTTTCATTAGACCAAAACCCAAGCCTTTAGTTATTTATTTCTTTATTTATTAATAAAATAAATATCAGACTGTGACCACAATGGTGAGTTGAAAGGCAGAGAGTAGGAAGACAGGACCAGAAATAACGAATTGCCCTCCAGTTAAAGTATTCAGTGGGAATGTACCCAACCATGGATAATTGGCTCTTCTGGAGTAATACAGCTTTGGATGCTTTACACAAAGATATGAAAATTCTTGCTGAAAGTTCCATGTAAACCTTCCCTTGAAAACTCTTTGTTTTGAAATAGTGGCATTTTGCAATAAATAATCATGCCACTGAAAAGGTCCTATTGGAATATTTGCAGTGAAGTCCCCAGAGCCTGTGTATTAATCCAGGTAGCATGTTCATTTTTATCAGGTTTATTCTCCCCTAGAGGCTGAGCCAAAGAGCTTCCAATTTACACAGGTCATTAGTGATTTATATGATAATTGGATCTAAGTTGATTTTAACTATTTGCTTTAAATCTCTGGGGATTTGTATTCTTAGACATTTTAATGCCATTGGAAATTTCACTGATTAAGCAAAGCCGAGTATATGTACTTAATTAGTCCTGAAACCAATTAATCCTTTATTGGTCAATTTTTTCTTGTATCTGGACCTTGGAATGCATTCTAATAATGTGGGCACTGACCTTTTAAAGGCTGGGGAGTAGAGGCCGACCATTGCCTGTATCCATCCTGGGGGATAACACCCCTTTCCAGGATGAAATTATGATCAGCTCTCTCTTCCCCTGATCTTTCTGGCACCAAATGGTCTGAAATACAATTGTGAGTGATTATCTCAAAAGAAAGGTAATTATGGACCTGATGATGAAGCAGCTCGCAAGCCCTGCTCTCCTCAAGGCAATATCCCAGTAGAAAGCACCTAAGTGACTTCCTGCTCTAATGTCAGTATCCTGAAGGATGTTTCTTGTTCTGGAACCCATAGATTACCTGTGGTTGTCTGATCAAAATTTGGATACAACAGTTGTGACATCTTTTTCATGTGTAATTCATCTTAGTGCCCTTTATCAGTCTCATACTACAGAGTGGGGATGCATCCTTCCCATCCCTGCAGGACCACTTCAGAGGGGTGATAATGTGAAGTGACAGTACCACCTTTCTGCTGAAGGTGTCCGGTGCCTTCAAAGGCGGGACTCAAAAGGATCCTGGTGGGATGAGCATCACACATGCACTAATAACTTGTTGTTGTATTATTACATCTGGACTGTTCCATTTTTGTTCACAACTAGATTTTTAGTGAACAGCTGAACTATCAGGGAAGGAAGTTAGAGGGGTCTGTGACTTGTACGAACAGGAGGCTGTACCTGTGGATTGGGTTTGGCAGCCAGAATGAGTGCTGCTAAAATGATGTTGATTTTTTTTTAAATAATTTTGATTTCAGATGTTTTATTCCTTCCTAGATTACAATTTAAAATGGCTTTCCCAAATATACATTTGGTACTTTTTAGTTTGTTCATGGTTCATGGCAATAGGGGATGTGATTTAGTGGGCATGGTGGTGATGGGTTGGCTGAAATGTTTCCATCCAGCCTTATGCCATCTGTATGAGTTCCCCATCCCACAATTATGTTGGCTTTTTTTGCTTTAGATTGGTTGAATCCTCCCCCCCTCATTAATGGATTATTTAACTTGTCCCTTTTCCAGGAGTCATGATTAATAGTGCTGTAAACAATGACTGTAGTGTTAAAGCAATACCTTGGTCTTCTGTAAGAGAGGGCTTCTATATGGACTTGCACTAGAGGAGGACAGCAGGTCTGTGGGACTGCTGATACCTACAGAAGACAAAAGTTGGAAAGAATGTAGGAGTTGGCACCGCTTCACAAATGGATTAAATCTGTTTCTTAATCCATAGATGAGAGGAGAGGAAATGGGGCAGGGAAGGAAGGGGAACAGCTGGAGGGTGGGAGGTGGACAGGAGATGGGCAGAGATGGTGGCAGAAGTGGGTGTTGGCAGGAGCAGTAAGTAGAGGGACAGCAATAAGGCTGATGTCTCCCAGGATTAGGATTTTAGGCTCAGTATAGTAATGCAAGTTCCAGATTGCATCATCCACCCTTTGATCCTCCTACTGCTCTGAGCACTGCCAGTGGATATTCATCATAGCAGGATACGACCCCAGGCAACCCAGGAATAGACAGAGTAACTCATTTTGCAGAGGGCTGGGGAGGAAGTCCTCAATGGAGCCAAGAATAGAGCCCCATTCCCTCAGCTCCCAGTCGCATGCCTTCTCCCCTCCCATATTCATTCTTCTGGCGAGCAGCAACACAAATAGCTGGACACATCAAATCCATTGAGATCAGGAGCTGAGTCAAAGGTCAGGGCTTGGGCACAAAGATGCTTCTGTTTACAAGCCACTAATCTGGGTCGCTGCTGAGCATCAAAGTTGGGTTTGCCATACAGATGAGGCCCAGGGTGGGAGGTCACATCAGCGTGTTGGTTAGCTGCTTTGGGGAAAGGAAACTTGGAGACATAGGATCCCGTGGAGACAAAAGAGTAGAGATGGGCAAAGTTACATAGCTATCACTGGGGCAGTGTGTCTCATTGGCTCACCTGCTCAAGTCTTCATCCCAGTGCTGACATTTGCACACCTGAGTACTGCAGGCATAGAATCACAGAATCATTAGGATTGGAAAAGCCAATAATATCTTGCCCTCTGTCATTCAGAGGAGGCATACACCTCCACAACCTGAGCATCCATCTGTGGAGATGTCTACAGTGTGACTCCCATCATTTTCAAGAGAGGGTTTAAAGGGGTTTGCCAGGTTTCGGCTACATGGAGGAACTCTGTGGTTCCATGTCAGGTTCAGCACTATGACCTGCACTCATATTTCCTCTGTGACCAGAGGTCTTTGTCTTTGAGAGATGCATAGGATTGTCCTTCTGATCGAGGCAGATTTTAGAGGGTCCCATGTGATAACTATAATCAATGGAACGCTCAACCAGTGTAGATTTGATAGAGAGAAATGGTAGGGAGTTCAAACAGGGAAAGGAAACAGAGTTAAATAATGGCGTGAAGCTGCATCAGGGGAGGATGAGGCTGAGTGTTAGGAAGTTTCTTCACAAGAAGGCAATGGGAGAGGGACAGGCTCCCCAGGGCAGTAGGTACAGCCCTGAGCTGCTGGAGCTCTGTTTGGACAACATTATCAGACACAGAGATTGCATTTGAGTGATACTGTGTGGAGCCAGAATAAGGACTCTATGATCCTTGTGGCTCTCTTCTGACTCAAGATATTCTATGGCTCTATGATTAAATCTGGAGAAGTACATCATAATACTCTGCTGGTCTTGAGATTTTACTCAGGGTCTTTGTAACATCTCTTTAGGTAAACCACACTATGGCAAAATGCTCCATGCAGGCCTTCACCATCTTGGCGTGCTACCTCAACAAAGGGCTTTGAGGGAGTCCCTAGAAGACAGGTTTACGGGTCAGTGACAAGGGATTGCCTACTGCAGTGTAGCTTTTTGATCCCCTCTCCACCACTCGGAGCTCTTTAGTCACCATGCAGAGAATAGGATCACAGAATGACATGAAGTTGGAAGGAAACTGTGTCCATCCCCTCCCCAGCAGGGCCACCCATAGCAGGTTGCAAAGGACCACATCCAGGTGGCTTTGGAAGATCACTACGGAGGAGAGTTCACTGAGCAATACTCCATAATTTCAAATCTTGACCTCAGATTTCAGTATTTGTTGTTTGCAAACAGTAGAGCAAGCTTTTAATCACAGAAGGTGTGTGTAAATCATAGAATTGTTTAAGTTGGGAGGGACATTCAAAGCCTATCTAGTCCAATTACCCTGCAATGAACAGGGACATCTAACACCTTTTATTCCACCCCTGATAACTGTCCCCACTGTGCAGGTTAGGAGAAAGAGGAGCCTGCCCAGAACAGAAAACCTTCATTCCTACATCCCCAGCTCCTTCCCTGGCCTACTCCCAAGTCCACCTGAACCCTCTGTGATCTCATCCTGTGTGAAGCTTTGAACTCCACATTATAGGACAGAATTTGGCTGGCACTATCTGTTCAGGTGCTTCTGTGACCAGTGATCACCTCTTAGTGACCTGGTGCCACATGAGCTTGCCACCAGCATTTGAGCTTGTTGTCAGATACAGAGATGGAAGAGCACAGATCCATTCGCCAAAAAGCCAGCTGCACTGTCACAGCAGCTACAGGTGAAAGCACGTGTTGGATTTACTCTTGCAGACTGTGCTGGTTGTCAGTCAGTGTGGAAGGAGCCAAATTACAAAATGCAGCCGGAGAATACATTATCCAGCATGCAGCCTCTTGTCCTCCATCCAGCTGGAGTGTGCTCAGCTTTAATTCACTCCCGAGTCTGGCTGTGTCACCTGCTCCCACGTGTTGGTTGCCATTAGAAGCCCTCTTCTAGGATGTCTGAGAGCTGTTGTTTATTATCCATAGGAAACTATAAGGTGAAATGTATAGTTGCATCTTCAATGAAGGATAATTCACAAGGGCTTGCCTGATGGAGCTGGGAGCTAATGCTGTTAAAATGCAACTCTTTCTGCAAAAAGCAAGTCTTTAATAACTCTCAGATGTAGCTTATACAATAACCACACCACTTTTCTCCTGTCCAAAGATCCGGATTTTGCTAAATTGATTAACTGCTTAGTGAACTCTCCCATTGTGGTGGCCAAGCTCCGACCCTGTAATGGACCAATTAAAAGGTCATCATTACTTAAGGTTGCAGCTTCCTTACATGAGAGCTTTCACACTCCCATCTGGCACTGAAAGCATATACCAGCATTTTAATGTGTTAATAATGCAGCAATAAATTAATCTTTCTGGTTCCTCTCTGCTTTCTGGAAGGAACTGAAGAGTTAATATGAGAGATGCTTGCAAAGCCAGGAAACAAAGACAGAAATAAAAGCTTGTTGTCAAGGCTTTATCACTAACAGAACTCTTTGCAGAGAGATACCTGGAGAGATATTTTGTCACCTGGTCCAGTGCTAAGAACCCAGGCTAGATTCACAATGGGAGTCTCCTGCACCACTAAGATGTTGCTAGAAGAGGCATTTCATTTGCAGCATGAAGCAAAAGATTTGTGCCAGGACTTCTTTATTACACCCTGGTCCTGACCCATCTCAGAATGAGAAGAATCTTAATTACTTGTGTGCAGGATATCCCTCCATCCATAGTTAGATCTTGATGCCTACTGGCAGCAGAGCCCAAGGCGTTTTGCTGTGTTACAGTTCTTTGTACCAAGCCACCCAGATGGCCGATTTCAGGGACGCCTGTTGTCCTCCAGGCTGCTTAAAGAAATCCTGCTGAGCACAAAAGATCATAGAATCATAGAATTGTTCGAGTTGGAATGGAATCTTAAAGGTCACCCAGTCCAACCCGCCTGCAATGAACAGGGACACCTACAACTCGATCAGGACTCTCCCATCCTCTTTTCTGTTTTTCATTTGGCAAGCAATGGAAGGGTTAATTCCTAGCAGAAACACTGCAATCTTTCCAATGTCCCCTGCCTGTCTGGTCCCTAACCTTGAATGATGCACCCTTCGGTCCCAAGGGGCCTCCTCTGATTGATTGATCCCTATCTAAGTTGGTGGATGAGGGAGGATATTTACTACGCAGCAGAGAGCCCTTCAGAAAGATGTTTTATTAAGGCTACTCACAAAACAGGAAATGCAATAAAGCACCGAGAGACAAACGAAGAGAAGTAAATATACCATCCTGCCTACTGGGCCTGCCTAACAGCTATAATATACTGGCCAATGCGCTCACATAGGTCACTCTTTGGCCATCACCTGAAGAAAGGAATAGCTTCTGTTTTCCAGCTGATGTATTGACCCAATAAAAGGTGTTATTACATTGCCCATCACCACTGACTATAGGAGAGTTTTGAGGAGAGTGATGACTCCCTTTGGAGAGTCACAGAGCAGGAATAAGCATGTGCGTACGCGAGGATGTCAGTGAGACAGAGATATTCCCTTGTCTGGAAGGAGCAGGACTTGTTTGCTTTGGCTGCAGTATAACTGAAGCAGCTCCTCTTTCCTGAGGCTGAGTTTGAAGTGGTTGGGGAAAGGGGAGCAAGGCCTTTTGCCTTTATAATTGAGGTGCAATCTAGTATCGGTGGAGCAAGTTTAGGTCACAAAAATGGATACCCAGAGAGCTTGTTTCAGTGAAGCAGTGCTGAGCCCCACTGCAAGTTCCCTGTACAGTATGTGCTTCTTCCATAGTAATGGGGAGGTTGGAGATTTAAGAGCTTCTGTTGCTGTTTACTTGATATGATGACTCTATATATGAAATGCATGAGCAGCCCAATCCTCTGTACCACTCCTGTCCTTCCCCACTAATACTCCAAATGTCTCTGCATCTTTCCTTTTCCTCCATTCTACAACTCTTGGCATGGGGAATTTGTGTTGCTTGTAGATTGGAAAGTGACTTCACATCTTGGCCAGAATATGAAGATGGATAAGCCCTTTTCTCTAGGAGATTTTGGATTATTTTAGATAAGCCATCCTATGATTCCATGGTTCTGTAATTCTATAAGGTGGACCAATCATGTTGTCCCATCAGTGGGTGCTTTGCTGCATGGTTTCTGCAATGGTGATGCCATCAGTAGGGACTCAAGTTTCCTGAATGTCTTCCTGCTGTACAGCCTTGCTCCCAATATCTGTTACAGTGATTATGCATAACAAAGTGCTGGCTAATGCAAAAGCATAGACGTAGTTCTTCTCTTGATAGTGCTATCCTCCCCTCCTCCCCTTCTACAACACACACTTCGAGGTATAACACACAGGAATTAGGTCGACGTGGCTCTGTTCCCTGCTCTGGAGGTATATAGATTACACCAAGGGACACATGGGTGATTAGTAAGTGCCGATAATCTTATTCACTAAAAATGCTCCTTTTGAAGATTCAGATGGTGCTCATGAGCTTTGTGATGCAAGGAGGAGTGTAGAGACAGAGGGAAATGCTACATAATTCAATTCAGAGCTTTTGTAGCCAAACGCATGAGAAATGCCATGGTAATTATAAAGCTTGCTGCACATTTCCAGCTCTTTGTGCCTGCGAGGCTTGAAAACAGTGCTCTCCCCCCTCTTCTTATTATGTTTTATTTTTTTTATAAGGTTTCATATTAAATATATACTTTATATACATGCAGGCACATGCACACTGAAAGGAGATAATAACAGCTTTAAATTCCAAGTGGATTTTCTCTTCCCGTAAATCATGGAGTAAATTTGTTCTAACAGCCCAAAGCAACATCTTGCTCCCCAGCCCACCACCTCGCTGGCTGGAGGGAGCAGTGTGGGGGGTGTGTGCAGTTCCCACTGATCAGCCAGGACTCCACAGCCAGCCCCCACACCCCAAAAATGTTTGCAGCAGAGGTCACAGCTGGTTCAGCAGCAGCCTGGGGTAATTGCTGTCAAGATGTTGTCTGCAGCCCAAAGGTGAAATAGAGAAGAAAAAGAGAGAAAGAGAAGAAGAAAGAAGAGAGAAGCTGGCAGGACAGGAGAGCTAATGGAAGAGCTTCCAATGTTTGCATTCTGAATGAAAGCTCATTCAGAATGGTGGTTTTTAGTTACCCCTAATGACTCCCCATGTTGCTGTGTATAAAAGCAAGTACCAAATATATTACAAATATACTCAAAGTGACATGCTGTCCAAATGCAGACATGTAGAGTTCTCTTCTCCCCCTTGTTTTCCATTTTCACCTATTCTCACCTGTCTTTAGCTCTAACACTTCTTCCAAGGGCACTGGGAAGGGGCAGAGAAGGACCCACCCAGTGCTGGACCTGGGCATGGTCTCATGTTGTACAAGAGGGATTTAAGATTGGGTATCGAAGGATTTCTTCATGGAGAAGGTGGTAAAGCATTGGAACAGGTTGCCCAAGGAAGTGGTGGAGTCCTCATCCCTGGAGGTATTTAAGAACTGTATTGATGTGCCACAAAGAGACATGGCTTAATGGTGTGACACAGTAGATCAGACTGATGTTGAACTTGATGATCTTGAAGGACTTTTCCAACCCAAATTAATCTACAGTTGTCTGGTGGTATCAGAGCTGGAGCACTGGACCTACCAGAGAAGTGCCATCACATTCATCCCTGTGCAAAACTACAGTGAAACTGGCCTCTTACTTCTCATATCTCCAGATATTCACTTCACCAGCCTCCATCCAGTCACAGGCTGGGGATCCTTCAGCATTTTCCTCTTAGGATACGATACACAATTGAACTTACTGAGCATTGCTGCATAGAGATTCTGCTTCTCCCCTTCGTACACCTAATTGTAGATGGATGGAAGCAGTAGCTGGGACATCATGTTCCTTTCTGAGCTTGTTACATTATGTAGTTTAAGAGCATGGTCACATGATGAGCACTGGGGTATCTAAACTAATTTTCTGAATCCTTGGAGGCACAGGTTTGTGCGTGTTTGCTGGATGAGCTGAGGACTGCAGAACAACGTGTTCACCATAATTTCAACACTGTGGGCTCTAGGAAGGAATTCTCTTTTTGTTCAAGCAGTTATGACTCTCCACCAGAGCAAAAAGATTTGAGGTCTGTTTCCATGCCCACAGATTCAAGAGTGTTCATGAGGGCAACTGGGCTCTTCGGGATGGCAATGGGTTATGAACTAGAAAGGAGCGATTTATATTCCTGTGCCCAGACCCCTGGAACAGTTAGGGGCTGAAGGCTTTCTCTCTGTTTTGTTATTCTCCTTGTAAATTGGTTCACATAGATTTATACTTTGCCTACCAGTCTATTTTCCTATCCACACTCAACATTCTCTGACCCAGACCAGCTGGCTAGAGACCATGATCCCAACAGCAAGAAGTGGGAACTGTTGGATACCAAGAAGAAAACTGCTGCTCGGTCAGTCCAAGCCAGCACATCCTCCATGCGTCAGAAATACTTGGTCAGGGAGATCCAAGACAAGCCATGTACTCTGTTCAGCTCATCCTCTGCCACTGCTCCTCCCTGCAAACACCTCCCTCACCCAGTTCCCCTAAAGACAGAGAGGTAAGTGTGATATAATAGGCAGAGCCGTGAACTAGAGAGCTCTGAGAACAGGCAGAAATTAATTCAGCAGTTCAAGGGATACAATTGAGAATCAACCAGAACATCTCAGAAATTGCTGCTGGCGACTCCACAGTTGTTCTGAAGAATAAGAAAGATATTGAGCAAATCTGGGCTGTGCTGTAAGAAAGGTATTGAATAAAGAAGCAAAGTGGAAATGGCATGAAAATGCTGGGAGGATGCACTTGTGTGGAAATGCAAGTTATACTTGAGAGGGAGGGTTCATCAAGTCCCAGTAAAGGAGAAGGAGTGAAGCTCAGAGACACTTCTAGCCACCTCTGGCTCATGTAGCTAGAAGACATGCTCTTTTGTAGGCATTGTCCTGCTAAAAAGGCTATTGGGCTGGGAGGAACAAGAGGCAGCTTTTGGTTTTGCCACGATTTTCTGTTGTCATTTTGTGGAAGGACTGTAGAATCAGGAACTAGGTTTAACATGGAAAACTCGTAGATTATATGTTGATGTTCTTCTCTGTACAGATTGAAACCAAAGTGAAATACAGAACTCTGGAACATCTTAATGGCAAAATGGGATGGCCATGCATATAATTTCAGCTTGACTTGCACTGGAGTTCATTGGAGGGACACTTCTCTGCAGAGAAGGACCTGGGTGCCCTGCTGAGCAACAGGTTGACCATGAGCTAGTAGTGTGACCTTGTGGCCAACAGTATCCTAGGGTACATTCCAAAGAGCATGGTCAGCAGGGTGAGAGGGAGGTGATCCTCCCGATCTACTCAGTCCTGGTGATGTCACATCTGGAGTTCTGTGTCCAGTTCTGGGCTCCCCAGTTCAATTAAGTCAGGGAACTACTAGAGGGAGTCCAGTGGAAGGCTACAAAGATGACAAGGGACCTGGAGAAGCATCTCCCTTAGGAATAAAGGTTGAGAGGCCTGGGGCTGTTCATCCTGAAGTCTGAGAGGATCATATCAATGTCTATAAATATCTAAAGGGAAGGAGTGAAATGGATGGGGTTGGGTTCTTCTCAGTATTGCCCAGTGACAGGACAAGGGGCAATGGGCACAAAGTGTAAGACATCTGAAAGTGAGGAAGAACTTCTCTGAGGGTGACAGAGCCCTGGAACAAGCTTCCCAGAGAAGTGGTGGAGACATTAAAAACACTCCTGGACACTTTCTTGTGCAGCCCATGGGGAACCTACTCTAGCAGAGAGGGCTGGACTAGTTGATCTCCTGAGGTCCCTTCCAACCCCTAAAATTCTGTGATTCTGTGTCACCTGCAAGATCTTGTGGTGAAAGTGACTGTGTGCTTTGGGTGTTATGGAAGCTCCCCAAGCTTTGTTGTCAAGGCTGTTCTGTGAAGGCAGCCTTAGCACCTCTGCTTTCAGGCAGCACAGAGCCAACGTGCCATCATAGTGCTGCTGAAACATGCATCTTTCCCACAGTGCAAGGTCCCAACAGCAGATGGTTATTAAAGATCCCATGCTACTTTCAAAAGGTAACTCCAAGCTTTAATCTTGGCTCACTTTCCTTTTACTGGATTTTTTTTCTTAGAGGAAACCCCGCTATCTCCTCTGAAGTATAATTTGAATGTGGCATTTGCTCTTGAACTTCTCCCACATTGTACCACCAAGGAAACCATTTCAATAATGACATATTAGTGCCTATAAGTGCTCTAAAGTGTTTTAGAAAACAGGCCTAAGTGCTTGATTTACCTTAAGGCACCCCATGCATCCCCCCAACAGATCAGAGATTCTTGTATTTTCCTTCTAGTTGCTCAACAACTAGAATTGTCCTGTACTTTTATGCCCATAATGCCCAGCATGATTTAAAAGCCTTTTTTTTTTTCTTTTTCATAGTGCCTTGGTGATTTATAGACAATGAGATTTTATCAGTAGAGAACCACATTAAGAAAATGCTTGTTAATTATCTGCTGGTTAATATGATAATTTAGCAAAAAAAAAAAAAAACCAAAAAACTCAACACCTATTAAGAGCTTCTAATTAGGTGAAATGCTTCTCATTTTTAACACACAAAGTGTCCAAGTTAATGAGGTTCACCTTCGATTTGTAGCTTGCTCAGAGATTAAAAGCTCCCTCCGTTTGTAGCTCTTCACATCACTCCATTCGTAAAAGCAGACACAAGCCAAGCTTGAATACCTGACTGCTGCACTATCACTTCAAAGGTGAGATGACAAAAACCCATCTCCCTTCATGAAAGCCTTTCCAACCCAATGCACCTCTCCCTCCATCCCCCGCTGTTTCTATTTTTGCAGAGCTGGCAAGACTGCGGTAGAAGTTAGACGGGACCAGAAGCAAACCAGATGCCCACAGCGTTAGGGACAATTTGAGGACTGCTCTGCAGCTCCGTGTCACTGAGACCAACCTCTGATCTCACTGACATCAGTGCAAACCTGACTAAGTCCACTGAAACATGTGGAGTTCATCACTTCCAGAAAATTCAGACTTTGGCTACATGGGAAGAACACGTTTCTTTATTTCTCTGATTAAGACAGGTTCTTTTTGAGGGTAAATCTGGTATACGTGACAGCTTAGGCAACTTTGTCCTAGGGACTGCGTTGGGATGGAGATTTTTTAGGAGGGATTTTATTTAGAAGAAAGGGGGGAATGACTTTTTATGTGGTCTAATAGTGATAGGACAATTGGGGAATAAAAGAGGGGAAATTTAGGTTAGATCTTAGGAATAAATTCTTTTCTCAGAAGGTGGTGAGAAGCTGAAACAGGCTGCCCAGAGAAGTGGGTGCCCCCTCCCTGGAGGTGTTCAAGGCCAGGTTGGATGGGCTTCGGACAATCTGATTTGATGAGAGGCAACCAGTCCTTTCCAATCCAAGTCATTCTGTATTTCTATGATATTATGGTTCTATGATTTTGCTGTCTGGAAAACTGTCCCCTTCACGAGTTTCCTCTATAAGCATAATATATGCAAATACTACGCCTTTCAGAATGTGTTCAGATACAGCTTCATCCTTTTCCCCTCTTTCTGGTCATTTTCTCCTGGAGAAGGCCTTGTGATTGTGCTGATGCTTTTTTTTTCTGCAGGGTGGCAACTTTTTCACAAAGTATGTTTAGAACTTGACTGTACAGGCAGGGTAGGAGCAGCTTTTCAGGAATCATTTTGCAATTCAGAAGTACATTTTAGCCATTTTGTCCAGCTTGAAAATGCTCTTAAGCCCTGGGGAATGCTTTTAAATTCCACCTCTGTTTCTTCCTTGGGCATTTTGGGAGAGACAGCAAAATTCCTGTGGTGGGAAAAAAAGATCACATGAATGCTAAAGTGCTGCCTAAGACATGATTGTGAATCAACATTTTAGGGAAAATATTCACAATCAGACTTCTCTACCCCAAATTAAGACTTCCCATTTCTGTGATTATTTTTTCCTCCTTCCAATCTCTACCACCCAAAAGGAATATTCAGGCCGACTTAGTATAAACCAAGTGATAAAAAGAAATTCCTTCATCTTCCCCTTTTACATCCTTCCTTTTCATCCTTCAGCTATTCAACCCGTGCCTCTATCTGAACAGATCAGCCAGTTTAATTTCATAGCGGCCTGTGGATTAAAGATCGTATCAAGACTCAGAAATGACGGTGATAATCAGATTTGTGAGGGCCCTCGTTTATCTCACTTGGCAAGTTGCAGCTCAGATAAGCTCCACGCTGATGTGAAGAGCTCTTTTTATTTTGGTTTGTGTTGTGTTGGTTTTTTTTTTCTATCTGTCTTGCAAACTCATCCTGAAATCTGAGATGCGAGTTGGGTCCTCTCTGTCCTACGACACATCACTAGTAATAACGGCTCAGCAGCCCAAATGAAGAACTTCTTGACAGCTCTGTAAAAAATATGGTCTTCAAATTATGCCTTTGGGGACCTGTCTCCCACCATTCTGCTGTCAAGAGGCTGGTGAAGGTGTAGCTGCCTGGAAATGAGTCAACAATAAAAGTGGGCCATTGGAAAGAGTAAAACCTAGTGCGTGCTGCATGTGATTACTGCCAAGCTAATGAAAAGGGAAAGAAAGAACTTCCTTTTGTCATCGTAGTTAACAAATCTGTCTCTGAGCACAGACAGCAGCTGCAGCGTGCAGGAAGAGGGCACTTTACGCATTGCCCTTTTTTAGGACAGATCACTTTAAACACTTTAGTCATGCTGCTTTAATCATCTCCTGCAAAGGCTGAGTAATCACAGTCGTCTCACGCAACCCTTGTAAGCAAGACCCTCCAGGCTGCACGGTCATGTAAATAAATAATTACGTCCAAAATTCTACATTAAAAGGACATTAGGGCTACAGAAATGAGCTCTCAAAAGTTGGGAAAGGGCAGGATGTTGGTTGCCGGTGCCCACGTGGGTACATGCATTATAATAAAGTCTCTAATTGCAGAATGGTAGAGGACAAGAGGCTATCATGTAAGCTGCATCTCTTGAGATGCTCACTTGGCCTGCTGGATCCCCTTTCTAATATATCTGGCTGGTTACACTCATGTTATTTATTTCTCTGGCATCACATTATCTTGGATGCACTAATGAATGTAATTCAATATTTGTGTTTTAGACAGAGAATGTGCAAACTTTTTTAGAGAGATGAGAAAATGTTTGCACTCATCCCATTTGCAAAGTCGAGTAGGTTTGGTAACAGTTCATAATGCTTAGCCATTTTTAAAAATAGAGCTATAGGTGGAGACATGCATACCTCACAGGTGAGGCGTGGACAAGGCAAATTATTGCTCTGTTGCAACTGGGCATGCCTACAGTCACAAATCTCCTGAGAAAAAACAGCAGAGCCTGTGGGGTTCCCATGGTTTGTGAGACTTTACACAGGAAATACAGAATCATAGAATCATTTGATTTGTAAGGAAACTTTAAAGGTCATCTAGTCCAACTCCCCTGAAAAGAACAGGGACATCTACACCTCAGTCAGGTTTCTCAGAGCCCTATCCATCCTGTCCTCAGCTGTTTCCAGGGACAGGGCATCCACCAGTACCTGGAATTACTTCTCATCTAAAGCCACAGCTCAACCTTGAGCAACTTCATTTAAATTCAGTGCTGGATCTTACTTCGTGGTTGACTTCAAGTTGGAACTGGACCAGGACATCCAGAGGTCCCTACCAAGTTCTGTTATGCTGCAATTGTGTGTTTTTTTCTGTTGACATTGCTGCATTTTCTCCAAAAACTTGAAAGTTCAGCAAATCTGTAGTGTCATAGACTCCTCAAGGGAAGCAAAACTCTCATCAACCCCTGATTTTCTCAAGAGTCCTCTCTCTTTCACAGTGGAGATATGAAGGATGTGATCTGCAGCAGGGCCCACTGGCACCAGGCAGAAGCAGTGAGGTGGATGAGGTAGCAGTGGGCAGAAAAGCTGGTGCTGAGGTTCATACAGGCAAATGTAGAGCTGGTTTAAATTTTGTTGTAAAACTTTTTTGATAGAAAAACTTGATGCAGCATGAAGACTTTTGAAGATTAAGACTGTGTTTTAAATGACTGGTAACAACGTTTGAGTGCTCATTTGACGTTGCTAAAACCCAGAAGTCCAGAGATGCAGGCAACCCCATATTTTTGGGGTGTTCACCATTCTCAAATAAGCATCCAAATCCTGTTTTTCTCATTAGTCTTCCTCTTATCATGTGAATATTTTACTTATTTCTTTGTCACAAAAACTTGGAACAACTTCTGTAGAGCTTGGTTCTACTTGGTTCAGAGCAATCAATAAAACCTGGACTAGCATAATTCCAAAAGTTAACCTAATCACAACTCTCCTTCTTTTTCTCCTCTCATCTGTTGAGGAGTATCTCAGATAAAAAGTTATTTTTAGTTGAAGCCTTGATTATTCTTCTTCAAAATATAGTTTTCATTTTGTGACCAATTCTGCTCCAGCCCTGACTCCACAGAAGTTCCTTAGTCATGCGCACAGGGAAAGTAATTCAAAGCAAATTCTTTGTTGAACATTCCTTGAGATCAACCAGTCTATTCTGTGGAAATGTTGAATACTTAAAACTGCAAATAAAATGAATGTCACCTGAGAGATCTAACACAGAACGCTCTATAAAAAGCTAACCTCTTGAAAAAAAAATGGGTCACAGCAAGCACAAATCAAATGGTTGTAATGGATAAGTGCTTTTTTATCTCTGTTTCCCCTCCTAGCATTTACTGTGAGGATCTTGTCACAGCTTTATTTCACAAGAGTTTTGAAAGTAAATTCATTCACACTAGTAAAACTTCTGGCATGGAGGATCAGCAGAGAAAGGGATTTGTAATTTATAAGCCTGTCCTTGGAACAAGATTCATATAGTGTGCAGAAAACTAAGGGTTATCTGCTGAATGACAGGGGAAAAGCTAGCACCTAATTCAGTAAGTGCATTGTCTTCTGCAAGCCAAGTTCTGGAAAGAACACTAAACCAACCACATAATTAAGAATATGATATATGACTATATAAAAGAGGTTGAGTTAAAGCACTGCTCAAAAAGTAATGCCTCCTATTATCTTATGTTGGCCCATGACATCAGAGGCAGATGTTGGGATGGCCGTAGAGGTTGAACCTTTCCACCAATATTGTTATATTTTGTTGCTGTGAGACAGATGGCAGCAGAGGAGCAGTCTGTCAAAATGATCTCAGGTACGGAAGTGTGCATGAAGCAAAGGGGTGGATCTGAATTCTTACACTGCTGAAAAAAATTACACCCATTGATACTCATTGGTGCTTGCTGAACATTTATGGAGAGTAAACAGCAATTGCTGGACAGTGCATTTCAGCAATGACACCATCATAACATCTGTAAAACAGCAGGCTATCTCTGCTCGTGCAGATTTTTACATCAGCATTCAGGCTCTTGTACATCACTAGCAAAAATACATAGCTAATGGTGATTACTGCAATGAAAAATCATGTCTTGTAGCTGAGAATTTTCTCTTTCATAAAGTGTTATTGTGCTCTTTGTATCTCTCATAATTTCCATGGAATTAAATAAGACGCATTACTTTCATAGAAACCTCCATAAACATTTTGGTTCTTTTGAAATTTCCTAGCTTTAATTTTAAAACTTTTCTATCTTGAGCTTGTAAATAGCTTCCTTGTTTTGTTTTGTTTTGTTTTGTTTTTTCACCTTTTATTTTTAAGGAAAAAGGCTACATTTTCATGAATTTCTCCTCCTTTTCTGTTGGTTATCACCAGAACGCATCTCTCAGATTCACCCCATAGAGCTCCTTTGCTTGTACTAACTCTGGTGGGAAGAAAGTGAGCTCTGTGTTGTTCAGCATGCAAGGATAAATATCTTTATGGCTGCTGACAGCAAAAAAAAAAAAGTGAGATGGGATCATAAGGTTATGTCTATGCTGGAGACCTAACACAGTCCAGAGCTTGGACTGGCAGCACCGACATGTGGTCACCAAGATGTTTTAACTTGGTGAGTTTTTGCTCTAAGCCTACTAGCACTGCCCCAGAATGTTGTCCTGGCATGGTTTGGGGTGCAGCAAATATCTGTTCATCTTATCCTAGATCCTTTTGTCCAGCACCTCTGCTTGTAAAAGTCTTTCTTCTTCAGATGTTGCCTGGGAAGCAAGAAGTGGCATTATTGAGTTTATGGGGAGAATTTTCCATATTCCAAGTTCTTGCTCTAAATATGAGGGCATTGTTGCAAGAGAAGCCCTTAGCTCTATGGGTTGGCAAACATTCAAGCATTCCTGGTTTAACCAGCTGCTTTCTCAGAGGGGTAAAGTGGAAGGAGCACAGTCAGTACAAAACGTTCAGGGGATGCAGACATCAAGCACCAACAGTGTTTCTGGAGCAAATAGAAACAAACAAACAAACAAGTCAAATACCTGAAGTTTTGTTAGGTTTTTAACTTAGCAAATATGTTACCCACAGGGGGTGGGAACACAAACATCAGAATAACTCAAAATCTCTTTTCTCATATCAAATTGCTATTCCAAAGAAGGGGAGAGGCAGTGCTTTCCCCCTCCAAAAGCTGTAAGGTTTATGTGTTTGTTTGTTTGTTTGCTTCTATTGTTTTGTTTGATGCATTTTGCTTTGGAACAAGTTGCACTCAATTCCTATTGAAACCAGAGTTTCTCCTCCCTGCCTCCACCTCTTCTGTCAAATAATAACACAGCTAGCTAACCAACCTGCCTGCAGCAGACACCCAGCTTGGGAAGCATCAGCTGGACCAATTAAAGTTTGGCAAAGTAATAAAGATCAGAAAAGAGGGTGCGAGCAGCCAGAGTCGCCTGACAGCTTTAAGTAGCAGCTGAGAATGATGCTTGGCATCAGGAAAAGCTGGAGCAAATGAGTCTCCCTCTAACTATCTTAAAAGTCATTAGCTGAGCCTGCTGTTGCCCTCACCTGCTTCTTCTGTTGACCTCATGGGGTTGTCTGACCTTGACATTATTTTGCATCACTATACATTGGAGCAAGATGGGAAGAGTTGATTCTGTTGATACATCTAGGTTACGTTTGTTTGTGGTACTAATTCAGCACCATTTCAAATGCATTTAGCTTGAACACCATTCTTACCCCTGTGCTTCACTTCATGCTTAGCCACATTAAATTGCATATGCTCCTCTATTACAAACAGCCTGCAAAATGGTTACGTCCTTCTGAGTCTTAACCACTTCCCTTATGTCATTATCTCCAGCAAATTCAATGATCTCCCCTGTCTGAGTCATTAGTAAAAATCATTACATGGTAGTAGCCCAAATGAAGATCCTTTTGAGATCAAATTCTTTGCCACTTCTGCAGAGCATACCTACTACCTTTGCATAAAACCAGATTAAAAAAGAAGGAAAAAAAATATAGTGATGTCTGTGTTTAGGTTCTGTCTGTACAGATGGACAATGCTGCACAAAACCCTTAGGATGGGGCCAAAGCATGATTTCCTCATCACAACATGTCGCAATTGAAGATGCTTGTTTCATCTGTGTGCTTTTATTCAGCAGTGACATACAGCTTTGGCCAAAAGTATTGATGGTGCTGAACTGATATCAAGAGTTATGGTTTGTGTTTACAGGTTATAAATCAGAGAATCCTAGAATGTCTTAGGTTGCAAGAGACCTTAAAGATCATATAGTTCCAACTCCATAAATGAGCTCAGAGGTGTTGTTTTAACTCTTTTAAATCCATGGTGAGAGATAATCTGTATCCTAAAAAGAGGCACTGCCGATCCCATTGTACTTGATGAGAAAAAGGTGTCAGTCTGGTGCCTTGCATTAAGGTGACCCAACTTTACCAAGTCTTAGTTGCATTGCCATGATGTGCAAGGTCTCTGCACTGCAGGTCAGCAACTGTGAAGTGCTGGTGCAGCTCTGGGGTGGAAGATATTGTTCTCTGAAATTATCTTCAAATAAGTACACTGCAGTGCCAGTACTGGTACCTTGGTATGCTGTTATCAAGGTCATGCTGGAGCAGGCTCTAAGCAACCTGATTGAGCTGTAGGTATCCCTGTTCATCTAGTTAGACTAGATGACCTTTAAGGTCCTCTTCAACTCAAACGATTCTATGATTCTATGATTAACCTGTATGACTGACAAAGCAGAGTGAGCTTGAGGAAGAACAATGAGAGGGTCAAGAAGTAGATATGCAGTTTTTCAAGGCAATGACAAGTAGGGCTGCATCCTAAGATAGAAAAGGTACATGGAGTGTGTGAAAACCAGAGGGAAGAAAATTGTTGTACAGGAAACCAGATTATGAATAAAAGGAAATAATGCTTCAGGCTAAATGTTAAAGATATCAGTTCATGATGATCAGGATTCAGGACAGTCTACAGGAAGAATGATAATCCCTAGTGCTGTTCAAGAAGCGTTTAGATGAGGTGCTAAGGGATTTGATTTAGTAGTTGGGTAGGGATAGTGATAGGAGGATGGTTGGACTAGATGATCTTGTAGGTCCTTTCCAACCTTATGAACCTATGAACCTATGATAGACACTCAGCACTTGCAGTATTTAAAATTATTGCTACTAAAGAGTCAGTTCCACCATGCTGTAGGAATTCTGCCCCTGACTGAAGACCATAGAATCACAGAATCATTAAGCTTGGAAGACCACTAAGATCATCTAGTCCAACCATCAACACATCATGACCAAACCATTAAATCATGTCCCTCAGTGCCACATCTGCTCTCTTCTTGAACACCTCCAGGGACAGTGCTTCCATTACCTCTGGGCAACCTATTCCAGTGCTGATCATTCTTTCTTAGAAGAATACCACCACTGAGAATAACATGGTGGTATTCTAAGCTCTGAAAGTAATTTCCAGTATGACTTTGGAAAGTCAATTCACCTCCCTGTGTCTCTAGTTCCCTTCACACCTTGTCTAAACTATATAAATGTTAAGCTCTACAGAACAGAGAGGATCTGCTTAATCTGTGTTGTGTCTAGCACAAGAAGACCTTGATTTTTGGCACTGTTAAAATTAAAACTGTATTTTTAAAGATGCTACATGGAATAGGACTGCCACAGGGAGACAGACGGCTGAGAGGAGAGATAATTTTATGAATACAACATAAAGTTTGTCCTTGGGATCCTTCTACCTGCTGTTGATAATGATCAATGATTTTCCTGTTCATCTGCCATCGAAAGCAACAGGGAAAAGTGAGTGAACATCCCAGTTGAATTATGAATGAGATGAATGTGGAGCTGGGATTGAGACGGCTTCTCTGTGTCACCACCATGTCACCCTCACCTGCCTTTAGGATCAGTCATTGCTCTCCCAGCAGCCAACCCTTCTTGCTAATTGGCTCAGTCATAGCTGTTTGCTGACTTGAATACTGAATGTGCTGACCGTAGGTCCTCTGAAGGAGCCCCTCTGGGAGAGGTGATGGAACAGGGCTGGAGGAAAGACTGCCCATCATCAGAAAGAGCAAAGGCAGCTGAAAGGCTTGGTTTGACTTCAGGGAAAGACGTGTTTGTGGAGGTTTGAAGCTTCATTATTGATCAGCACCTTAAAGGATCTGAGAAACAAAGGCTTCCTGTCCTTTAAAGCTCACCTGCAGCAAATGGTATGACTTGTTCCTTGGGCGTCTGTTTCTCAGGGAAATGTTGTGCTATGCTGCCTACTCCCACTTTGCACAGGCTTTGAAAAGCTGGGAACAACACTTCATAGCATGGAAGAAGATGCATTTCAAAAGGAGAAAGATGTCTCTCTACAGACCCTTTCTCTCCCTGAATTGAGAGGGAGGGCCAGGGCTGGTCTGAGAGTGAGAGATCATTTCTGTCTAATCAACTCCACTGAGCCTCAGTCACAGAAATCCTCCACAGTGGTGAAGACTTCTTTCACTCCCTATGGGTCAGTCACTTGGCCAACTTGCATTTAGTTTCTTCAGTTATAACTCATTACTCTCTTTTACAATGCTTATTTGGCTTAGAAGTAAGATTGTCTTTGAAAATGCTGCAGCAAAAACAGGCCAATTAGAATTTATCTGTTACAGTGTGGGCTTCTGGAAGTCAAATAGCCATCCTCCAGACAGGAGGCGGTGCTGGAGACCCCCAAATCATGACCATTCTTCTGAAAGAGCAAGAAGAGGCGTGATGAGATTTTAGCTAGGAGGTGACAATGCCATCAAGGTAATCTGCACCAAAATCAAGGAGCAGGGCAGGGGCAGAAGTTGGCATCAGGCACCATGCTTGGGAAGGGCTTTGGGAAAGGAGGGAGCAATGCTAAATCATGTTCAGGTGACAATAAGAAAGAAGGGACTATCAGAAGGCAGACTCTTTAGCAGGATCTGTTGCGATAGGACAAGGGGAAATGGTTTTAAACTAAGAGAGGGGAGATTTGGATTGGGTATGAGGAAGAAATTCTTTATAGTAAGGGTGGTGAGACACTGGCACAGGTTGCCCAAAGATGGGCTGAATGCTTCATCCCTGGTGACATTCAAGGTCAAGTTGGAGCAGACTCTGAGCACTGGAAGTCAAATAGCCATCGTCCAGACAGGAGGCGGTGCTGGAGACCCCCAAATCATGACCATTCTTCTGAAAGAGCAAGAAGAGGCGTGATGAGGTAGGTGCCTCTGTTGATTGCAGGGGGGTTGGACTAGATGACCTTTAAAGGTCTCTTCCAACTCAAACAATAATTATCAATAATTAAAAACTCAAACAATAATAATCAATAATTCTATGACTGATCAGGGATAGAGACTAGACTGGCTGCTGAATATCAATCTGGTGGGGTCTGGTTTGGGTTTAGCTGTGAAGAAATTACTATCTGCCTTCAGAAGGACTCATCTCCCTGCAATTTCTCACTATATCATCTAAGAGCCAACCAAACAGCCAGTGTGGTATGAGACAGCTCCTGCTCAAGAAAGCTTTCAGTACAGTTGTTTCTCTGCTATGCATCATAGCTAATAACAGCTTGGCAGAAATAAAATTCACAACCTTTCTACCCCAGAAGCTCTGCTGTTTGAGTTATAGGAAGTCTTGTTCACTGATTGCTGTGTAGTCTCTGATAGAGCCGTAATCTTATGCTGTTTGGTTTCCATCTCCTAGTGGGGTTTTAGTGTATATATATATTTTAGAAATGGTTTGTTACAGAGCTGTGGTCATTTCCTACTTAGAAGCCATTGATAATTTTTCATAATTCACCATACCTATGCTGAGTCTCTCTCCAAGATGTCTGTCTGGTAAAAGAGAGGATTTTTCTCCATAACAACCCCTTCTTCCCTTCTGTCACTGATCCTGGTGTTTCTCTCAATGGATTTAATAAAAATGCTCTTCAGGCTTTTTATCAGCTGCAAAAAATGAGCCTGCTTGTCTTGCTGTGTCTCTGCAAACTTTCCAGTTGATTTCATGACACTGCAACTGATTCTGTTCTAATGCTCAGTGATGTTGGAAGTGTGGCTTTGTATTCATGGCATGCAGAGAGAAAATGAAATGGAGAAAAAGTTCCCATGTAGATCCTCATAATTGCACTGAGGACACACAAATAAATTACAAGCTATGCATTGTGACAAGCTGGCTGGAGCAGATGGAAACCCCACTGGCTTCTGCTGGACTGAGCTGAAACTGCTCCAAAGTGCACTGTGTGCCCTGTGCCAATGACTTCTGATGGATTTTTTTCTTTAACCCAGATAATAGGTCTATAATTCTGTGCTTGAGCTCCAGATCAAGAGAACATCAAGGGCAAGGTGCTGGCTTGCTGGTTGCTTCTCTAAACTGACCATGTTCCAGAATTTGCCCCTGTAATAATCATGTTTCTCAACAGTCATGTACTCTGATTTGGCAAATTTTAGAAGGGGAGTTGGAGCCAATTCTCTTCTGGACATTGTTCATTGTCTTGCAGAGATACCTCTTGGGTGGGCAGAGGTTGTCAGCTGCATGACCATGAGTAGCCTTGGCCATTTTGGTGAACTGACTGCTTGAAGAGAGATTGATTGATGTACTTCTTTACTTTCACCTTCATCCCTACAAGATTTCAGCCTCTGCTATTTTCCTGTAACTCCTCAGTTAAACTGGTTGTGCTGCAGTTCAAGCTCTACCACCCAGTATGTTGACTGTGCCATAATGTGTCAGACAAGATGATGATGCTTGGGGTCCACCAGGAGCCTGCAGGCCAGCAATACAAATCTGGTAGTCATTGTGTTTGGATCAGCAGGAAGGGAAGGACTCAAGGCCTTGAGAAATAATAGTGAGTGTATCAGTCTTGCTTGCTAGTAGGCTGGTTGCCAGGGAAGGAGTATGAAACACCCACTGAACAGCAGGGTACACCAAAACAGGGAATGGGAGTGCTGATGGAATAAGTATCTCAAATCTTGGTCAAGAGCCAAATCCATTTCCTCTTACCAGGTCTACAGTCCCGTGCAGCTCCGGCTGTGGCAGTGACACACAGTCATGACCACTGAATCCTCTCTGCTAATGACAGCCGCTCTGCAGCGTGTCTCACCCTGAGCTGAACCGAGTTAACAATCTGTTCCCAGTGAGCCAAGATGTGCCTGCTTATTTACCAGACTTTGAGCCTCTGGCAAGTTGCCTGCTCAACATGTAGATGGGAGCTGTGTTAACTCCATCATTGCCTTCAACAGTAAAAGGAGGACCAAAGAGAATCTCCATCTTTACTGGATGTGGCTGGGAACATGACCACTAAGGAAAAGGCTGAAGTTCTCAATGCCTTCTTTACATCTGTCTTTAAAAGTCAGACCACTTATCCTCAGGGTATTCCACTCTCTGACCTGGAAGCCTCAGTTGAGGAGCAGAATAAACTCACCACAATTCAGAAGGAAACAGTCAAGGACCTACTACTCCAACTGGACTGCCACGAGTCCATGGAGCCAGGTGAGATTCACCCAGGAGTGCTGAGGGAACTGGTGGAGGTGATAGCCGAGACACTTTTCATCATCTGTCAGCACTCCTGGTTGACTGGTGAGGTCCCAGAAGACTGGAGTCTTGCCAATGTGACTTCTATCTACAGAAAGGGATGTAAGGAGGATCTGGGGAACTACAGGCCTGTCAATTTGACCTCAGTGTCAGGGAAGATTATGGAGCAAATTGTCTTGAGGGAAGACAATGAGGCATGTGTGGGACAACAGGGGGATTGGGCTTAGCTAGCATGGGTTCATGAGGGGGCAGGTCCTGTTTGACCAACCTGATCTCCTCTGATCTAGTGACCTGTATGGTGCATGAGGGAAAAGGTGTTGATGTAGTCTGTCTAGACTTCAGCAATGCCTTTGACAGTGTCTCCCACAGAAGCTGGCAGCCCGTGGCTTGGTCAGAGGCACTCTTTGCTAGGTAAGGAACTGGCTGGGGGGCCAGGCCCAAAGAGTGGTGGTGAATGGAGTTAAATCCAGCTGGCGACAGGTCACAAGTGGTATTCTGCAGGGGTTGGTACTGGGGCCTGTCCTCTTCAATATCTTTATTGATGACCTGGTGTTGAGTGAACCCTCAGTAAGATTGCAGATGACACCAAGTTGGCTGGAAGTGTCGATCTGCCTGGGGGTAGTAAAACCCTTCAGAGGGATCTGGACAGGCTGGACCTGGCACTTGGACTTGTGGAAGCTCATCCCATTGGCCCCAGCTCATCAATACATCATATCCATATCCCTCTGTAGGGCCTTCCTATCCTCAGGCAGGCTACACATCCCCCCAACTTGGTGTCATCTGCAGACTTACTGAAGATGCATTCAGTTCCCTCATCCAGATCGTCAGTAAAAAATTAAGCAGAGCTAGCCTCAAAATTGTTCTACAGTCAGAAGTGACTCCATCCAAATAGTCTGTTGGAGACAGCCTTTGTCTTAAAGTGTTTCATGCACTGAACCTGAGTGTTGTCCTCATACAAAAGGCAACTTGTATTTTCTGGAAACTTGAGTCTAATATCAAAGCTTGAGTTTTCTGAAAGTGTTGGAGCAATGCTGAAGGCCAGAGTCTTGGGTTTCTGTTCTGTGCTGTTTGGATTGGAAGAGTAACCAGGATTTGAATTGCCTGCTCATGCTATGCTCCTGGGAAAGACACTTAGGCAAATGCTCATTGCTGACCCTTTTTCTTTTTTGCAGCAGCAGCAGTGAGTTTAACTGCTTGCAAACAGCTCTTGTCCTGCCCCTCAGTGCTAGGAGCTCAGGATTAGCAGCAGCAGGGCATTACACCACTTGCAAATAGCAGTTCCTCCCTCGGAGCTCCAGCCTGGGACAAACACTGAGTAAAATTGTAATTAATGTAGTTACACATCACTTGACTGCATGCTCTGCAACAGCGTGTTGGAAATACTGATTCCTCTTCCCAGTAGAGTGTTATTTGAAAATATTTCTTATGTACTTGTGTGTGTGTATACATGTGTTTTTATATAATATCTCTTCTGCTCATTAAGACTACGAACCAAAAGATAAAAATCTTTTGCCTTTGGCCATATGAAGGCTTTGGCACAGTCCTGAAAGATTTTGTATTTTCCTTTTGAGCTATGCAGACAATGTCTTTTGTATATCCTCTACCATTTCCCTGGTCAGAAATGAATATAGCAATTCTAACAGATAAGTAAAGCCAAAAGTGGGTTTCCTTTGATTGCTCATCCCTGAAAAATCAAAAGGAATCATGCCTGATACTCCCATTCTGTGCAAATTTTCCCTCTTTTTTTTTTTTTTTTTTGTCTGTTTCTAAGAAGTAAGTGTATTATCATGTAAAAACCACTTGAGACTCACAGCAGACCCTCCTGTAATCTGGCTGATGACTTCCCAGAGGGGTGTGGTATTTTGCATGTCTGTATTCACCAGAATCTTGCTGCCGCCCTCCTTCATTACATTGTCAAAACTGCTCTTCTCTGCCATGATCTTCTTTTTCATCTGAACACACTGAATTTGTCTTTAATCTCATTTGTGCTTTCAAGAACTGGGACTAATGCTCTTCTTAGGCTCTTAGGCTCCATCCATACAGCAAACCACTAGCTAACAGAGCGTGGATTTGCTGTATGACACACTGTTTCTGCCTATACTTATACCAAAGACAATGGCTCTCAGAATGCACCACTGCATTGTATCCATCCACAAAGGCAGATTTTAGGACATGAAATGAATAAACACCTAATTGAAACTGCAGTAGGAATTTGGATAGCAAAATAAGTTGTGATTGCTAGGACAGGTTGATACCCACACTTCTACCATCCCATCTAGTGACCTTGAGTAAGTGGTGTCCAGTTGAGGGATGACTACCTAGCAAATTGATGAGGCAACTTTTAACATTATCTGAGTGCTATTCTGAACTGACAAAGCCCACAGTGTTGAGTCCCCTCTGCCTTCATCCACAGTAGCCACGTATGTGCTAACTCCAAAAAACTGATGGCTTTTAGATCATCCTTGCACTGAGCTGCTATGCTCAGATTTATTCATACAGCTCTTAGGAACATGATTTAGTGTGCATGGCAGTGGTGGGTTAACGATTTGGCTAGATGATCTTAATGGTCTTTTTCAACCTTAAAGATTCAATGTTTTTGTGAATTTGTGATGCTGGAGATAGAATAATAGGTTTGCATCTGACCCGGAGAGGAAAAGGGTGTTGGTTATCAAGTTGGTCTGCATCCACTGTGCCCTTGGAGACTGAGCACTACCTATGGAAAGTCAATGCTGTAAAAAGAAAGGGGAATTCTTCTTATAATGGAAGCCTCCCTCCCCCTGGAAAAGTAACTGTTTCCAGTAAGTGAGAAGGAAGACTAGCCTTTGCCACCAGAGAGTATTTAGAAGTAATTGAATCACTGGATTAGCTAATGCAGCATCCATTAGGAGTCCATGCCATTCCCAGAGGACTCTGCAGCCATAAAGGAGAGCAAGGAAGCCCTGAGTATTTCATGAATGCACATAAACCTCCTGCTTCCAGGCTATAAATTGCTTCCCGGGTGACATCACGAAGGTGCTGTTGGCGCTCCTCCATTTCCCTTAGCATGAGGTCTGAGGTTCTCCAGATGGGACTGAAAGGTAAGAGAAGCCAAAGCAGTTGCTCATTCCTGTTACAGCTGATGTGGGGGTAGGGGAAATGACAGTAGAGCTCCCAACTTGGCTCTTTGCTCGAGTTGAGAAAAGCAGTTGGAGCGTACAGAAGCATTTGGGCATATCTGGGCTAGGGAGGGCTGTGCAGGGAGAAGCAGCCGGCACCAGACTTGGCCCGGGGCACGGCGCGCCTGGCAGATGGCAGGAAAGAGTGGGTGTGCAATGTGATGAAAGATTTAAACACAGAAGGCCAAGTCCTCAGCCAATGGAAATATGTCTTCCTGAGGATCCACTGACAGCTATTTCCACTCGGTGGCCGAAGCTAGTGCTAGCCATAGTGTTATTTTATCTGGTTTCTGGCACAACATCCATGGCTGGGATTTTCTGTGTTTTGAGCTGGTTCTCTTTTCTAAGGAGAGGCACCATCCTCCAGATACTACCAACTTAGTCTGTGCTTCGAATTCTAGTGAACTATAAGGAGGAATAGGCTTAGGCAATAGTGCAACGATCTGAGCACTGTAGGTAGGCCTGAAGCTTCACCTACTTCCAAATGCAACTTCTACATTCAAGGTGGGTAAAATTGCTTTCAGTAGCATTACCTTCTTGTTGAGGCCATACTTTAAAGGAAGATCAATGCAAGACCAGCTATGTGAAAGGCTTGGATCTCAGCTGCAGAGGAAATGGTTTCAAACTAAAAGAGGGGAGATTCAGATTGGATATGAGGAAAAAGTTTTTACAGTAAGAATGGCTGTCCAGAGGTGTGGTGGATGATCTCCTCCTGAAGACATTCAAGGTCAGCTTGTACAGGGCTCTGAGCACTTGTTCTAGCTGTAGGTGTCCCTGTTCATTGCAGGGGAGTTGGAATAGATGATCTTTAAGGGTCCTTTCCAACTCAAGTGATTTGAAGATTCTATGACCACATGCTGCTGCTAATCCTAATTCAATTACCAAAGCTACTCTATGCTTTCTTCCACTTCTAAGTGTTCTTGTTCAATGAGTGAAACCACAAGAAGTTTGTATCACTCAGCCTTTTCTCAAATAGAGAGATGACAAAACTTTTCTCTGTTTCCCTCTCACATGGTGACAAGTTCACACGTGCAATGATGGTTACCTTGTGTTGCTGTGGGAAGGGGAGGCCCAGTGGCAATCTAAATATACATGCACATAAGGAAACAAATGCTACCCTTGTAAATTTTGCCATCAGCAGCTGTGGTGGGACATACTATTGCTTAGCAGGAGATTGGTTTTGTAGGCAATATGTGTCTAAAGGGAGAATCATCTATTGTTTCCTGTTTAAGATTTACTGCATGACTGTTTAGACTGAATAATTTATTGTGAATGAGCCCTGAAATCTGGTGCCAGTTAAAGGTAGAAAAATGCTCCCCAGAAAATAGCCTCACCCTAATAGGAAAACATCAGCAGGCAGCAGACAGAGCAGAGGGGAGAGGCAATGGGTGGTGGCTGGTTGCACCATTGGAGACCTCAATGGTTATGTATCTTTTGTCATTACTTTATAATGATGAACTCCATCGTTAGCAGCCATTCATTACTGCTTAGCTTGTGTGATCTGATGCTGATTTGATAGGATCCAATTTAGCATTTCACTCTGGGCTCCATTCCATAGCCATTTGGGTTTGGATGTAAAAGGCAGTTTGATGCTGCCTTGATAGTGTTTTAAACTGCCGTAAAAAATGCTGGCACAGCAGTTCAATAGTCATCTAACTAGGGGCGACATTGCAGGCTTTCATGTTGAGGCAGCTGCTTTTCTTTGTCCAAAATGCAGGCACAAAGTGGGTAGGGATATCTTGTCTGGTTTTGAAACATCCACATCATGAATTACGTACAGGAAACTGTTCTTCACCACTGAGATGTGTATGTGGGCAGGGCTTCTAGCTCCAACTGAATTAAAAAAAAATCAGTTTCCTATGTTATTTTTGGGGAAAAAAGTAAGAAAATGACAAGTTCAAGACCTATCTCAAAAGTCTCTCTAGCTGTTTCCACTGCTGGGGCTGGGTGTATGGATTTTCAGTTGAGCAAACCTGCCCTAATCCCTATCATCAAACTGATTTAATTTCCCTTGTCCTCACCTCCTTTTTCTTTTTTTTTTTTTCCGATTTGTTAACTGACTTTACTGCTGCTTTTGAACCTAGTATTTCTTGAATTAAACACAGCAAAGTAGTCCTATTCCCATAAAAGTGGAAGCAAGAATAGGAAAAATTTTCCTATGTGCTCAGAGTTATCAGACATACGGATCCAAGTGTTTCTCTAGATCACCCTTTAAACCTCTGCTGGGTCACCTCAGTTCAAAAGCAGAGTCTGGAAACAATGGAGATTTCCAAATAATGAGTCCTGTCCAAGACACTCATTCAATTAGAATAATTTTTACTTATTCCAAGGACACAAGTTCATTAAGCCAATGGCACCATAATTTAAATATCCAGATTTTCTAGAATGATGTGAGTTATAACAATATGAATATATATGAACACCTAGCTGCTTAAAGGTAACTATTCACCATGTGTGCTATCTCTCTGAAGTTGTATAGACATGATGGAAAGAAAAATGAGTTTTGAATGGTTAAATCGGAATGAATAATTCTGTGACTCCTTAGTTCTTTCTAGATATTCCTCTAGCTGTCTGCATTTGGTAGTAAGCAATTGGACTGGGGGGAGAATCTCTGGGTTGGCCTAGGGCAGCCAGGTTTATTCTATATTATTCTGTGGGATTATATAAAGTACTATGGATGAGGACAAACAATTTGAGGGCTTCTCACCTCCCTTTTTGTTGTTGTAAGATGCTTCTGCTGTCTGAGACCAGACCAGAATCAGACATGCTCTGCAAAGGGTGTGAGTAGGGGTGCCATCTCCTGTCTCTTGCCAAATGCATCGTGAAGTTCTTGTGAAAGGTAAGATAGGTCTACCAGCAACATGTTCAGTAGACGTCAGATGAAGCTGCTACTTTGCTCTCTTCTTTCTTGGTAACCATAGTGAGCATCTGCTCTGTAATGAAAGGCATGACCAAGTGGTTAGAATGAAAACTAATGATAGCATCATTGTTCTGTACATTAGCAAAGCGAGTCAGCCTTAGAGCAGTAAATAAAGCAATTGCATTGAAGGAAATGGATGGCCCAAGGGAGCAAGCGCTAGAAATAAGAGACAGAAAGACCTATGAAATCATCTTATGGCCAGCACAAGATTGTTTCTGTACTTAACTGAGGCTAGCCCAGTTTCAGATAATTCTAGTGAACATGTTATTTACTAACCCTTTTGGGAGAGTACTCCATGGTGCCTGCCAAGAAATGTCATTATAATATTTATATGTTCTTTTTGTTAGCTGCTTCAAAACACATAATCTTCAGAGTTGTTCTTAATAGACTTAGCATCTCCTTGGTAATAGACTTAGCATCTCTTTGGTGTTGAGGACCTAAAATACCTGTGAAGATGCTTTGCTACCCCTAATATTTTCCTGTAATTATGTTTTGCAAGTTCCTTTGGCCTAACAATGACTAGTAAGGAAGTACCAAAGGATTTCACCTTTTGGCCACTGAATTACAAGTCAATCCAAACTAGACCAATGATCAGCTGAGGGGTATTAATATTTGACAGTTGTTGGATGTGTAACATGACTGATCTGGTTAGATGGGCCCTTGTCCAAAGCAGATTGGATCTCCTTTCAAGTGTTTCAGCAGAGAGGATCAGAAATGACAGAGGAAAAAGAAAAGTAATAGCTTCTCACAATTCATGCAGCATCTTTTCTGTCACTCAAAGGTGGGATCCTAAGTTAGTAACCTTCAAACCTTAAAGTTAGTTCTATAAAAGCAAGACGGTAGGAAAAGGTTGTTTTATTAAAATTTCTTAAAGGAATACCATTTTATTTATTAAGAAGTTCCTATCTCTGTCTTTACATATTTTTAGAAGGAGTTCAGTGAAAATACTAATCTGGGGAAAGAAAAGTTGGGAAATAAGAAAATTAGTTTCAGTGTACTACTCTGGTGCCTTGATACATTTACTCAATTTTTCTACACTTTCTAATAAGTCTTCCTGAAAAGACTTAGTGGTATATTGTTAGGAATGTATTCCAGGCAGCTATTACGCTGTGGGAAAATGAGGCTAAAGGCAGCTGAGCAGCACTCCCATCCAAAAACTTGGGGTTTGAGGCACTAATCTGTTGATTTTGGCATTGAACATGCTATTGGAAAATGGTGTTGTTTGGAAAAGAAACGAGAGTTTTTTGAAGAATTATTTGTGATGGTAGATTTGCTGCTATTCCTAAATGCCTTGGTGAAAAAGGAACGTGCTGCATAGAATGATCATATACCCAAAGGCTGCATCAAAACAAAAGGATGCAAAGGCACAGGGAGGGTTTAGAAGATGGCAACACAAGGAATTGGTATGCTGTAGGTCCCCATTACACATTGAACAAGTTATAGTATAAGATTTCCAAAGAATTTAGATTTCTAAAAGTGCTTTATCCTTGAGAACTTTCAGATTTTCAGACGACCTCCATAACCAGATGCTGATCTATCCTGAAAATGTGCTTTTGCTTGCAAAGCCTCTTTGAAAATCTATTAAGTTGCTTCCCAGATGTGTGGTATGGAGTTATGTCAACAGAATACCTAGAAAACACAGCATCACAAATTTAATACAAAGTCAACCACAAGAGAACGTGGCGGGAGAAATATAGCCCATGCAGTCCAGTAGTTTGCAGGCACAAATGGGCTACTCAAGAGACACAGGGATGTCAACTTCTAATTGACATTTTCCAAATTAATTATCTTTGCTCCCAAACACTGTCTTTTTTTTCTGACTTAATAAATGATTTGGGCACGTTCAGCTCCACACACTATAAAGTCTGCATCAAAGCTGAAAGTGGAGGCGTTGCTTGCTGTACAGATAAAATCTGTTCATTGCACAGTTGCAGGGTAAGAGAGCATTGTGCCGGGAATGGAAAGAATGTTTCTGTCCTCTTGGAGATCAAACCACAGCTGTTTTGGTGTCAGATTTGTACCTTACTGGATTGTTTCAGAGTGGTCACACCACTGGCCTAAATTGAAGAAAAGCAAAGTATTCTGAGCGGCTGTGTAAGATGGATGTGTGGCTATCACCAGTGAAGGCTGTTTTGCAAGGAATGGTGTTTGGGACTGAAATCAAACCTTTCAGAGACTGAGAGCACTGATGATTATGTGGCTCTTTATCTATCAATTTTACTGAGGGTCAGTTAAACCATTTGAGGAAGAACTTCTCCCTCATTGTCCTCATGATTTCTCTGGAAGCATAAATAGAGGTATGAGCCAAAGTAGTGCATCTGCTGCTGGAATTGGTTGAGGAGGGATTTGTCCAGCTAAATGCAGTTTTACTCCAGCCCAGGCATATGACTAGATGGTCAGAAATGGGGAAGAAAGGATTCTTTTTGTTTGTTCGGTAGGGAATTTCTGTTTAATCAGCAGTTGTTTTCAAAAGCAAACACTGGCTGCCATCAGCCAAGGTCCAGGAACGTAAATATCTGGGCCCTCTTCCAGGACATGGCTGAGCTCCAAACTGTTCATAAGGAGGGAGGAGGTGGGAAAGTGTCTCCCAATGTACTGCAGTTGGCAGTAGTGGTGTTTGCAGCAGTGCAGTGACAATATTCAGCTTGTCTGGCCCATGTCAGATGATTGGGGTTGCTTTGTAAACCTGTTCAGTTTTTCATATATGATGCAGACTCACCCACAATCTGACCACAGCATCTTGCATCCCAATGAGACAACCAAACACAAAGACTGCAGCAAGTTTTGATTGAGTCCTTATATAAATCCAGTGGAAGCTCCTGATGGCTGTTGCTTTTTTGATACAAATGGGAGTTTCCACAGGTTGGGCACTGTGGAAAATTTGACTTCCTCACGTGGATGGTTTGTCAGAAGCTGCTGGAGGTTTTTTATATAAGAATTTCACGGATCTGTTTTCTTAATTTCTGTTGGGGTTGCCATTTTTGGCTTAGCATAAATTATATGAGCATGCACTAGTCATAGAGGTTTGATATTCTGTTATTTGCTTTTCTAGATCTTTTCATAGAAAAAAAATCACGACTTCCCCCCATTGGTTATGCTCAGTGGCTGGCCTTGTCTGCTGTCTCATCCAGTACTTCTGATATTTTGCCATATGCAGATGTTGTTGCTGTTCTCTGCATTATGATAACATTTTGAGACAAGCAAAGGCCAACTGAGGTGGGAGCTGCTGGACATCTGAGTGAGAAACATCTCTACTTAGACTGCTCTGGACTATGTAAAGACTAGAAGAAGGTATAATGAAGAAATAGATTGCTTGAAATCACATGTAAGAGCCAAATGAAGCTGAGTTTTAACAGAGCCTCCAAAATGAACCTTGACTTGTGTACATGCTGCTCTGCATTTATCTCTGGAAAGTACATGATACAACTGGTGTGGAAGATCCCATATATCTAAATAGGTAACATATATTTTAGTTTGTAAAATCACAGAATCATTGAAGTAAGAAAGACCAATAAGATCTTCCAGTCCAACCACTGACCTATCACTGCCATGCCCACAAAACCATGTCCCTCACAGCCACACCTGCCCTTTTCTTGGACACCTTCGAGTACAATAACTTGATAAAATTTTACCTAATATCCAACCTGAAATCCATGCTCTGTAAAATCTCCATCACAGCCAAACTGACACAACAAAACTGCACAGACACTATAACACATAGACTATGTAGGATCAAACTAAGAGTCACTATCTACAGTGAGAAGCTTGAACACCCAGGAGTTTGCGTTTTTCCTCCCTTTATCTGTTGTATATATCATATCTTCAACAGCTGTTGCTTTAACCGTGTGTGGCTTTTTTTTTTCCTTTTTCTTTTTTTTTTAAGTGTTTTTGTTTTGTAATTCCTCTGAAAGAGTTGGAAAAATGGCAATTTTCAAGCAGTTTACAAAGGAGAAGACTTGATGTGGCAGATTCAGATTTGGATGCCATGGTAGCCATTGTCTCACGAGACCTGAAAGCAGAATTCTGAGAGATGTAGCTTGACAAGTACATTTTAAATCTCACTGTATCATTTCCCTGATAATAAACAAACCAAAATCTTTAAGAGTAACACTGATGAGAGAAGTGAGTTTAAGAAAAGAATGATTGGACTAGATGATCTCTAGAGGTCCCTATCAACCATTATGACACTGTGACATTCTGTCATAGATGGAATAAGTGTCGCAACCAATTACATTTCAGGTGACCATCAATGAATCTCTATCCTTTTCTTATTGTTTGTTTGTTTGTTTGCTTTTGTTTTTGTTTGTTTGTTTGTTTTTCTTTTGTTTAGACCATGCACTCTTCAAAGGTGAGGATGCATCTTTCTGCCTGGTGTGAACCCTGGCTTCATCCCAGCCTCACATTGAAAGAAACTCCAAATTTCCACCGTTCCTTCTCCAGCACCTTACTCTACTTCTTATGGGAAGAAATTTTGGTTTTGTAGGCCTTCAGATATTATGAATGAGGACTGAAAGATTCTTTGGCGTTAGCTGTAAGGATGCAGGACTGGGAAGTCTTTTTCTCCCAGCACGTAGAAAAGCAGATGAAGCACTGAGTGTTTTGGTCTGTCTGTTCCACTGCCTGTAAATTTCAGCACTGCTAATGGCAATGTAGTGAGCAGGAACTTGTTGGGGGAAAAAAACCACAACTTTCTGTTAGCTTACCTAAGCTCACTCAGAAAATTAGTAGCAGAGGCAGTGATGAAATTAAGGTTCAGATCTGCTCTTTCATGACATGCTCATCTTGTCTGCTCTTTGAATCTGAGTTTGTTCAGCCAGGCTGATTGCAAACAGGTGAAGAAGAAGCCAAAGAGCCAGCACAGATCATGCTAACAAGGGACCTACTGTGTAAGTTGAGAACTATTTGTGGGGCAAATGGAGGTGGGAGAAAGGGAAGGGAAGTTGCACTTGTGTATGCTGTGTTTACTCCACCCCCGTTTCTTTGCATCACAGATTTAAGGAGAGAGTAGAATCCAGGGAAAGTTGCTTTGAATTGACTGACACTTAGTTTAAAAAAAAAAAAAAAAAATCGGTCTTGTTTTTCCTTCAGATGAATATTAAAGGGTGGCATAACTGACAACCCAGCCCACTGCAACTTCGCCTCCTGTTTGGAGCTAAATTGGAATGAAATTCAGTGATTTTCTTACTGTGGGTATAAATGGGACTGTGGGCCTCTAATCACTGCCTGTGGGTTTGACTCAGCCATCCATAAACTGCAATATCCACTCATTTATTCCTTTTCATTCAATTGCCTCCAAATTGCTTCAAACAAGCTCCTTGGATGTTGGGGAAGGAGCTCTGCCTGCTCCTCATGAGAGTGGACAGGAGTGAGGAGGAGAGAAACACGATCTTGGTGTTGTCTGTCCTCTTCCTTCCTCCCTTTCTTTCCTTTGCTCTGATTGAGGACATGTCCACCAAGTGTGTAAAGCTGGCAATTACACACTGTTTGCTGCTCTGTGTCTTGTACAACCTGTTAAATAAATTGCTGGGCACATGCCAGAAGTGGCTGTAACAGCAATCCCTGGTCTTTCTTTTTTTTTTTTTTTCCCAAAGTTTACTCAAGTGTTTTGGGGTTGCAGGTTTTCTGCCTAGAAAGCCAAAGATACACAGAGAGTCATAGAACAGAATCACAGAAACATAGAAACATTTAGGTTGGAAAAGGTGCTCAGGATCCCTGAGCCTAAACATCACTGTGGCCTACAAAATCCCATGATGAATATTCATTAGGTCACCTACCACTTCCTAGCTAGTCACCTTGTAACTCTGAGACAAAGACCAAACATTTTTGGGGGATAGCTTTTACATTTTCAATCATTTTGAAGAGTAAAATGCACCAAAACACATTTTTGACCAGAGATGCTGTAGATGCTCCATCCCTGGAGACGTTTGTGGCCAGGTTGGGTGGGGTCCTGGGCAGCCTGTTCTGGTGGGTAGTAACCCTGTCTACAGCAGGGAAGTTGGAGCTCGATGATCTTTGAGGTCCCTCCCAACCCAAACCATTCTATAGTTCTATGAATTGAGTCCAAGAGTCAGGCCATGAGTCTAATTCCTCACAGTGACAAGATGGTCAGCTCACCATAAAGGAATTAGTTGGTATGGATGGATCTTGGCAGCAAAAATCTGAATTTACCCAAATGGTTTTTTTTTTTTCTGCATGTGACAAGCTGCATACTGTTGGTGTCTTCCCTAATCTCTCCTTACATCAGCCAGCACAAACTCATAGAATCATAGAGTCATTAAGGTTGGAAAAGACCACTAAGGTCATCTAGGCCAACCACCATCACCACTATGGCCACTAAGCTGCTTGGGAGAGGTGTTCAAGAAAATAAGAAACATCTTGAGATGTGTTCTGGGCTGCAGGCTGGTGCAAATTTCCTAGAAATTGGGCTCCTCCACTGAACACCTTCACTGATCCTTTCTTCTGAGACTTCACTTCACAGCAGAAGCGGGGCAGAAAAGGTCTTCATGCTCCTGCCCAATTTCTGGGCTAAACAGGGACCCACCAACAACAGGAACTGTAGCTGTGAGCAGGGAGGCTTTGCAAAGCAACCCCCTCATTTTCTCCAGCACTTGCAGGGCGCCAACAAAGTGAAGCAGCTAAAGCAGAAAATGCTGCATTGCACCAAAGGCATAGAGACAGGGAGAGAGAAAGAAATCCCACAGTCTGACAGGCAAAGGCTGTGACTGTCCCACTCCTGACAGGCTGCTGTGTGGTGTGGTGGAGGAAAGCAGAAAGCATGCATGATGCTCAGAACAAAACTGCTCCAGCACTGAGAGCATTTATTGCGGTGTATTTTGTGATGAGCCACCCCCAAAAGCTTCTGTCTCAGCTCAGGCACCTTTGGCATCTGCAGACAGAGAAGGAAACATTTCCAGCTCACTGCCTGGAAATGAAAACTGCAATGTTGGCTCAGCAAACGGAAAGGGTTGGAGAGATGATGACAGCCTGTTTTCTATAGATGGTTTTCCTGATGGTCCTTCCCGGTTCTATCTGTTTAGTTTTGCTGCGACCCTTTTGCTCTCCACAGTGAGCTGGGACACTCTCTCACTGTTCCATCCACTACTGCAAGCCTCTTTAGCTAGGGATAATAGTAACTAACCCAAAACAGTGGCTAAGATTGTCAGCTAAGGCTGCAAACCAGCCACCTCAGCTCCTTTTCCCTCAATTTCCTCAGACTGGCCTTGGTTCCACATTCACAACATCCTCATTGAAATTGGGGTGAGCTTCTGGCACAGAGGAGGAAAAAAGTAGGCTCCTTGCTACCCTAACAGCCTTGACCATGAATTCAGTTCCCAGGACTGACCATAGAAAGGCTGAAAAACCAGATGATTCTTTTTCCTGTCGTTGATCCTATGGATAGGAGGGAGGTGAGTCACTGAACAGCCTTCAGGTGATGATGATCCATCATTGTGGTATCAAGGTAAGGCACCCAGTGTAGGCTATCCAAACACAGCCCCCAGTCTTGCACACGTGCATATTATCCTTGCATGTGAAGAATAAGCAATAAAATTTACCTCAGAAATAGTTTGAATATTTCAGCATTCTCTAGCTAGGAAGTCGAGAAAGAAGAAAGATTGGAATTGGAAACAAACAGAACAACAGACATGATTTTAAGCTGTGAGAGACAACAATATCTCCAGCAGAGATAGTAAACACAAAGGAGCTGTTTGCAGCCAGCACCCGGTAACAGATCCTTGAATCAGTGAAAGCTCAGAAGGGAAGGAGGGAGGCAGGCGTGCACACATGTATCTTATTAACAGAGAAAATTAAATGCATTTTTTATCTTCTTTGCTGTCATTGTTTATCCAAAACTCAAAATCACACAACATTGGGTATGTCAGGAAAGAGAAATCAGAGCATTGATAGAAAATGGAGTGGGAGGGAAGCATGCAAAATCTGTTTGGAGGTGGCTTCCCTGGGGAGAAGCAGAGTTCAGTCCTGCGCATGTCACCAGCAGTGTGGTACTACTTCTGGATAGGTTTTGGATGTGTGGGTAACTATCAGACCTTGCTCAGCTCCCCATGGAGGGTAAGAATAGACAGAGAACTCATGACCACTGTGACTGGTATAATGATTGTTTACAGGATGTCAGGAAGCTGTATCAATTGGTTGCCTTTTGCCCTGGAGAAATGCTGGAGGAGCCCAGCCCAAAGACAGGAGAGCTGCTGGGTCTAACATGTATGGGCCTGGTGCAGGTGACCATTCTTAGTCTGTACAAACTCTTTCAAGATGTTCTCAAGTCATTCTTTGCACTTTCCTTCTTCTTTCCCTTTGGAAATGAAGGAGTTAATTCTAGCCTACTACATGTAGTGGCTAAATGGTCTTTAAGGTCCCTTCCAACCCAAACAATTCTATAATTCTATCATTTGCTCTTAAACTGTTGCAAAACCTCCACTTGAGACACAGCAGATGAACCTTGAAGAGTTTAATGCCTTATAGGTGATGCTACATAAAGAAGAATAAAATGTAGGCTAGACCATGGAGGCCACAATTCAATAGATGAGGGAATTTGAAGGACTTAATATTTAGGTATGAGTAAAAAACTTAAGAGAAAAAACACCCAGAAGGTCAAGTTGTGTGTCCTGGAGCTCCACTGCCTAACAGATATCTCTGAAAGCAGCCCTGTCAAGAGGAAGCATACAAAAAAATATCTGGATATTTTTGATAATTGGAGAGCTCCTTTCTTCTGAAAGGATCAAAGTCTGAAGATGGTATTGTTCTGCCATGCAGGGTAAGATATTTCTCAGTGCTTGCCATCTGCTTGGGCATGGAGTTCATACTGCAATCAGTAGTGGGCTTCTCTTCCAGCACACCTTATCATCATATCACAATTTCTATTCTGCATTGTTTTTAGAGGAGGATTTTCTGAGGTGCATAAATGGCTTAGGACTCCATTTTGATGAGATGAAACATTACTTCAGGTTACTTAAGGTTTTATGGTGGGATGGTACAGATAACACATTAGAGCTTATCACTCTCCTTTTCATTTCTGGTCATTGGAGAAGGACAAGCCTTTTCCTAGGGTTCAGGCTGTGTGATTTGTTCACCATGTGTATTTTAAGATAAGCTGCACTTATTCATGCTTACTTGTCTTGAGGAAGAGCCAAGTGGTCAGGATATGACTGGTGGGATGGAAACTCACCCTTAACATCTACAGACTGAAGCACAACATCAGCCAAGGAGCTGTGCCAATGGTGGCTTCAAGCTTACAAAGATGGTTAACGCAGAGATGCTTTTATCAGTGCATATTATTGGTCATGGATATTTGGCTGCAAGCTCAAGGTTCAAGCACCACTATTAGCAGAAGAGGTGGATCAGACATGCAGGTGATGGCCTTTCTCCTTCATTCAGCCCATGGAGATTTGCACTTCTGATGTTGGAAGCAGCAGGTTCAAAGCTCTCTATCAACCAGATAAGGGGCAATTAGATTTGAAAGGAAAGTGTCAGGTACCAGTATCTTCCTCACATTTTCTGCTGCTTTCCCTTATTAACATCTGTGTTGTGTTATCCATCTTCCATGAACTTCCCGGAGCTGGGATCTTGTTTGTCTATGTCAGTGCCTATGGATAGATCAGACAGAGGTGTCTAACCTTTCCAGCCTGAGGGCTGAGCACACTTTTTCATAAAGGCCACAGGGTCATCACTGATGCTGTAACTAAGCCAAGGCTCAGCCAGCTGAGCTTCAGCCCTTCTCTCCCTGAGGTCTGTGAGACCCACAGAGAAAGCTGACATCAAAAGCTGTTCCCTTGCTGCCATGTCACTGCAGGATGCCTGGCTCAGGAGGCACAAAGGCTGTCCTTTCCCCGTGTGGGGTGTAAAGGTTCAAGCCTTTTCTCTGAAACCTATGCTGTCACATCAATACTGTTAATGATGGGAGCTGAGATACTTCGCATAGCTCACTCTCAGCTTCCAAGGCAAGAGAAATCTGGAGTCATATGTGAGAAGCTTAACAGCTGCCAACATCAGCAGCACTGAACACATCCAGCAACCGTCCGTCAGCATCTGCGATCCCATACACATGGGTGGACAAAATGCTGCATGATCAGTGGGTTGCTCTGAGCATGCCCAGGAGTCAGGGGTGGGAGATTTCCAGATGCCAAGAAGTTTTCCCTTTACCTGCTGACTGCTTGGCACTTGGCTATGGTGCATCTAAAATCATGGTGCTCTGTGCTTGCTGCTGTTTACAACTGCTCAGCATGAGCTCGCCCTGTTTTTCTGCAGGAATTAGTTGCCTTGGTAGTGACTAAAGTAAACTCAAAATATTTTAAAGAAAGATGAATGCGAATATGTGATGCAGTTACCATAAACCAGCCTTTCACTGACTCCCACTCAAATACATTCATCACACATGATCTGTTTTCAGCTCCTTTTTTGTACCTCTCTCCCTACCCCTAGTTTGCTACCACCCCTTAAATCCTATGCCCACACTTTTCCACGCAGCCAGAGGACAGATGTGTTTATTTGCACGGTACCAGGCTGTGATTCCTGACTCTGCTGCTGACTTTTAGAAGCACCGGGCAAGTTGTTTGTCAGACACCCTGTATGTCAAGTCCTGCTCCTGTAAAACAAGCAGGGGATGATGCTGGGAAAATAAATATGGCTCTGGCTGGCTGTACACAAAAATAGCGGTGATGGTGGTGAAATTTAAGCACCAAGCTGTGTGCTTGCTTTGTTAAGGACTTGCAATGAATCGTGCTTGTTTCATTCAGATTCTGTGAAGCTTTGTGGGAAATCATCCTGGGGCTATCGTCATCCATCCTGGCCTTTAGAAAGGCATCGAGTGTATGCTGGTTTATGCCAGCTGAGGAAATACGCCCTTGTTAGAACACATTTTCTCTCTTTCACAGCTAGGACAACACAGGATATCCCCATCCTACCAGTGGAGACTGCTGTTATCTGAAAACTGTACACATCATTAGTTCAAGAGCTGTAATCACAATCATGGGTCCCCTATCGCTGTGCTTTGCAGAGGAAACCCAACTTTCATGTTTCTCTCCCAGCACCAGTGAAAGATGAAGGGAAAAGAGGTGTAGGATGTAGAAAGGATCGACTTTAGAAATGGAAAGAGCCTTGAAAGCTGAGCAAGGAGAATCAGAGATAGGCCTGTGAGGGAAGGAGGGGGATGGCTGGAGCTGCCTGCTGTCACCCCAGTGCCTCTTGACATGAGTTAGGAGGCAACTGAGCTAAAGCTTCAGATGCTGAGACTGCATGTGTCTGAGTGTGAAGGCAGCCCTCCTAACCTTGCTTCTGACCATCAGTATAAATAAGATTTTCTCTGCATTTCACCCTCCTATTCCTTTGAAAAATCTAAAGCAAAGCTCTCTGAGGGTGCTCAGGGGGACGTGGGTGCTTTCTCAGTGGGATGGGGATGGAAGAGATGCTCTCCTAAGGGCTCCTTCTGGCCTCATCAGCAGCACTGCAGGCACTGCCTGCAGCTTTTGGGGTGGAATTGCATAGTCAGGGCAGATCCCTTTTTCTTGCTGTCACCATTAATTTTTATAGCCTTTCTGGGACTGCAGTTGCTGATCTGAGAATAGAGGAATAAGGGCAAACAGGCTCGGGCTTAGATATTCCAACACAAGCTTGGTTTTTGGAGTAGGGGTGATTCTGAAAAAAGAGGAACTGAGCTCAGTTGAAAATAACCCTTAAAAAAATCTGTTTTCCACACAACCAAACCAAAGCACCCTGTTGACTCCGTTCTTGAAGATTGGACCGCTGAGGGCTAGCAATCTCCCCATGCTAGGGCCACTGCCATCACAGACACCAACACCCACCATGCCCCAAAGATTCTCTCTTACACAGGTGTTTCAGTGCCATTTTTTCCAGTGTGGTCTCCCAAGCAGCTTTCCTGAATCGTATTGTGGAGGAGAGAAGAAGCTGCTGGCCAACAAAATACCAAAAAAATAAAAGTCTGTGGCTTTTGGAAGAGAAGGTGACTGGTGCTGCTGAAAAGCTGTGCTCGTGGGACAGTCTCCTTCAGGGAACCAGACCCATCTGTGGAGCAGCCATCATTTGGGATGGTGCCATTAGAGATCATAAATAAAATGGGACACATGGACCTCTAGGGAAATAAGCCTTGGTTCCAAGCACAATGCAAGAAGACAGCCGCTTTCTTTTTATTTATAACAATGCTGTGTGCCCATCTGACCCCCACTTACACATGCATACATACACTGATGCATGTACACATTTCGGGGCAGATTTTCACCTCCAGCAATGCAAAAACATCAAGTTCAAAGCAGCAAGAACCAAACACATCTTTTTTTTCTTGGGAAATCACTGACCTCAAGCCATTTCAGAGCTTATAATGTATATGGAAAAGTATGGATCCATTCCTTTGCTCCAAAATTGGAGGTGTAGATACTATATCTAAGTCTTATTTGTGAGTAAAGGAGAATAACCTCCCTGACTTGGGTATTTCCTCTAAGCAATCCCTTTAGAAAACCCAGGATATCTGTTTTGCAGTCTACCAAGAGCTGCAGGCAGCACAAGAGCAAATTCATCTTCCATTTTATTTTTTCCCAAAGAAATGTGGACTTTGATTACTAGCGCTGCTGAAAGTCATTGCAGCAACATCACTGTCTGTCTGTCTGTCTTAATCACTTCAGTGCCATTAATTCACATCCTCTCTCTGCTCTGCTATTGTGTTGTTTTTTTCTTTCGTGTGCACCTTTAACATTTCAGTATTGATATTTCTTTTCCACTGTTAGATGGGATGATATGATAGCTGATAACTGCCACCTTAACCAAGCTTATGGTCAATAGCAATAGATCCATCAGGTTTCAGCTGTCAGTCTCTCTGATGTCTGCTCTATTTCATTTTCCATATTTTGCATCCCCAAGGAAGATTTCTTTCCTCCTGCTCTCCCTCCACAAGCCTCAATCCTAGACCAGGCAGAGTGGGCAGCATTTCTTTCTTGCATTTCACTGATGCAGCTCTGAGCTCAGCATTAAAATGTTGCCCCATGGTCTGAGCTGTCCCCTGCTTCCAATACCACATAGTTGCAATAGCTGAGGTCTAAAGTGAAATTCATATCACCCACACACTGAGCTTGTCTCTCTGTGCTCAAAGCATGCACCTCTGAGAGTCTCTCAGACTTGAACCCAAAGTAGGTTTCTATGCTTGGACAGATGAACTTCTGCCTGAGTGCCTTCTTCTGTCCCTTGACCATGAAGATAGCCAAGGGGGTTTTATTGAGCTAGAAATTGAACCTCTGTGGATGACTCCTGAATGTAGGTGGGATGCAGGTTGCTTTCAGCTGTGGGTGGCAGCTCATTTTTCTGTCTCTAAATTGTCACTGGATAATCAATGAGCTATGAACAGCTGCTTACTGCTGGTGTCTACTATAGGTATCAGACCCAGTTCTTTCCAGTTGCTGTTGGAGCCAGGGCCAGAAAGCCCTGGTTTAGACGGCAGGTCAGATATAGCACTTAAATTAGGCATTTCTACAAAGAGACTTGAATGTAACCCTGCAATTCCTTGTAAGCCTGCACTCCTACATTGGTGTTGATAACCAGTTGTCTTCCCTGCCGCTGTCAGGGCTGCTCTTGAAAGGACAGCATGAGACAGTACAGAAGGGCTAGAAAGTGAAATTGCAAAGAGCTAGGTGAAGGCTGTAAACCTGGTCAATGAAGGATAGTACAATCTCACTTGTCATCTTCCTTGGAGGATGAATACTTATCATGAATGCTCTTCTTGTGATCCCACACAGACTGCCACTGGTGCCAGTGGGTGCCTTTTTGTAGTTGTTGGCTTGTAGTGCTCATAGTGCTCAGGTCTTTGGGGGCTGCATGAACACACAGGGCCACTGAGCTTGGAATCTGCCCAAGACCACATGAAGAGTAATTTCAAGAGGCTTGGAAGGATTTGTTTGGTCAGAGCACCCACTTCAGGGACCAATGAGATACAATTTCACAGTCATCCCTTTGAAGAATAAACTTTACTTTTGGGATCTTCTTCAGAATTTGTCATTTTCTCCTCCACTTTAGTATGAATTTTGCCCTTCACTTGCTTTACTCTGGAAATGCTGTATTTCCACAAAAAAACCTCATATTTGCTTTCTGACCAGCCAAACATCTGCTTTGTTCTCTCTCTTTTTTTTGTTTTTAGTTTTTATTATTATTGTTATTCTCTTATTCCTAAAAGCAAGATCTGCTCACTCAGATTCGACTGATGTGCAGAAGTCCGAATGTTTCAATTTAAATATAATAGTGTTACCACCCAAGAAATCAGAAACATAAAAATGCTGCCACTGCCATATAAATAAATAGATAGATAAATGAACACCCTTTCCCTTCTGCTTGGGCTTGGGCTGTCTGTGAGAAAGCTGACTTAAAATAAAGTCCATGGTGTGTAACTCATCAGTGTGGGCCATCCAATTGTTGGGTGTCCAGGATGAGCAAACTTTCCATCTTTTTCTGGAAGCTCCCTGTGAGGATTGACTCAAAGCTATGGCTGATTCAGAGTCTCGTGATAAGTATTCGTGAGTGGGCAATATAAAACAGCTTAGACATCAGCATCTGAGGACCCACCCAGAACCCAGGGAGAGTTTGCATAGCCCACATGTCTCAGATTCTTGATACACTGAGAACAGTTGTTTTGAACCTTGACATTCCCCTCAGCATAGTTATGCAACTGGGGAAAAACAGCACACAGGATGGAGAAGCAGCATGTAAAGCCTGATGAAATGGTCTCAGGACACCTTACTGAGAGAGGGTTTGTGCTCAGAGCAAGGAAACCCTCTCTGGTAGTTTGATTACTTTTGTAATCAGTAAAAAAGGTTGAAGGAATTGTATTTCTTTAGCCAAGAAGGGAGAAGCCAAGTGGAGATAGTCGTCCAGGAGACAAAAGATACTTGAAAATGTGATGAGAGCAATTCTTCTTGTCTGCTGGGAGAAAAATAGGAAGAAATGAGCTTAATTTTCAGCAAAGAAGATTTAGTTTGGATGCTAGGACAGAAAAGTCACGTTCACAACAAAATGCTAAAATGATTTAGCAAGAGAGGATGTAAAAGCTCCTTAATTAGGGTGGCTTTTTTTCCAGGTAGTTTGGATAAACTTCTTTTGAGCATAATCCATGAACCAGGAGGCCTTGGTTCAACTTTGGTCCAAACTGATTCAAATACATATTGCTAATCCTGCGGATTGATGCATTCCTTGCAAAGAGATGATTATCATAGGAAATCCTGATTCCATAGCTAATTTCTGCTCTTAGCAGGAACTCTGGGGTTTTGGCTAGGAAGGTAACAGCAGCACAAGTGCATTTCCCTTTAGTGTACTTTATCATACCTGCACATGAAGACTGCAGACAGATTAGGATGAAACTCCTCAGCATAGGGCTACACTCTGATCCTATCTATGTCTCTCTACATGTTACCTCTTCTGGGTAAATGTAGGGTTAATCTTGGCACTTCTCATGACTCACTGAGGTGCTTTCCAAAGGCACTACCCATTTCTGATGGGAAAGACTGCCAGATGCAGAAACAATTTAGTCCACTTTAATGTGCTCTTAGGTGCAACCATTCACCAAAGGTTAAACTGGACTAGTACAGGAAGGACTAACTTGATAGCCAAAGGTTCTGGAGTATGCTACCAACCTCGTGGCTCTCACTTCCATAATCATGTGTATTTTTAATGACCTGGCTAGAAATGTTTCCTGCAAGGCAGTCATGGGGAATCTTCCCTATCTGAAAGGCCAGGTTAGGAAGATATTCAGTGATCAGTATCTGCTAATGCTAACCTATCATGTTACTGACAATTGTCAGGTTACTTCCTTTTAGAATGGTTGTATTTGATGTTTCTCTACAGTGTATTATAGGCTAATTAATGCTGTTAATGATAATGGTTCTACTGTAAGAAGCCTAGAGTATTACCTCTATCTATCTTCTTGTCACCTTCCTTTTATCAAACCATTAAAGGAAAGCAAGCTATCTAATGGGGCTATCAGCCCCCACCACACTAATTCACTTACATCCACATGGAAATAGAAAGCACTCTACAAATGTAGGATGGATGTTTATGCTAATTGTGGAGACTATGCATTGGTCCTCTGGCTTTCATTTCATGCTTTTCCCTTGCACTTTGAGCCACGATCCAACCCTTCTCTAAGTTGGAGGGCAATTTATCATCGGCAGTGCACATCTTCAGTTGTTCAGATTTCAATCTGTCATCTTTAATATCAGTTGGAGACACGTATATTGTACATTCTTCTAAACCACAAATCAGCAAAGCTGCTCCTTCTTCTTTCAATCTACCACGAAGCAATTATAGTGGTTGGAGACCATTTGTATTACTGGCACTGCAAAGAAGAGGGTAAGTGATATTTCATTTGGGAAAAATATATATTCAATTGAGATGTTCTTTCCAGGTCAGTCACAACCCCCAAGTGAGAAAGCAGGAAATTCTCGACATTGGCACCTTGACAAAAGGAGATGGGGTCTTTTGTGTTTCTGTGGTTGTGGAAAGAGCCACAGACACCTTTCCCAGGTGATAAAGGATCACAGCAACAGAAATCCATCAGACAGATGAAAGTAAACTAATGCTCAAAAGCAGCATAAATAGAAGTGAGAGAGGTCTGAGCACATGCTGCAGAAAGAGCCCCTTTCTGATATGTGTCTCTTCTCTTACAAAACAGTTTAATATATATATTTTTTTCTCGAATGAAAGTAGACTTTGTAAAAGGCAATGTTTAAACAGAAAGATTTTGAAGAAGATGTAGGGATAATCTTCAGGGATCAGACATTACTACAAGAAACTTTGGAGAACACAGACACGATCCAGCCATTAATCTCACCACTGCCAATTCTGAGTCGAAAATAAAGCAGTTTAGAGTTTGAAAAGCAGTGACATCTGGGTCCTTCTATGGTCCTCTGCTTTCACACCGTTGAAGGCTTACTTGTCCTAGCTTTGCTCCTTTGCAGCAAAAAAAAAAAAAAAAAGAAAAAAAAAAGAAAAAAGCACAGCGTTTGCTTTTTAACGTAGCATCCTTTCACTGAAGACACTACTAGATGTGGTGAGGCTGGCAGCAAAATCACAAATGCTGGCAGAGAGGCGTAAGTGTCTTCCACCAGTGCTCTGCAAACTGCGAGCCTGTTATTTTTTGTCATTCTTTTACACCTGGGGAGCTGTGATTCCTGTGGATTTCCTTCTGGCTGCTGCTCGAGCACGAGCCAAGTCTCATCTGTATGCTACATAGAGGACTCGCTTTATGCGACAGCAGTGAGAGACAGATGCACAACCTCAGTTCTCATCAGCTGAGGAGAGGGAGTCAGAGGCAGCAAAGTGCTGTGAGATGTGAATCAACATCATAACATAATAAAAAAAATAATTAAAGTTATTGTGAAGACAAGCAGTGCACTGAGGCACCCTCTTTGGATGTGGTTTCATTAGACATATACTGAGAATGGTTCTAGCTCATATTGTGGAAGAGCTGTGAAAGTCCTATAGCTTCCCCACAGTACTGTGCAAACTTACAGCAAAGGAAGGTGGTGCTTCTCCTGTGGCAGTGTGACTCCTCAAACTGTCTATTTAACACACCCCCTAATTTTGCTGCAGGAAAAGTAGCTGACATTTTTACCATGAGGCATCAAATCCTTAGGAAATTAATATTTTATCCCTCTCATTCAGATAGCAGCTTGTACACCATTAGAAAAAAAAAAAGGAATTTAAGAATCACTTAGATCTGATAAGTAAATCATAGAATCATCTGAGTTGCTAGGGACCCTTAAAGGTCATCTTGCCCAACTCCCTTGCCATGAACATGGACATCTACAGCGCGATCAGGTGCTCAGAGCCTGCTCCAGTCTGATCCTGAATGTCTCCAGAGTTGGGGTATCCACTATCTGTCTGTGCAAACTGTTCCAGTGCTTTTATACCCACATCATAACAAACTTTTCTATTCAATCTAAATCTCCCCTCTTTTAGTTTGAAGTCCTTTCCCTTTGTCCTATCTCAACAGAGTTGCCTGAGAGTCTATCCCCCTCTTTCTTTGAGTAAATAACAAAAAAACTCCTCTGGAGATGAACAGACCAAAGGAATTTTTGCTTCTGCTGTCTAAATACCCAACTGAAATGATGACCCTGCCTGGAGCTTCATCCAGTCCTGACACAAAGTACCAAACTATTGATTATTTTGGATGGTGAATCCCATCAGATCTCAAAGTAACGTTCCTCAAGAAGTAACAACACTCCAGTGTATCTCAGAGACAGAGAGAAAAAAACATGCTAAAACCTACAGATAGCCTAAAAAACTCGAATTGCAAGTTACACTTTTTTAAAGCTTGGCTGTGTTGGAGCATGATTCAAGCCTGGATAACACAGAACAGGACATGGCTGAGATGTGATTCTGTAAAGATGAATGCATGGGTCTGATTCAGACTTCGGTTGCTCAATCTATTACCCTGGATGTGCACAGATGTGGCTGTACTCATACCTAGCCCCATTGTTGAAGGGCTGTGATGCTGGTGTCCTATGTACACCGAGGATATGAGAAATTGGTATCATTAGTGAGCAGTTGTAAGACTATAGAAATAGAAAATATAAATCTGCACAGAACTTCCTACCCCTGAGGCTTGGAAAGTGCCAGACAAATGGTTCATCTTCCATCCAGATCTAGTTTTGGAGAGCTGTAAATCATCTTGAGTAACATTTAATCTTCATTTCAGTCAAAACACCCCAGATCAGGCCACGAGTTTTGATGCAATCTGATTGAAGTGTGCCCATGAAATGATATGAAACATAAACTCTAGGGATGGCAAAAATCATCCGAACATGCCTAGTAATCTATTTACATCTGAAAACATCCCTGGAGATAATGTTTGATTTTGTTCCACAAATGAGGAATAACGAGAAATAGAACATCGACCAATGGCTGCCATTCTAGCAAATATCATCCGTGGACTCAACATTTATTCCCATTTATGTATTTCACTGAAGTATTTGTCTTTTTTTTCCAGACCTCACAAAACTAATCACTCTATTAACTCTCTCCCTGCTTCTTTCTTGCTGACATTCTTGTTCCAGCTCTGAAATTCAACAAGTTTTTCAGACTGATGGAATAGCCTTGCCCGCAGGCTGCTGAAAACAACAGAAACCTCTGATATGGATCTCCAGCAGGCTTTGACATCTTGCTGGTAGGAAGAGAACTGGTCCCAGTACTCAACACTTGATTAATATTTATAACAGCAATGATGAAATCAAATACAAGGTGATGATTGTAGCTCCATGATGGATTATTGCTTATAACCAAACATGCTCCTAGATAATCCATAAAAACTTCTCTTTATGCCTGCCATGTTCTTGTCACCCTGTTCTCTCCTCTACCTAACAGCTTATTTGTTTTTCCTGCTGCATACTTCATACATTTTGAGATATAGATGCATTGCAAGTAGAAGACATTATTACAACATGTGCAGAAATACCAAAGCTGGCCTTCCACTGAACTTCTTGGTGCAACATCATTGTCCCACATCCTGTGAATCAGTAGAACTTGGCACTCCTTTTTCTTATCCAGTCATCCCATTTAGTCCATTAGTCCCTATGCAACTCGTTTTGTCCACTTTTAATAGCTGTGATGTAAGTTAGTACCAGTTTACTAGATTTCATCTGGACAAGTTAGAAAGCATCACAGTACCCAAGCAAGTATAAAAATACACGTGGTGTGCAACTGTCACATAGCCCTTGTTGACAATGCCATCTCACACAGAATGGGATGTCTCTTGGCCATCTCTAATAAGATGGCTATGTAGCAAGTGTCTAGCACCTTGGTGTCGTAAACTTGATGGTGTATCTAAATGCATCCCTCATATAAGCTGGAAAAGTTGATCAATATGCAGAAAAAAAAATAATTGCATATTTGTCCAGTGTTCTAAGAAAACATAGAAACGTGTTTCTGTATCAAAGATCTTGCAGTCAAATCCTTGAGGCTTCTCACACATACTCCTATAGCTTTCAGGGACTGAAGAAATGGAATGAACACATACTATAGGACAAGAAGAGAAGAAGGCATTACAGAAATTATTCAGTGAGAGTAGAGGAGGGGAAGGATTTGAGCAGAAATGGGATCATAGGAAGAACAGAGAGGTGGAAGAGTTCTCTATAGCAAATACGCAAAGTAGTGTTTTTCATGTTTTTTTATTGAAAAGTTTTTACGTTTTTTATTCAAGCATGTTTTTGCATGACACAAAATAAAAGAAGTTTATTCTATGGGCTTATTTCCTTGCCTTTGTGAACACACTAGATCTGATTCTCATTTGTACTGAAGTCTCCTCGTTCATCCTCAACAAAGGGATGTTTTTATGTGTGTTTACCTTCACTTAAGTACCCCAAAAAAGCCTTTTATATAAGAATCAAATCAATCTTGTCATTTTCTCCATTTTTAATTTCTTCTTTCACTCTCAAAAACCTCTCCAAGTTAAATCATTGAGAGGAAAAATAAAAGAACTATTTTAATAGAACTCGAAATTATTATATAAGACCACGAGAGCCAGAAAATGTGGAGTTAAACCTCCTGAAGCCCAGTGTTGTATTCTCAAGTAATGAAAGCTCCTGTGTCCCAGCATAATGATTTGGAGAAGAGGTCAAAATTACATTGGTCCAGGGAGCTTTAACTCTTCAGCCTTGAATCACAACTTGATCCTTCTGCTAATACACTTCTTGTTGCTTTCAAATGCATTTTCTCTGTTGTAAAGTGAAAAAGATCCTAATCTCTAATATTCTAAATATTTGTTATAAAGTAAATACCATTCAGTTTAATATCACACACTGTTCTAATATCATACATTAGATTTAGTGTTCCAATTTGTGAAAAAAATATCCCCAGAAACCACTTTCTGTGGGTCTTCGCCATCCACCTATAACTATGACTATGACACAAGGTTATGCAGCCATATAATGGCAAAGGAGAGAGGCTTTAATAGATGGGGCAGAAGGTCATTTTTGAACCATGTCTGGCTGTGTCCAGAAGGTAAGTTTAAAAAGGAAGAGAGACGAGTGCAGAGAGAGCATAAATTGGGAGCAGGAAGAACAGACCCATGCCTATGGGTATTTCATTCAGACGTTTGGAGTGTTTTAGAGTGATATAAAGTCCTTCCTGCCATCATCAGATGTGTATTTCTTCCTTTCTAAGCTGAACAGAGTTCAGATCAAACCTCCTCCAGACTTTCACCTCTACCATTTCTCAGGGTCTCATCAGTCTCTGGAAATCTCCAGCGATCCCTGTAGAGGCTGTTGGAAGCTGTGAATTGGTGCAGGAACAGGTGAAGTGAAACAGCCATTAAAGCTGGTTGGTTGTCAGTGCTATTGAGTCATTATGTGAAGAATGTTTGTGCAAGTCATGGATGAATTGAACTACTGGATGAACCCTTGACTTTGGAAAAAGTCAGTGGAGGTTCTGTCTGGGGTTTTAGTGAGACCAGCTCCCTCTCACACCTGTATGTACACATACATACATTAACCTTTTCCTAGATCTCAAATCTACAGCTGCTCCCAAATAGTCTGAGATGCGTCATGTCTTTGTTGTCACTGTCTTTCTCTCCATGCACAAAACACAGCAAACACTATTCCTTATCCCTTTCTGGTGTTCTTTGAGGTCTACTCCAACACCAAGCTGCTGATCTTGATTTCAGGATGGCTCTAAAGGGTTCAAATGGCGGATCTCATTGAGCAGAGCTCCCAAGGATCCCCCACTTCATGATGTTTCCTCTTAGCACCAGCAATTTATCACCTGTAACTAGGTCCGTGTTGATGTGCATCTCATTGCAAATGTGAATACAATGTGTAAGCAGCAGTTTCCCACTGAGACTACTAAACTGATGACTCCATACCATCGATGGCATCACAGTGTTTTTTGGCACCTTATAGTGCACAGCTGCAGTGGTTGGTGTGGTGAGCTGTTTGTGACCCTCATGTTTTAGATTCTGAACTGACATGGGGAATGTATAGCATGTCCTTTATACTACAGGAGGGGAGGTGTAGAACACAGTGCATGGTCAGGAGCTGGAGGTAATGAAGGCCTCACATCTTCCTGATGAAGGCTGAAGGGAACAGTGACATTGATGAAGACAGTGCTGACTGTAATGAGTCCTCCCAGTGGTGGACCTGTTAAATAACCCTACACAAGGGTGAAGTTTTCTGGTTTTCATTTTAATGGAAAGGATTTCATGGGTTCAAATCAGTGATATTTGTTTTGGGGGAGGCGTTCTAGGAGCAGCACTAATGCTAGCTGACCAGAGATAAAGGAATTTCAAATGGTGTTGGCCAGGGACATCAGAAAGGAACAGTGACAACCTGTAGCTTTTCTTGGGCACAGAATAAAACAGCGTTGTAAAAATGCTAAGGGCAGAAGGACATGGGGTCAGGATCAGAATGTAAGCAGACTGCTACTTCACAAATAAATTCCCCCCCCTTTTTTTTTTTTTCCATCTGGACCCATAAAGCTGGTGTGATTTGTTGATATAAGCTGGTTTACATCTCTTCAGCACAAAAGATCCCAGAATGGATGATACATACATACAGTCTTAGGAGTTACTGAAAGCTTTTTGATCTACCAATATCTGTGAAATCAGAATTAACCTATCTGGGCTGTTCACTTAAATCCTATGACCAATCCAATGTGGCACCGTAATAGTCGTATTGACCTTTGGCCAAGCACAATCTTACATGCTGCTTCTGCATCCCACCGTGACACTTGTTGACTGGCCCCATGATGTGAAAATGTCCATGTGCCTGCCTCTCTCCCCTGCAAGAAAAGAACTTGAATTACAGTATTGAGGAGGCAATGATCTTCATGAATTAATCCACCAACACATCACACAAACTTAGCCATGTCCATAAAATTGGATTTCCTGATAGCTGGGGGGATTTGCACTGAGCTCAGCCCTGACTCAGGTATTACAGGCATTCAGCTGTGCAAACAGCAGAGATGACAGCACGCAGCTGCCTGCAGAAAAAGCTCAAGGAAGCCGTATGTACTGTGTTCATTCAGCACTGCTTGCTGACACCGGTCGGCCTTACAGCAAGGGAAAGGGCCACAGGGCAAAAGAACAGCCAGAAATGTGTTGGAGGGAAGCTTGCATCTCTCTGACTTGTTTTGACGCACAAAACAACACTAGCAGAGTTAATGCTCCTCCATTCTTTGAAATATTAAAAAATAACCCAAGAAGGTTTTGCTCAGCTGTTTGTTTGCTTTCCTACCTTGTTTTTACCATGGAAATAGTAAAAACATGGAGGGCCAGGAGTGTCAGGACAACAGGGGGTCTCAGTTGTGCTCTGGAGGGTTCATGCCCTTCATCAGAGAGGTTAGTAGGTCTGTAACAAAGTTCCTTCTTTGAATTTTCAAGCTGAAGTGTAGTAAAAAATGAAACAAAAGCCGACTGGAATATGAATTAAAATTCTTGTCCCCTTCTCAGTTATTCACCGTCTATCTCTTTTGACATCTTGGCCTTTCTAGCCATAGATTTGTCATTTAGTTTTTATTTTATTATTTTATTTTATTTTAATTTAATTTAATTTAATTTTTTATTACTTTATTTTATTTTAATTTAATTTTTAATTTTTATTTTTCAGTAGTGAAAGTACTTCCCAAAAAACAGTGTTTCTATAGCACTATCCATCTTCCCAGCACTTCGCAGCCATGAACAAATCAAATTCCTAAATAATGCCATGAGGTGGGGAAGCTGCCTATGTTTTGTATGGATGGGCCAATGAAGGCAGAAGGGGACGTGGCGGAGTTAATCTCCCCTAACCCTATGGGTAGGCTTCAGCCAGCTATGATATTTGTGAGAACTGATGCCTGAGGTTCCATGACAACCTATAAGATCGTAGAATAAGAGAATCATTAGCACTGGAAAAGATCATCTAGTCCAACTGTCCTCCTACCACCAATATTGCCCACTAAACCATGTCTCTAAGTACTCTATCTACCTTCTCCTGACTTTTTTCTAGGCTGAAAAAACCCAGCCTTCTCAGCCTCCCTCACAGGAGAGATGTTCCAGCCATTTGATCATCTTCTGTGGGCAAACGCCAGGAGTTGTTGTTGATGATCATTGTGTGTCCCTTCAAACTCAGGATATTCTGTGATTCTGTTCTATTCTCTCCTAAATGCCTCAAATCTAGACAGATTTAGGGGAGGTGAATCCAGTTCCAAGGAGGTTATCCAGGACTATTGTTGGAGGCAATCCAAGAGCATGTGCATTGCAAACGTGATTTGATAGTTTCTCTCTTCTTTCCTTGCAAACCTTGCTCAGCTTGCAGAGAAATGAGTTACTAATAATGCAATAAAACTATTTTGAAGAAGAGATGTCTGAGAGTGGATGTGGGAGACGTCTGCAAAAGCTGAAGTGCTACTGAGGAATGAAGAGGCAAAGCTTGTTCGCTAACTCTTCTGCTACAAGAAGCTCTGGAAGGCAGACAGCACTTTGCAGAAAGCAAGCTGAAAACAAACATGAGGACATCCTTCAGACAGAGATTTGTTGTTTAGGCAGCTGGTTTCTCACATCAGACATTTGCACAGGTTCAAAAAGCCACTGGACAAATTCTTGACAGAAAAACAAAATTCAAAGGCCTCGTAAATATAGGAGTGCACTTCTCATGATTCTGTAGTGTGACTGCCAAACAGAACATTCCAGAGTTTAAGACAGTGATAGGCAACACCTCCATCTACCCTTCCATCCAACTGCAGAACCATGACACAGTTTTGGTTGAAAAGACCATTTAAAGATCATCTAGTTCCAACCCCCTGCTCTGAGCAGGGACGTCATACATGGACTTCATCCATCCATACACTTATCCATGCATCCACCTGTGCATCCAGGAATTCAGGTGCTTCCTGATGCCACATGAAGCTGGTGACCCCGTTTTCAGATCTCCCATTGAGAGGCCACAATGGCACCAAGGGGTCATCGCTGAGCTTCCTGCCTCTAGCACAAGGACTCTTTGCAGTAGATGATCTGCTGTCTATCACAGGGAGAAAGGATTGGTTTACACATTAATCCTGTAAGGATGGTTAACCTCCCTGTAAGGCTGTGGGCAAGTGTGTCTGAGGGAAGACTGCAAAAAAAAAACCAACAAAACACTTCCCAAAATGCACCTGCTATGCAACAAAATAAAGCTGCAACAGCCTGGCAGCTTCTGCAGCTACTAAACCTGTGTGTTATTTGAGTTTAATAGCAGAGGCTGAGCCAGATACCAAACCCCAGTGAATGGCTTTGGGCTCAGTTCCATCCATGAACTCCATGAGTATGGTGATCTGCCGGTGAGCTGAGCCCTCAGCCATGACTGTGTTGGCTGGAGAGACCTGTTGTGAGAGGAGGGTTTGGGAAGCACCTCTGCAACCCTGCTGCAGACTGAGCACCCCTTAAAACGCCTCACTGGTGCAGAAGCAGGCATACCTGAGGATTTCTCTCTTTTGCTATTGCAGGCTGTCCATTAACAAACACAAGTCAGCAGTATGCTCTGATCTCTATGGCATGGGTTTACCGGACACCATCGCACCCTGGCAAATTTCAACCAAACTTTGTCTTTATTTCTTACTGCACAGTTTTATGCAGGGTCAAGCACAGATTTGCCAGATGGATTAAGGCTGCATCTACTGTGCATCAAGATCTTTGTTAGTGTCCCTTCTTTGCACTCCCCAGTCATGATGCTGGCAGCCCTTGAGCTCCAGTTACTGCATGTTGCTGTCACATCCCTGCAAAGCTGCAAAGAGACACAAAAGCTCAGCCTGGCCCCTGGGCATGTATGTTTGTGCTGCTGTCGATTCTCTCCTCTTGTCTTTGTAGCCCCTTGCAAGAGGGCAGCCTGCATTGTGTGACCTAGATGGGAATAGAGAGAGGAAGAAGACCTGATTATTTTTTTTCTGTGATTTTTTTTTTTTTAGAACTTCTAAAAAGCCAGTTCATTAGGTAATTACTCCTTTTCCTGGTAATTCCTCTGTAGGTTCCCTTTGTTTTTTCCTTGTCTGGGAATCAGAGAGAAGCAGAGGAACATAACCCTCCAAGGAGATGAAAGTGTGCCTTTTGTCCTCCATTTCCAAGTAGCATAAATTCCAGAGCTGTTCATATTTTTTGAGCTCACATCACCTGTTGGACCAGCACTCTTCTGCAAGGAGCAGACACTGGCCAGGACAGGAGGAGGAAGTAGGAGGGGCTGCTGGGAGAAGCTTCTCACCTCCCATCTCCTCAGCCCCATGGCATCTCTGGTGGCACAATGACCTCTCTTCTTCCTGAGCTGTGAAGGACACATCAGGAGCATTCTGACTACAATATTCCATCCCTGAGCAGCACTGAAAATGGAGTTGCAGAATGTGCTCTCAGCAATGCCCACCTCCAGCTACTTCAGGATGCAATGTGAAAGACCCCAGCTGTCACCTGACTAGAGAGCTAAAGCACTCTATGACATAAATAATAATAATAGCAGTGTTACTTCTGTGTGATGCGTGCCCTTTGGTATCTGATTAATGCTTACCCAGGACATACAGCCCAGAGAAGCTGCATGTGAGGTTATGCACCCCTTCTTGTTCTTGTGGAGCTTACAATCCACTCTGGCATCACTCTTGTGGTTACCATGATACTGTTATTGTTGTCTGCTTCTTTCCTCTCTGTCCCCATTGACTTTAGGCAGATTAGAGCAGAAAGATGATGGATGGCTGGATTAGATGCTGCACACCTCCTTCAGTTTTCTAAAGCAATATTTTTCCATCCTCTTTAGATGCACAAAACGGAGAATAACAGGGAACTGCTGTTGCAGGGCAGTGACTCTGGTTTACATGTACGTGCAGCATGAGTCCTTTCATGGAATTTATAAGAAAAAAGTAAGCTGACAAATACAATCAATTACAGCAAGCCAGCTGCAAGGTGAAATGGAATAACCATGCGCTTCACCATTCAAGGTTCAGTGAAGGTTCCAGGCAGGAAAAAAAAAAAAGTGAAAAGATTGCTGTTGGCCTTTAAGGAGGGCTACTTCCTCTCTGCTCAAAAGCTGAATCCCACATAACCCAATTTCACATCTGGCTTTTAAAATGTTATTGGATCTTTGTGGAATTGATAGAAGTTGGAACTCCTGGGCCCCCCCCAGGAGTTAGGGGGTTGATGTTGTGAACAAGCCATATCTCCAGTCTGTATTTAAGGGGTTGGAATAACATAGCTGAGGTCTTCAGCAAAACTTGCAATTAAAACTCCCTGGGTTTTGATCTATTATCATGGTGTGATATTGAGTCACTGAATTTCAAAAAGAATTCTGGATTTCAACCTGGAAATCATTAGGAACAGCTATTTTTCTTTATGTTTCCAGTGACTGGAATAGTCTACATTGACACCATGCAGGATGACCCCTCTGTCTATGAGGTCTCACCACTGTCTTGGTACAGTGACTCGACTGACCTACTCCATTGTCTTCCTCTTGCTTCTCCAGTCACCACTGGCCATGGAATGCCCTTGGAGGACTTAATATTGTGTGGATATATCCTAACTTGATGTTGTTAACCATGTCCATAAACAGCATTCAGGGATCCTTTTCCCCATATCACTGAGACAGCTACCTCTGGAGAAATGCTACTTCCAGGGCAAGACCAGGGTGATATTTCTTATAAAGTGAGCTGGAAGATCATATATACAGTGTAAATCATTGAAGATTATATTTAAGACGGTGTGAAATACAAAGTGATGATTAGCATCCTTGCATGTGCATAGAACCACGGAATCATGGAATCATTAAGTTTGGAAAAGATTTCTTGACTGCTTAGTCCAACCATCAATCCATAGTATTGCCACAGAAGAAGTAAGAGAATCTGGTGGCACGTCAGAGTCATTTCATGCTACTTTCCTCACATTCAGTGCAGGATATGAGCTGGTGCTCATGGCCCGTTTAAAGTCAGGTCCTAATAACATCCTGGACATAGGGCACAAGGGAGTCCAGAGTGAGTTAGAGTACCTATTAATTGCTTATTTTATTGCTGAGGCTAATGAGCTCTAGGTAAAGCCTTTTAATTACATACCATCTCAGGATGCTGATTTAGTGGTATATGGACCCTCTCCTCTCATCAGCCTTACTACCTTTGTTGATGAAGGCTCAAAGCACTCAGGTCAGCACCATCAGTTTTACCAACCCTTTCTCTCTATCTAAATCCAAAAAATCACAAGCAAACAAAAAGATCAATCTGACACATCACAGACAGGTTGGGTACTTGTTAGAATGGCAAGTCTAACAAGGAGAGAAGAGATGATGACCTTTTCTGTCTGTTGTAGCAGAAGGATTTTGGTGAGAAGCACTTTTATTTGGAAATCCTACATAGATTCCAACTCAAACAATTCTACAAGTTCCTTTAAAAATACAGGCCCAGGTTTTCCAGGGAGGGAGATGTATTAGCAAGATTTGGCACATCTTAAATAGTAATCATTATTATTAGTTTAACAATAGTAATTACTGTAATTACAAGGAGGGCAAGTCACTGCAGGAGTTACAGATGAGGAGGGTGCCATATAGATGTATTGCTGGGTTTTCCCTTACTCTCTGTAGTCTAAAGGCAGCTGCATTGCTTGCACAGCAGGAGGAAGATGCTGCAGATGCACACACACACACACACATTTCTTCTGTACGTGTGTGTCAAGATCAGAGTGTCAGGTAGAAAATGCTGCCAGAGCCTGGTAGGCAAGAATTGACAAGGGAATCCAGTGTTATCTGGAACTGCTCTCTCCAGAGATGCTGAAAGTCTTTGATAGGTTCACTCCAGGGGAAATAACTTCGGAGGATAAGAGGCATTGATGTGCACCGAGCAAAAGGCAATGCGTGTGCATGCTGGGGCGGCAGTGGGGTTTGAGCTGACGTGCATTCTTTTCTTTTTTCTTTCTTCCTTTTCTCCCTTTCCCCATTTTTCCTTTTTCTTTTTAAATTCTTTTTAAAACAGCCCCAGGTCTCCCAGTGATGGGGGATGTTAAAAGGAATGGAGAGGAGCCAGTGCCCCCATGGCGTGCAAGCAGGGGAAGCGAGGAGCAGGAGAGGGAGGGAGAGAGGAGGAATGTCAATAGGCAAATCCAAAAAGCAAACCTGGGGAATGACTGTGTGTCTGGTGTGTGTGTGTGTACATGCTGGTGGAGCCTCTGGTGGAATAAGGGAAATACATAAATTTCCCCATGTTTGGGAAGGAAGATGGAGCTTTCATCAGGAAAATCTGCAGCAATATTCTGATCCTTTTGTAATTCTGCTGTGTATACTCGCATCCCTGGGAGTCCAGTGCTGCTCATCACACAGCACAGTCCACATCACTCTGTGAGGGTTTTCAGCCTCTTTTATGCTGCTGCAAAACCTAAACCTAAGTGAGCGCAGCCCTCTGCCATACTACAACCCCAGTGTCAGGTCCCAGACTCTGCATTAAGAGCCAGCTCTGTGGTATGTCATGGGTCAGATAAATCAGCTATGGTAGGGGCTCATTCTGGCTTGAGGTTGGTGGAAAATGCACTGCCAACACACAGTTCTACCCCTGATGCATTTATTCTGCTCCCCCATGGGAGCTGCTTAGGGAAGCTGGCAGTTGTTTGTTGCTTATTTTGAGTGGGACTTTTCTCAGCTAACTGCAGCTTGCTGAGAGGTAGGCGGTTATGTCTGAGCTGCTTTATCACCCTGACTTTTCTTTACGGTTGGGGGAGAGGGATGGTTCCTCCTAGAGCACAATTCATCTCTCCCAGCTGGGCTGAATTGCACCCAGGAAGTTCTTCTTTCTCTCCATCAACTATAAAAGGCGTCTAGACAACTCTCTCAGATTTAGGCATCCGAGCTGACGACACATAAAATTAGACAGATGAAACTTGGCCAGGCATTATTCTCCTTTTCATGCCACAGTTTTTTTCATCCTGCTCTGCCTTTTTCCCCTCCTGTTTGGCAGAAGGGTCTGGAGAAAACGGTGCCATTGGGATGCAAACATAACATCTCTAACAGGGAAATGACGAAAGCTTGGGACAGGGAGGTGGGCTAGTGCAGTGTGATCCCAAAATGCTGTCAGACATCCAAAGTGACTCCAGGAAACAGCTGCAAATGTTTCCTTCTCCTGTTCACTAGCACCCACAGAATCTTGAACCCACAAGTGGACAAACAAATAAAATGGAGAAAACAGGGCAACATTTGGCTATTCACAGCTCACCTTTATTTTAAAACTATATTATAGCATCATGACAAAAGCAACTCTGGTGGTAGGGCAATTTATCAGTACTTTTTCATGATCTTAAATTTAAAAAGGTTTAGAAAGTGTTGGGCAGAGGTCTCTGGTGACCAATAATGGGGCAGCTGAAGCTGGAAATATTCAACCATCCTATTTCCTCCAAAGGGTACACTGAGGTTGAATATCAGTAAAAGGTTCTTCACCAGAGGGCAGTGGGCATGGAACAGGCTCTTCAGGGCAGTGGGCACAGCCCCAAGCTGCCAGAGCTCAAGGAGCATTGTGGACAATGCTGTCAGTAATATGGTCTGATTTTTGGATGATCCTGTGTGGAGTCAGGATTTGCTCTCTGGTCTGTGAGTTTTCATCTCCAGGCTGAACAGTTCTAGCTCACTCAACCTGTCCTTGCAGGGGAGGTCTTCCATCCCTTGGATCATTTTTGTAGCCCTCTTCTAGATGTACTCCAACAGGCCCATGTCTCTCCTTGTGCTGAGAACTCCACATCTGGACACAGTACTCCAGGTGAAGTTTCACCAGCTCAGTCTAGAGGGGCAGGATCATTTCCCTCAACCTGCTGACCATTTGATGCAGCTCAGGATCTGGTTGGCTTTCTGGGCTTCAAGGGCACATTGTTGGCTCATGTCTGGCTTGCTGTTCACCAGTACCCGAAGTCCTTTTCAGCAGGGCTGTACTCCATCCTTACATCCTCCATTTGTACTGATAGCAGGGGTTGCCACTATACAGGTGCAAGTATCTTGCACTTAGATTTATTGAACTTCACCTGGGTCTACTGTTCCAACCTGTCTAGGTCTTTCTGAATGGCATTCTGTTCTTTTGGTGTGAGGAAAGCACCACATAACTTGCTGAGGATGCACTTGATCCCACTGTTGATGTCACTGATAAAGATGTTGAAGAGCACCAGTACCAGAACTGACCCTTGAGAGACACCACTTGCCACCAATTTCCACCTAGACATTGAGGCATTGACCACCACTCTCTGGGTCTCACAACCAGTTTCTTGTCCATCAAACAGTCCACACATCAAATCCATATCTTCCAGTTTGCAGAGAAAGATATTATGGGGGACCATGTCAAAGGCCTTACTGAAGCCAAGATAGATTACATTAGTGGCTCTTCCCTTGTCCATTGACACAGTTATGCCGTTGTAGAAGGGCACTAGGTTGGTCAGGCAGGACCTGCCCTTGGTGAAGCCATGCTAACAAGTTGGTAGGTCTCCAAATCATCCTTTCTACGCTTCTTAAACACGGGTACAATACTGCCTTCTTTCCAGTCACCAGGGTCTTTAGTTGACTGCCATGACTTTTCAAATATTGAGTGTCTTATCCACTCCATCAGCCAATTTTCTCAGGACTCTCATTGGGATGCATTTCACTGGAACCTTTGGACTTAAGTATATTCATTTCCTCAGGCAGATGCAAACTTAGTTTTCACTTGCAGTGGGAGGAGTAATGCTCCCCCAGTTATCACCTTCAGAAGTGAAAAGGAGTTTGTTGGGATCAACTTCCACCATATTGATTTTAGCTGTTTTCACTTCTTGAGGAGCCTGAAAAGAGGGAGCTTTTGTGAACTCCAACTGAAACAATATTTGTGTTGCACTTATTTCATCCATGGAACTTTAAAAAGTTATATTTCCTCAAGATCAGTCTTGAGAGCATATCTGAAAATATATCTGGGGCATAGCCAAAAGAAATGGGAATTGTCCCTGTAGAAGAGGACTCTGCAGATGTACAATACTGTTGTGGGCATCATAGCCAGCCTCAGGAGACTCAGTCCCAAGGCACTAAGGTACAGTAACAGCAGAAACCTGTAGTCTGAAATAATAAATAAGTAATGACTGTCAAAACTCTTTAAAAAACTACTGGGATGAGTGGACATAATAGGAGATGGCATGCCGTAGTCAGTAATGAGTCTAAACACTCTCCTTGCAGAGTCTGGAAAGAGCACAACCCAAAACAAGGTAGTCTGAGTGGTATTTTTTGGGGGTTATCAAATGTTTTTGCATAAAATCATTAACATTTTAGCTGGTGTTCTTGAATATACATCAGTGAGTTATTAGCTTTGCTAGACCACCAGCTTTGCATGGGCAAGCAGCACATGCAAAAAGTGGAAAAGAAAATGAGATAGAGGGAGACACCAATTCTCATGCAGACTATAGGGGCTTTAGATTCATCTCCATCACTTGCTCCCAAGTCTATTCATCATCCTCATCCAGAGACTGGTTAAATCAGTCCCCAGTGTTATTGGTATCTTAAACTCTAGTTGTGCCAGAGCTTTCCTATTTTTGTCAACTCCGGAAAGTAAAAGAAGGCAAATGATTATGATTATGCATTGCATTGCAGTAACTCTTAAGTCCACCAAGCAGAATTATAATCCCAACCTGCTGGGAATTGTGCCCTCCACACTCTTGCAATTCACTGTCCAAAGTCTCAAAATCTGAAATTTGATCCACAGATAGACTGCACTGGAAGACATGTCAGGGGTTTCTCTTGCAGTTGACATAGTCCAGTGTTTAACCACAAAGCTAACTCAATGCCAAGTGAATGGCTGCAGAGAACCTCTGCTTCACATCCCACCAACATTTTTCCTTCTTGAGTAAGTACAGAGACATCTTCACTGGTATTATGTAGAGAATTATGAGTATTAACAACTGGGATAAATATCCAAAAGAGCTGCCTGTCATAGTAAATTGCTGTGGATTTCAGTTTGACTTTACCTAGTGGTGTGGAGCCCTGGGGATCATAAGGAAGAATATAACAGTATGGTTTATACCATGAGTGTCCAACCTTCTGTCTTGTCTGGGCCACACTGAGTGAAGAGGTGTTGTCTTTGGTTGCGTATAAAACGTACAGTATAGTTAATATATATAAGTAACAAAGCTTTTCTTTTTTTTTTAAGGTATATTTTATTATTAAATAAAAAACTGAGAGCAGCAAAAACATAAAACTAATGGGAAATTTGACCTTGTTTTTATGAAACTAAAACATCAATATCTTGCTTAATGTTTTGTTTGGTTGCAATTCTTAGTGAGATCTCAAGGTATTCGTCAGAGATTTTTGATTAAATATGACTTCTCCTGTGCTTCAACCTTGGCAATAACTGTTCAAAAATGCATGTACTGCCAAAAAGTGGCGATATGAATAAATAGTGATTGTGAAGCGAGGGCTACTTTCCTCTGTTAAGATAGGTCTCATAAAATCTATTAACGAGACAAGACCAAATTTTTCTGAGTTGAATGTTTCATTATAACTCTATATATTCCATCTGAAAATTTGCGGGTAATATATTTATGTTGACTAAAAATGGAGTAACAAATACACAAAAAAATTAATGATTTTTTTTAGAAAGCTTGAAACCTACTTTCAAATTCCTTTATCAAGACAGAGAGAATGGCTGCATATTTTTTTACTGTTCCTAGGACTGTAGCATCAAAATGCATAAAATTATTTGCCATATCTTGAGTTTGCCATAATTTAAGTTTCATTTAAAATGCTGTTATGCTTTGAAACATTGCACAGGTATGTCAATTTTCACCTTGAAGACACAGGTTCAGCTCATGCAAATGAGTGGTTAGATCCACCAAACATGCAAAATCTGTGAGTAATTTTTAATCTTCATATTCTGGCACAAATTTTCCTTTTGATTCCAGCAAGGACTTCATTTTATTTCACAAATCATAAGGTATTTTTATCATTTTGCCCCAACTTAGCCATCTTCTTTCAAAAAAATGAATGATGTCCCACAGTCAGCATCCAGGTTTCTAAGGAACTCTTGAAATTGGTGATGATTTAATCCCTTGGACTTTATGAAATTCACAGCTTTGATAACAATTTGAAAGATATATCAATTTTTAAAACTTTTGCAAATAATTTTTCTAGATGTATGATGCAGCAGATGATGCATCAAATGTGAACTGCTGACAGCAATTGCATTGTCTTCTATTAATTTTAGGTCCCCTTTTTTTTACCAGGTAGCATCTACAACCACTCTAGATATGTTGACAAAACTTAAAGGAAATTGCTTTAGTGTATTTATTTACTGCTTCAAACAAATCATGAGATTTAGTAGTGTCTTTCAATGGTACCATTTATTCAGTGACATTCTGTTCATTATCAATATCTGTAATGAAAGCAGCAAGTTGAGCTGTAGCATCAGTACTTCCATCTAACGCCAAAAAAAAAGAAAATAATTGAAGTTTACTCTTTACTCTCTTAATTTCTTTTAATAGATTTTCCTGTTTCTTCAGTTCTCCTGGCTACTGTCTGGTGAGACAAAATGATTTTAGCAAAATCCATTGTTTTATGAGGACACATTTTTCCATACATTGCTTCATAAAGTCGCCATCAGTAAATACTTCTGCCTTTCTTTTTTTTGTGATCAGACGTGCTACCAAGTAACTAATTTTTATAACAAAGTCCATTTAATTTCTTTTTAAGATTATGTTAAGGTGATGGACTTTTTTTTCAGTTCCACAATTTTGTCTTTGCAAAGCAATCTTTGATATGCATCAAATCTGCCAGCATGTTTCTGCATATAATGTCTCTTCAAATCGTAATCTTTGAAAGCTGACAAGATTTCCTTGCAAATTAAACACAGTGCCGTATTATTTGTCTTGACAAGAAAGTACTCATCTGCCCATTTTTGAACACTCTGCCTTCATTCATGAATTTTCTTCCTTTTTTTTTTTTTTGTTGTTTGTGTTCTGTTTTCTTTTGAGACACTGTTAGGCAAGTTGAATTATTACTATCAGCAACCACTGTATTTTACTCAATATATGGCACAAGTGCGTGTCAAGTGTAATGCACACAGGTTTTAGTGCAACTGAGTTGATGCTATGGATGCAAGAGGAAGAGTTAACACTGCACTCTGTTCTCCTTGAGTCCCAGGGCCTCTAAGTCCTCTAAGTCACTCTGTTATTCACGAGGCTTCCGGATGGCAGAAACCTTATCACAAGGATCTGTTAATTTGGCCAATCTGTCAGCAGCATCTCTCAGGGGATGGCAGTCTGCTGGTGTCAGAACGATGGAGCTCCCAGGAAGGAGATAAGGAGCATTTGCTGGATGGACAAGTGGTGTTACCAGCCCTGTGTTGTGCTTAGATGTGTCCCAGTTTCTTCTGTGTGGCCAAATTGCTTGGATGGGAGATTTCTGCAGCAGAATATCAGGAGTTCAGAGCTGTGGGGTCACAGGTAATGCAGCCCTTCTAGCAAATTACCTACAGCCTTATAATGTTCAGAGAAATTATCTGAAATTGGGTGAAGCATTATTGGCTCAAGAGCCAGCTTGGAAGTTACGTTCCTGACCTGGGAGATGTCTTCCAGATTTAGAAAAAAACAGAAATAGAAGTATATAAAAACTTTTGCCTTGCCTTTGGAAAACTTTCAAAACCACAAATATGTTTCTGGATTGGCTTCTTAAAACAGTGTGGGTTGAGTTATGTGAAACATTTCCTTCCAGCTATCATGGAAGGAAGCAGACTGGAGCTGGAAATACCTCTCCCAATATCACCCAGAAGAGCTATAGCTTCTGATGTCTTCCAGTGCCCAGGAATATCAGAGGTCATTTATTCAGGAGGGCATATTTCCTCTCTGGACATGAGAAATCAGTCTATTTGATGGAAAGCTTTTAGCCTGGTATCCATTGCCTTGCGGAAGATGTGGGATCTGATGCGACAAATAGTTGGACTGCAGTTATTCACAAGCAAATGAGTCCTGATGAGGGATCTCACTGATCTTACATGGTGTGTAGATGAACATGCTGTCTCCTTCCCTCCCTTGATGGAATTAGCTCCACGAAATACTTCGCAGTCCATTTCTTGTGGTCTGCATATATACGTTTTATTACATAAACACGCATTTAATGTCCCCTTTGATATTATTTTCTGCCCACATTTAAAACTCTGCATCATACTATGGCAGCAATTGGATAAAAAATAATTGAAACCTTTAAGATCAGCTTTTCTTTCAAAGGGGGAAAAAAAAATCATAGCTGGAATGTGTCTTTTTTGGATTACACAGACCCTGGGATGCCTCCACCACTGGTGTGTTTTAATGCCATAACAAAATTACAATGCATTGAGGTTTTCCAATGAAATGTAATATTGCATTTCTGACCACACAGGGCCATGGAGACCCTGTGACACCTGACTTTCTGGCTTCAGCTCAAAGCAGAGCTTACATCCACAGGCTGTTTTCGTACATCAATTATGCTCCTGCATTTTCCCTAGCATTGCAATTGGATCTGGGACTCTCTCTGATTTTCATCTTAGCCAAGAGTAGCAGTTATATCCCCTTGCTGCTCTTGATTTGACATGCAAAAGGAAGCTTCACGCTGAGGCTGGATGGACTGAGGACTGTGTACTGACACCAAGTAAATTTCAGCTACATTAAGTGATTCCTTTTCCCTTAAAAAAAAATATATATATGTGTATGTGTGTGTGTGTGTGTATATATATATATATATACACACACACACACTATAATATACAGTAGATACAATAGTATATGGTGTAATACAGTAGATCATCTGTCTGATCTCAGGCAAGTTTGCATGAGATTTACCATATTTGTGTCTGAATTTCCTATAATTGTGATTAAAGATGGGCTATGAGAAATAATTGTCTAGGTTCACTGAATCACCAAGTAATAGAATGGCAAATAAAAAAGGGACCTTGTAGATCACTGAGCTCGAACCTCCCATCCTTGTGCTGGTGATACCCACCAGATCAGGCTGCCCAAGGCCCCATCCAATCTAGCTTTGAGGTCACTCTTAGATGTCCACATTCCCAAATATTGTTTTGAAATGACTGATTCTCCTCTGCCTATGGGCAAGCTCACCTGTGCTGATGTGTATTCATACTGGACAAAGTATCTCCTTTTTTTGACAGGTTTAATTTCACGTGCAAGCACCTTCTTTAGTTTCCCCCTGTAAAATGGTAAAAGAGCATTGCAAAACAACAGACATTGAGCTTGATGTCAGTTTACATCTTTATTTAGCCAAAGCATGAGACCCTACAGAAATCCTGCTAGTAACACAGGAACCACTTCTCCAGGTCCACCCTTTGGGCTGCACTTCCAAAGGGATGTCCCTGTTGACGTGCATCTCTAGGACTCCTACCAGCTCTTTGTTCACTGCCTGAGCATCAGTGAAGATTTTCCTGGTGTCCAGCTGTGTCCAAAATTACCCCATCAGCAACATAAGAGAACTTTTCCCCACTGCTTGCTCCCAGCACTGTGGTTTGGTTTAATTACAGATGCCTCTGCTTCTTCTGAGCATGGATCGTAATTAGAAGTAAGTGGCAAAGAAAGGAAACGTAAGAGTTGCTGTGAGCTGCTGTTTGAGAAATATAGCTTGGAATAAAAGAAATTGGGGTCATCACCTGACTACACTTCTTTAATGCTGGTTGTTGATTAGCTTGTGTTTACATGTGCTTCTGCTCCCATGGGAAGTTTTCAGCTCCTCATCAGTGACAGGAGGTGACAAATGCGAAGCAGTGGGCATCTTCTGATATATTTATTGATCCGTAGGTTTTAATTGCCTGGAGGAACATCATGACTCTCAGTAATGGGAGCATGTGTAGAACATGCTCACAAAGTTTTAAAATCTATGGGGGAAACTGAGGCACAGCCAGGGGGAAGGGATAATAAGAGCAGAGCCTGTGTTAAGTCTGCTTCAGATTATCGCATGTTATCCCCAGAATGATGGAGAGTTGGTTCTTATTTCCTTGTGTGACCACGGGATGATAATATTGTCTCACCAAAGCATGCAAAGTGGACAATACAGAATCGTGTCCTGCCACATTTTTTTAGAATTTTCTCATGGACTTGCTGCTTCCTGAACATATCTTCTGCTGCATTGTGTGAGACACGAGGACATGTCTAAGCTCCCTTGGTTAGTTGCTTTAAAAGAGCATGGCTGCAGAACGATTTGTGAGTCCAAGCAGGATTTCTTTTCTTTATTCACTTGCATGGACCACAAGAAAAGTGAAACTCCTTCTCTCTGAGGTACGGCATTGCTTTAATCACATGCTCTGGTTGCATCCTGCTAAATCAAAACCATCTGTGAGGTTACCCTGCTTGAAAGCAAGGCGAGATCTCTTGTGGAGATCCTTGCCAAGGATAGTGGGGATGCAAGAAGTTTGTGGGGGCTTGAGGACAAGTTAGGATGAGTGGACAACAAGGTAATTAAACAACTGTTTGAATGTTGAATCTGGGCTTAGAGGACAATGGCTAGGGGTTTATACCCTTCCTTATAAGCTGGTGAAAATCAGAATGACAGGAATCCATCCTGTTTGGTGCCTTTATCAATGAAAAACAGTTGAACGATAGCGTTTTGTAGCTGAGAATTTCTGCTATCACATACTATTGTGCACTTTGTATCCACTGTAATTCCCATGGAAATAAATAGGAGACATTACTTTTGAAGCAGTCTATGTGTTTCAAGTGATGTGACCAATGACATGACAGGTCACCTGTGGCAGAACTGAACCCACTTCTCCAAGTCTTGGATCAACAAATGTCCAGTGAGTTCTACTGAAGTCAACAACCCTACAATCCTCCAGGGAGGTGGGAGTCTGTCCGAGAAGAACAGCTTGCAAGAGGAGGGCCTAGATGAGCAATAGAGAATGAGCCAAGCTAACAAAGAATTAATTGCTACTAGCAAAAATAAATAAATTAATTAATTAATTAAAGCCTGTTGATTCCTGTAGCTGAGATTTGTATACTGCCACAGGCACAAGATAAGAATCATTGTTGCATACAGACATGCAGGATGCTGTGTGGGTTTCTATCTATGCAATAGTCATAAGTTTAAAAAATTTATTGATTTTATAATTAAGGAACTCTGCAATACATAAAGTTAAAAGCCATGCAAACATACACAGAGACCACATAAAGATAAGCAAACATTTAGATTTAACACAGCATAAGTGCAATAATCACCCATAAATGCAGTAATCACCAACTGTTTAATATAGATCAGTAACAAACAAAAGAATAGATGGAATGGAAATTATTATTTGTACTAGAGGAGCGTCAGGGGCCACAGCCAGAATCACTTCTCTGTTATGCCAAGCAGCACCCACATACATAATGAGAGGCAGCCCTTGATGAAAAGAGCTCTCAAATGAAGACCAGATTTGAGAAGGAGCAGGAGGGGAGTTAGAGATGCTTGCAAGGCCATCAGCCTGTCAGGGCAGAGGTGAGTCCTCTAATCCATCTCTACCACATAGTATAGAAACGAAATTAAACTGGCAGATGGCTTTAATTCAAGCATGTAATAAAATTGTCTGATAAAACAAACAAACAAACAAACAAGAAACATAATTTTAACCCAAGCGACCATAGAGGTCCGGAAGTCCACAGGCTGAAAACAGACAGAGACTGTGGGTGATCTGGGTTGAATCACACAACCATAGATATATCAGTGTGCACCTCTCCATCTCTCCTTAAGTGATTTTCTGCTCTTTATAAATCATGAAATGCCCACTGAGAAGGAACAGTGAACATGGTGTCCCAGCAAGAAGCCCACGTGGTCATTTTTCTCCTGTTACTACAGTCACGGGGTAGGATTCATCTCATTTAACCAATGTTTTTAACCATACATATAAAAATAAATAAATAAATAAATAAATGTAGATATGTATATATATAAAAATGCTTTTTTAAAACTGGGGGCTAGGGAGGATCAACCTTGTAGCTGAATGGCCCAAACCCAAATCCTTTCTCTTCCCAGAACCAGTAGAAATTAAGAGAGAACTCTGCCACCTACCAGGGCTGCAGGAGGAGTGAAGAGTGGGATGGACTCGTCTTTGGCCACTATATACTTCATTTGACTTCGTGGTGCATTTTCTCTGCTAGACACTGTTGCTTCTTTAGTAAAATCTGATGAGCCTTTCGTGTTTCCTCAAGCTCACCGAAAATAAAGTCAGTTAATTTATCATCCTAAATTGCAGTATTTTATTTCTCCTGCTGCCCATACTCTCTCTGCTCTTGAGAAGTCTGGGATCCTAGGGCATGAAGGATACCTGGTGTAGGGAACCTGCTTTGGCAGGGGGGTTGGACTCAATGATCTCTTGAGTTCCCTTCCAACCTCTATGATTCTATGATTCTATATAGTTCTTTGTTGTCCAATTCCCGCAACCATAGACAGATTTTTCAGAAATAAAGACAGGTCCTGTAACTTTTTAGTTAAATGTTAAAAGCCCTTGATTAAAGAGCCATAAACCAATGAGTAGCCTTTAAATTTCTATAATGTCTTATGTCCTGGCATGTACCATTTGTGTTCACCTCATTTGGCTGAAACGGTGAAAGATGTACGTCCAGAGCTGCCAGTCTTCTGTAAGGGAAAGGGTAATGGGGAGAGGATGAAGGCAACCCTTAAATCTCAGGCTAATAAAAATGTAGTGGCAGTACATCCCCTGGGGAGTAGGGCTTGTTTCCAGGAGGAAATTGTATTTCTTTTGCTGTCCTGGTACAGTCAATGTAGAACAAGGGAAGCTGTAGACAGATTAAAATATATTTTTAGCTATGTGGCTTCATCCTATGACTCCTGTGGTGTGTGAAGGCAGGGTTGTGGTACTTGCAGGACTGGAAATGTTGTCCACATTCCTGTGTGGTCCAGACCTGCTTCCCTAGAGAAGATCCTCAGCAAATTCACTGCACTATGCTCTGTGCCAATGCAGAAGTGAACAACTTTCAGTAACTAAAAAGAGGCTATAAGAAAGAAGGAACAAACCCTTTTGCATGGTCTATTGTGATAGGACAAGGGGAAATTGTTTCAAACAAAAAGAGGAGAGATTTAGATTGGATATAAGGAAAAAGGGGGTTTTTTTTGTTTGTTTTGTTTTATTTTTTGTTGTTGTTTTTTTGTTTTTTTATTTTAATAAGGGTAGTGAGGCCCTTTAACAGATTACCAAGAGAGGTGATGGATACCCTGGCCAAGACATTCAAAGTCAGGCAGGATGGGCTCTGAGCAAAGAAAAAAATCATAGAATCATTTAGGTTGGAAGAGACCGCTAAGATGATCTAAACCTGATCTAGATCTAGGTGTCACTGTTAATTGCAGGGGAGTTGTAAAAGATGACTTTTCAGTGTCCCTTCCAACTCAAACATGTTCCAACTCAAAAATTCCATGATTCCTGTGCCAAAGTACACCCAGTCCCAGCAAGGACAGCCAACCCAGAGTGGAAGCAGAGCAGGGATGCAGAGCCAGGATAGGTCTACATTCATGGAAGAACACACCTGAAAACCCCCTTGTCTGTGTCTCCTTCAAGTGCCTAAGTGATGCTCCTTAACCTTTCCAGATGATTTAGCTTGCCATGAGTCTACGCAGGTGGTCCTGTGTAGAGCTAGGAGTTGAGCCTGATGATCTTCATGGACCCCTTCCAATTTGGGATATTCTGTGAATCTGTGATCTTTATGAGTCTCTTCCAACTCAAGATAGTCTATGATTATATGATTCTGATGTCTTATGCTGCAGACCAGAGATGGACGAACTCTCATAGGTCCTCTCTGGTCATGAAGACACACTCAGGATATGATCCTGTAATGTGTATACTGCAAATCTAAACTCTGAATGGTTAGGTGGTCAAGGACATGCCAGGAAAATGCAAATATAGCTGCTCTGGAAAACCCCAAAAGGATCTTGGCTGGTCCACCAGAGTGTGCAATGGTGCTCTTTGTACTGGTGTAGTGGATGAAGAAGGGCTCACCTCTTTCAGCGATCCTCTGCTGCAGGTGAATTTTATACAATGCCTCAAATGAAGCAAGGAATTTAATTATTTGGAAATTATGTGAAGGAAGGGAGGGTCAAACCCAGTGGATAATTTATTCATTACTAATATTTCCAGCGGCTGTAATTGAGGAGCTCTTCTAATTGTCCAAGCCAATCCAAAAAACAGCTTTTCTAATAATGATTTTGAAAGTAACTGTCATTCAGCTGTACAAACCTCTATCAAAGCTGGCTTTTGACTGGCTGATGGTATCACCCATTGCCTTGACTTTATTTTAGCTTATTAAAATTGATCCTAAATAAACCTGATATGCCCCAAATTATTTCCCTTAAATTAATTTGAATGCAATTTGTTCTCTGCTAGATATGCTGCCATGTTGAATCTCGCAGTGCAAACACAAGTTTGTTGGGTCACTCTAATTAATTTGATTTTGTATCTCAGCCCTCCTACCCGTCACCAGCACTAAATGGAATTATTTAGAAATAACAGAGATAATGCTGGCAAAATAATACACCGTGACAGGACCAAGGTATTCTTCTTTAGGAGAAAAAATAAATACAAAACACGTTGAGGTGGTTTAGTTTTTATTAAATGCTTCTGCTTTGCCTCGGCATTTATCTTTCTGAGACAGCTTCAGATCAGACAAGCTGCATCACTCCATTAACATTATCTCTCCATACATTGGAGTGGGGCTCCCCAGATAATAAAGGGTTACAACATACGTGGCCAGCTTACACCTCCAGCAGCTTTTATTTCTTCAGTGGGGATTTGCACAAAAGGTGTTAGGAGGCAAAGAGGGAGGGGGAGGGATGCTGCTGCCAAGTTGCTTGGAGTCAAATGGCTTCAAAGAGATGGAGCAGAACTATTTAATTCAAAGGCTTTAACGTAGTCATCAGTACTGGGAGTTGTACAAAATGACCTGGGTTTATAGAGATAATGTTGGGTCATTTTATTCAAAGGTCCCAACTGAAGCACTGAGCAACTTTGCGATGCAAGATAAATCCTGCATAGGAAAGCTTTGTATGGATGGAAATGGGAATGAAGTAGCTGCTGCAGATTATAGGAGACATGGAAGGACTTTGGGATGCAAAAACACTAAGATCTTCAAGTCCAGACACCAACTCATGCCTGTTACTTCGCTAGTGCAACATCCTCTCTTCTCTTGAAAACCTTCTGTATGGCAACTGTTGAATCATGGCCTGAACCACTGATTGTTCACCTGAGGTGAGCACTGAGTCAGTCACAAAAGCACACGTGAAGGCAATTCACCTGTGTGACCAGAAGGGGTGGAGTCTGGCTCCACCTCTCCCAGATCCCATTTACGTGCCAACAACCACTAGAGAAGGCTCTCTTGTTGGAGATCCCTCCTGTGTGGAGTTCCAGGTGAGCCTCAACTTTCAGTGTCAGGGGAGCTCTTCCTAGCTTATTGGATGCCTTTATACCATCTGGATAATCCATCCAAAAATATACTGTCCATCTTCATTATATTGTGTAGGAAATATTCATTCAGGGTATTCACCCTACACCTTCATTTTTGCTGTACTTTAAGGGGGGCCATCTTCCAGGAAAGTTGCATGGAGGCAAACCTGAAAGGTATTTTCTTCCTGCTGATGTCCGTGGAGCCTCATTAGCTGGCAAGAACTAGCTGCCAGTGAGCAGAGAGGCTGAGATCTCAGCACGACTCAGACTGGAAATTACCGCTGGTGATGGGAACCTCCAGAGAAGTAACATGGAAAATATGAAGCTGTTCCTCTACAGAGGTGAAACCTCTTGTGAGATGGCCCTGAGCATCCTCAGTGCCTATGGCTGAAGGCTGAATCTCAGTCTTCACAGTCCATTATCCTGAGCTGCTCGGCAAGTTTTTATACACTCAGGAATGGCAAGAAAAATAGATTTTCAATGAAAAAGTATAATTTGCACTCTTGAGATGTTATACCACTAAGTTATAGCACTGTGACGTGGTCACAGCTCTTCGAAGCTGCCTTCCAGCATGGTTTGTTTGAACCATGGATAAATTCACCTGGTGTGGGACGGCAACAAAGGCGAATTTGTATAGATCCTACTAGTAAACACAGAATGCAGATGTCCTGTTTTTACAATAGGATTTAGAATAAATGCATAGTATATATATCGATTTCTTGAAGCCTGAGGAGGGACTGTTGGAATAAGCCCTGCTTCCACTTTATGGTGAGGACATGTGAACAGTGGAACAATTTCAAGGGGTGCTTTGTGAAGGCACTAATGGCATCACTCTGTAAATGCAAGGTACTAGGGTGACCACACACCGCTGATTTAATAAGTGATAGCATTTGTTGGGGAAATGACTTTTCCTTTCCCTCTCCTTTTTCTCTTTCTCCAATCATTGTGCTCCACTCCCCCCTGTTTTTTGTCATTTCTCCTTCTGTTCTTCCTTTCTGATACCATGGTGATGAAGCTGACATGTAAGAATAGCTATTCTTCACTGGGGTTCCCACAACGTCCTAAGATGAGAATATGCTTCTCCCTCTCCCTGTCTCCCACGTTCACTAAGTGGGTAACTCTACGTGTGCTGCCAACCCTACATGCTAAAAAACATGGGATAACTTCCTTCCTTCTCCTTCCCTCCTGTTTCCATGCAATTGTATAAGAAGTCAGAGAGTTGAAAAAAAGAATCACAAAGTCTCGGCTTGCTTTGCTGCTTTGTGTCTTTGTTTGCTTGTTCATTTGTTTGTAGTTGTGGTGTTTTTTTTTTCTTTTCCTTACAGCCTTGTGTACTAAAATAACAAACCTATTGCAACCACGCTGTCCATCTGTACCCACCACTGCTTTTGAGGCAGAGATAGAGACAATCATCCTGGAAATTTTGTGAAAGTAGATGGCTGGGTAGATATTCTCTGAGCAAGGGAAAGGTCAAAGCTCCATAGGAAGGCTTTATAAATACCCCTACACCAGAAGTTATTTATATATAGTAACACCCCAGCTCAGAAATACCCTCAGTTAGCTATAAGATTCTTTCCTTTCCCTGCTCTCTGATGAGAGGCAAACTTTCTGAAATATCCTTCCATATTTATCACTACCTGTAAGGTTTGGGCAGTTCCTGGTTCTGACCTGGCTTGTGTGTTCACGGGACCCACTGGTGCATCTCCTCTCTGACCCACTGAGAACCTGGCCACCACCATCACAGAGGAACAGCATCAGAGCAGTGTATCCAACTTGGGCTCTAAAATCCCAAATTAAAGCCTTAATCCCTGGATTAGGCCCTTCCCCTCATTAGGCTGTCCTGTTTTCCTTTTGGATTTCCTCCAGTTTGAGTGCTGCATCTTCCTGGCTGGATCCTTCCACACTGTGCACCTCTAATACCAGCATCCAGTCTTCCTCTCCTTCACCAGCTGCCCTCCTTTCTTTCATCTCTCCACACATTTCTCCATCTCATCCCTCCACCTTGAACACCTTATCCTTATCTCCTGATGATGCTCTTCAGTCCTCTGGATATGAGATTGATGGCTCTTCCTACTTGCGTTGTCCCCCAAAATGAAGAATAAACAATGAGCATGAGCATGTCGAACTTTCTCTGGTTGTATCTTACTGCTATACCTGCCTGCTTTCTGGACAGTGCTTCAGTCATATAGTTGGACAATACTCCTAGCCCTACAGTCTGATTTTTGGAGCAGTCCTTGTAGGGTCAGGAGTTGAACTTCATGAACCTTTTGGGTCCCTTCCAACTTGGGATATTTTACAAATCTGTGATTCATTTTGCCTGTCTCCTGAAGCCTGAAGTAGCCCTTCTCACACATCCCCTCATTTAATTCGACAGACACAGCCTGTTTTATTTTCCCCTTATCATTATTGCCTGACTGCTCCCCTGGCTCTCATTTTGCCCTGCCTACGTCCACCTGCCCCTTTTCTGTGGCCATCCTCCTTCTGTTTTCTTTGGACAAATGACAGACTGGGTGTGACCAGTGGAGATAATGGCCAACAAATGTTTGAAGGGAGAAGTAGAAAAATTGTTCCCTGGGGAGTTCCATTGGAGGGGACAGAGGGAGAGTGAAAGGATGGATATGAGTTGTGGTATGAGACTTGGACAGGGATTAGATAGGAAGATGATGCAGATGATGCTGTCCCTCTGAGCCTATGATAAATCCCCTCTCAGAGGGTAGGAAACATGGGAACGAGCATCTTTCAAATCTTGACATCTAGTTGGAAGAAGGATGGGCTCTACCTGCACTAGAACTGGAGAGACAGAGATTTTAGAATTTTAAAATCATTAAAATTGGAAATGACCACTAAGATCATCTAGTCCAACTGCCAGCCCATCACCACCACATCCTTCAGTGCCATGTCTCCATGTTTCTTGAACACTCCAAGGATGGTGACTGCCACCTTCCTGGGCAGCCTGTGCAAATGCCTGACCACTCCTTCTGAGTAGAAATTTTTCCTAATATCCAGCCTGAAGTGAGTTGGAAGTGGGGATGAACTGTAACAGAGGGAATGAGAGGAGAGATTACAAAAATGGGTCTATATTTGGGTTGAATAACTCTAGAAAACGTCCTGAAACTCACCTGGGGTTGATGATCTAGTACTTGAACCCAGATGTTAGCAAGGTCTGGAGATATGTGAAGGAACACAGGGAATAAAGCTGAGGTAGGGGACACATAGCTCCTGCAGGACCATGGCTTGTGACAGCCAGAGTTCGTTTCCATTTACAGAAATACCCTATTAATAAATGCGTCCCCCCAAAACACACCTGCAAGCACTGATGGGGAAATGAAGGGACTGCCACAAGTCCTGCAGCAAATCAGAGGCAAAGAGAGGCTGACTCGAACTGTGCTGTTCTGCATTCACACACCACTGGTGCCTCAAATAAACCAAAGCACAAACCCCAAGACCGCAAAAACAAGCTGGAACAAAGAAAAACTGAAGAAGGGTTGGCTGAATCCCCTTAAGGTCATTGGAAATTGTTCTCAGAGAGACTTGGACTGAAGGGCAAGGCAGTAACTGGTGATCAAATAGCAAAACTTCTTTTTCTGTATTTTTTTTTCCCATTTCTGTCTCATTTTGGGTTAATATGACCCTTCCCGAAGCTGCTAAACCCCCTCAAATAGATGACAACACAGCCGGCACCCAGCCCGAAAACTGCTTTGCGAGGCATAGCTGATCCCATCCCTCCCCTCGATGCCTCGAGCGCTAACACAAAGCCCAGGGCTCAGCATCCGAACAGCTCCCAGCCAATCTTTCTACCCTCCAAAAACACGAGAGATCCATCAGCAGGGACAGCTCCGCGGAGAGACCAGTTCTTCCCAAAGCCGAAAAACGGGACGGTGGGGAAAAAGCAACCCGGGGGGAGAAGCTTTCCTCCCGCAGCCCCCCTCCCTGGGGCTCCCGCAGGGTCTCGCCCTGCTGTCGGGTTTTGCAGGACGGCCGCTGCAGATGGCGCTGCAATGTAGGATTTAGCGGAGCCGCACCACGGAGTCGCGAGAAAGAGGGAGCAGCTCCGGCTTTTAGCAACTTAAAAAGCCGGCTTGGTTTAAGAAACTTGTAAAATGGCGGGGAAAAAAAGGAGAAAAAAAAAAAAAGAAAAAAGAAAAAAGAAAGAAGTCAAAAACAATCCGCAAAGCAAAACAGCAAAACTACAGCAACAGCTTTCTTACAGCCTCCCTTCGTTTCTTTGTTTTTGGTTTTTGGTTTTGGCTCTGGTAACGGAGGGGCAGTTGGGTCTTGGGAGGGATGGGGGACACAGGCAGTGCTGTGGGGCTGAGAAATGGGTGCATGTGTGGGTGTGCTGAGCTCTATGACTTGGTTGCCTGAAGACAACTTGATTTTTCCTCTACCCAGATGACACTGAGCCCTTTGGTGCTGAGCCCCGTTAGGGTTTCACCCATGATCTTTGCTGTCACCACATTCAAGGGTGAAACATCGCATGATGACAACGGGGTGAGCCCAGGCTCTCCTTGTCCTCAAGTCCTTTTTCTGCAGCTATTCACGGGTCAGGGGAGGTCATTTGGGTTTTCCAGCCATAACCCACTGCCTAGTTCACTAAAAGGCCTATAAATAAAGTCTCATTTGTCACTCCTTTATGAACCCGGGGATACACTGACTCGTGTCATTGTCTTAAGAAGCAGAAAGAATCTGTATTAATTTCTTCCTCCTTGCCAGATAGTGGGAAGTAATCTCAGCGTATCCAGATTATCCCTTTTCAGCAGAACAGCCGGGCTTTAAATGCAAGACCAAATTTCCCAGAGATTTTCATATGTTTTATTAAATGGAGCTGCAAGCCAGACTGGACATTAAATAATACCGCACCGCTCACAACAGTGGTGATCTTTAGAGGTTACTAACCTGCCATTGTATCTTTCAGATTTCTGTCTCGCTCTTCCGTTGTCATTTTGCAGCGTTATTACTCTTCAGGCTTCGCACAGCATTCATTTCTCTGAATGAAAACAAATGACTCCTCGCAAGAGGCAGGAGATAAAGAATAATAAATACATTTTATGCACCACCTTAAAAAAAAAAAAAGGGGGGGGGGGGGGCTCTGAATCTCCATCCATCCATCAGGAAATGTAAAGCAGAGCTCAGGCAGAACACACACGCACACACAGGCACGCACTGGGGAGATAAAACTTAGTTTAAAGGAAAACATGATCTTGCTTAAAAATAAATATCTCGGAGGATGCAAATAGGCAGCCCCCGGCCCCCGTGTTTGGTGGCATAAATTTAAGATAATTAAAAATACAAAGCGTGGATTAGCCTTTATTTCCTGTCAATGGTTGAGGCTGTGGGGAGGAAGGGGAATCCTGGTGCTGTACAATGTATCTCCAATAGGCACTGCCTCTGAGCATGGGAATTGCTTGGACCCCCTTCACCACCCACCCTTGGCTCCTGCAGGGAGAGTGGGGGGCAGCAGCAGGAGCACCCCCCCCCCCCCTAAGGTATCCCAATGTGAGCACAGCCGACACCCTACAAGTAGAGGTCTCCCCACTGGATCCCCTTTCCCCCAGCCTTCCCAGTCCACTCTTGTGGTGTCTGAGCTACAGAGCCCAACATCCTGCAAGCAGAGGTCTCCCAATTGGGTCCCTTTGCTCCTAACCCTCCCTGCCTGCCCTCGTGGCTTCTGGGCTCTGCAGGGAGGCAGCCCTGTTGCTGTGCTATAGCAACACCTTGAGAGCATCGCTTCCCTTGGCACCTGCTGCTCGCTCTGCTTTCCGAGAGCCCTGATATTAATTGCAGAGTGGATTCTGGGTGTTGATCTCACCGAACGGGGTCTGCTCCATGGGTCAGCAACACCAGGATGCGAAACTCCATCGGTAAGAGCTAACAGCTAGCAAAAAACACTGTTATACCTGCAGCTGCCAGCAACTGAACGAAGACCCAGAGAGGAGAGCAGCTCGCAGCCGCTCTCTAGGATTACTGCTCACCCAAGCTGAGAGATTGATCTTCCTCTCATCCTCCCTACGCCCGCTCTGATCGTTTTGTCCTAACCAGAGGAGAGCAGCAGCGCACGGGGTGGGGAGGCAAGGGAGAAGCAGATGCCCACTGAAGCCGCGATGCCGGGAAGGGTTTTTCTTGGGGGTGGAGGAGCCAGCGAGATGCGTTTGAGTGCCTGAGATTTTTATTTATTTATTTAATGGGGGGGGGGGGGGGGGGGGGGAGGGGGGCAGCGACGTTTCCCAATTAGCCCAATCAGGCTGGAGATCCTAGGTGTCAGTAGTGAGTAGGAGTGAGGGAAGGCACCGGGAGAAATCAAGGCAGCCCGAGTGCTGCCGTAGGAGAGCGGCGGCAGCGCTCGCAGCCCCATCCCCGTCCCCTGCAAACTTCGGGACGAGGCAGAGCGGCTTCAGATCCCATTTCCTCAGGGGAGAGAGCCCGTTTCGCTTTCCCCCGTCTTCCAGAGGTGGGTGGGCTCGGTGAAAGGAGGAGCGAGCGGCCACAGCGGAAAAAAAAAATAAAAAAAAAATGAAGAAGAAGAAAACCCGAAAAACATATATAATACATAGAGAAGAATAATATGAAAGGATGTTTTTTAATTATTATTATCATCCATCCCTTGTTTGGCGTTGGCTCCCTTCCACACCTCTCCAGATTTATTATTATGATTAATAATAATATATGCACATATATGTATACCTATATATGTAATTTTTTTTTTTTTTTCGGAAAGGGTGTGGGGGGGGGGGGGGGTGTGCGGCTGTTTGCAAAAGAGCCTCGGGTGTCAAAGCCCGCTTCTCAGCCACCATTGGAGAGGAGGAGGGCTGGGGAGGGAGGAAGGGCTGGCGAGACAGCCGCAGTGCGAGCCCTCCCCGGCGGGCGGACAGCGGTGCGGCGGCCGCGGAGCCGAACCGGGTATGGCCCCGTAGCGCATCCCCCGCCCGCTCTGCTCGGCTGCTCGTCCTCCCTCCCTCTCCCCCCCCTCCCTCCCCGCTGATTTAAAGGCTGGAGGAGGAGGAGGAGGAGGGAGGAGGTGATTTGGGAAAGAGAAGGAGGGTGTAAGAGCGGGCGGGAGTGAAAACTGGAGCTGTGTTTCCCCCCCCACCCCCCCCCGCTTCTCTGGGCGAGCCAGACACGGTTTACCCAGTGCAGAGAGAGGGGCTCCTCCGTGTTCCGCCTCCGTGGAGTATTTGGGATTGGAGAGAGACACACGCACACACACACACACACACAGACCATCTGCAGTGTCAATGCGGCGCCTGCTCTGAAGACTGAAGTGGGGGGAAAGGAGAGGGAAAAATAATAATATATATATTTATATATATAAATCCACCCAAAATCAAGCGAGGAGCTTTCTCAGGTAAGGAAACCCCCGCCCTGCTCGGGCAACGGGAACCGGAGGGGAGGATGCCCCGGGAGGGGCTGCAGCGGTACCTGCCCTATGCACCTGGAACGGTTGAGGGGGGGAACGGGGGTAGACCCTACCGCCTCTCCTCACCCATAGGGCCGCGAGAAGGGGGTCAGGACCGGCGGGTAGGGACCCCCCGCGAGCAGCGGGGCTGAGCCGGGGGCTGCTGGGCACGGCCCCTCCGAGCTGGGAAGGATGCTGGGGAGGGTTGGGGGGGTCGCGGCGGGGAGCCCTCGGATCCTCCATCCTCCGCACCCTCAGAGCGAAGCGAAAGCGTTGCCCGATGTTCTCCTCACCCCACCCCCCCGCCTCCACACCCGGGTCCTCGGTGGTTTTTCTCCCTTTGCACAAAGCTCAACTTTTCTCCCCGAAGGAAAGAGCTCCGGCGTCGCAGCTCCTGGCAGCGGTTTTCCTTCTCTCGGGGGGTTATTTCTCCCCCCCCACCCCCCCCTCCGTACCCCATTGCCTTCTCCGGGCTGGAGGCATTAACAAACTTTTCCCGACGAGGCTGCAGCAGAAGGCAGAGCCCTTTTCCCAGGAAAGATCGGAGCCTCCCGGGTGACCGATGGGAACAGGGGCAACCCTCGGTGGGGAACACCTCGGCGAGAAGGGGTTGACTCCCAGCATTTCCCTTCCTGTGGGGTGTTGGGGAGTTTGGCTGCCTGAATCCCGTCTGCGGAATCAGTGCTGATAAACCCTTCCCTCCCTCCGTGCATGTGTGCGTGTGCTGCAACCGAAACCTGCGTGTTGATGCTCTCCGTTTATCAGACATATGCCCCTAAATGATGTAGACAAGGAGAAGCGATCTAAACACCGAGCTGCACATGGTTTTGGTGGAAATATAATACTCCGGCAGCAGATGAGTTCCTCCCAGATAAACAAACCCACTTGCTCAGCCCCAGCAGGGCTAAGTGCTGTTTGGGTTTGGAGTGGCTGCATGCGGCTGCTCCATCCCCAGCTCAGAGGAAACCCTCCTCCTGGGGCCCCATCTGCTCCTGGCTCTGGGTAGGGACTCAACCTTTACGGCGTTGGACCAAAGGATTCACCTTCGTGGAAGTGACCAGGTGGGAAGCTCGCGGCCACGCTCCTCTCCCGGTAAACTTCCACCCCACATCTGCTCCGCTTCGCCCTCCAGCCGTGCCAGGCAGCTCGCTGGAAACACACCTGATTTTTCATGGCTTCCTTCCGACATCGGGATGCGAGGTTTTGGGGAGGGAGAGGACACTCGGGTCCAGGGGAGAGTGATGGAGGGAGGGAGGTTTGGACCGGGACTACTACCAGGGATGCTCCTATTCCAGGGGAACAATGACGGTGTGAGGGGATTTTTGAAGCCTTCCAGGGTCTTATCTTGAGCATGCATAAATATTTCAGAAGGCATAAAGCATGCTAACTTCTTTATCTGCCTTCTGCTTCACCTGGGTCTTAATTATAGGAGCCGGTTAAATCCGCGGGCGGGTGCGACTGCTGGAGCATGGGGTCTCTGTGATTTTAATTACAGCCTGTGCCTCCCGTTGCGAGATTAGGTGCTTCCTCCCCCTGGCTGAGCCACTGCCTTAAGGTTTCAGAGATGAGAGCCGTGCTTCATTGGTGCTTTAAGCGTGCGTTTGTTTGTTTGTGCGCGGGACCCTTTGCCGGAGCCAGGCTTCAAGCAGAGCAACAGATGTGTGTCTGCTTTCTGTGCGCAGCCAGGTTGCAACACGCAACCCCGTCACGAAAGTCAGGGATTTTCTTCCCTCCCCTGCCCAGACCCATCCTCCGTGGGGGTGTCTCCTTTCCTAGAGGACCACTCCGAGCCTTCTCCTTCCCATCCCTTCTTCCGTGCGTGGCGCCCAGCGATCTCAATACGATGCAAAATAAATGACAGCTGCATGATCTAAGCGTTGTTTATATCCAAGACGGGTGTTTTAGAATACAGCCTGATGATCAATCACAGTGCTGTTGGGAAGCTTTCGCTTGATGATCGTAGCTGCCTGGTAGGAGCTGAAGACTTAAATCAGTGAGCCTGAATAGCAGAGGGCTGAGAGCTAGCGTGAATCCTAAGAGAGATGCTGAACTTCTCCACTGGGCGAGGAAATATCCAAGCTTTCACCTGCCAGCCTGCCTTGCTGTGCTCGTGGTGCTAGGCAGCCCCGTGGCTGTGGCACAGCGAAGCCGGGTAGGCAGCAGTTTCAGCAGCCAGATCCCGAGGGGCACCAGGAAGACAGAGAGGAGGAGGGATGCTGGAGCCCCTTTTGTACTGCCTTTCTCCTTCTCCTGAATTGCTTTGTCTCCTGATTTCCTTCATGCAATGCAACCTGCTTCCCTTCGAGCTTAGATTGGAGCGCTCTTGAGAGCGAGGATGAAAAGCTTTGCGAGGTCGTAGGATGCTCGGGTGTGCTGAGGGTTAACGCTGTGTTGGAATTAATTTCTTATTTGGAAGGGAACTCTGAAAATCTTCCTAAAAAGCTGAGAATGATGCTGGCATTGTGAGCTCGTGTTCTACACCCTAGTGCATTGGGATCCTGCTTTGGGAGGGTGTTAGAGGTAGGGACTTTGAGTTTTGGAGCTAGTGGTGCCAAAGTTTGCAGTTTGGCATTGCGTGTAGACATTTTAAGGCAAGGTAACTTTTCTGTGATCATCTGTCTTTGGAATCTCTTGGCTCTTCTTGGTTTATTTGTCACGATATCCCTGTAAAGTGAAGTCTCACACTGCTGATGGAAACTGAAAGCCAGTGTCACCCTGCACTGCAGCAGTGGTGGGTCTCCAAAGCCTCATATCCTGCCCCTCCCCAGCTAAATGCCTTATTTGGGAGTATTTGGATTGTTTCCCATTGTAGAACCCTCAAATATCTTGGCACTTAATAAATAAATAAAAGCCCTTTCTGCTTCCCACCAGAGTTGAACAGAGGCTTCAGAGGGCTCTTTCTTACTCCTTCCGTATGGCTTGCAAGACTCTGCTAATGGACATCAGCTCCTCCAGGCGCCCAAGGCTACGAGACTTCCCGTCTGCGCTGAGTCTGGGCAGCACTGCTGACTTACTGCAGGATGTTAGTGGTGGGCGTGCTTCTCTGCATGGCTGACATCAGGCTGAGAAGCACTTTATATCCCTTAGGTTGGAGTTCTTAAGAAGCCTGCATTAAAAATAAATAAATAAATAGATAGATTTAACAAAAAGAGAGAGCCTATCAACATGAAGCAGAAATACATACACTGGGCTCCCCAGGTATTTTTCATTCATTTCTCTGCCAAAAAAAATTGGGAAACTGAGGCACGGAGAGGTACGAGGCTCTGTCTGAGCTCCATTTACTGGTGGGACTCCTCACTTACTATTGTGTAATACCGACTGAACCCGAAATAATCCTTGGGGGTGAGAGCAGTGAGTGGTCTGCTGCCCTTGAGCTCATGCTTCAGCAGCCAGAAGTAGTGCATGGTCAGAACAAGACACTTTTAAGACTGAAATTTTTGCAGTTCAAATTACAGATAGAAAATGAGAATCTCACCCTGGGAGAGCACATGGGACATGGAGCAGCTGTGCTCCCATGAACTTTGGTTTCTGTGTTTGAAATTGTGTATAAAATGATTTTAATAACCCTTGGAAATGGAGCGATCATTGCAAAATCAAGATGGGTTGTGATGCTGACAGTCTGTATGGTGGTTTTTTGGAAGTGGCATTCCTCTTTGTGGTGGTTTTTTGACTCATCCCTCTAGGACTTGCTTTGTTTTTTGTTGGTATGTGCTTTGCCCAGTTTGCTATTACTTTGCTTGGTCATATTTCATAATATGCTACAGAAGCATCCAGATAAGGGTCTCCAAGACTGTGTCCTGCATCAGCAGCATGAACCAGTGTGGTTGGCATCTGTCCTATAACTTTGAATGAATATCCTTTTCCTTGGAAACCCAATGGCTGTCTCATTTTGGATACCTCTGTTCTATAGAATCATAGAAGCATTCAAGTTGGAAAGGACCCTTAAAGGCCACCTAGTCCAACTCCTCTGTAATGAACGGGGACAGCTAGACCAGGTTGAATGGATATCCTTTGTCTTGGAAGTCCAATCTCATTTCAGACAGCTCTCACCAATGCTCCGTACTTCATTGGCATCAAGCTTGCTTTTCAGAAATGATTCACTGAGCAATGTTTCCATGGAAGGAGCCCAATCTTTGCTGAAGGTGCTCTGAACTGATTCCATCTCAAATGCTCATACCTGTAGAATGGGCCCAGTGGTTGGAACTGAAGGAGAGGCTGAAAGCTTGAGCAGGAGCATGGATTGGGCTGAAACCTCCGTCTCTACTGTGGTGTGTATCAACAAGTAGCTTTCTGCTTCTTTTGGGAGGTTGGACTAGGTGATCTTATTGATCTTTTCCAATCTTAATGAGTCTGTGATTTCTCTAGAAAAAGAGAGGTCATCTGCAAACTCTGCAACCTGCTTTAACTCCAGGCCATGCTGGCAGCGAGGGTGTTTTAAATCCCACATGCCATGAAAACAGAAATCCTGACCCTAAAAACAAGAGTCTGATTTTCTTTTACATCAGAATAAAAGAAAACCACAGCTGAGTGAGGCGGGATCTGTGCCAGTGACCCAGAAGGGAGATCTTGCGTCGCTGTCTCTCCCTGCTTTCATGCCTGACCTCCAAGTTCCCTTCCAGCTGCCTTATCTGTACATGAGTGTTCTGCTGGGGCTTCCCCAACAAGCCATTAGCTATAAATTTACAGGAGCTGACTGGCACTTGAATTTCCCTTGTCCCTCTGACAGGGTGAATGTGTGGATCTAACGCAGATAATATGTGATAGGTTTCTATTACAGACATTTGCATGATGTATACTCATACACTTCCCCTTCTTCAGGGCTTGTGCAAAGGAATGGGGGAATAAATCTCTATGCTTGGTGGACTCTCACAGCCAATGCTGCATCAAACGCATGTCAATGAATCATAGAATGGTTTGAGTTGGAATGGACCCTTACAGGTCATCTAGTTCAACTCCCCAGCACTAAAGAGGGACACCCACAGCTCGACCAGGTTTCCCTGATCCACCTGTTGGTTCTCCTTCATCATTAAACACTATATAAGGGAGGAAAGATGAGGGCAGTGGAGTTTTTTCATCTCAGTATTGTTTTCCTTTGGAATCACGAAGCGATGCTGGACTGGGAGACTGCATGTAATGCTTGTGATTTATTTACTTGTTGTTGTGTCTGAAGTGAGGAATGCGAGCTGGCCACCAGAAGCCCCTTGGTGCTCATTCACGAAGAGCTGCACTGCTGAGAGTCTCCACACTAAACTGTTTGGTGACTGAGTGTAGAGTTATAGGAATCGAAGCGATGAATTAGCAGTAAATCAAACCCTGGATGGCTCTGTACCCTACTGCAGCAAGATTTAAATTAAAAATATCTTGCTGAGATGAAGTGCTTCTAAGTCAAACACTGGAGTTGTATCAATATGGGCTGGGGCACTGAAAACGGAGCCCTTTGAATCAGGAACCATGATGAGCCCACGTATTGATCCCCAGCTGAACACGCAAATTGCCACTTTGCTTCTTCTATCAGTTCTTCCCTCATTTCCTTTCCTCTTTTTCTTCTCCTTGAAAAGAAGATGGGAATTTGGGAAAAGGCTTGTGGACTCATTACACGTGTGTGTGGCCCTGTTTGGCTTGATTAGAGCATATATGATTGTGAAATGGGATTTATTTGTTGGTGGTGTGGGTTTTTTTGGTTTTGTTTTTTTTGTGACTGGGGATTTGTCCATAATGTAGTGCTGGAAATAAAACTCATTTAGAGACTAAGGAGGTGTATCCTGTTACAATTGCCTATTGATGGAATAGCAAGTGCTCGGTGTGCAACACAGCTTTGTTTTACTTTATGGAAACTTATTCTGGGCAGTCAAAAGGAGACACTGATTCGCCAGGGGAAGACATTGATTTGGCAGAGGGAGACTTTGATTTGGCAGAGGTCTGCCCCACAATCTCCGTGCTTCGAGTCTTTTTCTCTCCACCTACCAAATATGGGCACCCTGGTCCTGTAGAAGTGACTGCCAAATGTTTTGCAGTTGTTTTGCTCAAATGCTCTTTATAAATGACTCACTTTTGGTCAACAAGATGATAAGACCAGGGAGGTTTTGGTTGAGAACTTACTTGCCAGCCTGAGATGCAGCATCATTTACACAGCCAATAGCAATAGACATCAAGGTCTGTCCCTAGTTGGTGTCCCCTTCCACTGCTGACTTTTGGGAAGAGGCTTTTGGAGGTGGCATCAGGCTGCTCTAGGCTGGAAGAGTGACAGAGAGGAGATAATCTGGGAGCACAGTTATGCTGGTGGTGGAGCTAATCAAAGGCTTTGCCACACATTTTCTTTGTTAGGTTATCTAAGAAAAAAAAAAGAAAAAAAGCAAATTAAAGTGAGTAGGTCTGCAAGTCTTCCTAGATTTAAAGAAAATGACTTTCTGAACAGTTTTGGGAAGTCTGTTATGCTCTTTCAGGTTTCAGTACACATCTTCAATCCTTGCTAAAAGCAGAGCAACACATGGAGTATTGTCAGAGATGCACGTGTGCTGAGGTGGGGTATTTGTATGGATAATTCCTCCTCTGTAAGTGTGCAAGTGCTCCAGGACATCTTTTTTGGCTGTGCACTCTCCTTTGTGGTGTCCTCCTGAATGAGTGTGGGGTTTGGAGGCAACCTGGAGGATGAGTTCTGGGTTTCCATCAGTTTTTCCACCAATTGAGACACCCGTGAGGGGCAATTGCCTCCTCACCCTGAAGAAGGCAGGATCAGCCCTGAGTCCTCCTCCTGTGCTTAGCTGCTATGGTGATGAGTTGCTATAGAAACACATAGTTAGCATTATTATTTATTATTGAAAGGTGCTTCTTTTCATCTCTTAAAGGCGTGGTGGTGCTGGGAGGAGCCCAGCCCTGGGTGCAGGGTGCTGCCCACCCTGTCCACATAGGTTGATGGGATGTCTTTCCCCACCAGCCAGGCTTTAGCAGCCCAGCAGGCTGATCTGGTTAAACAAATCCCTCTGCATGTTCCCGTCACAGGTTCCTTCCTCCGTCAGATGCATCCTTTGGAGGGGGATTTGAGTGAAGCGTTTCATTATAATGAGCTTAGTTATTTCCCAACTAGTAATCGCATGTCGCCATTTGGTGCAACCGGTTTGCATTAAGTTCTGTAATAATATGTCTATTCATCCATCACAAATACTATATTCACAGGACCTTGTAGTGATTGCCTGGTAAATACCTTCCCTTATCTCTTTGCATACGTTGCTCCCTGTTGTTTGCTGAAGTCCTCCTCTCTCTGCAAACCCATCCCTCTGCACTGGGAGGCAGGGAAGCTCCTCCAGCACTCCTGTCCTGGGTTCTTGCTCTGCCCGAGCCCCCCTTCAGCTGGGCACCTGGCCAGGCAGTGCAGGGAGATGCTGCTCCAGGGCTTTCTGCAGCTTGTGTGATGCCAAGCAGAGCAAATTGTGCTTCCCAACTATTGCTTTCCAGCTGTGAGTGGGACAAATCGTGCTTTGTGGTCTCCCTTTTCTCCAAGTACAAGGGTAGGAACAGGTATTTTCTGTAGGCTGGGTGCTGAGCAATGCTCTGTTTAACTTTTGCAGCAAGATGTCCTACAGTAAGCCCCCTTAGAGCTGTCTTTAGGCAAATACATTGGTTTGGGGAATATACAGTTAGGAGGTGCAGGAGGGATGCAGAGCTGTATTCAACAGCTACACCTCTAAGCTGGCAGCACTGCAGAGGAGGTTCTGCAAGGAAACCTTCTGTCCTTCACACCTCAGTGGCTCTGAGGATGCTGCATTTGCAGCAGAGAGGTGGCTCAGCTGGGGCCTGCAGGTGAATGGACTGGAAGACTGGAGGAATGTCCAGAGGATCTGGGAGCAGCAGGGCTGCTTTTCACCTCCATCCAGGGCAGGTGCAATGTAGCCTGGAGGTGGAGGGTAAAGTCTGTGGCCAACATGCCCAACTAATTCCCCTCCCCCCAAAAAGGTGAAAAGAAAAAAAAAAAAAAAGATAAAATATATAACACAGGTTTTCTAGATGTTGCTTACTGGGCTGTTGGTTGCTGCTGAAGGTGCTTCCCTTGGACCCCCCTACAGGGTGGGAGGGATGCAGAAATGGCTGGACCAGTGCAGGATGCTACATGAGGGATGTGGGGAAATCTCTGCTGATACTTGCAGATTGTAGGTTCTGAATTCCCCTGAATTTCTCTCTGCTTTTCCCCTCCCCATCCCATCAGGCTGGAACTGGGAAACATCCTTCCCAGCCTTTGAGGAAACAAAAGGAGTCTCTTTAAAGCACTCCTTTAAGCAGGAATAAAACACCTTCCTTTACAGGGCCTGTTTCATTGCTTGAAGTCAATCCCCTTGGGCTTTGTAGTTCCCTTTTTGGAAGCTGAGCTCCCTGCAGAGAAGAGAGAAAAACACCTGGGGTGCAAGAGCATGGCCTGGGGGCCTTCATGTCAGGTGTAGCTTGGAGGTAGAGAGAGGGATGTAGGGGGGGTCTGAATGCTGATTCCCCCCTATGCCAGAATCCCTGGTGATCCCATGAGCTTTCTGCACCTCTCAGATGACCAGGTGCACCATGCAGCATGCAAGTGGAGGAAGGTGTGTTTTCATTTGCATGCTGGAATGATGAAGAGCACATTTTCCTTGCTCATAGGTATGCCACCCCTCCCTACTTTTGGTTGCAATTAAGCGTAGCACTGGTAAGGACCTATGCTAAAGGAAGGAGCCTGCCTGCAGCAAATTCAAACCTCTGGTAGGGTCACTTGTGGAGGTGGGATCAGAGTGGTCATGGTTTGCTTCTAGCATCACTATTTCTCCACCAGCTGCTTGGATTGGGTTATGGCATGATGTGCTTCAAGAGAGATCATCCAAAGGTTGTCTTGATGCCACCTCATATCCTACTAGTTATGAGATCATCAGTTTTCTCCCCAGGCCCTGGCTGAGAGCATTCACTTTGGGTCCTGGACTTGGAGTACCTTTGCAGCCTTTGGCTTTCTCTCCCCACCCAAGATTCTAACCATGGCCAAGAGAGAGCAGGAGGCACAGGGTTTCCTTGGTGCTGCGTCTCTTTCCCCAGTGGAAGAGAGAAAAGGATGGGGAGGGAGGTAAGAAGCATATGGCAGGAGATGGACACAAAAAATAACACCTTTTAGAACCACTGAGGAAATTTTTTCTTCTTCCTTTATCATGGAGCTTCTGTCCTTGCCTGCCTCAGCAAGTCAGACAGCTCAAAGGGAGACCAAGGAATGAAAGTAATGACTTCCAGTACAAATCTCTCTCTACATAATGTCTCAAATAAAACAGGAAAAGGAAATGGCAAGCGGGCATAATTAGGAAAGTATTACCCATTAAGGAGGGGGAAGGAGCTATCAAGTCGATTTCCTTCTTATTTTACATGCCTGATGTTTCCGCCTCTCCAGGAGGCAGTGTGTGAAGTAGGTCTCTCCTTAACTTGGAGAAGTAAATAATCAGAACATGATGAGCTGTAAAGCTCTTCCCAAAGCTTTCCAAATCTGGGCTAAGCTGAGGTTTTTTAGCATCTTCACAAACCCAGCTGAGCTTTCTAGCAACAGTAAGACCTGGTAGGACTTGTTTCCCACATTCATGCTGGGGAACTGAGGCACGGGGCTTGCTTCTTCTCAGTGTGACCACTCCTCTGTACTTATTTCTCTCTGTTTTTCCTATTCCACGTGGAAACAGAGAGAACTTGTAGCTTCCCAGTGTAAAGCTGGGTGTTTGTGGTGTGAATCCTCGGGATACCCTGCACTGCACTGGGGTGTGCAGTAGGTTGTGTCACTGTATCACACTGCCAAAACTCTGTCATTTTCACTTGAAGCTGGAGATCCTTTATCCTTTAAATAGATCTACACACATGCACAGACATAGCTATGTTTTCTGTATCTTCCAAATGTGTGTAGATATGTCATCTTGGAAAAGGGATATGGTTTAGTGGGCATGATGGTGGTGAAAGGTTGAAGGGGCTAGGTGATCTTAATGATCTTTTCCAACCTTTATGATTCTATGAGAAGCCTTCGTGTCTGGGAATGTGGCTTTCTGTGAGCTGGGTTTCTTTAATGTTTTTCAGAAGATGCAGATGCTGCTGATGACAAAGAGGATGCAGGATGGGGTTGTGCACCATTCCTCCTCTCTCCAAGGTGCTCAGTTGGAGCTTGGCCATGAGCACTCAAGCTGGGCAGCAGCAAGGTGTCATAGGCCTGGAGCAGATCCCAAGCAGATTGTGACCTGGTGACAATCTGCTTTCTCAGTGCTTGGTCTTGCACGCACTGATGCTCCTGCAGACATCTCCATCACTCTGATTGGTTCATGCAGGGGATGCACTGAGCCACATTTTCCCCCAAGAGCTGCTCCATGTGTCCATGCAAGATGCTCTCCTACTGTACCTCCATTCCTTTTGGCTACGTGTGTGTGAAGGATAATGTTGAGGTTGCTCCATACCTGCGTGAGGATATACTAAAGCTATAGGGTGTTATGTAGATCTGTAACAGTGAGTTGGAAGAGAAACACATGACCCTTCCATGCATCAGTTTCATTTGGTGGTTGCCCCCCCAACTCTTCCTCTTTTCTTCTCTTTCCTTATAAAATAAAGCAGAAGCTGCTTTACTTTATGATAAGCAAATGGTCTCCAAGTATGGGTTTGTTCTAGCCTGCTCCTCTGCTGCTCTCTGCTGATGGGTGACTTTTGGCACCCATCATGACCCTTTTCCAAGGTCTACTTGTACCTTGAAGCGGGAGCCTATTATCAAACACAGACAATATTACCCCTTTCTCAGTTCAGGGTTAAGAGGAGATGGATTTTGAGCTCTAATAAAACTGCTTCACCAACAGAACAACTCTTCTGTTGGTGAAGCAGTTGCTGAGCAGAAGGGACCTAAACCTGCCCACAGTGATTCTGCAGTGTTGTGGGGAAGGTGGATAGGAAGGTGGGAGGTGAATGTATCAGCCTTCTTACATGGAGGAAAGAATCAAATGTCTGCCCTATACCAAATACCATGCTCAGTTCCTGTGGGAATCAGTGAGGAGGAAGCTGACCTTCTCTCATATTTATGAACTGAATCTCTCATTTGCTTTGTTTTTGTCTTTTTCCCCATTACTGCTGCAGAAGGATTGCAATACTTCATTGGGGAATTGGACTGGATGACCTTTAATGGTCACTTCCAATTCAGATGATTCTATGATGATTCCATGATGATTTCAAGGAAAACTTTTCTTCATTTTTTTTCTTTCATGTGATTGGATGCTCTTTAAAATACCGGCTCAGGTGAACAAGCTTCCATCTCTTTAGCTTTTCTTGCTTTATGGTTGGCTTAGCACAAAAGTTTGAGAATTAAAAACCAGCATTTGTCTTACTGCTGCACACATATATTCTTCCTTCTAGCTGTGTATCTCCAGCCTCTGCTGAAGACTTTTCTGCATAACCTTTCCTGAATCATAGCATCGTAGGATCATTAAGGTTAGAAGAGAGCACTAAGATCACCAAGTCCAGCTGTTGACCCATCCCCACCGTGCCCACTAAACCATGTCCCTCAGTGCCACATATCCACGTTTATAACACTTCCAAGGATGGTGACTCCACCACCTCCCTGGGAAGCCTGTTCCAATGCCTCACCACTCTTTTTGAGAATAACTTTTTCTAAAGATCCAACCTGAACCTCCCCTGAAAGAGCTGATCAGGAACATCTTCTGAGCAGCGACACCTCCCAAGCCTCCCAGGTCCTTCCTCTTCTTCCTACAGAGAGCAGATTTTTGGAAGATCTGGAGCTCTGTGTTGCATGCACGTAGGTCTCTTCAAAATCTGAAACTATTTTGCTGAAATTTGCAGTTGACTTTCGAAAGCTCTTGTCATTGTATTCAAGTGTGTGTTTATATACACATATATATATATATATATAAATCTTTCCTCTCTTCCCTCCTGTTTTCTTTCTCTGTCAGGAATCCAGATGTGCAACATGTGGCACTTGTAGGACTTGGAAGGCAGGAAGATCAAGCAAACAGAGAGCTTTCAGGAGAAGAGATAAATTTCCAGACTAAATTCAAGCCACGTAGACCCAGTCTGTTCTGCTTTAAAGTCCTGCTGGTAGTGATATGTGGGAGCTGTAGACAGAAAACCAGGGAGAGAAGAGGGGTTTATTTGTCTTATTTCTTCCATAGAAAAACCTCTATTCTGAGGTCATGGTGATTAGCACAGTGTTAGTCTGCATGGATCCTACCAGGGAAACTGCCTGTTGAGTGCTACCTTTGTGCATGATTTGAAGGCAGAGAAAAGAGGGAATTTTCTTCACTAAATGAGTATTCTAGCTGCAAAAGTGTTACATTTGTGTGGGTGTATGGGATGCAGATGGCCACCGAGGAGAAAGATCTTGTTATTAATAACCCAGTGAATTGTGATAGCATCTTTTACACCTGTGGATGTTGTGAAAATTTTTATCCTGGCTCCTGGGCATTGGGCAGGACTGCAGCTGTGAGCTGTGGGCTCCTTTTGATGGTAATTTTTTACTGCAGAGGACAGGTAGGAGTTTCACTGGTCCGTAGTATTGTGCTGTGGACTTGGTGGAGTGTGATTTGGTCCACACAACTCCTATGTTTCCTAGGTGCGTTTGCTAACACTGACCTCACAACGGTCCACCTGGCAAAGAGCTATGAGATTATGACAAAACCTTTCTGCTTTTTGGAGATGTCCCAGTCCATCCTTAGCTTTGTGCTTTTGTTTTATTAAGTTAAAAAAGGTAAACAAACACCCAAGAAGCACTCAGATGCTCTCCCCATGCCCATCTCAATAAGTTCAACATTGCCCATTGCAAACCAAAACTGCACTCAGCCAAACTCCACTGCCAGTAATGCAAACTGCATTTCTCTGTCTCCAAGTAAAATATTTACAGGCTGTAACTTTTGAAAATCCACTTGCAGCTTCTTGAGCCTCCCTTGCTGCACCAGTCTGAGCATCCCAGCCATGCAGGATCCACGGCTAGAGCACACATGATGTTCTCTGAGATCAGGGGGATGCTCCTGGCTCAAAGCAGTGGTGTCTGCATCCCAAAAAGGCAGGAATGCATAGGATTGATGGTATCTGGGATTCCTGCATTACTGAAAATGCATGTGTTGACTCTTCTATCCCTCTGTCCTGGGGAAGGATGGAGGAGGAAAATGGGGCAGGCTTGTCCTCTGCAATGCACTGTGGGGTACAGAAGGGCATGTGGAGAACAGCTCCTGGAGGGTCTTGCTCTTTCACCACCTGTGCATCTGCCCTGCAGTGTTTCTCCAGCTCTTACATCCTATTATGACCTCTATTCCTAATGAGCAGGATTTCACCAACAGAGACAGCCTTCCCACACACCCATGTTACAAATGCCCATCGCCTCAGACACAGGTGCCATAAGACAGAGAACAATAAAGCAGATGGTGTTCGGATCTGGATTAAATTAGAGTTTGGGGTGACATTCTGCTTACACCTGATTCTAAGCAAGCACAAAATCTTTTCTTTGTGGGGTAGCACAAACCTGGGTTGTGCTACCCCTAAACTATCTTTTGCAAACTAGAAGAGCTCATAGGTTTGCTTCTGGTGCTGACTTTTCTCTCTAACACCTATCCTAACACAGCCAATGCTGCATGGTGATGCACCTATAATTGTCTTTTGGCTGTGCAAATAGCTAGAACAATTGGTTCACCCTCCCTGTGACTGTTGTAGGGTGACTTGTTGATGTGATGATAGCACCACCCAGTTGCTAATGCAAGTGAAGAGTCAGATCCTGCGAAGTGCACCTTCTGTCTGTGCCTAAGAGCCCATCCCAGGGAAGATATTGATGGAAAGGGAATGACTGTTTGCCTCTTGCAGAAAATCTGTCTGCAAAGTGCCATTGCTGAAGGCAGCCTGAGAGTGTCTCCTCACGGTGTTTATGTTTATATACACATGTATAGATTGCAGAGAGCTTTAGCAGCAGAGTAGCTGGATCAGACACCTCCCCCCTTCCTCCCACCAGCCCTGCAGGCTGGATGCCAGCAGCAGGGCTCTGCTCTGTATCATCTCAGGACACCCTGAATGCATCTGTGCAGACACACTGTGTGCAGTCACCACTGGACTATTTAAAGCAACTTCAACAATGACAGTGGAGTGTGTAATGCACCTATTCTGCTGATGCTGGCAAAGTGCTAGCAGAATGGATGAGTTTAAGACTGATGGGAATTTACAGCTCCAGAGCCATTAGGGTATGTGTGTGTTCCTAAAACATGCACCCTAGGAGACAATAATGGAAAAAAAAATCAGCTTTAAGGGTGGTAGCTATACACATGGCTTTGCAGAGTAGCAGTTGTAGCACAGTGGCACAGAGCTGGGGAATGAAGGCATGGGCTGGTTCTCTTCTTTGGACCTCTGTCTCCCTGGGGTGTTCCCAGATGGATCTTAGAGTCATAAAATCATATAATCATTAAGGTTGGAAAGGATATCTGAGATCACCTAGTCCAGCCATTCACCTACCACCAATATTGCCCATAAACCACATCCAAAGTTAGGAAATGGATATTAGTTTGGATAAGGGATGCTGGTTAACCTTTCAAGCAGTGTTGTGGTATTCCACTGAGGGGAGCTGAGGGGGTTGTTCAGGACAAGGAGTGATGTGCTGGGGGCTGCACTGGTTCTGTTAAGGCTCATAGTCTAGTAATTCAGTGTAGGCTTAGTGTTAAATGTTGGTGTCAAGTGGGAATTGGATGGGGATAGGCTTGTCCTTTGCTCCTTCAGCACTTAATGTACATAAAATGACTCAGGAACGTGCTGGATAACTATCCCGTAGTTCAATGTGCTTTATGTTTAGATTGGATATAAGGAAGAAGGCTTTTTTTACAGTAAGGGCGGTGAGGGCACTGGAACAGGTTGCCCAGAAAAGTGGTGAATGTCCCAGCCCTGGACATGTTCGAGGTCGGGCTGGATGGGGCTCTGAGCACCTGATGGAGCTGTAGATGGCCCTGCTCATCGCAGGAACATTGTTGGACTAGGTGACCTTCAAGGGTTTCTTCCAACTCAAACGATTCTGTGATTCTATGGTTGCTCTTTATAAAGTTCAGCAATTACCAGCTTTTTTATTCCCTCCTCTCTTTTTGTTTCTTACAGTTGCACTTTTTGTTTTAATACCAATTTTCCAAGTTCTCGCACAAGCCAAAAGTGGAAATTTCTCCCCAGAACTTTAATCTTGTATGAGTGATTTGACCTCGGATGTATCAGTAGCTGGAGGAAGCCCATCTTATGGGAATCAGGAGCTATGAGATCAATGCACTATTCATGAAGAGATGATGTTTTAATGCTTACAGAACTTGCAAATCTGCAACCTTCCCACATGTCCCACTCTCTGCTCATATCCGTTTTACTAAATTATCTCTACCCACTTTTTTCTTCCTCCTCCACTTCCAGCCTTCCCTTCCTTGCATCAGAACATGCTCCTCTGTTGATTTCCAGTTGGGTTAATTAACTAAACTGAGCTGCAGCATAACTTCATCAGGGAACACAGAAGAGTTTTCTTTAGCACCACTGCAGCCTCCAGCTGACACAGCAAATGGGAAAACCTGCTTAGTCCCTTCATCCCTGATGCTGAGTGTGTTTTACTCATCCTATGGTAGTAACCCAAGCACTGGCTGACCCAAGCTGGGAGACACTTCTTCATATGTGATGCATTGATGATTGGATGCTGTAACCTAGTCAAATTTAGACACTTCCAGGCATGGCCAAAGGATCCCCTCAACAACACCCTCTCAATTATTATCACTTGCACTGAAGTGAGGAAGCTTTTCAGCAAGACGTAGAAAAAATATAATCAAGGTCAAACATACACAGGCGCAGACATTAATAACTTGCAAAAACTTTTCTCCTAATTTAGTTCTCACAATTGCCCATGCCATTCTGAATGCAACTTTCTCCAGAGATGTTAGCCTGAGGCCGACACCGAGCCGGGGAAATTGTCTTCGGAGCTGTTAAGGTCTGTCAAAGTAATGAGGACCTTAAAACTGAGCCCTGCTATGGAACATGTCAGGCAACCTGAGCTGCAGTTGTTGCTGTTAATGCTTGGTGTAATTATGCATGCATACAGTGCCCTGCACTGGGTGTAGAGGAATTACTTCTGTGCTAAGCTAAATGTCTGTATGCTGTACAGGATGGATTTGTGTCTCTCCTTGTGAATGCTGTTTGTGTGGGTATACATCAGCTCTCTCCTAATCTTTCTGTTAACAAACATAGCACGGGATTTTTAATTTTTTTTTTTTTTTTGCCTGTATTAGCACAATTCTGTCTCTTATCTAGATCAGATCCCGGCCATAGGTGTCCTGTCTAACTCAGCAATATCCTGAGGCTGTCAGGAATGATTTGAAGCTAGTTATCCTACAGCAACAGCCGGGCAGGGCTCTAAGAATAACTTCCCATTGGCTTTTGTATGTATTGGCAGTAGCTAGGTTGTCCTCTGCCTTAAAGTGAGTCACTGGAAGAGAAAATTAGGAGAAGCTGGTAGTAATTATTCATCTAATAACAATAATTATTATTATTTGGAAGAGGAGAAGGGAGAGAAATAGTTGTGCTATTGGTTCTTTGCTGAAAGTGACGACTGTGATCATCCAGCCTATAAAGTGGGGATTCATTGACCTGTGGTGGTGCTGACTTAAAGGATAGATGTCTGACAACTGGTTTTGTTTGTGTTCTTTCTGTTTATTTCCCCCCCCCCCAAAATGCTCACAAAGCCACTGCTTTATCAGGGCTGTGTCCACATCTACTCATTGGAGAATCATAGAATCATAAAGGTTGGAAAAGACCCCCAGTATCATCCAGTCCAACCATCAACCCATCCCCACCATGCCCACTAAATGATGTCCCTCAGTGCCACATCTAACTCTCCTTTAACACCTCCAGGGATGGTGACTCCACCTCCTCCCTGGGCAGCCTATTCCAATGCCTCACCACTCTGAGAAGGCAATCTTCCTAATACCCAGCCTGAGTTAAGACTATCAGCGGGACAAGTCAATTCCCCTCCCTGCTGCTGGGCTTGAAATTGTATCTCAGCTGGACACCTCTGTTAAAGCAAACACAGGGACTCCATCAGAGTGGTTTGCACTTTGGAATGGGCGACATTGCAAAAAAAAATCCAAGCTGAGTGGGGACAGAAGGCTTTAGCTAAAGCACTCTTAGGGAAGTTCTGTGGAGAGGATATCTTTTGTTTTGGCATAGCTTAGATATTTTTTCTCAGAAGGAAACTCTGAACACAGATGCTGCGTTGAACCCAGCTTTGCTTAGAACTTGACAAAAAGTTATTTTGCGGCAGCACAGTTAGAATTTATAAACAATTTTTATACAGTTTGTAATACGTTTGGGGAGAACCAAGTAAAGCATGCAGTAGACTTATATTGTTTAGGAAGGTGCCTGTTTTGTTCTGTAACTGTCCATCTATAAAGAAGAGTCGTGCTTCATAGCAACTCGTATTTGCAACTGTCTGCAATTTGGGGTTGGTGAAATTTGGGGCAGAAGTTTGGACTAGGCAGCACTCAGATCTCTTAAAGATCTACTTTCATGTCCACAGAGGAAAAAGAAATAGGATAATTTAAAGCAGAGTAAGGAATTGTTTTATATGCACAAGGTATGAACTGATTGGATCAGGGAGACCTTATCACTTGAGACAACTCCCTGAAAGGAGGTTGAGGCGAGCTGGGGATTGGCCTCTTCTCCCACGTAACTGGGATGAGAGGGAATGGGCTCAAGTTGAGTCAGGGGAGGTTCAGGTTGGATATTAGGAGACATTTCTTCTCAGAATGAGTGATTATGCACTGGAACAGGATGCTGAGGGAGCTGGTGGAGTTCTTGGAGGTGTTTGAGAGAAGAGTAGATGTACCACTGGGGGACATGGCTTAGTGAGCATTGTAGGGATGGGTTTACAGTTGGACTTGGTGATCTTATGTGTCTTTTCTAACCTTAATGATTCAATGATTTTATGATTCTAAGGAGATGTCAGCCATATATTTTTTCATGATCTTCATCCAGATGAGACATGACCACAAAAATTTTGCTAATGGTTGCAGTAAATTGAAGCTCTTGTTTAGGTTTGTAAGAGCAAATGCCAGTCAGCATGGCTTCTTCCCATGAGTGATAATGTGTGTGTTGGACTCGAGATCTGGCTGCGAGCTGGTCCAACTCTCTTTAGCTTTTCACGTGGGAAGAAGAAGCTGAAGGATTTGCTGTGTCAGATCTTTCCTCCCACTGTCTTCATCCATGGCCAGTGGCTGGTCCTCCAAAACAGTCTGGATATCTGCCACAAAATGAGAGGAAAAAATGTTAAGCTGAATGAAGCATAAAGGAAGACTGTTCTTGCAAATCCTGTGTCACTAAAGAGAAACCACCGTTCCTTTCTTTGTACCTTCCCAGATATATAGGGCTGTCAATGATATTTTCTTTCTATTCCTGCTTCTGCTGTCAGCCTATTTATGGCTGTAAGGTTTTAAAAAGAAAAAAGTTAATCACTTGTGTGTGCTCAGGCATCCCAGGGAAGTGGCCACGACATCAAACTTTGGATGCCACTCTCCAACATAGGATTTGGATTTGGGGTGCTTTTATGTGGAGGCAGGAGTTGGACTCGATCCTCATGGGTACGTTCCAGCCTGGAATAGTTTATGATTCTATAATTCTATACAGCAAATCTAATGGATCCAATGGAATTTTATCCTTTGTCCCGGTACCCTCTCTGATTTTCCTCATCCTGTTGCTTTTATCCTCAGTTTCTAAGGCTGCTCTGCTCCAGCTGCCTTTTGAATACGTAGTAAAATCTCAGACTTTGAAGACTGAGGATTCTTGCCTGGCTTCTTTGCAAGTAGTTTCCCCAGATGCAAATATAGATCTTGGTGCTCCAACAATCTGTAGATCAAGGTCTGAAGGCTTTGTTTTTCCTATAAGCCCCATGTTTTATCCTTGCTGTTGTTTCATGTAGATCTGGAGAGTGAAATAGCCACTGATCACAAAGTCACTGTGAATATGGATTTACTCTTTGTGCCAAGCTTACAGTAGACAGCTGAAGTACGGTCTCTGTCTTACAAGATTTGGCTCTTAATGGATTTATACAGCGCTAATTACAAAACTTCAGCCTGAGAGAAAAATAGTGTCTCACAGATCTTACTGAGATTGCAAAGCAGAGGAAAACATCCACCCACTGGCATTCAATGCAACAGAAACTGTTCTACAGCCTCAGCCAACAAGAAAATAGCTGCTTGGTGACATGGAGAGAAACCCAAGGTCAGAGGCTCTTCTTTGATGTTGGGGGACCAAAGTGGGATTTTGGGATTTGATACAGGACTAGGTCCAGAAAAATTTAAGGTTTTATTTGGGCTTCCTTCAGAGTCGCTGAGGCTCTGTGCTTTGTCAGTTCTCCACTTTTTTATTTCTGTGCTTTGGATCTGTATGATCTAATATAGACATTCCTCATACTAAGAGCACCAATGTCAGACAGTGTTGTGACACTGTTTACTTGAAATTTACAACCTCATGTGCTTTTACTACAACTGTTTGCCTTACATTTTCCCAGCTGCTGTGATAGGGAATAATTTTAATAGATTTGTCCTCAGAACAGTGTTCATAGAGTCATATGTTCATAGAATTATTATGGTTGGAAAAGACCACAAAGATCATCTGGTCATGATGCTTCCAAGACTTTGAAATAACTATCTGCATTGTGGAGGAGGATCTCACACTTGGAAACTCACAGGTGAATCTGCTATGGAAAGAAGAGTTTAATGCCAGTCTTCGGATTTGTAGGTTATTTCCATGACCTCAAAACTCCATTCTTGTTTCTGTGGCACTGAATATATGTGTTCTTTCATGAAGTCTCCATATAGCAAATTCCTGGAGGAATGTTACAAGCCTCTCCTCTCTCCCTGCCAAGTACAAGGGAGCACGCATCTGACCTGCTTTTGCTGGTAGGAAACCAAGCCTGAAATGCAGGGAGAAATAGCATCCACGTGCAGTTTTCTCCAATGGGAAATCAGGAAGAAAGTCCCACTCGTGGCAAATGTTAATCCCTTCCCTTAATGCTCTTCTGGCAGATGCACAGGTAACAAGGTGATGGGCAACATGTGAGTGCCTGAATAGAATAATCTGTGTGATGAGTGAAGCTTAAGTGCCTTGCAAATGACCCATTGCTGAAATTAATCTATTTGGGACAAGCTGCAGCTTGTGCTGGGATCTGATCATTGTGGCAAGCTCCACAAAAAAACAAAACAAAACAAAAAAAGGTGTTAGATGCCCTCAAATTGAGAGTTGCATTTCCTTTCCATCAGGCATCGAACAGGTTGTGTGTTCAGGGAGAGAGGATTTAGCTGAAGTTAGTAGCGGCCTTTTGTTTGGGAGTTGTTGTCAATGTGCCTGTGCGAGTTTTCTTGCCGTGCTGGCTCCCAGAGAAAAGCATCTATCCATGGTAATCAGGATTTATTAAGGGAAGTCAGGAAAAAATCTTTAGCTGAGATTAAAGGGATTGTGTAGCTGCACTTGGTGCTGAATCGCCGTGCTCTGGCTCCATTGCTGGACGTCTGCCTCGTCAGCATCTGCTCGGCCTCCTGTGTCCCAGCAAATGAATAGCTGTGCCTGAGCAAAGCAAAACCAAACAGGAACGTGCTTCCTGATTAATGTTTGACTTCATTAACTACCGTGCTCATGCTTTTGACATTGCCCTGTAGTCCTGGCTGCTGCTGGCTTGCTCCTAACTAGGTGTTCCCAATTGAATAACCCACATATTATTATGGGATACATATGAGCCTGATCCACCACATGCTGGGACCCTGGTGTGGTGTTTGTTGGGCATGATCTGCAGGAGGAGGTGGCAGATTTATTCCCCATTTGGTGCTGTGTTCTTGTTTCGATGTATGTTTTGTTTCGAGCTTCTTGCTGAAGCTGGACCCAGAGTAGGTTTGGTTGTAACTCTTTGCAGTCAGGTTAGCATGGATAGCTCTTTCAGTGGAATGTTGTTGCTGACCTTGCAGTGTCCCTGCTGCAGAAGGTGGCTACGGCAGGGATCCTGGTGATACGGATCTGCCACCTTTGGTGTCAGGAGGGCTGTGTGTGTGAGAGCCAAATGGGGAGATGCTTTTGTCTTCCATCTTCACCCCCTCAGGAACACCAATTGCAATGGGGTGGATTTGTGCTGGTCTCCAGTTAAAATTAAATGCATCTTCCCCTTAGGCTATTTTCTTGTCCAAGGCCCATTGAATTGCATGTTGTAGAGTCTTGGGATCGTTGTAGGACTCAACTAAGCAGCATCTCTAATTGAGCAGTCTCTAACCTTTGCTGGAAATGGTCAACAATAGTTAACAAGTAACCATAGCTTGCTGTCCTTGAGGAAGAACCAGTTTTTAAACCAAGCTATGCTCAAGGGATCTTACAGGGAATGTGGAATTTGCAAGCCATAGAGTGGAGATCCTAGTTTCACAGGAAAGAGGGTGATGGGAGACTTTACATAGGAGCTGAGACCTTCCCTTGGTATAGTTGGTGCTGACCATGGGTGGAGCCTTGTCTGAACCAGGTGGATTTGGTAGAATAATTCTTCCATTAAAAATTCATGTCTAGACAAGGTTCCTTGGGAGCTGCTGTATGTCATGAAGGTTGCATAGCATTATCGCCTGAGCCCTGGTCAAAGAAGGAGGTAGGCACCCTGCTTTTTCATGCAGTGGGGAGATGAAGAGGCTCATCCAGGAAATCCAGTCTCAAAGTAAAGCTTTTAGGGCACTGTTAATGACCGATTACTTCCCTTCAGCACAGCTTCTGCATGTGAAGAGTCCAGCATCCAGCAGAGCAGAGGGACAGCTCTTCCTCAGAGGGGTAGAATAAGAAGGGTTGGTTTCTACCAAAATATCCTTAGCTATGTATGGGGCTACAGAATCTCTGTGACCTTTCCAGGGATCTTGAGTGTGTTGGCAAAGAGGCAGATGTGTCAGGAGCCACGTAGGTCTGCTCACACAAGAGCTCTGCACACTGGGTCATGGCACTGCTGGCCGTGTCACTAGGGGGAAAAGCAAGGGAGCACTGTTATTTTGGGAGGTGGTTTGGTTTTCTTTTGGAAATACCCGGAGCAGAGTCTAAGCCCAGATGTCACTGCCTGCACAGTTTGTCCTTTTGTTTATTTTTCTTGTAATATAATTAGACTTTTGCAGCTTAAAAGACGGGGTATGTCTATGGCACTGCAGTATTTGTCTTCCCAACTGCTCTGATCTCCTGCTATCCAGATGTGGATAATAAAAAGACATGCATAAAACCCCTTCTCCTTGATGCATTCTCTGAGGGGTTGTGCAAACTCTGCTCTATTCTGCAAGCTAAACATCCAGTTGTCCTTGCCTCTGCTCTCTGCTGTTATTTAATAGTGAAGTCAAAGTAGAAAATTTAACCCTGAGAGGCTCAAGTACTGACTGTAACTCTAGGATGCAGGGTGCAGAACAGTGCGAGCAGGAGAGCCAGCAGTGTTCAGAGAGAAAATCCTCCTCCTAGGGTCACTTAGACTGCAGACTGAAGATGGTAGGCTCCTTCTTTCTTCCAAAACCTGCTTTTTCTCTTGCTTGGTGGCTCTTCCCCCTGCAGGTGAACATCTCATCCCATGAAGTTCATTGTCTTTTAAGTGCCCTTGTCAGCTGCAAAAGGGGCTCCTCACCCACCCTTCTTGGTTCACTGGAGGCTTTATAAAGGCTATAAAGGCTCACTGGAGTCTTTATAGTTTCTGAACCAAATTTGCTGTTGTTGCATGGAGGAGCATTTCCCTCCTTCCTCTATTAGTGACAGACACTTCTCTAGCTCAGTCATGATTCTCACTTGCTTGGGCCTTGAGGATTTCACATCTGGAGTGCATCTCCTCTTATGTTGGGTTGATTACTTATTTTAAAGGTGCACTTGCTGCTGTTGTTATAACTCAGGTTTAGGGCTCTGTAATAATTCTTGGGCAGACAGCTCATGTTGGAGAAGAGGAATTGTTATGTGTTCTTTCAGTCTTGGGGTCACAGAAACGTAGAATTATTAAGGCTGGAAAAGATCATCAAGTCCAACTTTCAACCCATCCACACCATACCCTCTAAACCATTTCCCTCAGTGCCACATCTGCCCTTTTCTTGAGCACTGCCAGGGACAGCGACTCCAGCACCTACCTGGGCAGCCTGTTCCCAAGCCTCACCACTCATTTTGAAAAGAAATGCTTCCTAATATCCAACCTGAGTCATAGCAGTTCCCATTTCCCTGCCCTGCAGCTGTGCTGACTCAGCAGGTCTAAGAGGAACAAACTATAGTAACATACAGGAGTAAAATAGATAACCTTTCTGTATTTCAAAAGAAAAAAATCTTCCTACATCTGTCTAGTGCCCGATCAAAGCAGTGTGTGTAAGAGAAATATGGATCATAACTCGTAAGTAACGGGCGCCAGTGTTCAGGGTCACCATGTGATGATTCTGAACACAGGACTCAAACAGGGACAGCTTCCCTCTTCTGCTGCTCTCTCAAGGATGGCCTCTTTTGAAAGAGGAATGCCTATGCAGGGAGTGCTCATCCCATCGCCTCTCAATCTATCATAATAAAGGTTATTAAAAGCTGACATGACCAGCCTGTGTGTATCCCTGCAGTGAATCCTCACTAACTCACAGGACAGTCTTGCCAACTCTGCAGTATGATCTTGATTTTATTAAATATTTGCTTGACCAGAAAGGCAAAGCAGACAAGGGTAAACATGCCTAAAGTAAATGTGAAATGACCTCTGTCCGTCCTCCAACCAGCGCCTGTGACTGATGTGTTAGGGAGGGCAGAGGGAGGGAAGGGGATCATGCAGCTGCTTTGAAATTCTGGCTGCTGTGAGAAATCTGACATATTTGGGGTGGCATAAAAGTGGTGGGTGCTCTAGAAGCCTGGACGTACCCTTTCCACTATCAGATCTAATCAGTTTACAGGTCAAAAGAATACATATATATATATATATTTCTTTTTATTATTCCTTGAAGTATTTTTTTCCATTCCTCTGGCACTGATTTGAAAAAGCTGTGAATCCCAGCCCTGCTTCTCTGCCACATCTACCTCCCCGCTGGGATTTGTGAACAGCAATTTTTCCCTTGCCTCCTCCTTGCACAGGGCTGGCTGTCGTCACCTTTACTCAGAGAGTTACATCCCTTTTTCCAGCATAGGCTCTCTATGAGAAGTGATAGTGGCTTGCAGAAGTTCATTCAAATCACAAGGATCTTTGAAGCTGGGATTTGATTTGTTTCACTTCTAATAAGCAACAAAAATATGGAGAAATTCTGATCTGTATGTTGAAGAGGGAAAGGGGAAAAACCAGCGTGCCTTGGCCTGGCCACCTGCAACAAGGGTTGTGCAGTCAGCAAGTAGCAAAAAGCTTGGCTGGCATGGCTGATGGCATTATATATATATATTTTCCACGTGCCTCAAGTTCTGCCAGGGGAGTTTCAGGTTGGATATTAGGAAAAAATCATTCTCAGAAAGAGTGGTGAGATATTGGAACAGAATGTCCAGGGAAGTGATAGAGTCACCATCCCAGGAGATGTTCAAGGAAAGGGTAGATGTGGCACTGAGGGACATGGTTAGTGTGCATGGTGGGGTTGGGTTGATGGTTGGATTTTGTGATCTTAGGGGTCTTTTCCAACCTTAATGATTCTGTGATTCTGTGAAAGCTTCTCTTGGTTTAAAATCAGCCTTTAAAAGGAAGAGGAGCAGGGAGCAGATGGATGTTTTGAATAGGAGGATGGATTTCTGCAGCACAAGGTTGGGGTACAGTGAAATCCCCTGTGGCTCACATCAACTCTGGTTAAAAGCTGGGAGATTTAAAGCGACTGAGTGGTGCAAGGAAGCTCCTTCACTCTTTTGGAGGAATCACCAGGCTGGTCTCTGGGTTGTCAACTTTCCTAACTCATGGGCCTTCAGGCTTTATTACTGCTAATAATGAGGCAGCCCCTTTCTTTTCAGCCCCCTGAGATGCCCCCATTGATCTTTTGTTTAGACAAGGTTGTCTCAACTTTGCAGGGGGTTAAGAGAAACACTGTGCTAAGGACCAGGGGAGGGAGGAGACGTGGTGCTCAGTCCGGTTTCTGCTTGGCAGTGTTCCCCTTGTAGATGTGGCTCTGAAGGCTGGTGCACCACAGCTCTTACATCTGTACCCCAGGCTGGACTGCTACGAGGCAGCTTTGATCTGGAATCCATAGGCCTGTTTGTTCAAACAAGCCTGCTCTGGACCAGCGTCTCCCTGAAAGGATGTTAATGTCAGACCAGAGCTGGCTTCTTCCTGGCAAACTTGAAGAGTCACAAGACAGCTTAGCAGCCATCTGGGCTTGTCCCTGCGGGCAAGTCCCTGACCTTCTCTAGGCTTCATTCCCTCATCTGGAAGAGCAGGATAATAATCCTTCTCCTGTTCTGTCTTAGCAAATAACACAGTTGGGTCAAAGTTGGCAGTGCAAACAGTAATGCTGCTTGATGTTTCTGCTACCAGTCTGGCTACCAGTGAGTTTTTGTGCTGTACCATGGGGCACGTGTGTGTGTAGTAGAGGTTAAAAGGGCATTGATTTATTATTCTGCTGTGTGATTTCTGCTCTTTCTACCAGCATCTTCTCTTTCAGGAGAGCTCCCTTTGTGCTGGTTTTAAGTAGAGAGCTCTGAGGCAAGAAATAAAGGATTAGCAATTAAATATGCTCTGATGATGGCACGGTTGTGAGGGAGGGAGGAGGAAGAAATACTCCATAGTAACATACTTTTGTTTTCTTTTCCTTTTTTTTTGTAGGACAAAATCTGCCAGGGAATTGGTATTCTGAAGACATTCACAGCTTCCAGTCTTCATTCCTTTGGGAATATAAACCTTTCTAAATATGTCACCAGCCATGTGGAAATGGACTTGCCTGGTTTCTCACCTCCTGTTATCCACCACAGTGTCACCTCTTGGGAGACAGCAGCCTCCCCACCCAAAGAGGCCCTTCATCACCTTCACTGGAGATCAAATGGAGGGGAACTTCAACCACTTAGTGGTTGATGAAAGGACTGGGCACATTTACCTGGGAGCTGTCAACAGGATCTATAAACTCTCCAGTGACCTGAAGGTCCTGGTGACCCACCAGACCGGTCCTGATGATGATAATCCCAAGTGTTATCCTCCCAGGATAGTCCAAACCTGCAACGAACCCTTGACACCCACTAACAACATCAACAAAATGCTCCTCATAGACTACAAGGAGAATCGATTGATAGCCTGTGGGAGTCTTTACCAGGGCATCTGTAAGCTTTTGAGGCTGGATGACCTTTTCAAGCTGGGAGAACCCTTCCACAAGAAGGAGCATTACCTCTCTGGTGTGAACGAGAGTGGCTCTGTTTTTGGAGTCATTGTTTCTTACAGCAACATGGATGACAAGTTGTTCATTGCCACTGCTGTGGATGGCAAACCTGAATATTTCCCCACTATTTCCAGCAGAAAGCTTACCAAGAACTCTGAGGCAGATGGGATGTTTGCATATGTTTTCCATGATGAGTTTGTGGCATCTATGATCAAAATCCCCTCAGACACCTTCACCATCATCCCTGACTTTGATATCTACTACATCTATGGCTTCAGCAGCGGTAACTTTGTTTATTTCCTAACTTTGCAGCCTGAGATGATCTCACCACCTGGCTCCACCACAAAAGAGCAAGTTTATACCTCTAAGTTGGTCCGGTTGTGCAAAGAGGACACAGCTTTTAATTCCTACGTTGAGGTGCCCATTGGCTGTGAGAAGAATGGGGTGGAGTACCGGTTGCTCCAGGCAGCCTACTTGTCCAAGGCTGGAGCCATTTTAGCAAGGTCTTTGGGTGTTGGCCCTGAGGATGATATCCTCTTCACAGTCTTCTCCAAGGGGCAGAAAAGGAAAATGAAGTCCTTGGATGAGTCTGCTCTTTGCATCTTTGTCCTGAAAAAGATCAACGATCGGATCAAGGACAGGCTGCAGTCCTGCTACAGGGGAGAGGGGACATTAGATCTGGCCTGGCTCAAAGTCAAGGACATTCCCTGTAGCAGTGCGGTAAGTCTGGCCTCTGAACACTCACATTTAACCTCCTCAAGTTCTTGCAGAGCTTAAAGTGTGCCTAAGTGGCTACAGCAGGGAGTGAGGGACTGAACCTGCCTCATCCCAGTCTTGGCTTTTCCTCTGGCTCATGACACCATCTAATCTAACCAGCCCACGCCTCAGTTTACTTATGGTCAAGTTGAAGAAGGTATCACTTTCTCAACTTCCCAGCAATGTTATGTTTGTTGATGGAATAAGCCAAGAGGCCTTGAGATTTTTGTGAGAAATTGTTCTGCTGTTGTTGTTGCGCAGTGAAATTCATTAGGGGTGAAATCACACTCCCTTCTGCAGTATTGGCTCAAACCTAAACCGAAAGAAGACTTAGATAATGACAACTACTTGTGCCTATTTCTGTGTCTGATGGTGGAATTTTATCTCCCTAGGCTGGAGTTGGGGCAAGACTTTTTCCGGGAGCTTTGTGAAGTCAGTTCATTTATTCTAGGGCTGAGTAGTGCTGATCATTAACCATCAAAGTCCCTTGTCTTCCTCCTTCTAGCCATCTCTGCATCCTTTACTTAAAAATTAAGGCCTGGCTAAAGATCAAGGATTAAATGCTGCAACATTTAAGGGCAGGACAGAGGAAGAGGTTGGTCTACCTGACCTATAGACGGTCTTAAGAAATTCTCTTAGTTTATTCCACCAGTTCACTAAAGTGTCATTGCAGAAGTCTACCTCAGCCCTGCCAATATGTGTCTGGCTTTGATACCACACACAGAAATAGGCATTATAGTCAGCACTGCACCCCAGCTGCTGTAATAGCTGCCTCTCTGGGCTTTGATTTCCTTCCTTAATTAGTTCTTTCAAGTAAGAGGCAAGTTCAAGTCTGAGCAAAGGGAATATGGAGAAACACCAGAGCACTTTCCTGCCCCATAATCTCACAGCAGAGTCAAGGCTCAGGATATGGGGTTGCTCATGCTTTCCTTTGAACTCAGGGATCCTTTGCTGGGGGATCCCTGCTGATGTTCCTTTGCAGGACAAGGACACGCTAAGAGGAATGCAGATGGAAACATCATTGCAGGGAGACTGATCCTGCTTTCCATGTCCTAATTTTCCTTTGCACAAGCACAGCATTACTGTGTGACCTTGCACTGCTCTCACAATCCTAGACTGAAGTTGAGGAGGGACAAACCCTTCAGTTTGGTGGGATCCCTTCTGTCTAGACCTCTGCCAGTAGCAAACCCCCTATGGATTCACAGGGAGAAAAGCTGTACCCAAATGTGGCTTTGATATATATATTTTTTTGTTTAGCCTCAAGGCCTCTGCACATTCAAAAAGCTGCCTTTAGATTTAAGCTGGAGTTTCCCACTGGAGTTACTTTCCCAGGCTGTTAAGCCTCTCCATGTATTTGCAAATCTGTTCTGCTTGTGCTCCATACTAATGCTTGCAGCGCAGGACCTCTCAAACCAAGTGTTTTGAAACCCCTCAATCACCTGGCTTCTGTGGCTTTAAAAAGGGGGAAAAGGGCCAACATTGTCCCTTGGGATGAGTCGCAGACATGGTAGAGGGAATTTGGAGGGGTGGGACTGAAGAGACTGGGGAGAGCACAACAAATTGGGGACTGTGTGGCACAGCAGGGAAAACTGTAAGAGCATCTTTGTGACTGTGAATCAGAGATGCTAATGCTTCCCATCTGGAAAAAGAGCCCGGAGATCCTTGAAGAAAAAATAAGAGTCTGAAAAGTGTAACTAAGTGGGCTGTACTCTCCTTTAATGAGTCTACTTAGAGTTGCTGGCAAGCCCTGCCTGAGATCAGCTGTGTTGCCCGAGGGAAGAGGTATTAGTGACTTGGCTGCTGTAAGGGCTGCAGAGTCCAGCTGCTAAGCTTGGAAAATATTTGATGGTCGGTGAAGTATTTTGGAGCCTGGACATATGTCCGTGAGGGCCTCATCTCCGTTGCTGATGGATGTCCTGCTTGCCAGCAGTCTACCAGCATTGCTGTTCTGCCTTTTCACAGGTGGATTGGAGCAGCTATAAAACCAACTATAAAGCTACCGGTGTGACTTTTCATGTGGTTTTCTTTTTTTTCTGGTTTTTTTCTTCTTCTTTTTTTTTTTTTTCTTTTTAATTTGGATATCAAATGTGTCTCTGCTGATGCAGGATAGAAACCCAACCTCCCCATGATCAAGGCTGGACTTAAAGTTCAGCTCTGCTGCCCTGCATCCAGCAGCCAAAATCCTGCATGTGTATAGATACAGCTGGTATGCTTCTCAGTGAGCAGATGGGTAAAGAGAAGCTGTGGGAAACCCCCACTGAGCATTGCAGAGAAACACTGTTAGAAGACATATTCCAGCCCTTCCTTGAGATATTTACTCTTGGACCCTGGAGTAGGGCTCACTGCACTGTCCTTGCACCTTGGTCAAGTCTGGCTTGGGAAAGACCAGAGATGAATTGACAATCCTTGATGCACATTCCTCTCCTGTGTTATAGCTGTCCTCCTCTTAATCTTCAGCATTAATCAGGAAAAAAATATGGATTTTTATGTCTGGGCAGTTGATTTGCAAATTGGCAATGTTCACCCAGGTGATGAATAGTTCCAGGTAATATCTCTGGTTCTCCTCTCTGTACCTTGCAAATACAGGTTAATAACTTATATTTAAACAGTACTCTTGACCCCAAATGCTTAGAAATTCATATAATCAGAGAAAAATGAGTCTGTGAAAAAAAAAGAATCTTACAAGGTCATCTGATTTGCCCTCCTGCCTTACTTATAACATTTCTGACAGATGTTTGTCTCACCTGTTCTTAACCTCCAGTGATGGAGGCTCCCCTCTCTCCCTACATGATCTATCTCTGCTGCTAGGAATCTTTCCCTCACTTCAAATCTCATTTCCTGATACTGGAGTCATTATGACTTACATAGCCGTAGAGAGCATCTCTGTCTCCTTTGACTAGAAGGAATGACATGTGCCACCAAAACGCTACCACTTTTGTGGTGCATCAGTCTAAATTAAAAAAGTTTCTTCTCAGAAAGAGTGGAAGGGTATTGGAACAGGCTGCCTGGGGAGGTGGTGGAGTCCTGGTCTCTGGAGGTGTTCAAGAAGAGGGTACATGTGGCACTGAGTGACATGGTTTAGAGCCATCACAGACAAGGGTTGATGGCTGGACTTTCCAATCTTAATGATTCCATGGTTCTACGAAACCAGGATAGAGAGGCTGTACGGTTGTACAGAGTATTGGTAGAAGGAAGGGCTGCTCAACAGTCAAAAGACTGTTCCTTTAAGCAGAAAATGATCTTCGTGTTGGATAAAGATGACAGTGATTTAAGTATGCTGTATCAACATGCTGGGGCATGCTTGAGAGGAGGAGAGAGGTGGGAATGGGTCATTTTAGTACTGGTCTTCATCACTGGTAGATTTGTTGTTTTTTGATATTATGAAATAAGATTAGCATCAGGCACATTTTGAAGCCCAGTGGAAACTGCATTACTGGGATGTGCAGAAGTTCAGCCTTAGGGAACAAACAGATGAACTGCCATGTGGAAAATGCAAAGATGGATGAAGAAGAGGAGGATATTGGAGATCGCCCCTAGAGAACTGTGAATGTGCCAGGGCCTGCTGGGGAGATGTGAGGAGAATGGGGATCCTTGGTAGAACCTTGGCTTGCAATAAATCCTCATAAAATCATAGCATGGCTTATTGGTTGGAGGGGACCTTAAAAATTGTCTAGTTTCACCTCCTATGCCAGCAACACACTCATACAGAGTGTATTGTAAGCATGCAATCCTAACTGTTAGCTTAGGAGCTGGTCGCAACCGAGATCCCAGCCTGATCTGCCTCACAGCATCACCTGCTGCTCTGCAGCCTAACAATCTGCATTCCCTGAAATGAAAAGGTGTCACTTCCACCACCATAGCTTTTACCGGATACACAGTGCAAATATCTGTCTGAGATAATCAGAAAGTTTGTCTCCAACTATTGCCAGGCTTCTGCTTTTTGCTGGTATTTTCTTTTCCTTTTGGCAGGAAATGGAGTTTGACTGTTTAAATTACTGTATTCAATCTCTTCCTGTTTTTCATGGCAATGTTGTCAGATGGGGGGAGAAAAGAAAGGCTTTTTCAAGCTGACCAGCCAACAAAAGGCTTTGTGTAAAGACTTGGGCAATATTTTTCCAGCACTTTGTTAACAGAGGGCAGACAAGGTGGGGTGTTTCAAACCAGAGTAATTGCCTGACAAGTAACTCAGCTATGAAGGCTTCTGATTCTGATAATCCAAGCCACATCTAAGTTAGTAATTTGCCCAGATATCCCTGTAGTCACCAGTCCCTCGATCCCTGATTGTCCTCTACCACCTACATACATATGTTCCTCATGTTGACTTTACTCTCCTACTCCCTCCTGATTTACCTATAAACCGTTGCCAATCCCAGGTGCTTCATGCCCACCAGGCTTTACCCATGAGGTTCAGAAGGATATGGAAAGAGGTTATGGAGTATGTATTGCTGACTGATCTCAGTAGTGTACTCCATGTACGGATGTCAAATGTGTCTACACTGGCTTTTGAGTGCCAAGGAGATTGTATTGTCAAAATGAGAACCTCACCCCAAAATGAATGCTGCTTGGCCCTTGAGACTGATCCATACATCCAGGCTCTCTACTGCTCCATACCATTGGGTTAGAAAAGGCCTTTTCTAGCTTGGAATAAAACAAAGACAATCTGACTCCTGATGAGGCAGCCATTGGTGATGAAGTGGCCATAATTTTCTTGTCAAAAAACCTTCACTATTTTTGTCCAAACAAAGAAACAGACAGTTTCATTATTTTCTTCTTCAGCAATGTTAAGTTGGGGAGAAGCTTTGCTCCTATTTTACAGGAGCTAAGGCAGTAAAAGACTACCTGCAGCTCAGTTGCAGCTCTAGAACTCCTGGATCCTTATGTTGCACCCAATGTTCTCAACTGTTTGCAAGAAGATAAAATAAACTCCTTAGTATGGTGTCCCATCAAAACAGTCATTTAAAAGAAAACAGACAAGAAGACAAGGACTGGAGTTGTTGAAAAGAAAAAAAAAAAAAGGCTGTTTCAAGGAAAAATATCACTTTATCAATCAAAAAAGTTGGAATTGTCATCTTCCCATATAAGGGAAAGGTTGTGGTGAAAGGCTGTGTTAACTCTTGCATGGTCCTATGGGAGAGGAGCATGTGGACGGACACCCATGTGGTGCTGCTGCCTTGACATTTTGAGAGTGCGTTGGTTTCTCCTGGCTGGACTGCCCTGTACATGAATCTGCCACTTTCCCTGGGGAATGACTCACAGTCACAGGAACAGGCTATCGGTTTCATGAGACCTCATCATGTCACTGCTTGCCAGCAGGGCTATCCTAAGTAAATCTATATGAGGTCAATGCCGCTCATGCTCGTACAGTAGGGTTTTTTTTTTTTTTGTCATCTCTACTGGATATAACATGCAGAAAAGCTTTGCAGACACACTTTTAGCCCAAATTACATAGGCTTAAGTTTCTCATCTAAAGAGCTCGTGATCAGCCGAAGATCGCTTCTTGGTCAACTTTTAACAGTGCTTTCCTCTTCCTCTGGAGATGTAAGCAAGGGCAAAGGCACCCCCCCCAAAAAAAAAACCCAACCAAAAGACAAAAGAAGTAGAAACTGTGTTAGAAGCAGTGGTCTCAGAAATACAGAACTGTCTCTCTGTCAACACTCACTGGATACTCTGAGACAGACCAAACAAGCCTATTACTGTGTACACTGTATTTATATAATTGGCCACATCAGTTTGTGATGGATTGTAATGTATGTGTGAAGCATGTTGCTAGAGGGACTCACTGAGCCCAACAATTCTGGTAATAGATGACCAGCAATCTCTGTCATTGGTGGGAGCTGGAGGGGAGGAAGGGGTTAGTGGGAGTGCAACATGGACAAGGAGTAGTGTGCTGGCTTAGGATTTTTGCAGCTGAGCTCTTGTCATTTGAAAGTCTCCACCATGAACCTTCCCTCTCCTCATTTCCCCATCTCTTTGCAGGGCCTGATTGTTGCCTTCTCTACAAAGCAACGGTCTGGGAGTGAAAGCCACATTACTGGAGAAAAATGTCATATTGTCGTGCTATAGGAGGGATCTCAGGCAAAAGCAGAGCAAGGAGCTCTCTCCAGTGATGTGGCTGCAGTTTTTCATGAATATTACCAGTGGTGGAAGTGACTAGAGATGGCTGAGGTCATGGTCTTCAGGCTAATGGAGAGCAACTGAGTTCAGACCTCCACTCTCAGACTGAAAAAGGTCCTGGTCCCTCTGTAGCTGGAATTAGGAAAGTCACACCATCTCTTCCACTGTGATGTGACCAAATAGGATCATTAGGTGATTAGCACTTGTTTATTCACTAGCAGGCATGGTGTTCAAGGTCTGGGTGTAGTTGCTGGCAACATCCTGACTTCTGGACATCCTCCAAAGCCTGTGCTCACTGTCAGGTGGATGTGCATATCCCTAACCTAGCTACAGATGGCCCTGTTCATTGCAGGGGATTGGACTGGATGACCTTTAAAGGCTCCTTCCAATTCAAACAATTCTATGATATTAAAATCTGCTCAAAACTCATTTGCAGAGGATTTTTAGGCACTGTATGGGATCATCTTCACTTTTTATTGGTTGTGGCCTTTTCTTCCTTTCCTTTGGAGGCTCGGGAGAGAGAGAAACAAAAAATGTTAAGCATCTGCATAAACAAAACTTGCACTTAAGAGTTGTAAATCAGGGCCTAACAGCAAGCAGAGGATGGTTACTTTTGAGGCAATAAGTATGTTCCACAGTATTAAACACTTGCCCTTGAAAGGATATCTCTGTATGAGAAATAATGCTGGCTGTCATTAATTGCCCTCCTTTCAAAATGTTCATTATTTGTACTGTAATGATACGAGAAACCTCTAAAAACAAGAAAAAAAAAATCCCCCAAACAAAAAAGCTAACATCCTGAAGGGAACCATTTCTTTACTTCCCACGCATCAGAGGAAACCCTATGCCTTTAAGTGGCCGGGTGCCAGCCCCGTGCACGCTGTGCTGTTCTCTCTTGGATCCTCGCGTCTGCTTGACCCTGCTCACACAAAATGTTCATTGAAGACAGAGCAGGGCCCAAGGCTGCTGACTCGCTGTTGTGTCTGAGATATTTCAGGCACTGCTCCCTCCCCCACTATCATCCCAGCCCTGGACTCTGCCTGCTCAGCTCAGCATCACTCAGCATCTCTCAGCATCCCTCAGCATCATCTCCTGCTGGACTCCACATAGATGCTATTGCAGGAGAGTGAGGCGCTGGCTTCCACGTTGCTGCTTCATGCTCCTCGCCACATGGACGATTATTTTTATTTCTGGGAAGTGATCTTTGCTGCTATCCCTGCCAGCAACCCAGGCTGTTTTTCTTTGTGGTTGAGCCCTGCGGTCACATGTGGCTCAGCCTTGCATTTTCGGAGCGCTCCAGATGATCTCTTCGCCTTCGCTTCCATGCCGGGTGATCACACCCCTGACCTCAGATTGCCTCGCTAGGAGACTGCCTTCCAGGCCTAGGGGAATGCTTATACAACATTAAAAAGAAAAAAAGAAAAATAAAAATGAAAAAAGCTGCATGCAAAACCTAGAAAAATTCTGCATGAGCCAGAAGCAAAGTGATCTCGGCTCCCTGCATGAGACCAGTGCTATTTAAAGCTCCTCCGGACTGGGGGCAGCTGGGGTTTGTACAATACCCGTTCTGTTGAGGAGGGGGTCGTGGCTTGCTAGATTCAGCATTGCTTTTGGGACAGATCCTGCACAGACCCTTTCTTCCTTGCCTGATGCAAGTGAAGTTGTTGGGGTGAAATACAGTGCAGGGTTTGTCTTCGTGCTGAGGGAATCAGTGAAGATTTTTAGCCTCCGGGAACAGCCTGATGCACACGTCTGTCTTGATTTTCTGTTCCAATACATACATAACATAGGGCATTATTTTTGTTCCTGAAATGAGTGTGCTTCCTCATTTACCTGAGTTGTAATGCATCTCCAATATATCAGGCAGTACAAACACAGGTGCTACAATTTTCCACCATGAGGATGTGGGCAAGATGTGAAGACAGGGATCTGAAAGATTGTTGCCCCTCAGAGAGATGTCCAAGTCTGCTCTGGCCATATTTCTGCCCCAAATGTTCCCAGAATGGCATCTTCATGGCCATGCTGCTGTGACATAAGCAGTCTCTGAGTGATGTAACAACTTTGCAACCAGACTTGGTGTTTGCAGGGCCAGCATAGGTATGGCTGATGGACCTGGACCCCTGACTACATTTTGAAACATGAGGAAACATTGAGAACTACGTGAGAAACATTGAGGCCCTGGAGCGTGTCCAGAGAAAGGCAACAAAGCTGAGAAGAGCACAAGTCTTATGGGGAATGGCTGAGGGAACTAAAAGATGGCTTAGTCTGTAGAAGAGGAGGCTCAGGGGAGACATTATTGCTTTGTACCACTCCCTGAAAGGAGGTTGTGTGGAGAGGTGGGGATTGGCCTTTTTCCCATGTAACAGAGGTAGAACGAGAGAATGACCTTAAGTTGAGTCAGGGGAGGTTCAGGTTGGATATTAGGGGAAGTTTCTTCTCGGGAAGAGTGGTCATGCACTGGAACAGGCTGCCCAGGGAGGTGGTAGAGAAACTGTCCCTGAAGTTGTTCAAGAAAATCGCAGATGTAGCACTGAGGGACATGGTTCGTGGGCATGGTGGTGTTGGGTTGATGACTGAACTAAATGATCTTAGTTTTCTTTTCCAACCATAATGATTTTTTGATTCTATGTGCCCAGACTCAGTCTAGAGCTGGGGATGTGGTTGTCACGCTCACATCTATGTATGAACCATCCTCTTCAAAACTCCTTTGCACAAATAAAGATCAAGAAGTGGAAGGGCGTCACCTTGTGCTTGCTGAAGTACAGACCTTTATTGTATCTCTCTCCTGGAGGGAGAGAATGCTCCCACATTGATCCTTCCTGAGAGTGCACTGTGATTTTTGTGTGTGCAAGATGCTGCATTATAAAATCATAGAATCATAAAGGTTGGGAAAGACCACAAAGATCATCCAGTCCAGCCATCACCATCATGCCCTCCAAACCATGCCTCTTGGTGGGGAATCCTTGTCTGGAATACTTCCAGGGATGGTGACTGCACCACCACCCTGGGTAGTCTGTTTAATAATTAAAGTAGTTGCAGAAGTGCTTGAAACACAGGGAAGGTGGTACACCCAGGTGTATGTGCATCGGACAGAGGGACTTCTGTTTCCTCCATGCATTATTGGAGCTGGCATTGCTGATAGAACATGTGGGTGACATTAGATCAGTAGGAACAACATTACATTTTCCCTGTTTCAATGTCATTACCCCATCATTGTCACTGTTCCAAAATATAATAGGATTTGTTCAGCTGATTTATTCTGTAAACAAGCGATATTAGCCAGACGTGTATTCAGAGTGGGAGAGGCAGAGCAGGGAGCATGCAGAAGGGAATAATAAAAACGTGCTGTTCCTAATGAGGGAATGACCCAGCACTTATCAATGGGTCAGGGCTATTGGTCAGGATCTGGCGCCAAGAAACAAAGGGCTGTAATTGTCATGGTGTCCCTGCTTCAGAGGGCCATCCACCGCACAGTCCCGCTTCCAGATGCAAAGAGAGTTGGAAATGAAAGGCTTGAGTGAATTTATAGAGGCTGACACAAGCACTCTGCATTCCTCAAGCACTGAGATCTGCACAGATAGAGGCAGCAAGTGGGAGATTTTGCTTTTCAGAACTTGAGTGCTGAGTTTTGTTCTTTGAACTGACAACCAGGCTCCCTTACATTCATTTTCCAAAAGATGATAGAACCAGACACAACTCAGTTCTCCCTGCTGCAGGTGCACAGCCCTTGGCTCTTTGTTATTTGGTGAGCAAGCCAAGGTCACTCATAGAATCATAGTATCATTAAGGTTGGAAATAACCACTAAGATCATCCAGTCTGACTATCAACCCATCCTCACCAAGCCACTAAACCATGTCCCTCAGCGCCACATCTCCACATTCCCTGAACACCTCTAGGGATGGTGACACCATCACCTCCCTGAGCAGCCTGTTCCAGTGCCTCACCACTCTTTTAGAGAAGAAATTTTTCCTATCCAACCCGTAGCTCCCTTGGTGCAGCTCTCATATCCAACTGAGCAATTTCCGCATGCTGAAGATCAACAACACATACAAGCAGTTCATCACAACGCTTAGCTTACCTTTGCAGGACCATGGTGAGACTTAATTAATGCTTTTAAGCAGCTCTGGGATCTCTGGGAGGTGTCGCCTGCATGCAAAGTAGCATTGTTGTTTCATTTATATAGCACTGCTGGTGCACGTGGCACTTTGCAGCCCAAATGATAATTTTGACTGTGGAACAAAATAATAATTATAGTAATTAAGGGAATGTCTGGTGGTGGCAGCATGAGGGAGGCAGCTGGACTCTATCCGGCAAGGTGCTGGTGTGCATCAGTGGAATAGGAATGGAGTGCCAGGCAGCTGCCAGAAATGTTCTATCTCAGTCCAGATTTAACCATTTTGTTGCCAACAAGTATTGGGAGATAATGGGTCAAGCATGTGAAAGAGAGGACGAGTCAGCAAGAATGTTCCTCCACCCTTCAAAGTTGAACGTGACAGTGATGATGCTTGCTGTGGAGTCCTTACCAGGGTCCTGCAGTGTGGTTGTGGTGTCCTGGTGAAGATGAATGTGAAAATTGAATGTGGGGAATTTCTCCTCCTTAGGCATCACTATTAGATGGAGACACCTGGGAGAAACACAAGTTATGGCAAGGATGTTCAGAGTTACAGAGGCATATGGAGGATAGAGCTCCACTCCCTTCTTGCACCTCTATCAATACTGCTGTTGATGGAATTTGTGATGTAACAGTCTTTAGCTGATCATGGAAAACCAGTGTCCTTTAGGGTGAAATGCACTTCTCTCCCAAGGGTGATTTTTTGCCTATCTAGATAAACTCCTTTCATTTTATATAGACAAACCCTTCTCACCCAAGATTTTCTCTCCCTGTGACTTTTAGTCCCCAGGGGAAGTGAGTGCAGCTGTGTTTCAGGTGAATAACACAGCTTTGCAGTTGGAATATGTCCTTACAGAAGAGCTCTAGCAGATTATTTGATCAAAATTTCACTTCCGAAAAATCCTTAAATGCTTATTTACCCAATAGACCATGGTAGTTTCAAAAGCAGAATCTCCACACTCAATAAGCTCTTTTTTGAGGGGGTGTGAAAAATTTTAAGTGAATTTTTTAAAGCTCATGGAAAGGGGCAAGCTGAGAGCTGCAGAGATCATATTCCTCTGTTTACCCCTAAGTGCCTCATCCACATGATTCTGCATCCTCTCAGCTCACAAAGGGAAGTTTATGGGACAGCAGAAGAGCTCAGCTTCCTTTTACAGCCACATTTTCTGCTCTTTAGGTCCCATCCCTCTTTCTGTGCTCAGACACAGTTCCCACCTGGGAGTGAAGGAGCCTCAGTGACCACACAGCTCAGTGATCTGACTTTAAGCCCAGCTGGATAGCTTGTTGTGCTAATACAGAGGTTTGGAGTAGTACTGCCAACATTTCTGGAGAGGGTGTAAATGATGTGCAAAAGAGAGGTTTGGCTGACATAGAGAGGATGTATGGTACTTGGGATGTGAAGGCCACTATGAACTGGATTGTCTGTGCTGAGTTTGACACCCTGCATTGCTTACAGAGGTACTGTCCCTGTTCCCTGCCTGTATCAATTGCTTGAGTTCTTGAAATAGCCCCTAACTTAAAAGGCACTGGAAAAGCTTTGGTGGTGGATGCCCTGTCCCTGGAGACATTCAGTGCCAGGCTGGATGGACTCAGAGAAACTTGATCTAGCTATAGATGTCCCCGTTAATTGCAGGGGAGTTGGAATAGATGGCCTTTAAGGGTCTCTTCAGCTCAAACCATTTTGTGATTCTAAATATCCCACTGAAATATATTCCAAGATACCTGAGTCAGTTCTGCACCACGTCTTGCATATCCTGGCATAGTTTTTCCTTGTCAGATACTTGAAGTTGATAAAGGATCTGAAAGTGGATGTTATATCAGTATGCCATCAGTGTGCTGTCTGCCAGTAACATGGATTCATTAACCAGGTGGTGTTTCAGGCTGATAATTGCACCTTCACTTGTAGCAGTAGGAGTGCATTCTCTGCGAGTGGACAAGAAGTCAGTATGTCATTTTGATGATGTCATTTTGATGATGACAATATTGATGACAGTATTTCAGGTTGGATATTAGGGAGCATTTCTTCTCAGAAATGGTGGTGAGGCCTTGGAACAGGCTGCCCAGGGATGTGGTGGGAGTCACTGTCCTTAGAGGTGTTCAAGGAAAGGGTAGATGTGACACTGAGGGACATGGGTTAGTGGGCATGGTGGGGATGGGTTGACAGTTGGACTGGATGATCATAGAGGTCTTTCACAACATTAATGATTTTATGATTCATGTTTGGCCTGGGATATCAAAATTCTGTGATTTGTGAAAAGCATTTAGTCAGGCCTTTTGGGGGGCATGAATTGTTTCCCTCTGACAGCGTGGTGCTGCCTCCAGAGCAAAAATGCTGCCCCATGCCAGTAGTAAGGCAATGTGTATAGTAACAATGGGAACCAGAGCTGGAGAAAAAGCAATGGGCTGAAAAGCCTTTGTTGTTCTTTCTCGTGGACTCTGTGGCTGTGACACCAGGTTTGCAGCAGGAAATAAGAACAAACCTATTATTGCTACTGCTGAAATTCTGCAGTTTTTTTGGGTCTAAAATACAAGTGCGGGTTCACTGATCAATATGTATTGTGCATATTTTTTGGCACACGAATCCTTCCAAAATTCAGAACTCAGAGGATGCTAAATTTATGGAAACAATTACTTCTTACTAATAACCAACCAGCTCTGCTAAGCAAAAGACCTGAAGACTATTGGTCTCCACAAGGAAGGCAGACTCCTCTTCAGGAAATTGCAAATTTTACGATGTGGAGGTAGATGGTAGATGGGAAGCCTTATGCTCACAGTACAGAAGGAACATTAATGCAGGTGTAATGAGTCTGTACCATGTTAAGATTCTGCAGCACTCTGGAAACTTGACACCAGTCCTTGAACTGATACTTAAACTGCAGACTTAAAAACCAAATGCTTGTACAAGTTCTAGTCAATTTGGGTAACTGGTCTTGTGATCCTGAATTATGTTTGAGTGAAAACCTCTTAGCAGAGTGGGTGCAATTTCCCTGTAATTGATGAAGTTACTGTAACTGCACTGTCATTTGTATATGGTGACATGTAATTGCGTGGTAACCACTGCTCTGGTTGCACAAGTGAAAGCAATGTGCAATTATAATGTATTTCCAAATGTTGGCTCTTTATCCAGTTTCCATTATATCACCGAGCGCCCTGGGGAAATGGCACTGGATATTTTTGTATGTCATTAGACTGCAGGCTCACCACTGAAGAGCAGGTTGGTTGGTGATCTGTGCCATTTCGGTTGGTGGCCCAGAGTTCCCATCTTTTTGCCCAGAAAATGATGATAAAGGATTGTAGCTGTTGTTCACTGTGCAAGGCCACAGCTTTTTCCTCACCCACTGTCAGGAACATGTGTCCTGACAGTGAAGGGAAGGCATAAAATTATGTGAATGATGTGGCACAAGGTGAACGTCAGAAGAGCTGTCTCCATCCTGCACCAGGATCTAATGTCTAGACACAGCCAATGGGCAGATGCTGATACCTGAGATCTGATGGTCCTGCCAAAATTCACAGCACAGAATTTGGGGAGAAGGTCATAGAATGATAGAGTCATAGAATGACTGTGGTTGGAAGGGACCTTAAAAATCATCAGATTCCAAGCTCCTGCCATGGGCAGGGTTGCCACCCACCAGATCAGGCTGCCCAGGGTCTCATCCAACCTCATCTTGAAAGTCTTCAGGGATGAGGCATCCAGAAACTCTCTGGGCAGCCTGTGCCAGAAGGCTCACCACCCTCCAAGTAAAGATTTTCTTCCTAACATATTACTTTTATTTCTCCTCTTTTAGTTTAAAACCAGTTTCCCTTGTTCTGTCACTAGGTTAGATGACCTAAGCCCAATGGTCTCCGTGGAATCAGAAGGGAGAGCTGAAGGCAGCGTGATCAGAAGAAGGGATGTTGCTAGAAATGCAGGAGAGCAGAAGCAATCCAGCACTAGTGCCAGAGTGAGGGCAAACTAGCACCTAATCCAGGTTAACCAAATAGTGAGACCCATGCTGATGCCATCATGGGGATATTCAAACACAGAAGCACATCTCTGGGAAGCAAAATGCTGCTGCAGAAGTTGGAGTTTAAAGACCTGTGGTTTTCAGGGAGGTGAATTGCATTGTTAGCAATTCTGCTGGATGGGGATTTATGGTTTACCCCTACTTCAGGCATTCTAGACTCTAAATTTCATTACTTGAATCTCTACAGATACCACAAAATTCCTGGTGATGGCTTTTCCTAGGGCTTCTATGTCCCTAGAGTTTTAAACACCCTATGGAGTTTGATACATGTTCACCCTCAGCAGGAAGCTCAGTCCTTGCTGATGAGAAGATCTTGCATTCAGGTGATGAAAAGACCTTGGGACCTTCAATTAAATATTGCTGCTGATTTCTTCCTGCATTTGGCTCCCTGGTCCTTCTGGCAGCACAGACAACTGTAATGTATGCATTCCCTCTATTATCTGAAGTAGCCAAGCCTGAGATAACAAGAGTGAGAAGCCAAGTATCTGCCACTATACAAAGACAAGGCTGTTAGGTATTAGCTGTAAATCAAAGGCAAGACTTGGCTGTTGGGACAGCTTTTATCCCTGGTGAGGCTGTGGAATGGCTTTGGAGCCTGCTGAGATATCTAGAAAAGGCCCTTGTGCTTTGATTGGGAAGGAAGATTGCATCTGAATGAAAGTAAAGAGGAACGAGGGATGGCTGATCCTTTATCAGAGGTTTTCCCCAAACGTGCATTAGACCGTGTTTGATTATAACAGGCTGCTTCAGAGGCCAATTGCTAAAGCACAGAATCATAGAATCATGGTATCATTAAGGTTGGAAAAGACCAATAAGATCATTAAGTCCAACCCCAACCCATCCCCACCATGCCCACTAACCATGTCCCTCAGTGATACACCTGCCCTTTTCTTAATACTTCCAGGGATGGTGACTCTACCACCTCCCTGGGCAGCCTGTTCCAACACCTCACTCCTCTTTTGGAGTAGAAATTTTTCCAAATATCTAACCTCAACCTCCTCTGGTGTAACTCTCATTCTATCTCTAGTTACCTGGGAAAGGATGCTGGCCACCATCAAGAGATGTTTAAGTGACAACTGCAGATCAGTAGGAGCACTGTTTGCACTAGTTCCCTAGCTGGCACTTCAGCCCTTTTTACAATGCCAAATTGTTCACTTTTGCTGGGAAATCAAATGGAATTGTGGAAGGATGTGTTGTAATCCGTTGTAACCCTTCTGCTGAGTTTGGGGGGCTCAGTGAATCTCTAGAGGACTGAGCCAGCACCAGCCTTGCAAAGCCATCCTGTCCAGAAACGCTTGGATCTGTTCATTATTAATTTGATAGGCTTAATCCTGGAGAATGCAGAAGCCTGCCAGGATCCTCCTGTAAATCAGGCCCATTCTTTGCACATCCTTCCTATCTCACTGGCGAACGTGACACTTGGCCATGGTGTCACTGCTGCAGATGTAACCTATGGTGTTAGGAGCAGACAGCAACCTCTCCACAACCGAATCCCCACTGTGCATCAGCTTGAGATGGAGAGGCAGCTGGTGGAACTTGGATGCTCTGGGAGCTGCCAATCACTCTCTCATATTTTGGATATGTAGAGCACCTAATAAACCTCTGTTTAGCAGCTTCCCTGGGGCAGAGGGGTGGTGAGTAATATTCCTTGACTAGCAGAGGGAGTGTGATATGGGATGATGGTATGATGCCAGATCAGCATCTGGGGTCAGAACTAGATGGTCTTAAGGGTCCCTTCCAACCCAAACCATTCTACGATCTCAGAAACTTGCTCCTTACAACTACCTGAAAGGAGGTTGCAGCAAGCTGGGAGTCAGCCTCTTCCAGCTAACAGTGATAGGACAGGAGGTAATGGCTTCAAGTTGCACTAGAGGAGGTTCAGGTTGGATTTTAGGGAAAAATTCTCAAAAAGAGCAATAATGCCTCACAGCTGCTGAGGGAGGTGGTGGAGTCACTGTCCCTGGAGGTGTTCAAGAAAAGGGCAGATGCCCCACAGAGGGACAAGGTTAGTAGGAGTGGTAGGGAAGGGTGATCTTAGAAGTCTTCTCCAACCTTAATGATTCTATGATTCTCTTCTATGATTCAATCAGAAAATCCTCCACTGAGTTTCGTACAGACTATGCTGTGAATTTCAGAGTTAGACTTTTACTGCTTGAGATGCAAAAATTGCTTCCTGCCTCTTCAGATCTTCCCTTTGACCCTCTCTGATATGCCAGCTGCTGCACCAGCCATGTTGCAGGCAGAGTGAATTCATGATCTCACCTCCTCTTTCATTCTGGAAAGTCATTAACTTGAAATTGCCAAGTGGAGAAGCTCCAGAGATTTTAACGTGGCTACTTTATATCACTGTTCGGAGTGTCTGGAATTGAAAATAAACCTGGGCTTGCAACTCTTGACTGTTTCATCATAAATCCAAACTTCCTTATGTGCTTCTCTTTGCTGAAGAAGATGACTGTATTTCTGCCTTTACAAAGATGTTGTGCATAGGGCTGAGAGCCATAGCTGCACAGAAGCTAGCTGATGCTTATTTTCAGGCTTTTACTTGCTGGCTTTATTTTTCTTCTTCTTTTTTTTTTTTTTTTTTTTCCTGCAGATGATCCCCAGAGGAAGTAACCCCAATGTGTTATATTAAAATAGTTTTTCTGCAATATGTGACTTACTGGCCTAGCTCTTTGTCCAAGCTCATCACGTCATAGAATTGTTTGAGTTGGAAAGGGAGACTTAAAGGTCATTTAGTCCAACTCCCCTGCAATGAACAGGGACACCTACAGTTAAATCAGGTGCTTGGAGCCCTGTCCATCCTCACCTTTAATGTCTCCAGGGACATCCACCACCCCTCTGGGCAGTCAAATCCGGTGCCTCACTATCCTTACTGTAAAAAACATTTTTCCTATATCCAGTCTAGATCTCCCCTCTTTTAGTTTGAAACAATTTCCCTTTGTTCTATCACAACAGACTCTGCTAAAGTGTCTGTTCCCTTCTTTCTTATAGTCCATGGATATCCAAGTTTTTGTCTTGCCCAGGCCACACTGAGTAAAGAGGAATTGCTTTGGGCTGCAAGTTGCTCTGGAAGTAATGCCTCCTATTTATTTCCATGGAAACTGCAGTGAATACAAAGAGAAAAATAACATCATTTGATAGGGAAAACTCTCAGCTACAAAACATTATTTTTCAACACAGTCACCAACATTATTTATGCATTTTCACTAGAGATGAACAAGAGTCTGCATGCTGTGCTCATAAGAATCTGCACCAGCAGGGGGATGCACTGTTGCCACTACTGAGTTGCATCACCCACCACCTCACTGTGCTCGCATCCACTGTTTAGTCTCCGTAAATGATCAGCAAGAATCAGCGAATGTCAATGGGTGACAGTTTTTCCACATGGAAGAATTCAGTGACACACCTTTGCTTCATACGCACTTCCATCCCAGTTGCCATTCTGTAAGACTACCCCTGTGCATGTGGTTGCAGTTCTGTACCTTCCATATGAAAATTGGCAGGGAATGCGTATATATCAACTGAAAACTGCAAACATGACTTGATGATTTTTTGGGGCCATCTCGAGACCTATTCTCAAACTACTTTATCAAAAAGCACAGCTGCATATTCTTTGCTGTTCAGTGCGCTGTGTGTAGTCAACATACTGAAATGCATAATTATTTACCATCATATGAGCCAGCACTGGGCAGTACTGCCCTCCTTATGCCCTGCATTCAGTTGACATAGCATTAATAGTGCAGCAATGGCTTGGTTGTTGTAAACTGCAACTCTTCAGTGGCTTCTCCAGCCACCAGTAGCATAGAAACGAGCCTGATCTGCCCTTGCACACGACCTGCAATGTGATTGTTGGTGTCTCAGATGTTAAGGTGGAATGTGATAGTCCCAGATCTCATCTGGACTTCATCTTTCAAGAACACTGATTTCACAGCCTTACTTTGGTGCTTAGATGTGTTCTTTGGTAAATAATCTCAGGGAATTAAGAGAAAATCAGTGGAATTAAAGGTAGTCTTGCGCCCATGTAGGGAGTGAACTGTGATTTCTGCTCCCTTACGTGTAGACCTTTAAGGGCAGAGCCGAGTCTTCTGGCAGCTGCATTAATTAAGTCTCAGCAGGTTGGGGGAGGGTGTGCTAATCAGCCACAAGTTGTTGTGTTTGATGCTGAGGTCTCTGAGCCTCTATCTTAGGGTCTTGCAGACAACTAGGAGCTTGTTCTGGTTGTGTGAATTTTGATATGCATCCGTAGTTGTTCTCTAGTTAGTGTATTCTTACTAGTGGCAGAATTTATTATGGGGGATTTACTGCTCTACTTTTGTTGCTGCGCAGACTCAGAGTGGAGTAGTTTGAATTACCTTGCAACCAAAAGAAAACAATGTAAGTAACTCGTATGTGAACTTCGGTGTCCTGAGTCGTGTGGCAAGTTAGAGCAGGTGATTGTATAGACCTGTTTTGGTCTCCAAGCGCTTCAACTGTAACAACTGGTTTTGGTCATGCTGTACCAAGAAGGACACCTTGGGTTGTTCTGTTTCCCCATTGTTTTGACTTGAGCTGTTGGTGCTTTTTCCAGCTGTTAGAGTTGGCACTTCATTCACTGCATCCTAGGTAAGTCTTCTGATGATCCTATTGAGTTTGTTTGTTTTTACTCTCTGTGAGGAGAAGAAAGCTGTTTTCCACATCTTGTTTTCCTTTAGTAGGACTTTTCTTTGCTTCCTGTTGCTCTTTATGTCAGTTGCAGAGTTGAGGAGTATTTCACTTTCAGTCTGAAATTATTCTTTTCTTGGCCTATTAAGTGTTTCTTGTCAAACTGACTTCAAGATCTGGACTCGAGAAGAGTCCATAGGAAAATTCAGATTGGAAGGGACATCAAGAGGTCACCTAGTCTAACTTGCTGCTCAAAGCGTGATATGTGCTAGGTTTAGGTTATTGAGTCATCTTGCAATCAGCTGGTCTGTCACAAGGTAATCCAGTGCATTACAGATCTGAATGGGTGGTCTGTTCTCCAACATACCTCATTTTCTTGATTGTGGGGAGGGTTTAGATGATTGTTGTAGGCTACTTGCTAAGACTTCATATGACTGAAGCTAGATAAGATGGATCCAGCACTAGATGATGTGTTACATGCCTTCTGTTCCCCATTTTGCCTCCTGACACTGAATCAGACCAATACACTGCCCCTTGTATTAGCTCATCTCTGACAACATCCAATATCATGCTGAAAGATCTGGCAAGATTGTTGCTTCAAAGGTGGTAATCAAGCTATTTGGTTTGTTATTTGTAGTTTTTTTATTTGTTTTTCTCCCCTTCCTGAGCTACACAATGAAACTGTGTATGTTCTCATTATTCACTAAACTCTGTCCGTACTGCTGTTGTCGGGTGTCCTGCCTCTCTGAAGCATGATGATCAGTGAGTTGGTTTAAGATTTCAGATGAATTTGGCCAATGGATTGGAGTTGCAGTTTTATCTTAAATCTTGTGCTATATTGTAGAGCAGCAATATCCTGCCTGCAGCTCATAGAGGCTGCTGATCTGTAATTGCTCTGAGATGGTGTGTTAACTCTGAAAAGGCAGTTCACAAGCACTAATGACTTGCTCAGGCTAACTCTTCCTTACTAACAACTGTTTGAATTCCTTGTGGTTTTTATTCCTGTATAAATATGTTTAGGGCACGTCCTTCCATTCAGTAAAATCAGCTGTAATTTTTTTTTCCATGTAATTTCTAGGTAAGAACAAAATGAATTAACTCTCAGGCTTTTGCCACCCATGAACTCCTTCAAGGAGAAACGTATTCTAGCCGTGCTTCCTGGAATATATGATCTCAGATAAAGAAAACGATCATGATCCTTCCTTAATGGCTTAAGAAAATTAGATGAATTTATTGTCCACTGAATTATTGCCTTCCTAGGCCTTAGTCCAGGAAAATGTTTTAAGCTTAGCTTCAAATGTGTAAGAGTGGTCTCGCTGAAGTCAATAAAGTCTAATTGCACTGGCAATTGTGTGCTGCTATATTTGGAATTTCATCTTCATTTTGCTTACTCTGTGGGATCTTTGCAATGGGAACTTGTATTAACCTTACTTTCCAAGTTGTACTGTGAGATAGAAGAGCTGTCCGTGTGATTTTGATATATTTCTGTAACATTCTGAAGGAAGCACCATTGCAAGTAACTACATGTTACAGGTGTTCACATCCATGAAGATGCTCAGGGTCAAACTGGACCAGGCTCTGAGCACTCTGCTTGAGCTGCAGGTGTCCCTCTTCATTGCAAAGGAGTTGGTCCAGATGATCTTTAAGGGTCTCTTCCACCTTGGATATTTTGTGATCCCAATAGAGACTCTTAAGTTGCCCAGGCCAAACAGTGTGAGAGAAGGACTCAGAACTGCATGAATGAACTGGCTCCAGGACTAGGAAGTGTGTGCAGGTGCTTACTGTAGTGTGTAATCCTTAGTGTGGTCCCTATTGCTGACCAGCCCTCTTCCAGAGAAAGCCTGGGTGTACGTTAGAGCTGCTTCCAAGAAGTATCACAGATGGTGCTGCAGCTTTTGGAGTCAGTATGGGAGATGGTGGATGTAATGGCTAGAGGACAGGCCATGGTCTATATGCCAGTATGGACTTAGCTCAGTGTTTTGTATTCTGGATCCCTTAGGAATGATGTACATACTTTATTTTGGGTGGAATTAGAAATGTTTAAGACATTTTCTGCAGACCTTCTTTTTGATTGCTGGGTCTTGACTGGTAAAGCAGTCAGAAAAAGGCTTAAAGTAATGTATCCTGCTGGGCTGTCATTCAAGAGAAACAAGTTTCCTGTGCTTTTTCTGTCTGTAACTCATCATGAGACTTCAGAGAAATTTTTTCCACCTTCGTATTTCTCCAGTGCTGCCTTTGTCATTGATTTGTCAGCCTGCACAAACTAAGGGCATGTTGCACAATGGTGTTTCTGATTGAATGAATGCTTCCAAGATGGCTGAAGAGTTGTTGGCTTCACTTCTTCATATTTTTTCTTGTTTATAGCTGTTAACAATTGACGACAACTTCTGTGGCCTGGATATGAATGCCCCCTTGGGAGTATCATCTATGGTGCGAGGACTCCCCATTTACACTGAAGATGGAGACAGGATGACATCTGTGATTGCTTATGTCTACAAGAACCACTCCCTAGCTTTTGTGGGAACCAAGAGTGGAAAGCTCAAGAAGGTAAGCTCTAATGCTGTGCTCTCAGACTCTCATGTTTTTATGGAGATTGGTGGTGCTGAATGGAATGTGAGTGCAGACCTTATAGTGAGGTACATCACCTACTCTGAGGATAGTAAATGCTTCAGTTGGCAAAAAAAAAACCTGTTTCACCCCCGAGGGCTGGGTGCTTGTTTTGAAGGAAGAGTGTTTTCATTAATAGACAGCTGTGTCTGAACGATAATGAGAATTATGTTTATGGAGAAACCATGGTTGACGCCACATAAATAAATACACTCTATTGAATTTGAGCTTATGTTCCTCACTCTGCATTCTCAAAAAATAAAGCCTGTTGCACGGCTGTAGCTCTGTAGTGTAACAGCTGCTGTAGTTCGTGTATGGCAGCACTACAGAGCTTGAGAGTTGGAAGCTGGGAATTGCTTTGTTGTGCTTTTAGTAGTTGCTCTTCTCCAGGCAGCAAGAGGTATTGGAAGTGGCCTTATGCTAATGATGGGCATCACATCCATTTCAAATTCTCTGTGCCAGTTTGGTGATGTTTGAATGCTTGAGCTGGGGATGTTGAAAAATATTGTGTGTGAGGAGATGGGTGAGAATCTGTTATAGGAGGTTGGAGGAGCCCCAGAGCTTGGATTGGGTGTTGATTCCTCTTTGAATTCCTTATTGCAAATAATGTCAAGCTGAAGAGATGAATGTGCTATTAAAAAGTCTCCCACTATGGCTTGTATATATGATGGGCAGAGCAGTGAGGACAAGAGGATTTGTTTGTTTGTGGATGTGTAAGGAAAGTATGAGATCTCTGGTTTTGTTCCTATAGATGCTGCTTCTCTTAAAAAGAATATCAGGGTTGTTAACTCAGGTGGCATTACGCCCATGCATAAGGGGGTGTATGAAATAGGATCCTGCCCACTGACAAACGTCTCCAGTCCAATTCAACAGTGGAAAAGCTTCTGATGCTTTTGTAATGAGTGTGGTTGTTTTAATGGTCTGCTCTAGCATGTGGAAAAGGAGCCAAGTTGTTTTTTAAACAGTTATAATAATAATAATCTCCTCCCCTGACTAATTAGGTTTTGGTTCCTTGTCATCTGTGATATTATAATAAAATGTTCAGTTCTCCAGCCAGTCTCACTGAGGGGAGAAAATGTGTAGCTGAGATTTGAATAGTAAATATCCAAAAGACCTAAACAGTTAAGAATGCCTACTGCTTCTCTGCATTTGTGAGCTTTTGTTTTTTCTTCTGGCGTCGGGAGAAGCAAACTCAGGCGTAGATCTGTCTTTGCCTTTGCAGGTCACATTGCAGAATCCAAGCTCTCATCCCTTTTGAAAAGGGGAAAATAGGAGTGGGAAGACTTTTTATTTTTTTTATTTTATTTTTTTTTACTGAGTGTGGAAGAGAGCAGGGACGTCCTTATAGGGTAAAGAATGAGAAGAGGGGCACTGAGCTAACTGACGTAATTTGAGAAAGCTGCATTTTATTCTCTTTTTTTTTTTTTTTTTTGAACGTGATGAATGTTCTGCCTGCAGTAGTTAGTGCAGTGGGTCTGTGTGTCAGAGCAGGGCTGGAGTTGTGTGAATAAAGGCGCTGTGGGACGAGTAATTCTCTATCAAAAAGGCAGCATGCAGAGCTGATCATCAGTCCAAAATGAGGCTTCCCCAAACTGATGTGGTTGTTTTGGAACAACTGATCCTGGAAATACCCATTTCCTGCAGGTCTGTCCCCATCCTCCTGCAATCACTTACTCTCCTCCAGGGCTTCTGAGGGTATCTGGGCTCAGGACTTCTTTCCCCCTCCAAGGGCTGCACGAGGCACTGAATTTGGCACTGAGGATTTTCACCTGGTCCCTGCCAAAGCTTCACGGCCTTCTGAGTCCTGGTTTTCCATCTTGGCTTATCAGACAGATGCTTTGGAATTGGAAGCAAAGGGAAATACTACACTGGTAATTGCAACTCCTGTGAAATCCATTGTTTTGGGATGAAATTTGATTTATGTTTAAAAAATTGTGTATGGGTGAATTGAAATCAGCTATACAAGATTAGATGAAACTCTGGACCAGTGGACAAAGCCCAAGGACTCACTTTTTCCTGATGAGCCCCTACCACATGTGGAACGTATGGCTGTTTTTGGGGCATGGTGTAGCTGCTTGATCAAGCCACAGGAAAGTATTTCTGGATAGCACAAAAAGATGAGTTATTATCTTCAAAGCAGTAGGATCCGCACAGTTGTTGCTGAAAGATTCACTACAAATAATTAGAAGATGGTTTTGGAGAAACTTCCCTTATTTTCCTGCAGTTTCAATCATTTTCCCTGTGTTTTTATAGGAAAAAATACAGTCCACGTATCAGATTTTGATGCATGAAATCCGTGGAGGCACTGAAAAGTACCCATAGTCATAAAGCAATATCTGTTGATATACAGATGTCACATGTCAAAGGAATGCATCCAGTGGCACACAAAACTGAAGTAAAATATCATGCTTTACAGGAATGTATCATTAAAATGAAAACTAGCAGCACATCAGGAATCTGCCCACGTAACCAAGACAACAAAGAGAGAAAGAAAAGGAAAAAGCAAGATAGAGATAGGGTAAGAAAAGAGTGAGGGAGGGAGAATGACAAAGCTGGCCCTAGCTGTTCCACTGCCCCAGGCAAAATACTTCTTGCAGCCCTTGCTCATCCTCATAGATATGTGTGCAGGCCAACAGGAAAGCTCTGAGTAATACACTGCAGAAATATGCCCTCCAATTCTGCCAGCTTGTCCACAGCACAGCGTGGCCCTGCAGAACAATGATATAAATAGGATAAAAATGCTGCACTCTCAGAATGAAAAATCTCCTTCTGTCTGTATCTTGTGGTAGAAACCACAGTCCACAGATTAAAGGTTTGATGGGTGTTGGTGTCAACTTGGGAATGGAGAAGGCAGCTTCGAGACAGCCATGTTCAGCTCTTTAATCTAAAAGGGGCTCCTGTTCTTCTGTATGCACTTTTCCTTTCTCCAAAGGGATGGAAATAGTTTGATCAAAGAAGATTTGGGGGAAATTAATGGACTGCTGGTTGAAAGGGATTAGAGTATAAAATGTGAGGATTCTATCAAACAACTGAAGCAGGTAAATCAGATGAGATGGAAAACTGAGCTCCTGACCACTTGTGGGCATTGAAGATCCTGTGGTACTTCATATGAGAAACATTTTTATCTTTCACGCTTTGGCTAAATTGTGTTACTAATACATGTCATTGCTAAGAGAATGTGGCAGCATTCAGTAGTTGCTGTGTATCATCCCTAGGTGTGTAATGTATGGATATTGCTTTTGTGCAGATAGTTTCCACTCAGGGGAAAAAAGAAAAAACAAAAAAAAAACAATTTACTTGCAATTATTCTGTGCTCATGTGCAGGTTTAAAGAGCAACTTAATGTTTAAAAATATCATCTTGAGAACAGCCCCAGGAATTGCCCCTCTGTTCAAAATGAAGCTTTGTCCATTTTGAAATGACTCCTCTAAAATGAAGTAGTAATAATTTACATTTGTTTGAAACTGCTCTATAAGAAGTATTCTTCCATCAAAATGTTTCATTCAAAGCCTTCTCTGTGCTAAATTCCTTCAGAGAAAGGAACTGAACTTAAGCATCAATTCTTTTACTCTATGGCCAATATTTCATTTTACATGAAATCTCATCGGTTTGAGGTCTTTGAAGAGGCTTTACGGTTAAGGTAAAGGTTTTCATTCAGATTAGACAGCTCTGAAATGGGGCCAGCACTTCCTATCAGGTATCGCTTCAATTTAGTAGAAAACTCTCACCATTGGCCAGTTTTGTGAACCACCCTTTGGATTACCCTGAGCCCTTGAGACCTTGCTTTCTTTGGATCCAAAAGAAAACACCACAGGGAGACTTTTCAATTTGAGAGCTCAAATTGGCAGTTCCAATTTTGGGCCCATCTCACAGCTGTGTTGGGTAAGATTGACTTTCTCCAGTGAGTAATTGGAATGGAAAGCACTGAATGTCTTAGCTTCTCTGGCCTCTGGTTGTGTAGCTGTTCCAGTGGCATGCTGCAGCTTTGTTTACAGCTTATTTGCTTTGAGAGCTTCAGGAGGAGTTGACATGTGGCTGGAAGGTGAAGCACCTTGGTCTGTGCCTCAGGAAGGTAACCCTGAAAGACACTTGAATGTGCAGCTTTATTACCATTGTTGATCACTATGACATTTCTTCTTGTAGCAAGTCCTTGTCCCATCACAAGTTGGAACAGATCCCTCCCAGAGCAGAGTTCATCGTGGTGAGATGGCTCTTGATAGAACATTAGATCTTTCCAATGTAGCTGGGTGGCTGTTAAGTGCTGTTAGTGGGCAACACAGTGAACAAATGGAGCTCTTCATGCAAAACTCTGTTGAGCAAGGTAAGGCAGTGTAATAGTTGAATGGAGCCCAAAAGGTGGAAGAGCACTGGGCCAGGTTTGTGATATTGTAATGTACCCATATGGTGAAGGGAGGAATTATTCCTCTTTCTCCTCTGATGCATTGCTTCACATCCAAAAGCTGGAGGTAATGAGAGTAAGCCCTGGGTTTGTTGAGCATAATTTCGTGGACTCTGTTGCTGCAGTAAAAGCCAGATCCTCTCTGTTTCTCTGAGCATAAAGGAGTTCTGAATATGCACAAGACTAGAAACTCAGCTCTGTTTTGATGTTCCCTCGAGGATATTCTGCTGCTGACAGCGCTCTGCAAATGTCAGCAGGGAAACTCTGCTTCCTTCTCCTTCCCTCTGCAGCTTTGAAGGAGTCAGATTTTTTTTAATTATTTCTTTTCCTAACTGTTTGGCAAGTGGACTTGACTGCTCTGAAAACATGCTGTAGAGGCTCCAGCTCCTGCTGAGAAGCTGGTTTCTGCAAGAGGGACTTGCTCACCCTCACAGCTTCCTAAATCAGCAGGAGTCCAAGTGCTTCACTCACTTGTGATGGAATGATAGTTTCCAGTCTGTATTTGACGTCTATGAAGGCTGCAGCTTTCTCTGTCCTGCATTGATGTACAGTCACTTTTTGAGAGGTCATTGCCAGCTTAGATGCCTGAAGAGTATTCAGTTTTCTGTCTGTGACAGCAAGAAAGCTGTATTTTGTTAGCCTTGGTGTAATCTGCCCTTGGTGCTCATGTTGGGTGCCTTGAATAAGCTAGTGGTGGAAACCTGTGTGAACATGGGCCAGTGGCAACTATTCATACTGGGCCATGTAAAAGCCATTAACAGGTGATACTGGTGTCTGGTGTGACATAAATCAGAAGCTGATTGAGTTGGAAGGGACCTTAAAGCACATCCAGGTCCAAGACATTGCCTTGGGCAGGGTTGCCACCCATCAGATCAGGTTGCCAAGTGCCTCATCCAACATGACCTTGAGCCCATCCGGGGATGGGACATCCACAGCTTCTCTGGGAAGCCTGTGCTATTACCTCACTACCCTCTCAGTAAAGAATTTCTGCCAAATATCTAGCCTGAAGGTGCTGGGGGTCTAGTACTCTCTCTATAGGTGAAATCAAAGTCATAGGATTTGTTAATCCTGGCTGTAGGCTGCTGTGCTATGTAATCTCTCTCCCTTTCTATTCTGAAGGCTTATGGATGGGGAGCATTGTTCTTTTCTACACTTCATCTCCAGGTCCACCTTGTGAAAAATGGTTGGGAAGCAAAATTTCTCTGGGCATGTATACTTCCCAGAGCTGAAACCAGCTGGAAAAATCAGGCTGAATAGTAGAGTTGACATCCAGAAGGACTTAGGCAGGCTGAAGAAACGGCTTGACAAGGAACTTCATGAAATTTAAGGACAGATGGATTAGAAATTTTAAAGTCCCTTCTAGCCTAGATCACCCCGTGATTTATCCTCTGCTGCAAAACTCCAGGCCCTAAATCACATTACAAGACCTGTACCCAGGCTCTGCTGCAGAACACTTGCTTTAAACTCTTGCTAATTATCACTGCAAGTGGTTGCTTGACCTCTCCCGTGCATTGCCTTGGGACTTCTAGCTACAGATCCTCAGGGCATTATGCTGCAGTGAGCTTGCTGCTCCTGCCAGTGTTAAACTGCGGTAGGAACACTCCCTTTAGTCTGCCAGGGAGGTGGCTGTTCTTAACAAGAGTTAGAGCACGGTTTTTTGGCAGAGAGCAATTAATTCTCCCTGTCTCTCCCTCAAGTACCTCTCCCTGCTTTCTGACTACTCAGCAATCTTTATGCTGTTGAGTGGGGTTTGGCTGAGCTGTGCTTTTACTGGGTGCCTTGTGTTCATGTGTTTTTGACATTTTGGTTTAACAGTGCCTTGTCAGAGATGGGATCGTGTGAATCTAATCCCTCCAGATGCAATCTGCTCTTCAAAGCCCTGAGGTGCTCGCTGGCTGCTGCCATGTGTTCTGTTTTGCTGGTGCTGCCCTGAGCATTTTTGTTTTCCTGACTGCAACAGGAATAGTGGACTCCAGCAGACCCATTGCAGCAGGGAAAGCAGCAGGCTGTACTGTCAGCTCTTCAAGGCCTTCCTCAAAGAGGCTGCAGCTTGAATTTGACAGATTTTAGTCCCAAAGCAGCAGAGCTGGATTCCCTCACAGTAGGCTGAGGATGTGCAGGAAGGGGGATGTTTGTGACAAAAGCAGACACAAAGGGACAGATAACAAGTCCAGGTCCTGCTGCCAGTTACCTTGTTGAAATACAGGGTCCCTGTAGCCTCCCCAGGGGATGGCTTGCAGTGACACTGTTGTCACCTGCCTCGTCATACCAGATGATTTTCAGTCTGCTGTTGCAGGCTCTGTGCAAGATGTGTGGAGTGTTCAGGCTACCGCACCTGATGTGTCTGTGTTGTTCGTGGAAGCCATACAAGGGGTGAAAAAAAAACCCAAAAAACATCTCTCTGCCCTTAGTTTTATGTACTTCTGTTTGTCTTCATCCCTCTGTTCCTTGGGAAGCTCTGTGGAAGGGACATTAGGTGACTAGCTTTGGTCCTCACCTGCCACTTGTGCTCTCCAGGGTGACAGAGAGAGGCTGTTAGCTCCCATCCACTCCATCTAATGCCCGGATGGATGCTCAGCCATAATGGCTCTTGTCATTCCTTCCTCCTCTTTCTGTCCCTTCCCCTTTTCACTGGGATAATGACTTCTCAGGGAGCTCTTGAAGTGCCTCTTGCATCTGTCTTTGAATGCCTCTTGCCTGCTGACCCTTCTTATGGGAAGTCAGCTTAAGTGCGATTCTCCTAATTAGTTTTGCTTTAATTTAATCTTTTGAAATAATTTTATCAAAAAGAGGAAACCTTTTACCCACTCCTTCATTTCATGGCTTGTTTTAATGCACGGTGTCTGGGTTTATTTCTCTATTTTCGTTGTCTCTAGATAGGAGGACATCATTTGCATATTTGATTAAGCTCCATATGTTATCAGGGAGCCAGTTGAAAGAACAGCAAGTCCATGATAAGGCGCTGTGCATCCATCCCTTCCTTTCACAATTCTTCGCTCTATCCCTTTCACCATCCTGCAGCTAGATCTGTGCCCAGGAGCCTCTCTGCAGTCAGTCTCGTCTTCATCTTTTTCCTTTGGCCACAAGGAATCATACAATGGCTTAGGTGGAATGAGGTCTTATTCAAGGTCAGGCTGAACCAGGCTCTCAGCAACCTGATTGAACTGTAGATGTCTCTGTTCAGTGCAGGGGAGTTGGACTTGATGACCAACATTTAGGGTCCCATCCAATTCAAATGGTTCCACGATCATCAAAGTTACAGCCCTGACAAGTGAAGGATCTCAGGTTCAGCTGTAAATAGATTTTTGATGTAGATATCAAAATTGGACAGCTCCCATCTTTAAGAAGCAGCAGAAAGGCTACAGAGCATGGAAACTGAATGCTGGTGAAGATGCTAAGCAAGTGAGTAAGGTGCAGGTTCAGTTTCCTATGTGCTCCAAACCATTCTACCTGCTTGCTCATCACAGAATCCTGTTGTGCCTATATATTGCAAGAAAGAAATTTGTTTCCACTCTTCACTTTTTATGTTGTTCAGGCCTTTGGTCAGAGTTTAAGCTGGACTCTTGTTGCACTCATCTGCTGTACAGTTAGCTCATCTCCCAACTGCTAGAAATAGCTGCTGTGCAGAGTCAGCATCAGGGTCAGAGTGATGAGGAGCAGAATCATCATTGATGAATATTGACACTTTTTTCCCTGTAATTTCAAATATATTTAAAGCTGCATGTAAATATATGCTCTGTGTGTGTACACATAAAGGATGTTGGTTTTGGGCTTTGTTCTCTTGCTGATGTCCTGTGAAAACAATTTGCCTTATCCCCAGCCCACCTCAAAGAACCCTTTTATTTGAAATAAGTTGTGGATGCCTTCAAAGAAACTTAAGGAAACACTTAGTTTAACTGTAATTCTCCTTTCCATTGGTGATGCTTAAACTGGGAGAGACTCTGCTCAGCCTGTGACCTATAGCAGGCCATGTTTGGGGGTGAACAGGGAGTAGATTCCTACTTGCTCCACTTATATACCCTGAAGGTATCCCATGATCCCTGTTGTCGAATAAATTCATAGATTCCCAGAATGGTTTGGATCGGAAGATACCCTAAAGGTCACCCAGTTCCAGATTCCCACCATGGGTAAGGATACATTTCTCTGGATCAGTTTGCCTAAAGACCCATCTGATTTAACCTGGAAAAAGTTATGCAGATGGGACATCCACAACTTCTTTGGACGACCTGTTCCAGTGCCAATTATCCCCTCATAAATTATCCCCTCATTTTTCAAAATTCAGGAGATGCTTGGAGAAGTTTCTAGTAAAGTCAGGCTGGATTTGTAAAAGTAAATAATAGCGTGATTAGCCACGTTAGTGAGCTGGAGAAGGTACTGTGGCTTGCATAAGGTGGCCCTTGGCTATTTGAAAAGAGCTTTTTCCCTCAGCTGACAACCTTGAGTAGGAGTGAGGTTCTTAATTAAAAACCAAAAAGGAGTGTGTCTTCTTTTGTTTGAATCAATGACTTTCAGCTTGAGCTGATTTGAAGAGCCTCTCCCCAGCAAACATCCAGGCTCTCCAGTGCATGGCAGCCTGTCAGTGTCACTGTGGTGTTTGTATACCCCCCGTTAAGGAGCTTTGTGCTGTCTGTGTCCACAGCTTGTGAGCACTACTGCCTCTGACTCGGTTTTGCTCTACCTTGATGTGTGGTTACTTATGTAGACCATTAGCTTTCTTCTTCCAAAGGGGCCTTGTCAAATACAGTGAAGGAAAAGTCTCTATAAAACTGCATCCAGTCTTGTAATGTTTGTGAAGTCGATGAGATGGAAAGTGGAGGTAAAATCTCCCTGTTCCTATACAACTTGATCTCTTCCCCGTAATGCTTCCTTCAGTTTGGTTCAGTGACTTTGTCTTGTTACATCTGTCATTTTGTCTTGGTGGCAGCCTGGCTTGAAAACAATCAACCTTTCCTGATCTTAGGACCCATGTGTATGAAGCCTGGAGGAAAGCATGAGAGAGTTGTGCTGGATTTTGTAGACCCCAACCCATATGACATCTGCGGGAGCGAAGATGTGTGTTGCTATGCAGGATTTGGGGATCTGTTCCTGCTTGTTCTGGCACTTGTCATTTTTATTTTTTTCTGCCAAAACCCTGTCAGTAGCCTTTCACCTCTCCTAAATGAAACCATACGGAAGAGCTGCAGGTCCCTGGCCTTTTCTGTAATTAAAAAAGCTCTCTGCTGGGTGAGGGGTAGAAGTATGGGTTGAAGGCTAGACCACGACTATTAATCAAAGCTGTGGCTCTAGTAAAGTCCCTCTGGGATGCTATGTCCAGGGTGAAAAGAAAACATCTTGCTATAGCTGTGACAGCAGCAGTTAACACTGTAGATTTCACTCTATTCTGATAGTGTTAACTCTAGGTTAATGCCTTTTTCATGAACCTGCCTCTGTCATCGCTTGGTTTTCTGTGTACTGGCCAGTGTTACACCAGCTTTGACCCCCTAAGAAGATCATTTGTTTCTTAAATTAAAAGGGATTGAGTTGGATAAGGATTTCAGTGTGAGGCTTTGAAAGGAAATAGATGAGCTGGCTGTGTTGGTATTTGCACTTGACTAAACAGCAGAACTGTGTTAATGGAGAGATCCCATCTTTGGGACACATCTCACAGAAGATAACTCCCGATGAGAGCTGTTCTTAGGTATCAGTAGCATTGTGTCAGGCACGCACCATCACCTCCAAACTGGGATCCTCTTTGGTGTGGTGAATGTGGAATTAGGTTGGAAATGAGCTGCACACCCGAAGACTCCCATGGGAGATGGGTTGGGGCGAGCACCAAGAGAAGCAAAGTCTAGAGGAATGTTGGGAACCACTGGTTTCAGCTCTGGTTTCAATCCTTCATGCCAAATGTGCTCTGTTGATGATTCACAGGGCTGGGTCGCTTTTGGTAACAGAACATGAACTCCTAAGGGACTTCAGTGGGTTTCGGAAGCTCTGTGGGTGCTTACTCTTTGAGCTGATGTAGTATGTTGGCATAGGACCCCAGCACTGTTGTGTTTAAGGCATCCTGGAAATGCAAACCACTGTTTCTATTGCCAGTCATGCTGGTGTCTCACCCTGCTGGGATGCTTGTGGCTGTAGTCTGGAATCATCTTTCCCTTTGACTTCACATAACTTTTTCTGAACCGATCCAGGCAATAAATTTCAGCGATGTCGGGCAAAAGGTTATCACTGAGAGTGGTGGAGACCTCATTATATTAATATTTCAGAATCGTTCCAATGAAATCTAATTAAACACAGCGACCGATGCTGTACGAATCTCCCTATGTTTGCCTCATTTGTCATGTGCTTGATTAAGGCTGGGTTATCTGGGGGAGTTTACTGCTTGTGATATCTGCTGGGATGGATGTGGTTTCGCACGCTATGGACACTTTGATCTTTTTCCCCACTGCTTACAAGTTTCTGTTGGCTTCTCTTGGATTTCACATGCAATCGATTTATCTCCTTGGGGTCTAAGGGAACACATTGATGATAGAGCTAACCTGAGAGATAAGGAGATGTCATGCATGCTAATGCATTTTCCCTGCCCTTTAGACAGCATCTCTGTGCTGGTAAGAGATAGGGCCCTGGCATCACATTAGGCTTGAGCATTTCTCTCTCTCTTACAACAAGGGTAATTCACTTTATTGTCTTCTTACAGAACTGAGGAAAATGGGGGATGGGGGGAAGTTCTAAACCAACAAACTCGTACCAGCACCAAATCAAATCTCATTCTATTTCCCTCCTCTTTTTCAGCAAAACAAATCTGCAATTTATAGTTATATGACCTCCCCATCTTACTCTTTTCTCCTTTTTCTTGTTCAAGTAGCTCTCGTCTTGCAGATATTCCCGCCGTGAGATGGGAAAGTCAAAATCTTTTAATGCTTTCAAACCACTTCTCCCCCCCGTGATGATGTAAATTAATTCCTCAAATCCCACCTATATTGGGGAATTTTTAGCAACTTCCTATTAATGGAAAGAAAGAAATTCCAAATTTGTATCTCTGTTTTCCTTGCACATCTATCTTAGCATGCAATATATGGAGAACTGCAAGATCTTATAAGACTGCTGCATTTAAGCTCTTAGTTAAACTTCTTCTGCCAGGTTAGCATTTCTGCCTGTTTGGAAACTGGAGAGTGAAACTCACCTGGGAGCCTCAGTAGTGAAATAAATTATCATAATATAGTGGGAAAAGAAAAGATTTTTAGAATGGTGGAGTAGTGCAGGGCTACCCTGGTGAATTACATCTGTTCATTTAGAGCTGTAATATTACTTCAGCTTTGAGCTGCGTGACTGAGAAATCTTTATTTTAGGGGGAGGGGCTGCTTGGGCTGGGGGGAAAAGCAGGAAAATTTACCATCCAAATGTCAGAAGCCCTGAATGCATACTGACACTAATTGTTAGTAATTATAATAACAAGCTAAAACTGAGAGTGAATTGTTAATTCATGATTTTAAGCTAATCTTATGTTTTTAGGTGTCTGACTTCTGCATCTTTGAATTTGGGGAAGTGGCAGTGACGTGAAGTGGTGATGGGGGGAGGGGGCAAGAGATGAGAAGACCTACCACAATTAGTATTCTAATGCTCTACTTCTAACAGATTGTTGGCATAACGCTTGTTTATGCAGATGCAGGACCGTTCACCAAGGTGTTATATGCCTTACAGTGCTAACAAAGATTAATACTTAGTCTGAATCTGGGGGATGTTAGGAGGAGGGGATCTGAGCAGTATTCTTTCTGCAAAGCTATGAGCAGGCCCAATTTATGATGAGGCAAGTCAACAAAACCCAAATAACCACTAAATTATTACAGTATCATCTACCAGTGCTAAAGATAACAGTATGGATGTTGTGGTTGATTTTTTTTTTCCCCCTGGATTTTCACTTTGATCGTGCTCTGCCTGTCTCCTACTCTGTGATCCAGCCCAGGCTACCACTGTGCTGCTTTCTTCCCTGTTAAGGAAATCTCAGGCGCTTTCCTCTTTAAAGCTCACATTGACATTGCAGTAGAAGTGCTGCCCTTCTCCTCACTGCAGAAGGCAAGCCCCACTAGGAAAGATGATATCATTGGCACTAAATATACACCAGCCATCAGGCCTCTGGTCCGTGCCAGAGATGCTCTGGCAGACTCTGATGTGCTTTATTTTCTATGTTTTGTCGATTCTGTCTGTGGCAGGTGATTTCATTAACTGCTCTTTAGTTGCTTGAGAAGAACTCAACCATTATTTGTCTGTTTTCTCCCTCCTGACAGAGACCCACATGAAGCAGCTTCCTTGTAGTTCTCTCCTTCAAGATGCACAGATTGGTATTGTCACCCTGTTTCCTAACCTACCGGTGCATTATTATTATTTTTGCTATTACTATTATATTATTGTCATAGAATTGTTTGACTTGGAAGAGTCCTTTAAAGGTCATCTAGTCCAACTCCTCTACTGTGAACAGGGACACCTACAGCTAGATCAGGTTGCTCAACACCCTGTCCAGCCTGATGTCGAATGTCTCCAGGGATGGGGTATCCACCCATCTTTGTCATAAAAGTACTTTTTTCCTTATATCCAGTCTAAATCTCCCCTCTTCTAGTTTCAGACCACGTCCCAAGTCTTATCACTACAGACCCTTCTAAAGAGTCTAATAATAATCTTACATTTATTAGATGAGTGTGGTGGAGTTGTGGATTTATTTAACTTGAGCTGAATACCTACAAAGTTCATATCCAGGACTTCAGCGCAGTCCTACCACTTCTGGCAAGGTTTGTGTTGCAGTAGGACTTGGGGTCTCTTGGTGATGTCTGATGTGCCACTAACTCTCTGGGTAACCTTAGATTAATGTGTCCAATATTCCTATTTGTCTTGTAGTTATTAAGACAGAGATAAAGAAAAGAGCAGCTGGGGAAAGGACTGCTCAAGAGCTCCTCAAACCCACTCTGAACTGGGGATGAGGGATCCTCAAGATTTGCCCAATACCTGATCACTAAACTACTCAGTGCATTTTCCTGATTTTTGCTCACATTTCCTGCCTCTTGTACCTCATTTCTTCAGCTTCCTTGTCATCCGGTCCCTTTCCTCCAATAGCTGCCTTTCATGATTCCTCTGTCTTTTAGAATATTTTGGGTTTCCTTCCTCCATTCCATTTTTTCTTTTCCCATGAGCAGCTTCATTTAAGCCTCTACAGTTTTATTTCTGCTAGATGGCTCTTTGGCCTTGTTCGTCTTAGATGTCCATCTGTGGTTTGATCTGAGCATCAGACTGAAATGTGAGAAACTCAGGTTGAGTTTCTGTCTCTGTTAGATACTTCCATGGGCTCCACGTTTTGAGAGTGGGCTATACTGCTAAACGTTGACAGTACCTCCTGTGGATGGAAATACCTACTGTCTTTTCTGTCCAGAAAGAGAAAAAAAGCTACCAGTTTTTGTAGGAAACTTAGAATCGTAGAGTGCTTGGGTTGGAAGAAGCCTCAAAGTTCATCCAGTTGCAACCCTCTAGACATAGGCTGGTTGTCACCCACTAAATCAAAGACCAGATCAGGCTGCCCAGAGCCACATTCAACCTGGCTTTGAACAATTCCAGGGATAGGGCATTTTTTTCTTTTTGGTATCCCCTATTTTCTTCACTTTAATGCAAGTGACTTATCCAACACCTTCTACAAAGTCCATGTGTGCTTACTTGGTTGGGCAACAATGGGTCATGCAAGTGAAGGTTGCAGAGGATGTACAGAAGGAGAGTTGAGAGTGTGGACGCTGTGCTTTAGTGTCAGCTCACATGGTTTGGAGCTGAAGGGGTCTGTGACAAACCTGGCACGTGTCAACCCCTGAATGGTTGAGTGTTTCATGCTTTCAGGAGACTCCTGAAAATGCTTAAACCTTAGGAAAACAAGCAACACTCCCCCTTGCCTAAACAACAGCAACAAAACCCCTTGAGGTTCACTGAAAAGGGAAAGGGAGCCTGCAGGATTTATGGCATCTGCAGTGACCGGGGGCTTTGCCAGCAACTGCAGAGTTGGGAGTGGATGAGCAGGCTGGTCTCTCATTGGGATTGCACATCTGACAGCCGCAGTGATCCTGGGGCTGGTGTTATACTGGTGTTATACTGGAGGATTCTGCCACTGCATGTGTGCAGGGCTTTGCGTCTGTCACCATGCAAGCAGCACCTGGGATGACAGGACACAATTCAGCAGTATATTCTTGAGTGCTCTTCATTGCTTCCAGGTGACTTGGAGAATCAAGTTAGTAGCATGGGGCAGATCAAAGAAGAAAGGAAATATTTAAGTATGCAAAGATGCAATCAAGATACTTTCAGAAGTGCTTAGGTGGATGATTCCAGTTGCAGGAGGTCCTTATATCCAGGAACTTGCAATCAAAGCAGCAAAAGTAACTGAAGCAGGGAGATGTCAAAAGGGAAAATGTGGAAAGGAGTGGTTCCTTAGAGAGATCTGAGGACAGGTGGCTGATCTGAAAGGCCAGATCAAATTGGGGGTGATATGGAGAAGAGGAGGGCACAAAGGGTAGTCGGGAAAAACTTCAAATGACATAATGGGTATGACATACAGTTACTGAAGAGCGCTACTGAAATGGTCAGAGAGCTGGAGCATCTCTCCCGTGAAGAAAGGTTGAGGGAACTGGGCTTGTTTACTTTGGAGAAGGCTCTGGGGGAGACCTCACTGTACTTGAAGGGAGCATATAAACAGGAGGGGGAGTGACTGTTTACACGGGTTGATAACGATAGGACAAGCAGGAATGATTTGAGATTTAGGTTGTATGTTAGGAGGAAGTTTTTCACTCCAGGGTTTGGGCAACCTGTTCCAGTGTGTCACCGAGAAGTTGTGGATGCCCCATCCCTGGAGGCATTCAAGGCAAGGCTGGATGTTGCTCTGGGCAGCCTGTGCTAGTGGGTGGTGACCCTGCCAACAGCAGGGGGTTGAAGCTCGATGATCTCTGATGTCCTTTTCAACCCAGGCCATTCTCTGATAATGGCAGAGCAAGAAACCATTGATCTCTTCCTGGCTCTGTTGCTGATTGCTGCATGACCTCAGGCAAAACGCTTCATTCCCTGCATGCCTCCTACACTCTTTTCTACATAGCCTGTGAGTTCTTCAGGGAATGGACTGTCACTTGCAATGAGCATGTACCACACTTTATTATTTGATTTCCTCTCATGGCTTCATGGGCTAAGCCCTTCTATGATTCTGTTGTTGGGGTTCAGCTGCTTTCATATGCAGAATTTCCACTTGTACTGGCTGTGAAGTTGTACAAGTGCGGGCTCCTTCCATGTGATAATCTGAGTTGGAAGAAACCCTTAAAGTTCATCTAATCCTACTCTCCTGCACTGAACAGGAGCACCTACAGATAGATAAGGTGCTCAGGGTCCCATTCAGCCTGTCCTTGAGTGTCTCCAGGGATGGGGTATCTACCACCTCTCTGGGCAACCTGTTCTAGTGACTCACCATCCTTATTGTAAGCAAAACTTCTTCCTTGTATCCAGTCTAAATCTTCCCTCTTTGTGCCAGGGGTTTGGCTGATCTCTTTCAACACACAATTTTTCATAGACTCACATGGATCTGTGATTTCCCCACCGTGTGGTAGACAGGAATGCTGAGCCTTGGCCTCCCTGCCCCCTCCCAACAGGTTGACCATAAATTAGGTTCTGATGTGGGTATTGAATTTCACTCCAGCTGCTGGAGCTGTGGCACATCTGTGGTCCTCCTGTGGTTAATGGCTTCACAAAAATGAAGTAATAAAGGTTATGATGGCTGTGTTTTAACCTCCTGGCCCTCATTCTATTCTACACGAGTGTTTCTCGGGAACAGTTAAAAAACCCTCTTGCTTGCATTATAAACATCTCCCAGTGATGTGCAATCTCTGAGCAGCTTTTTATTAAGTGATTTTGTTTTTGAAATTTACCAAAGCTGAAGCATCTCTTCTTTTTTTTTCCTCCCTTCTTTTTCTGTTTTTCTGTAACAAAAGATGAATTGATTCTCTGTAAAATAAACAAAACCCATCTCTAAATTATGCTGTGATTTAATATTTACACACAACATTGAAGTCTGAGTAAAGCAAATAGAGAAAGGAAAAAATGTCCCTTTAGCTTGAACTCTTTTAGTGGAAGTCTGTGGTACATTTCTGAGGGATGGAGGCGCACACATGGGGGATTGATTTGTTTGCAAAGAACAGTTCACAGCTCTGGTCACTAATGAGCCCTTCAAGGGAGGGTGCTTTCCATCCTCTTAGAAACATACCATTCATTGTGAGAAGAAAATGCTGACTTCGGGGCTTGGACTTTGAGTCTGAAATGTTGGAATGGAGTTTTCTGAAGTCTTGCTGGCTTTAAAGGGATGGTGAAATCTCGGTGCTCCAACCAAGATTATGGGCATCTCTGTTTTGTGTTGTGGATGGTACTGAATGGGGCTGCTCAGATTTTCCTGCTGTAGGTTTTGGCTGCCTAGTAGGTCAAATCAATAACAGGCTTACTCTCCTGACAGGTATGAAAGTGATACTACCCCTGAGTTGTAGAGAGTATAATGCCATTCAAGCCATGTACTTGAATGCTTGAAGTGGATTTACCTGGAAAAAGAGGTATTTAAGAAAGTGGTTTGGATCACTTCCTAGACAGGTTGTCCAGGCTTATATAGACAGAGGAGTTCAAAGCATTGCTTATATCATTCCCTGGGGGTAGCTGACCATTTATTTCCTACATAAGTAACTCAAATGCTTAAGGGGAGTGTGATAAAGTGTCCTGCCAGTGCAGATGTGTACAGCAGTATCTGACTCAATGTGAGGCACTGCAGCATAAAGCCTGAATGTGACTTGCAGTCAGGTTGATGGCAAATGAGTTGCATGGGCTACAAGAGCTGTGGTACGGGAGAGAGAGTAACTGTAAGGTCCTTGGGGTGACAATGGGATTATTCCCTTTAACAAGTCATCCTGCCACACTTGAGATAGAAGGGCTTGAGGGCTTTTTCTGACCCTGAATTGTTCTTTACTCCTGGTCGTATATAGATCCCCTCTTTTTCAGAATCTGCTGATAGTGCTTGATGTGCCACGTTCTTGCAGTAGCAAGTAAGGCACGCTAGCCACCCACTCGGGGAAGATAAACAAGCTCTCGTTTATTTATTTAACTCCCTTGCTATTAATTGTGAGGGATGACCCTTTGCTTGGATGTTATGAAGCATATTGACTTCCTCTCTTAGAAGCTTTCCAAGGGACTTGCTGCTTGAGCATACTCAGCAAAAATCTTGAGAAGGGCCCTGGGACAGTTTTTGTGGAACATGGGGGCTGGTGTTAGAGCTAATGAGCTTATTATGAGATATATATTGGTATCTCTAGTGACTCTTCTTTGCCACCGTGTCCAGCCTGTCTGCAATTAGGAACGAGGTCTGTGACACTGTGCTTTATACTAATCCTTAATGTGACAAAAATGGTTGTTTTCCACTGAATGTGGTAGAAATTCACAATCTGCAAAACAGGAACTTTTGTTTTGTTTTGTTTTTCTTCCTTATGACTTAAATTCTTCAGAAGTCCCCAGAGAGACCCTGTTTATTTAATTAGCAGAATTGCTGTAAGAGACTACTATATTTTTTATACCGTTGCCTCAAAGTTTGCTGATGAGCATGTCCAAGCAAGTCCTGGGCAAGAGTTGTGAAAACCTTTGTCTAAGGGACAAGCAGATGGACATGTCCTGGGGCAACTAAAGAGTGAGAAGTTGCAGCTTGATGGCTGGAGAATACTCTTGTGTGGTACTCATCTCTGGAGGGAGACAGCCATCTCAGGAGATGCTTGCCTGGCACGCTAGCATGAGATTTGTCCACGTAGGCTGGAGAAATAGAGAATAAAAGAGGGATCGACCAACCACCATGAGGATAGGTGCTCTTCCATCAGAAACCTCATGAGCTGATCCCTGATGCTAAATTCCCTCCTGGGCCTGCTGCCCAAGACATGCTGCTTTCTCCTGGACCTTGCCGCTCCTTTGAGGTGTTCTAACATCTGAACCCTCACGAGCTGATCACTGTTCGCTGCTGCCCCTCCCGGGGTTGCCCCTCGCTGCTTCTCTGGTGCTGAGCCAGTGCAGCTTCTCCAGGACAGCTGCTTGCTGCTCAGGGCTGCCCATTGCTGCTGCTGTTCTCCCCACTTTTGCCGCCCCTGCTCTTCTGCCTCGGACCATTGGAACCACTTGCAAGGCGATTTCTGCAGACGATTCCCTTTACTTATGATCAGTCAAATCAGAGAATGCAGGTGTGGAACTGACCTCAGGAATTCTTCTGGTACTCCCTGTCCCAAAGAAAATCTTGTGTAGCTAAACCATTGAGAGGGGATTTCCTGGTAGAAATGTCTAGGGTTAGTGTCTCAAGAGAGAACTCTGCAGTCTGGTGGTCTCTGATTGACTTGGAATGTTTCTTGCTGTTTGGTTTGTGGGTTTTGTGCTTGCTTTATTTTAATAAATGTCTAAACCAGGAATTGGACTTAATGATCCTTATGGATCTCTTCCAACTTGGGATAGTCTATGAACATAGTCTTCTATGGGATTGTCCAAACGATGTCAGAAAACTTATTTGAACTGTCCATTCACTGAAGTCATAGAATCACAGGGGTTGGAAGGGACCTCAAGAGATCATCGAGTCCAACCCCCACCACTGACTTTCTGTAATCCATTATTGCCACCTTTTTTCCCTACCATTAATATCACCCAAGCTGCTTGATTTTTTGCACTGGAAACTTTAAATGAATAGGTATGTTAATTGGTATCATTACAACAAGCGGTCCTAGTCACACTGCAATTCAAGTGAACATTTCATGTTGCCATTTAAATGATGAAATTTTTTTTAAGCAACTGACAGCTACTTGTGTTTAATTCATTTTGATTTCATTAGGAGGGGGGAAGTTATCGGGATTGCATCATTAAAAATGCATGCTTGGGTTATTCATGCGTGTTTCATATATCCCTGTGTATGATCCATCATAATTCTCCATTAGCCAATGAAGGTAGCAAGTGGAAAGGGTCTGTCGAGCATACATATGATTCAATTACATCCATGACGTCACACTGATTGGATTCTTAATGACATTTCTAAACTGTGCTCTGAACGGGGCTTGGTGAAATGAGACTTTCCACTGAGGCTTCTTGTCCTTTGGAACATTAAGGTTTGTGTCAGCACCCCACCTTTGCAGAAGATTGGATCCAGCAGGGACTAGGTAGCTGCTTTGGAGCTGCTTGGCAGCTGGAGCTGAAGGCTAGGTGTGAGCTAGATGTTACTACGCAAACCATCAGCCTTGACTACTGTAGCAACTCAGCAGCTGTGCTGCTTGGACTGTAATAAAGAAATAAAATGCTCCCCTGGTGTTCATTGGTACTATTAAAATATGTGCACAACAATTCCTGTGACAGAAGAACAGTATGTCATGCTGAAATAAGTCAGAATTTGGTGCAACTCTGCTCACAGTGGAACACTAGTTTGCTCAAAGCCTCTTCTAGGAGGTGGGTGACTGGAGCAGCATGAGCATTTTCTGCAGGGGAGAGAGATTAGAAGATGCAACTGGCCAGTTTATCTGTTTCTCTGCAGCTGACCTTTCTAGGACTGTATTTGGTCTTATTTTAATATTTGTGGTCTTGATTATTAAAACTGCAGAGGTACCTCTTGCTTTTTGGGGGTGGGGACTTACACCAAGCAAAGTTAGGGAACATCACAAACAGTGGGACTGTTAGCTCTGTCTTTAGAAGCTCACCAGCAAGTCTATCCCTGTTCCTGTGACCACAGTCAACGTCTGAATTCTGTGATTCAGGCCTGTTTGTGTTGGTAATTCCACCTTCCTCCCTCCTCTCCTTCCCTACAATCTTTCACCCTTTAGAGAAACGAATCTCTCCTTTCCAGATTCTACTTGTGATCTATCTAATGAGAAAGTGCCATTCCTAAGGCATAGGGCAGAGGTTCATAGGTTCATAGGTTGGGTTATGCAGCAATGTTCATTATGCCACAAAGATGGTTGAGAGCCTGGAGCATCTCCCATATGAGGAAAGGCTGAGTAACCTGGATCTCTTCAGCCTGGGGAAAAGAAGACCGAGAGGGGATCTGATAAATCCTTATAAATATCTAAAGGGAAGTGTGGCAGGCAAATGGATGAGGCCAGGCTCTTCTCTGTGGAGTGTAGCAATAGGACAAGGAGTAATGGCCTAAAACTTGAATGTCAGAAGTTCTGTACTAATATGCAGAAGAACTTTATGGTAAGGGTGATGGAGCACTGGAACCTCTTCAGGGCTGACTGGAGAGGTTGTGAAGTCTCCTTCTATGGAGATGCTCAACAACTTTCTGGATGCCTACCTATTGTAGGGAACCTGCTTTAGCAGGGGGATCAAACTTGATGCTCTCTTGAGGTCCCTCTCAACCTCTGTGATTCTATGACTATTTTAGCAGTAGATGGAGTCCCTCCCAAGAGATGTTCCCAGTGCTGTGGGCACCACAGAGTATGTCCTTGACAGCTGTCCACACGGCACCTCCTCTGAACCTTTGAGGCCATACAGTACTGAAAAATAAGTAGGAAATGAGTGGAGGGTGCAAACGAAGGGGCTGCAATTTTCTTGTCATTGGGACAGAAAACCTGTATTGTTTGGTGGAGCTGGACACGCTTGGGCGCATGCTGGAGAAGAAAGCAGTTTGTCAGCAGCATCTCCTGAAGAGAAAATCTCAACCCAATGGGAAGTTTGAAATCTTTGTGTTGGTTTCTTGGAATGTAAGTTTTGCACAGCACCCTGAGCACTTAGATGCTGATCTCAGTTTAGGAATTCTGGCAGCACTGCTGCTTTGGATTAGTCAAGTGGAGCAAGGATTGTTGACACAGAGCTTTCCTTGATGCTCCTTGAAAATAAAGAAATAAGAAGGCTCTGCATTGCTTCCTACTTTCATGTACTGATAATAACTCATTCTCCATGAATGTGTAGTTCACTTCTATGTTCCTCAGCACTTTTTAAGCTCTAGTGAATAACAATTCTACAACAGGTCATCTTCATTTTGTTGGTGGTAGAATGCAGGCCCAGAGAACTTAAAAAGACTGAGTGGTTGGCAGCCCTGCCCATGGCAGGGGGTTGGAGCACAATGATCTTTAAGATCCCTTCTGACCTAAGACGTACTATGATTCGATAGGATTTCTTCAGATTAGGGATGGGAGAGGAAATCACTCCTACTCCTGACTTCTAGACCTCTGTTGGAAGCACAAAAGCATTCAAACTACCAATCATATTGATTTTCAATTACTGCTCAAATGGAAGTGGTTGCAGCTTTGTGTTAACTCTCAGGAGACTTTACCCTGTCATCTCTAGTGAAGATAAGAGATAAAATTCTGTATTGCTTGTGCTGACATGGCATGTGGTTATGTGTCTCAAATTCACTCCTGAGTAGAAATGGGGATATTGTCTGACTTTTGCCACAGCTTGTTAAAATAATAAAGTCTCTTCTCATGGAGATGAGATTTCTTAGCTCTGCTGCTGGGGGCAATACAGGGGAGGGCAGTACAAAGAAAGCGTGGCCATAAATGCAAGGCTGTTGTGGTGGGGTACAGAGTTGCTGGCATGAAAATGGGGTATTTTTAAGTAGCTTGAGGAGAGTTATTTTAAACAGCAGCTGTGCTGAACCTGCTGGCATGTAGTGGCTAGAGCTGGACAAGCTGAGAGAAAACAGATGAAAAGTTGAATGATGCAGAACTCAAAGCCTTCCTTCTTTGATTTTCAGGTTTGTTGGTATTTGCCAACCACTACCATGGACAGGCGACTGCGTATTCACATGTGCACAGTACTTTTTGTGATGTCATACACATACAAGTATCTTTAGAGGATACTTTTCTTGTTGGATCTCTCAGTTCTTTCCTGAAACAATGCCTCAGTTTTCCTTTCTGGAGCGTGAAAGAGTTAGAAGACCTGGATTAGGATCATGGCATACTCCTTGCAGAAATGAAATTCATAGATGATAATTCCCAACAGCCTTGGTTGAGTTCTAAACCATTTCCATGAGATCTAGATTTGTGGACTTCATTTGCTCTGAACCACACCTCGGTTCACATCTCCATCCCCTGCTTCCAAATCAGCGTATGCGTTTGTTCCATCAGCTTTATGCGACTGTCACTGATGATGGTATTTATAACAGCTTGCCCAAAGCCAGGCAGCTGGGGGGAGTGTTGGGTTACCATCACCTGCTCCATTCCCAGTTCCTCTCTGCTGAATTGAAGGGTGCAGCCGGGGTGTGTTTCGGACAGGGATATGGTAATGACCTTGAAACCTTGCAGTCCTGATGCAGTGTTTGTCCTCATCCCCACCCCAGGGCACGGTCTGGTACGAGTAAGGTGGAGCCAGGACCTGAAGTGCTCTCTGTAGGAAGCTCCCTCTAAGGATTCCCTCCTGGGGAATGTTGTTCTCTGCATCTACTGTAAGACAAATTGGTTTCTTGTTAGTGAAATAACAGTATGCATCATGTTTGGCCGTGTCTTGGGTTGTTGCCCTCTTGAGGATCTAGCTGATCTTTTGCAGGTGCTGCAAGTAAGTGCTAAGCATCCTGAAAGTTAGGAGGAGGGGATTTCAGCTAAATGGAAACAGGATTTTCCTTGGTGATGGTAGTGGACTACTTTGCACAGGCAACTTTATCTCATGTCTTCCCCTTTATCAGCCCCATCTGGCAGTATCACGTTTGTTACATCTCCTTCTTGTGGTGCTGACATGAGAGGATGTCTCCCAGGATTGCTGACAAGAGAAAAAGTAGGTAAATAATAAATCTACAACACATGAATCCCATTGACTCTTTTCTTTCCAGCTTTAATGTCAGTTCTGTTGTGTCCCAGAGCTGTAAGAACAGCACAGGTGACCATAATACTTCCCTTCATGTTGCCTCTGTGCTGCCTCATGTTTCTCTGACATCAGATGACAGACCCTTATTCAGTGAATATCAGCTCATCTAGAAGATGCAAACTCTGATCATGTGCACTGTCAGTGACTGGAGGCCAGATTAGTGTTCTATTCTAGTGTGTAAGATTATATATCTACATTATTTTCTGTTCTTTTGTAGTATCTAAAAGCTATATATCTACTCTTCTCTAGTATGTAAAAATAAGAAATCTAACTATTCTAGTATGTAAAAACCATGTAAAAATTCTTTTCTGTTCTTGTATGTAGAAACTAGCTGAGGGCTTTTGTCAAGGGAGGCTGCTGAGAATTTTTTCTTTATAGTCTGAATGCACATAAGGACGAATGTGAAGGAGTAATAGAAGTAGAAGCTTAGCAGCTTGACTACACCATCCCTGTCTGTGCTTATTGAGTATCAGTTAGAAACAGCTTCCTCAGAGGCTTTGCATCCTGGTGGGAGGTCCATGGCTTCTCAGAAGAGGCGAATGCAAGCTGGCCTGAGTTCATCCCCTTTTCTCCCTGCATCTTGCAGCTCCTGGAGTTGTATCACTCTCTGCAAGAGCGGTGTAACTACTGTGAACTCTCTCCTCCCTCTGCCACACTGGTGAAATGCCCTTTGTGATGCTCCAAGCTTTTGTTTTTTGCATGAGCTGGGTTGGGGTGAACTTGGTGAGGCCGCCAGAACATCATGAATAACTTAGGAGGAGAGCTCCTTCCAGTGCTCAGAGCGTACACAGGCAGAGAAAGCAGGCTCGGTGCTCAAACAGACTGTGTGTATAGTGATGTTTTGTACCCTTTTTATTTGGAACATTGCTTGAAATTTTGACCTTCCATATGAGTCTACATGTTCTCGTGTTTCGAGAGTCATGGTTGGCTTAAGATGTGTGGCTTACAGTCTCTCTGGCATCTGGTGTGAGCATTTTGGTGGACCATCTTGACAGCCCAGCAAGACGGTTGCCTTAACCACAATATCCACAAACTGGATTGTTGATGTGATTCAGTGTGGGGGTCTCCTAAGTGCTTCTACCATCGCAGTCTCTCACTGATTAAGGCTGCAGGTTATAGGAGAGAGCTTTAAAAGCCACAGTGGATGATGGTGTTGTCATCTCACTTCACTGCCTGAACATCCCAGCCTGCATGGCCTTGTGACTATTTCTGTGTCTCAGAGGTTTTACTAGGAAATGAAAAATCTGCGAGGTTAAGCTGCAGATATGCTTTGTGCCCTTCCTAGAACCACCATTGTGAAATAATTACTTGAAGAAAGAACCACTTTTTTGTTTTTTTCTTTTCTGTGAACATCTGTGCTCTCCTTCTTTGTGTTTTTGCTATTTGGTTTCTGAAGACAAAGCCTTTTTTTGATCATCGTGTTGATGGGAAGCCATACTGTTCCCCACACTTGGCCACTGGCATAGTTGGTGGGACCTCTTTCATCTTCTTTGCAGTTCATTCCTCATTCTGACTTCCCTCATTGTACTCTTCCTTCGTGGCTTTCAGAGTCCCTTGTCACTGGGATTTCACTCATGCCATTGTGGAGGGTCATTTGCCAGTCACCTCTCTGCAGTTATTTCTGCACAGTTGGTGTTTCCTTATGAAAAATGGGGATGCATTGGTGGTTGGACTTGATAATCTTTTCCAAACTTAATGATTGTATTAAACCCAAAGCCCACCTTTTACATTTCCAGTGCTGCTGGAGTAACACGATTTCTTTCTTTGACTTCACGTTAAAGGACAGGAAAAGAAGGCATATCAATATCCTCTCCAAAACATGACCTACTCCACATGAGAATGAGTTTTATGATCTCTCTCTCCTCCATCTCCTACATTAGGACTTGCTGAAGGGCCAGAGAGCAGAACTCTGCCATGCTACACAGTACTATAGAAGAGGAAGGGACATTTTGGTCAAATCCACGCCTTTGGCATTGCTGACACCACACTGTTGGATTCTGTTTGAAAGCTTTGAAAACATCATCATCACCTTAATTTACTTTTTCTGGTTGACCCAAAGTTTTTTTGCTGTTGGTGGGACAGCCAGGCTGGTGGTTTCAATGGGTCATAGTTGGTGAATGGGAAAGACTGGGGCTGAGCTGGATGCTAAACCATCAACACCAACAGCTCAGCTGAGTGAAGGTGGATGCAGAAACATGCCTTCTCCAAAAATCTATGTCCTCACTGGAACGTGCAGATGACATCTTGGACCAGGCATATCCAATCTGTGGGCTGCATGTGACCCAGCACAGCTGATGCTGTGGCCTGTACCATCATGGCAGTGGCTCTTCCCACTGAGAGGTCATGCCTTGGGTTTCCTATACATCACTCAGCAACAACCTCACATTAGTATGTGATATACCATTACCTGGGATTAAACCAGGACATGGGGAGTGTGCAGTGCTGTGTTAATTCAAATGATGGCAAATAGTGTTATGCATTTTGATACACTGGTGAAACAATCCTGTGAACAATGAAAAATACATGACTGTGCTTTCCATTACGATAAAGAAATTTCAGATTTCCAGATTGCAGAACAAAGAAAAAAAGTCATCCTTTTTTTTTGTATATCTGCGACCCCATTTTCAGAAGTCATAAATACATGACCTGCAGTTTTTCAAATGAAACTTATAGAGTTGCATTCAGGTATTCAGCTCAAAAATGTGATTGTATTTCTATACCAGACTTTTATAAGGCCTCTCTTACCTGAGGAAAATGCCCCTCAGTTCACAATCACTTTTTGGCAATATCTGCCTTTGTGAACAACTCTTTTCAAGGATGAAGTACAGGAAGAGTAAAACTTCTTTAGAAATCTCTGATGAACACCTTGAGAGCTCACTGAGAGGTTCAGCTACTTCCACTGAACCAGACTGATGCATTACTTTCACAAAAACAAGGTCGCGTATCTGACTCGTTTTATGGTTTTGTTGGTCTCTCTCTCTCTCTTTTTTTTTAATAAAAATATATAAGCAACAAAACTTTTCTTAATATCCTTTAACTATATAATGTATTTTATATGTAACCCAGGACAATTCCTCTTCACTCAAGCCATCCCAAGAAAGCCAAAGGGTTTGACGCATGTATCGTGGAAGCTGGGCCAAAAATACTTCACTGCTCTGCATGGGAAGAGCAGATCATTACCACGTCACATCTCTGTGCACAAAGCTGGTGCAACCAGGAGCACCAAAGGCAGCATTTTGCACAGTCTCCATGGGACGCTTAAAAGCAGTAAAACCTCAGAGAGGACTTCCAATGATGGCCTCAAAGCCAAGCCATTGGCTGCGGTGGGAAATGTCTGCAGCCCTGGAGTGGTGTGTGGCAATCAGTGCTCACAAATCAGTGCTGTGGAGCAGCACTTGAACCTGCCTCTGCTCTGACCACTCCATAAACAGCAGCAAAAAGAAGGCATTACACACGTCTTGCCTGAAAGTGCCTCTGCCAAAAATATTTAATACAGACATATGCTCACCTCACTCACATTCACAAAGCAGACAAATCTGATGAAAGGGTTTGTTAATGGAGGCAGTGGGAAACATGCTCCTACTGCTGCCTCCTCTGATTTTGTTCTGAAGATGAGGGTGGTTGTTTTTTTCCTCATTTTTATTCTTTTTTTTTTTTTTTCCTTAAAACATTTCTGATGGCTGCTTTACATTTTGCTCTGCATTCCAGTGGAGCTGACTCAGCAGTTTAGCATGCAGTCGCTGCTCAGAGGAATTTGTACTGGTGTTGTTTATTATTTTGAGCACAGTCAGTTCTTCTTTGCTATTAATTGGCAGGCAGGAAATGTTTCTTGGCCTTTTTAGATGACTAGGTCTGGTTCTGGGACCTTGCTGTCGAGGAGGGGAAGCTCATAGGAAGCTTGCATTTGAGTGATTAGCAAACAAAAAATAATTTCAGTGCAAATGCATCTCTTGGTATTTGAGTTGTCAAATACTCTGAGTAATGATCATGTTTTAAATATAGTTTATAACTTTCTTCTCATGCATACGCCGCCTATTGTAGCTGCATTGTGGAATATACATACAGTGTGGCTGTATGAATAAATGATGGAGCTCCATAATTACACCTATGGAGGAAGAGGTCTGTCTGCTTATTTTTATATATGTTTATGTATTTAAAGAAAGGCTATTACACAGATGGAATCACTTTTAGGTCACAATTTAATAATAATTAGAATTTAATTATGCTGTGACAACTTCATTTTATTTCATCTTATTTTATTTTAGCTACCTCTAATAACTGCTAATTTTCCAGGCTGGAAAGGTCATGGCACAGATGTGTATAAACACATCGTTAACTGGCTGTAGTTAGTAAACCCACTCTCTAGTAGCAGCGATATTAAGCACAGTAAGGGTGCAAGGACTAGGAAAACAGTCTTATCATTACTGCCCATGATTGTGGGAATTAATGGCAGTAGTGTAATGAAAGATTGGACCATAGTGCTTGAATCGAAGGAGTTTTGATGGGGGTCAGATTCCCATAAGTGCAGTGTAAATGCAGGGCTTATTTTATAAGGCATGAACCACTCGTTATTCACCAGTACCATTTCAACCAGCTCAGCCAGCAATTAAGTTTTGCTTTGTGAGACTGTATCGTGTAATACCATCCTTGTTACTGTAGAATCATAGAATTATTAAGGTTGGAAAAGACCTCTAAGGTAATCTAGCTCAACTATCTATCTACCACCAATATTGTCCACTAAACCATGTCTCTAATTACCACATCTATGCTCTTCTTGAACAGCTTCAGAGACGGTGACTCCATCACCTCCCTGGGCATCCTGTTCCAGTGCCCAACTGTTCTTTCCGAGAAGAACTTTTTCCTAATGTCCAATCTGATGTGTTGGGTGATGTGTCCAACATAATTTTCCTGAGCTTGTTGCCTGGAGCTGGGATGCAGCAGAGGGAAAATCAATCTGCACTTAACCCAATCCTCATGCCATAAAAACCCAAAATAGATGGGTCTTGGATGGACTTAATATTATTGAAGTCTGATTTAATCTTGTGATTGAGATCCTTTCTTCAATTTAATTTATTTTGTCACTTGTTTGAAAAAAAAAATTGGTAGACCACAATGGGTTGAAGCTAAACAATTGCAGAGGAGTGAAGGCAAAGCCCTTGAGATCTTCTTGGAGTTGGGGGTATTGTAGCATCAGAGACATTAAAGTTGGAAGAGATCATGAAGGTAATGAAGCCCAACAATCAACCCATCACCATCATGCCCTCTGAGCCATGTGTCTTAGTGCCACCTCTATCCTTTTTTCTTGAAAAATAGTCATGAAAAGTCTTTAAAAACACTGCCAGGGATGGAGCCTGTGCATGGGGAGGGGATGAGTTAGTGGAGGAGCTGGTAGCTGTGCCAAGGATTAACTGGAGAGGGAAGGTAATCCCAAACCAACAGGTGGGCCTGCCTGAGCTTTGTGGATGGAGAACCCTTCTCAAGTGTGGGATTAAGCTGCTGAGGTGCCAGTACATCACAGCAGAGCTGTTTATTTTGGATGAGTGTCGAGGCTGCATGTAAAGACTATGTTTGTTTTAGCTAAATGGGGAAAATCCTGGTCCTGTTGAAACTGATGTTGGAGCAAACAGTGCCATGGATATCTGCCCACACCAGGAAAGTGTTTTTGGAGAATATTGGTGGGAGGAGGGGTATGGGTATTTTTTTCTCACCTGTTTCTCTCGAGCTTTCCACACCATTGCTCACATAGTTATCTCCACTACACTTTCTTTTTCCTCTTTGAACTCCTCCCCACCAACTGTGCTGACTGCTGAGGAAATAAAGCATGGCCTGACACATTTCTTTCTGTCTGCTGTTCTCCTGCATAGCTGGGCTTCTCTCACCTTCCTGCTGGGAAGAGCAGGCATGGGAACAACTTTGCTTTCTGGGCTGATGCAACATGATCCTATTCTAAGGCGGTGCATGGGTGCAAGATGGAGAAGATCCTTCACCCTTGACCCAGTATTTCAGGGGATGCTGCTTGAATTTTCTGCTTGAACAGTGTTTTCAGCAGCCAGTTCCTTGAGAGGAGGTGTTACTGTAAATAAGAAATAGGACTGAGCTGGTGCAGCTCTGAGCTTGTCCTGCCCTATGCATCTGTGACCAAGCTCTTGGCCATGGTTGCTCTTTCTTTTTCTCATAACCCTTTACTCACTTTGAACATCAGCAGCATATTTCTGTCTCACATATGACTGCTTTTTATTTCAGCCTCCCACAAACTGTACTGTAACATACAGTCTTGAGAGACTTTCTGCATGCACACACTGGTCCTGAATGGTGCTACAACAAGCAGCAAGAAAAGAAGTAGTGTAGTATGAGCTTCCTTTAGGGAAGCTTTGGGATTCTGGCCCTCCCTCCCTTCACATCTCATTGTTTGAAAGCCCCTTTGCAAGCAGCCAGCGAGCTGTTGTGGCTGGCAGCACTGTGCAAACACCCTGTGCTTGTGCTTCTGTTTTACATTGATAATTCATCCTGAGATCAGCGTTTAGAATTAATTCAATTAAAGGAGACTCGTTAGTCATTTATGAGGAAGGGAGGCTTAATAAAGAGCTATAGGTGGGAAACCTCTGTGTGTGTGCTGTGCTGGGAAAGGAGTTTATTTCTAGCTGGGTACCTCCATGGTGTCTTGCACTGGTGGTAGGGACCTGGACACCCCCTAGGATGGTGAGGAACGTAAATTGGGGTTCTTGTTTATTGGTAATATCAGCACATGAGCCTGGCCAAACACTGAGTTGTATTTTTAACTCTAGGTGTGATATTTCAGGATCCGATCTAAACTGTATTTTAATTGTAGTGTGGCACAGGAATCCTTCATGGGTATGCACAGATGTGTCTGTCCCCGGAATTACCAATTTAACCCCTCTCCTCATTTGTCTATACACTTGAGTAATGTCTCCATGTTTTGCCATTCAGTCTGGATGTTTGATCAAATAAGAGCTGCTTTACAGTTTTCTTCCAGGACCATATTTTTCCTTTCCTGGATTTTAGCTTTCTGTCACTGTTCCAAGTTGCTTCCTGCCCTTCAGCCCCCAGTCCTTAACAAAGTGGAGCAGAGGCCTCTCGGTGTAGTAAGAAGCTTAATGCTGGGTACACCTTTGGACATTGGACTTGCTCTTACTTAATGAATATATCCCGAATTGCTCTGTTTATATGTAACAGACATGCTTGGGACATATATCAGGTGAAGGGAAGGATCTGGAGATCATCAATGATCATCAAATGAGGAGCTCTTCTCCCTTTCTTCTGTCCACACTGAGCCTGTCGTTGCCCTAGCTGTTCACATCATCAAAGAGAGCCTTTCCACCAGAGCATTTGGGTTCATACCACTCTGTCTTTATCTTTCTAAACAATTTTTAGCAATGATGTTTGGCTTGCAATGCTCAATGGGACTTTAACTTTCCAAACACGTGGCAAGGATTTCTCCTGGGGTGAGCTGGCTACATAGGGAACTGCTGTTTTTATGTTTGGGTCAGCCTGAACTGTCTGGACTTGGGAATCTTGCCTGGCTGAGTTTGAGCCTTGAACCCCAGTGCCCTTGGTGTTGGAGTAAATGTGCTTGGTAAATCAAAGTTCATCAAATGTCAACAATGGATCATATTACCTCATGGGAAAAGCTACCCATGAGAAATATTTCTGGATGTTTCTGCTTCAAATACTTTTCACGGACCTTTCACAACAGGTTCAGGTTCTCTGTTAACCTTCAGGGGTGTGAAGCACCTTGCTAAGCCCGGCTCAAGGTGGCAGCTGCTGGCATCGCATGTTTCCTAAAACTGGTGTGACAGGGAGCTGTTCCTGGGCTCTGTCCTTTTCCTTCCTTATATCTGGGTAGAAACATATTCTGACAGGCTGGTGATGCAGAAAATAACTTGCTGCTCTCCAACTGTTGCATTCCTTGACCCCAATTAGAATGTGGTGCATGTAGAAGTGTCAGCCTCTTGCTTTCTCTCTGCTGCACATCTCCCTGACCAAAATTCCCATTATAAAGATGACACCTGAGTACTTCGCAGGGGAGAAATCATCACTGACCCAACAGAGAATCAGAGTGGATCTGTAGTCCAGCTCATGTGATGTTTTTCTGGCCAGAAGAAGGTGCAGGAAAGCTGTCAGGAAGGAGTTATGAGATATTCCAGCCTGTGGGAATATTTCCCCTTGACCCATTTATAAAGAATTGGTTTATGCTTTGAAAAATGAAGTTGTATGTCCCTTGTAGATCTTTTGCTTGGTATTTCTTTTCAACAATTAATACTCTTATAAGCGAAAGCTGAGGAAGATGAATGAAGGAGTCAGTCCAGGGGCTGTATGTGGGATGCTATTCTGGGTTTCAGGTCCATCCAAGACTGCATGTGTTCCTCCATTCCCCCATGTCCCTGTTGTTCACACAGAGGACTCATTGGTAGATTGTCACCCTGGGAATAACTGAATGGCAATGTCTTTACGTTACCTTTTAGAGACAGCATAACAACTCATGAAATCTCTCAGGACAAGAGAGAAGAAAATAGGACTAGAAATGTGCCTGAGTTGTATCCAAATCCACCTCCCGCTGATCTGAATGTTGAGCTGTCAGTACTGCATGTCGGGTGCATTTCAAATCATATCTTCTGTGCTCTCTGATGCTTGCATCAAGTTATCTGTGTGTGATTCAATGGGATGGGAAGAGGACAAGACTTCAGACTGTGACTCATTTGGCTTTTCCCCACTGTTGCTGTAATTCAAGTGGAAATCTTAGAAGATGGTAAAACCTTCAGGCTTGTTAAAGATGCCATGCTTTGAGTGTATATGAATGAATCCAGGGCTCATTTTGAACTTTGAAAGACAGGATAGGCTTGCTGTGATCATACTGCTTCTGCTTGTTGCAGAGGATTGGTCTCATGGAAGTGTCTGCATAGTGGTGTGTTTCTAAATTCCCAATAATGAGGGGGATATTGCATAGAGATCAGTGAGAAATATGTAGGCCTTCTCCAAAATGTAACCTTGCATCCAGAAATTAAATAGCACGAGGTGCTGGAGGGCTTCAGCACAGTGCTTCTCTCATTCTTTGTTACTCTGAGACTTTGATGTTTGAATAATTTTGTTGTTGTTAAGCTCAGGACAAACACAGGGAAGAAGAACTGGGCATATAGAGTACATTTGTTCATACATGTGCCTTCTTGTTATGGAGTGTCCCTTCCCACCAGGTGCCCCAGGATCTCCTTGTAAATACTGAGGATGACCTCTGCCATGATTCCCCTCCCTGTCAGATGGTTACGGTTCAGTGGCATGCACTGTGCTCTCTGCACATCAATACTGGACCTTTCTGCACTCTGTCAGACATCCTCTCTGGTTTTATTAGGCAGACATTGGGTAGAAGGTGGGATATCCACTTGCTTCACATGCTGCAGTTCATGGCATTCATCCCTACAGTGAGTAGTCCCAGTGAAGTTGAGTTTCTAATGAGGTTGGTCACCTCAACATGATGATCTTTATAGGTCCCTTCCAACTCAAGATATTCTATGACCTTTCTCTGCAACATAGGATGGCAGAATGGTCCTTTACTGAAGCCTGGGTGTTGGCTGTCCTGCTCAAGAGCTTTCTTCAAGTCCAAGAGCAGCTTCAGAATTCCTCTGTTGCTGTAGGAGATGAAATCCCACTGGTAACTCAGTGAAGGAAGTCCAAGTTGTGATCAGAACGTTTTTACATCACAGTATTTTGATTTTAAGTAACTAGAAGTACACAGCTTGCGCAAAGTAGATTTGTTTGGTCCTGTAGCACCAACAAATCTTTCATCCACTAAATACTGACAACCACCACTGCTGTCGTGTACAGCTTCCAGAACAACCAAATGAAACCCAGTCCTCTCTTTCTTTTGTTATTTCTGTGTGAGAGACATCTAATGTCAAGGTGCCATATTGTCTCAGATGTGAGTGGGTCTTTAATATGAATGAAGTGGTTAATGTGCAGATGACAAGCAGCAGTGCAGTTCTGATTGGGCCGTGGTGACTTCACGTGGAAGGGACTTTTGTCTTTGCAGTTGGAACGAGTGGCAGCTAAAGATCTCTTTAATGATTTGTGCCATGAGAGAGTCAAAAATAATAAGGTAGGACAGAGCAGAGCCCTCTGAGCAGATCAATCACTTCCTTCATTTTTCTTCTGCGCCCTATTATGGGAGGCTAATAAAGATTCCTTGTGGAGGGAGCATGTATGACCACTTGAAAGGGGTGCTGGTATGGAGAGGTTAAGGATACCCCCACCACTCTCTACCCTGATCCTCCCCTTTTATTTTATTTACAGTGTTCCCTAGAAAGCGAAACCTGAAGCAGAGAGGGGAAAACTTCTTGCAAACAGAGCTGTCAACAAAACCCTGCCTTTTCTCACTGGCTGGCGGGCTTGGAGCAGGGTGAAGAATTGTAGCAATGTTTATTTTAGAGAGGATAAGCTTCAAGCAGAGTATGTATATATAAATATATATATATATGCATAGGTTGACATTAATCAGGGACTTTTTCCTGTTAAAAGAAAGTAACTGCCCAATCTACAGCTATACTTTTACCAGAAAAATGTTGCTTGCTTCACAGTTGCTGGGAGAAAAGATTTCTGGATGGAAAACTAAAGAATGAGTCAAAAGTTGATTAAGAAGGAGGGGAGATGCGAAGTCAAAGTTTTCTAGCTGCAGTGATTTATTATCTGGCTATCTTTTCAAATGACAAAATAACTAATTAGATACAATTCATCATCAGAACTTGAAGCTGCCACTGGAATAAGTTAGAATATTTTTTCTGAACAATTCCTGTTCTCAAATTCTGATCTAAATGCTTCATAGCATGTGCTGAGCCCTAGTCAAACACACTGAAACACTGGGAGAGGCTTCTGGTATTCTGCCCCTATAGATTATTTTTTTTTCCTAATGAAAAGGGCATTTTAGAACGATGTTTTATATACAGTAGTGGTCTTCTCCCTTAAAGGATCAGCTAAAATAATTATTTTTATGCAGATCTTGAGGCAAAGAGGAATTAAATGACTTTCTCAAGGTCAGGCAGTGAGTCAGAAGCAGAAACAGCGAATGAATGCCAGTCTTGATTCAGAGGCTGTGGCTTAACACAACTGACCCTCACTTCTTTTGGCACCAAAGATCCCAGCATCCCCTAACCCGATTGTTTCTGTGTGAAGGGTGCAACTTTGGGAGAAGATGGTGGGCTCTCAACCATATGTACTTGGGATTAGAATGACTTGCATGAAGTTACTGATAAGTACACTGTCCTTCATGGGTCAGCTCTCTGGGGACAGTTATGATGAGTAGCTTCCGTTTGGCTGTGATGTCACTCAGTATTCTGGAAGAAAGTTGTGGGAAGAGTCAGGTGAAGGCTTTCTGACAGTTCTGGGGCCTGTCCTGTCCAGTGTCTTTGTTGATGACCTGTATGAGGCAATTGAGCACACCCTCAGTAAGTTTGCAGATGACACCAAGCTGGCAGGAAGTGTTGACCTGCCTTGAAGGAAGGCAGGCCATACAGAGCAATGTGGGCAGGCTAGATTGCTGGGCCTAGGCCAGTGGGGTGAAGTTCTTCAAGATCAAGTGCTGGGTCCTGCACTTTGGCCACAACAATCCCAGGCAGTGCTTCAGACTTGGGCTGGAGGCTGTGTAGAGGAAATGGATCTGGGGTTGTTGGTCAGCACTTGGCTGAATGTGAGCCAGCAGTGTGTTCACATGGCCAAGAAGGCCAATGGCATCCTGGCTTGTGTCAGAAATAGTGTTGCCAGCAGGAGCAGGGAAGTAATTGTCCCTCTGTACTCAGCCCTGGTGAGCTCACATCTCCAGTACTGTGCTGAGTTTTAGTCCCCTCACTATAAGAAAGACATAGAGCCCTGGAGCATGTCCAGAGAAGGGCAACAAAGCTGATTGAGGGGTCTGGAGCACAGGTCTTATGGGGAGTGGCTGAGGGAACTGGGATTGTTTAGTCTGGAGAAGAGGAGGCTCAGGGAATACCTCTTTGCTCTCTACTGCTGCCTGAAGGGAGGTTGTGGTGAGGTGGGGATCAGTCTCTTCTTCCAGACTAGTAACTAGTGGTAGAGCTAGGGGGGATGTCCTCAAGTTGTGCCAGGGGAGATTCAGGCTGGACAACAGGAAATACTTCTTGGAGAGAGTGGTCAGGCTCTTGGAACAGGCTGCCCAGAGAGGTGATGGAGTCACCAACCCTGGAGGTGTTCAAGAAATGATTAGATGTTGTATTGTCAGATATGGTTTAGTAGGAAATATTGGTGGTAGGTGGACGGCTGGACTGTATGATCTTGGAGGTCTTTTCCAATGTTGGTGATTCTATGATTTTATATTTAGTTTTAAATGCTCACTGGATGAGATTCATTGACTTCCTGGAGTGACAGTAGATAACTTGGATATTAGAAGTCACGGAGAAAAACAGTAATGCATTGGAACAGGCTGCCCAGAGAGGTGGTGGACTTGCCATACGTGTAGGTATTGAAGAAGAGAGTAGGTGTGGCACTAAGGAACTTGGTTTAGTGGACATGGTGGTGATGAGTTGATGGTTATACTAATGATTTAGTGATCTTTTCCAGCTGTAATGATTCTATGATCCTAAGATTTCCACCTGCATGGAGCTGTGTAATGGTGAATTTTCTATTTCTGCAGCTCCTGGCCAGTCCTGGGGTAGGGATTTGCATTCTAGACATTTTGTAAATTTTTGTTTGGCCTTCCTGTGTCCCATGGGACTTATACACTGAAGCGGTTGTACCCTTGTTAGGTGAAGTCCATTAAGTCAACTGCATTCATCTTTGAACTTTGTGCTCCTGATATCCCTTCATGAATTATTAGCTATGGAAAAGACTTACTGCTAAGATACTGCAGCTTGTTTAGTCTCCTGGTCATTTCAGGTTTGCTTTCAAATATGTTTTGCTCTGTTTTATGTGGCTTGAATGCTGGGCCTCCTGACATTTCCCCTGGGCCTCTCTCCTGCAGTCTGATAGATCTGGCTGTCAGGAAGTTATTCCTCATACACAGGCTACTTCTTATCCGTCTGTCACTTTTTCAACTCATTGGGCTAATAGTTTTCCCATTACAAGAGCTGTCTCTCTGTATCCTTTCACCCTGGTCTCCCCAAGGGAGCTTCTTTTTTCTTGCACTAAAACATGGTTGGCTATCTGACTTTACAGGTCTTTTTCTCCCTCTTGTTGCAACTTCTTGGAGTCTGAGAGATTTTGGATTTCACCTATGATGAACTCTGGCAGAGGGTAAAAAAGTATAGATTTGATAGAGTAAGTAATGGAGACATTGATGCTCAAAAATTCCACAGGTTTAAATACTCTCATCAATTTTGTAGGAGTATATGAGAAGGGGTGTAACAGGATCTCTTCTGTCCTGGATGCACAGGATTTCTGGGGACACAGGGAAATGCTAGGCTATTCACCATCCCTGGAGGTTTTTGTGAAAAGGGTAGATGTGACACTGAAGGACATGGTTTAGTGGGCATGGTGGGAGTGAGTTGATGGTTGGACTAGATGATCTTAGTAATCTTTTCCAACTTTTATGATTCTATAAAATCATTTCTCAGATTTGCAGCAGGGTTTTCTAAAGATGAGAATAGATGTGAAATAGTAAAATAATAGCAGCAACAACAAAATGAAGATTACTTCTGATGCTCATCTGAGGAAATAATAAAAGGTGGAAAGCTCTTTCACCATCCAAGGGGAAAGCCCAGGGCTGGGACACCACTGAACTGCTCAGGACATTTTATCTGGTCAAGGCTCATAAAACCAGCTGTTCCCTCATCTAGGGTCCAGATGTGCACAGATGTGTGGAGTTCTGCCCCTCATGCATCAACATTTGGCATCATCATCATTGTCCTGCATTCCCAGCCTCCTCTCCTGGGGACACCTCACCAGCCAAGCAGCTGGGCTGGAGAGGAGAACACAGTGCTTGCTGCTGATTAAGCAATAATGAAACTAATAGCCTCTTAACATTCTTACATTAACAACAACGTCAGTGTGTCAGTATGTATTTACAATATAAGTTACACAAATGTCATTTTGGTACACTGAGCACTTCATATTTGCAATTCTCTGCCACAGCAATAAAATCAATCATCCACTTAGAGCAGATACGCACCCAGGAGATATCAGTATTAATGGCACTGGGCCAGGCTTATAAAGATCTGTGTAGGAGGCAGATGAGGGCTCACATTCCTGAACTGAGATGCTCTTGGGTCCCTGTACAAAACCTCTTTGGGTCCACTTAACTGAAGGCTTGGTTGTCTTCTCAGCAGCAGAAGGACTCTTGGGACTGAAAACAAATCTATCATCTCCTCTGCAAGACACCTTAGAAAGCACCACATCAGTATGCTTTCCAGCACTTTACAAAGATTGGTTATGTTAAATAACCAACCTTAAATAATTTCACATTACATTGAAGAGTCTACTTCCTGCCTAGCATCCTAAGTCTTGGGTACCCAAAGGCCCTTTCCCCCACCAGCTGTCCTCACTCTGTGCTGGTATCAAGTGTGGATGGCCTAGATGTTCTGGTGCTTTGTTTTTAAGACTTAAGTTAGTAACTGGATTTGATCTTGGCATTCCTAATTGATCATTTGCAAGGAGTCATCGTCCTTGGAGGTTTTCAAGATAATGGTAGATGTTGCATTGAGTGAAACAGTCTAGAGCTGTTACAGGCATGGGTTGATGGTTAAATGGAATGATCTTATTGGTCTTCCCCACCTTAATGATTCTATGAGAACAAATCTCAAACATTATGGACCAGTTTTATAGGCCTGTGAAGGCACCCAATGAATTAAGGGGCTAAAATCTCACTCATTGAAGGCAGCATTAATGCTCTGAAGTGTTTGGAAGACCTTACAGTATGATGCAACTTTCACTGAAAGCAGTGCAAAAAATTCTACTGATTTCCACAGGAACTCAAAAGGTCCAGAATGGGCTTTTTATCTTTTCTTTTTTTCCCACTGGTGAGAAGATAGTTTGACTTCTGAAAGTTTCATAATGATCCCTCCTATGTCTGGAGGCTCAACTATGCAACTGTGTGGGAAACGTGTTTATTTCCTGCAGATGACCCTCTGTTCTTCTCTTCAAGATGCACTACCTCACTATGCAGGCTAAGTGTCTCAGGTTCCATAATTTGCCTAAGTGTGTAAGATCCATTAGTGAGGGTTTCTTTGCAGGTAAAGAATATGACAGTGTTAGAAAGCACTTTGTAGTGTTTTCAGATATAATAGCAACCATGGAAAAATCACATTTGCCTATTAAAAAGAGAAAAACACATACAGGAAAAAGAGAGAAACCTAGCACTTAAAGGATTAAACAGTGCATTGACTGCCTATAGCATCAAGAGCCCTTTGAAGGTCTGGATGTGATAGAAATGCACGTGCTCATTTGACACACAGCAGGCACTGAAGTGAATAGAATTACATGAGGGACAGATTTGAATTTGGCCCTTTGCTCCCTACTTTTGCTGTCTCATTACGATTTCAAGGTAAAGCATCATAAAGCATGTATGGAGCAAGGAAGTATAGGCCCAGCATAAGCCAACACAGATGTCTGAGCTCCTGCAAGCTCTTGAGTCCTGGCAGAAGAAACGATGAGCAGGAGTGGTTTCGGTGAGAAGTCTTGAAAGGGTTCAAATCAACCAGAAGTGTCAGTCAAGTAGCCTGACAATGCTGGGAAATCAATGCTGAATTCTCAAAGAAGAGCATGCAGGGAAAATGATACCATTTGTTTGCAATTCTAATACAATGAATCAACAGATCACTTGCAAAATGCTCCTAATGAAAATGCGCATAATAGATGTGCAGAACCAAAGAGGGAGAGAGACAAGGTATCTGTGCTAGTGAGGAGGGGAGGATCTGAATTCAGGCTTTGCTGCTGAAATTCAAAAGTGCACTGGTGCAGCAAGGATGGGTCTGTCATCTACAGAGTCCTGGGAGAGGCTGGTGGTGATAATTTTTGCCAGGGGAGCAGAGGTTTTAATAGAGAAGCAGTTGATGTTATGGGTGGGTCCACAGTTGTTTAAAAATAGCAGGTACAGGAGCTTGGCATGAAGACTGAAGAGATAAAAAATGGTCTGAAAACTGAGGAAAGTTGCCTAATGAATGGCCCCAACATCATTTCTTTTTTTATTATTTTATTTTTCTTCTTTTGTTTCTGGTGATAAATTCACCTTTTTGCACAGTTTCTGTGTTTCACTTGGGCTCTGTTAGGAGGAATCCTTTCTATCTAAAGTGGACAGGGACCAGTTGTTCATTGTGCTTTCTGATGCAAGAGCTATAGAGATTTTCAAGGAATTAGCAGATATCAGGCTCAAAACAGACATTTCTGGATGAATAAATCCATCTCTCCATTTGTAAGAACTGCCTGACTGATAAACTTTATGTTGTGGGGCATATTCTGGGTTCAGAAAAGCAACCAGGCAAATGTCTAGCCAAGTAATCATATAATTAGGGAATAATTAAAGTTGGAAAAGACCAAGATAATCTAGTCCAACCATTAACCCACCACCACCATGCCCACTAACCATGTCCCTCGGTGCCACCAGCCATTGGAGGTCCATTGACTTTCAAGTCTGCTAGTTTGTCGTGGGACATCCTTGGGCCTAAAACTGTAGAATAAAGAGAGCAGTGGGCACACATTGCTCTATGCTTGCTCTATTCCCCTTATCTGCTGTTGGTCATTGCTAGAGATGGCTTTTTGCTCTCTGACTCTTCGTCTGAACACAGTAAAGCCGTCCTTACTGCCTTCAAATCCAGTGTTATATTCTCCCTCCTTTGTGAAGACGGTAGAAGTAGACACCTTGCAGCTTCTGCTCGGATGCAATGAGGCTGCCCAAGCAGTATGACTCCAAGTTGTCTCTTTGAGATTAGAAATGCATCAGAGCATCCTTCAAACAATGAGAGAAGATGATGCAATCCTTAAAAACAAATAACTTTTTTTTTTCTTTTTATAAACTTAAGATCTGGACCAAAGCTTAAATCTCAGTTTTTCAGCTTCAGACTGTTGGCTAGAAAGTAGACTTATCTGCCTTCTTCATTGGAGGTGACAATAAGCAATTTTTCTTTATTTCCAGTAACACAGAGGAAAAGGAAAACTTAGATTTTCCTTCAAGTCCAAGCAGAGAACTTAGGGCACCACAGGATAAGAGGTGATACAGGATGATCCACGGGGGATCTGAATAAAATTTATGAGCCAGAAAACCCAAACTTGTAGGAATTGGACTCGGTTATCCTTATGGATCCCTTCCAACTTGGGATATTCTATGATTCTAGTGTCACCTGTGATTCGTATTCGTTCTGGGAATAGTGCTGCAGAGGAAGAGCAAGCTGGTTCTGAGCATCAGGGTTATTGTTCTGGCTTCTACCTCTTCTGGTGTCCCATCCATCTAGGCCATGACTGAAGTTGCTCATTAATAACTTCAATACGCATGCTTGGAAAAGGATTCAACCTATCATCAGTTGTTTAGATCTACAGTGATAGACTGGAAGAAGTGTGTATCAGGAGGAGAGTCCTGCTGTAAATTCCATATCTGGCATATAATAATATACCAGAATGCAAGTCTAAAATGCTGAAATGATGTGCCACACCAGATCTACTCATTTTTGACTTAAAGTTTAAAGGATATCCATTGTTTTCTTCCTGAAAGGACTCATGGGTAGTCAAAACATAAATGCCTAGTGGAATTGGCCTATAGCATCTGTAGTTTTCTCTTCCCTCCAATCTGTGTGTAGTGTCATTAAATATACATTTCAGAATGATGGAAAACCTTCATGGATAGCTTCTGATTCAGTATCAGTGAAGCTCTATTCTCCCCATAAAGAACCAGCTGCATTTTCTCACAAAGTTTAATGGATGCCCAAATTTCTGTCAAGACTTTCATACCTGGCTCAGAAAAAGAGAAAGAAGTTTCAGTTGTATTAAGTAGCATTTTCCCAAGGCCCAGGCAAAGGCAAACACGCAAAGGAGAATGTGGTGTTTAGAGAGCACACAGGCACTGGGAATTGCAGCAGTGTAACTTAAACTCTGCTCTACCTGCCACTGGAAATCTCCACCAAAAGAGGGCAGAAAATCAGTATTCTGACCCTTCTATTCTCTTGGAAATATGTCTGGATAAGCAGGATTAATTTGTGTCAGGGCAGTTCTGCTAATTATATTTTTTTCTTTTTCAAAAACCAGTTATTCTTTCTCCCCTTTTCATCTTCATTCATGTCTTTCCCTTTCGGTCTCATTTTCCCGTGGCACTTAGGTTCTTACGTTTTCACTTTTCCCTGTTGCTTTCCTACACATGTGGAGAAGAATGTGAATATCTAGTCTAGATGTTTGGATATTAAGTTCTAGAGGACAGTGGGGACAGACCCTATGATGCAGAATACACATAGAAAAAACTCAGGGAGAAAAATTCAGGAAAACAAACTCTTGTATAGCAGGGGACTCTCAATCTTCCCTTTAGCTAGACACTTCAACTGCATAAGTTGTCCTGGGGAATTGCCTTTGCTTCCACTCACTGGAACCAAAAAGCTTGTGGAATAAGCTCCGATTTCAAGCAAAAGTATGCTGCTTAAAATACAGCATAGTTTATCTGTGTTGGAAGCTGTAAAATTCAAGGTTCTTGGTGATCCTCAACAATCATTTCCCCAGTTTCCAACAGCGTGTGATATAAGGAAAAGTTTAGAAATAGTTTTAAACTTTGGTCCTTGGGTTGGAAAGCAGTCTCAGAATGTTGGTTTTCATGGTGAAATTTTAATGTGGTCCACAGGGAAGGATTTTTCCTTCATTTTTAAAGGCTTCATGGTTTGGGGTGAATATGATGTTGTGGGATTAGTCCACATTAGTCCAGGCTGTTGTTGTTTTAGTGCAGTGGGGTTGAACTACTTCCTTCCACAAATTGCAGCCCTAGCTCTACTCTTGACAAAGTCTCTTCTAAGGCCCCACACCTTATTTCTTGTTTTCATTCCTTTCAATCTTTGCTTTTTGATGCTTTTTTTTTTTTTTTTTTTTTTTCATGGGAGTCTCTTGTGGTTTCTCAGCATCTCTAAAAGCAGGGAGGTGGCTTCTGTCTCCTGGGAAGGTGGAAATGCCCCATCCATGGACACATTCAAAGTCAGACAGAGCCAGGCTTTAAACACTTCATCTAGCTGTAGATGTCCCTTTTCACTTCAGAGTAGTTGGACTTGATGTCTTTTAAGGGTCCCTTCCAACTGAAATGATTCTGTGGTTTTATGAAAGTGGGAAGGCAGGAATTTGCACTGCCTCTGTCGTGTTTTGGAGATCGACACTGGAATAGATGGACTGAAGTTGCTGATTTCAAGAGCCATGGCATAGAGCTCTGCCACCTGGAGCCTCATGCAGGAGCAAAATAAACAAGACTCCCTTTGATATCTCTCTTTTATGGTCATTCTGAACAGTCAAGAACATATCAGCCATAGGAGATGGGGACAGCATGAACTGTAGTTAAGTATTAAGATACAAGGAGGCGACATAGGGAGGGAAAAGCTGAAGATACTTTCTTTCCTAACATAACTTTGTGGAAATTCATTATAGATATCCCTGCTTCTTTCTAGACTCGAAGGGGTAAAGGTTGGCCTATCAAAAACCCACTGTGAGCTGTCAGCTTTTTCCTGTCTAGGTTATATGGCAGGTGAATAATCTTCAAACAGCCCCTTTTATTCATAGGGATTGAAGTTTCCTTTTGAAACATCAAATCCAATGATGGAATTATGGGTGGTGTGTATAGGAGAAATCTTCCTTTCTGTTGCCAAAGAATGACTCAGGAGGAAAGAAAAAACAGCTCCCAAGAGCAGTTCAACTTTTGTGGAGATTTGATAAAACCATCCCTGTTTCTTGTTGGTTTTCATTTTCTTTCAATGCAATTTAACTGCATGTATAATAAGAGGAAAGGATTTCCACAGGCTGCTGCTAGCTCAAGTTCTGCTGGGATGGCATGGTGCTCTGTATGCCATTTCCTCCTCTCCTGTAACATGCCACGTGGGCTCTTGCCTTCAAGCTGTCACTTTATTTTAAAAAACTTTTTTTTTTTTTTTCAGAAGATGTTCTCTCTTCTCCAGAGATAAACATGATGACTTTTTCATGAGCATGGAAAAGCCAATAACTCAGAAGTACTTCCAAGGCACAGCACTTATTTGAAAGTCCTTCTCACACACAAGAGATGGTTAATAACTGTCCATGTGGGAGATATTTGATTGATTCCATGCAGTAGCACTGAAGGGAGTTGTGAGGGTCTTTTTATTTTTATTTTTAAGGCAGAAGTGTATAAGGAAGAAGGAGGTGGGGGAAGGTAGGATTACTTACTGCATTCTTTCAGAAATATTATCGCATTAAACTAGACTTCCACAGGTGTAAGCATTTTCTGATGCAGTTGATGATTTTTCCTCTTTAGGTGAAATTATTATCCTCTGCCATAGTATAACTTATATGCAAGACACTGAGGCAGTTTCAGGTTGGTTAATCCAGAGACAGCACTGCAAAGAGAAGGCCAATTTGAGTTTCTTGTGGTCAACTTTTTTTTTTCCAGAGTTGGCAGCTGTGTATCTTAATGCAATTTCCTTAGAAGTCAAGCTTATACTGCTTGTTGGTGCTTATAAAGATGATATGCCAATATGCAAAAACAAAAACAACAGAAAAAAACAACATACCGAGATCCCGCTGTTTGATATCTGAGGATTTGCTCTTTTTGGACATAGAAAAGAATACCAGTAAATAGCAACAAGGTAGTTGTTCATGTGCTGCAATATGTATTTTCAGAAATCCTTCACCCTTTCATTCTTAGCTGTTTTTGTTTGCATGGGACAGGGAAGAAAACCGGGATAGGGGGTTTACTCTGGATCTGGTTGTGCTCCCATCTTGCACATGAAGAGAACTGCTTGCTCCTGGCAGAAGATGAGGCAATGTGAGGATCACAAGAGGTCTCAGATCTACATGTAGACAGCACAGAAATAATGGGACCAGGAGCTGCTCTTGGCCATTGTGAAGCTGGAAAGGCGGACATGAGACAGAATAGGAGGTAGCAGAGCTGCACCTGTCAAACACTTGCTAATAGAGATTCAAGGTTAAGAAGGGACTGATTTTTTTTGTGACTGAATTATGCAGTAGTAGTGCTTGGAAGCTGGAACAGAACATCTTATGCCTAGACAGTTCTATAAGAAGTGTCCATTTTCAGCAAGTGGTTTTCTTGAAGGAGCAAGATTGGTCCTAGAATGAATTTGTCACTTCTTCAGGGATCCAGGACTCCTCTAGCTATGTCTAGCTAGGAGGATTTTGTGGTAACATGTTTTTGTGTCTTGTTTTTGTCTCGTAAAACTGGCAAGTCTGGATATGTTCAACCCCTGGGCACAAATCTGAATGAAGGCACAAAATCAAATAATTGGGGGTGATGGGGAGCTTCCAGTTTGCAGGGAACTGCATCCTTTAAGACATAATTAATATTTTTCCTCTTGTATTTTTCATCCTTTTAGCTGCAGTCTCTCGCCCTCTAAACGAAAATGTCTTACTGAGGATGGAAAGATACCTGAATTCAAAGACAAGTGAATAGCCTTGTCTGGTTAGAGATAACATTTTACCCAGCCCTATTATGTCATTGAATTAATTGGGGAATTCATCTGCATGGCTACAGGACACAAATAATGTTTCCTCTATTCCTGACTGACCACCTGAGCTTCCATTTCTCCTCAGCCAATAAAAGCCAACCAGGAGCTTCAATCTCCACCTTGGAGGCTTCTGGTAAAGAGCTAAGGGACGTCACATCTTCCTGAGCTGTGATCCAAGTGACAACACAATGGAAAAGCCATGAGAACTTCTCGGTCTTATTTGTCTAGATGAAGCCAAACTACTTTGAAACTTAGGTGAAATCACTTGATCCAGTGTTTATGTTCATCACGAGAAATGAACAGATATGTTCTCCTGTGTGGAAGAGAAAACCTCTTCTGAAGTCACAGCTTTCTAACTGGCTAACAAAAACTTCAGAATTTTTGTTTATTTTGTTTCCTGTTTTGTGTTGTTTTTTCATGAGTGTCCTAGCCCAAGCTTGAAGATGCAGTCTAACCCACTTGCCAAACACCTTGTGTACCTCAGCATGTATCCTTTGCAATGGTGGAATAACTCTGCATGAAAGTTAATCCCCAACTGCTAAACAGCATGGTCTGCTGGGTAATGCATTAAGTGCTGGGGTGTACAGAGTTATTCTCTTCTGTTGCTTGTCTTGTGCGTGGTACCACAGAAAGAAAATCACAACACATTCATTTTTTGCACATTCTATTTCCCATTTCTAGAAATGCCTACTTAAATGGAGGTTTTCTTAGTCAGAGACTACATCCAACTGTGTACGGTGCACGGCACAATGGGACCCCACTCTTGGCTATGACCTCTAAACGTTGCCATAATAATAATAGTATGTGGCTTTTGGCACATCACCTATTAATCACAGCAGCTGTCAGGCAAAGCATTAAATGGGAATAGCTCCCTGCAAGAAAAAACAAATACAACAACACCCTGTGGGCTGTGGAGCATGAATTTGCACTCTGGAGGGTGCCAGAGAAGGAAGGAAGGGCTCAGCCGTGACATTTTGCTCAAATTTGTTAACCTTGGCTTGTGTTCAGATGCACAGTGCTCTCAGCCCAAGTGACGTGAGGAAGGGGTCTCTTGAGAGAGCAAGCTTTGTTAAATATTTACAGTGAGCAGAAGCTGCCATGAAGGTGCACACAGGCGTCAGGGATAAAATTTGCCAGTGGGGAAGATGCATTCCTGAGGAGTGGCTGGGATGGTTAATAATACACTGCTATTTATTTTTCTTCTTATTGCCTGCAGTGAATTTTTCTTCCCAGAATATACATGTGTGTTTTCTGAAACCATCCAGACCTTGAGCATCTGGAATTCTCTGTGGCAGGGACCTTCATTGCTTGTGCAATGAAATAGCCTCTACCATTTTGGTTGGCCCCTTCTCCTGGACAACTAGAGATAGGATGAGAGGGAAAGGCCTTGAGTTGTGTCGGGAGAGATTCAGGTTGGGTATTAGGAAAAACTTCCCTGAAAAAGTGGTTGGACTCTGGAATAGGTTGCCCACAGAGGTAGTGGAGTCACCGTCCCTGGATGTATCCAAGAACCATGGAGATGTAGCACTGAGAGATGTGACGTAGAGGGCAATATTGCTGGTAGATAGATGGTAGGACTAGATGATCTTAGGAGTCTTTTCCAACGTTAGTGATTCTATGATTTCAAACTTAACACCCTTCAGCTCCATTGGGTGATGGCTGATTCTGATGTTGGAAGGCAATAAACCATTGCTCTGCTAAGGATGTCATGGCAAACTTGTGAAATCTGGGCTGTGGTGGTCAGACGTGATTGGCTCCTTGTTTATGTGGTATGTCATGTGGACTCTTTAGAAGCACGATGGGTGGGTGTGTTTCAAATTAATTCACTGAAACTTCGTTTGTGTTTATGCTCATTATGTTTCCTGGCATTAAACTGGTCCATCAGAACATCTGCAGAAAGAAAACCCAAACAAAGTGAGGTTGCTGTCAGTTTGTATTTATTTGAATTGCTGGAGAAGTCCTAGTCATGGATCAGGGCTAAACTTGTACAAATAATTGATTTTGGGTTCACTGGCTGAAAGCAAAAACACATTGAAAAGTCTTTCAGTTGACGTAAAATAGTCTGTGCTAGATATTTGCAAAAGAATATGCTTCAAGAATGTGCTTCAATACAAGGTCCAGTTATATATCTGAAGCTTAACTATTCTCTTTTCCTCACTTTGTTATTTTTAATTGCTGTTGTGGTAAAAATAAATATAAAATCATCTCAAGATAAAATATCAACATCTATTTTGAAATCATATGAAGAAAATTCTCAGAATTTTCAAAACCACTGGGATGATTTCATTTGATATGGCAGTGCTTACACTTTGTTGGTTGCTTATTATTCTATGAACAGAAAATTCCTGTCCAGTATTAATTCAGACCACAAAGTGACAGATGCTGTAGCGATCGTGAATATTTTTATGATAAATCTGTGGCACTTTTTGCTTGAGAACCTCTTTTTGCAGAGCAATTTTGGATCTGAGCCCACTGATATTGGGCAGTTTTGATGGCTTGGGCCGTTCTGTTTAAATTTGCAGTGCAGAATCCAGGGGGAATTGAGCTGAACTTGAACTGAAAACTGCTGAAAGCCGTTAAACCAAACCTGCTGTTCTGGAGCTGAACCAGAACTTACTTTAAACATTTACTTTTTGGACTCCTTGAAAATAACAGCAATGCAAACAACTACAGTAAGAAATTGTCTTGCAGTTTGGCACCTTGCAGGCTCTGGGTAGCAAAGAACAAAATGCACTTGAACAAGACCAGTGGAAAAAATAATTAAAAAAAAACAAACAAACGAACAACAAAATCCCTTGAGCCCAGTGTTGAGGACTGAGCTATTCATCTCCTCCCCATGTCCACTCCATGCAGCCCATTGGCACACTGTAGTAGCAACCACACAGCAGCTGCTTCGTGACCTTTCCCATCGTGGTTTGCTGTCTAAAGGCAGCACTGGCAGCTCCTGCTTTTCTTGAGGCAGCTTTGCAAGCCACCAAGGGCTGAGCTTGCCAACAGCAGGGTCAAAGAGGATGGAAAGCTGCTTGGGTGGAGATTTTTTAGAAGAAGCAATGTATAGGTGTGCACACTCAGAGTGCTGCACTGCAACCTCTCCATGGCATGTGTAGGCATCATGGCACTGTGGCTCCAGCTGTCATTGCCAGTAGAGCCCCATGGCAAATATAATCACTGTTTTCCAAATGGTGGATGCATGCCCCTCTCCATCCCAATGTGAATACATGGGAAGGAAGTGCAGACCCAGACAGACTTTATTGGCAAATGCTGCCACTGATTAAAACAGGCTAGAGCTACTGTAAGAAGGAGAGGTTGCCATGGAAACAGTCTCTTGATGTGTCCAAGTTTTGAAACTGTTTTTCCCTCCTCTCCCCCTCCCCATGCTTCTTTTGTTGCTGTTGTTTTGTTGAAGATTTGCTCTCATGGGTCAATACATTGCATAGGGACCCTTGGGACTGGAAGGCAATGAGAACAACTGCTTAGCACAGAGAGGGCTTCTCCTGTGGGACATCTCCTTGATGGTCCAGTGGAAAGGCAGAGCCTGTAGGGACAGATCCTGACAGAACATGGTCTGGGTGGTCCCTGGAGGGCCACAATGTTGGCAAGGTGCTGATTAGCAAAGGTAGAAGTGGAGGATGTCTCAGGGAAATTCCCCTCCTAGAGACACCTGGTTGGGATGCTCTTAGCATCTGAAGAGCCCTTCTCCTCTGTGGAAGCCAGCAAGCTCACATGGACCAAGATTCCCTTCCAGCAGTGCTTACTGAATCTGATGACAGTCTCCATCACCATCGCACCAGCAGTGATGACGCGAAGCAGTCTTCTGAACAATGAAAAATCAAGTGAGTGCTGTAAGGAGTGCTTATGGAAGATGTAATGGACCTCCTCCTCCTTCCACCTGGGCTCCCTACCTTGAGAGAGAGGGGCTTCCATTTTGCTCAAGTACTTCCAAAAAAAAACCCAAAGCCTGCCTGCGTGATAGAGTTTGTTATCACGCAGCTGTGTTGAAGAGTCATTGATGACTGGTGCAAAGCTTTGAGGAGCATTTTCCTCATAGATCATTCAGCTCATGTTCCATACATTTGGGTTTTGATTTTTAATATCCTCCTGGTTTATTTTGTACTTTCTATTCAATCACAGAGCCTTATTCAAAAACAGACTCCTCCCTGTCTGTTTCATCCACTTTCACTTTTTACCTTCCCTGGGAAGTCCTCTGTCTCTTTCCAGAACTACCACAAATGCTTCAAGTTCTGCTTGTAAAAACTCTTCCTGCAGCCAGGGCTGGAGCATGGACCAAGGGATCCCTACACATAGAGTGTCAATTCAGCCCCATTTTAAAAACTTCATGATTAGTATCTCCAAAGCTGTTGGGTTATCTCAGTTTATTGATGTAATGATTGAGCCCCACATCCTCAAGAAACCTAGTTCCACCTACTTTAGGTACCTTAGTCAGCTGCATGGCCATCCTTCGGCTCCTCAGGTTTTTGGTGGCAGTACAGTGCCATTGTTGCTCCCAGAGGTGTGTTGTGTTCATTTCAGATCTGAAACGCTCTCTATAGGTGCTGCCCTCATTTCTTTGTCTTGCCATCATTGGATGACAGGTTATCTAAGTTACCTTAAATTTATGTGAAAGTAATTCATATCCAACTTCTACCTGTACAACCTATTGACTACCTGCTTTATCAGGGGGGTTGTTCTTGATGATCTCTTGAGGTTCCTTTCAACCTCTGCAATTCTGTGATTCTGTGAATGCTTACTGTAATGAATCTTGGAGTAAATTTGGAAATATCTCTTCCTCTTAATCTGTGCAATTCCCCAAGCTTGCATTGCACTGTCTGATTTATATTAAATGATAGCACGAATATTTTTTTGTACAAGGATCTCTGAATGCTTCATCTGCCTAATAAGTGAGGGGTGCAGAGTGGCATCACAGAATCATAGAAGAACTGTAGATTCATTAAGATTGGAAAGGACCTCTAAGATCATCTAATCCAACTGTCCACCTACCACCAATTTTGCCCGCTAAACCTTGTCCTGAAGTACCACATCTCCATGTTTCCTGAACACCTCCACAGATGGTGAACCCAGCACCTCCCTGGGCAATCTGTTCCAATATCTCACTGCTTTTTCTCAGAAGTAATTTTTCCTAATATCCAACCTGGACTTCTCTGACACAATTTGATGCCATTCCCTCTTGTCCTATCATGTCCTCTTGTATTTTGATCTCCTTGTTTTACCCAAGCCAAGCAATTGGATGGGAATTCCCTCAGGAATGCATTACCACTCTTTCTGAGACAAAATTTTTCTTAATATCTAACCCGAACAGAGTCATAGAGATCAGCTGACATGAATAAGGAATCTCCAAGAAGTCATTGGTCAAGTCCTTTTGCTCCTATTCCAAGACTGTATGAACATCCATACAACCATACGGTGTTATTTCACATGCCAGATTTTTAAATTTTAAGCTCTCCAGCAAATCTTGGACAGTTTCTCACTTTCATTGCATCTTAAAAGGGAATGGAGAAGCCCTAGAGTCCTTCTCCAGGAGCGACTCAATCAAAGATGTCATGAAAGAGGCTTAATTTCAAATGATCTGAATTGCACCTCGATCAGGAAGGACGTGGTAATGGTGAATTTGCTGAGCTCAGGAGGTTGAAGAATGATGGGGAATTCACAATTAACATCTGTGACACACTGAGTCAGGATGAGAGCATCCGTAGTCAGAGCAAATATCAAAGGCATTTCCCAGATCTCATGCTTTTGGGAGCTTTTTAATTACTCTGATGTTTGTTAAGAGTTGCTTACAGCCAAATGAGTGAATTCTTAAATTTGAAGATGCTTCTCCGCTCCCAGAAATAACGGCTGAGTGGCAAATCAGTCCCAGCGTGTATGGCAAAGAGGACACAGTGAGCTTGAAGCCTCTGTGAAGCCAGATCAAATATCAGTTCACATAGTAGTCCCTGCCTCCAGCCATGCGAGGATGATAATAGCAGAATTGCTTTGAAATCCTCCAAAAAATAAAAAAAAGTATTCAAGACGGTGCTCTCATGGGCAAATATCTCCTACCCTGGCATTATATTCTCTGGTAGCTCGAATGCAGGAGGTGGCAGCTGGTGAACGTATGGTGTGGGGAGGGACAAGGAAATCAGATAGGTGGAATTAGGCAGGTGTTGAACAATGCAAGCAGCAGATACTCAGTGCTGGGTTTCCTCAGCTGAAGTCACCTGGAGAAACTTGGGCTCTGGTGTAACAGTGGTGTTATGAAGGTGAAGTGGAAAGAGGAGTACTGCAATAATAAGTGGTCTGGATTATACTGGTAAAATAAAAAGCAGAGGTTGCATGCATGCAAGCAGAACAGCAGCTCCTTGCAGGAAGGTCTGGATGGTGTGACCAGATTTTGATAGGTACACACTATGATTTTTGATTTGTACACACTATGGGTCCAGATTTGTCCCAGTGTGCAGAGATGCCTTTGGCATCTTTGCTTGCTTGCAGTTTTGTGTTATCTTTCTGCTGGCACACCAGAGCTCTGCTCAGCTGGGAACTATTGCATAAGCCTCACTGGGGACCTCAGGAACAGATTAATTCCTTGAGTACCTTCCTTCTTGCTGCGGGTGAAGTCTGCTGCTCGGATGTGATCCATGGAGACAGCTGTGCAGGGCTGAGGCTGAATCCACCACCAGGCACATAAGGCAAAAATAAAGATATCACTCTCCTCAAGTTCAGGACAGATATAATTTGTGGGGAAAACCCTTCCCTGGGGGCAGTTTGCAGAGGCAGTCTTTGAAGGGACCTCTGTCCTGGCATCTTCTAATGATGATGGTGAGAATGACAAATTAAGGCAAAGACAGGACATGATCTAGTTCCTCTCCCTCCCTCAGCCTGCGAAAATTCTTTGGATTTGGTGGCCTGTAATTATGTAATTCTTCCCCGTTATCTTTTCTAATTGTTCTCAGCGCTGTTTCCTAAACTGATTGGAAACAATGGCAGACGGGGATGAAGTGGGAGGCAGACGTGAACATGGCAGGCTGCCAGGGTAGTACAATGCTTTCCAGAAAGAGTGAAAAGAGAAGGCAAAATTAAAAAAAAAGAAGGGCAAAAACAAACAAACAAAAAAACCCTGCAAAAATCCACAGTGGAGATTTGGATGCCAGGACCTGAACCAAGGGGACACCTGAACCACTGCCAGGCTGGGAGGTGCTGGCAGGGGGTGCCTCATTCAGACTCATGCATATATGATCTATGTTGCATTCAAGAAATATATGAAGTCTTTCCCAACCTCTCCCAGAATATCTCTCTTCCCCCAGAGTTTTGCTGTCTCCCTCTTTTCAAGTACTTGAATGATGCAGGTTGAGCCCTCATGGGGGACTTTGCCCATTACCAAGAGACGCTGTAGTCCTCTCCCCTTGGCACTGGGATGTTTGCTTGCTTGGATGGGGGTGGGAGGAGGGAGGAGAAATAAGATAAAGGGGAAAATGATTCTATGATAAGTTTGGCTGGTAGCATTTAGGGGTGACCATGGCATGGGCAGGAGGAATGATCTGCCTGGGAGGACAGATTGCAATGAGATTTCTCTCAGTTTGGCATCAGTTTAGGGAATGGTGCAGCTCCCCAGAAGCCAGCTGTAGTTATATGAACTCTCATTTACTCTGCGGATATCTGCTGCTCTTTAGCCACAGCTCTTCCCCCATGTAGCTGAGTTGGATTTTTTTTTCTTCTATTTATTCATTTGTTTAATTATTGCAGTGATGTGCATTGCAGAGGTGGTTCGGGATCCAGAAGGGTCTTGGTCTAATAATCCTCTGCTTGTCTTTTACAGCCCCATTTTGATGGTTTAGAATGTAAGAATACTGCTATTACTTTTGGTTAGAGAGGACAAAAGTAAGCCGTGATCTTCCAGGCTTAAAAGCTGAGAATCGATTTCTTGTGACAGAGAGAGAGAAAAGATGTCTGTGGGGACCCACATAGCAGGGTCTCCCAAGCCCCAGCATCATGGCCCCATGATGAGCAGGGACAGTTTGTAGAAATATAGAATCATTTGAGTTGGAAGTGACCCTTAAAGGTCATCTAGTCCTACTCCCCCACAATGAATAGGGATGCCTACAGCTAGATCAGGGTGCTCAGAACCCCATCTAGTCTGACCTTGAATGGCTCCAAGTACAGGGCGTGCATCCCATCTCTAGTTTATGGGGTGAGAGGCCTCACTCGTTGAAACAGCCCCCACTTATCCAGGTGAGACCAGGATCAGACAGTGGAGGGAGGTATTGGGCCACCCTGGATGCTGCTTTCATCCCAGTCTCAAGAGATGTGATTTTCACCCAGGTCCCCATGTTCTCAGAGCGCTGCTTGCTCAGCAAGTTACCGATGGAGGGAGGAATTTATTAGCACTATCCTCTCCTCTAAATCCTGTTCTGCTGTTTTTCCATCACCGCTGAGTTTTCTGCATGCCTCCAGGCTGTCTCTGCCAGCACCGTCCCAGCTGGCTGGACTCTCTGGCTCTGTGTGTGGATGAAGAGAAGAAATACTGCCTGAGGCTCACCCCTGGTATCGGGTTGGAGACTGCTTTGCTGCTGTGGGCTGAGCAAGGTCAGGGAGGTTGGGTTATTTGGCTCTTTCTCACATTGCTTATCCTGCCACTTTGGTAGCGGGTTAGCAGAGAGCAGACAGAGCCTATGGTGAGAAGAAGGTGCAAGCTTAGGGTTAAGAAAGCAGGGAGTTAAGTCCTGCCAGAAGCATCAATCAAAAGATAGGAGAGTTGAGCCGAGCAGGAAGGAAAATGAGGAATGGTTAGCTGGATTGAAGGATAGTGAAGGGGGAGACAGGGGGAGAGAAGGGGTACGTCTAGGTACGCGTTGCACTCCTTAGCCTGTTTCCCATATGGGTTCTCTAACATAGCACTGCCCCAGCTTGTTGGTTTACTGTCTGTGTAGTGCTAGGGCTGGGGAATGACTAAAAGCTAGAATTCCTTGCATAGGAATTTGAGGGTTTCATGCTGTGGCGGTTTACAGTCACCTCTTGGAAGGAGTAGATGCAGAGCAGACAGTAGGAAGAGCTGGAAAGTAGTGGAAATACAGAGATGAGAGGATGGCAACCTACCTTCACCCTGCTTCTAGGGTGGCAGACCTCACCCCTATTACAGCTCCTTGTGTTTTGCAGTTCTGCACACCTCGTTACACATTTTCTACTGTGATGTTCACTGTTTTAGAATCAGAATCATTAAGGCTGGAAAAGCCCTCTAACTTCATGTAGTCTAACCATTAATCTGTTCCCACCATGCCCACTAACAATGTCCATCATTCCACCATGCCCTTTTCTTGAACACTTCCAGGAATGGTAACTCTACCACATCCCTGGGCAGCCTGTTCCAATGCCTCACCACCCTTATAGAGAATAATTTTTTCCTAATATCCAACCTCAACCTCCCCTGGCACAGCTAGAGGTCATTATTTCTTGCCCTTACTATCTTGGAAAGGGAGATGGGTTCTTTTCCTCTGTCCTGGGAACACACCAGGTGTCAGGTTTATATGGGGAAATGCAGAAAATTTCTTTGGGAATGCAGTATTGTGTACAGGCTGTGAGGTGGTCCCCTCAGGCAGCTATTCCTTACATTAGGGAATATGTCAGTGGGCGATTTTCAGATTGGATGTGGCCTCTGGCACAGTCCTCTCTTGTCTCACCACCTAAAAGGAGGAGGCGTTTAGAAAATGTGTAGATGTGGCACTTGGGGACATGTTTAGTGGGCATGGGAGGCATGGGTTAATATCTGGGCTGGATGATCTCAGTGGTCTTTGCCAACCTTAATGATTCAGTGATAATCTCTGCAGCTCTGGTGGTAAACAGGAGAATCCAGGTTCCTATCAAATGCCTCCCTGTGTACCACTCATGAAACACCATGAATTGCTGCTATGCATCTGGAAAGTGCAGTTGGATTTTGTTAAGGTGCTATGTCCTGAATGTATTCTGGATTTGCTCAGTGCTTACAGGTACAGGACTAGACAGCTGACAGATACTGTCATGTAGGACAGCCTACTGGCTATTCCTCTAGCACTGGCTGTTGTTTTAAAATGCATAAATACATCAGCTTCCTCCTTTGCCTTGGTAGGTTTTTTGCCTCAAAGACTCCTGTGATAATACAAGCACTGAGAAGAGGAACTTTCTTCTATCAGCTTTCTATTTCCTCTTTTTTTTTTTTTAATTATTTTTTTTCTTGTGAAATTGTCCTTTTTCTTGTGTTATGAGGCAGAAAGAATGAAAGATCCCTGTGTCATTTTCTAATATACCTTTATCATCCCTTCATGTTCATCTCCTTTCTGAGATGTACAGACTCGAAGCCCTTGCTAATCCCTCTTCATGAGCAAATGTTTGCAGTGACCTTGATCATTCACAGCTCTGGACTATCTTTAGACAGACCTTGGCCTTTTGGGGGTGAGTAGCAATTCTGCTCACAGTGGTATGTCTGTGGTCCTTCAGACACTCAGGCAAACAGGGCAGACCCCATAAAACCCTCTATAGTTGAAGGCCCTTCTTTGAGAGGACAGTAGTGCGTGTTTCACTGGAAAACCTGGTGCTGGATGATTGTTGCGTTCCCTTGTGCACTCCACTTTAAGAGAGAACCCTCCACCATCACCTGGCACTGGGATGTGGTTGATGTCACAATGAGAACTTTGGGAGAGTCCCCACCTGGCGCAAAAGCAGGTGAATGCAGATGGTGAATGGGGAGGAAATCTCATTCCTTCCCAACAGCAAACCTCATGCATAGACAAATTCTTCTTCCCTCTATTTCCAGGAATTATAATGTTCTTTCTTTACTTTTTTTTTTTTCTTTTTTTCCCCTTTGGTGAGGTACATATTTGCTTTATTTTCATTACATGTTTGCATTACGTTCTTCGCCATGCCGCAGCACACAAGCCAAGGACTAGCTGCTGGGAAATGCAATCAGAGCAACTCTTATTATTTCAGTGTGTTTCACACAGTTGTTTTTCTTCTGTTATTAGTCCTTTTTTTTTTTTTTTTTAGCTTTCTCCTCCTTTCTTCCTCAGACTAGAACAAATACAGTGCGACTGGCAGGAAATTGGCAGGCTTCAACGATCCAGAGGCAGTGATTTTTCTTTTAAGTAGCTTAATGGAGTCTATATTTTTTTATTGTTTTCTCAGCCTGCAGGTTGATAGAGTATTTAAAAAGAGAGGGAGAGAGAGAATTCAACAAGCTCGCTCCCTTCCTCCTCTTACCTATTTTAGAAAGTCTGCAGGTTTACGAGAACCCTTCTGGGTCATCCACATTTCGGAAGTATGCTGAATTGGTCACAGACGTTAATGAAAGAGGTTGAATTCCACTCCAGGCTCATACTTGAATGAAAAGATGAAAATAGAAACCTGCTCACCTGCATCAGCAACCGTGGTTAGGCACCCTTACACTGCTCTGCTGGGCTCCTTCCCTTCCTCCACCCCTCCTTCCTGCTTTTGTTTTTGTCTGGGATCTTCTATTTCTTTCACAGTTCAAGCTTCTCCAAGGTCTTTGCCCCCTCAGGCCCCTGCTCCCTGCAGACCTCATTTCTCTCTGCAGAAGGCAGTGGCACTGAAGTTGATTTCTCCTCCTGGTCTGTTCTGAAGACCATCGTATGTTGAATACAAACAAACAGATGGGGCCTTTGCAGCCTGGGGCTGCAGGACTCTGAGCACCGTCCCTGAATATATGTCCAGAGATGATGACAGGGGTACTGGACAGATTGCTGTGGTACATCCTGGGCCTCATCCTGCAGATCTCCAGGTTCTGCCTTCTTGTGCCTTCTCTTGCAAGTGCAGATGCCTCTGTCAAGAAAGGCAGGTGCAGGGTGACCCTTCCACATGTTTGCCTTACTGTTCCTTGGAGGTACGCTCACTCTTCATTTCCTCAATTTATTTTCTGCTCTGAAGGACCATTCCTTCTCCCCTCAGGTGATGAAATGGTTTCTAGCCTGCAGCCATATTTCTTCATAGAATTATAGAGTCATTAAATTTGGAAAAGACCAGTAATATCATCCAGTCAACTGTCAGCATACGTCTGTGACTGCTGTAGTCCCCAAAGTGCCACATTTACCTTTTCCTTGAATATCTCCAGGGACAGTGACTCCACCACCTCCCTGGGCATCCTGTTCCTATGCCTCACCACTCTTTCAGAGAAAAAGTTTTGCCTGATATCCAACCTGAACCTCCCCTGGTACATCTTAAAGCCATCACATCTTGTCCTATTTTGTCCTCTTTTTATCTTCATCTCCTTGTGTTTCTTGAGCCAAACCTTTGAATGGAGAATCCTCAGGATGGCATGGATGTTGCCAAAAGAAGGTGTTAAACACATAATCATCTGATGTAGTGAATTGGAAGGGACCCAGAAGGATCATTGACTCCAACTCCTGACTCCACACAAGGCTGCCCAAAAATAACCTGGTACTTCTTGTTTAGATTATGTTTCGCAGAAAGAAGCTATGGAGGAATCATAGAATGAGTTGGGTTGGGAGTCTCCTCAAAGATTATCTAGTCCCAACCCCACTGCTCTGGGCAGGGTTGCCCACCACTAGATCAGGCACTAGAGCAGATTGGCCAGGGCCTCATCCAGCCTGGTCTTGAACACCTCCAGGGTCATGGGGGGAAGCGGCCTTTGGCTGTGAGAAAGATCAGCATGTCACCTTCTGCTCATAAGGAGATTTAATTTTCTTCAAAGCTTGGAAAAAACAGCTTCTCTCTTTTAACCAGGTTCTTAAGTAGGACCTTGCTTTTGTTCTGCTTACCTGAATCACCCTGTCGGGGGATTTGCAATTCATTTTCCACAGTATAAATCCTGTGGATTTTTTTCCAGAGCAATGTTTTTATTTGTTTGCTTGCTTTAATGCTTTTCTCTCTGGGGAGTCTAAGTAAATAAGCTTTTTTTGTTGTTGTTGTTCCTTGATGAATAAGCTTTGCTGGCTCTCTTTGTCCTTGTGGAAGATTCTAACAACCTGCCAAATACCATGTGCTTTGCTTCTGTGATTCCAGACTGATTACTAATGGTCCTGCAGTGCTCATAGGTTGCTCCCAACTCCATCCTGGAAATCCATATGGGGATTCCTTTTCCAGTAGTCGTTCTCTTTTTCTGGGTCTTTCTCTTCACTATCATTAAAACTGCTGGCAAATTGGTTGTGCCAGAGGAGTTTGGGTTTTATAATTCTTTGTGGAAAGATGTGGACAAGCACTAGGACAGGTGCCCAGGGGAGTGGTGGAGTTTTCATCCCTGGAGGTATTTAATAGGTGTGTGGATATGACAGCACAGGATATAGTTCATGATGGGACTCTGTAAGTCAGGCTGATGATCTTGAAGGTCTTTTCCAACCTGAATGATTCTGTGACTCACCAGAGTTTGTCAGCTAGCTCTGTTCCTCATTCAGATAGGACGCAATTTTTGCATGTGTTGATAAGCAGCTTTGGGCCAGCCATCCACTAGTTGAGTGTTGCCATTCTCTGAGTCTGAAGCATATCAGCAGCAACATGAGGAGGATTCCTAAATCTTGGGGTGTTCAGGTCAGAGCCAAAAGAAATTTCAGTTGGCATTATATAAACCTAGACGTGGATATTTAATTGGCTCCTGATGATCTAAAATCCAGGGCAACTGAAGAGGCTCTTCTGTGAATCCTGACCTGAACTTCTTGATGCTCAGGTACTCTTATCTTACAGAAGTGCCTTGAGCAGTGAGATATGGACTTTCATACACAGCATAGTCCTTGAAGAGGAAAATCTCTGTGTGATGAGAATATATTGAATTAATTATCTCATTTAAAATGAGGGCTCAGGGCCATCTTCCAAGAGGCTCTGGGACAGTATTACCAAGGAGCCTGAATTTTCTTTGTTTTAAATAGTCTTCACAGGTCAGTACTACTGCAAGCACAGCATGTGAGGGAGTGGGCTGTACTTGTGTTCTCAGACATTAAGTACTAGCAAAAAATGGAAGATTATTCAAGGCTGATTTCAAGCTGTCTGTGTAAAAGTACTGTCTACCAGAACTGGGATGCAAGATATTCAATTTCTCAGTCTTCCTGGTACAAAATTGACTTATCAAAACCATTCAGTAAAGTATTTCCTTTATTGGAGAAATGCAGCTCAGATGGACTGAACTGGTAGTCACTTCTCCAGCAGACACTGCTTCTACTAGTGCAAGTCCTGCCTAAGAGCTCACCAGCCCATCACAATGTCTGTTCTTGTAGGACAGTCTTTCATGTACTCTCTGAGACACACATTAAACTCTGTCACACAGACCAATAACCTTTGAAAATGTCATCATTTTGCCATTTAAAAAGCATCTGTTTCTGGTGTAGCTCACTGGGAAACCCATTCACCTCTGGTTGCTTAGGAAGCATCTGCAAGGCAAAAGGGATGCAGTGAGAATTCCAATGTAAGGTTAATTCCTAGGGTTTATTTTTCAAGTTTGAAAGTTGCAACTTGTTGGCCTTGAAAATTTTTCAGCAACACCAGAATAATCCAGAGGGAGAGTTTGCTTTCTTCCTGCTCAGACCATGAGATAATTAGCAGATTTTAATGACTGCTTGAGAAAGCTATCTAATTAGCTATTAGAAACACCTCTCACTCCCCTCTCCCTTTCCTGGTCCCTAAATGAAAGACATAAAGTAGCCAGTCATCTCTGTTACTGGTTGCATCTCAGAGATATTTTTCTTATTTTTCTTTTCAAGCTAATTGTGAATGTCTGGCACCTGCTGGCAAAAACTCTTTCTGGGAGTGTATTAAGATGAAAAATGATCATGGAAACTTAGAATGGCTTAGGTTGGAAGGGACCTTAAAGATCATCTGCCTCCAATCCTCCTGCTATGGGCTGGTTGCTCCCCACCAGACTGTGCTGCCCAGGGCTCCATCCAACCTGATCTTGGCTACCTCCAGGGATGTGGCCTAGAGCACCTCTCTGGGCATCCTCTGCCAGTGCTCCACTGTTTTCTGAGTAAGTCAGTCTTCCTCCTGCTTGTAAGCTTCCTTCAAGTGCTGAAAGGCTGCAATGAGATTTCCCTGGAGCCTTCTCCAAGATTCCTCATCTTACAGGTGTATTAACATCTCTTACAAGAGGATCTGCTCCATGCTCTTCCCAGGCTGAGAGGTGAGGCTCACCAACCTGTAGTTCACCAGGTCCTCCTTTCTCCCTTTCTTGAATATGGGAGTGATGCTTCCCCTTTTCTGATCACTGTGGACTTCTCCTGACACACGTGAGTTTTCAGATATGACGGAGAGTGGCTCGACAACCACATCAGACAGTTCCTTAAGGATCCTGGGTTGCATGTCATCCAGCCCCATAGACTTATACGCATTTAGTCTTATGAGGCCTTTTCAGAATTGCTCTGCTTTTACAATGGAAGGGACTTTTCTCTCCCAACCTCTTCCTGGAGATTCAGGGACATGAGAGATGTGAGAAGCCTGACTGCCTTTGAATACCAAGGCAAAGGACTTGTTGGGTACCTCAGCCTCCCCTATTTCTGATGAAACCACTTCTCCCTTCTCATTTATCAGACAAGGTATGCTCTTTGGCCTGTCTCTTCTGACAGATGTACCTGTAGAACCCCATGCTATTTTTCTCATCCTTCACCAAGTTCAGTTCCATCTGCACCTTGACCTTCCTGGTCCAATCTGTGAATGTCTGGACTGCACCCCTCTATTCTTCCAGGACCACATGGCCCTGCTTCTACAGCCTTTATATTTCCTTCTTTTCCCTCAGTTTGACCAACATATCCTTTCCCAGCCATGCTTGTTTCCTACTACTTCTCCTTCATGAAAAATGATATTTTCCGCTTCCTCAAAAGTGTTAAAAAACAGCCATGCTCTGTCATATGACTTCCTTGCAAAGCACCCACAGCTCTCTGCTGTTGATTGCCATAGGGAACAACTTGGTTGAAGTCTCAAGGTGATCTATGAGCCTGGTCTTTGCTACAAATACATCTTGTGGTTGCACTTATGACATAGGAGCATTTACTGTCAATAGCCACTGGTCTTTGGAGCTGTGTCCACATTTGGTTTAGTGACACATCGCCAACCAGACTGCTCCACTTACCACTAGGATCTGCCTTTGGGATACATTATTTTTGTTGATGTTTGGCACTAAGGTGAAGGGATTACACATCCAGCATGGTCTGTTTTTCCTGCATGCATCCTGAGTGACTGCATATAGAAGAGAAAATAGACCTCAGCCACCACTTCTGCATGTTTGCTCGTGGAACTGCTGACAAGACTTTCTGGTCAGAGGCGGACAGCTTTTCTGAACAAAATATCTCCCCTCCCTCTGGGCTCTGTTGTTTTAGCATGTTTATTAGGGCTCCTCATGTCCTCAAAGAGCTGCTGGTTGCTCTTGCCAGTATCTCTTCAACCCTTTTTCCCTCCTCCCCCAGTGGCAATGTAAAATGGTTTCAAAGCTTTGAATAGAAAGAGACAAAATAAGAGCGGGAGAGGACTGAGGCAGCTTTTGCTTTACAAGGTGACATCCTCTCCTGTCAGTTGCCATTCCCTTAAATAGCACTGATGCTCTACAACCCATCAAACTGAGGTGGACACTTGTGCTCAGGGGCTGTGAGGACATCACACAAGCTGCCCTGCCACTGTAGGGAAGAGGCTCTCTGCTACTTCCCAGGGAGATGCTGACCTTCTCCACCTTTATGTAACTGGTCCAGTTCTATGATGGACTTGACTGTGGTACACATCAAAGCATGCGCTTAATGTGTGATGCTTGCTAGATCAGATTCTTTGTATAAGGCAGTCTGGCTGCTCATTTAGTCCTGACACAAGCTCTAGGAAGGTTGCACATTGCCCCACTCCTTAGGTGTTTGTGAGCATGAGCTGGAGTCTACGTTGGAGTATATTGGTGTAGCTCCAGTGATGTTTTACTCAGTAGATCAGGAATTGCTTCTCCTGGGAAGTCCTATCCATCTCATGATAGTCTGTGAGGCTGAGAACCATCTACCTGGCTGATTTCCTCTTCCAAGCCATCATCTGCAGCTCTCTGTTCTCACAGCCTGTTGTTATGGAAATAATACAATTACAGTCATTGTGAATAAAGAGGAAATGCAGTCTGCCAGAGGGGAGAAAAAGAGACCAATTTTCTGAGGTTTACTGAAGTATTTGATGAAAAAAAAAAGAGAAGAGGGAGGGAAAAAGAGCCATAAAGAAGAACTATGCTGTTTTCCAACTGTAACACTATTTTTCTCAAATGATTCAGATCCATTTATGTTATTCTGTGAACAACGGGCAAATCTTGGTCAGTGTATTCACTGCTTGGTTAATTAATACTCCCTAATCAAGCCAGTGGAGGTGGACAGCTTTTCAAAACAAATAAGTCCCCAGCCTACAGTTGTGGTCTCCTGATGCTGTTTTACTTCGGCTTCTGACATGTTTCTTCTCTTCATTAGCGCTCCTTGAATCTTCAGGGAACCACTGGTACCTCCTGCCATCATCCTTCCTTTCCACACCACTGCTTCCTGATCTGTCCTCATGCAGATCTGTTCCCTAAGCTGGCTCATGTCACACGGTTTCCCACACGGTTTCCAGCTATTCTCTCTTGCAACCCTAAAGTTTGTTCTCTTTTAGACTAGGAAACCACATCTAGTCATGTGATGGGGCTATATGTGAGCTTCTGTAATGGAGGAGGATCAACACAAGAGATGTTACGGAGACCAAATCCATTTTATCTTTGAGAGCAGTGCAGTTGGTCACACTGGGACCTCACACGCTGCTCTCATCTGTGCAGCAGGTCAAAGACCAGGCCAGTCTGATGGATCCAGATGGAATCTAGATCCCAGACCAAAGGGATTCAGCAGTCAATACTTCCAGTGCACGATGCACAGATGACTATGAAACAACAATGCATGTTGGTAAAGACAGATATCCAGAGCAGAAAGAGGCAAGTGGGTTGTCACAGGTCACTGTGTTGAATGTAAGACTTGCATCCTTGTTTTAGCTGTGTTTCTTGTCTTTCATGTTTAGGAACAAGTGTAAAGAACATGTGAGACGCGAGACTTGGATCTATTGACCTTGTCAATGCCACCATGTCAGGCATTTAGTGTGATAGCACCTCCATACAGACAGTGTAAAAAGAGACATGTGAAACAATGAGGGATGAGACAGACAGTAGGAGATGAAGTTCCTATATGAGTGTTGCTTACCAAGTCTGTAGGATTTTGAATCTTATAAATCTTCCTTTTCTGTACCTTGATTCAAACTGTCTTTAAACAGGGAAGAAACATTCATTTTTGCTCTGTGTCCAGGGGCAGCTCTGCAATCATCTGACTTGGAGATTACACTGAAGATGATTTCTCTGAAGATGAAAGAGTTCTTTTCTTTAAACTATTTGTTGTCGAAAAAGAACTTGAATGCCTGTGGTCACCCAGGCCTTAAGTAATGACCCATTTCTTAGGCTATCTTGCAGATGACTGTGTGCTGTTCAATCCAACACCATTCACTCCTCTGTCTTCCTCCCACAAAGAAGATGCTTCAGGGGGAAAGACTTAATAAGAGAAACTGAGTCCTCTGAAAGAGATATTTCAGTTCTTAGCAGTCACATTTTGCTCATCAAAGCCAGCCAAGTGGAAGTGGAGACAATCGCCAGAAAAACTTGCTCTAAATTAGGCAGAACTGCGGGGATTTTGTTTAGAACCACAGAATGGCATAAGTTGGAAGGGACCTCAAAGATCATTTAGTTCCAACCTCCCTACCATGGGCACAGTTGCCATCCACTGGATCAGGGCTCTGTCCAACCTGGCCTTGAACACCTCCAGGGATGGATCATCCACACCTTATCTTGTCAGCCTGTTCCAGTCCCTCAGCTTTACTCCCCGGGTAAAGAATTTCTTCCTAACATCTGACATATTTCCCCCTTTAGTTTAAATCCACTTCCCCTTGTTCTATCCCTATTAGACTGTGTCAAAATTTGTGTATAAACAAGCACTGGCTGCTCCGGATAACAGGAAGGAGAGGTGGCAAATCTGATTTGTTTCACAAAGGAAACCAGTCCTGGGCAAAGCCTCCTAAAATGACTTTGCTGAGATATGTTTTCTCATGGCTACACCAAGCAAAAATCCATTGGAAGGGGAGATGTCTGTTGGACCACTGTGAGAACCATGGACTTCAGTGTGAGTTTTCTGACCAAGAAGATGACAAGATGTATGGGTAAAAAATAATTCAAGAAAGAGAGGATAATTCAACCCATTTTTTATTGTGTTGCCTTGCCCAATTCTGGATAACAGGATAGAGATTGACTGGAAAGGCCATTCATCATATTTATCTTTTCAATATCTATTTCAGAGCAGCAAGGAGAGTAAAGAGGCCTTAACATGAGTCTGAGGTTTCCATGTCTGGTCTCACAGCTAGCCAAAGTTAGGTGTGTTGTATATCTGCCCAGATATCTTCCTAAAAAGGTGAGGTAGCAAAAGATTAAATTTTCCAGGCAGAGTACATTGCCCTGTGGGCAGGGTACATCATGTCTACTTGTGATGATGTCTCTTTTGCTCCAACCCATTTGCTTGAAATATTGCAGAACTGCCTGATGATTTGATCTGTAAGCACTGAGAGCAGGGAAGGATAAGCCAGGGTCCAAGCTAATATGTAGGAACTTTCTGCTTGTTCTGCTTTCTGCTTCCCCTCCTTCCATCTAGAATCTGTTTTATGAGGAAAATTTGTCATGCATCTGTTGTGTCCCATCCCAGGGAAAACCATGTTGCACTGGAGATGGGGGAATCTTTCAAGAGCCCTGTAAGAAATTATTTTTCTGTACATTTCATTATAATTACTTTTATTATTATTTTTAATCAGGTCCTACACCAGTAATTTCATCTATCTTTGGCTATCCAGAGGATTCAAACCTCTTCATCTCCTACTTTGTCTTGCATGAATAATACTTCTGTCTCCACTCATATTCCTCAGCAAATTCTTGTGGCAGACAACAACTTCTGTGTTGTACCCTATTTTTAGAGCCACTGGCCAAAAGCCCAAACAAAAAGAGGGAAGATTTAGACTGGATATAAGGAAAAAGTTCTTTACAATAGGGTTGATGAAGCACAGGATCAGGTTGCCTGGAGAGGAGATTAGTGCTCCATGTCTGGAGACATTCAAGGTCAGACCGGAGCAGGCTCTGAGCACCTGATCTAGCTGTAGATACTTCTGTTCACTACAGAAGAGTTGGTCTAGATGACCTTTAAAGGTTTTTTCTTACTCAAACGATTCTATGATAAAACAGTATTTGGTGTTACAGACCAAATGTAACAGTATGGTTGACTTTTTCTGCAGAGAATTTCCCTATGGCTTTTTGTTGAGAGAAACACTGGTATCTTGCTGATGCATTATGTTATTCAGTGAGCCACCTTTAATCCCTACAGATTTCTAAAAGGAAATTTCTGTTGCATCTTTAAGGGTCTCCTGTCAAGTTTGGTAGAGTCTTAGAAGTGGCACAGAGTCCAGAAGAATACCAACCAGTTGCCAATTTCTTTATTAACAATTAAAACCTTGAGGTAGCATCAGTGAGGGATGTGGTTGTTTCTGTCTGAGTCAGAAAGTATCTTCTAGCTTCTGATGGACCCTGCCAGGCTTTGCCAAGGGGAGGAATGCTGTGGCGTATCTAGAAAGACTGATTCATCTGCCATTTGTCTGAACTGTGCCAACAACTGAGATGTGCTGAGTCCAGAAGTTGGACAGGGAGGTGAGGGGTGAAGGTATTTGAATGGGTTTGCTGACATTCATGGCTATGTTGACATATTTCAGCAGTAGCTCTTTTGCCACAAATACTCTGATTCAGTTTATTGGAAAATAAATTTACCTCATTGATATTGCTGAGGAAATCTCTGGGGTGTCCAAAATGTTGAATGCAATAAGAATAATTGTCTAATTTATAATTGGTGTCCACTTTGCTTGGAAATGCCTCCTTTGTGAATATGTAAAATAATTCAGAGACAAATTGGACTGTGCAGTAGCAATATAGATGTGACCTTATAAATGATGAATGTGGACTTAGCAGTGGTGATTTGTTATCCTAAATCTGAAAGGATGTGAGGGTGTGGGGTTTCCAAAATGAAGTAAAATATCTTTGATTGAATCAACCGATAGAAATCAAAGGAAATGGGAGCACGTTTTTGAACAGAAATCTCTTCTTGAGATCTGTAAAGAAACAGCAAAATCCCAGTTAAATACTAGTTAAGACACAATTATTGTTCTTCATTTAATCTAATTAAGCCTTCAATTTAGTGAGAAAAGCAATTAGCATCTGAAAAGCCGAGAAGGGTGGTAGAAACAGTGGAGGAGGCCGGTCCATAATGTAGTAGAGAGAGAGAAATACTCTTTTTAATACCAGTGCAGAAGGGAGATGCCATCTGCAAAGCTGTGGGTAGCCATAAAACCTATATAGATCTGTTGAATTTGTGGGTTTTAATTTCAGTGGAACTAGGGACTTCAGCTCCGAAAATTTTCTTTGAAGATTCTAAATGTTATAAATTTATGGTAGAGCTCAGGAATAAAAATAAGAGGATTATTTTCTGTGAAAATGTTCAGTTTGTGATCTGTTTTAATTCAGTATATGGTGGTTGTGGTTTTGTGCTAGCTGTGTAGTTTCTTTGAGGATGTTAGGTGCTTTGTACGAAATGCACTATGTTTTGGAATGATCATGCATAGGATCCAGAAAGTTTGTATAGATGTCTTGTGGAGCAGTTACAGAAGATTTTGAGTCTCATCCCAGAGAAACAAAGCAAAATGGAGAGTGCCAAGGTGTGGTTTCATTTGTCATTTCTTGGTCTGCACAAAGTTTGATGGAAGAAGTGATCACTTTGGCTAGACTCCTGGGCAGCATGGAAACTAGGGGCAGAGACTATGGGAACATTGCTTTCAAAGCACGGTCTTCTTTCAGCAGAGCTTGTAATTATTAAATGTTTTCTGCATAAATTCCAGCATGGGATAACAGTCAGAAACAAGAAGCTTAGACTTGTTTAAGTACTGTAGCATGGAGGGAAAATTTAGATCAGATATAAGGAAGAAGTGTTTTTACAGTAAGGGTGGTGAGGCACTGGAACAGGTTGCCCAGAGAGGTGGTGGATGCCCCATCCTTGGAGATATTCAAGGTCAGGCTGGATGAGGTTCATAGCAACCTGAACAAGCTGTAGGTGTCCCTGTTCACAGTAGAGCAGGAAGGGCATTTGGACTAAGTGACTTTAATGGTTTCTTCCAACTCAAATATTCTGTTTCCACAGTACTACAGTTGTACCTACTTAGAGGGGAGCTTATTTGAAGAAAATTTAATTGCAGTCTCAAAGTCTATGCTATAATAAGAAGAATAAGCAGTGAAGGATGGAAATAAAATAAATATCAGAGACAGAGATGTTAGAGTTGTAGGAATACATTTGAGTAATGTGGACTTAGCAGTGGTAATTTGTTATCCAAAAACATGGAAGAATGTGAGAGTGTGGAGTTTACAAGAACAGGTACAATATCTTTTACTGAATCACCTAAGGTGTCCAGTCCAAATCTGTATTAGTTGTAGCCTCTGAGACTTGTGGAGTTACTGTAAGGATGAGCAAATCCATGGGATGGCACTGAAGGATATATTGATCAAGAGCTGCAAAGAGCTGCAAACTGGAGAGATGTGAACTAGGCTCAGCAGTAAGAGAATCTCAGACAGGCAGGAGCTGGAATGGGATTATATTGAGTGCTTTCCACATAGAAATGTATTTCAAAAAGTGTCACAGAAGTAATTGAAAAACATCAATAACCATTGATAAAAACACATAACTGGACACGCCTGGCAGAACTTCTGTTCGCAGGAAGCGATGGATGAAGATCCATAAAGAATTGAAATGAATTGTTAATCTCTTGTAACTTAAATGAGATTCACAAGAAAGATGCTGATTTTTACATGAAAAGATGACCTTGCCCTGAAACCAGATAAATCTCTGAAGTCTTTCTGCCCATTGGAATTGCTTTATTGGAGTTGTGCAAGGGATTTATTTGGTACTAAGTCAAGCAGTTTTTATCCTAACTTAGTTGAAGTTAGGGATCCCAGAGCATTGATTTTTTTCCTGTAGTCTTTAAACTTGGACTAGGTCAGTATTTGGAAAAACAAAACAAAACAAAAAGAACTCTAAAGTGCAAGAAGTTGGAGTTGTGCAAGAAACGGCTGGATATCATTTGTTCCTCAAAGCAAAGTGGTCTGGATTGCACTACTGTTTTGACATGGCATTGAGCAATAGCAGATAAAATATTAGTTCTGACCTCTTTATACTTGTCTTAAATCAACACATCCACACTGCCCAAGCCAGCAGACTGAGGTTATGAACCTCAACATCCCAGCCAAATCTAGCTTTGGCTTTCAGAATATGACTGGTATTAACTGTTCTGTAGGCATTTTCAAAGTTCTTGGATTTATAGTTGCCATTTATTTTCCCTTTATCATGCACAAAGTTTCCCTTATTATTGCCTATGTATGAATTTCATTTTCTTCATCATCTTTCTCTACCACTACAAACATTGCCTCTGAATCACAACCACTCAGTCATACTGTGCTCTCAAGCACCTCAGCTGCTGTGTATGGAGGGGCATTAAGTGGAGCACATGGAGATGAAACAAAGAATTTTAAGACCAGTTCTGGACAACTCTTTATAAGAATCCCAGTTTGTCTTCATGTGAGCCACAGCTGAGATTCAGAGTACCTTTAGATTCAAGCTAGCATTTTCACTAAATGACCATTCTGTCTCAAACTTATATATCTATCTCTAGAAAGAGAAGAGTTAGGATAAAGCTGTGGGGAGGGAAGGGACAGCTGGAAGGAATAGAGGTGAACCAACATGTGTCTGACTGAATATGGTGTATGCGTTCAATGTTGCTCAGTAATGTCAGACCTACCTAGAGAATCATACTCCTTTGAGACTTGCATGGCCGTCCATAGGCTCTAGTCAGTGTGGTAGGGAAGCCTTCCCTAATAATCCCACAGTCAGGAGTGGACTTTGCCATGGGTGAACAGTAGCTGGCTGGTGGATTACTGGAAGTATTAGAGCAGATATTTGCAGTGGCTGTACTCCATTACAAAAATCTCTGTGTGCAGAACTTGCCATAATATGACAAATGTTCTCAGAGTCAGTGGACTGTTTTGGAATGGATTTGGAAGGAAAGTTTTTTGGATTTCCATTTCCTGAGGGTTCCTCAAGTCCAGTGGCTGTGATCTGGCATGAAAAATTGTAATCAAAACATTAATATCTGTGGCTCGAGTTTGGATTTTAATAGTCTAACAAGAGATGCAGAACCACCTCTGCTTCTGGGGAGCTGTTGGATGTTGCTTGGGCAAGCAGAAGGTTCGAGATGTAGAAGTTAAGGAATATTGCTTCAGAGGAAAAAACATAATGTGAAAATCAGGAAGATAGATGTGATGGTGTTATAGGTGAGGGTATGATTTGTTACACAGTAGCATATGAAATAAGAAATCGCCATATGAAAGTGGTTTGTGATGGGGGCTGAATCATGGAAATGAGACGGGACAAAGCAAGCGAGAGGAGAATGACTTACATATGAGATTATAGACCGTGAGTCACTTATATCCCAGGAGCTGGATTTGATAATCCTTGTGGGTCCCTTCCAACTCAGGATATTCTATGGTTCTATAAATGTGGGACTGAAGATGACTGCACATGTAGGTCAAGAGCTCTGTTGGGATTGGTCACCCTTGTCTACCAGAGTGTAACATAATGTTTTAACTGTCTCGGATAATGGACTGATTTCTGCCTGTCTGAAGTCCTGCTCTGATTACTGAGCAGCATTTTAAACTGATATTCCTGCCCTCAAGTTTCTGCCCATCAGGTCAGTTTAGTCAATCTCTGTCTCGTCATATCCAAACAACTTTGGTGCCTGTATGTTTTCTGGCAGTGAATGCTGATCCTATCCAGGGTTCTGACTTTTCCTGCTAGTCCATTTCCATTATCCATCCTAGGAATGTGTCAGCTGGAAGAGAGGATAATCCATAGCATGTGATGGGAATCTCAGATCACACCTATGCTCACCAGCTCCTTGTGAGCAGTCAAAGACAATGGCTACATGGCCAGTTAAGGCCAGTTATGTTCAACTAAAATTGAAGGACAATCTCCCTTTGGCTTTCTCTGTGCTTTAGCTCAAGATCTCAGAAGGGGATTTCATGTAGGAGTCCACCCGTATCTGCCTGTGAAACAAGACCTGTGTTTTCACTTGGATCTCATGCAGGTTGGACAGTGGGTTTCCTGAGATGGCTGAGTGTTGTTTGCATATGGTGTTTTCTGACATAGCTATCTGTTAATGTTCTTGCTTACTCCACACTAGAATCACTCCACATCCCTCCATTTTCTTTCACCAGTATTTGCTCAGAGGCTCCTAGGAAAGACTTCCCTCTCTAAAGTGCCTCTGATCCCCAAAAAATCTGTTTGGATGATTGCATACAGGAGATTCCTCCATTGTACTGTAATTCTGGTGATTCCAGGAGGAATCCTGTCTCTGCTTGGTTGTGTCCTCTTCCACCTTGCAAACCGATACCTGAGGTGAAGCACAAGCCTCTTTTATGTCAATGGCAAAAACCTCTGGGGTATCAAACATGTGCAGCTCAGCTTTGTGGCCTTTGCCATGCAGCTAAGTTGATCTTTCGTGGAGTCTCTTGGCATTCATTTGGGAGGAGGATGAAAAACTAGCTGGCACAGTAGCTTCTCTTTATAGAGAATTACCTTTGCAGGTGTTATTATAAATCAGCCACTTCCCAGGGGTGTTAGCAGTGTGGCTTTAAATCCTGCTGTGCTAAAAAGTTTGAAGGGCCTTCACCTGATCTTAACATGTCTCAGAGCTCCTTTCTAAGACTAAATTGCTGGGTATTTGGAGTCTGTTTTCACCCAGAGTGGTGGCAAGCAGACAACCATGGTCACTACAGTTTCCTTAGAATCACTTCTGTGGCTGACATTTCCAAATCTAAAGGGAAATCTCATACTTTGTGAGAAGAGGAGAGATGGGCCTGGGCCTGAAGAGGAAAACCAGGTCTTAAACCAGTTCATCCTGGTTTAAATAAATCTGAATGTGGATGTGTATTCAACTGCAGACTCCCGATTTAGCTCTGTTTTGGGTTGTGGGTGATGCTTTTGTAGTGTCCTCAGAGAATGAGATTCGCTTGTAGAAACAGAATTGGATCCCTGTGGTTTTCCAAAGCAATACCTTTGGGATGAGAAGGCAGCACAGAGGTGAAAATCCTTAGTAATACTGCTCTGGGTATTGCCAAAACCATCCAGTCTATCCTTGAGCACTGTAGTGTGAGCTGGGCTTAGCAAAATATAATGAGAAAAGACTTCACTGTGACCTGAAGCCTGAGACAAAACTGGTTTGTTTGGAGTCTGCCAAAGCTTTTACATCTCTGCTTCAGCTCTCTTATGGCAGATTCCTGCTGCTGCCATACGGAGGAGTCTTGCAGAATTAAACAGAAAACTGTTTTCCTCAGACCTTTCTGGCCTGAGGAGTTTCATACCAACAGTAGAGATCTTGGAGGATGTTAAATATAGCAGCTGGATGCAGAGGGGCTCATTCTCAGCTGTCATTTCAGTGACACCTGGACATATGCTCATAACCTCTTGGTTTTGTCTCTGCTCAAGTCCATGGGATATTTCTGTATATGCTGCTCTTGTTGCTGTTTCAAAATCTGCTTTTTATCCCCTGAAGTTCCAGTTTGTCAAGCTGACTTTTTTTCTCCTCTTTTTCTGCTTTGAGAAGCAATTCCAGAGAGCTAGATGGATAAAGGGGCTAAATCTGGTGGCTTGGGACTTGATAAATATTTTCCCTCTGGAAGATTTAGTGTTTGCAGAAGGTCGGTGATTGATTTCACTGGTCACTTAATTGAAGCAAAATGAAAAGCGAATTTCCAATAACCTAAACCATTATTCATCCAAGATCACAAATCTGTGCCCAGGGAGACTTCAGCAAATCTCCCTCCCTATGTGCAGTACCAGGGATGAGAGGAACCCTCTTTTGCATTCATATGCACGGGAGGTGCTCCAGGGCTGCGTCACAGCACTGCTAAGGGTTTTCATTCAGCTTTGTCATAAATGGTGGTGTACTGCAAACACTCAGACACCACTGTGACAGAAGATCAAATAAATATCTCAGTAGATGGATGACTGTAGGGGAAAGCGGAGTTGTAGTCTACTCTACTTTTCCCTCTGTTCATTTTGGGGGAAATTTTGATTTGAGTCTGGTGAGGGTGTGACTATTCAATTCAGTTTAATTTAACTGTTGGCTTTCCAGCTCTGTGAAAAGACATGCAACAAAAAAGAAGCACACTGCTTAATGGCAGCTCCTCCTGGGACCAAATGCATCAACCTTTAAACAGCGATGTGACAGTGTGCATCACAATACTCTACGTGGATGCAGCCGTGATGGGTGTGCAGACAGGAGTTGGATTGCTTTTTATTTCCATTTATGTTGATGCTGGAGCCATGCAGGCAGCGGGCAGCACAGCCTACATCTCTGCCAGGCACTGAGTGCCAACTGTACCTGGCTGGGGTCCAGCACTGCTCCGCCTCAATTATACTATCAGAGTGGAGATGATGATGTGAAAGGTTGATGAGGACTTGGCAGAAATGTGGCAGGAGGTTCCTGGAGCAAGGTAAAATGTCACTGAAGGGTCTGTGTAGGGATATGTTCTCTGAGGGGGAGTTTTGGACAGCTAAGGATGAGCTGCCTCTCTTCTTTGTCATTGTGCTGCGGTGCTTTCATGTTGAGGCCCATCGTTCTGCTGCATTGCAGAGTGGTTGTTAGGAAAAAGAGAGGAGAGTGGGAACTCAATTTTGATACAGAATACGTTCCCTTGGCATATGCAAACCAATCCCAAAACACAGCTTTGATTAATGCTGGGAGTAGTGTAGTAGTGAGCAGAGTACCTTCAGCACTGAAGTCAATGGATATAGGGATATTTTTCTTTATAGAATCATAGAATGGCTTGAGTTGGAAGGGATCTCAAGGATCATCTAGTTCCAGCCCTCCCATACCACAGGTGGGTTTGCCAACAGTTAGATCAAGCACAAAATCAAGCTGCCCAGGGCCCCATCCAACCTGGTCTTGAACACCCCCAGGGATGGGACATCCACAGCTTCTCTGGGCAGCCTGTGCCAGTGCCTCACTACCCAATTCTTGAGAATTCACAAACAAAAAGATGCAATACTAAACTTGATTCAGAGACTGCTGAGGCAAAAGAGAAACCTTTGTGTTGAATCAGTATCCTGCAATTAAAAAAAACCCACATGATTCCGATGTATTACTAGTGGTCTTCCTTATGCTAGCAAATAAACTGTAAAAGGAACTCAGATACAGAAGCTGAGTCACTTACTCTCAGAAATGGTTTCATTTTTAGCATAGGACCAGACTTCTGAGACTGGCCTTTATCCTACCTATGAGGCAGGAATCCTCCATTCTCCCTTCCCTCTTTCCCTGTAGTGTTTCAGGTCAGACTGCCAGGAAATCCTGCCCCAGGTCAACAGACATCCTAGCCCAGATATGCATCCACGTTACAAGAAGTTTGCGATGCCCAAAAAGCTGGGGATGGGTTCACAGCATCTGGGAGTCAGCTGTAACCAGGGGCTGCACAGCAGCAGCAATGAGCAATTCTGGAGAATCCAATTAACTTCACCCTTCAGTCATCATGCTCATTAACTCCCTTCTACTGTTAATGTTAAAAACTCTGAACAGCAAGATTATTTATTTATTTATTTATTTATTTGGGGGAGGAGGGTGTTTCTTCTTTAAAATAATAAAGTTTTGCAGTGAATGTCTTTTTGCTCTGAGCTAATGGAATCATAGAATCACAGAAGGAACCTTCAAAGGTCATTTAGTCAAACTCTTCTGCAGTGAATGGGGACATCTACAACTCGATCAGGTTGCTCAGAGCCCCATCCAGGCTGAATTTGAAGACCAGGGATGGAGTACCCACCACCTCTGCAGGTAACCTCTTCCAGTGCTTCATTCCCTTATTGTAAGACAACTTTTCCTTATGTCCAGTCTAGATCTTCCCTCTTTTAGTTTGAAACCACTTCCCCTTATCCTATCATAACAAAACCTGCTAAAGAGACTTCCAATTCTTCTTCATACCTGCCTTTTAAATACTGAAAGACTGCTCTCAGGTCTCCCCACAGCTTTCTTTTCTTCAGGCTGAACACCCCCAGATCTTTCAGACTGTATTCGTAATGAGGGTATTCCATCCCTTGGATCACTTTTGTTGCCCTCCTCTGGACGTGCTCCAACAGGTTCATGTCTCTCCTGTACTGAGGACTCCACATATGGGTGCAGTACTCCAGGTGAGGCCTCACCAGCGCAAAGTAGAGAGGCAGGATCACCTCCCTCACCCTGCTGGCCACACTTCTTTTGATGGAGCCTAGGATATGGTTGGCTTTCTAGCCTGTGAGGGCATATTGGTGGCTCGTGTCCAGCTTCCCATCCACCTATCTGGTGCAATCAGAGGATAAAGGCTGTACCATGATTGTACGTATTTGTGTAAATATATATATTTTGGCATCTGCAATGATTATTTGTTCCTTCTCTTGGCTGTTTGAACAGAGTTGGGCTTGGAGAAGGTACACCATTGCTTATGTGTGTTGTAGCTTAGTGTGTCGGTGTCTTCAGAGCCATATGCACTTGGTGAAAAGTTAAGTCAGAGGAGCTCAAGTCCTCAGCCCACAGACGGCCCCAGAAGCAAAATTCACAGAGGCTGACCACTCACCTGGCTCACTCTGCTTTCTCCAGCAGACTCAGAGTCTGCTGAGGAGAGAAAGAGAAGAGTGAGTGATGGGAAACTCAGTTATATTTTCCAGTGGCTTTTCCTTGGTGCTGCTACCATTGACCTTGGCTGAACCTGCTGCACTCATAAAAATGAGAACCATTTTTCATTGCAAGCCTGGGCCCCAGGGGCTGTCATTTTTTTTCTTTTCCAAGAGCAATGCTTAAACACATCCTGGGCTCCATGTACTGAAAGTCTGGGGAACATATCCAGTAAAACCCAACTAGGCACCTGAGAACAATAAGATGAAGTAAGGAGCTTCTTCTGTATGGTGAGCTGCTGCCCTCAACAAGGCCCAACACTGTCACTTTGTCCTTGCCTCTAAAATTTGTTCCATTCTATGGCTAACCCTGAGGATTTCTCTCCCTTGACCCATCCAGTTCTAGGTTATAGATAAATAAATTAAGATGATCTATGATTTTAACCAGGGCAGCCCTAGGGTGAAGCTGTGTGTGTAAGCAATAACCTAGGGAATAGAGTGTGTCAGCTGTGTGCTATATCACGTGATGCAGATGCTCTTCGAGGTGCTACTGCTGAAATGGACTATCAGGGTCTATTGAAGCACTATGAGATGCAAAACAAACAAAAACTAAATGGAAAAATATTTTTACCTTAAGAGTAGTGAAGCACTGGAACAGGTTGCCCAGAGGTGTGGTGGCTGCCTCATCCCTGGAGACATTCAAGATCATGCTGAATGGGGCTCTGAGCAACATTACCTAGCTGTAGGTGTCCCTGTTCATCACAGGGGAGTTGGACCAGATGACCTTTTGAGGTCTCTTCCAACTCAAACCATTCTGTGATTCCGTGATTCTATCCAAGCAACCTCATGCTGCTCCTGGTGTAGCTTTTCCCATGATGATACAAAGATTCTATGAAAACGAAGAATTAGAGCAGACTGGTATCAGAAGGGCATAAAATAATATCAGAGCCTCAGACAAGAGGTGAAGGCTGTGAGTTGTCCCAGAGATGGTTCATACTAGGAAATATTTCTTCTCCACAAGTGTTACTGCATTGGAACGGGCTGCTCAGAGAGGTGGCGGAGTCATTGCCCTTGGAGTTGTTCAAGGAAAGGGGGGAGGTGGCACCAAGAGACATGGGCAGGGTGGGAATGGGTTGATGGTCAGACTAGATGATCTTAGTGGTCTTTTCCATCATTAATGATTCTACGATTCACTTTCCCACCATCAGTCTGGTCCCAGCCTTTCAGGGAGGCAGCAATTTCCAAACTCCTCTTGGTTTCGTGGGTACCAGTGAAGCATGGTAAGGCTTCTAAAGAACTGTAAGCCAAGGCTGGACTATTTCTTCATTGAAAGGATATTTTGTCCAACCTGACTTTTTCTGCTGAGTTTCCCCTCCTTTTTCCCCTTGGAAATTGTTTCACAGTGCAATAAATGCTATTCTCAGCATATTTTCTGTAGCTACCACTCACATTTCTTCCTGCATGATAATCAGTCAATATCCTTCATTAGAGTCATTCTGTCCGCCTGTTTTTCACCTTTGCTGCTTATTTCAGCTGTGCTTGGTATCACATTGAACTCCACATGCTCCTTTTCCAGCCTGTAGAAAGCTGGCTGAGGTTTTCAGTAGCTTGGGTCATCCTGGGAGAAACGAGGTATGTTAGAGGGCAACCAATTTATTTGCTCAATATTCTGAGTGGCAGCCTTTTGGTTCCCCAGTTGCATGTGCCTGTGTATAATAACTCTTCTGGGAAACAGGGGTGGGTAGATTGGGAAGTATCTTTAAAACAAGCTTTCACTCTGCGTGGTGGATGGAGTCATTTGATTTGTTGTATGTGCAGACTGCAGCAGAGTGCACGGAAAATTGCTCCAGTAGATCAAGAGGTCTGAGTTATTTGGCAGCAAGTTACTGTAGAGGGCAGAAAGTTGTCCTGTTCCCAGCGTTGCAGGTAGAAGGAAGCCATCAAGCACTTTGCATCTCATAATATCGATGTTTGCTGCACAGTTTGGTGTCAGGTCTAGGTTTCTTGAGACGCAGGCTGGGACTTGGACACCTGAAGCATCCTTCATCTTCAGTTAAAAGTCTGTTGTTGGCCTTTCTCTATGATTGACATTACAGCATGTGATGCTGCAGACAGCTTTTCCCAGAAAGCCAAAGGAGGCTTGTTTTCAGCCCAGCAGTTGCCACTGACTGTGAAGTGCACAACAAGAGCTGTAGCTTAATACCCACCAGGATACAGCCACACACCTCTCTGGTGGCGCAAACAACATAATGTAAAATAAAATTACTCCATCTGCTCAACCTCAACGTGTCATTAGATAATTATCAGTATGATATAATCTCCTCTGAGGAAGATCTTATTCCATTAAAAAGGAATTGGCCTACATTTTAGCTGCAAGAATGACAACGTGCTCTTTTTATGAGATTTCTTGTATTGAAGTTAAAGCATCCAGTGATATCTGATAAGAAGCTTTCTGGCTAGAGTACTCCAATATTTCTTATATTTATTTATTCATTTTCAATAATGATTGTTTTGCAAATTTTCACTTAGGTTTCAAAGGCTGTTCAGTGTTGCCTAGTGAAGAGTCCTTTAGAATTCAGATTTCTACTCCACACTGCTCTCTGAGCTCACTGACTGACCACAGAGACAAGGGTTTGGACTGTCTGTAATTCTTTTAGGAGAATTCATTTGAAAATCCCACCTGGTGTGAGTAATCAAGGGATCCATACCATATTGTCAGCACACACCAATCTGGAGATTGCAGATAGTTTGGTATGAACAGCAGCATGGCCTAATGAATAGATGTTGTCCTGGAGGCAACCTGGGTTTTCCATCTCCTCTTGGTCTGCTCTTGCCTTGCTTGGTGATGAAAGAGTAGAACAGAATTCGGGTAGAGTAGAATAGTTCACTTCAGTTGATTGGGACCTACAAAGATTAGCTCCAACTGCAGCTGATGTTGGAAGGATCTCTCTCTCACTTTCCCCGTCTGGAAGTTAAGATCATTTTGTCATCCCTTTCTCATAAACATCCCAAGGGTGAGTTGGTGGATGAGATCAAGTGTGTGGTATTAAGGTTGCAGATCTGGGTGCCATCCCAGTGCTCTACTGGCAGCCGGTACAATCCTGTTTGCCATGTGGATTGGCTTAACTCAGATGCATTAAGAACATTTAAATGAAACAAATGTTCATATTCTTTTTTAACCAGACCCTTTTGTGTTGTCATGTGAGATCCAGTGGGTAAATAAAGATATTCACATTGTTCCTTTAGCCCTAGCTTGACCTTTTCCAAGTGCTGTTCATGCCTTTTGTGCTCTCATGCTGCAGGAATCAGTTCTGTATCTCTGTTACAGTGCCTGGGGTTTGGGTCATAATAGATACAGAAGACATTTCTGGAGTTATCACATGGAACATTTGCACCAAAATGAAAATTGGTCCCACATGATTTGTTGTCCACTTAGATGCAATCAATGTAAGACTGTTTCATCTAGATAGATGAGGATAAAGGCTGAGACAGCTCTGTCACCAGAAGCTGCATTTAAGGCATGGCACTGAGAGATGACCCAGGGCCCTTACAGTTTGTCTTTTCCTTGGATAACAAAGCTTAACAGTCTCATCCAATAACCTGAAAGGCAGCTGAAATCTCTCCTCCTCCTATTTCTCTGCACAGTGTTGGTCAACTGGTCAGCTGATGTGTGTTTTACTTGAGCTGTTCTCTCCTACAGCATCAGCCAAAGACATGGTGTCCAACTGAAAGGAGCGTTGGTCCACTGTGGCTCTGAGCATCTCCCTCCTCTTTGCCTGCACTGAATAATAGACCAGTGGTTGCTCTGTGCATGAAGAAGCATTAGGAAATTATCTTCATGTTGATTTTCAAGTCTTCTAAGAAAGAGGGAAGCAAATCAGCACTGCACTTAGGGCAAAGCTTAGTGTGAGTGTAGTTACACTATGGGATACTAGAGACATTGCATGATGTGGGGCTGTCAGGAAAATGTGTGTAAGTGGAAGGCACAGGAAAGCAGGATTTATAAAGCTAAGCTGCACACTCAGGTATTTGGTTAATATATGTGTGGCCAGCTGTTCATGTTTAGGAAATCTGGGGCTGAGAAATTCCCTTTGCACATAGAGCAGGGGATGAGAGCTGCAAAGCCCTTGAATTACTGTGAAAGTTCTTGAGTCCTTTGTCAGAGACTCAGGAGAACATATTTTAAATATATATAGATATAAATGAAAGCCCTGAATGTGAGGACCCCAACTCTATTCCAGCTTATGGAGTCTTATGACATAGTCAAATAGTGGATGGAAAACAGTGGTAGCTGGATCTCACTCCAGAGATGGGATAGGATGAGATATAGTTTTTTCCCTTATTGCAGGCAGGGTGAAGAAGGTTGATTCACACTGGGATGCCTAGAGCTCTCTTGACCTGCTAGGAATGTGGCAGTGTCCCTTCTTATTAGAGCTACTTTTACAGACAACTTGCAGGGGGAGTCAGAGGAGCACACCTCTTGAGCTGTGCCTCAGTTTCCCTATGTAATATGTGGCAATGCTACTCACGGTACTCATTTGTAGACATCCTGGGGATGGGTTGATGGTTCGACTTGGTGATCTTAGACATCTTTTCCAACCTTGATTGTATGATTCTGCTCCACTTTGTGAGCATGTGGACTAAGCAGTACAGACTATTGGTTTCTGGTCTCTGCAGTCATCACTAACAGAGCCTTTACTTTGGAATTAGAGCTCACCTGAGCCAACAGGTGTGGAGAAGAGTTCTGTGTGGTTTTCTCTTTCTGTTTCTACAATGTGCATCTCTCTTTTCCAGTGCTACCATGTCCAGGCATCATGGTGCAGATTTGCAAGGTTTTTCGGGTGGTTGAAGCAACAGTTTTTGTGTGGAAGTGACAATAGTGATGGGATATGTGATAAGCAGGAAGCTCTGGAGAAAGGCTGTACTCATTGCATCTTCTCCCAGCTCAGCTTTTTACCTTACTCTGTCTGGCTTCCTTAAAACACATAGAGGAACCCACCGAACCACTGCAGAGCCCCTGAGACCAGTGAAGATATCAGTGTGTGGGATTCTGTTCTTGCAGGGTTTGATTTCCATGACAAATGCATTGCCAAGCTCTAACCCTGCACTTAGAGCTCAGCCCTGAAAGGAAGCTTCTCTGCTCTCCTCCCTAAACAGTGCTCAATTATAGATGTCTGAAATGTCACCCAGTGCATGTGACATGGGCTGGTGACACAGGCATGAGGGAAACATGTCCTTCTGTATTTAAGACAGGCAGAGCAGGAGAATCAAATTGATTTGTGCAGGTCACCAGCACGGCGGATCAGGCTCCAGCAGGCTCTGCACTGCAGCTAATCCCCTTCTGCTGTGCAGCTCACCTTTCTGCTCCTTCCCCTGCCTGGTGACTGATCCTCCCCCCAGCAACTTTTTTCCCTTCTGCAAATTTCACGTCTTCTTTCAAGTTTGCCCAATAATTTCTTCTGTCCTGTAAGTCTCCAGTTATGCTAGTGAGCTATGCTAGGGGAACAGCTGATGCTCAGCTGATTATATTACACAGCCATGCATTGCACATCATGATTAATTGTAACTATCTGCTTCTTGTGAGGAGGGGGATAGGCACCTCTTCGCCAGTCCCTGCAGCATCCTATGAGCACTGCAATGTTCTGAACTGTTTGGAGTAGTGGGAGAAGAGGAGGCTCTGGGGGGATACCTTATTGCTCTGTATAGGTGCATAGGAGGAGGTCGTAGTGAGGTCAGCCTCTTCTCCCAGGTATAATGTTAGGACAAGGGGTGATGGCCTTAAGATGCACAAAGGGAGGTTCAGGTTGGATATTAGACAAAAGTTTTTCTCAGAAAGAGTGGTGAGGCACTGGAACAGGCTGCCCAGAGATGTGGTGGAGTCACCCTCCCTGGAGGTGTTCAGGAAATGTGGAGATGTGGATCTGAGGGACATGGTTTAGTGGGAATGGGTTGATGGTTGGACTAGATGATCTTAATTGTCTTTTTCTATCTTAATGATTCTATGACTGCATAATTACTTTGAAATGGAAGGACCTGCACAGATCATAGAACTAATGAGTCTGGAAGGGTCTTTGGTTGTCCTCCAGCTCCAGCCCTGTGGAGTTTCTATTTTAAAAGAGTTTATTTTCTACCTAAGGAAAGCAACAACAGCCAGCAGAAGGAAGCACATCATTTTATCCTCTTCTCCAAATACAAGCATCACCGAAGATAGGAGTTGGACTAGATGATCTTGTAGGTCCTTTCCAACCTAATGTACCTATGAACCTATGAAGGAGAGTGAATTGTGAGCCCACCATGCATTTGTTGGGTTTCCAGAGGAATGCATTCAGCAGAGCGGAGAGCATCTGCTCTGTGGCATTTTCAGAAACTCCTTTTAGACTTTGGCACACATTGCTGCTGTGTTTTCAGGAAGATCTATAATTTTCCAGTGGATTCTTTTTCAAAACAAGACAACATGTTTCCATGTCAAAGCATTTAGTGAGGGCTTACCAATTTTGATGCAGGGCTTTTGTGCTAAAGTAGAGAAAGGTACAGACTGCTTTGTTTTCAATCAGGATCATGTAGTTTGACATTTTTTAATGATTTTTTTTTTTTTTTGCATTGCAAGAATTTTTTCTGCCATGCTCATTTAAAAGAAAATCAAAGTGAAGCCTCCCTGCTGACACTAAACAAGCCTCCAGTCTCACTTACAGAATCTTTCCAAATGTGTCATATTATCTAGTTTAGCAAACACAAGCAGAAGACCAAACTTCTGGGATTTGCTGTGAATCAGAAGTTGGGGTCTCACATAAATCTGATTTCCAGCTGCAGAGCACAGCATCCCTTCTTTTCCCCCTTACTTTGAAGAACGGCTTTACACTTCAGGCCATTTCATTTTGGTCTCATTCATGGTGGTGATGGGTTGATGGTCTGACTAGATGATCTTAGTGGCCTTTTCCAATGGTAATATTGAGTTGCCTCCTATGCTCAAGGGGAAGCCTCATGATCACTCTGCAAGCCACAGTACAGACAGGATTTGGGCAAGGTGTCAGAACTAAAATTTCCTATGACTCAGATAAGCGGGAGTTGGGATTTCCAATCTGATCTGTCCTTGACAGAAGGATCCTGAGTTCTCAGCAGCAGCAGATCCAGTCAAGCTGGAGCCAGTTTTCCTTGAAATCACAACCCTTGTCTGTAATATTTCTTCTCTTGGATTTTCCAGCTTCTTTGCTACTTTTAGACTACAACAAAACTAAAAGCCAGGTTTGAAGGCATACTATAGGGAGGGATTTAGATGTCTAAAACTCACTAATACATGAATGAGTATTTTGGGATCTGATCCAAAGCTTTTACCGATGCTGATGGAAGTCTTTCCATCTCCTTTAGTGAGTTTCTGCTTGCGTTTTTCATCATGGCTCTGCTAATTATCCTACATTATTAACTGCTCGATAACATTGTTGGACATCATTATGTATGTGTTATTTGTTAGTCCAGCGATGCAGGCAGATGACTGCCCTCTGTGTTTCTTGCTGGCCCTGCTCTCATGGGCAAAGTGCAGGCAATGAAGGGCCACTGCAATTTGCTTAATGGAAGTGGCAGCTTTGGCCCCGGGCCCTCTGTTCACCTCTGCAATTAAATCATAATGAAGTCTAGTCTTGACTGGGTGTAAAGTCAAGGCAGGTGCCTCAGCTGGAGTTGTATTAGAGGGGTGCTTAAGTACACCGACCTCCAGATTTGAGGTTGCTGATGATTTGCTGAGGGCTCCCACCCGTTCTGATGGCCACCAGTCTGGCTTGGCTTTCCGAGGTACATCAGGGTCAGAAAGTCAAGCAGGTACAAGATCTGGCCCATGGCTGTTCCCACAGCTTAATTCCCAGCTCCCATATGTTGTTTGGGTTAGAATCATAGAATGGCTTGAGATGGAAGGCACCTTAAAGATCCCTTAAAGGGTAGAATCACAGAATGGCTTAGGTTGGAAAGGATCTAGCTAGCTTGGGCTGGAGTTTGTCCCCATTTAAAAGTTTCAGTGCATCCCCCATTCAGGTGGGAATACAAAGACAAACTCATATTGGGGCTGGGGAATATACCTTAATCTGGTTTATGTATTTATCTATATATATAGCCATCCAGTTCTCATGGAAACATGGTGATAGCGGAGTGCTGGCCTGTACTTCTCCCTACCAGCAACTGATATTTTAAGCTCAGATGGGATCAGATTAAACAAACAAACAACAAAACAGCAGAATTTGTCCATTCTTGGGCAGTTTCTTCATCACCAACGTCTCCTTCTCTGTGATGAATAAATGTCTTGTCCCAGAATCATTGCCAAAGACTTAATTCAGATGTTTATTGCGTGAATATCCAAAATAAAGCTACTTAGCCTTCTATTTAGTCATTTGCAGTTACTTAAGAGAGAAATAAAATAAACCTTAGAAGCCTCAGGAGGTCTGGGGGGTCACAGACTTGTCCAGAAAATAGCAGGTCTTTTCTATTTTTTCCTTTTAACAAAGACTTAAGAGGATACTTTTTTTTTTTTTTTCATTTTGTTTGTTTGCTTGTTTTACTGTCAGAAATCAGATATATAGGGGAAATCAAGCTTTTTGCATTTGGTACATTCAAAGCCCCTGTTCCCCATCCTAATAATGTTTGATGGGAAATTTTCAATTAGTCCCGATCATTATCAACATTTTGCAAATTAGGGAAACACAGGCACAGAAGTCTAATCATTTGTTTATGGGCCTTCTACATGTTAGAAAACAGATTATGGCTTTCCCCTGGGCAACTCATGATGTGCCTGGCCGGTTGCACTGGGGACTATGGGTTTATTGGAGCTGCTGAGCTCCATGTAGACTAACTCTTTGTATGAAATGGCTATTTGCTCAAGACTAGTTTTAATTTTGTGCGTTTCTATAAGTGGCAACCTGCAACTTAATCCAGAAACCCAAACTACTTTCACTTGGGGACCCTGTGGATATTGGAGGTGTGGAGGTTTCTACATGTCTGTCTGGTTTGATCTTGGATATGGGTAAGGTGGGAATTGTAGGATATTTATCTTCAGCTTCCTGATCAGATCTTCCTCATATGGACTTGGACCTGAACCTGATTTGGTCTACTAAATAAAACTTTGAAAATGGAAGGAAATGGACAGGTAACCCCACCATCTCACTTGATCAGGTTGGGCAGAGCATGGCCATGTTGCTGAGCATGATCCTCTTGGTTCAAATGGCACCAGTGATTTAACCAGACAAACCTGTCTTCTGTCTCCACATCAGTATCTTTTTTTTTTTCCACTTACTGCATTTCTGTTCATAAAGGTGTGTTGTCATTTGAGTTTTGAGCAGAATGACATTATCCTCATTGCTGGTATGGTTACAAGAGGACGTTGCCACTTGTTAAAATAGTGCTTCCTTGGGACCTCAGGGCTGCTACTGTTCCCTCATTTCACTTTTTGAAGGATCCTTTTTCCTCTCCTGCACTGTTTGGCTGATAAGACAGACATCCCAGCACTTCCTCCTCGCATTTCACTTCTTGTCCTGATTGTGGTGTGTGGTGGTATGACAGGACTCATCCCATTCTCACCTCCATGACCAGCTGATAGTAGCCAATGTGCCTGCACATTTCTGTTTGCTTCACATCATAGCTATATATAAATATATGCTGATTGCTTTCACATGCTGACTACTGCGTATCTCAGCGTCTACCTCCAGCCAAAGATTGAAGCCCCTTACTCTATCAGACTCCCTCTCACTTACCTACCTTACTGTCATTCCACTGCCCTCTGCTTTCCCAGCTTCTCAGATCTGAGCAAGTGACTTTTCAAGGCTGAGGAAAAATTCCAAACTCTGTATCTCTTTTCTGGCTCATGAAGACCTCTGGAGAGGCTTTGATTTAAACCAGAGCATTTGGCAGGCGATCAGTCAATAGAATATCCTAATCACTGGTAGAGATTTAAATTAAATATGTAATTAGATCTTTCTTTGTTTCTTTACTTCCCCCCACCCCGCACACTTTTTTTTTTTCCTTTGTTGTGGAAGGGTTTTTTTTTAATTGAATCAGATGGGAAAGGGAAAATAAAATACAAATGATTGGGTTGTACTTACAGAGCTAGATTCAGCATTGCTTAGTGCCTACTCATGCTTTATTAATTGTGATAGCACTGTTGTCCCTCATAGGTGTCGAGCTGGCACAGGATCCCTGAGGAACCTCATCTGTTTGTGTTTGGAAGGAGAGACACGGCAGGGTTGTTTGGACAGATCCTGAGATGCGCTAATTAGAAGTTAAAGAGCCACTTTCCAGCACGAGACAAGAATGCATTACGTGGGGAGCACTTTCTAATGCTTTGACTTTTTAAAACCACATGCCACATTAAAGCCCGTGGTGTTTCTTTGATCCATGCCACCAAAATAATTCCAGGGACAAACACAAATGGGGCGATAATAACTAATTTAACTGGAATTATTGGAGAGAATTATCGCAGAAGATTAGGATTTCCAGAACAGACTGTAACTGCTGGGAGATTGGGGTCTGATGCCTGTTTATCTATTCTATTCATCTCCCTCTGCATCTGTCCTTCTACTCGATCAGCTGCCCATTAGCCATCATTTAGCTACTGCTCCTGTCTTTTCTGCCTTCAGTGTCTCACCCTTTCTATTTGCTTGTTAGCTAGAGCAGATGTAAGAAAATTGCATTCCGAGCAGAAGGTAAATGTGAGCACTAATGGGCCAGATTTTGATTGCATGTGTGCTGGTGTAACTTTGCGGAAGCAAGGAAAACTCTCCTAGATTTAGAGTGGGCAGCACAATTGGGACCCCATCACCGTTAACGCTTTTAACTACTTGTTTAAACATTTTCCGCAGGAAATCAATAGATAAGTGAGATCCAAGGGCAGAATTTTATGACAGTAGGAACCTAGCTGGGAGCCTACTTGGTAGTTTCACTCCTTCTACAGCCTACAGGGAATGCACACAGACAGCATCCAAGACAGGTGTATGTTGAGGTTCATGTCCATCTTCCATGGGATGACCCATCCATCATCCCATCCCACTTGTAGTACCAACCTACCATACACCTCTACCCATTGTGAGGGCTGGACTGTCTGCTCTTCTCATCTACTCTGGGCTGTTCATTGAGATTCCATTTACCTATTCACTGTTGGTTTTGCATATTAAAATCTCTGCCTATCTTTGCTTAGCTAATGGGGATATTTATTCGATCTCATTTTGTAATAGGACATTAATTAGACTTTTATAATAAGATCCCTTTGGAATCACACACTGCATGTTGCATTCACAAGAGGCCTTAATACTTACATTTTATTTCTTTGAAGACCGAAAGAATTAAGCATGTTTTCACCCTCGTCTTGGAGCCTGACCATCAAGCTCGCAAAGCGCAGGGTACACCTAATGAGTTGGGCAATGTCTCTTCCCATGTCTCATAAAAATAACTCCCTCAAGTCAATCTAGGGAGAACATACGTACTATGGGAGGGGAATAATGAAATGAAATTAAGGAGATATATTGATGTGTCTGTGTAAACTAAAGAAAACACGGTCCTCAGGGACCTCTGGGAATCTTGCGCTTGAGTATTCTTTAAGCTTCCATGGATTTTTGTCCACGTGTTGAAAGTATTGTTAATCCCTGAGGTAATTTAGTGTCCAGGATCAATGAACATAACACTCAGATGCCTAATAATAGAAAATGGGATTGACGTGTTGCTCTGGTGAAATCACCCCAGCAGTTAGTTTTGCTGCCACAACAAGCACGTCAATAATATTCCCTGCTGACTCATGGAAAGATTTGGGGATGCAGCACAGCTTCTGGGAAGACAGCATTGATGGGTTTGCCTCAGTAATTCAGTCCCAAGAGTTGGAAAAAGGTGGAAATGAATTGTAGCAAAGAATATGTGCACTTCAGAATATGTTTGGTTACTGAATCAGGGACAGCACACGGAAGTGCTTTGACATCCCACTTCTGAAGTGCTGCTAGATATTGCCCAAAGGCCCTGCAGCCCCAGCAGCTCCTTCCCCCTCCCCAGTACTCCTCACTGCTTTGGGATACATTGAATATATATATACATATATATTTTTACCATTTCTGAGTTGAAAGATGGAAAGAAATGGATCTCAATGGGTCTCAGTTCCCTCTTGACCTGACCCTTTTTTATAAGTATGGGCAAAATAATCCAGAATTTGTTGTTTGTTTGTGTTTTTATTATCATTATTATTTAAGGAATGACAGGCTCTGAAAAAGCGCAAAGGGTGTTTTAAATTGCCTGGTTCTTATTTGGTCACCAAGACCGCATGTGAAAGGAAGATTAATTTTGTGGGATAAATCATTTGAGAGACTTTGGTCTGCAGTAAATTGTCCCAAATGATAGGACCTTTGGAAGGTGTGCTGGAGTCCCAGAGTCCAATCCAGTTTCAGCACATCACAGCCATCTCAGTTCTGTCTAGAGCTGACCAAATTCCTGATAGATTTCTTTACAGATGATGATATATTTTACTTAGATAGACGGTGTGACACCACATATGTTTCCTGCACTCATTCCAGGTCCCAGCTGGGTGATCTGAGTTGGGATTTGCCTCCTGGGTGTTTCTGGCACATAGAGGAATGGAGCAGGAGAAGAAGCAGGGTTGCATCAGGTTGATGTAACCCTGGGACCTATGGAAAAGGGATCCCCCTTCTCCATACCACATGAGAATGTAATGGGGCTGGGTCTAAGCTTAGGGCCAAAAAGATTTAGCAGTTGTCTAAATGACATTGATCCTGTTTATTTTTGTGAGCCCTCCATCAATGAGACCCATGTTCTTTTCAGTTGACTTTATTTTATCCAGTTGAACATCCTCCAGTTGGGCAGCACCTTCTCTGGAGACACTGTGGGATCTGGATTAAGCAATCTCACTGCCAACAGCCATATAAAGTCAGGTTGTTCCCATCCTGTTGTCTACAGGGAAGCTTCTCTAGGTGCCAAACATTTGCAGTGATTTCACTTGCTCTCTAATGTGCCAGAGAAAAACTGAGCACCCCAGTTCAGAATCAAGGGAATCATAGATGCATAGAATCATAGAATAGCCCATGTTGGAAAGGACCTAAACATTTATTTGATCCAACTTATAAGCTTTACTATAAAAGGATCTTCAGGTTATGCGAGCTGGTAACTTGAAGCCAGAGATGAGAGAACTGACGGAGTTCTTCGGGGAGAATTTGTGTTGCTACATTTCCCTTGCATTAACTCTTCAGTTTTTGTCTCGTGGTCGGCCTTGTTGTGAAGTTGATCCTCTTTTTTTTCTTCCTTAAGCTTTGAGCTTATTGATGCACTCAGATGTTAGTTGCTAGGTTGCAGCAAGCCCCTTGTACAGACAAAAACAAGCAAACAAACAAACAAAAAAACAACAACAAAAAACGTGCTGATGGTGCTGGGATGCATCTGAAAAAATTGAGTCTGGATCCAAATTTCAGAGGCTCACAGATTTCTAGGCTGTCTGAATCTTCAGTTCTTCCCCTTTATGGGAGGTGAATCTCTAATCTCCTCTCTTCCTAGACACAGGGATTTTGGGGTTGTGGATCAGATCCCACTCTGTGTCTCTAAATAACAATAAGGGGATTATCTTCCTTGGAAGAGTGGGGAGAGGAATGGGCTCTGCAGGAGACTCTCTGGGACCCATATGTTGGGTAGATGCTTAATTTTTGCGGTCAGGAGAAGACCAGCAATCTGCCTTGTGCCAAGGCTGCTGGGATGCTACCTTGTTGGGTGCCCCACATCCCAAACTGCCCTTGCTTCATTAAGGATCAAGAAAGAAATTGCTGGTAGTTCTTACTGCACTGAGGAGGAGGGAGAGGCAGTGGGTGTCTGTGCAAGTCTATTACATCTGGGCTTCTTTCCAACATGAATAAAAATGTTCTGTATGTCCGGAGTTATCAATGTATTTTTTTAATTCCTGTCAATTAATCTACTCTGAATGAGATGCTACTGTACCCAGAGTGATAGCCCTGAATGGAAGCTCTTATTTCTCAGCTGCTTTGGGGACAGGATTCTGATACAGCTGATACCACACTGCTGATTTACTCTGAGCTGAATCAATCCCTCTTTGACCAAATACCAGGGAAATAACTCACTTCTGAGAGCAGGCAGTGCTGCTGCGGGGCTAGGGTAGCATTGCAGCCCTATCCTGCTTCAGATACTGCATCTCCTTGTTGTATCACTGGCTCTAATGCCATTCTGTCTCCTGGCACCTCGCACCCTCCTCTCTGAACTGTTTATTTTTCCTTCCTGCAGATGAAAGGCAGAAAAGCAAACTGCACGAACGTTGCATTGTTCATGGCTTATTGAACAATTAGTTTCAGCTCAGGGTCTGATCTTCCAGCATTTCTTTGCTTTCCTTTGTATGCCATGTGCATCTTGGAAACTTGTTGGCTGCAGAACTTGTGACATAGATAGACGGGCTCAGGACTTGGCTCAGAGGGATGATGTGCCCATGATTCTTGTTTGAGACAAAATGGGTGTGAACGGTTTTGACTTCTCACGAGAAGTGGATAATTGGGGTTTGTAAACACAACTAAAGAAAAAGGGCTAAAAAAGCCCATTCCGTGGTGTGACCTCCTGCTTAGGGCTGGACTTGCCCTTCTGGCATTCCTCTTCCTGAGCTTACTCTATCAGCTGCCTGGGTGCTTGCTCATTTGGGCTCATGTTTCTCACACTTTGGGCCCGTGACCCTCTATTGGGGGCATTTTTCTGAGTGTTGCAGCAATTCCTGACTGCTCCCTTGGATGCCTGCACACAGATATGTCAGTACTGCTCACACCTATTCCTCCACAGGCTCCGTGCCCCTGTGCAGAGCATTTTGCACTCATTTTTAATACCCTATTTGGTTTCCTCCTGTCCTCGCTCTTTGAGTTCTACTATCTTGATACAGTTCACTACTTCGTGCAGAGGGTTCAGTGCATGTGACCGCCCCATTAGCTGCTCTAACTAAAGCCTCGGGCAAATAGTCATTGAGGATTTATTTTTATTAAAAAAAAAGAAAGTCGGATTAAGTATTCTGATGAACAAGAATAACATTAGCAGCTGTGCCTGCTCAACCAACACGATCCCATTCCTCATATCATAAGCTGATTGCCTGTGCGGGTCAGTAAATTGTTCCAGCAGACCCTTTGCGATAATGCTTTGCACGTTGTTTTCACAGTACTGTTAAAATATGTGGTGTCTGGGGAGGGATGTGATACCTGGAGAGGCTTGATGGGTACAGAAATCCCTTCTTCAGATACTTTGAGTGTCAAGTTGAACACCTCTTGGGATTACATTTGCAAGAGAGCCTCTTAGCATCATAGAATCATTAATGCTGGGAAAGACCTCTAAGATACTCCAGTCCAACTGTTGATCTGTTCCCATCAGCCATGCCCCTCAGTGCCACATCTACCCTTTTCTTGAACACCTCCACTATGGTGACTCCACCAACCTCCCTGGGCAGTGTGTTCCAAAACAACCCAGGTTGGAGGGACCTAAAAATTGATTCAGTGTAGAAGCTTTACTATAAAAGAATCCTGTGGTTTTGCAGGTTGGCAACTTGAAGCCAGAGATGGGAGAATTGCTGGAGTTTTTCAGGGAGACTTTGTGTGGCAACATTTCTCTTGCATTAACTCTTCAGAATTTGTCTCGTGGTTGGCTTTGTTGTGAAGTTGATCCTCTTTTTTCTTCCTTAAGCTTTGAGCTTAAGGATAGGCAGGGTGGCAGCAGTGCTGCTGTCACACATGGGGGACTAGGGGATCATGTGTTCTCCGGCACCATATGATGCAGAGCTAAGAAATTTGCTTGGATTTCTTGGTGATTGGTTGAAGCAGTGCCAGCCTGGGGAGCAAATCCCTTCCTCTGCCTCAAAAATACCCAGAATTAGGGCCGGTCCTTGTGTATGTTTCTAGCCCCTGGTGGGCAGTCTCTGTGCCCACGCTTTCGCTGCCGGCTAGCAGCCAGCATTTGTGTTCGAGCGTTTGTATTAATGATATCAACAGTCACCTTAAATCCTGCTAATCCTAAACCCTGAGCTGGCATTGGGCTGGTGACAAGCTTCTGCTTCACAAGGCCTTGCCAAAGGCTGTGGGATGCCTTTTGAAGACAGGGGAGAAAGTGCCATGAAATTATGCAACCATATTAATGGTATTATTACTTATTCTCTGTTAACATCTGAGACTCTTCTTCATCCTTGCCCTTCCCTCCTATTTCTCATGTTCAAAAATGGTGGGGCTTTACAGGTCCCTTCCAACTTGGGATAATCTGTGATTTTATGTAGTGCTTCAAGTTGTTCCACAGACAAGTCTTGGTTCTCTTGGTCACCTGTGGGCATCACCCATGCAGGCAATAAACTTCAATAGGAAAAATGAGTAAGGAGCAGCTCTTTTGAGCTTAGATCAAGGATCTCATTCCCAGTATGGCCAGGAGAAAATGCTTATAAGAGCAGCCAGGGAGCAAAGATTGGACCTTGTGCCTAGACCTCCAGGATCCAGCAAGGAGATGAAGGACTCAGGCAAGAAGTTGTGTTCAGACTAATGTTAAATTAATGTTAAATTGCTAAGGATGCATCCCTGGAGGCATTCAAGGCCAGATTGGATGCAGCTCTGGACAGCCTGATCTAGTGATTGCCAACCCTGTCCATAGCAGGAGGTTGGAACTAGGTGATCTTTAAGTCTCTTCCCACCTAAACCATTCTATGATCCTTTGATTTCTCAAACACATATGTGTCCAACCCCTTTCTGAGACCCTAACTCTTCCAAATCTGTGCTATCCATGCCCTAGCTGTATGCATGCTGTATTTGAGTGTGGGAGAAAATAGGAAAGAAAAAAATGGGCAGAAAAAGGAGCAAATGTCCTGCTTCTGACATGGAAGATTAAATAATTAGCAAATGTGGCAAGAGAGACGATGAAAAACAAGTGCAATGATTCATGTTTTATGTCTTCTACTGTACAGAACACTTTAAAGTGTCAGACAGCACGACAGTCACTCTTTAAAGCTAATTAAAGTTTTATAATAAATAGAAGAGCTTTTTTCTTTTTTTTTTCTTTAATTTCTCTCTCCATGTGGTGGTGATGTAGGTTTCTGTAGACAGCCTGACAATGTGTTTGCTGGAAATCCACAAACAAATGGATAACAATTGGGTGCAGAGGTCTGCTTTACAGAAACCACTCATGCCAGTTATTAATCTGCTTTAAATACAGGTCTGGTGCAGGAAGTAGTCATAATTCTATAGTATCCTTTTCATCCAAGGAGGTTACGTGTAGTAACCTGGACAAGTCACCTCCATAAGTAAAGGTGGGCTTGGAGGTCAGTGAGGTCCAGCTAAATGGGGGTCCGATTATGTGAAGTGGGATCATTTTGGAGGCCAGGAGAACAAAGGCTGCAGAACAAGAGAGAGGAGGAAAGATCTTTTTTCTTCATGCAGCATCTCACAGGGAGGCACTGTTGCTCATTGACCTCTTGGAAAGCAATACTGGAAGCTGCAGTCAATTGGAAGCAGCCCTGAGGGAGGTTGTGCTGGGGGGTGGTGGGGATGATGTCTGTTGGAGCTGTTTTCCTTCATCACTAAGATTCCCCGTAGGTAACTTGGGCATGAAAAATGGAGCTGTTTGCACAGGACTCATTTCTCCAAACTCCTCTTCAGCTCCTTCAAAGCTCACTGCTGTTTTGTCTTGAATTAATGGAAATGGAAAGGACTTCTCCCCACTCCAGACCTAAGATCAAGTTCAGAGCTCTGAATCAAAGAGATCTTACTTTACCCAAGCCCAAGGAAGAAGCAAGAATTTGAGCAGTCTTTGAGTCACCACGAAACCAGAAATTTTTAGTTTTGCTAAAAATTTCTTTATTTTTAAGCTTCCACTTAAAAAAAGAAGAGGAACCACTTCCTCTTCTTTTTTGACTTACTCTCGCAATGACAGAGCTGGTATTTATGCATCTTTATCTCCCACATACAAAAATACACCTCCAACCGATCGAATTTTTAATCCAATTAACATTAAAAGGAAATGAAAGGACACTGAAATTGGAGGTCCCCTTTTCTGTTGCCAGTGGTCCCCCTTGGCTGAAATAACCCTATGAACGCTATCAGACCACAACCTGTGATTCTGTGAGCAGTATCACTTTCATGTTTTGGAGTGGGCACGTCAGATGCAGGGAAAACAGACAGATTTCTTTGTCAGATAGCTCCTTGGCTTTATTCAGGGGTGATAAAAATTATTCTGCAGCTTCCCAGCTGCCTTCCTGCCAGAGGGGAGTTGAAGGAGTGGTGTTCCCACTATTAGGCAAAGATCTCTTTAATTGGATGGGGTGAATATTCAGTCTCTAATAGTGATGGGGCTCTAATCCTTCCTCATAGAGCTGCAGTCAATCTCATTCTCCGCCCCCCTCTCCCCCCCTGGAATGTTTTTTAATGACCCATGGTCTAGATCATTAATAGCACAAGTGCTGACACTGGTAGAAAATACAACAATCAAAGGGAGACCCTGAGAGGTCCGGGAGCAACAACAGTTTCCATCTCCCCTTTGTTGTGGGAAATGCTGTGCAAAAAGCAGACCAGCAGCAAGGTTTTGGCCTCCCGTGGTGAGTGAAGGGAGGGGTTAACTCTGCAAATTGCAGAAGCTCAATTAGTTCAATTAGGAGCTTGAAAACTAAGGCAGCTCTTCCTGAAGCCTGTCTAGGACTCTAGGCTGTGCCTGCAGGCTCAGAAGCATCCCACACCGCCCAGATCCCTGGGGCTGGCAGCTTTTGAGGCCTGCCTACGTTTAAAAGGAGAGGTTGGATTCCCACTGCCTTTACTCCAACCTGGGCTGGAGGCACTCCATAGAAATCAGTGCAGTTGCTTCACTATATTCCTGGAAGGATTATTTGGTCTGATGACTCCCAACTGGGAGAGATTGCATAAACATATCTGAAGGAAAATGGTAAAATCCTTTTTTCTTGGTTTTTTTTTTTTAGTATCTTCCCCACAGTGCATGAGCAATAAACACCACTCACATCCATCCATCCCCAGCTGTAATTTTTTTGTGTGTTTGTGACAGCACCTGCCTTTTGATAATCTCAGAAGGAGTTGGGAATATTAACATAACAAATCTGTGGCTGTCTAGAGAACCGTGTTGCTGGCATGTCACAGTACACGTACACTGGGTACCGCTGAGTTCCCATTACTCTAAAACCACCCTCAGGTGTTGGCAGTGCCCTTCTCTCCCTCCTCCTGTGGCATACTGCATTTTTCAGATTTTAGGGTGGTGCTGCCAGACTTGAGAAAAGCTTTGTAGTGTCCGTGTGTTGGAGTGTAGGAATACGTTGGTTGCTCCAAAAGTAATGCCTCCCATTTATTTCCGTGGAAACCATGGCAGCTACAAAGAATACAGTAACACTGTTTGATAGAGAAAATTGTCAACTCTAGCATCTCTGTATCCGTCACACTCTGATTTTGTGCGTGCCCCGAACAACATGAGCCACTCCAAAAAAAAAGACATCCCAAACCCCACCCCCAGCGTCCCAACCACTTCTTCACACATCATTACATCCCCCTTGTGCAGTTGGGTCACTGAGTGTGCAACAGCTCAGGAACTGAGATGATACATGTATTTATTACCAAGTTAGTTCTCAGCTGGATTAGGTATGGCACTGTGAGCCCAGTGTTGGCACAAAAGAGTTGTGACATGGAGACAAGGATAAATACCCAAGGATGAAATAGGGCACAGAGGAGAACCTTGAACAATCATGCATGCAGTGAGTGCTCCACAGAAGGGAAAAGCTGCTCTTCCTGCAAGGCAGCAGCCCAGCAATGCCACTGACAGTTGCAGATGGGCAAAAGTGACTCATCTCTCTGGGATGAGAAAAGAAGTGATTGCCTATGCTAGAATTTCAGAAGAAAACTGGGGGTTAATAACCTCCCAAATCCTGGCAGTGCTGGGGATATTAGCTTCAGTTTTTCTGTGCTCCTTCTAGTTTATATCAGGGAGCTACCCATCAAGATACCCCAGCTGCAGTGAGTCACTCCCTGATGCTGCCCAGCCTTGGACTGTTGTCTTCCAACAAGCTGCTCAGTGCCCCACTGGGAAAAAAATACATTTGTTCCCAAGCTTTCTTTTTCTCTCGGAGCTTCAACCAAAGTCTGATTAGCTTCCTGGTCTCCCTGCACCACAGACAGTGTTTACACAGCTTTTATTACCTGAGCTGCTCTGGGAGAGGAAGCTCTGTACCACTGGCAAACCACAGGTCTCTCCAGAACATCTCAAGCAGCTGCCTGTCTTTCCTTTTGCTCACATGCCAGCTTCCTCTGCAGGAAGAGAGGCAGACTCCTCTTGCAAGCTACAGCGAGATGCCTTTCTCTTCCATTACTATCAGTCCTTTTCAGATTCTCCTGGCTTGGCATCACTGTGGTGCGTGTTGATGCAACCCCTTTTGTTGGAGGCAGGCTTAGAAACCATCTGGAGGCAGCTAGCCTCACCCTGACAGCGTGATGGATGGTGTCATAGGTGATGTGACATTGACACCTGCTTATCTTTCTCTGCCTGCTTACCCCAACCTTGACACATTCATTAGACTGGCGTCTATTTGCAATCGCTTCCCAGCATCTGCTCTCGTTTCCCATAGTGTGTGTTGACGTGTGTGGACTGGCAGAGGTAGAGAAGCTGGGAGCACTGGAGTTTGGGTTTATGAGGTCTAAATGTCTGCTGGTTTGATTTATAATTACACCAGGCTCCTCCCTCAGTGATGTGGGCTTGAAGGAGCTACTCATGGTAATGCATTTGTTCTCCTAGAAGGTGCCAATCCTACAGGGTGGGAATTTCTTTTACTTTATAAAAATAGTGCTCAGGCACGTCACTTTTCTAAGCTGAAGAAAGTAGACTGTACTGGTAGACTTCTCTATATTAAGGCTGTATTTGTCCTTGTGTACATTGTATGCATATTATATTCTTGAAAACCAACACACAGGCATACACACAGCCCTCTTCAGTGGACCTCAGAATAACATGCAGGACTTTCTCCGTGTGGAGCAGAAATATAGAATCACAGTCATTTGAACTGGAATGGACCTTTCAAGGTCATCTAGTTTGACTTCTCTGCAGTCAACAGGGACACTGACAGCTAGATCAGGTTGCTCAGAGCCTTGTCCCACTTGACATAATGTCTCCAGGGATGGATCATCTACCGCCTCTCTGGGCAACATTTTCCAGTGCCTCACAACCCTTATTGTAAAAATCTTTTTCTAAATCTCCCCTCTTTTAGTTTGAAACCATTTCCCTTCGTTCTCACAACAGGCCCTGCTAAAGAGTCTGTCTCCTTCTTTCTTATCTAATAGCCTGTTGAGCAGCAGCCTCTAAAGATCACCTCTTCCTTAGGGCAAAACTGTCATAAAACACCTGCATTTAACTTTTATATACAGGGACATATGAAAACATGTTCTTCCATATATAGAGCTGGAAACAGTCCTGCATTTAGCTGTGGCTCCTGGATTCTGGCAGGCTTCATCACGATCAAAGGCTCCGACTGTGTCTACTTTGCAGGTGCCATACACTAACTGTCTGCAAGCACAGACTTCCTATCGAGGGCTGTTGTGTGGCCAAGAAAGCCAGATGTCCACAGCGTATGCGCATGGTGGCTGCCCATGGCAGGCTCAGTAAGTCAGATCTGTGTGTGCACAGCCTGTGTGCATAACTCATAGCCGTATTGAGCATGTGGGATGCTGAGGAGTTATGCAAATCATCCCTAGGTATGCATAGGTATTTTGGGGTCAGAATGGGAATCTGGAAGTAGTCTCGTGGACAAGCAGTGGGAAACATGTGGAAGACCAAAAACTCACTGAGACCCTACTCCTCATCCTCCTGCAGATGTGAGTTAATTAGCATTGGAAAACCTCTAAGGTTGAGAGAAGTCTACCAAGAATGGCACTTAGGGATATGGGTTAGTAGGCATGATGGTAATGGGTCAAAGGTTGGAACTAGATGATCTTAGTGGTCTCTTCCAGCCTTAATGATTCTATGATTCTAAGTTGGTCTCCTCGGTAAAGGTGTCCCTCTCAGTCAGAGCCTCTCTGTCAATAACATGAAAGAAGAAGAATGGGCCATGTGCTCCACAGGCATCTAGCAGAAAGCCTGACCTTTGGGAGTATTTATTGTGACTTTTTTACAATACATCAAGACTAATAAAAAAAAAATGAACCACATGAACAGGAACAGCTTTATGGGCCAGCAGAGGCTATTTCTTCTTTGCTTGATCTCCAGCAAGTCAGACTTCCTCTTCTGCCTTTGATCACACTTTAATCCTCTCACCTTTCTTGCCAGGCCATGTTTAATCATGACCCATCAGTGATAGCATTTGTAAAGCTTGTCCCCAGTCCTGTCGGTGATTCAGTGTCGAGCATCGTGGATACTGGCAGCAGTGTTCAAATGTGCTGCATGAAAGGAGTGCTGCATGGTGCACACTGGGCAAGGGTTAAGTTGTACTGAAGGGAGGGCATTGACAGACCATCAAGGTCATGTCCTGTCTCTGGAGCTGAGTGCCTGGCCTGAAATGTCTCTTTTGAGATGACAGTGTTTACACTGCATCAGTGAGACTGATGAAGCCCTGAGCGCCAGCCCCAGTCATTTCCACACACTGAACTCAACTTCCCTGACTCCATGCACTGTCATTTCCCCTCTGCTTTCTCCTAGTCCTTATCTTTAATCTAATTAATTCTTTTCTCTCTTTTCTTTCATTTTCTTTCATTTTCTTTCATTTTCTTTCATTTTCTTTCATTTTCTTTCATTTTCTTTTCTTTTCTTTTCTTTTCTTTTCTTTTCTTTTCTTTTCTTTTCTTTTCTTTTCTTTTCTTTTCTTTTCTTTTCTTTTCTTTTCTTTTCTTTTCTTTTCTTTTCTTTTCTTTTCTTTTCTTTTCCTTTTCCTTTTCCTTTTCCTTTTCCTTTTCCTTTTCCTTTTCCTTTTCCTTTTCCTTTTCCTTTTCCTTTTCCTTTTCCTTTTCCTTTTCCTTTTCCTTTTCCTTTTCCTTTTCCTTTTCCTTTTCCTTTTCCCTCCCCTTCCCTTCCCTCCCCTTCCCTTCCCTTCCCTCCCCTTCCCTTCCCTCCCCTTCCCTCCCCTCCCCTCCCCTCCCCTCTTCCCTTCCCTTCCCTTCCCTTCCCTTCCCTTCCCTTCCCTTCCCTTCCCTTCCCTTCCCTTCCCTTCCCTTCCCTTCCCTTCCCTTCCCTTCCCTTCCCTTCCCTTCCCTTCCCTTCCCTTCCCTTCCCTTCCCTTCCCTTCCCTTCCTTCCCTTCCCTTCCCTTCCCTTCCCTTCCCTTCCCTTCCCTTCCCTTCCCTTCCCTTCCCTTCCCTTCCCTTCCCTTCCCTTCCCTTCCCTTCCCTTCCCTTCCCTTCCCTTCCCTTCCCTTCCCTTCCCTTCCCTTCCCTTCCCTTCCCTTCCCTTCCCTTCCCTTCCCTTCCCTTCCCTTCCCTTCCCTTCCCTTCCCTTCCCTTCCCTTCCCTTCCCTTCCCTTCCCTTCCCTCCCCTCCCCTCCCCCTCCCCTCCCCTCCCCTCCCCTCCCCCTCCCCTCCCCTCCCCTCCCCTCCCCTCCCCTCCCCTCCCCTCCCCTCCCCTCCCCTCCCCTCCCCTCCCCTCCCCTCCCCTCCCCTCCCCTCCCCTCCCCTCCCCTCCTCTTTTTTTTCTTTTCTTTTCCTCCCTGACATGTATTTTATTCCATATTCCACGATCCCCACCATCCTTCTCCTTTTCCTTTGCTCCCCTTTGCACTCTCACCCTGTGACTATCTAACTGTGTGGCCATTGGTCTTCTGATGTTGATCCCTCTTTGTCTTCATTCATTCTTTCCTCCTCCCCTCCCACACCCTTCCCTCAATTTGTCCAGGGCTCTGTTACTGTTGTAGCAGACACTATCTTAGCTCTGGAACAGCACATGACAATTCTGGCAGTCATTCTGAGCTTGGCTGCTGTTCCCAAGTTGTCTAAGGTTCTTCAGAAAGTGATGAGAAGCTGCTGTGTGCCTTCAAAGTCACAGCTAATTGCATTAGCTCCAGATCACGTAATTCCCGGAGATGACAGCTGCCAAATTTAGGAGTACAAGTGAAGACTTACAGAAGATGATTGGGATGATGTGCTGGATTCAGCATAAAGGAAATCCTGGGTGCCGTCAGAGCATTGGTAGTTCATTATTCCTTCTTACTCTGTCTCTGGGGGCTCTGTCGTTATTATCAGTTCATTCTCGAGCCTAGCATTGCCCACTGTCTCTATTGAAAGAATGGGATACATAGCACACTCAGTTCAAACCCCAAAGGTTGCCAATTCTGTGCACATTTAACTTTTACGTGGCCCCAACCTTGGTCTTCTCCGTAGTTTGATTGATTGAATCTTAGAATCATAGAATTGTTAAGGCTGGGAAAGACCACTAAGATCGCCTACTCCAACAGTCAAGCCATCACCCACTAACCTATGTCCTTCAGTGCCATATCTATCTATCTATCTACCCTTTTATTGACCACCTCCAGGGATGATGACTCTACCACTTCCCTGGGCAGCCTAGTCCAATACTTGATCACTCTTTTGCTGAAGAAATTTTTCCTAATATCCAACCTGGATGTTCAGAACATAAGAAAAACATGATGAAATTCTTCTTCCATCAAAATCTGGAGCTGGTTTAGACTAATACTGTACCCCACTCTCTGATTTGTTGCTACTGAAGCCTCAGCCGGGAGCATTTGTTCAATAGTCAGTCTCACAGAATCAGCTGTTCCACTTTTCTCTTCTGATGGAGGATATTAATGATATATAAACTTGAGAACTTAGCCTTCTCTAGGGAGGTCACACAGTAAGGTTCACGAAAGGTGGTACCCTTTTCCTTCAGGATCATTGATTATTGTTCTGTCTGGAGCATTCTTCTAACATGAGAGCAAAATAGGCATCCACAATGCAACAGGAGATCTAAACTCAGTTCTTGCAGTGCTGAAATAAAGGCTGTGATCACCCAGTCCCTGTAGCTAGAGGGCAAAAATGTCACAGCTGGAGCGATTGGGAAAAAGAAAGGATTTTATCTTCTGAGCACTCATACAGTTCTGTTTCTGTTTATCTCATACCAGATATGGATTCACACCCAAGTATCACAAAATCCTGTGGTTTAATTTGGGCACAGAAGAGACATGAATATTAAGAGACAAAAATTAAATATAGCTCTTGGCAATCTGATTGCATGGATTTTATTCTTTTATGAGCTCACATTTGTTCCCTTTAGAGGAGACCAGAAGAAAACTCATAGCTAGCTTAGCTCTAGTCCCATGAGAGCATCCAGAACTGGTAAGTCTTGTCCACTTCCAGGTAATTTCATAGAGTCACAGAATTGCTTGAGTTGGAAGGGTGCTTTAAACATCATCTAGTCCAACTACAGTGAACAGGGACATCTACAGCTCGATCAGATTGCTCAGCTCACTAGAGTGAACAATACTTGGTGTAAATGCACTTGAAGTGATGTGCTGTTCGAGTCTTCACACTTCATTCCAGTTAAATTGCCCTGTTGGAGACTCCTGCAAAAACAAACAAAAAACTTGCCAGCAGGACACATTACTCCTACATAGGATGTTTCTAGATAGCATAATTCGTGTTCATTTTTACTGGCCTCTGACATATCACTTAATCTGGTCAGAGGAAGGAAGTGTAAGATAGGGGCCATGCATTCTGCCAGAAGAGCTTTCATTTTGTTAACTATTGCTGTGTGTACAGCAGTTGCATCTGCTGGATGGTAGCATCTGCAACCCAGGGAAATTATGACTGAGATATCCAAAGCCATCTAACATATTTAAGATGAAAAAACCAAAACAACAACAACAACAACAACAACAACGAACAACCCTGAAACAAGCAAACCTCTCCTGTGAGTTTGAAGGAAAATATTGTTAAATCCCATAATCAGCTCCAGGACGGACCTCTGGGCAACATGTTCAAGGTCACACAGGGAGCCTGTTGCAGAGGGATGCTAACCTAGATCTGCAGGGCACAGACCACGCAGCATCCTCTGTTTACCTGGCTTAGTAAGCAGGTAATCCCTGTGAGCTGTTGTCTCCCCAGCAAGGGATGGACAGCAACCCATCTGCATGGCCGCCCCTCCGTGGAAATAATAATCCACGTCAGTCCAGCTGAGATAGGAAAAAATAATAACTCAAAAGACCCCAAAGGACTAAATCTGAGGAAAACTCACACCAGAAATTTTCTTAGGTGGGCAAAAAAACTCTGGACTTAACTGTTGTAGTGAATGCCACTATCATGCCTCCCCCATCTTCAAGCCAGACGGCTCAAGTCTGCGTTAATCTCCCTTCCATGCATAAGCCTCCCCAAATCCCTTGGTTTGCAATCCCAGTGTGATGAGTGATCACCCTTGTTAGAGAAGGAAGCACCAAAGCAGATTTTACAGGGCACAGATGTGAACGCTTAATGGTATTTCCCTGTTTTTATTACCGAAAGCTCACACCCAGGGCTGTTTGATCAATAATTGCAGGCACAATTGCTGCTGCAAGGTATATGTTACTTGATTTTGTTTATGCAGAGAGGACCAGGGATATAAATAGCCCAGTGGATGCTGTTGTGGAAACTGAGCTCTGGCTGTGGGCTGTGTTTACGTTCAGAGCAGGGGATGGGGCTGCTTGGGGGAAAGCATTGCAAAGGTGACTCCCAGTTCTCCTGATGACTAATAGCTGCAAACTGATACAGCAGATTCTTTGCAGCGTGGAGCAGACTGAAGGATGTTGTCAGTGCTCATAGGTGATCTGAGGGCAGTTCGTGCCAGAGGGGTTTCAATAAGTGCCAACTATACTGTCATATGGAGATGGAGCTGTTTAGCATCTGTATCATGTGCTGGGAGGTGAAGCTTGTGTGATAGACGCTGCCACGGTCTCTTGGTATGTGGGGAAGGTCAGTTAGCACAGTTTATTCTGCATGAATTCACCAGAGATATGAGAAAGTCTGTTTACTCTATCCCTTTTCCTCAGGGGTATTCATGAATGTTTGAGAAGTGCCATGAGATCCTTTGCTATGGACTGAGTCCTCCCAAGCTGGCACTGCCAACCGAATTGTAAACAGGAAGAACAGAAAATTTAGCTTATATAAGGCAGAGATTTTTAATGTTTTAGAGAAGGGAGCTGTGATGTGGTTTTTGAGCCACAACAGGAGGATCTCAGAGGGTTCATTAAGCGTTCAAAACTCAGCTCTATTCTGGCGGTACGCAGACCCTTGAGATATTTACTGGTGAACTGAATGTGCCCAGTTTGCCTCAGAGATTTTTTAGGTCCCCCACTGAGCCAGATTTCATGTCTGAAAAGTCTTTCTCATGTGCTCATATGGCTTAACTTCTGGCTGAGACTGAGCTGTGAAGAAACTGTGAAAGGAAAAGCAAGGTAATGGATCGGTTTAGGAACAGTCTTGCAAAGCATAGGCAGCACTGTGGGAAGGGAATGCCCAGTTTGCTTTTCAGGTAAGCTCTAGTTTTATTTGTCATCATCTGAGTTTGGGCAGCCCTGGTAAAGACATCACTGTCTGAGTCAGGATGTGACTTGCTGACATCTTCTGTCTTCCAGTGCCATCTGGACCAAATTTAGCTCAATATCTCTGGGGGTTTAGAGCAGGCTAGAGATTGGTTGGGCAGAGCTTCAGAGAAGTCTTGTCTTGGTCTTTGACAAGCTGTGCTCAGGAAGGAAATCCCACAGTTTGCAAAACCCCAATACCTTTTGCAAGTGCCATGGTTGTGTGCTGGCAGAGTAAGCTGGAGAGCTTTGAATCTGCCCAGCCAGCCTCTCTGGGTATGTGGAGCATCTCATGTTGGCAGAGGAGGAGGGACATTTAAAAAGGGATAGACCAAACAAATCTGCATCCTGCTGAGTGGGAGGTTTAGAGCCTGTGCCCAAAAGCAAATTGGGATTATGTTACGTGCCAAACCAAAGCTTGAATTTGGACTCTTTGGAGATTTGGGGAAAGCATAGGCAAGATGTAGAACCTTTCTTAAAGTCCTTCCTTTCTTCCATCCATATTACTTCCTTCCATCTATATAAACTAAGCTTTACTCATTTGGTTTACAGCCTGGATCAGACCTAATATTTAGCTGGCCACTTTAAAGTCTAGGGTTGACTTGCACATCAAATCAAGACCCTACCTAAAGATCCATTACAGACATGGGTTCATATTTTCCATCTCTTTAATTCCTCAGTGTTAGAAAGACCTGAAGTTTGGAGGGACCACAGATGCTGATGCCTGAATTTCACTATCAGTTCTTTTTTTGAATCTTAGCTGATTTTTCAACCTGTTATCTCCTTCTTGCCTCATGCCAGATAAAGCCATAGAGGTTTCAATGGACACAGTGCTGTTACATGGCCAAAAATGATACATATTTTGCTTCACTTCTGTTACAGAGCCAAGAATCAGGAGAAGCTGGGTAAAACCAAGCTCAAACCTGAACCTGAATTCAGGCTGGAGAGAGCAGTAATTTTCTTGGTGCTATATACTGCATTGCTGATCTGGACCCAACTCTTCCACCCCTTCTATCATTTTCCAGATAGACCTTTTCTCTCTCACTGTTAGCATCACTGACTGCTGGTGTCCTTATCTGTGAGGGTGAATCTTCTCTCATTTCTTGTGTGCATCTCTTGCACAGTCTGGCTGTCTGTTCCAGTAGGACTTGCTGTGTCTGCAGTCCTGTCTTTGGCTTGCAAACAGTGTTGGCTGTTGTCCAAAGACTCACACCAAGTCCAGCATCACTGGGACAAACTGCCAGAAACAATCCTCAGATATCTCTGCTCTTAGGTTAATTCACTGCTCTCAATGGATTAGTTTCAGGGCTAAAGGGAGATATAGAGAACTGTAATTACCTCTCTCCCACACATTCTCTCAGCCTGCACATGCTTTTTGCACAGCAGAAAGTTTCTCAATGGCTCAACTCCTGCTCCACTAACTAATGAATTAAAAAATAAGAAAGGTTAAGGGCTCCACTGCACAGAGAGAGAAAAGTTCAAAATGGAGTGAGAGCCTAAACCTACATAGAATCATAAAATCATTATGGTTGGAAAGAGACACTAAGATCATCTAGTCCAACTGTTGGCCCAGCACCACCATGCCCACTAAATCATATCTCCTGGTGCCATATCTCCATGTTGCTTGAACACCTCCAGAGAGGGTGAAGCCACCACCTCCCTGAGCAACATGTTCCAATGTTCAACCACTCTTTCTGAGAAAATTTTTTTCCTAATATCCCACCTGAACTTTCCCAGGTGTAAATTGAGGCTATTACCTTTCATTGTGGGAGAAGGGGTCAGCCCCCCACATCATTACAACCTCCTTTCAGGGAGTTGTAGAAAGTGATAAGGTCTCCCTGAACTTCCTCTTCTCCAGACTGAACAATCCCAGTTCCCTCAGCCACTCTCTGTTCCAGACCCTTCATACCTTCATTGCCCTTTCTTGGACACACTCCAGTGCCTCAGTGTCTTTCTTGTAACGAGGGCCCCAAAACACTGTTATCTCCAGCTAGGAATCATCACGAAACCACATTCCAGCTCACTCAGTTTTATTATTTGAGTGCCTAGACTGCCTCTAACAAGCGGTTTAGAGCTTAATTCACTGTATTCAGTCACAGTCTGGATTTTCACCCTGAGACCTGTAGCATGGAGAGAAACTGGAGGACACCTGGTGGTTTGAAGAGCTCCCAGGGTGTAGGGAACAGGTAGACAGAAACGTTCATCCCATTCTTCATGAAACACTCCATGGTCTGAAATTCTTTCATTGGGAGAAACATTTGGTTGGGGCACCAAATGCTCTGCTAGCTATAGAAGTGTGGCACCAAACCTGGTGTGTGGCCAGGTGGTCCCACCAGCCTGGCTTCATGCTGCTTGGATCATGAGGTGCTGTGACAGGCAGCTCTCCTTCCAGGCATACGTGTACATGACTGTTTTTAGAAGCAAACAGATGATGTGCTAATTAGAAACAGGGCACGAGCCATCCGGCTTGGTTTCAAGTGTCACTCCTTTCATCGGGACTGAGACAGTAAGGGAGATCCCTGGCTGAGGAACAGAGCATCTTCTTTTGTTGAGAGGAACAAAAGTTCTGCCAACAGAGCTGGGAAAGAGCGCTGGGTCTAGAGGTAAATAAAAAAGCCGCTTCACTTTTATCAGCTGTGCAAAGGAAGGAGGAGAAAGCTGGAGCTAAACCTTCAGGGTTGTTGGTGTAATCCCAAGGGTACCCAGACCACAGCACTGAACATGGTCTTCCACCACTGGACCAGACAGATGCTCTTGTTTCATAGGACCCAGCATGGCTCACATCAGTATCCAGTATTTATGGATGATGCCGGGGTGTACTTGAGCATGAGGTTTGCCAAAGCTGTTATTCCATTCTCAGGAGGGGAAAGGCTTCCTGTGTCTGTTTTAGATCTTAGTTTTGGCTGATTAGTTGGATTGTCTCCTTCAGGAGGTTGATGCTACCCAAAAGGCAAGTGCAGGATAAGTTTGTGGAGGCAGGGGGCCCAGACTTACCCCAAATCTTAAGTCATGTCAGTGGCTTCAGACTCACCTCACTTTTGCTTTGCGTGGCCTGTGGATAAACTGCAACATTGGTTTCAGACCCATTATCTTGAGGTCTCTCCCAAGGTCCAAACTGTACCATGCAGAAGCACCCCAAGAATGCCTGCAAAATCAGAGAATGAGGATAAAAGATTTGCTTCAATTCCTTCCATTTTCAGCTGTCTGACAGTGAAGAGAAGAGAAAAAACTCTTTGTGGGCTTTGTCTATAGTCCTTTGAAGTCAGTGGGAAACTCATGTCACTCTGGGAGGCTCCAGGCAATATGTGATTTTCTTGCAGGAGCATTGGGCAAGTTGTGTTTCCGTCTCGGAAAACATCTCTTCCTGCTGCAAAGGCCATCATCCATCCATAGCTCCCTTCTTCCTTCACCACACAGTTTGCTCTTTCTTACTGAACATGTGAGTCCTATAAAGGTCTCCAGTTTCCCCCAGTGGTTCCCATAAGGGGTTTCCAAATACACAATTTTCAGCCTTGCGTTTGACAAAAAAAGAGTACTGAAAGAACTCAGAGCAGACAAGGTGAGAAAGTAATTCAGCACTTGCACCTAAGCCCACTTCAAGAAGGGTTTGGATGAGGGGAGGGTGGCAGTTTCCATAGTCAGCTCTGGTGAAAAACCAAGGGAAATTGAAAGTCTCCAAGTGCTGAATGGGGGTTGTGCTTCTTCATGGTGTGAGTTCACACAAACACCCTTGATTTATCACAGTCTGGATTAAAAAAAGCAATTAAATTCCCATAATGGACACAGGTAGATGAATAATGAGTGGGCAAAGCACCATCTCCCCTTGCTCTTTGTATCCCACCCTATCAAGCTGCTACCTTTCACGAGTCCTTGCTTCACTTTGTGCTGAACAATGAGGTGGGATGAACTCCATCTGGTCCATTTCAGATGTGTCGCCTGCTCTGTCCCCATCGTCTCCCCTGGCCCCTGTGACACTGAGCTGCACAGCCCTTCGTGCCTCCTTGCTCTAAATAAGACCCTCTTTGTGCTCTTTGGAGTAATTACATTTCCCTGACTGTTGTGGCTGTGAGGTTTCTTGACTGAGAGGATAATAAGTATGTCTGCTCTGACAAAAAAAAAAAAAAAAAAGAAAAAAGAAAACAGCCAAAAGAGATAAAAAAAAGAAATCTGAAATAGAGAAAAGTGAACTAAAGTTTCCCATGCAGAGTGGCAAGCAGCTCTGCTGCCTTCTCTCTGCCAGTGTAATCAGAAAAGCGGTTCTTTTTAATATGAGAGAGCATATCAGCACTTAAAAAAGGAAAATAAATTATGAGAAGAGGAGTGAAGCTGGAGGCAGGAATCATCTTCTGGCAAAGGGGGATGCAGCCTGCAGCTCCATTTAGTTAATATGTTTTCAGGAAGCGGGCATGCTCGAGCGTTTTATATGAGCTCCTAAGCCGGCTGACACTGTGTGCAGGGAGTTTTGGGAGGTGGGTACCACAGAGAGTAAGTCACTTGGAGAGCAGGTGTTATTTCTAAAACAAAGATTATAGTTTATGGAGTTTCAATTACAGAGTTCTTTCCAGCAATGTTATTGCTACTGCGTTTGGCTTCTGCATTCGGGCAACGTTTGGGTTTCATTTTGGAGGAGAAATTGATGATGCAGTTATTATCCCTTTGATGAAATCCTGCTCTCATATAAAAGATGCATAAAGTTCTGTTCCCTGAATATATTCAGCGATCAAGCAACAGGAGAAAACTTGCTTCTGGTTCCTTTCTCTAGTTAGCACTTGGCCTAAAATCTTTCCCTCCTCCATTTAGCAGTCTATTGGGATTCCGGCCTGATTTCCTTATGTTTGTTTCTGACACTCCATCAAATCACCAGCCCTACAACAAGCCACAGAGCTGATATTCCTGATTGATTCTACACACAGGCTCAGGTTGTGCATCTCCCTCTGTTGCTTCTTCTCCTGCACTCTCCTGCCTGTGTTCTGAGCTAAGAGCCTGCCAAACTTAATGAGGTTTCACTTACCCTTCAGTACAGTATTATTTAGAGACTTCCAGGAAGAGTATTCATAACTGATGTTGACCAGAGCAGATGTTATTTAAAGAGTAGCATTGTATGCACAGCCTCTAAGATATCTTTATTTTTTAAGGACCTGCTCTGGCTCGCTCCTGCCAGACTTACAGTCTGAGGAGGAGAGGACAGTGGAGTCTGGCTTTCATGTTTCTAGCCCACAGCCTGAAGAGACCTAATGCTTGAGTTTTCAGGCTGCATGTAAGCAATTATATCTGAATGGGATTTGGTAATGCACAGCCCAAAGGGAACAGAAGTGGAAGGATGAGAGAGGTGGGCAATATCTGAGCACTGCTACTGCTGAAATCTTTGAGGAATGAGAATTTAGGCAAGTCCCCATCTAATTTGCTTGCTTCTAGGTTCTAGAACTGGAGGTTAAAGCATGGTGTAAATACTCAGGCAAAGAGAGCTCTTGCCTGGCTGCACTGGCACAGCGGGAGCTCCATCGGCAGCAGTCAAATCCCCACAGTGCCCAGGAGTTTTGCCAGTTGTAGTCTGCTCTTGTTTAACAGAGACATGAAAGTGCTTGAGGAATCATAAGCAAAGCCCAGTTCCTTATGGTCAGTTGTATTGGAAACGTGGATCCTGTTCAGTGCACCAAACCTTTCAGAACTGATAATGGAGTTTCCCAATGTATTCAACTGAAAGGAGATTGAAATAAAGATGCTACCTGCCTCTGCCAGGTTTGGTGAGTTGGTCTGCTGCATTTTGCATGGGAGCACAGAGCGTATCTTGAATGCATCTGGCCTCTGCTGTAGTAGTTTCTTCATTGGAGCATGTCTGACCAGGTTAAATAACTGGATACTGGCCTCAATGAATGATATTGGCTTCTAACTTCTACCTGCCAGTTGGTTTCTCAGTCATAAACAGATCAAATGAAAACTTGTTGTTTGGTATGTTCTTAGCCTGTGAGTGAAGTTGGACCATCAATGCAACTGTAGGAACTGTCATCAGTGGAGTCAAGTTTGCAATAGAAATCTAAGGCTACCCAAGAATGTGAACACCGAATTGAACTCTGGGCTCTTCCTCTAGATTTTGATAAAGACTATTCAAGTATGATCTGCCCCAAATAGTTTCTTTGCTTACTATGATTGTTTTTAGCACCAAAATGACTTGTCATTGTTGTTGTTTTCAAAAGAATGTGGGCTGTGCAGAGATTTCTGGTATTTAAAAAAAAAAAAAAGAAAAAAGAAACAGAAAGAAGAATACTGAGAGAGGAAAGATACCCTATTTCACCTTGCTGTAACTCATACCCATTCTTGCTGTGTGGTTTGCAGAAATCCTTTTGCTTTACTCTGCTTTCAGTAGCCCCCTTTTATAAATACTACTGCCCTGAGAGAGTTCCTATGAAACTCAGATTGTCTGAAAATGTGTTGTCATGATGTCTTCAAAGGATGTGATCACCCCACACTTCTGCAGCCTATGGAGAAGAATAGGAATTTCTGAACAGAAAACCAAGTGGATGTTGACCAAAAATTGTCTTTTTCTCTGTAGCTTGTTTTGAGGGAGCTGAGAGTGATAGGCTTAGATGAAGAGATGCACAGTGGTGTTCATCTTTTATGTTGCTAAACATAGCTAGCAGGTCTGATGGTGACAGTAAGGGTTTTGGGACCAGCACACCTACTTGGAAGCCCACCCGTTTACAAGCAAAGAACAGGTAGAGCTGAGAGCAAACCAGCCTCACACTTTCTTGCTGGTGACCCAGGGCCAAGGGGCCATTTCCATTGATCAGTTATACAGTTCCATTTTCCTTTCTGGCTCCATGGTCTGAGGCCAAACTGTTACCTGAATGTCAAAGCCCTCGAAACAAGGACAGGTTTTCCTCATAAAAACAAGGCAGACCCTAACCTTGTCAAGGCCTTAGTGACAGGGTTATTGGTTGTGACATTTTTTGTCTGATTGCTTGAGCTCTGCATTCAGCCCTTCTGCCAGCTTAGTAAGACTTACATTCCCCGTGCCCCAGTGACCTGGCCTCAGCACCTTTGCTGCAAAAAGCTTCCCAAGTATTGATCAGGAACATGATGAGGACACTTTCCTTCCTGCCCATCCGTGCGTACAACACGTACATGCACACACATTGACATGCAAGATTTCCATTTCTGGTCTTAACCTAGGCATTTACAATTCCTCTCGTGCTCCTTGTGCTTTCTTCATAAAGAAGGCAAATAAAAGTGTGAATAATCAATTTCCTAACTGGAATTAAAAACGGCTCCAGTTAAAATAAGGGAAAGCATGAACCAGCATGTAAAGTAGGATAGAGAGGTTATCTGAGCTCCGATTAGTATCCTGATCATGTAGGAGAACAATTAACGTGTGCATGAGAAAGATTATGCAGAAGGTAAATGACATGAAATGCGCCCATTCAACAAAGCAGGTCTGCTCATGGACAGGCTGGTGTGAAAGCTTTTATGGCTTAGTTGAAATAGAACGACTACTACCAGAAAGGATGTGGTTTCTCAATTTTCTGAGAGCTATGAACCAAAGAAGAATGAAAGGATGGTGAAGATCCGGTTTCATCTTGGACTTGTATCAGAGATTGAGCTGCTTACTCTGAATAAAGAAAGAACTGGGAGTTTTGGTGTGTTCTTTAAAATGAGGCTATAAGTCTTTTTCCTTCACATGAGCTCATGTGGACAGTGACGTGGCTGCTAGACAAGATGGGAATGGGGTTTTGTGGCTTGTGATTTCCTGGGGCAAATCTTTCCTTTTGATTCCTCTCCATGGTGTAGCAATGTGGATAATGCCTTCTTGTTGTCTTGGTATGCTCTTTGAAATCTTACGGCATCTATGACTAACCAGCTTGACTTGGGATACTGAGGGGCGGAAGAGACTGGATGTCCCCAAACCAGGTGTGGGGAGAACTGAACCCTGGGCTGCTAAAATGGGTCTCAAGAGCTGTGGGCTGCAAAGTGACCTATTTGGTGCAGTTTAATAACAACAGTAAAGCAGAAAACACTGCAACAGGAGGTGTTTGGCTGTTTCTCCACGTGGAAGATTTCCAAGGGCTCTCTAATGAGACAGTGTAATGGATTTTGAAGGTGATCTCAAATATAAAAGGGGCTCCTTTCATTAAAGTCTACATAGATAGTATAGCAAATCACAGCAGACACCTTTCCAGGAGTTTTGACAACAGACATCAACCATCAACAAGGATAAAATAAGAACAAGTCAAAGGCTAGTATTGATTCCTGGAGACTTTGGCCTAAATCCTTGTTGGCCTGCTCAGAGTGAGGAGCTCAGGAGAGTTTCAAACCCTCTGTACTGTATGGCTGTAAGGATTTTAATGGATAAATGTGTGTGGGGAGCCCCTCCTCTGATATTTGTTATGAAAGTGGGTTACAAAAGAAGTGTAATGAACAGATCTTTTTTAAAAAGGAAACATTAAGAAGAAATAATAAGTGAGTGCTTAGTAAAAGTTCTCCTAATGAGGGCTTCATATGCAGTGAAAATATTATCTCAGAGCTGTCAGATAATTTTAAAGTAAATACCTATTGAGTTTGGTGTATTTTATAGAAAATCTATGATTTTGTAAAGTCTCTTTTTTTTTCTTTTTTTTTTTTCTTGTTTTGAATTAAAATGTTCCTTTTCGGCCCTGGAAAACTCTCACAATCGTTCAGCTCCAAACTATCAAAATAATACCCTGCAACCCCTGAAATCCCCCAGCCTGGCCTTACCATCCAGAATAAAGTGTAGAAAATGAGTCAGTGCCAGCTCTACAAATAGGGTAAATTCAAATGCAAAACTTGCAATTTCACACTCTGATTGTTCCCAAGTTTCTCATCGTTTATGGCTCATTAGGGTGCATTTTGGAGAGCCCCTAGTCCAGGTGCTGTCCTCTTCCATAGTGTTTAACATGAGCTGCATTTTCTGCAATGTCTGGAAGTGAGGTGTGTGTTTTTCCTCTTTCCAGAAATCGATATATCTCCTTTTCTTCATTGCTTTTGAGGTTCACATTAAAATGCTGTCAAAATTCTGTCGTGGGGGATTGTTACACGATCAGTCTCACGTGGCAGTCTTTTGTAATAATTTTATACAGAGTCAAATGGCAACCAGGGAGGCTATGGACCATCAAACTCATGTAGTGACCTCTGTAATGAAACGTTATCTTTTCCCTTCCAAGAATCCCAGGGGAAAAGAAGGAAAAATGGAATCATAGAATCGTAGAATCACTAAGGTTGGAAGAGACCACTAAGATCATCCAGTCCAACCATCAAGGCAACACCACCATGCCCACTAACCACGTCACTGAGTGCCATTAGAAATAATGATCAAGAAAAGAAAAAAGAAAAAACACATACAAAAAGAGCTCTTTCAAAATTCACGAAAAGAGGAAAGTGAGGTTTTGTTGACATTCATGTTTGATGAAGAGCAAGCACGCAGGCGGGATGAGTTACTCCGTCAGTGTACACTGCTCCAGGCTGTATTCCACACATCCTGCTCAAATCAAGTGACATAATTAGCTCTTGGAAACTTCAAAGCATGGGGTGCCATAGCAGGGTGTGTGAGGTGAGATGGCAGTGGGAATACTGGGTTATAGGGGTAGTGCTCTGCTTCGTGGGTGGGGAAGAAGGGGGAAATGTAAGATCAGAATCAGAGCAGAAAGGAGTTCATTTTATCCTTCACTATTCCCTTATGAAGAATGAAAGGGCAGGGGATGTTAAACAGAGTCCAATGAATTAGATTAAGGGAGATAAGCTCTCGTGCTGCTGCTAGACGGGGAGATCAGTTGACGAGTTTTTACTAATTTTCCCTCTTGGGGTTCAGCGTTATCTGAGATTGATCAAAATCCTTGGAGCATTCTATCTGGCAGGCAACTGCCTCCTGGCCTCATGTCTCACCACTGCAGTTCTGAGCTTTGATGAGTTGCATCTTGCTTAACGCCCCTTCAGTTACAAAGCCTGTTTTCACTTGACACAGCTTGAAAGGTGCTCATTCAAAAAGGCTTTCTTCCTTTCCAAAAGTATTTTGAAACCAGGAAGGCTGAATGAGATGTTTCAGCGGGGTGATCCGTGATGTTGTGGGCTTGGGAAACCCCATTGTGTCTATTGATCTAGGAAATGGAAAAAGGGATTTTGAGGTTGTTCAGGTTGTCTTTGTCTGATAGTAAATTTTTTTCCTTTCATTAAAAAAAAAATATCGAGGGAATAGGAAAGAGCTTATTTTTAATCATTTCATTTAGTTGTTGACACATGAAAGTTCTTCCGGAGTAAAGCTGAGTGTGAATTTAAAGTGAGAGAGTTTTTCCAGAAGACAAGTCCTTAGGGAGGCAACGTTTCACTGTTTTAATATAAGAGGATGAGCCCATGGTTAACGCTTTGGGCTGCAATTGAGGAGATCAAGGTGCAATTCCCAACTCTGGTGTAAAATATCCATGGCTTTTGATATATCCCCAAAGGTCCCATCAGTTGCTGACTGGGACCATTTACACAAGTTCAACATTGGTGTGAACTAGCTCAAACCAGAGGATTTCTGTTCTACAATAATTATTGTAACTCTGCAAGGAGAAGGATGATGACAGCATTTGGATTTTTGCTCTTCATACCACTGTCCCCTGTCTGTGGCATGAGACAGTCCTTCCCTCTCTGCATCTTCTCTCAGTGTCTTCAGAACTCTAGGATATATGTCTTGTAAGCCTTTACAAGGCTGCCTTTTAAAGGTTCTGCTTAGAATAATTACTGAAAAGAAGTGTTCAAGGGTGTTGTTTTCTGCACTGGTTGGGTTCCCTTTCCTGGAGCTGCATGGATGTGCACACTAACGGAGGCAGTGATGGTCTCATCCATTTCCCACTAACCTCCCCAGCACAGAAATCTGATCTCTGGGTGGTCTCCTTTGCCATCTGTCCCAGTCTATAGGAAGAGAAGGGTCTGCCGTGACATTGATTGGGATGACTGATCAGTATAGATCCAGGAAGTCCTGCCAGTTAATCCTGGTCGTGTCTGACTGTGAGATCCTATGTTTGGAAGCCTACAGCCATGAACAGAAATTTCTAAATCGATGCTCAGCAGGGCACCACAGTTCCATTATGCCTTGTTTAACCATTCCCATGTTCTGGTTTCTGCAGCAACAACCTGCCTGTGCCTCCTGGAAATGCATAGAGAAATAGCATGGAGAAAGAAATACTGTAAATACAATAAGAAGTTGGTTGGGCTAAGCTTAGCAAGCAGAACAAATAAATTGTTCTGATGCTATCAGCTCAAGGAAAACCTCTCAATGAGCTCCTGAGTTAGGAACATGAAATCTAATGGTGTATCTTTTTAAGTGAAAAATTAGCAAGCAAACAAACAAACAAAAAAAAAAAAACAAGCCAACCAAACAAATAAATAAACCAAAACAAGAAATCCCAATGCTCTTGAGAGGAGTTATTGCAAAGAATGTTTCTCTTTACATTCTCTTTCAGGAATATTTATTTCTTAAGCATCCAGTGAGTGATGCTGTGTGACAGAGGATCACCCTTGGAACTATAAGTGAAGTCCATTTATGGTATTGCATGTGACAACAAAAATGAATTCATCAGGACCAGTGATCCTAATGAACGTGATATCCTTATCCTAATGAAAACCTTAAGGAGTTCAGCAGGGAATAGAGCTATGGTTGTTTCTAATAACAGATAACCTTGCAACAGCAAAACAAAATAATACGAAACAAACAAACAGAAAACAAAACCATACAAATCAAGCATTTCCAAAATCGTTGTTTTTTAAATAGATTTGAATTTCTTTGTTACTTCCAACAAAGAAAATTGAGTGTTGATTATATTCTTCCCCTCAACCCCCAGCTCTTCATGACTGCATGCATGTCGCTTTGATTTGGGCTGGCTGGCTGGATCATTAATTGAATATAGTAGGGTCTCTTCAGATCTTGGAAAAGGAGAAAAAAAAAAAAGAAAAAAAAAGAGGAAGCTTTCTAGTGCTGTTTGTATTCCCCATCCTGGGTTCAACAATCCAGCCCGTCTGTTCCAGAGGGCCCAGACCACCTGAGTCTAACTTTAGATCATATCCTGCTACATTAAACTCCACACATAATACGTTGGCCACATGGGAAAATTTAAGGAAAATGAGATTTTATTAAAACCAGGAGACCGCCTGACTGCAGAGGGATATAATAACAGTGTTATGAGCTTCTTATCTCACATGAAAGTTTCACATTTCCCTGGTTTCCTTTCCTTTATGCTACTGTGGCCTCCCCCTCCCCCCAGTTTCATATGAATGTCTAGTTATTTAATGCAACTGCTAAAAAGGCAAAGCAATTAATAACAAAACCATCCAAAATCTTTTATTTTTTTAACAAAGGCCTTGTAGGCTTTTTACATTAACACAATGACATCAAAAATTTCCATTACTGTCTGAAGCATCTTGATGGGTCATGAGATCCACTTTCTGAGAGGGAAGGAAATGCAACGCTGGAGAACAAAGTGGGTTTGTGCAGCAAGAGGAATGGCTGATCTTGTGTGTTGTATCTGAATTTCTTCTGCTTTTGCATTTTCATATCTTTGAATGTGCTTCTCAGCAAGAGTTTTGCAGGTATTCATAGAGTTCTGTTTGTGATATGACAAGAGGTAATGCCCTTAGTTGTGCCAGGGGAGGTTCAGGTTGGATATTAGGAAAAAGTTTATTCTCAGAAAGAGTGGTGAGACATTGGAACAAGCTGCCCAGGGAGGTGGTAAAGTCACTGTCCCAGGAGATATTCAGGAAAAGGGTAGATGAGGCACTGAGGGACATGGTTTAGTCGGCATGGTGAGGATGGGTTGATGGTCAGACTAGATGATCTTAGTGGTCTTTTCCAACCTTAATGGTTCTATGATTCTGTAAGTCAGTGTGTGCTTTTGGGTTTAGGATCAAGCTGACTGGCTGTGCCCATTGGCTGGTTTGCTCTAAAAACACAACAGATACTTTCAAAAAAGCTGAGCAAGATGCATCCTACACATCTGTAGGGAACATGCTTCTTTGCATGGGAAGAACTTTAGATTTCCACTCTCTCATATTTTCATACAGTTAGTCTTTCATGTTCATAACTAAGCATTCAGTTTTCAAATAATCATTAAGGCTGGAAAAGACCATTAAGATCATCTAGACCAACCATTTTGTCCTGACCAGGCTACCTGTGCATATCTAGAAATAACACTTATTTCAGGAATATATTAGTGTGTAGCAGTCTTGGCTCTTTTCCCTTCCCTTCCCTTCCCTTCCCTTCCCTTCCCTTCCCTTCCCTTCCCTTCCCTTCCCTTCCCTTCCCTTCCCTTCCCTTCCCTTCCCTTCCCTTCCCTTCCCTTCCCTTCCCTTCCCTTCCCTTCCCTTCCCTTCCCTTCCCTTCCCTTCCCTTCCCTTCCCTTTCCTTCCCTTCCCTTCCTTTCCCTTCCCTTCCCTTCCTTCTTTGTTTTTCACACGGAAATCACCCAGATTCACAGAAAACCATGCAGTTGAACATCCCAGTCCTTGGAGAGCCTCCCCACCCTTCCCCAGAGAACATCCCTCCAGCACTTCTCATAGGCACTCTGATCCATGCGTCACTCTGCCTGAGACTGCTGCTGTAATTATACTCCTGAGAGGCGTGCATTAGTGAGGAGTGATACGAAGGCTCTCTAGAGACAGAGGCAGGGAAACCCCTTGCATTCCCAGATAATATTCCGGACAGGTGAAATCTGCAGAGGGATTTACTAATAAATACTACTCTGTTTCCTCTACTGAGGAAACTTTTGATATATTTCGGTGTACATCTATGCCTCTTTTTAGACCATACCCAGGGCATTGCCGTACACTGAATAGATATTATATCTGTCATTCTGAAGAAATTATATGAAAACTAAGTGCCTTTGATGAGCTTTATGTTCAAAGCAATGCATTCAGGGCAGGGAACATGCGTTGTCTCTACACTTTGCACAGTTATTACTTTTTATCAGCCCAAGTCACTTATCGCTTAAACGGTTTCTTTTATCCTTCCCTAGGTTACTCCATTACTGCATTTTGCATGGCCTGTTTAGATAATGTCTCAGGGACAGAAATGCAACTGCTATGTTTTCCCTGGTCTCACCTTGAAGCTGGGGAGACCTTTTCTGGGTAGTCCATCTGGGGAGTCATGGGTTGCTTTCTCAGGGGAATGTCTGTTTACAGAGTAAGCAAGGTATTTAATTATGTTTCTTGCACCCTGGTGGTTTGCTGGGAATTGTAATCAAAGAGGAAGCTTAGTGGAAAGCTTAATACAGCCTGTGCAACTGATTTTAGCCCGAGGGGAAGATGAGAGTTGAAAGGAGCAGCAGTGGTCAGAAAAACAAACATACAACTGAAACTAATGAGACAGTTGCCTCTTCCTATGATAGAACTCCTGTAGAGGCTTCAGTGTTCACTTGCATGGTCCAAAAGACCCTATTTGCTTGGTCACTTTCTTTTCCTTTCCAATGAACTTCCTGGTGCAGCATAGGAGAAAGGGTGGGAAGAATATATTGCCATATGGAGAACGAGAACAGAGCAGCAAAATATCAGCAGATTTTTGCTCGTGGTGTGTGGTGTAGGAGGCAAGATGGTAGTCAGGACCTTGGTAGTGCTGTTATTTGTGCAACTCAGACTAACACTTTGTACCTTTTGCCCAGGGAAAGGGAGAAACCATGATGTTTATTTTATGTACACACCAGTAGTGGCGAGGGGTGAGGCAAAGAAGAGGTAAAACCATTTGCTTTTAGGGAATCTGTGCCATTCCTGGTCCTGAATCATTTTCCTTGTCCATTATCCCTTGGTTCTTCTGTCCCTGAAAGGACTACAGTATGTGGATGATGAGGAACACTTGCCATTAGAGATGGATGCTGTTTTTATTGGTATGTTTTCTTGTTGACATCCTTTTGGTTGTGGAGCTTGGCTTAGTGTTCTTCAAAATGAGACCCTCTGAAGATAGTTTGAAAGAAATGGGGATGTTCTGAGTTGTCCAGGAATGAAAACAGCACTCCGTCCCTGCACATAGGAACAGAGTTCATTGGGCATGCTGGTAATGGGTTGACGACTGGACAAGGTGATCTGAATGGTCTTTCCCAACCTTAATGATTCTGTGATTCTGTGACAGCAGCAAGTGCTGCAAGAAAGGGAGTCATACACTCTCTTTATTTACTGCAGGTTTGGATGGGAAATCAGAGGCTGAAATTGCAGCAAATATGTAGTTGAAGCAGTGGGAAAAATATAGTAGCTACGTAGGGTAGCAGGAGTATATAGGTGGTGAGCCATGGAAGATAGTGGAGGGTGAAGAGTTTCAGTGTGCTCATGATTTGGTCTGATGTGTCCTGCGGAATGCCAGTTTGGCTGTATTTGGCCACCAGCATGCTGAACAGCTGTGAATGTCAGAGGCCTTTTTACAAAGCAGAGCTCCCCGATGTGTTTTCTCTTTGTTCCACGTGCTCATTTTAGAGCATAAATATGTAACAAACCAAATGCTAATGAATTCCTCCCACTAGTGTCCCTCCCTACACATACGCATGTACAAACAATTCACAACCCACACACAGACGTATTGCCCAGGCATTACACAAACCCAGCACCATCTAGGAGGGAAAAAATCACCGCTTAATAATCCAACATTTAAGCGTTACAGTCCTTCCAATTCAGCCTGAAATGTAGATGGGCTCTCACTGCACATAATATTTGCTGTGTGCAAACTGCAGGCTTGCTGTCAGCAATGTTGGATGGGCTTTGGTACAAGAATCCATACTATAGCTCACTGTTAGAACCAAAAATCCAAAGACATCCCCCACCCCTTGCCTGTTATATGGAAATTGTAGTTGTTATTTCAGACATTGGATCACATAAATGCAAACATGCCCGGGAGCTTGTGGGTTTCTTGCTGGATATTGATGGATCATGAGGATCTCATGGCATAGGTAGATACATCCCAGTGCAGGTGATATGAAGAGCTGTTAATATTCTTCGCTGGGCCTCCTTTTGTCCCACATATATTGGGCATTGATGGAAAATGTGCATGTTTGGGGAAATAGACTTCTGTTTTGCTACTAAAGTGTTCAGCTTTGCATTTATAGGATGGGAGGTAATGACTTCAACTTTTGACAGGGAAGGTTTGGATTGGATATTCCCTCCCAGAAAGATTGGTAATATTAGCATTGGAACAGGCTGCCCAGGGAGGTGGTGGAGTCACCGTCCATGGAGGTGTTCAGAAAATGTGGAGATGTGGCTCTGAGGGATATGGTTGGTGGGCACTGTGGGAATAGGTTGATGGTTGGACTGGGTGATCTTAGTGGCCTTTTCAGTCATAATGATTTCATGATCTATGCATGCTTGTCTTCTTGAATAGGTAACCTAAAGGCAGGAAGGTATTATCCCACAGTGCGCATTCACACAGCCCACTAAATAAGCAGGTCCTTGAGTTTTGGTTTTGAGAAGCCATTCCTTCATGGAGACCTACTGTAGCACCCATTATTGTGCACTGTGGGAAACAAAGTGAGAGATATTGAAATAAATGTTGTTGTTGTTGTTGTTGTAATAATTATTACTATTACTATTTTGTGCAAGCTGAATCAGGGCTAAACGCTTTCAGATTCGCCACCTTTGCTCTCTAGAAATGTGATAAAGATGTGTCTGTTGTGATTCCTACTTTGGGGACAGATGTATGTGGAGAAAAGTGCTGTGAGTCATCCAATACGAGTAGCATCTGAGTTGTGAATGTAAGCAGATTCATCTACCCTTTCTACTTCCATACATATCAGGCAGTCTGTGATCGAAGCTGTATGTTCAGCATAAATTGCTCTGGTTTTACCACAGCAGATGCTGGTCTTTTACCAATAAATGCAGCTTCAGGTCTGCTTAGAGGCAGAATATCACTGCTCCCCCTGTAAGCAGATAAAGTTTGCACTGGGCTCCAGAACAGCCTGGCAGCAACGTGTTGGGGGAAGGGAGGGAAGTCTGCCCAGTAATTTCACGTTATTGGAAATATTGCTTTTGCAATCTAGCATTTGGTTTTCATTTGGTGGTTGTGCTCAGTTCATTTCTGCTTGCACTTCAATTCTGATCCAATTGAGTTATCGATGCAGGCGAGGAGAAGGAAGCAAATAAGATTGGTGTCAATTTTTCTTCTTCTTTTTTTTTTTTCCCACCTCCCTCTTGCTTCTTTACTTTCAAAGATCAAAAGATGAAATAAAACTTTATATATAATGGAACACAGGCAAGTGAAAAAATGGCAGCGCACAAAATTGTTTTCAGCTCTTTTTTTTAGGTTCCTCTTGGTATCTGATTTAGGCACCACAGCTTCAATCAGGGTGCTGGAAACAACACAAAAATTGTTCTTCTAACCAAGTTCCCTTCTCTGTCTATTCTCCTCTCTTTTGCTGTCTTTCTGTCTCTCTCTGCCTCCTTTTATTTTTCTTTTTTTATTAATGCGAGTTTAAAGAAGATTCTCAAAATACAGAGCTAGCTCAATTTTGTTTTCCTAGCTAATAACTGAAAGAAGGATCAGCTATTCTGCAGCTGACAGATCTGCTTCTAAACTAGATTGTCTATCCTGCTGAATTCATCCATCATGAATGACAAAAAAATATAATAAAAAATAAATTAATGAAAATGCTTTGTTCTGCAGGCTCATCACTTCTGCAGTGGTGAGAGCTCATTCCCACCATTACAACTTCAACCCCCAGCATGGCCACTTTTTGGGGTTACTTTCTTTCTTGGCCACTGCATCCATGGCAAACAGGCTCAATGAAACTGTGTGTTTGCAAGGGATTTCCTATGACCTCACCTTGCAATAGCTGGTTTTGCTTGTGTCTCTGAGAACAGGTGTAAACTTGGGCAACAGGCTCTGAGCCTTTCTTAGTAATTAAATCTTATTCTGAAGAGGCCAGAATGTGTCCTTTTTGAGCAGCTGATGTGCATAAACTGTGCTACATCTTAAAGAATCTTCAAGGTTGGAAAAGACCTTAAGATCATCAAGTCCAACCATCAACCTGACCTACTGAGTTCCATCACTAAGGCCATGTCCCTTAGTGCCACGTCCACATGTCTCTTAAATACATTCAGGAATGGGTGCTTTCTCATTACCTTGGGCAGACTCTTCCAGTGCTTGACCACTCTCTCTATAAAGAAATTCTTTCTAATGTCCAGTCTAAATCTCTCCTGGTGCAACTTGCTGCCTATCACTTGTTACGTCCCTGCTGCATTCTCCTTTCAGGTCGTTGTAGAGAGAAATGAGGTTTCCACTCAACCTCCTCTTCACTGGACTAAATAACCCCAGTTCCATCTATCACTCCTCATAGCTCTTATTTTCCAGTCCCTTCCCCAGCTTTGATGCCCTTCTCTGCACACACTTGGGCAACTCAGTATTGTTCCTATCGTGAGGGATTCAAAACCGAGCATAATATTTGAGGTGTGGTATGACCAGTGCCAGGTACAAGGGGAAAATCACCTCCCTGCTCCTGCTGGCTGCACTATTTCTGATACAAGCCAGGATGCCATCAGCCTTCTTGGCCACCTGAGCACACTGCTGGCTAGCGTTCAGGAGACTGTCAGTGGAGCAATGTGCTGGATGGAGCTGGAGATGCTCATGGAAAGCAGCATGTGCTGAATAATCCTTGTCCTGAATATCCTCCGATCTTCCAGCAGATAGTGATGTAGGGACTTCCTGAGGTGAAGGTTATATCCTGAGTAGTGTTTAATTGCTCTTAACGGACCCATCCTCCTTCAAGTTTTTCCATTTAATTATTTTTTTTTTACCTCATATTTTTTGGCCTGCCTGACATCCTGCCCCAACCAGTTATCTAATTTAATTATACACTGCATGAAAAAGTACTTCCCTTCTTTTGGCTTAAATCCTCTGCCTGTTAATGCCACTTTGCTTGCTCCTGCATTCTGGGAAGGGAACAGCTGTTTGCTTTCCTCCTTTTCTGATCTGTGATTTTATAGACACCTCATCAGTTCCCTCTCCTCTAAGCTAAAAGGAACCAGTCCACTTAGCATCTCCTGGTGGGAAGCTGTTTCATTCCTCTGCTTATCATGTATTGCCCTTCTGCATAGTTATAATGTGCATACCTGTTTGTGTTAGACCTTCATCATGCCGAGTGTAATGCATCAGTTATGTACAGTAACAACCTGGTGCTATCTCATGCTTATTTTCTCCTGTAAGGGACAAGTGCAATTCATCTTGGTATGAGTAGAAGGAAAGGGAAAAAACTGCCAAGAAGGATTTGGAAGAATTGTACAAATATCCATTCAGCAGGGTTTGTTACAGAGGAGGACACGCTTTCTTGCAGGGTGGTCAGAGTCTGGAGGCAGTCTTTAACTGGTCAGATCTCTGCGGTGCTTGCTGTGCGGGATGATGCCAAGCAAGGATGGAGGTGGACTGATTTCTTCTCTTTTGGGATCTGCATTTTTCTTTCATTTATCAAGTAACTTTTTGTCTCCCATTGCCTCTGCCTGTTGTCATCGTAATAGCCAGTCTGGACAGAACAATGGAAAAAAAATTGGAAAATCAATGAGAAATTATATAAGGGAGTGTTATTTTGGAAACCCACGTAATTTAGTAGAAGGAATGAAGCATGAGGAAAAACCAGGACACGATATCTTTAAATGCAGGCCCCCAAAGAGAATATATTTGTTAAACATTGTAATTACCCTTCAGTACTGAACTCTGTAGCAATTGAATCCACGGTGATGCACATTATCATTTCTGAAATGATGCTTTCATTTAGATAAGGCATGCAATTATACATCTTGATTAGGTCACTGTTCCCAGGAGCTTTGGTTATTTATGATGAGTTGCCCCTTCTTGTAAATTATGTGTTGAGACTGTAGATAGAGACATATTCATTTCCTTTCCTCCCTCACCCCTTTCTCCTCCTTCACAGAACTTCATGCTCCTCTTCTTCTTCCTTCACTCTACACCTTTGCACAGGCAAGATCAAAAACCCACTAATCAGAGAGATAAAAATGTCAGATATATTGTGTAGGCATTGTCATGGTAAGTCAGACCTGGGAGGTCTGCTCATTGCCTGGCTTCTTTGCAGGAACTGCTGGCTTTCATAGTGGTGGCATTAACACTGGGATTCCCATCCTCTTATTTTAGACTTCTGAAAGCTGTCGTCTTTGGCACAGCAGTAACCTCTGCTTTCTGTGTGATCACTGAAAGTAGAAAAGCACTTCCTGAAGATGATGTATAATATATCATCTTAAGTAGTGACCCGAAGGCATGGTTTCCAACAAGGCCTGGAAGCTGCTGGTTTGCCAGTACTCTGATAACTACAACGACAACAGATCTCATGTTGGATGCCCCTTCCCCTCTCACCCCTCCTGGGGGACAGCTTTCACTGAACTACTGTTGAAAAAAACCCTGTTCCCATAAGACAAGTGGGAGTGAAGACTACTCTTGTTACTTAACTGGGCACTGTGTGAAGCATTGATGGAGATAAGGGGAGAAGATGTGAAAGCTCCTGGGGAAAGGGGGCGATCAGAAAGGACTGAAGAGGCAGGAGGAAGGTGACACTAGTCTGCTTCTGTAGAGGAGTGTCTCCGTGCTGTAAACTGAAATTTTCTTTTGTTTTTATAGACAGACCTACTAAATCCATGTTTAGGAAGAAAGAACTGGGGAAACCTAGTTGGGATGCAGCAAACTTGATTCTGTTACATCATTTTGTAGATCGTACGCCTGTTAATATAGAATCATAGAATCATTAAGATTGGAAAAGACCTTTAAGATAATCTAGTCCAACCATCAACTCAGCATCACCGTGCTTACTAAGCCAATGTCCCCCAGTGCCACATCTCCACATTTCTTGAACACCTCCAAGGAATCTGACCATCTCCCTGGCAGCCTGTTCCAGTGCATCACTACTCTTTCTGAGAAGCAATTTTTCATAATATCCAACTTGAGCCTTTTGTGGTACAACTTGAGCCCATTCCCTCTTGTCTTATTCCTGTTACCTGGGAAAAGAGGCTGAACCCCACCTCACCACAACCTCATTTCAGGCAGTTGTAGAGAAAAATAAGGTCTCCCCTGAGCCTCCTCTTTTCCAGACTGAACAATACCTGCTTCACCTGCTCCCTATAACACTTGTGTTCCAGATCTTTCACAGCTTCATTGCCCTTCTCTGCAGATGCTTCAGGGTATTAGTGTCTTCCTTGTAGTGAGGGGCACAAAATTGAACATTCAGAGTTCTCATGGTTTTCTGCCTTAACCACCACTTTGTGTTTCCCACCTTCCCGACCTTCACAGTCTTAAATAACAATTCTTAAATACTTTCATTAACACTGAGGGTCTAAGTGTTAATATAAATCATAGAACCATAGAATATCCAATACTGGAAGGAACCTGTAAGGATCACTGAGTCCAAATCCAGTCCAAATCACTGTCAGTATGCAAAAGATGGAAGTCCAGAGTGTATTGATCCACTAACCATAGTAATGAGGAATGCAATATATTTACCAAGCCCAGAAAATACTGAGAAGCAACTGTGCAGTCCTGAGAGGCAGGATGCTGCCAAGGATAATCTCACATGGTGGGGGTAGAGATGGGGCTGTGGTAGTGATAGGAATTCAAACAGCGCTCAGTTGTCTTAACTGTTTCCATCTGCCACCTTCATTAGATGCCTTGGGGTCTAAGAGGAAGTCATATAAAAGATCTGTCCCAGATGACCTAATGGGTCTTTCCTAACTCTGCCTCTTTTGCATATGCAGTTCCTCAAATCATAATCAGATTAACGCAACCTTGGCTTTTCTCTCTTGAAGATATCTAAGCCTTTCTCTTCCTTTGTGACCCACAGCAACTCATAATCACCTGTTTAAGGCATCAAAAAGGTGTTTTCCACCTGGTGAAGTCAGAAAAAACACTATAGCACCTTGGAGTGAAAGCAAAACTGGGGAGTGGAGAGATGATGATACATCAAATGGGACAGCGTCTCCCATCCGCAAATATTTATTTTCAGTAATTATCCCTTTTTGAGATTAAAAGAGCTACCCATATGTAAAAAGTAAACTGTCTTATCTCTCTTTTTAAATAATATGTTTTGAAAGTTTGACCGAGCATGAAAGTTCATCTTTCAACATTGCTACTTGTAATCCAATAAGCAATATTTACTGTGTTATAATTGGTATCATTAAGCTTAGGTGACATTATTAATATTACTAATTAAACTGCTATAAACCTAGTTTACAGTTACATAAACACATCATCTCCTGAATTGCCTGCCTACATGTTTTGGCATCGGGGGCTGGATAAAAGCAAATTCATATGCAAATGATATGAACACACTTTAATCAGAGGATCAGAGAAATCAGACAGAGAGAAGGCTCATTAGGTCTGGTCCCTTCTCCATTGGTGGGGGCAAGATTGTCTCCCCATAGAGACTCCCAGGAGCTTTGGCCAGTCTAACTCTAAATGCCTCAAGCAATGGGACTTCTCCTATATCCCTGGAGGGACCAGCCCACAGACTAAGAGAAATGTTGCTTAATATTCAGCCGACAATTTTTTGTGTGTGTGCAAAAAAATGCTAAGGTGGAAGTCAACTGCTGCAAAATAGTCTTGAGAAAGGTCTTAAGATTATATCCGAGGGGACAAGAGAGAAATGCATTTGTAAGGCATCTCCCAGAGCAGTGGTTTAGAGCAGTAGGACTGGAAAATCATCTCCTCCTTCTTGCTTTAGCTGTCTGGCAGGACTGGAGCAGTCCTGGCACAGCTGGCAGTGATGAGGAGAGCACAGCAGCAGAGCACTGTAGTAAGTTTAGCACAGCTAAGCATCCAAAAGTTCAAATCTTTGACCTAGTTTCTTTACAGCTGGAAAATCCATCTCCTGTCTAGAATTTCCCTGACTTCGGCTACTTCAGAAATATCATGAGAACAGCACTTTCCCTGATCCGTTGGTATTTGGGTCCCATCTGGAGCCAGAGAGTACAGAATCACATGGACCATTTAAAATAGGAAAGCCCCAAAGAGCCAACTCCTTCTTGCTTCCAGTCCTATGCTTATTCTTCTAATACTGACCACCTATTTCTCACTGGCTCCAAGAGGTGTGAGGCTGTCCTTCATTATGTGTTTCAGAAAAGGTTCATTTGAGAGCGTGGGCATTGCAGAAATAGCTTTAAAGCATTTGGGGCCCATACAGGGTGGCTTATCTGCAAAGCTCCACTTGTCACAAAAATCTCCTCAACTTTTCTCAGTCTCAGCTGAAGCAAAAAGAGATTCCAACAACCACCAAGAAATAAACCCCCAAAGCAAGTGCATGATTTCCACAATATCTGTGTTACAAAGGCTGCTTTGTTGGTTGCAGGCGATGTAAATGAATATGGGTGATCTGATTAGGTAGATCTCTGGGTCTCAATTCCTGCTGACTTGCAGCCAGCAAAGCTGGCATCACTCCTGATATTCAGCAGCACTATGGGTTACCAGCCTTAGTTGTGCTCCCTCAGGGGCTGCACAATGAAGTCATATGAGCTTTTCAAATAGATATGGTTAAAGTTTTGCTTGAGTATTGAGATCTCGGTATAATCAAAGCTATTTGTCCAGCTCTAGCTACTATCCTGCCAAGTCATCCCTGCACAGCTGGCATCCCCAGCACTTCAGATTAGGTTGCTTGAGTGTCAGAGAGCCAGGATTTCATGGATACACCACTGTGGTCATTTGCGAGGGATGTGGCAGCGCAGCAGGAGGTTTGAGACTGCTTGGAAGCCATAGACTCTTGATGGGGCACGTTGTCACCATGAAACCATCAACCCCCATTTAGCCTGTCTGAGCTTCAAAGGTACAGCTTGAAGTAATCTCAAAACTATCACAAAAGGAATAAAGTTTTTTTTTTCTCTTTTCATTGGATGAAAAATATCGCCGTATTGGGCAGCTAAATGCTTGTGCTAATGGGATGCAGCTGCAAAGCTGTGACATATCAGATCTCACCACACACACACACACACACACCAGTAAGTGCACACTCCCCACAATGTGCACCCGCACGTGGAAAGTGCCATACCACAATTTCTGCTAAAATATTTGGAATCCTTTGAAGTTTTCTGCTAAAAGTAGCAGCGAAGTCTTTGCTTTTTCAACTTTCTGCTAATGATGGCCATGTGTATCTAAAGTCTACAGGACCTGGTATGTTCAGAAGGAAATATTTTCACAGGGTCCCCCACAACATAGGAAACCTTGGGCTCGGAGAGAAAACAGTTGAGAGTGAAAATAAGTGGAAGTAGAATGGACCTCCAAATAGCTTCCCAGAAAAGCCACGGAACTAAGAAAACATGAATTCTTGGTCTTAAAATGCTTCCACTTGCAGTATTCAGATGATTAGAGCCTCATCCTTGACACAGACAGATGTGAAGGGGTTGACCTATTAAGAGGCTGCACTTGTATGAGAAATGTGTGTCGTAACATAGTGAATCATAGAATCATAAAGGTTGGAAAAGACCACTAGGGTCATTTAGTCCAGCCATTGGGATCATGTGAGCTGGAAACATCAAGTACTATGTCTCTGGGGCTCCAGAAGAGCACAGGTAAGTCTTGACAGAGCTTTATTACCAGAAGCCAGCCATGGCCCATTGGACATCTCTTAAGGGACATCTCTTAAGGTATAGGATGAATGACCTCTCTACCTCTACTTTTCTTAAACCTGAGGTGCTATGTGTCCCATTCAATAAATAAGTAGGTTTTGTCTCCTCCCTCTTTATCTTCTTGGAATGGGAAATGCTAGAGAAACACAAGAAAGGACTTAATAGAATCATAGAATGGATTGGTTGAAAGGAACCTCAAAGATCATGTAGTTACAACCCCCTGCCATGGGCAGGGTTTCTGATATCCCAGTACTGTATGACATGAGCACAAGACTTTTTTGTGAATGTCTCAGGACTGGTCTCAGCTTCTCTGGGAGGGGAAAAATTGTACATGGCCATGACATGGAGAGAACTGAGAGCTCCTGACCTCTGAGCCCCCAAAAGCCACCCATGTCTAATCAGGGTATGTGTGAAAAGAAACAGGTCGTAGGAATGCCTTCTGACTCCCATCTCCAGCAGGGAGGAGCAGCGGGAATATGTTTTCTTTATTGCCTATGGCTCTGATGCTCTCAGCTCTTGGGAGGTTAAGTCAAGGTCTTGGCTTTGAGATTTTGTTGTTGTAACCTTTTGTGGGCAAATACTGTGTACAAAGTGTAGTAGGCAGCTCGTGTCCAAGAAAATGCCATTTGTGCTTGAGTTGCAAGTGAACCAGAGCTCTGGCCACAGCAGCAGAGCTTTGGCTAACAAGCATTGGTGAGTGTGTAGTACATTTTGGCAGCCAGCTTCCTTATCAGATTGATATGGGAGACTGTAAGCAATTGCATCTGGATTTGAATGGGTTACCCAGCCTGCTTGGCTGCTTGGGATTCATGCCAAGGGAAAGCAGAGGAGTTGTGAGGAGAATACCCAATTTCCCCCTGTGAGGACTGATTTTAGTTTAATGCAGCCTCCTCGCCCTTAAATCCAATTAAAGGCCTATATTATGTCAGTGGAAATTTATGCCAATCCTAATATAGTCTAATAAGCCTTAAAATAGCACTTTGCTAGTGAAAAGCCCTGTGGTTTAATTTGATTCTGAGCCTAATAACAGGCTTAATATGAGGGAATTGGCCCCTTTTTATTTTCAGATGGGGCTCCACATGCTTGTGCTCCTTTTTAGGGAAGAAAAGGTTTTCTCCAAAGTGTGGACAGGAGGCAGCACACCTCAGCAGGTTGCCTCTTTTCCAGCTGCTTCATTGCTTGGCTGTGGAAAGTTTCTCTAAAGGCATCTCAGATTGGCATCTGTAATGCAAAGCAGTGAACAGCAGCCTGCAAAGCATCTGTTTTTTTTCTTTTGAATTTTCTTTTAGATTTTGTGCTCGACCTTCCTTAGTAAATGTGGACAACGGCATCACCATGACTATCAGTTTGTCCCAGTGCTGAATATGACCTTCTCCTAAGGTCTGTAGTTTCCATTGCCTCTGCTTTAACACTTTCTGAACTGTGTTGTTGGCACGTAAGGACCAACTACTCAGACTTTGGTCAACCTGGAGATGCTAGGGGGCAGGGGTCTTCTCATCTCCATGACATGAGTTGTGCAGACAGCACATGGCCGCATGGTAAGGATGCGCTACTAGCTGTGTCCATGAGCACGGCTTCCAGTGTGCAGCAGCCAGGGATATAAGGAAAAATTTCTTCTGAGGAAGAGTGGATTGCATTGGATGCATTGCACTGGATGCACTGGATTGGATGCATTGAACAGGCTGCCCAGGGAGGTGATGTAGTCACTGCCCCTGGAGGTGTTCAAGAAAAGGGTAGATGTGGCACTGAGGGACAAGGTTAGTGGGCATGGAGGTGGTGGGATGGTGGTTGGACTGGATAATCTTCGTGGTCTTCTTCAACTATAATGATTCTATGATTTGGAACCATAAGTTGCATCCCCTCAAAGTCTGTACAAGAATATGGGCTCAGATTGTGGTCAAAGCAACACTTTTTTTGTTTATTTTCCCAAGATGGTGAATGTTTGGGTGTGCTTCTTGCTGCTGAACTCTTTGCTCAACCCAGCTAATTTGCAACAGGATATCATCTTAAATTTCATAACAACTCTCCTTCCCTCACTGTCCTGAACTGCTGCTCAGCTTTATTGCACACTGTTAAACATCTGCTGCTCCGCAGTCTGGAGATGACTGATTTTTGTTGGTGGGTGGAGTGATTTTGATATAGCACTTACTAAAATGCACTGAGATAAGAGCATCAGCCAAAACATAAAAGGCCCTTTGTACTTGCAAGTTGTTACCGTTATTTTTTCATTAAGGACAATGGTAAACAGAGGTCCTTAAAGCTGTCTTCAGAAAGAAAAAAAGTCTGTTTCAACCCTTAAATCAGAGAGGGCCCATTTTTTGGAGCACCAAATGGGTTTTAGGTGCCTAAGCCCCTTTGAGTCCCGCAGTCTGGCACCCCAGCTGGCACGACTCTGCTCTCTTGCCTGAGCTGAAGTCAATATACCCTTTCCATCGGCTCCAATTCATTCTTGGGTTACTCTTTTGGCATCAGACAAACCGAAATTTGGCCCAGAGCCCTGAAGAGCAGTGCAACAGCTCTATGGTCCCACACAGTTGTTTGCGTCTCTGAGACTTCCCATTCGTGATGCTCTTTTGTAAAGGGAAGGAAGGCGACTTCATGCTGCTGCTCCTTTATCCCCTTCACTCCCCATCCCAGCCTGGTCCCCCGTCTACCTTAGGGTAGGCTGATCGGTTCAGGGAGCTTTGTTAACGCTGTAATCCACACGTGTGCTCAGCCTCACAAAGCTGCCACTTTTCTCGCCCTGGCCGCGCAGGCAGACCCGTAATGTCCCGTGTCCAATCGATTGCCATGCTCGCTCTGGCTGCCGGCTTTGAGCAGTTTCTCCAGCAAGGGCCAGATTGCTCTGGCAAGCTCATCCATCCTTCAGGGATGGGGGCAGAAGGCGGAGGGGTGGGGGATGGATGCCTGAAATTGGGCGTTTGAGGCGGGAGGGATGGAGGAAACAGGAATAGGAAAAGCTGGGCTAGAGCTACCCCAAAGCCAGGTGCTCTTCCCTATTGATGATAATTTCAATCCAGGTCTTGAGAAGCACATTTAGTTGCACTGCCATTCCTCCTTGTTGAATAGTCCTCCATCCCACTAATGAATTCACTCTGACACCCCAAACTTGCACATCCTCAGCAGATAAGCTCAAGGAAAGGCATCACATTGCCAAACGCAGCACTTCCTCTCTCTGCCCCACAAGTTGGCAGTTCCATTTCTCACATTGCCTATTATCAATGCCCTAGACAGACACATTTTACATTTTTTCTTCGGCCTAAAAAACATCTATAGATCCAGGGGCAAGAAGATAGGGGAAGTGGAAATTCTCAGATCCAAGGGACAGGGTCTGCATATATGTGGTCGTGCTGTGTGGAGCCAGGAGTTGGACTCGATGGTCCTTATGGGTCCCTTCCAACTCAGGATATTTTACGATTCTATGTGTCTTATTTAATTATTATCCTGGAAGTACATAAATGCTAGTTTAAAAAAAAAAAAAAAGAAAAAAGTGACCTTTGTGTGTTGTGAAGCTGCTCAGAGTTCTTTTCAAGCTTTTCATGGCTCTTTACTCTGAACATTTATAGGTTCATAGGTTCATAAGGTTGGAAAAGACCTACAAGATCATCTAGTCCAACCATCCTCCTATCACTATCCCTACCCATTTAAATGGTGACTCAATCATCTTGTTTTGTAGAGGACAAGAACGTTAGTCTGTATAAACCACTTTAAAAACTTCCTGTGAGCTTTCTGAAGTTTCTGAAATAGCTCTCAGTTATCAAGGAAAAATAGACTTGTGAAGGAAGAGAGAGGGGTAATGGATTTATTTCGGAAGCAGTGCATCAGGAGCTTCGCTTGCTAAGAAAGCGCATGCCCATCCTCATGTTGTTCAACCTTTGTTTAGCATCACCATTTTGGTAATGTATGTGCACTCACCTTGCACTTCTCTGTTCCAAATTTGGAATCATTATGATTGGAAAAGATCACTGAGGCTGCCTAGTCCGTCTGCCAACTCTTCTCCACCATGCCCACTAAACTATGTCCCTCAGTGCCACGTCTACCCTTTTCTTGAACACCTTCAGGAATGGTGACTCCACCATATTGCCAGATATATCTGAATGGTTAGCTGACAGAAGTCAGAAAAATAAATCACATAAAAATCAGTGCATTAATTTATGCTATGAAAGGTTTACTATTGAAGCAGACTAATCTCAGAGGGATGTATCTCATTCTCCACTTGTGAATAGCAGTGCTTTCCAGAAATGGATGGTGGTGCTGAATCCACCCTGCCTAGTTGTTTCAGCAGCACCTGCAATCTGAAACAGCCGCCCTGTACTCAGCAAGTTCTTGCCTTGCAGATGATTCAGAAGGCAGCCCATCCTCATTTGGGGACAGAACCACACTGGGTTCGTCTCAGTGGTATGTGCCTGTGCTATTTATTACATAGCACAGTAGCAAAAAGGAATAGTCTGCCAAAATAGAGGGAAAGGGAAGCACAGCATTGGAGGGAAGGAGTTTTCAGCTGCGTACAATGGCACTGGGTTGGGCAGAGGGCTCTCCCTGATGATGAAGAGTCTAGTCCTGTACTACTGAATTGCTCTGTATGGAGAAAAGATTTAGAGGGACAGACTGTCACAGGGTCTTCTATCTGTTCTGTTGCTCTCTTGCACATCATCATCTTCTCTGCGGTGTCCTTTGGGGATAGCATCTTAAATTTTACCTCAAAATATCTCTGTTTCTTCAGCATTTGTAGCATGCCACTGCTTGCTTTTAAAACCAGTCTTTCCCTAGAAGAGTTTTGAAACGAATGATTTTTTTTCCTCTGTTTCTTCCTCTCCAGGGTCAGGGTTACCCTTCTTAGACTGGGGAAAACTGGTTAGGAAGCCTGACCAGCTAGAGATCTTGCCTGACAAACATCTGAAGAGTTGCTCATTGAGTTCTGGAAAATGCCCTTCAAATCAAGCACTACTTCCTCATATCGTGGGCATTTTATGGCTGATGTTGGCTGGCAAGGTGGAGTTAAGGTTGAGGCAGGGACTTGGCGTGGATCTGATCCCCTTAAACAGTCTGAAAAGTAAGATCAGTCTGGAAAGTAAAATCAAAATTTCTGACATTTTGCTATTTTGAGGCTTTGAATATGAGATAACAACCTGAGTACTTGTGAATAATCTGAATTATTCATTAATTTAGGGTGAGTTTTAGAGCAAAACCTATGCTCGCTCTAGCCCAGTCAATGTGATTCTGGCCAACACAAGCAAAAGTCTGTGGGCTTGAGACCCAACAGAGCAGGGTCTTATAATGGCTCATGAGTCGTCATGGCCTGGGCTGGGTGTCCCAGTGATCACAGGTCTCCCGTGGCTGAAGGACCCAAAGACTCAGCCTGAGCTCAGCACTCAGGGCATCCCATATTTCCAAGGGCTGCCACCACACACTGGTGCTCTCCAACAAACAGCAGCCCTTTGTGCGTCTAGGCTTTTTAAGGGTAAAATCTTAAAGGATTTTGAATTGCTGGAAAGTACTATTGCAACTAGACTAATAATAGCTTTTGGTTGTGTTAATTCAGTTAGTAACAAGTTTTTAACTTCATATGTATGGTCACCACTTTAGATTCCAACCAGATTTTCAGTGTAAGGCTCTACCTGATGAAAAACAACAAAACAAATTTTTTTCCCACAGACTTTGTGTTTAACTGCTAAATGGCATTTAAGAAATGAAGCAAATTAAGTACTTAGTGGATAGCTTTTCCTGGTAGAATGGTCTCACAAATAGAAGATTAAATCTTTTAAAGAAAATATGCTTCTGTCATGTTTGGAGAAAAGAAGTGATGTTTGATTAGATAGTATAAATTTTCTTCACGACTTAGAGACAATTTTTAATTCTATAGGTGGGAAGCTATGTGAAGCAATGGTAGGCTCAGTAAACTCTTTGTGGAAAGACAAAGCAGCACTCAATGAAAGTCAGTGGCTATCTGAAGTTATCTACTGTGAAAGCCCTCAGGTTCTAAAATAATGAATCAAGATATTTTAAAATAGTATCTATCTGAGCATTTGTCTAGTGGTTCCTCTGTGTTTGAGTCCATTTTTCATCCTTTTTCCCATATCTTAGTTTCTCCCTGTATTCCGAACTCTCCAAGCCAGCATAAAATGGCAATTTTGAGATTAGTTATTCTCATTTTGAAGCAAGTGAGGGCACATTTTAAGGCTTACTCTCGCTGGTGATAATGGGTTGATGGTTGAACTTGAGTGGTCTTTTCCAACTATAATGATTCTGTGATTCTATCCCCCGAAGATTCAGTCCCCCAAAAATTTATAATTTCCTTTTACACAAATAGGTAGATGTTGAGATTCCAAGTCATTCACACAAATAATCTGGAGATTTCCAAAGAATCTCTACACTATTGTGAAAATCTCCCTGAAATCAGGAGAGTGGACCAATAATAGTGCATGGCACAGAGCACCTTGGACAAAACCAAACTTACTTGATGGCTCCAGGTCAATCTGCTCACTGGTGATGGTTTAGTTGCCATAGAGACAACAAAGTCCCGCTTTATCCTCTAGCACCTGTGCTATTCACTGTTGACCTCTCTGGATTAAAGATTGAGGGTTTTGGATCATTCTCTTTATTTTTATCAGTGGTGTAGCACATCGTCTAATCCTAGTTGTACCTCTCAGGGAGGAAAAAAAAGACAAAAAAGCCAACCTCCTTTCCCCCTGCTTGTTGTGTCAGCCAATTATCCGAAGTGGTGACAAGTAGAAAAATGAATTAGCTATAGCTTTGTAATGTCAGCGTTATTTATCTTGTATAAGCTTTGCCCGGCTCAACTGTGGATCAGCAAAGGAGAGCTTTTATTCTCCTGTCCTTTCTTTGAAGCTGTTTTATTTATTTATTTAGTTAGTTAGTTAGTCATTTCTTGATACAAGTCCTTTGCTCCCTCACACCATCATTGCAAAATGTTTTTATTCTGCTCTAAAACAGGAGGCTTTTCCTCACCAGGAAATGGACCAGCGAGGAGACACCATGCAGGAGGGCCGGGAGGGAGTCTCACGGCTCTCATCTTCCCCATTCTCCTTCGTTTACCCCTGTGATAATGAAACCCACTCCATTGGGTACATTTTCTCTGATCTCTTAACTCATACAAAAGGCAGGTGCAGAGATGGGAAGTAGCCCCTGTTACACTTTTCCCCCAGTCTTTTCCCATGCTTATCTTGCTGAGACTATACCCTCTTTTGCCTGCTGTTGTAAGACCTTTCAGAAGAAAAATGGCATCTCCTGGCAGGAGGTAGGAAAACAAGGGACACTAAATAGGGATCCAGTCTGAAAGCAGTGCCCTGGCAGGAAGCCCGCAAACACTTCAGATTTGAAGCACCAAGTCGCAGAGCAATGAGGCAAAAATGCATCCTTGAAAAACAGTAGTGCTGCTGCACCTGCTCGAAACTACCAGAGCCAGCAATACACTGTGACACTTCAAAACTGTCAGGAAACCAGGTACTGGAATAAGATACTCCTCAGCAGGAGTGAAACAAGCTAAATCTTTCAGTAAGGTGGCTGGAGGGGTGAGTGATAGGAGAATTGAGTTTGTAGGATAACAACCTGTCAGTCCCAGTGTTAGAAGACAGGAGAAGAAATATTATCTTGCAATGTGTATGCTCATTTATGAATGTTGTTGGCTTTTTCCTTGCTGGCTTTTGAGGCAATTGTCACGTAATGAATGTCTCCTTGCAGTGAATGGAGACTACAGAGATATGAGGACCTCTAATAAATAAGACAGGCCCTTGGTTCTGGAGTTGATAGTTGGATTCAGTGGTTCAGATTGGCTAGCTTTCCCTGTTTCATGTGTTATTTCACCTCTTTGAAGGTACCTTCAGCCCAGCCCAGCATAGGCAGCAAGACGGGAGCTTTCCATCAATGTAGGGAGTTATACAAGCGTGGCATGCAGACTGTCAACAGGCAGTAAATCTGTTTCAAGCTCTTTTGTTATTCCAAGCAATTGCTGAATAACTTCTCGGAATTACTTCCAGTTGATATCTCTTATATGAAAAGCTCACAGAAAGCTTATTATGTTCAAAATTCGGAAGATACGGATTCTCACGCGCTAAACATCCATTAGCAGCTGGATAAAGGCAATTCGTAGGATCACATTTCTATAGGGTTGCTTTTTGTAGACATGCAGGTGAAATGTGTTCTGTGAGAACTATCTCTGATGCTCCCTTCAAAAATATGAAAATAAAATCTTGATAATAGGATCTGTCAGTTGATACCAGACATGAGATAGACATAACTGAAGACAAAGCCAAAACACTATCAACATTTGAGAAGGAGGAAAAAAATCATGGTTTGGAGGGTGATTCTTTTAGCTCCACACTTCTAGGGTTAGTTTTGGAGAGACCTGATATTTGAATACTGAAAGGAATAAAGTTTCATCTGTCTTGACATGCACTCAGACTGCTGAATCAGCATTTCTGTTTTTTTTTTGTTTGTTTGTTTTTCTTTTTTAAATGTGAAGCTACTCGTAATATTTTGGATAAAATGATGCATTTTCAAAGATTACCAGCACATTAATTAGTGATCCTGGGTAACTGGGGAGACTACCTCAACAGTCTATCTTTCTAATCGAATCCTGCTTACAGTCTTTAGAAATCAGGCTGCTCACAACTATTTTCTCACTTTAGAAGGAACAAGAGAATGCATGCCTGAATGTGAGGGTGAAATTACTCAAGTTTATCCAGTTGCTAGGTATGCTTTAAAAACTGCGTGTTAAGTCAGTGCACCAATTGCTCTGTGGCTACAAACTCCAGAAGGTAATTCAAATGTGCCTGTCTTTTCTGGTGATGGGTTAGGGTGGAGGCTAAGATGATTAAATTCCCAACTCTGCACCGTATTAAGTGTCTGTAGTTCAGTGGAGTGAAAGTATGCCAATGATCATCCTCCCCCTCCATCACCCATCAGGAAAGTTTGACTTGAATTTTCTTTGTTGGGACAATTTCTTGTTAAAGGGATGGTCAAATCTCAGAAAGAGAAATAGAAATGTATTGTATGAAGTGAAAGAAATTAGAAAAGTAGAGTAAAAAAGTAAAAATTCATAACATATTTTTTTTTTTATTTTCTACCATTTCCTTCCTTGTCTTGGAGGCCAAGGTCTGTGCTGGTTTTGCTATTAACTATCACAGATCCAAAACAGAGCCTCCTGTTTTTCAGTTATAAGGAATTTTCAACAGTCAAATATTTGCCTGGCCACTGTGGCAATAATGTCCCAGCAAAATCTAGTATCCATATTACCATCAATCTGCTGGTGCCTGTAATTTGGATGTTTAATGCTTTTTTGAATAGACAGCCCTTGAAATATCTTCAGGAATGTTCACATTTGAAGGTATGATTGTAGCTATGAAAATCTCATGGGTGGTGGCAATGACCAAGTGTTCATCAGGCGCTGAGACAAGATTTCACCCTTCTCTTTGGGGGCAGTTGCAGTACCCTAAATCAATTGGCAGGGCTCTGTGTGTTGATGTGAACGTGTATTAATTCATCTCCGAAGACAAGCATAACTGAACTTAAATTAACCCCTCGTCCATCTCTCATAGATAACATCTGGGTAGGATGCACCTGCGCTACTGCTGGCCATGACCTCACGCGCTGTTGATTTAGCTGTGTTGGCAGAGGAATGGGGGTGGGAAGAGGCAGTGAAAGAACCAGCAGGGAAAGAAATGAGTGATGATTTGGGCCAGAAACTTTTGGCATGAGCCTGGCTCCTTGTCAATGGGGAATTGCCCAGTGCCTCTACATCCAAAATCTCTGGATCACCTGATAGATGTGATTTTATCCCTCTTACTTCCTACATTTTCCCATTTTTCTCTTTCATTCTCCTCGGTGTTGGCAGGAGTGGGGTGTGCAGTCTGCCATGAGGGCAGTGTTGTCAGAGGGGATCTCCAAATGCAGGATGCTCCTTGGTGCTTTCAACTTCGACTCCCCACTGTTTCAAGCCTGATGGTACCATACCTTGCAGGCAAAGGATCAGAAAACATTGCTGCCCTTGTCAGTGAGCTGCCACCAGGGTCCTGGGTGCAGCTGGGCATATGGGCAAGACTGTTTATTTACTCACTGCCGAGGGTTCATTATCTCCAGACCCCATTCAGATGATAGTTTCCAGGTTCCCGTGGGAAACCAGCACAGCAGATGACATAATGCCCTGGGCAGGAGGTGGATGGCAGCATCCTTGGCTGTGCATCGCACATAGCAGAGAGGGAGCACAAAGGGACAAGGACTGGGTGAACGAAGGAGCTGAAAGCCTCACTGGTGGTGCTGTCGACAACAGTGGTAAGGATGGGAGAGCAGATTGATCCAGTTTTCACAGTTGATGTGACAGTGAGGGCTAAGGTTCTTTGTCCAAAATACCTGTATTTATCATTGCCAACTTATGGATTAGTCAGGCTCTTCTGGGAGAGGAAGGATGTTCTCCCCTCTCTTTTAAATGACTCCTACCTGGGACTACCAAAGCCCCATGGGGAGGGACAGTACATGTGTATGCCTCTGTGTTCCCTAAAAACACCCTTCTAAACCTTGCCTTTTTGCATCCATGGAGAAGAACCAAGCATTTGGGTCTGTGATTTGAGACCTGCTGCAGTCTGGGAGAGAGCTCACATCCATCATTCAGGCCTTACCTTCACTGGGCACACAGGAGTGTATGAATTATTTGGAGTATGTTTAAATACACCTGTTCTTCCCGACATATATTTGAGGTGGTAGACTTGATGTGAATAAGTTTAATAAGTTACTTATTTATGAAATTACCAATAATAAGTGAGTTTGTGGTGGATGCCTCATCCCTGGAGATGTTCAAGGTCAGGCTGGATGGGGCTGTGAACAACCTGTAGGTGTCCCTGTTTGTTGCAGAGAAGTTAGAATAGATGGCCTTTAAAGATCCTTTCCGACTCAAACAATGCTATGATTCTAAGCTTTGTTTATATCTTTACATTATTGCTCATTTAGACTCAAACTGCAAACCCCTGGGAGAGCTCAGATGCTGGATATGCCTCCAGATGGTCTTGTATTTCACCCCAGAAAAACGTGCATTTCTTCTTTGGATTAAGTGATCTCCTGTAACGTGCATTCAGGACATTCTTGTTTATGTGCTTGGTTCTCTCCTAACTTGACACTGCCATGAAGTGGTCATGGTCCTGGGGAGTAGGATGTAACAAAACCATCAGAAAAGTTTTCTTAATGTTTTCAGACGAAGAGAAAAGAGTGGCTGTAAGATAGCTGTAAGATCTGTCCTGCTTCTCCTCCTTAAGTCTTAACCAATGTGATTTTCAGTAAATGGTGATTTTTTTTTCTGAGTAGTACAGTTGATTTTAAATCTAGTGTATAAAACTGATTAAAATATATATAAAAAAATCCATACCTATACTTACATAAGTAATCAGTAGGAGCATATGTCCAAGCTTTGAACAAAGAAAGCTTAACTTAAAGATAGTTCTCCCCTTCTAGCAACAGGAACAGTGTTGCTTTTCTGCACGTTATTAACCTAAACTAGAGCTGAGTTTGGAAGACTGCTTTATGTTGGAAGACAACCTTCCTAGTTGGTTCAACTATAAAGTTGAGAAGAAGAGTATGTTTTCCACACCATATTGTATCTTTTTTTGGCATTCATAGTGTTGGTGAGACTGCCAGTTATATTCTAAACGTTTGTCTTGTGAAATGGTATCAAAATTGGATTGTTGTTATTACTCATTAGAGCTGTTCATGGATAATAAGGGTGACAAATATGCCATGCAATTTAGTCACCATAAATGGTTGCTGGTGTTCAAGAAGTCTTTGGACAACACTCTCAGGCACAGGGGTTGGATTTTGGGTGGTGCTGCATGGAGCCAGGAGTTGGATCCAACTCAAGATATTCTGTTCTAAGCAAGAGTAACCTGTAGCTGTATCCACTGAACTTTCCCATCTGCTTGGGTATATATAGTGCTCTGACAGGAGGAAAGCAGTCTGAGTATGTTCTTTAAAATTACAATGCACCCGTCTGAAATATAATGCATAGTGTACGTGTTTGAAGCCTAGTATCTCAGTGCTTACTGGTTGACTTCAAGCTTTGTATGTATGTTGGCTGTAAATCAACTGGAGGAGCTTGGAATGAAAGTTTCTTAAAAAAAAAATCTGCTATATTAAGTTTCGTGTGTAAACAGGTGCAGAATGATTAACTGTCTAGAAATAAACTCAGAGAAACAGCAATCTTGAGTGTGTTGCATATTAGGGCAGCATAGTGCAAAGGAAGTGTGAGTCTAGAGCCTCAAGGAGTTAAATGAATACTTAGGAGATAAAAAACCTCATTATATTTCACGGGAAAATGGGAAAATATTCTATTTAGAGACAGTACTGCTCACACATCAGATGTTTTCTCCAGTTCTCTCTCTCTGTAATTTAAGAAAAAAAAAATATCATCGGGGGCAATTTGCATGAAAGGGATCTTTGTATCTGAAGTGCCCATCTGCTGTGCAGCTTACCTCCCCCCTGACGACATAGCCATCTGCTTTTGACATCACAACCATCTTTGCGACGCGGGGCTCCAGGCAAAGGAGCCAGTGACACTCTATTAACACCTTGCCTCGATGCTGTCCTGCTATTTGGAAGGATTGCCAGGTGCTTTGCCACTGACGTGCATGCTCCAAGCTGGGATGAGGTGCCTTGGGACAGCAATGCATCCACCTCTGGGTGGCTTGCGGGATGTGGTGGTGGCACTAATGGCACAAAACAGACTTTCAGAGCCATAAGCAGTTTTAAAGAAGGACTGCAGTTTTCAGTTTGCATTTGTATTGCACCTGATGTGACGGAGGAGCTCCACTGCAGTCAAGGAATCAAATAATAATAATTACAAGGCTGCTGATAATGCTTAGATGGCAGCAATTTGATTACTTTCTCTTGCATCAGCCTAAGACACTTGTAATTATATGGTAGCAACCATAGTGTCATTCATTCTCAAACCTAACCACAGTTTCCCCTTCACAGCTAACCCCACCCCAGGCAGACAGCAGTCAACCATAGAATCATAGAGTGGCTCATGCTGGAAGGGACCTCAAAGATCATCTAGTTCTAATCCCCCACCATGGGCAGGGTTGCCAACTGCTAGATCAGGCACTAGATCAGGTTCCCATCCAACCTGGCCACGAATACCCCCCAGGAAGGGTATCCACAATGTCTCAGGACAGCACTCATCACCCGCTCAGTGAATTCCCCAACATCTAATCTGTATCTCCCAGTGCTCAGAACAAAACTCAGGTAGGAAAACATCCAGCTTTCACTTTGCATCTGATTTACCTGGTCAGGATTTATATACTACATGGGTAAGCACAATAGATCAGGAAGAAAAAAGTGTTTCCAACAGCCCAGATGGTGATGGGTCCGTGCAAATCATCCCACCTTCCAAAATGCCAGCTCTCCTGTCACTGAGTGTCAGCCGGTGGGGAACAACACGAGCTGTCACAAGTGCCACACGCACGAATTCGCAGTCACGGACTAAGAGAGTTGCCTTCAGGTTAGGGTTACAGTGCACCTAGTTTTCTGGGCATATGTTTTCCTATCTAGAAACACGGTCTGGGGTTTTCTGGGCATGTGTTTTCCTTTTCCTATCTAGAAACACGGTCTGGGGGGTGGCTGAGGTTTGGGGTTTTCCATGTGTGGTTTCCTTCATTTTATTTATTTATTTGTTTGTTTTGTGTGTGCATTAGCCATGGGTTTCTCCTTTCTGAGAGCAAGCAGAACTGCTGTGAAACATCATTGGTCTGGCTGCTGTCTACCAAGAAACACTGGAATCAGCCATTTAGATTATTCCCCTTTGAATCACACTTTAATTCAAACCTCGCTGAAATAAAACAACCAGGTGTAATATTACTGGATAATACTGACATAGCAGTTACATTATTTTTGGTGATAATAATGACAGGGGAAAAAAGATCTTTTGCCTCAGGTCAAACAAATTATTTGGTTTTACCTGACCTGTTTCCCTTCACAAATCTTTCATTTCGGCAAGAAAAGCTGAGGAAACAATCGGTGTGGATTAACCCCAACCAAAATTAAGAGCAACAAGAGATGTTTTGCTTGGCTTGCAACCAGAGCCTGGGAACAAACCTGGCATTCACATCCATCCATGTGCGCAGACATGCCCCTCACTGCACTCGATGGAGGGAGAGAAGTTAAATCCTGGAGTTAAGTGCTTCTGAGCAAGTTCCCAGCCTTTCCAGTGTCTCCTTTGCATGGGAAATGCCAATGCACGGCCCTAAATTCCTCTCGAATTAAGACCTATTCTTCCTCTGTTGCAGCCGGGGGAATTGAAAGAAGCAGCAGGGCAAATTGTTTCCCTGAGTTCTCTGTGCCAGTCAGCAGGTTCATTAATCTCATTGCAGAGCTGCTGCTGCACCAGGTGCACAGATGATTATAATATAGCCTACCATCCCTGCCAGGAGAGATGGCAGAGGGAAGCTCACATTGGATGATAATGCGCCTATAATCCACTTACTGGAGGTAGTTTCTTGGTTTAGTTTGAATGCAGTTTCTGCCTCTGATCGTGTCTCTGCCGGTGCTGGCAGAGCAACTCTGAGTGACTGGAAACTCTTAATCCTTTGCAAGCATCTGTCAAATTGTTTTCCCATCTGGGACCCCTCTTCTCACAAGCCGGGAAGCCTGCATTGAATTCAGTGGGAGATGAAAGCATGCAGTACCTTGTGGGATCGAGCACATATTTATGAACGGGATAGAAGGCACGAGGTTCCTTTGAAAGGCACAGCACTCGCTCCCCTTTCCAGCCCAGAGAAAGTGGGAAACAAACCTCTTTCTTCCCAAATCACTCTTGGAGAGCATCCCAATGGGAAAATAAGCAGCGAAAAATGTGGTAACGTATTCCCCCTGCCTCCCCTGAGCAAGCAACATGGCAACGCCAAGGGGCCGGCGTGCCGATGCTGGTGGGAGCTGGCTGGGTGCCGGCAGTTGGTGCTGCACGGATGGGAAGCAGCTGTCAAAAAACCATGGGGAGGTCTGTTTGCCAAGCGGGGCATGGATGGGTCACGTGGGGAAGCAGCTACCCTCATATTCCACCCCCTCCCCCAGGATGATGTTGGGCTTTTTTTCCCATCTCAAGAGTTGTTGTGGTGTTTTTGTTTTTTTTTTCCTCTGTGCTCTGTGAAATAGGTGAAGGATGGAGTTATTCAGGGCTATTGAATGCAGTGCACAAAAGCTTCTTCAGGGTACAGACAAGAAGCACAGCTTGATTTGGTGTGGGGCACTACCCACTGAGGTGGGGGATTGGGGTTGGGGGACATTTCTAGCTTTATGCTGGGGTCTTTCTCTGCCCATCCTTGTCCCTTCACAAGCAAGAGTAGCTCTAGCATCATTTCTTTAGTTGTTCATATCAAATTGACTCTATTTTGCATCTCTCTTAAACAAATGGTTGCTGAAGGCTTTCACTTAGCCTCCGTCTCTTGATCTATTGCAGGGCTCGTGATGTTTAAAACAGAAACTGTTTCCATTATCCCTTTCTTCTCCTTGGGAAGTCCAAAGAAATGAAGCTTCCCAGATTGTGGATGACACAAAACATCATACACTTGTTTTCCCCTTTTTTAGAAATTTAACACATTTTGCTTTCGGTGAGGTTCAGAAGTTCGTTCAGCAACAGTTGGTTCTCTAAGCTTGTTGCAAAGGCCACTGGGAAAACTGGAAAAGAAAAAAAACAATGCTGTTAAATAGCTGCAGGATATAAGAGTAACAAGGCACATTAAATGCACATCGTGCCCTTAGTATTATTAGAGTTGTGCAAGCATGCTGACATGAAACTCCAGCATATGCATAAGTTTTATTTCCTTACCATATGTCAGTATGTTCTGCAAGTAGTTAGAAGCCTGGCCTTTATATCGTCCACTTCCTGGATTTCTTTTAATTTGACCCTGCAGCTGGGATCAAAGTATCCGTCCATTCGGACAGACTAGAGATGCAGAAAATCCTGTTGCCCTTCAACATACTTTATTGTGCCGTTGGAAGAGCGCTTTGGCTAATGGCTGGGTGAAGGGCTGCATTAGCAGATGTTGCCCACATCATGTTGACAGCCCCGTGTTTATGATCAGTGCCACTTTCAGATCTGAAAGCCAAGTGCTGTGCACCGCTTGCTTAAATGCTTACAGACGCTTTAAGCAATGGCTTGACATATGGAAACCAAAACTGGGTGGAACACACCCAAACAGCAGAGTCACAGAGGAGAGACCACAGCTGAAGACAGATGTGGTGTAATGGATTATAAAGGGAGTCCTTAGTAGAGAAAGGAAGAGTCTCCTCCTGACACAAGGGGTGGGCAGTGTGATGAGACCACCTCTTTCAGCTATGGGAGCCTTAACTCAGTGCAAAACCTTGGGCACATATTGGATGCTTTAGTCATGAAAGATCATAGAATCATAGAATGGCTTTGGTTGGAATGGACACTAAAGATCATACAGTTTTAACTCTCTGCTATGGATGGGGTTGCTACCTACTAGATCAGGTTAGACCAGGCACCAGTCAACTTGGCCCCAGGGATGGGGCATCCACAACTTCCCTGTTCCAGTGCTTCAGCACTCTCTGAGTAAAGAGTTTCCTCCTAACACCTGGCTTAAATCTCTCTTCATTTATTTTAAAACCATCCTGACATGTTCTATTGATATCTGTCCATGTAAGGGGTTGGTTTCCATCTTTTTTATAAGCTCCTTTTAAATATTGGAAGATGGTGAGCTAAGGTTTTTCTTCAAGTTTCTCTAATGACGTTTCAGGGAAAGCATGTGTATGTAACATCTGGCTCTGAGATGAGTCAGGAGTGGGCAGCAGTGCATCACACAGCAGGGGACTGCACTGAGCTAGATGATCTCTGTGACAGACTGCCTTCTGGTGTGGTGCTGGGACAAAACCCAACATATTGAGGCCCAGGATCTACTTGGGGCTCCTAAGGACAAGAATAATTGTGATGTATCTAATGAACAGATCCGAGTTAATTAACATTGCCAAGAGCAGCTTTCACTCAGATGGAGACATGGACATGCCACTGTATCCATGGAGTATTGCGGTTCCTGGGTGCAGTCTTCCTCTTTGCAGCTTCTAAGGGTATCTCTAGAGAATCTGTGTCAGATTGCTGACACAGTGACCAAGTGCTTGCTAGACACAGTGTTCAACCAGTGTGTCACTAGACCCACAGGAACATTTTGCATATCAGGGAGGGATGTGGCAGACTGTCAGAGTTTCATCTGTGCTTTGCTGACTCCTCAACCAGCTTCCAGAGAGGGCCTGCAGCATCTTCTGGGCTGTCAGCCATACAAGAGAGCTGGAATGGGTTTCCTGGCATTGCCTCTGGCTGTTGTGTCTCCAGGATGCTGGAGCCAGGATGTTGTGTGCTACTGCAGACAGTCTGCAGTTTATCTTCATGGTAGGACACTGCAGTCTCTTGCCCTCAAGTGACCACACTGTTAAATTCCCCATGCATTTGCTCATGTGGCTTCAGCCTGAGACAATTTGTAGTGCCTCAAGGGTATGTTTCAAGGGTTAACATCCACCAAGGTCTGTCCCTAGGAGTCAAAGTTAAGACAGTGACCTGGATTTGGTACAAATAGCCTAGGGTAGTATAGAATAGAGTAGAGTAGAGTAGAGTAGAGTAGAGTAGAGTAGAGTAGAGTAGAGTAGAGTAGAGTAGAGTAGAGTAGAGTAGAGTAGCCCGAGTTGGAAGGGACCCACAGGGATCACTGAATTGAACTTTTGGCTCCACACAGGAGTAACCCAAAATTCAAACCACATTTCTGAGAGCATTTAATGAGTTTCAGTGAGCACAAAATGAAGTAGTGCCATGTAGTTTGGCAGCAGAAGTGTCAGCATCAGTGACTGTTTTATACAATAGTCAGGAGTTAATGGAGGACCCATGACTTGCAGGTGCCAGTTTGACTTATTACTAGTAGTATGGCAGCACTCTTGTTTTCCTGTGCCTTTATGGAGTAGATCCCACCAAGTGCCTGCCCTCAAACAAGAAAACAGAAATGTCCCTGAAAGCAGTTTATGAAGCAGAAGGACTGACAACACAGTGTTGGGTCCATCAAGGCATAAGTGAGGCCCAAGCCCTTATTGCTTTCACTGCAGAGATTCTCTTTAATTGAGATAAATGCTGTGCAGCATCAAACTACAAAAGGTTTTCCAGTCTGGGGCAACATGGTACATATGTCTTGAGCCACATGGCGAGGAGGAGTTGGGGCTGGAGTGACAGATACATGCACAGATGCCAGTCATGGGGCAGATGTGCCCCTTGGCAAGGAGCAGGGCATCAGCCCCCAACTGTTGCCTTTCTTCCCCTGCTCTCTCTCAGAAAATGATAACCCACTGCTTGTTATCAGTTTGAGACCATCAGATGGGCTCCTATCTTCTGGATGGGTTTTATCTGAAAGGTATTCAGCTCATGTGCACCTGATGTGCAGCAGCTGGCAATAAACAGGGTGTGCTAGTGTGGATACATCTGCAGGCCTCAAAATGGTACAGAAACAAAAGGTTTAGAACGGTGCAAAATAAATACTGTGGATTTCCTCTTAAATGGAGATTTCACTCCCTGTGCTCTCTCCAAGCACTTTCTCCTGCATGCATACGCATACTCATACATACTGTTCCCTCCTGGGATGTACTGTGACCTGCAAATACCACTGTGGAGGTGCTAAACTGCATCTGCACTAGGTGCTAAAAGGTGTTTCATCATGTTAACTGCACAGAATGAAAGAAAATATCCAAACAGAAAGCACTTACATTTCCTTTCTTGACAAAGTCGGTGCACTCCGTGCACCTGAGCCATCTCCCTTGCTGCAATTGGTGTTTTCAGGTCTTGTGCTGGGGAACACTGGAGTGGTTTATTGACATTCACTATAAATTTGTATGGACTATTCAGTCGTAACATTTAGATTTCCTCAAAACAGCTGCATTTGCATGGGTTTACTTTTCATTTCGGTCATTGTTTTCTCATTTGGAAACTTAGCAGTGGTTTATATTTAGTCAACTGGTCTGATATCTCATGGTTAAACCTGTATATGAATCATCTCCTTTGCTCACACCATCTGACCGCCTCCTCACTAGCAACGAAAACACTTCTTTTACTGTAATTTATTTATTTTTTTACTGTTCAGGTGACTGAACACTGTATCAGGTTGCCTACAGTGTTTGTGGAGTATCCGTGCTTTGAGATAGTGAGATATTCAAGCCTGACTGCACCATGTCCTGAGCAAATAATTCTAGTTGACCCTGATGTGAACAGGGAGCTGGACTAGGTGGTCTCCAGAGGTGTCTTCAACCTCAGTGAATTTGTGATGCTGTGATATTTGTGATTCTGAACACCTCAGTTTAGATGTAGGTGTCTCTGCTCATTGCAAGGGAGTTGGAATAGTTGGCCTTTAAAGGTCCCTTCCAACTCAAAGAGTCGTGTAATTCTGTGATTCTATGATATGGAGAGATTTCTACCAGGACAACATGCAGGTCTGGCTGGGTGAGTGTAAGGGAATGAAGACTTACTGACTTGCTTTGTTTGTGTTGTAACTGGATCAGATGAGGATGGCTGGAAGAAAAAAAAAAGCACAACAAAAACAGATGTGAAAGGCACCGGGGGTGCAAAATCCTGGAAATCTGCATATGAAATTAAGCACTTTTGGATGTCTTACAGGCTTTTACTGTGTATGTGTTCACGTGTGGACAGAATGAAGTAGGTATGGCTGGAGCTTTATGTGTGTTTGGTGTTGTCTTGAGTTTGACTGTGGAAAACATAGAATCATTAAGAAAGACCACTAAGTCCAACCGTCAACCAATCACTACCATTCCCACTGAACCATATCACTCAGTGCCACATCTCCATGTTTCTTGAATGCCTCCAGGGACAGGGACTCAACCCCCAACCTGGGCAGCCTGTTCCAATGCCTCACTGCTCTTTCTGAGAAGAAACTTCTTCTAAGATCCAACGTGAACCTTGCCTAGTATAACTTAAAGCCGTTGTCTCTTGTCCTATCAACATGTATTATGCTTATGTGTTATGGTAAACAGAAACGCCTGGAGAGATAAAAATTGAGAGTTTTTTAATGCCCATATACCCATTGTTCAAGCTGAATGTAATTCTTCATGCTAGTCTTTGTAGGGAGTTTATGAAATCTTATCTGTATCTATATCTACAGAGTACACACTAAGTCAATCACTTAGAGGTTTGGGGATGCAGGAAGCTAAATGCAGCTTTGTGTGAATGTGCAGTATATGCTGTTGCCTTTCTTAATGTGTGAGAGTGAATGAACACGAAGTGTAATTCTGCTTTCTTGAGTTTGCAGAGGGCTGCTGTCTATTTTGTGCATTTGCAGGTAGGAGTGTGTATGTGTGCACACAACCCGTGCCTGTGCAGTGTTAAGGTTCTTGGTCTAGACAGGGAAAAAAGCTCTCTTTTCCCTCTGTAATCCCTTGTGATTTTTTCTTTATTTTGCCATTGCACTGAATATTCTGGTGAGGAGCAGCAGAGACCTGACAGGAACACTAATGTCCTGCGTCCTGCAGTCACATTGCTGCAGATTTTCTGCTGCATATCCAGCATTGCAGTGCTGTTACTGCTGTGAGCTATTGGGGTATAAAAGTAGAGGATGAGAGACAGATTTTTTGGTGCATGCTCTTGAGTTGCATGCAAAGAAACAAGGGTTAAACTGGTAGGAGTGCATGGAGAATAGAAGATGGTTTCACCAGGACATAGTTTTCTTAATTTGCTTTATTAATGAAGAATTTTGATCCTTAAACAGACTTTGGGAAAGGAACTGAACGGGAGAGGATCCTCCCAGGTAGACCTTACCCAGGATCTTTCAGTGCACAATGATCTGCAACAGGCTGAAGGGAGAGCATTTTAGGGAGGTTGTGTATGAGGCTGTTTCTCTCTTTTGGAAGGAACTTTTCCTTGATGTCAGTTGTCTCCTCCTGCTTCAGCTCTGCTCATGCTCCCACCAGGACAGCAGCTTCTGATTGCCACCATTGGCTCTGCATCTGGAAGCCCAGAGAGAACGTGGTGTTCTGTCTGGATTCAGTCCCAGTTACCACTGTCCAGTTCCACTCCAGGTTTCCCCAAAATCATTATGGTGTTGGAGACATACAAGATGTGGCACTATCTAATTTTTATGGGAATATCAACCACAGGATATCACAGCTCAATCTTGTCTTCACCATTCCTCCAGTGCCTCCCTAATATCCCAGGATGCTGCATCCCAAGGAGATGCTTTAGGCTGCGCAGTGATCTGAAGCTTGAGATGTGTTTAGGCAGGAGAAAAGCAGACACTTTTGCAGAATAACACCTTTGTGAGCCAAAACCTGGATGTAGCCCAGCGCCTCTGTCCATCCACATCACTGAAAGATGTGCTGCATCCTTGGAAGGTCTTTCATTTTACCTCAAGTGTAATGGCTAATTCACCCTTTGACCAACCTCCAGGTTTGCTCTAGAAAGACAATTGTGATCCTCTGGTCTCTTTGCATCTTCCCAGAAAAGTGGAGATATGATAGATTTATTGCAGTAGGATCCATCCTCCCCTCTCACAAAGCAAGAACCCCCAAACCTGCCGTCAAGTAGTCAATAAATGCATCAGTCTCCCACTGCAGCTGCAGTTGAAGGCTATGACTTGCAGACCAATGCCTCTGCTTCTTTATAGGAGGAAGATGCTCAGAGATTAAGGAAGGGATACCATCCAGAGGGGTCTGGACAGGCTCAAAAAGAGGGCTTATGAGAATGTAATGAGGTTCAACAAGGCCAAGTGCAGGATGTTGTTGAGGCAGAGATATGAGTGCAGCCCTGCACAGAATGACTTGGGTGTCCTGAGGGAAGAAAAGCTGGACATGAGACAGAAGTGTGATGTAGCAGCCTAGAAGACCAATGGTATCCTAGGCTGCAACAACAGAGGTGACCAGGAGGGCAGGGAGTTGATTGTCTACCTCTAATCCACCCTTGTGGGAGTATATCCCACAGTATAGGAGGGATGTGGAGCTGTTGGAGAGAGTCCAGAGGAGGGCCACAAAGATACTCAGAGGGCTGGAGCACCTCTCCTATGAAGAAAAATTGAGAGATTTGTGTTTGTTTTGCTTATAGAAAAGAAGGCTCCAGGGGGGGATCATTGTGGACTTTCATACTTGAAGGAGCTTATAAACAGGAGAGGGAGCTACTTTACATGGTCTAATAGCGATAGGACAAGGAGGAATGGCTTTAAACTAAAAGACAGGAAATATAGGTTAGATGTTAGGAAAAAAATCTTTACTCAGAGGGTGGTGAGACACTGGAGCAGGCTGCCCAGAGAGGTTGCAGACGCTCCATCCCTGGAGATGCTCAAGGGCAGATTGAATTGGATACAGGGCAGTCTGATCTGGTAGGTGGCAACCAGGCATGGCAGAGGGGCTGGAACTCAGTGCTTTTTAGGGTCTCCTCCATCCCAAGCCATTCTGTGATTCTCTGATTCTCTTCCTGAGAAGAGGATTATTTTATTTTCCTCCTCTAGAGTCCCCCAGACTCCCCCAGTGAATGTGGGAGGAGAAGGAGGAAGAAGCAATTACTTTCCAGCCAACATGTGCCAGTAGTTAGCAGCAGTGTCTGACACCAAAGAGCAGGCATCACTGTGTATGAATAAAACAAAGTGGTAAAAAAGCTGCTGTCAGACACTGCAGATGACAGTGACTGCACTCGTACTGAGGCAGAACTCTCTCGAACTTGAGGATTTCCATCCCTAGAGTGCAAGGCTGTGGAAGCTGAATGGCTGTACAGTGTGGCTGCGGTCTCACCTCATTGGGGATTCCAGGGGAGTGCAGGAGTGGGAGGGGGAGCAGGTGCACACATGGGAGGAGGTGGGACCAGCTATTATCAGCCTGAGCATTAATTGCCAAATTAACATCACACTGTGTAGCACGAGTAAATAAGAGTCATCAGTTTGGGTTTCTTGCAGAACGCGCCTGTACCAAAGGCTTTGTGTTTGCTCTCATCTCTTTCCCACTCTCATGCTGCAGTGCCTGGCAGAGATGACTGGTGTTGTCTAAATAGCATGGATGTTTTTTTCCCTCTGTCCTTTGGGCTGTCATGTGTTCTCAGTAATCTCCCTGTGTGTGATATAGGAGGGTACGTGGAACGTAACGCTTGGAGTTCAAAAGTTTGATGCCTTTCAATTGCACCCTCTCTTGCATTGCTTCTGCTATTCAAAGCAGGGAGCAGTGTGGGATGAAGAGGGGCTTTAAACTAAAAGAGGGGAAATTTAGGTTAGATGTTAGGAAAAAATTCTTTACTCAGAGGGTGGTGAGGCACTGAAACAGGATGCCCAGAGGAGTTTTGCACGCCCCATCCCTGGAGATGCTCAAGGCCAGATTGGATGGGGCCCTGGGCAGCCTAATCTGGTGGGGAGTCAACCAGCCCATGGCACAGCAGTTGGAGATCAGTGATCTTTAAGATCCCTTCCAAATGAAGCCATTCTATGATTCAATGAGCATGCAGAGAGGGCCCAGATATTTCTGCAAAAGCACTTCTTAGATTGTCCCTGGCTGTCTAGAGGCAACTAGAAGCAATTCTCCATCCTTTGGGCTATTTCTGTGGTGTTTTTATTTATTTATTTACTTGCAGCTCAGAGTTACTAGAAGCTGTTAAAAATCCATACTTTCCACAGCAAGAGACAGCTGCATTTCAGGAGTGAAGTGATTCTTAGAACCAAAACGCCCTTTCCTCCAGGCAGCTTCATCTGTGAAGTGCTGCAGGTCCTTCGGGATGATTATAAGGTATTTATAGTTGAGGAGATGGGTGACTTAGCCCTAACCATATGAATGATACCGCAGCGATGGCAGCCTTAAATGCAGACAGCTAGAGGTCATATTTGATTACATAAAGATGGGATTTCAGCTGAAGCAGCTGGGAGAGATGTTCCTCCCTCCTTGAGAAATGACAAGTGCAAAAACACCCTTCCTGACTTGGGTTTCTGAGGCAGCCAAAAGCAGAGTGCCTCTGTGTCTGAAATGGGTGTGGGATGCCAGCGGCTCTGTTATCCTTGGCAGGGGGAAGCGACTTGTTAGCAGAGCCCAGCTGGCAGGGTTCAGAGGCCGTGGCAAGCAGAGTGTCCCCTGCATTTGTCTTCCCTTTCCCTTCCAGGGACCGCATTAGGATGTATCTCATTCTGCACTGTTAGGTCTCCCGCGCCATTAATTTGTGATCGCATAAACTCCTGCTGCTGTTACACAGTTAGGTGATGCAGAACAAAGCTGCTCATTAACACATGGAGGAGCACTGAGTGCTGGTGGGGCAGCTCCTCTGGATGCAAGCTAGAAGAAAAATATCTTTATTGATCATCTGGATGATGGAACTGAGTGCACCCTCAGTAAGTTTTGCGGGTGACACCAAGCTGAGTGGAAGTGCTAGTCTGCCTCAGGGTAGAAAATGTGCTCAAGTTGAGTCAAGAGAGGTTCAGATTGGTTTTGGGGAAAAACTTCTTTGAAAAAGTGGTCGGGCACTGGAAGAGGCTGACCAGTGATGTAGTGGTGTCACTATCCCCGGAGGTGTTCAAGAAACATGTAGATATGTCACAGAGGATCTGGGTTTACTGGGCAATATTGGTGATAGGTGGATAGTAAGATCTTCTCCCATACCACAGCTGCAGGACAGTGGGGAAAAAATGTTGTACAAAAAACAGTCCCCTTCTTCCCTTCCCTTCCCTTCCCTTCCCTTCCCTTCCCTTCCCTTCCCTTCCCTTCCCTTCCCTTCCCTTCCCTTCCCTTCCCTTCCCTTCCCTTCCCTTCCCTTCCCTTCCCTTCCCTTCCCTTCCCTTCCCTTCCCTTCCCTTCCCTTCCCTTCCCTTCCCTTCCCTTCCCTTCCCTTCCCTTCCCTTCCCTTCCCTTCCCTTCCCTTCCCTTCCCTTCCCTTCCCTTCCCTTCCCTTCCCTTCCCTTCCCTTCCCTTCCCTTCCCTTCCCTTCCCTTCCCTTCCCTTCCCTTCCCTTCCCTTCCCTTCCCTTCCCTTCCCTTCCCTTCCATCACACCTGATTCTGTCACCAGTAAGTCTTCTTGTCCATCACACTGATATGAGTTCTTGCCATGAGTACAACCAACATCTTTGAGGTTTGGGAGAAACAAACAAAAACCCCTCACAATGACACCAGATGCATCATGGTGTCCATGTGTTGCCTGTAAATGAAACATTGCCATCACCTGTAATAATACTTGATACTGTGAAGCAGAAGGTTTTAATCATAGTGACATCAGTGAATTGGGACTTACCATCTGTACAACTATTCAAGCCTTAAAATCACCTCCAGCAGTGCTGTTTGACCTGCCAGAGACAAGATGTGCAGTTGTTATTTTTGGTGCAATGCATCTGTTATTTCCAACCTATCATTCAGTTTAGTGTTTCATCACAGAGTTGTTTCATCACTTGTACAAGAATATGTATATTTTGTTCTGGTGGAGGACTGGATGGTGCTGAGCTCATTGCCTCCTACTTTATATATTAAACCAGGAACCTTGGTGCATGAACTCAGGACCTAATGCATTCACAGACTGGAAGTCTCTGACATGACCACTTGACAGTAAGACTCTGCACCTCACTTGGAGAGGAGTGGTATATTCAAAGGTTTGGAGGAGCTGATGGGATAAAAAGAGCTGTCCCATAAATATAGTCCTATGTTAATTGGTAGCAGGGCAGCAAAATCCCAAGGCATTCTCAGGTAGGACCCAAAAAAATGAATACCAGGATCTGGTCTCTCTCTGGGGTACATTTTTACTTCCAGTGGTGCTGGATAAGTACTTTCTGGCCTCAATCTCTAGCTGATGATTCCATTTGCTTCCTGTAGAAATGGTGTCCAGTTAAGGTCCTGATATTTGATCCCTCATCTGATGTGTTGACTCTTGAGCTCAACAATTTTGTTGTTTTGGGAAGATATTTCCAGTTCAGGACACTCTCATATTAATCCTGCCAACATGCTTTGACATTCCTTAATAATCACTTGGAGGTTTCACCTTGTGTTTCAGTCGTAGTTATGCACAAGGCACAGACTCAAGACAAGGATGGACAATCCTAAAACTTGGATGCATGTAATCTGCTGCCCCTGTCTGCTTCCTTGGGACATTTCTGGGCTTGTTGAGCTCGAAAAGAGAAGGCTGTGGACCTCATTGTGGCTTTCCAGAATTTAAAGGGAGTTTAAAAACAGGAGGGAAACCAACTTTTTACACAGGTAGATGATGACAGGGCAAGGAGGAATGGTTTTAAACTAAAGGGTTTAGATTAGATGTCAGGGAGAAGTTCTTTACTGAAAGAGTGGTGACTCTCTACTGAGTTTGTGGATGCCCCAATCCTAGAGGTATTTAAGGCCAAATAGGATGGGGCCCTTGGCAATCTCATCAAGTACTTGATCTGGTGGCTGGCTAGAACTTGATGACCCTTGAAGTCCCTGCCAGCCCAAGCTTTTCTCTGATTCTATGATACTGTGACTTCAGTACCTTCCAGGAAAAGAAGAAAAAAGTGGCAAATCATGGCTACTGTTTGCTTTTCCCCTTGGCGCTGTTTTTCTTGATATTTAGGCTGCTGTCTTGCTAGGAAGAGAACAGTGTATACTCAAGGCTATTGTGCTGGGATAACATTGGGCCAGACTGGCACCAAAGTGCTGGGTCAGACCCTCGTGTGGGGTCAGTGTCATCCTTTTTCTGTTGGAAGAACATAAGCTTTCACATCTGTGTATTTGCATGAACACTGACCAAGAGGATGCAAAGTCCTCACAGTATGCCCAGATGAACTGCTTGTCCCTTATGTATCGTAGCCCTAAAGCTCTTCTGTTACTGGAGTGGCAGGAGTTCTGCTTTTGAAGTTAAATCACTGTGTCCTTGGAACATTGACTTCAAAGCCATTTGGGATGTGAAATCAAATTACAGTCACAGATCTTTGGGGTTGCTCATACATTGTCTCTTTCTTCCCTCGCCTTTCTTCCTGTCCATTTATTGCCATGATTATACACAGGATCTTTTTGAGTGGGGAGATGCACACATGAGGATGCTGAACAGCAACTGTTCAGTGGCTGAGCCATGCCAAGCAAGGCCAGACCTCTAGAAACTCCTGGGCTCCTTTTGTTGCATTGTCTCCGGGGTACGTTTGGGAAATGTGGTTTCTTAAATCCTAGTAGAAATCCTGAGATAGACATTTCCATCTGAAAGATATTTGCCAGTGATTAAACAGAACACTGGTAAAGATGCTTTGGAAAGCAATAATTCTATATCACTCAGCAGAGTAAGGTCTCTCCTTACTCCAAAATAGTGTAGTCTCTTAGATTATATATATTTGTTATAATAGACCTGGGAACAGGCTGACAATTTGTATGTTGAGTAGCATTGGCTAGAGTTGGGAAGCAACAAAAGAAAGAACAAAGCTGGGTTGTTTTTCTGTTCTGTTTTTTGGGGGGTGGGGGGGTAAGCACTCAGAAGAGAAGGGATTTGATCTCCATCACGTTCCCATGAGCTAAGCCAGAGGAAGGGGTCAGTGGTGGTTGGGAATCGCAAGCTAAAAACAACTGAAGTAATTAATAGTACCACGTTGTGCTTGAGGTACTGCATTGTTTTGGTTACTTACAGATGTAAACACAGTGCATATCAGTAGCTTGTGCCTCGTCACTGGCTGAGGCTCTTTGGAAGCTGAAAGCATCTCACACTAGCTGAGTTAATGGGATGGTAGATGGAGGTTTTCAAACCATATATCTACCAGCAGATCTATATGGGAGAACACAATGTGCTAGCAGCTACCTGCACCGAAGGAAGACGTGTTTCATTCCTAGCTCCTTATGACACAGTCTTCAGTTTTTGGATGGGGCATTGTCCTGGAGCAGGGATCATCTTCTGCAGTCAGGTGGGGGACAATTACTGGCATATTGACAATTACTGGCAAGTGGGAAGCAGAGGGGAATGGTGCCTCCCTGCTCCGAGGATTTCCAACAGCTCAGCGTTCTGTGATGATGTCAGAGAGGCAGCTTTGCCAAGGAAATCACAAAGGCAGCCACAAGTGGGACCTAAAATAGCTCTTCACACAAGGCAGAGGGAGTGGGGGAGTACAGAGGGGGAGCTCTGCCTGCCACATTGAAAACTTTCCTCTTGCCTGTCAATACTCTGTCTCTTTCCCAACTGAAAGTCCCAGAGGGGAAGAGGCATTCTGTTCCTCATGGATTCTGAAGACCTTCCTATTTTACTGTGGATTTTCAGTAGGCTGGGAGAGAGGAAGATATTCAAAGCAGTTTCTTAGGTGGAAAATAGGGGCTAGACCAGAGCTGTGCAACAACCAAGTCCTCATTCCCATGTTCCCCCTCCTTAAGCAACCTGTGGCATCACTCATGATCACTCGTGCATGGCTGGTCCATCCAGGGCAATTTTCTAACCCAGTATATCCCATGGGAGCTCTCCTGTCCTATTATCTCTACGCAGGTGCTTCAAATCCATTTCATTTTCCCCTTCCCACACCAATGACCATTGGTGATAGAAAGCTCTGGGCTGAGGCTGCATTGGCTCCTGGATTCCCTTTTTACCCAATGGATGGTTCATCCATCTGTTCCCAGGGGAGATGTGTAGAGCTGATGGGACAGGACACCTTCAAGAGCTATCTCCACTGCAAGCTATGAGGGCTCAGAGGATACACTTTGTTAAATTAGTTTTGAGATGCCTGAAGTTAAACAACAGCACATCTCCCTTGTGTCTGCATTGAGGAGACATCCCTTGGAGGGTGGCCAGTCTGAGGCCTCTCCTAAGGCACACAGCTGCAGTAGCAGGAGCTGTTTATGTCTCATACGTGTACCAGTGTCTCCGTGCTTTTTTGGGACCAGCCAGCTTGCAGCTCTTTGGCTCTGATTGTCTCCTGGCTGGCAACATCAGGAGTGATATTCCACCTCTGTAAACATTTTTGTTCCTAATTTGATTTTTCCTACGATGTAACCCATGCCTTGCAGGTGTCCTGATCCTAGCACAGAGCCATGCTGAAGCACCTCACCTTTATCTACCTCGGGATGTGGCATCTGCCCTACTTCATCACAGCACCTTGTCCTCCACCCCATGACCATCCTAGTATTCAGTACATTCTCAGTCTGTGTGCCGTCTGCTTCTTGCCTCTGGCACTCCCAGCAACACCAAACTTGTCCCAGCTCTGCTAACCTGTTCCAGCCTTGCTTCTGGATGCTCCTTTTTGGCAAAGCAGCTGAACATGTGACCAAGCATTGCTCATTGCGACAGGACATGTGTGTATGCTTAACTCAGACATACTGTTCCAGTCCTTTGCTTATTTGGGGCCCTAATTTGGAGATTCCACATCTTATTGCCCCACAACCGTAAGCTCGTGGTATGCTGCTGCCAACTATCTGCTTTGGATTAAATTTACCAGGGGTTATATAAGATCACTGCATTTCTCCATCCCATGATCTAACCTGGGATTTGGATATGCACTGCAGCATAACTTCGAGGCTCCCTTGTGCTACCTATTTAGCCTCCCTCACCTATAGTCTCTTTAGTGACTCTCTTGCCTGAATTATTATCATTCTTAATCCTCAAGTTCCCCATAAAGTAGTGCAATCAGGTGAAGGAGTTGGGGAAGAACTTTATAATCACAGAATCACAAAATATCCTGAGCTGGGACACACTCATAAGGATCATTGAGTCCAACCTCTGTTTCCACACAAAGTGTGTATCTATACACGTGTATGCTCGTATCTCCACTTAGAAAGGTGACAGGTATCGCTGCTAATATCTCTTGGCTCTTTTTCCACCTCTGGGTACCTACAGACTCATGTCAGTTTATCTCAAATTAAGCATCCCCACCCTTGTGCTTCCCTTCACCCTCCACTTGCCTTACAGAGGAATGCAAAGGGCCTTGTGCCTCCAGGCTGCAATTTAAGTGCTACTCTTGCAGTGTCTTCCTAAAGATACCCACCTCTGTGAAATACATCATTGCTTTTCCTTCTCTGAGTGGCCCTGGGCAGAGGAGCAGTGATGTAACTCACTGCATGTGTGCAAACTGTGTTGGAGAGATGGATGGGGGTGACCTCTTGACATCTGGCTGTGTAGTACAGAAGAGCACAGCTTGCTGCGAGCTTGTGTAGGTGGTTTGATGGGGAATACTGGTTTCAACCTTCAGGAACTGTTTTATTACTGTAGCCTGTCATGGCTTGGTCTAGGCAAGACCCAATTAAAAGCTTAAGTATCCCTTGCAAAGTGCCATGTGCCCTTAACTACTGACAAAATTGGTCTGTGTCCACATTCATGTTGTTAATGTTCAAGATTAATGACATCATCTCTGTTTCTCAGTCAGGATTGCCAATGATCAGTGAAGATTGGTCTTAGTTTCCTAACATTCCCTCGTTGATATTTCTTCTGTCTATAGAAGGAGCATCTGGAACAGCCACCCTATTGCCATTCCTCAGGAGTAAACCATTTCCCATCGCCACATTAACTACAAAATCCTACAATTCCATGCAGATAGGAACTCAGGAATGGCCATAGTGGTTGAACTTGAGGTCCCTCATCTATGCTCATAGCCAGTATTACCATTAACAGATATGGATAAAGTGTATGAACAGAGCAAGCACAGAAATACCCTCATTGACATCACTCATCCAGCTGTAGGAATTTGTGGTTTAGTCTTACTGAGCCAGTTAAACTAACTGAAGCTCTAGCATGTTCTGAGTGCATTTATTTGCCCTTACTGAAATTATTTGCTTTGCATGTGATACCTTAGTGTTCTGTAAAGAGTTTGTGTGTCAGCTGAGGCTCATGTTGGGCTAAATGCATTAATTCTATATGGACTCAGGTATGTATCTCATTCATCTGAATGCATTCTCCTTTTTGCATCAAGGGAGAATAATTACACAGTGATGGGCATCACTGTATCCTTATACACCGATCAAAAGGAAATAACCATAAGGAAGATGACTAATAAGAGGATCATGCAAGTGAGGCAGGGGTGGTGGGCTGCAGGACTGGCTTCCTCCGGGTGGGCTGAGGCATTTGTGAGCTCAGCCATTCAGCATGGCTTGTAACACAGGAAAAGTAATTCACTTGTCTGTTTTGGACAAATTTAGCATAGTTGAATGATGATTTTCTACATGCCTGCTGTTTTTTCATAACCATCTAGAGTCAGGACAGCTCAATCCTACATCCAAGCACTGAGGGTCAAAACTTGTGTTCTCTTTGCTACTCTTTATTTTGTTTCCATCTTCAAAAGGTCATACAAACATAGAATTGTTAAGGTTAGAAAAGACCAGTAAGATTATCTAGTCCAACCATCAGCCCACCACTACCATGCCCTCTGAATCATGTCCCTCGATGCCTCATCTCCATGTTTCCTGTACACCTCCAGGGACAGTGATTACATCTCCAGCCTGGTCAGCCTGTTCCAGTGCCTGACCACTCTTTCAGAGAAGTTTTTCCTAAAATCCCATCTGAACCTTCCCTGGTACAACTTGAGCCTATTCTCTCTCAACTCATGGCTGTTACCTGGGAGAAGAGGCTGACTCCCACCTCCCTACAACCTCCTTTCAAGGAGTTGTAGAGAGTGATGAGATCTCCCCTGAGCCTTCTCTTTTCCAGACTGAACAATCCCAATCTCAATAAAATGCTGGGATTCCTTCTAGTGTGCAAATATGCCAGCTCATTTCTCTCAGTGAAGTTAGAAAGACTTGTCCAGGAAGATGCTCTGAGGTTCAGGGTATAGTTCCCTTTCTTCTTTACCTGGTGTAGGGAACCTGCTTTGGCAGGGGGATTGGACTCGATGATCTCTTGAGATCCCTTCCAACCCCTATGATTCTATGACTCTATGGTTATTGTTCTATGTCCCACTTTTGTGCTGTCATTAGGGTGTTTGGTGACCACATGGCATGGGGAGAGCCCGAGACTTGATGTCTTGATAGTCAGGCCTACATCCCTCCAGGACAGGAGCTCAGAGTTAACTAGTTTTGGTTTTGGCTTTCTGATCCTCCAAAGAGAATGGTCTGTGTAGCTCTGCTTGCTTCTGACACGTATGATCTTTGTCTGAAGTATTCATCACTCCTTCCACACCCCTTCAGCTCACCTGGGAGAGAGATTTATTCTGAGTGGTTTGTCATCTGTAACTCTCCTTGGTTGACTCCATTTTGCATTTTAACAAGAGACAAGCACTTCATAATAACTGCTGAGATTAAACTCTGACAGACTCTCAAACCATTGACCTGAAGGAAATGTAACAATAAATTAAACATATTAATGAAGCTGTACTACAAGCTCCGAATCTGTTAGGTAAATTGTACAGTTATTAACAGTGAACCCAACTTATTGTAATCCATTGTCAGAGAGGTGTGAGGATGGATCCCAGCAGTCCTCCTTCATCTGTGGTCTGGGTAAATGCAAACTGAAGTCTGGGGTCAGTGTGGAGAGCAAAACTTAGCAGAGCTGTACTCATAGAATCATAGCATCATTAAGGTTGGAAAGACCAACAAGAGCATCTAGTCCAACCATTCCAGTACAGTCTACAGGAAATATCCTTTCTCTGTTCAGATTTTTATCTACTTACTTCCTTCTTGAGTCCCATTAGTGTAGGCACAGCCTTGTGTCAGGGTATGCTGTATGTCAAGGCAAGGTGTGGTTAACCAGGTTGGTCAAGCACCTGAAGGACACTTTCATCCAGATAGAGTCCCTGTATCTCCAACATGTCCTAGGAGGACTTTGTGTTGCTGCTATGTGTTGTTGAGGGTCAGAAGATGTTAAATAGTTTGTAGGCTATTGTCATGCAATCCCTGGATAAGAAGCACGTAGTGATGGGGACATCTCAAAAAGTGTGGTTTTGAAGATGGTGTTGCCACTTCCACTTGATTGTGTTATCTTGCCCTTGGTGGAAAAGGAGGCAGTTGCAGATGGCATTTGGTAATGGACTCTAGGAATTGTTCCTCCAGACTCTCGTATCCTCCATACAGTTCACATCCCCTGACACGAAGACCCTTTCATAGAATGGTTTGGATTGGAACGAGCCTTTAAGATCACCAGTTCCAACCCCTGCTGCTATGGACAGGGATACCTTCCTCAAGATCAGATTGCTAAAAGCCCCATCCAGCCTGGCCTTGAATGCTTCCACGGAAGGGGCATTTGTTGATGTGATGCTTTTTAATCATACCAGGTAGTCTGCAGGTAGGTAAGACCATAGCAGGAACTTGTGACACCAAACCCACATGTGTGATGTCACCACACCCTCCACAGTCCTCAAAACCTTGCTGTGTTTCCCCTCAGCCTGTACAGAAAAGCAAACTGATCGTCTGCCACGACCTGTGAGGAAAAAAAAAAAAAATCAGTTGAAGCATGTTTGATTTTGCTGCAGTGCTGAGAAAAACGGGATGCGTGCCTGGAGCAATGGGACGTAGCACAGTGTACCCGGGAGTGCAGCACGTGGGTAAATGTGCTCATGAGTGCTGTGTCTCCCTTGCAGTGCAGGTGGCTGCTAATTTGAACATCATCCACTATTTGAATGAAGACTGCAGGGGTGCGGAACGGGGATTTGTCATTTCTGGGAGGAACCTTGGGTCCCTGCCAGCTCGTCAGGGTTGGGAGTGACTCCTCTCATCCAAAGCAGCAGCTGCAGAGCCAGCCCCAGCCAAAGCCTCCCCTGTGCACGGAGGGGCCTGCAGAAGCAGTGAAATTAGGGGGCAGGGAGAAAACTCTTAAGTTTTCCTAGCACATCTCTGTGGTCATCTTCACCTTTAGGCCCTATTGAGTTGCCCCACTCAGCCTCAGCAGTATCAGTGGGCAGGCAGAATCACAAACTCACATGTGTTGAAGGTTGGACTGGATCATCTTAGTGGGCTTTTCCAGCCTTATTGGTTCTATGATTCTGTGCCTGTTCCTCAGAGCAGCAAGCTGTGCAGCAAGCAGCCCAGCACTGTCGATTTAAGCACACCATGTACACTTACCTCTTTGCAGCATTGCTGAATCCATGTTACCTGTGTCTGCCTGTGCCCTTCAGTATTCCAGCTTGAGAGTATTTGTCTTATTTTTCTTTTTCTTTTTCTTTTTCTTTTTCTTTTTCTTTTTCTTTTTCTTTTTCTTTTTCTTTTTCTTTTTCTTTTTCTTTTTCTTTTTCTTTTTCTTTTTCTTTTCTTTTTTTCTTTTTCTTTTTCTTTTTCTTTTTCTTTTTCTTTTTCTTTTCTTTTTCTTTTTTTTCTTTTCTTTTTCTTATTTCTTTATTTTCTTCTCCTTTTCCTTTCCTTTCCTTTTCCTTTTCCTTTTCCTTTTCCTTTTCCTTTTCCTTTTCCTTTTCCTTTTCCTTTTCCTTTTCCTTTTCCTTTTCCTTTTCCTTTTCCTTTTCCTTTTCCTTTTCCTTTTCCCTTTCTCTCTCTTTCTCTCTCTTTCTCTCTCTCTTTCTCTCTCTCTTTCTCTCTCTTTCTCTCTCTCTCTTTCTCTCTTTTTCTCTCTCTCTCTCTTTCTCTCTCTCTTTCTCTCTTTTTCTCTCTCTCTCTTTCTCTCTCTCTTTCTCTTT